>NC_064618.1:672372862-673622862 GCF_023898315.1 Schistocerca nitens
TTGGTCCTGACGAATTATCCAAAACTGAGAGTTAGGGAAGCAACGGAACATCGCCACCTGATGATTCTCACGACGACCACAACGTCGAAGAAGAAGACATGGTTTCCGATGAATGGAGAAAGAAGCGTCTTTTGTGTAAAACGAGAAGATGGAAAAACAGTCACTTATTCGTCCCAAAAACACTGGCCTGAAAAGAGTGCAGAACACAGGTAATGTGAATGGCTCAAGGAAGAAGTGTTCCTCAGTAGCTTCCTAGTCATTAGCCACAATGTCGTCCTCCGGAGGCAACTTCTGATACATCTTGGTGCCATGCAAACGTGAGATAATTTCTAAGACAGGATCGGCCTGGAGTGGCTTGTCCCGGCTGAATTTCATGTTCTCCATTGCAGAAGCTTTGTCGCAGGAATGGTTCATTGAAAGAAAGGATATTGTAGGGCAACACCGGCACGTGAAGCAGAGAATAGAAAACGGGTTGAGGTTACAAGCATCTTTGAACTGTGCCTGAAACAAGAGGAAAAGGAACTACACCCCTCCTGCAATTCCCAACGCAGATCAAAGAGCCGCATATCAACCCAGCCATCTCAACCTAAGGACGCCGTATTTGCAGAGGCTGCAGCTGTAAGCTGAGAAGAATGACAAAAAGCAACTGTGTAACTTGTGATGCACCTGCGCATGGGGAACATCACAAGACTGTGTGCAATACGTGCCACCAGCAACGCTCATGAATCCTGAAGATATTCATCTTGTCGGTATGAATTACTTATCTCTCATGGGGTTTTTCCTTTGAAGTCGATTTTGTACAGTTCCTCAACGCCTCGTTTGTAGTCAAGAAACCATGTTCCATATGTAGCCATATTCTTTACTCAAGGGCATCTTTGATATATGTTTTGTATCGTTTTCGGAAGTTGTATTCGCTTTCATGTTGGCTATTCTGATTATTTCGTTGAGTACATTTTTTGTCAAGCTACTTTTCATTCATTACATATACTGATCCATTATTTTTCTTTTTCTGCTGTTTGTGTAACTGTTATTTGTGTTCAGTTCCTGACACGCGATCCTTTAGGTTATCGTGCAAGAGTTGATGCAATTTTCTTTTGGATTCCTATTCCGTAGTGTTCCCGCCGGGTGAGAATTATGTGTCAACGATCTTTTGTTTGTGAACATGTGCGGAGCGAGTTTTTGTGATTAATTGTAATGGAAAGACCGTGTAAAACTCGAAATATACTTTTCTTTCACTTTTCTTCAATAAAATATTTATAATTCTACCGATGCATCGCTCTTACAATTTTCTGGGCAAACGTAGGTGTGCTAGTCGAATCGACGAAAGTGTACGTATGGAATGGTTGGAAATTGGCACAGTATTCTATGGTTAAAGAAATGCATTCGTCGGAATTGATCCCAAGCTACCGTAAAACTATGCGGACCATCGGGAAGTTTAGCATAACTTAAGGAGCTATAAAGATGATTAAAAAATTGCAAAGTCTACTTTCTTTAGAATTTTCGAGAGTCGTATCGAGCTGATTTGGTGGGTCGTTATTTGAGGTATAATCTTCACATAAAAAACTTCCAGAAGTCCGATTGGCATGTGGTCTACTTGTTAAACCATTTCGAAAGTATCTGTGGTGAACAGCTTAGGTTACTCACCCTGCATGTGTGTTTCTATACTTACTTCTCGTTTCGAGGGGCTGTCATAACGTAACGTTCAGCCTGACACAATTTTTTTCAACGGTGGAGGAGACCTTGGCTGAAGAAGTCCGTATTTCGGCTTGCAACCTAACATTCTACCCCGAAAATTACCTCATTATTCTGGAAATAGCTTTCCCTGGTAGTTTCTTCACCGTTTGAAAGAGGACACAGTCACTGGGTGTCATGTCAGGAGAATATCGGGTGGGTGTGGGGGGGAGAGGGGTCGTTGAGGGGCAGGAGGAAGGATGCAGTAAAATTTCATATCTCAAACGAACAGCATCTACGAGTCCTGAGCATAAGTTGGTGTATTGCCATGGGACAAAAGTGCCTCTTTGGATAGTAGGACGTTTCACCTTGATGGCTGCTCCTGCGACTGTTAACGCTTTGAGAGCATACTCTCGTATTATCACCACACACGCCTGCCCGATTAAAACATTTATTATCACGTTAACCGACGATGATCGGGTTGATAAATTAAAGTGTTTCCATGGACTGTATTCTCCTTCTCTCGGGGCCATAGTGATTCATCATCCAACACTCGTACACGACAATCAGATACCATAAGAACTTACGTGGATTGGCTTGACACAGCTGCAACACTTCCACTACTTGAAAAACGAAGAAGCCGCAGATCAGTTCCTTCATCCACAATCTTTTATTGCGTAGACACGACCGGTTTCGGAAAAGGTGAAGTTCCATCATCTGGTGTAAACTGTAATAATAAAAATGTTGTGTTACACACGAATGGGAGTGGGTCCTCAAGTCTGAAATATTAGGTAACGAATGGAGGAAGAGTGAGACGATTTACATTACAATTAACGGGATGTTACCGTTTGTAGGCTTAAAGATCGAATTAAATGGTGGGATGGAGGGTTCGACATCTATAGAATAGAGTTAATTACTGATTTAGTTCTGCGTGTAGCATCAAACCATCCATTTAAATATAACACTGCTGCCCTTCGATCCCTCCTAAATACATTAAATAATGTTCCCCTCACATCAGAGGCATATGAAAGGGAGTTCGTTATAATCATGTGTATTACCGCACATGATGGGTATCTGCGGTCTTGATTGAGAAACTGAGTAAGAAAATACTACTGACGAGGGAGTGGGAAGAGAATGGAAGGGAATCAGTATGAAGACAGTAAAAAAATTATAAGGTTCCATATCATGGATACACGTCAGAGAGGGCTTGAAAGAAACTGATATCTGTAATACAGCTCCAGGATTTTTCATACGAAAAAGTATGGGTCGCGAAGTCCTGAAAAAGGATCCTTTCTCCTATTCAGGAGTGTATCGTACTGAGGACTATAAAAGCCAGTTGTCCAAGAGCACCTACATCAGCCAGACGGGTAGGAATTTTTATACGAGATTTAAAGAACATAAAGATCTGGACAGACCTAGGTCGCTCTGACAACAGACTTGACTGACAACTAGCATCCGCTGTGGCAAGTTAGCGACAGCTTAACTGTCTTACACACTGCAGAGAAAGGCCGGATACTCAATGTTCTGGAAGAAATTGAAATTTTAAGAAGTGTTCATTCTCATCCTCTCGATACATATCATGAAGGAACAGATCTGTATCACAAAAATATTGTAGCTAATTAGGACATTTTCCAGTCAGATTAAGATGTCTATCTAACGTATCACTTTTCCTTGTTTGTACTTCTCCTCTTCCCTCTCAATGTTGCGACGGTTCCGTCCCCTTTCTACTGTTTCTTCCCACTTTTGCACTTTAAACAATTCACCAATATCATGTCTGCTTCGTATCTCTACTGCCTTTGGGTCGTATGCGGCTTCAGTACTGACGGGTGGTATTTACAATTACATACACTGAAGCGCCAAAGAAACTGATATTGAAATATAGGGATATGTAAACAGGCAGAATACGGCGCTGCGCTCGGCAACGCCTATTTAGGACAACAAGTGTCTGGCGCAGTTGTTAGATCGATTACTGCTGCCACAAAGGCAGGTTATTTAGATTTAAGTGAGTCTGAACTTGGTGTTATAATCGTCTCACGAGCGATGGGACACAGCATCTCCGAGGTAGCGATGTAGTACGACAATTTCTCGAGTGTATCGTAAATATCAGGAATCTGGTAAAACAAACTGCCTATTGGCTTCTGTCTCGGGTTCTTCGGCCGATGTTCATCTAATGATTTTTCTGACGTTTCGCCAGCACGAGTGGCTGGCATTGTCAAAGCTTCACCCTCCATTGCCGGTGGTGAACTGGAGGCGAGCTCGCGGCCGCAGACTATATGTACCTGGCGCGCCAACGTCCGAGGGCTTCTCCGCGGTCGTTTCCGGTGCGGTTCTCCTCTTGCTACCTGCGACGGTCGTTCGCTGCAGTACGGGAAGCCAGGATCCGTTTACCTTAAGGCTTTCCTCTTTCCTGTTGAAACTGTTCGCGTGTTTTTGGATTTCTACAGCTTCTCTGAACAAGCGCGTGTGATAGTGCTTCTCTACAGCCAGAACTTCCGTGTCGGCGAAGCACTATAGAGCACTGTAGAGAAGCACTATCACACGCGCTTGTTCAGAGAAGCTGTAGAAATCCAAAAACACGCTAACAGTTTCAACAAGAAAGAGGAGAGCCTTAAGGTAAACGGATCCTGGCTTCCCGTACTGCAGCGAACGACCGTCGCAGGTAGCAAGAGGAGAACCGCACCGGAAACGACCGCGGAGAAGCCCTCGGACGTTGGCGCGCCAGGTACATATAGTCTGCGGCCGCAAGCTCGCCTCCAGTTCACCACCGGCAATGGAGGGTGAAGCTTTGACAATGCCAGCCACTCGTGCTGGCGAAACGTCAGAAAAATCATTAGATGAACGACGGCCGAAGAACCCGAGACAGAAGCCAATAGGCAGTTTGTCAACAAGTGGCCACGAAAGCCTTAACAATTTTGTAATCTGATAAAACATCAAATCTCCGACAGCGTTGCGACCGGAAAGGGATCCTGCAAGAACGGGACCAACGACGACAGAAGAAAATATTTCAAAGTGACAGAAGTGCAACCCTTCCGCAAATTGCTGCAGATTTCAGTGCAGGGCAATCAACAAAAGTCAGCGTGCGAACCATTCAAAGTAACATCATCGATAAGGGCTTTCTGAGCCGTAGGCCCACTCGTGTACCCTCGATACTGCATGCCATAAACCTTCACGCCTCGCCTGGGCTCGTTAACACCAACATTTGACTATTGATGACTGGAACCATGCTGCATAGTCCGACGAGTCTCGTTTCAAACTGTATTAAACGGATGGACGTGTACGGTTGTTGAGACAACCTCATGAATCTATGGACCCTGTATGTCAGCACGAGACTGTTCAAGCGGGCGGAGGCTCTGTAATGATGAGGGGCGTGTGCAGTTGGAGCGATATGGGAACCTTGATACGTCTAGATACGACTCTGACAGGTGACACGTACGTAAGAATCCAGTCTGATCATCCGCATCCATTCAAGGTCATTGTGCATTCGGACGGACTTAGGTCAATTCCAGCAGGACAATGCGGCACCCAACGAATTCATAATTGCTACAGAGTGTCTCCTGGAACACTCTTCTGTGTTTAAACTCTTCCACTGGTCACCAAACTCCACAGACAAGAACATTATTGAGCATATCTCGGATACCTTGCAACGTGCTGTTCAGAAGAGATCATCACATACTCGTACTCTTCCGGATTTATAGACAGCACTGCAGAATTCAAGGTTATAGTTTCCTCCCTCACTACTTCAGACATTAGTCGAGCCCATGCCACGTCGTGTTGCGACACTTCTGCGTGCTCGCGGAGGCCCCAAACGATGTTAGGTAGATGTTCCAGTTTCTTTGGCTCTTCAGTGTAGTTTTCCTGTTCGTGTTCCCGGTCGCGATGCACGGCGAACGGTTGTTAGGGAAGTTTTATAAGTAATTCAAGTCACTACATGATTTTCCCTCCTAACCCCCTGCATTTTATTGCATTTTCGACGTTTCATTATTTTGGTAACTTTAGTTGCCCGGTGTTGATGTCGGTGTTGTTTCGAATTTTTTTCGAACCTTTGGTTCCATGACAACATGGGGGTGACGATGATCTCAGTTGATTAAGTGGTTTTATTTGTACGTAACATTCTACTCCCGCTTTTAATTGGTTTTCATTTGAAAAGTTCCTTATCTGATGTTTCAGACCTGAGGATTACCTCCCATTCGTGCGTAACATAATATTTTCATTATTACAGTTTACACCAGATGATAGAAGTTTAACTGATCGAAACTAATCATGTCTACGCAATGAAAGGTTGTAGATTAAACAATTATCCTGCGGTTTCTTCATTTTTCATAATGGGATTGTACAGTAGCGGCTGTCTCATAAGATAACTTCCGCCACTGCTTCGGTTTGGCGGGCGTTTCGAATGTGTGTGAGCAATCGTGAAACCTCGCGGCCGGTGTTTCAAAAAATGGTTCAAATGGCTCTGAGCACTATGGGACTTAACTTCTGAGGTCATCAGTCCCCTAGAACTTAGAACTACTTAAACCTAACTAAGCTAAGGACAACACACACATCCATGCCCGATGCAGGATTCGAACCGGCGACTGTAGCGGTCTCGCGGTTCCAGACTGCAGTGCCTAGAACCGCTCGGCCACAACGGCCGGCCGGTGGTCCAAGTCATACAATTTTCCACTGGCACCTCGATTGTGATGTACCGTCCTTCAGTCATCAAGGCCGCCATTTTCTCAAGCGACTCCAGTTCCTTTACATAGAGACATCCTGTCGCTTCAGTTGTTGAACCACGCCGAAAGCGTTTGCGCCACACACTGTCATTTCTTTGCCGTACGCGTCCACCAATACAGCTTGGATTACACGTAAAGTGGGCGTTATTCCATCTTTTGCAACTGTATGGAGTCTTACTGGTGCCATTAGATTTTGTCATTGTTTGAAGTACCGTCTCTGGTCTCTGTAACAACTGTGATTTTAGCAACAGATCATTCTAACGAGTTCATAAGCAATTGTAACGTTTAAAATTACTTTTGTTACTCAAGTTATTTGGCCCGTAAATTATTTCTATGCTTTATTCTATACAGAGGCGGTCGTTTTTAGCACACTGTACTTCACTGAGACTTAATAGTTCGTGTACCTTGATGCAGTCACACTACGTAGACTTGTGATCGCGTGGAATACGATCGACTTTTGTCCTTTGTTTTCTTTTTGTGGTAACAGGGGTCATCTGCTGTTCCGCTGTCTCTATGTGTGTGTGTATTAGTTGACTCTTCTTTCTCTTCCTCTGTCTGTCTTCCTCCCACCCCCCCCTTCTTTCTGTCTCCCACCCACCCTCCCCTCTCTCTCTCTCTCCCTCCTTCCCTCCCTCCCTCTCTCTCTCTCTCTCTCTCTCTCTCTCTCTCTCTCTCTCTCTCTCTCTATATATATATATATATATATGTGTGTGTGTGTCAGTCCGGTACATTGAAACACGCACACACAAACAGAAATAAAACACTGGCTAGCAGACACTGTCTCAGTCACAAGAGACGATCCCATTCAATGTGATCAGTATAAAGCACACAGAGTGAACAGGGGCGGGGGGGGGGGGGGGTTGGATACGCGACTTTGTCATTGGGCTGTGGTTTTTTTATTTTTTTTTGCCCTCTAGAGGTATGTTACGGTACTATGATGTGGTGTGTAGTAACGATTATTCCTAATAGTACAGAGTATTTAGAGTCATTTACTTCGCTTGAAGTTCTTACTGCCGGCCGCGGTGGTCTCGCGGTTCTAGGCGCGCAGTCCGGAACCGTGCGACTGCTACGGTCGCAGGTTCGAATACTGCCTCGGGCATGGATGTGTGTGATGTCCTTAGGTTAGTTAGGTTTAAGTAGTTCTCAGTTCTAGGGGACTAATGACCACAGCAGTTGAGTCCCATAGTGCTCAGAGCCATTTGAACCATTTTTTTTTTTTTAAGTTCTTACTAGTAGTAGCCTGTGGATTCACGTCGGGAACCGCGGACCGGCTTTTTGGCCGTGGACACATAAATTGAGATCACAAAAGTCATACGATATCGATATGTACGTATAAATGGTGCAGCATCGCGCACATAGGGCATAAAAGGGTGGTGCATCGGCAGATCTGACATTTATATTCAGGTGGTTCATAGGAAAGAGTTTCCAACTGGATGGCGGCTGCACGATGGGAATTAATAGACTTAGAATGTGGAATGGTTGTTGGAGGTGGACGCGTGAGATGATTTCGGAACTCATTGCGGAATTCTCTATTCCGAGATCCACAGTGTCCAGAGTGTGCCGAGAATACAAAATTTCTGGCTTTACCTCTCACCACGGACAATGCAGTGACCTAATGGCTTTACTTAAGTACTGGGATCAGCGGCGGTTGCGTAGAGTGTAGAGTTCAAAATGGTTCAAATGGCTCTGAGCACTATGGGACTCAACTGCTGAGGTCATTAGTCCCCTAGAACTTAGAACTAGTTAAACCTAACTAACCTAAGGACATCACAAACATCCATGCCCGAGGCAGGATTCGAACCTGCGACCGTAGCGGTCTTGCGGTTCCAGACTGCAGCGCCTTTAACCGCACGGCCACTTCGGCCGGCGTGTGTAGAGTTGCCAGTGCTAACAGACAAGAAACGCTTAGTGAAATAACCGCAGAAATCATAGTGGGACGTGCGAAGAACGCATCCGTAAGGGCAAAATTTGGTGTTAAAGGGCTATGGCAGCAAACGGCCGACGAGAGTGCTTTTGCTAACAGCTGGACATCGGTTGTAGCGCCTCTCTTGGGCTCATGACCATTTTGGTCGAACACGTGGTCTGGTCAGATGAGTACCGATTTCAGTTGATGAGAGCTGATGGTAAGGTTTTTGTGTGCGCTCAGGCCCCACGAAGCCATTGACACAGTTTGTCGACACGGCGCTACGCAAGCTGGTGGTGACTCCATAACGGCGTGGGCTCTGTTTCCATGATTTGAACTTGGTTCTTAGGTCCAACTGAAACGATCATTACGTTGGGCTACCTGGAGATCATTTGCATCTGTTCATGGACTTCATGTTCCCAAATAAAGATGGGATTTTTGTGGATGACAATGTGCCATGACACTGTTGTTCGCGATTGGTTTGAAGATCATTCTGGACAATTCGGGCGAACAGCTTAGCCATGCAGATTGCACAATATGTACCCCTTCGAACATTTACGGGAAGTAGGCGAGTGGTCAGTTCGTACACACCGACAGCACTTGCCAAATTATGGACGCCTATTGAGGCAACGTGACACAATATTGATGCAGTAGACTTCCAGTGACTTCTTGAGTCCATGCCATCTCGAGGTGCAGCACTACGCCCTGCAGAAGGAGGTCCGACACGAATTTGAGAGGTGTCCGATGACTTTCTTCACCTAATTGTATATTGCCTGGGCTCAAGTTGGAAGTGCGAGGATGGCTGGGGCAACGTAGCGCCTTCGGACGCAATGCGCGTCTGGAAATGTTAGCGGAACCAATTTGGTCCTAAGTAAGGCTCGCTAGCCCAGTCTACTGTAAGGAAATTCCAAAGTCGGAAGACTGCCAGAAGTATACACGTCACGCCTCTTGAGAGAGCAACTTTCCCCCAAACATGAGACTCATCCACCCTTAGCTGCGTGGAAAGGTAACCAGACTCTGGGGATATTTTCTACAGGAAATGCAAGTCTGTCATTCGTTAACAGCAACAAAGTGTCGAGTACAGTGCTGTGGAGATAGCCAGAGAGATATGGAAAATGGTTGTAATCTAGATGACTGGAGGTGGTGAAGAAATTAACTGTTAGAACGTGATATAGACGCAACTAACAGCTGGAGAGAGGTAAGTGGGGTTGAGGGGGCATTTCCGCCCCCTGAAAAAATTGTAGTTAACAACAACGAAGTAAAGTGTAGCAAGGGGAAATTTGCGGAACTAACAAGAATTCTGGCTCCCTAAAGGCCTAAAGTCCACCCCGCCTGATATGAGAGGTAGCTCAACCACACAAAGCGAACCGAAAAGGTAAGCCCTCTAATTTCAGAAATGACCCTTGTCACTACCTTCGAGTTGGACTGTTGTTACTGATTAAGTCCGAGTAACGTCGCTCCGCAACGCCTGCCGTAGCTGTCTACCGCGGTGATCAAGTGGATTCCTCGCGACATTGTAATATGGCGTAATACTTCACAAGTTGCAGTCATCTCATGCTTCGGTATCTCAACAGCTAACGTAGTGAGACCGAGCCAAAAGCAATTAGGGTGTAGGGAAGAATGCTCATCAAGCTTCACTTATTCCCGTTTAGAATCTATACTGTGGTTTGCAATTGCTGATGTCATGATTTCAGCTACAATTTGTTCAGAGAATTTAATGAAATTGATTTCCCACTTGCGCATTAGATCAGTTTCTTCGCATTGGTGACCATTTCACTTTATAGTCATCTAGAGTTTCTGACTGTTTGATCTACTTTGAAGTCAGACTGCACTTCGAAAATCTTTAACCCTGTATTGTTAGATGGCATTTGACGATTCATTAATTCTAATCTAAGGTCCGATTGGGTATTAACTGTCCTGACCTTTATTCCAACTACATATGAATACTTCAATAACAGGACTTTATGCGATTACGTTCTCAAATCCAATTAATGAATAAATTATATATCAATTTAAAAACATTCTGCCCCAATCACTTACCTACAAATCGCCTACAGCAGAGTTCTTTATGTACCGCTACCAATCCTGCAGATAAGTAGCAATTAAAAGTTAATTACAATTGGTTATTTCTTGAGTTGATAGAAGTTCATGACTAGCTGTCCAATATACTGTTTGCTTATTCAACCTTAACATCTCGTAAATGACGACATTACCTGGATTCCTCTTCAGTGATTCAGAGTTTTCCATTTCTCCCTTGACTTGAATCGACTGCTCTATCCATAGGATCAGGTTAACAGACTCAGCTGTGCAGGCTGCGAGGCAGTACCAGTAGCTTCGGCGCTTTATCTTCACGCAATATTGAGGAGAGCCGGCTTTTAGCTGTGCGTGGCCGGGCAAAATGAGTCAGGAGGGACGGACGTCGCCGCCACAAAAGACCAGCCATTGTGACGACAAAGTGCGGCACCGGGCCAATCCAAAGGCTAGAAAGCCCGGTGGGAGAGGTCACTCGTGACGGGTATGACGCCAGGCTGGCCTCGGTGCTGAAAGTACCGTGTTAGAATCATCGAAAATTTATTAAAAACTAAAAAATTTTTACAGTTGAGCAACATGGAATATACGGACGTCGTTGAAATCGGCGAAGCCCTAGAACTCAATACAATTTCCACAATATTCGTATGAAGTCCAATTCAGAAGGCAATGTGACATACCAATATAGAGTTGATGCTTTCAACAAGAATGTGAGCAAGCATAAATGTGTGATTTGCCAAAATCCAAACTGTTAAACGAATTATTTTTAATATTTAATTCAACTAAGTAAAAAGAAAGAATTTCCCGCACACAAGCTATCCATTAGCTTCAGCATATTGACACTGCAGTAATAGTCTGCAGAAAATTGTACTGAAATGCAGGAGGATCTGCAGCGAATTGACGCATGGACGCATGACGCATGGAAGCTATGTACTTTGATCAGTACTGGTGCCCACACATACAATGAGCATATTTTCCTTGACAAATTTTGATTTCTTACGTCACACGTGCTGTCTCCAGAGTCAAAGTTACACGATGTCCGGCTGTTTATAGCATCACTATTAGAATGGGAACAAAAGAGTTCTCTGTGGTAATCAAAATCAATGCAGTACCTCCTTCTTATTTCTGGCGATATAATGGCTATTGTTTTTAAAAAGTGACACTTATGAAAAAATCTGCTATTTCAGAACCGTCGCTTGCATCTTATTAATATACACACATCAGGTTACTAGGGATTCAGCACTCTTGTAAAACATGTAATAAAATACATTATAGTGCATTAAACCTTTCAGACCTGGTGGTCACAATTGTGTACATAAAGTTTGTTCACTAATATTTCGCTGACAAGAAATGTCAGGTGCATCAAAACTCACTGTGCACATTTGTGTAGGTTTATTTTAGCCATGCTCTCTTGTGAGCAGTCAGTGAACTACGTAGTAAAATATACTCTCTGGTGTTGTCTCTCTGTGGGAAGCCATTACTCGTTGACTTTATTGCTGTAACAGTCACATTGTGGGTTTTGTTAATGAGTTTTTTGTGTGGTTTCCTTCTTTTGGAAGCATTAGACTTTCTTTCAGTGGAAAAGTCCATATTTGTGTTATGTATCAGGTAAATTTAATGTACACATTTATGTACAACAGGTCCTTAATGGTGTAAAATAGGAAACGTAACCTAAAATTTGCCTCACATGTATTTGCATGACGATGGTAGTTGTGTGTGGTATTTTTTTCAGTAATTTCAGTACCAGCAGCAAGGAGGAGAATAACTGACCAGTACACATGATTTTATTTTATATTTCTGGCATTTTGACTTACAAATATGGATAAAGAATATCTTTCTGTGGAGAAAGATTGGGACTTGATTATGGACATAATTGAAAATGGTGACGTTTCTGACATTAGTTTGAGTAGAGATGAGGATGACAGTGAACCACTTATTGAAAGGCAAGCTCCAAAAATAGTGAAACATGTTGGAGCATATAAAGTGGGCGTGAATGATGTGTGTAGAAACACCATATCTGAAGAGAATGATGACGGAGACGTGGTGGATGCTGAAATGAACTTTTTATGCAATGAAAACAACCCAGAATTGAATAACCTGTGTGACAACATAATGGTGACACATAAAGAATCCATAAAATGGAAACGCAAGCCTCTAAGTACCATGGCAGAAACATACAAAGCTCCAAATTTTGAAGAATCTGTCTTGTGTTCTCCAATAAAATACTTCAAAAGATATATACCAGATGATTTGTTCACTAGCATGACAGCACATATTAATATTTATGCATTACAACAAGGCAAATCCTCATTCAAGCAGACAACAACTCAAGAATTAGAGGTGCTATTTGGTTTTCGTATACTGACTGGCGCTTTGAAATTTCCCAGACTACGAATGTTTTGGGATACAGGCCTGAAGGTAAATGTCTTTTGGGGAAACATGTCACGAGACAGATTTTTAGAATTACGAACAAAATTACAGTTGGTGAACAATCTGGAGAAGCCACCTGAAAATAAAGATAAATTTTACAAAGTCAGGCCAGTTTACACAGCCATTAGAAAACGCTACAGTGAACTTCCTATAGAAGAGAATGTTTGTGTGGACGAAGGAATTATTGCTTTCACTGGGAAGTTTTCTGCAAAGCAGTATGCCAAGGGGAAATCAAGTCCATGAGGAATCAAAGTGTTCATGTTGTGTGGTAAGAGTGGAATAGTGCATGATTTCCTTTTCTATCAAGGTGAACTAAATACCACATGCTGTAAAAAATTTGGATTAGGTCCTGCTGTTGTTTTAGGATTTCCTGTTCCACTCTCAAAAGGTAAAGGTCATAAATTATACTTTGACAACTTCTTTTCATCTTATCATCTGTTTCAAGTTCTGATATCTCAAGGCATCAATGCAGCAGGTACTGTCCGTCAAAACAGATTTGGAAAGAACATGCCTTTTTCAGATGATAGAACAATAATGAAACAAACTAGAAGTTACTGTGAAGAAATCACTAGTGCTGATGACATTACCATGTGTAAGTGGTTAGACAATGGGCCAGTTGTATTGTGTTCAAACTTTGTTGGTAAAGGCTCAGTGGATGAAGTCGAGCGTTGGGACAAAAAGCACCATAAATGTGTGAAAGTAAAAAGGCCTGAAATAGTGAGAAGATATAATCATGCAATGGGTGGTGGGGATCTATTTGATCAATTGATAAGCTACTACAGAGTTTTCATCAGATCTCGAAAATGGCCTTTGCGTATGACTTTTCACCCTGTTGACTTTGCCATCGTGCAAAGTTGGTTGGAATACAGATGAGATGCAGACAACCTGTCTATCCCAAAGAAGAAGCAAATGGACCTTCTTTCCTTTCGTATCAGGGTAGCAGATGGATTGATACTGTGCCAAAAGAAAGTGACTAGAAAGAAGAGGGGGCGTCCGTATGATGAAGGACTGGCTTCAGGCATGAGAGTTATACCAAGAAAAAGAGGAGAATTACGACCAGCTACAGAGATACAGTTTGATTCCATTCACCATTTGCCTTTGCATGATGTAGGAGATCCAAGTCCCTGCAAATTTTCAAAATGTACAGGGCGTTCAAGAATTCAGTGCAGAAAATGTAAAGTACATTTGTGTCTCCAAAAGGACAGAAATTGTTTTTTGCAGTTTCATACTAAACCTTAAAATCAGGTGTTGACCATTGTTGTTTAAACAAGAATGTAATATGGAATTATTTTTATTGTTCCCTTTGTTTTAATGTGAAATAAAGAGTGGCATAATTGATCCGTACTGTTAACCTCCTTAATGTATGACATGAAGCTCGAGACCTGACGAACACATTTTTGTACATTAAATATCTAGAAAAGTAGAGATCATGCTAAATTTTTTCTTAGAAAAATGTTGTCAGAAGACTCACAGGAATGTAAAAATCATGTCAGACATTTTTTTTACAAGTAAATAAAAAATCAGGTCTGAAAGGGTTAAATAAGCGTTATTAAGCTCTCAGCTGGGGATTAACACGCTGTTACGAATATCAACTCGTTACATACGCTTCTTGTAACAACATGTTTTTATGGGCCAGAAAACATTTCTACAGTAAATTTTTAAATACAATGCAGATATAGACTAATTAATAATAAGTGGAAAAGACAAATTCAGGACGAATTTCTCAAAGAGGAGGGATGTGTCACGCCACAGAATAGTGAAGGGCAGGAAATTAGAAATTCTTAGTAAAACTCATCTGCATTGTCACAAGCGATGTCAGGTTAAGCCGGAGACAGAGGCTGAAGCAGGAAGCGTGACGGTATGTCGCGAGTGTGTCAGTCCTTCGACACAGTACGACAGCGTTTGCTGAGTGAGAACAGGCATTCCGTAGAAACAATACCGCGACAGCATCCAAAAAGAAGTGAGACAAGCATATTCGTTAGCTTGTAAGACGTGACAGAAACTGTATCTGATACACAAGGACATGTAGGAGGACCTGATGCATCAGTTAACAACCTGTTAAACGACTGTGTCAGAATACGGAGTAGAAATGCGGCCATTATGAACCGAGCCCCATCTGACAGCCTCGCCCTGGCCCCATTGAAATACTCCAGTATTCGAGCTCTCCTCAGATGACCATTAGGATCGATTGCAGTCAGACACAAGCAGAGGCAATCACGGATAGGCAACAAGGGGAAGCTTCGTGCAGCTAAAAAATATGTGCCCGACCGGGACTTGAAACCGGGACTTGTGCCTTTTCCGGGCAATTGCTCTACCGTAGAGCTAGCCAAACACAACTCACAACTTTACTTCCGCCAGTATCTCATCTCCTACCTTCCAAGCAAGTGAAGACAGGTCGTGAGGCGTGCTTGGGTAGATCCATCGGTAGAGCACTCGGCCGTGAAAGATAAGGTTTTTCGATTTCTAGTCTCGGTCCCGCACACACTTTCAGTCTGCCAGGAAATTTCAAAACAGTGCACACTCGAAACTGAAGAATTCATTCAAACACGAAGATGTTAGAAGGCTAAAGATGAATCATTGTGTTCCACTACAAAACCTAGGTACTCAGCTTTGCCTTCTTTCCTCTTCGTACCCAATAGGCCCTCAATACCTGGAGCCTTAGTAAGTTGTCCCTCCTTCCTTGCCCTTCCTGACACTCTCCTCCCCTCTGCCCAGAAGAACAAACCTATAGTTCCGGAAGTTATGAATACTGTTTTAATTTAATCAAATGAAACTGTATGATTCCAGTCACCTTTCCAAGTCTCAAACATCTATGACGTCTGAGTGAGAACAGGCATTCCGTAGAAACAATACCGCGACAGCATCCAAAAAGAAGTGAGACAAGCATATTCGTTAGCTTGTAAGACGTGACAAAACCTGTATCTGATACACAAGAACATGTAGGAGCACCATATACAGCAGTTAACAACCAGTTAAATGAATGTGTCACATTACGGAGTACAAACGCGGCCATTATGAACTGAGCACCGCCTGACAGCCTCGCCCTAGCCCCATTGAAATACTCCAGTATTCGAGCTCTCCTCAGTTGATCGTTAGGATCGATTGCATTATGAGTAAGAGTTCTGGATTTTGTGATTATGATACTATGTTCTACATTGTCCATCACAGGTTATGAAATAGCGGAAGATGAACTCGAGATGATGGTCTTGATCTGATGTACTCCATGCTGTTCGCTGCCTAGCGTGTACTGATGCAGAAACCGACTGTCTTTGAACAGTACCACATCACAGAGTGTTGCCAGCACTGCACTTCAAGACAGGAACCAGCAACAGGGTGCCTTGGAATCCCTATTCCTGCTCAACATTCAGGAGACGGCAGGAGCTGAGACCTACTGGGCCACCAGAGAGGGGGGCGACCGATCTCACGACGCTGATGGGTCATCAGCGGTCATTGTATAATTTGCAGTGGAGCCGAGTACACTCCAGCAGCCAGCACGAGATCACTTCGCGCTAGCCGGAGGGCGCCGCTGCTCGCTGGCATCCCTCCGTGGGGTGTCACCGCTGAGGTGTTTGGACACTGCCGAGTTAGTGTGGGAGAAGTCGAGATAGTCCGTGCTTTCGCGAAAAATAGTGTCCGGATGGTGCAGTGGTTAACGCAGGAGGAAATCCTTGGCTGTAGTCCCGATCCTGCACACATTTTCACTGGCATTCGCCAATTAAATTAAAGCCCCGATGCAGCACCTACCACCAGCTCCTCCCCCATTCTTTCCTTTCTCCCCTCTCCACTTTCAGTATCGACAGTATGTATCACAATTGCGAATTCCGCGTGGTGTCTCTTCTTTCGGACATGGCCGAAAGAACAGACACAGCGCATTCATGTAAACGAAAGAATGTTTGCTTTCTACCATTCGGGTTTCACTTATTTTTATTTACGAGGGATTTTTCGCGATCTATATCACACGTTAGTTTTCTGTAAATAAAAATTTCATAGGATGATGTTTCTAGTTACGTTTCTATATTAAATTTTCTCTTAATGCTAGGATATTAACAATGGTTTGGAGAGCACTTTTAGTAGGATTAAATCATAGTTTGGTTCTACATACGATTTTTAGATGTTTTTAATCTATATGCGTCGTCTGGAGCTGCACTTGGTTGGCTGCGTATAACAGGATGTCCAGAGATTCACTTCAACTCTTCACTTTTACTATGAGCTGGTTGTGAGTGTTTTGTGCATACAGTGCCAATGTCGCTGTGAGCTTTTCGATCGACTTTTGTTTAGATATGTTGTGATTGTTTCAAGTTTGATGTTAGTTTTCTTCTTATATGAGTGTATATGTTACTGTGCGGTATGGTTGCCCTATGTAAAGGGGGGAGTTTTGAATGGAGGGAATCGCAATTTCCTTTTTTTTCTGTGTGTCTGTGGTGGAGAGAATTAGTATGTGAATATTTAATCTTGTTATGTTATTCATCCTTGTATGTTATTGTTTTACTGACTAACATGATCAGTGCATTGCTGCTTGTATCTATTTGGTAATTTATTACTTTTCTTCTTAATTGCAAGGACTCTTTGTGTATGAAAGTTTTCCTGCAATGTTAGGAGGTTTCTGTCGAAATTGTTCTTTCTAATAATTTTCATATCCTGTTCTATGTTCAGCACCATGCGTATTAGATGTTGAGCAGAGGTACCATGGCTATTATCATACTTCAAACTTCTTATATATTATTTTTGTCTAGTGTTTGCCTTTTACGGACACCAGTCTGTCTCTGGTGGACCATTTTTGCACATCTCGCCAAAAATTAAAGTCAGCAAAACTTTACTTATCTTCATCGAAACTCCACTATAACATCTCTAAAAACCTCTTTCTTAGAAGTGATTTATCTGTGGTAAAAATATCCCAGCCGTAAAAATGTTGAACCGAAATACGTAAGGTTACGTAATCTAGAAGTGAAGACATAGAGGTGAAAGTCTGTAGCATGCAGAGTCTTCAGTCTGTGTGGAAACGGCCTGCAAACCTATCTGCACAGCAAGTGGTAACGTAAATCCCCTGACTGTTCTGTATGACAGGCGAGAGCACCGCCAAGTAGAGAGGGTAGAATATCCTGTGGGATGAGCAGACGGCAGAACCGACTGGGAGCTAATTCACCCGTCAGGCGCAGATCCGAGGATTACGCTTCTCTTCCGATGGCTTCTGTTATCGTTTCGCCAAAGAGACGCTGAACGCTCCCTGCACCTTGTCAGCTTTCGTTGTAGTGTATAACATTACTTGCTCGCTTCCCTTGTGGCACATATTCGAGCAAACAAATATGGCCACTGGAGTTTTATTACGTTTGTAGTAGGATTTGCTATCAAAGCAACAGTTAATTACGTGTACTAGCTCACAAGTTATAAGTAGTATTGTGGGACTGGGGAATAAATTGGAACTGTTAGGGCGACTCTAATGAAGATCGTCAAACTGAGCGAAAACGAAATGCAAAACTGTCTGTAGCGTAAGCAGAATTCCTGGAGCAAAAATAGCGCGTATTCTAAAAAATGCACAGATATTTCACGTGTTCTCGGAGATTTTTCTTTGATTTCATATCAGCAATTTTAGGTCAGACTCTTATTAAAATTCGAATTCTTTTCTATCACAAGCGTTTCTCACATTACACGGTGATTAAACTGTAATGTCTTGCGTGGCTGAAATAGCACGTTGGTATTGTTGTTGGTTAAGGAAATTAACATTGCTGAAATTTTTAAAAGACGAGAAGTTGTATGCTTTCAATTACAGCTCCTATTCAAACTTATGTATCTATTTCTAATCCTAAGCGCAAAAGTGTAGAGACGGTAATAAGGGTAGCGCATCGCCCTGTGGGAAACAGTATGTTTTTTCGGCCTGATTTGCAAATCGCATCTTCCTGATGTAATAAAATAGAATCATGTTTCCACCAGTAGGTAACACTGAGGCTTACAATGCTTTAAACATATGGTTCACTTCTATGCCATATAATCGTATTTTCGTCTCATTCTTACCTGAGAATTATCGGTTCTGGCCAGATTAGAAACAATTAGCTACGTTGTCACATACACAATGGTACTATGAGTGTAAGTCGCGAACATACTAATAAAAACTGCAATGACCAACAACTTACCAGGCCCCAGTTCGTTCGCCGTCCGGAATGGCCGTGCGGTTCCAGGCGCTACTGTCTGGAACCGAGCGACAGCTACGCTCGCAGGTTCGAATTCTGCCTCGGGCATGGATGTGTGTGATGTCCTTAGGTTGGTTATGTTTAATTAGTTCTACGTTCTAGGCGACTGATGACCTCAGAAATTAAGCCTCAAAGTGCTCAGAGCCACTTGAACCATTTGAACCCAGTTCGTTCTCATATTCTTGTAAATGAAGTCATAGCATAACATTCATAGCCACTTCCACAATAAACTTTTCACCAATACCTGGACGCTGCCATACCGTATTTAATTTTCTCCCATATACCGGAAAAGATTAACTGCGGATGGAAACCCGTATTCCAGGCCGTCATCCTCTGATGCTACAGGGCATCGGATTCGTTAGGGACAAGGCCTTTCTGTGCAGCAGCTTGTTCCTCTCTTCCACTGACGATCATGGGAATCAGTCACGATCACTGAATAACAGATAACATTGCGAGACATTCCGCCTATGGTCCATCGACGTACAAAGTCACGTTTGCTGCCGAAGAGTTGGCCTAGAGGGACACGCCGGCGTCGAGTTTCAGAACATGAGTTTCTGTCCTCGATTTGTTCCTCAGCAATCTACAGTCCCTCGAAATTCCTCGCTTTATAAACTTCTAGGGCATGTGGAGGGGAATGAGTGCATGATGTTTTGAATAGGAACCCATGTCCGGAAACGTACCGTTTTCGTTCTGCGATCGATTCAGATGTTTAGCTCATCCACTTCTTAAATGAATGCGCGGTGTCCGTTCCTTCGAAACACCAGACACCACGCAGATACCGCTGCTGTAAAACACTGTATGCAAGGGAAGGGGTTCACTGCAATCAGCTGCAGCGGAACATTAAGCGGAATCAGCAGCGACGAGCGAAAATGGTTACCGCACCCGGTTTCGAACCCGGGACCTCCTGTTTACCAGGCAGGTGTGGTAACCAGTGCGCCATCCGGGACACACAGACTGCGGATAGGTGCTGCTTGGTAGGAGTGTAAATCGGTGCTGAGGCGCATAGGAATAGACCGTACAGTTGCAATAACGCTGCAGCCCGGATGGCGTAGTGGTTACCGCATCCGCCCAGTAAGCAGGAGATCCCGGGTTCGAATCCCGGTCCGGTACACGTTCTCGCTCGTCGCTGCTGATTCCGGTTAATGTTCCGCTGCAGCCGATAGCAGTGATCCCCACTTCATGTACATACAGTCATCCACTTCTGCTTGAGGAATTCTATTAGGTGTGACGCATATTCTGTTTCACACTCTCCATGCTACCTGGTGTCTCTTCAATTTCCAGTGCAGCGATCAGAACTCGAGCCAGCAGACCATCTTCTGTTCCTTTAGGAGTCTCGTAAATTAATCTTTGATGTGACACCACAAGGAACAGTCTATAAGAGTTAAATCCGGCGATCGCTGTGGCCACGCAGTTGGATCCCCTCGGCCTATCCACGTTTCATCGTATCATCTGTTGAGGTATTTCCGAACCGCACGTGAGACGTGATGTGGCGCACCATCATGCTGAAATCACGTCAGGTGATCGCCTGACGTAGTACATGTCATCCTGTCTATCCTACTGCATACCAGAACAAGCAACTCTGATACTTTTGTTTTGAAAAGGGTTCAAAGGGCTCTTAGCACTATGGGACTTAACATCTGAGGTCATCAGTAACCTAGACTTAGAACTACCTAAACCTAACTAACCTAAGGACATCAAAGACATCCATGCCCGAGGCAGGATTCGAACCTGCGACCGTAGCAGCGGCGCGATTCAGGACTGAAGCGCCTAGGACCGCTCGGCTTTAGTCTTTCCTTCAGCAGACGTAAGGCGTTACACATCTGAATTGAAGCCGTCGTAGAACAGAAACTGTACGTTTCCGGCCATGGGCTCTTCTTCAGAATTTCATTCACTCACTGCCTTGTAAAACGGGCATGGGTTCTTATCCAGAATATTATGTACTCCCTGCCTTCCCTTTGTAACGGGAATTTCAAAGCACCCTGTATATCTACTCTTACATCTACAAACATCAAGTTATTTCCACTGTTAAGCAATGAAGCATTGCTGCCATGTATCTGTACCAAGTGTTTTAAAGATTATGCTAGTTTGGTATAAAGTAATTATTGTTCAAAGGAGTGCTCATATTTTTATGCTTACATTTGAGAAATGAGGTAATTTTGGTATGGGTAGCGACATTATGAGAATGAACATGATACAAAATAGTAGCTATTCATAATCACTAATCATTCCTAATACTTTGTAAAATTCTTCCTGAAAAATAGTAAATCAAATTTAGTATATTTTTCGGATCTTTGTGTTGAAACAATGTGGCGGAGAACAAAAGTGAAGTGTCGATTATACGTAATCTGAAAGTGGAACTTCCTCTCCTAAACCCGTTCTAAATATTCAGAACGAAATTAAAAGAGAAGGGTTGGGTGTGTAGTTTGCATATTAATATCACTAAATATGTGATCAGGAATTGTGCATGATCATCGGGGCTACAGTTAGGATTAAGATCCGTACTGCGTTGGAGGCGGAAAACTGAAACAGTAGATGGAACAAAATAGGGTACCTGCACACAGCCGGCCCAGCCCGGAAAGTTTTGGTTCCCTACTGGGTTTTATACCCCCACCCGATAATTTGATCAGCATCAACAGTGTTTTCATTCATCGGAAGTTATGTAAATATTTCTCAGAATATCGGATTTCATACCGTCATCTGGTTATATGACCAGCGTATACAGTGTCTCCCTTCATCAGAAAGGTTTATAAATTTACCTACAGTGTTATTCTCGTGTACTGGAACTATTCTGCGATACCTCTCATCTCCATCGTGACCAAAATCTTCCTCAATCACCGCTAGAAACAGCTACCTCTGATAGTTTTCTCATTTCCAGATCACATTAGCCACAGTCAAAAGAATGAATTCTTTCGAATGCAGATAGAAAGGGAAGATGCAAAGTAATTGTGTATTGGTTTAAGGAAGAGTTCTTTCATTGGAATGAATGGTGTTCGCTTTACAGCATAATTGGCCTTTTTGTAGCAATGAACAGAAACACATGAACATAAGAGCCCATTTATTTTGTAGGCTAAGTGTCAAAAAATCATCGAAACGCTGCTGTATTTTACTGATGTTCAACTGAGAATGGTAGTATCTTCAGAATTAGTCGTAAACATGTTCATTCATTGACGAAATCAAGCACTTATTACAATGAATTGAGGTTTTCGTGGTCACTGGCAAACATCTTGGTAACTACTAACAGAATAAAAAATAAAACCAAATATTTGATGTAGTATCTTATAACCGAGTCATTCATGGTTGCCCTTAGGATAATACTTGGCTTGTTATTGGTTGGATACAAAGCGAAAAGGATTTCGGAATGTTATTAAAAATAGTACTTACCAGTTTTACAGGTTTTTAATTTGGTGTTTCATCTGGATTTTCCTTGTGGCATATTTCGACAGCTTTCGTCATCGTCCAGTCCCAAAAATGTGTCATATTCAGAAATTTTAATTACATGTCATGTGTCGCTATCATATACGTCATAGGTGAGCACTGCTGAAGTGTTCATTTTTCGTCTAAAATGAGAACTGTAAATGCAACGTATTTATGAATAAAACATCTTGCTATTTCATTTTAGCTTCCAGTGCACCATATTTTTTCAGCGGTGTTAGCTACATCAAAAGAAACACAATAAAGTACTTTCACAGACAAAGCTGTTTGTCTGCAGTTACTGTGGTACAACGAACAATATAGAGGAGCTCAGCCAGACATGTTCTGTGGAACTTTCAAGCCTCAAATGAATACTTTATTATACGAATTTCTGGGTGCAACTCGTTTAAGCAACAGACAAGGAAGATAATAAATATAAATGTCACTAAGAAGAATGTATATCGAATTTTTTACATTCGTAATCCTGTTTTACAAATTATGACAATATTTTGTCAGAGGAAGTAGTTTTAAAATTATATTTGTTTCTTACAAATTGTTAGCCCCACACAAAAAAGCAATTTACGAGTAATCACTGAACCTTTCGGTAAATTTAAATTTTGTGTTTTGAATGATTTATAACATTGTCCAGCTCTAGAGGCTAGTTTGTACTAACTAAATTCATCGGTAATAAACAATAACTTAAGTGTAATATTCAGAATTAGTAACAAGTAATACGTTTAATTTTCCCATTCATCAACTGTTCTAAGTTTGCCCACCCGTAAAACCAAATAACTGGCGTATTCTTATGTTGGTGCAGTTCCTGAACTCTGTGCACAATACAATGTCCTGTTGGCTTTTCGTAGAAGTTGAAGCATTTCTTTCTGTCAACCTCGTAACTTTCGCTCAACATACTACTTGTGTTCTAACACGTTCCTCTATCTCCTTCTTCCTCTACTCATACGTCCAGTGCTGCCAGTAACCACTCATTAAATCTACCTGCCTGTAACTTTTCTTTGCTGTCCTAAATTTCGTAAAGTAATGTAAACTGTGCTTATTGCTATTACAGCTATTGCTGTTCGCACTATTTACGTTATTGTTATTACTTTGTATTGTATTCACATTACATGTACTTTTTATAACACAATGTACAAATTTTAATTAATTTTGAGAGCCAGACATGTATAAAAGAGTGCCGCATGATGCTACACTTCTGTAGATTATATATTGACATTAAAGAAGCGATAAAGAAAATATACAAGGCCCCCTAGGATAAGTGTTTAACTGTAGCAAAGATGAAAACGTGCTCGTAGACCTGGATGGATGCACTTTACTGTACAGGTTTTCTTGTTTTTCTCGAAGGGACCACGATGAATGAGAAACAAAGACCTTGCTGTAGTACCTGGGCGGTGCCTGACATTCCAGCTGCACGCCACACAACAGAGTGCTCTGGGTTGCCGCCCAGTCAAGACGGCTGCAACGCAACCATAGTTCACCTTGCTGGCGTCAGCTGCCGCATTATGCGAGGGCGCCACATACGACGGATACAGCAGGCACTAGTAGCTCGGCAGCCAATGTGAGTTCCAGTCTCGACATTGCAAGTCCGCGAGTGTCCCCGTCAGTGCAGCATCGCCGGTCAGATCATAAGACATCATCGCTAGTGCATCCTACACAGACTTTGCCTATGGTATTGTTTCTTTGTGGTCTCTGACATACTGTGTTTCCAGCAAGCATCTTCAAGAACTCTGATTGTCTTAGCGATAAACTCTCATCAAATCAGAATGATCTTTTAATTGCTTTCCTTCGAAACTGTTTCAGCAGATATCTAGTACCAAACGTCATTGAATATTCTCTGTATTAGTAATAAAGTACTATTGTTATTGGCTGTCTGGGCACATTCCTTGTAGTATGCATGGGTTTAGAGCTCATGTTTACTAGACATTCTCCCTTCAAATGTCGTTCCTGTCATATTCCTGATTATTGACTATTCCTCATGGGACATGCTGTGTAAGTCAAGCAGAGACGAATGGGGAAACGTATGAGCGGTGGAATAGGGCGTAAATGGGGAAATCCATTGACACAAGCGAAACTGATAAGAACAGATTGTTGTGGACCGGCGTCTGGGAACGACCATCATGGAAAGGGCGAAGCTGTTCGGCTTTCGTTCGTTACTGTCCTGAGCCTCTATGGAACTGAGTAATAGGAGACAAGGTGTTGGGCGTTCACTCTTCTGCATCTAGATTATTACTTTGCAGTTCACACTTAAGTCCCTGGAGAAGGGATCTTCCAATTATCCACATGCTTGCTCTGCAGTTCACATGTAACTGGCTGGCGGGGTTTTCTTCGAACCACCTTTCTCTACCGTTCCACTGTCTGACAACTCATGGGAAAAATTAACACTTGAATCTTTTTGTTCAGTCTCTAACTTTGATTATTTTATTAAGATGATCATTTCTCCCTATGGTGGATGGCAACAATAAAACATTTTCACATTCAGAGGAGAAAGTTGGTAAATGAAATTTCGTGAAAATATCTCGCCGCAACGAAAACTGTCTTTATTTTAATAATTGCCACCCAAACTCACCTATCATATCGGTGACCTTTTCTCCCCTAGTTCGAGATAATACAAAACGAGCTTACCTACTCTGGACGTTTTCGGTGTCTTTTATCACAGAAGTGGAGTTCGGAGGTCGCATGTTCTATAAAGCAGGGTAGGTGGTTATCTGTTAGATATCTGGCGACAGAATACAATGCTAGAGCAGGCGCAAGTGCTTCGGAGCTCACCATTCAGTACACATTGTTCACCATGGGAGTCCGCAGTAGACGTGATCATATGTTAACTTATCTGCATTGCGAATTACTGCCCGCATCTCGTGGTCGTGCGGTAGCGTTCTCGCTTCCCACGCCCGGGTTCCCGGGTTCGATTCCCGGCGGGGTCAGGGATTTTCTCTGCCTCGTGATGGCTGGGTGTTGTGTGATGTCCTTAGGTTAGTTAGGTTTAAGTAGTTCTAAGTTCTAGGGGCTCAGAGCCATTTGAACCATTTTTGCGAATTACTGCAATTATTGCAAAGAGCACCGTATCATTGAAACTGCATCACGGATGAATGGCGGCAAGTGGTATGTTTACAAACCAGTCAGCTTCCAAGCAGAGTAGAATTTTGAAACTTCCTGGCAGTTTAAAACTGTGTGCTGTGCCAAGACACGAACTCGAGACTTTTGTCTGTGAGGATGGCATGTGAGTCGTGCTTGGGTATCTCAGACGGTAGAGCAAGAGCACTAGCCCATGAAAGGCAAAGGTCCCGAGTTCGAGTATTGGGCCGGCACACAATTTTATTCGCCAGGAAGTTTCATATCAGAGTGCACTCCACTGCAGAGTGAAAATCTCATTCTGAAAACATCCCCCAGGCTGCGGCTAAGCCATGTCTCCGCAATATCCTTTCTTCCAGGAGTGCTAGTTCTGCAAGGTTTGCAGGAGACGAGGTAGTGGCAGAAGTAAAGCTGTGAGGACCGGCCGTGAGTCGTGCTTGGGTAGTTGAGTTGGTAGAGCTCTTTCCCCTGAAAGACAAAGATCTCTATTTCGAGTTTGAGTCGGGCACACAGTTTTAATCTCCCAGGAAGTTTCATATCAGCGTCCACTGCGCTGTGGAATGAAAATCTCATTCCAAAGTAGAGTTTTGATGTTGTATAGAGTTTAATAAAACGGTGTAAAATGGAATTCTATGCAACGAAAGTGATGTTGGATACAGTTTCAATGTGCGAAGTTAGAGGTAGACAATCTCCCAAACGTAAATAGTGAACGGCGGTGCTAAATTTTGCCTGGAGGTTAAAGACAGTGTGGCGCAGCTGGAGGCAAATAAACATCACGTAAACATAGGCTATGAAGCTTTACAAGTCATTTTATCTGCTATTAAACAGTTAACTTAACTTTGGCTAAAGAAACTGAAAAAGGAATACGCAGCAAAACACTTTCCCAAGGTGAGTGGCATTCATTAAAAATTTGTACAGAACCAATCAATCAATATAAGCCAAAGGACGATTTACAAAGATATTGGGACACTGTTTCTGCCATAAAAGGTTGGAACCTAAGGCTCAAGAAAACGTCATATTAATGTTTAGCCCTTGAGAAACAGATTTAGTGCTCTTGAACTCTTAATGTTACAGAAAAATACATTAAAGTAGGCTTACAAGTTAAACTGTCTACCCCAAGTAAGTCTAAAGAAAGTGAAGTGAATAGAGAGTGTAGTAAAAATTTTAAACCAAATGTCAGTGGAAGTGATGAAATGAAAAGCCCAAAGACATCAATTTTTAAAGGCAAACCGAGGCCAATGAAAATGCATGTCCGTGCAGACAGTTATGGAAGGAAGGTAAGGAATATTGCTGAAAACAATTCAACCCGTCATATCTCCACCACAACAAAAACTGTCCAAAATGTAGGGATGTTGTGACAAGTTCTTTACGAACAGACACTATTAGAATGGAAGTTTTTCTTGCTGGAAGAAGCGATGAAGCAGAAAATTATGGAAGAGGTTTCTTATTGGCAGTAAGGAAACAGTCGCAGGAACTACCGCACAGAAAAATTGTGTTCTCCTCAGTACCTTTTTGGCGTGATCTTCCATTCTCATCGTGCGTGAACATAGAACTGGTCGAGTAAATGAAGACATGAAGAAACTTTGTAAATATCTTAAAAATGTCTCTTTCCTAAAAATAACTGACTGTGGTACAAGATTATATACCACTCACTGCCTCCATCTGAATAAACTTGGAAAAAAAATATCTGAATCGTGAATCCATAGATCTACTTGATAAGTTAGGTTTAGGACAAACTGAAAATTCAGAGTCAATACCACTTTGGTTTACGGGAAGTTACGTTTTAGAGGTAACGAAGATGGAATAGAGCTAGTTAGTTTGCACACATTCACACTAGAGAACTAGCTTAACTATAAGCAAGATTTCATAAACATCCCTACTAGGCCCATGAAGATAGTCAGGTAAGATATCAAAAGTTCAGAACGAAATTATCATTAGGAATTTTGCACATAGTTCTTCACCTTGTGACATGGACGAATCTGAAGTCAGTCACTGATGTGAGAAAAACAGCAGAAATAATGATTGCCCCTATATACCACTCGTCAGCTTCGTCATTTAAAATATGAAGCTATGATTGGAAGACATGTAGTTTTAAATGATTTTGCAAATGAGGACATGCTCGATTCATTATGTCTGAGTGAACACTGGTGCAAGGCAAATGAAATTTCTTTCATGTATTAGATTATTTTCAGCTAGTTAATAGTTTCCACAGAGAGAAGTATATTGGTAGGACTGTGTCACTTTATTTCAAGAGAGCTTTAATAAATTGTAGTAGTCGATTAGATCTAGGTTTCTTGTGTACTGAGTTGCACTTTGAAGCTACAGGAATATATTTTGAGCGTTCAAAAATTATTATTATGTCACTATATAGGTCACCCAGTGGTGATCCATAAATTGTTTTTGAAAAATTTAAGAATTTATTAAATATTTTTCATAATTCTCACTGAAAAAGTTTAGTATAGTAATCGGTGGTGATGTAAATACTGCAATTCATGACACAAAAGATACAAGCGAGTTGAATGAATTTAAAAACCTGTCAAGACAATTTAATTTTAGTTATACTAGCTGTAAACCTATAAGAGAGACCGCTTGTCTTGACAATATACTAAGAAAAGGTAGTAGAGATTTGATGTGTTCTGATGTAGCTGTTTTTGCTTTCTCAGATCATGATTCAGTTTGGGGAAAAGTAAGTAAGCCTAATATGAAGTCTAAACAGCTCAGAGAGCTTAAGATGGCCATTACAAGACCAATAATGCAAGATAAAATTTCTAAGTTATGGTTTCACTCGAGAATTAGGATTGGAAAGATTTGTTTAACAAAATAGTCAATGTTCTGCTGATGTAATCTTTGATAGATTATTCTCATGCTTTTTCAAATATTTTTGAGACCAACTTTCCTCAGTATAAACGTAAAATCAATCCCAGCACAAATAAGCGTAGGCATAAGCATACATGGTATACTTCTCAACTAGCCAGTACGAAAAACAGATCGTTAATTTATTTAGATTTTTATAGACTGCACAAAACAGACATGGCTATGTTAAAATCACTTAAGAATATGAAAGGATTATAAGCCAGCAGTCAATGAAGCAAAGAAACAAAGTGACTTGTTCAGCATAGAGTCATCCAAAAATAACTGCAAGAAAGCATGGAGTGTAATGAACACAGTAGCAAACAGCAAAAAAAAGTGGCTGTAGCGGTATCACCAGTTGAATT
This sequence comes from Schistocerca nitens, assembly GCF_023898315.1. NCBI lineage: Eukaryota > Metazoa > Arthropoda > Insecta > Orthoptera > Acrididae > Schistocerca > Schistocerca nitens. Next base: position 672,401,502 of record NC_064618.1, read on the forward strand.
TAATAACTTCTATGCAGAGTCTGTTACGAAGCTTGTGAAAGCATATTAGGCCTCATGAAACGGTATCTGATATTATAAAATGCCACAATGTAAGCTATGCATTGAAAAACAGTTTTTTTCTCCAAAGTAAAACTAAATGTTGTCTTAACTATTGTAAATAATTTTAGACCTTCTGATAGTGTATATATATATAATGTTTCTAGAATTTTGTTTTTTTTTTAAAGGATAGTTGGTTGTATAGTATTTCCTCTTACTTTTTCCATAAATAAATGTTTAAGTAAAAGTGTATTTCCAGGGATGTTGAAATTATCAATATTTGTGCCTATTTATGAGAAGAGAAACAGAAATTGACACCAGTGTTTTCCAAAGTTTTAGAATCAGTCATCTATTACAAGTTATGTGATTATTTGGAATACAATAACATTCACTCTGCTGCACAGTTTGGCTTTAGGAAGGGCAAATTTACTGTTCATTCAATTGCTTCTTTGATTAAAATGGTGCTTACTGCTTATTAGGAGAGAAGCTTTACTCAGGCAACTTTTTATGGTCTTACAAAAGCCTTCAACTGTGTAGAGCATGATATACTTCTCAACATACTAGTTCATTATGGAATCATTAACAACAAATTAGGTAACATTTTTAAATCATTTCTTATAACCGTAAACAAATTGTGTGTATTATAAAGGAGAGGTTACAAATAGCTGAAATTAAGGATGGAGGGTCAACATGTAAATGATAGACGATTTTTTGTTTTATATAAATGCTCAGTTCATTCTCTGAGCCGATGCCACCACATTCTTCAGTGTCAGTTGACACTTCAATATCAATCTAACTATAATTAAGGACATCCAATCACAGATATCAATCTGGTTTCAAACTAATGTATTCCTCCTCTATGACAGAAAAACTCGTCAAACTGCATTTAGTTTAAGAGATTTGCCACTAGAAGAGAAATAAATTGGCCTCAGATCCATACATTAAGTATGATAGTGCAAGGTTGTCTAGAGTGGTGTACTTGTTAAGAAATTTAAAATGTCGTGTACCCTTGGCCTATGTAAGATCAGCCTATTTTGCTTTTTTTACACAGTATTGTATCCTACGTGCTTTTACTTTGGGGACATAGGACTCATGTTTAGAACATGATGGTACTTAAAATAACAAAGAGAGTTATTAAGATTATTACAAACTCAGAAAAAACTTGCCCACTGCAGCCCATTGTTTCTGTACCTAAACATACGAGGGTTGGAACTTAAATACTGGCAACTACTTATTCAAAACCGATACAAAAGATTTACTGTCCTTCAAAGTCGTCACCAGCGTTGTATAGAACCCATTGCCAGCGATGTGGAAGGCGTAGGAGTAGTGTATCCTTAGCAGAGACTGTTCTGATGATGGTGCGAATGGAGCGGTCTACTGCCTGTTGAATCTCTAGAACAGTTCTGAAGCGAACGCCATCTTCGGAATCAAGTAAAAGCCACAAGGACTTAAGTCCGGGGAGTATGGAGGATGGTACAGTATTTCCCAGTCCCACCGACCGAACAGAGCAGCCACGGCTTGCGCTGTATGCACCCACGCATTTCGTGCAAAATGATGGGTGGGTTGCGCAGAAAGTGTCGCCGCTTCTTTCGCAAAGCTGGTCGCAGGTGACGCTCCAAAAACGAACAGTAGTACTGTGCATTGACGATCTGCCATGGAGAAACGTAGTAGGTTAAGATAACACCATCACAGTCGTACACGAGAATCACCTCAACTTTAGACCGCTCCATTCTCACCATGAACAGAACGGGCTCTGCTAACGGTATACTACGACTTCCACATCGCTGGCAACGAGTTCTACACCACACTGGTGACTAGTTTGAAGGATAATAACAGGTGCAAACATGTAGTTGTTTTGTATCGGTTGTGAATAAATAATTGCTACTATTTAAGTTCCAACCCTCGTATTAACTGTAATAAACATTTACATTTACACTGTTTTCATGTGAACAAATAATAGCTTATCAGAACATCGATATCGACGGGAGCAGCACTCTCATGGCAGCAGAAACAATAGTTACATACCTTACTGTAGACCATCTAAATCATTGAACAGCTATGAAGTGGTGGATATGAAAATGTTCAACCAACTGCTTCTGGAATGGATAGAAGCTGCATTCGATTTACTTAAGCACATACTATACATTTAGTTAACCATAAATCCGTTTTACTCCGCTAATGAATTTTATGAATGTGAAAATGTGACAGCATAATAGTAATTGTTTGGAGAGTTTAGCACAATTTCTTTAACAACGTCACGGCAAGATGCGTCATTCAAATTTTTTAGCTTCAATACTGTACTTTATTGGAAATTCATAGTAATTTATTGTAGTTTTAGCTTTTATGAAATAATCTTTTTTGTGTTTATAAGCTGTATATTTATATACAATTGTAACTTGGCGTTGTCAATTGATGTAACAGTTGTGCAACTGTAAAACTTTGTTTATTTATTTATTTACTGGAATCGTGTTGTCTGGTCGGATAAATCACGTTTTTTGTTACATACATCAATGGTCGAGTCCACAAATATTGTCACCCAAGTGAACATTTGTTGGAACGAATCACTGCACCATGGACACAGTCCAATGAGGTAGTATTATACTACAGGAGACATTCACGTTGACTACCATGAGACATATGGTATAAATCAAAGGCACTATGGCAACCTTAATTCAGGCTATCTTCTAGGATAAATCGTAGGGTCACAACTACCTTCTATACTCCTAGACATTTATAGGACTCAAACTGATCTCTGCCGAGGGCAGCTTCCACCAGTTCGTCCATTTTTCTGTAAATAATTAGTGCTTTGCAAGCACGACTTATTCAACTGAAGGGTTTGTAGTATTCACACTTTTCAGCGTGTTCTTTCTCTGAAGTCTAGGGGTAGTTCTTCTGTCTCATGTATACTGGATCAATTTGATCATAGCTGACCTTCCCAAGGAACATAATAATTGAGGGAACGTCACCTACTTCAGGGTGATTGTTTCCACTTAGATATTTCATTGCTTTGTCCGATTCTTCTCGCAATATTGTATCTGCCATCTCAACTTCTCTCTCAGTAATATTTTCCAGAAGTTGTTTTCTTAAAGAGAGACCCTCCCCTTATATTCCCTCGACTTTTCAGCTTTGCTTTCGTTGTTTAGTACTGACTTGCAATATTGTATCTGCCATCTCAACATCTCTCTCAGTAATATTTTCCAGAAGTTGTTTTCTTAAAGAGAGACCCTCCCCTTATATTCCCTCGACTTTTCAGCTTTTCTTTCGTTGTTTAGTACTGACGTATGATATTCATAGAGCTGCTTCCCTTTTCTAATAAAGTCTCTTTAATTTTTATCTAGGTGGTATTTGCCGTTCCTTAATCATGTGTGATTCTACAGTATATCTTTTGTCTCCTATCCATTTTTGATTTAGCCATTCTGCACACTGCACTTTCTGTCTTTTGGTAGTTGTATTCCTTTAGCATCCTTCATCTGACACATTTTTTAGGTTTTCTCCTTTCTTCAGATAAACTCACTATCTCTTACGCTATCCAAAGATGTCTATTAGGCTTTGTTCTTTTACCTATGTGTTCCTCTACTGACTTTCATCTCTCCTGTTTCAAAACTATCAAGTTTAATTCCTTTTCCCTGTTTGTGTTCAACGTTGGCTAAGGATTGCCATGGATCTGTCACGAACGTATGGTTCCTTCAGTTATTCCATATCGCGCCTCCATTTTCTATCTTTTTGCGATTTTTTCATTTTATAACCAATAACTTAAGAGCAGCGTTCACTTCTACTCCTGGAACTATATTAGTTTAAAATCCAGTTTCTAAACTTCTGTCTTACCTCTATATAATCTCAACCTAACAGTATCCTTCCACGAATACAGCTTTCTTGCATAGTTCCTAAACCTAGCCTTGTTGTTGTTGTGGTCTTCAGTCCTGAGACTGGTTTGATGCAGCTCTCCATGCTACTCTATCCTGTGCAAGCTTCTTCATCTCCCAGTACCTACTGCAACCTACATCCTTCTGAATCTGCTTAGTGTATTGATCTCTTGGTCTCCCTCTACGATTTTTACCCTCCACGCTGCCCTCCAATGCTAAATTTGTGATCCCTTGATGCCTCAAAACATGTCCTACCAACCGATCCCTTCTTCTAGTCAAGTTGTGCCACAAATTTCTCTTCTCTCCAATCCTATTCAATACCTCCTCATTAGTTACGTGATCTACCCACCTTATCTTCAGCATTCTTCTGTAGCACCACATTTCGAAAGCTTCTATTCTCTTCTTGTCCAAACTAGTTATCGTCCATGTCTCACTTCCATACATGGCTACACTCCATACAAATACTTTCAGAAACGACTTCCTGACACCTAAATCTATACTCGATGTTAACAAATTTCTCTTCTTGAGAAACGCTTTCCTTGCCATTGCCAGTCTACATTTTATATCCTCTCTACTTCGACCATCATCGGTTATTTTACTCCCTAAATAGCAAAACTCCTTTACTACTTTAAGTGTCTCATTTCCTAATCTAATTCCCTCAGCATCACCCGACTTAATTTGACTACATTCCATTATCCTCGTTTTGCTTTTGTTTATGTTCATCTTATATCCTCCTTTCAAGACACTGTCCATTCCGTTCAACTGCTCTTCCAAGTCCTTTGCTGTCTCTGACAGAATTACAATGTCATCGGCGAACCTCAAAGTTTTTACTTCTTCTCCATGAATTTTAATACCTACTCCGAATTTTTCTTTTGTTTCCTTTACTGCTTGCTCAATATACAGATTGAATAACATCGGGGAGAGGCTACAACCCTGTCTCACTCCTTTCCCAACCACTGCTTCCCTTTGATGTCCCTCGACTCTTATAACTGCCATCTGGTTTCTGTACAAATTGTAAATACCCTTTCGCTCCCTGTATTTTACCCCTGCCAACTTCAGAATTTGAAAGAGAGTATTCCAGTCAACATTGTCAAAAGCTTTCTCTAAGTCTACAAATGCTAGAAACGTAGGTTTGCCTTTTCTTAATCTTTCTTCCAAGATAAGTCGTAAGGTCAGTATTGCCTCACGTGTTCCAACATTCCTACGGAGTCCAAACTGATCTTCCCCGAGGTCGGCTTCTACCAGTTTTTCCATTCGTCTGTAAAGAATTCGCGTTAGTATTTTGCAGCTGTGACTTATTAAACTGATAGTTCGGTAGTTTTCACACCTGTCAACACCTGCTTTCTTTGGGATTGGAATTATTATATTCTTCTTGAGGTCTGAGGGTATTTCGCCTGTCTCATACATCGTGCTCACCAGATGGTAGAGTTTTGTCATGACTGGCTCTCCCGAGGCCATCAGTAGTTCTAGTGGAATGTTGTCTACTCCCGGGGCCTTGTTTCGACTCAGGTCTTTCAGTGCTCTGTCAAACTCTTCACGCAGTATCTTATCTCCCATTTCGTCTTCATCTACATCCTCTTCCATTTCCATAATATTGTCCTCAAGTACATCTCCCTTGTATAAACCCTCTATATACTCCTTCCACCTTTCTACCTTCCCTTCTTTGCTTAGAACTGGGTTTCCACCTGAGCTCTTGATATTCATACAAGTGGTTCTCTTCTCTCCAAAGGTCTCTTTAATTTTCCTGTAGGCAGTATCTATCTTACCCCTAGTGAGACAAGCCTCTACAACCTTACATTTGTCCTCTAGCCATCCCTGCTTAGCCATTTTGCACTTCCTGTCGATCTCATTTTTGAGACGTTTGTATTCCTTTTTGCCTGCTTCATTTACTGCATTTTTATATGTTCTCCTTTCATCAATTAAATTCAATATTTCTTCTGTTACCCAAAGATTTCTATTAGCCCTCGTCTTTTTACCTACTTGATCGTCTGCTGCCTTCACCACTTCATCCCTCAGAGCTACCCATTCTTCTTCTACTGTATTTCTTTCCCCCATTCCTGTCAATTGTTCCCTTATGCTCTCCCTGAAACTCTCTACAACCTCTGGTTCTTTCAGTTTATCCAGGTCCCATCTCCTTAAATTCCCACCTTTTTGCAGTTTCTTCAGTTTCAATCTGCAGTTCATAACCAATAGATTGTGGTCAGAATCCACATCTGCCCCAGGAAATGTCTTACAATTTAAAACCTGGTTCCTAAATCTCTGTCTTACCATTATATAATCTATCTGAAACCTGTCAGTATCTCCTGGCTTCTTCCATGTATACAGCCTCCTTTCATGATTCTTGAACCAAGTGTTAGCTATGATTAAGTTATGCTCTGTGCAAAATTCTACAAGGCGGCTTCCTCTTTCATTTCTTCCCCCCAATCCATATTCACCTACTATGTTTCCTTCTCTCCCTTTTCCTACTGATGAATTCCAGTCACCCATGACTATTAAATTTTCGTCTCCCTTCACTACCTGAATAATTTCTTTTATCTCGTCATACATTTCATCTATTTTTTCATCATCTGCAGAGCTAGTTGGCATATAAACATGTACTACTGTAGTAGGCATGGGCTTTGTGTCTATCTTGGCCACAATAATGCGTTCACTATGCTGTTTGTAGTAGCTAACCCGCACTCCTATTTTTTTATTCATTATTAAACCTACTCCTGCATTACCCCTATTTGATTTTGTATTTATAACCCTGTAATCACCTGACCAAAAGTCTTGTTCCTCCTGCCACCGAACTTCACTAATTCCCACTATATCTAACTTTAACCTATCCATTTCCCTTTTTAAATTTTCTAACCTACCTGCGCGATTAAGTGATCTGACATTCCACGCTCCGATCCGTAGAACGCCAGTTTTCTTTCTCCTGATAACGACGTCCTCTTGAGTAGTCCCCGCCCGGAGATCCGAATGGGGGACTATTTTACCTCCGGAATATTTTACCCAAGAGGACGCCATCATCATTTAATCATACAGTAGAGCTGCATGTCCTCGGGAAAAATTACGGCTGTAGTTTCCCCTTGCTTTCAGCCGTTCGCAGTACCAGCACAGCAAGGCCGTTTTGGTTAATGTTACAAGGCCAGATCAGTCAATCATCCAGACTGTTGCCCCTGCAACTACTGAAAAGGCTGCTACCCCTCTTCAGGAACCACATGTTTGTCTGGCAAAATTTATGTTCTGTGTGGAATTCTACCAGCTAACCCCCACATTCATTTTCCCCGTCCATCCTCTCTTACTGCTTTGCGCAAAAATATTCAAGTATCACTTAAACCCCTAGTTGTCTCCCATTGAAACACACTAAGCCTGAAATTTGGCTCAAATGTGTCTACAAAGTTTCTCTGTAGTCATGCAAAGGCGCGGCGCCCTGAGAACGCATCCTCGATTTCGGCGACACTTCAAACAGTTGGGTGCCGCCATATGCGGGAAAGAAGGCCACAGCTGAGAAATTCATGTGAGGTCTAAGGTGGATTCAAGATGTCACACTGCCACCAAATCGTCACAGATCTGCCCAATGCAACCGTAGACGTGTCACACGTTAGGCTTCGCAACATTTAACCCCTTCTTTTGAAGTCTCTGCGATGGAGGTCAGGACCGCGACACCCAACGTTGAAATCACGCGGTTTTCTTATAATGATGGGTATATTTCAGATTCTCAGAATCTACGCAAAAGGATTCAGGGGATGGCATTAAAGGACGTCAATGGAACCACCCCTTCCCTTGGGACGTTGATTCCCACGCGTTTCGCGTTCGAAAACGACACTTCGCAGTGGGATGAGCGACAGGACAACGTTCTTGACAACGTTCGACACTGCTGCCATCCGGCGGGTGTTTACCTCACACTCTGACACCGTAAGGTTGCACCCCCACTTAACGGGATCTGGCCTCTTTCGAGCGTAACATGAGCGCAATTTTTTCTCTGTTGCACAGCGTGCTATCACTAAGGATCGTTCAAGTTCATTCGATGAAATCTGAACGTGATGCGAAGCAGCTAAAGGTGATTATGCTTTTAAGCCCTCTTATTTCGTGCCGCCTTGTGGCGTGATCATGGGTCGAGGCAACATTAACACGTGCGTGAATAACACGGCAAAGGGTCCTTGTAAGATCCCCAGTTCGGCAAGTCACCCACGCACCTTTGTTGAGGACTTGCAAATGTATCTGTAGGACGCTTCGACACCAGTACAGCCATAAAGTTCTCTGAAGCTTGAGGGTTCGGCAGTCACTTCTAGAACTTTCCCTACTATTTAATTTCAGTCAGCCACCAGCATTACATTTTCATCTCTCTTAAATACTGAATAATTTCCTTCATATCAGCACTAATGCTTTTTGTTTCTTGATCATACGCAGTCCTATGTTGCGTATAAGCTTCTCGAGACTATCTTGGCTACAATAACGGGTTCATTGTGCTGCTCATAGTAGCTTAACACATTCACATTTTCGTACACATTAGTAGGAGTGCTGCTGCATTACTCCTGTTTGATTTTGTATTGATAATCCTCTACTGTTTTGACCAGACGTCCTTTCCTTCCTCCCATCTCGTATATCTAAAGTCAACGTGTCCTCTTCCCATTTTAAATTCTCTGTCTTACCTACGAAAGAAATCTAACATTCCTCACTCTGACCTACAAAACGCCAATTTTATTCTTCCTGAGGACGACATACATTTGAGCAGTCCTCGTCCGGAAGTCCAAAGGAAGGAGTGTTTTACCTTCCCCGTATTTTACCCAAGTGGTTGGAGTCTACATAAAGTTACACAGTAGAACTGCATGATCTCAGCAGAAAATGTTGTCTGTAGCTTACCCATGCTTTCAGTCGTTCGCTGTACCAGCACAACAAGGCCACGTTATCTAATATCACAATCCCAGAACAAACAGTAACACTGTTGCCACTGCAACTTCTGAAAAGGTTGGAGCTCTTCAGGAACCATGTCTTATTCTGGTTGCATTTAAGGTAATGACTATCTGTATCTTTGAGGTACATGAGCCACCCCATCTTGGCAAGGTCCATGATTCATGATGAAACATAACCATGGGAAATAACAAAAAGCAGGGAGCAATTAATTGTCCTCCACGTCAGGTATTTTTGGGAAAAAAAATCTATCGCTATCGATACAACAGATTTTAGAAATAACATCTGTGTTAAGGGAGGTTTTGGGTGTGGAGTGTATTAGGTGAGTGGAATGGATAACAGAAGAAAGGTAAACTGTACACATCTAATAAACTTTTACTTTTACATTACACAGTTAATTTAACAATGGAAATTGAAAATTATTTGTCACCTGATACAGTTCATAACGGCTGGGTGTTACTGGGAGGCCGACCCTGTGCAGATGGATACCTCCTTCATCCATTTGTTGAAGCTTTCTTGCTTCCCAGCTGTGGATGCACTGTGTCACTGTGTTGTAATCTTGGTAGGAGCCTTCGGATTGTTGACGTTGACAAACAATTTGTTGACCTTGCTCATTTGGAGACGGTGTTCAATGCAATGGTAAAAACTTTCTAAAGTCGAGATCACATAATAAATTCTTTATTTGTAAACAACCGGTTTCGACATATTTTACTGTCATCTTCAGGTTTCTTAAAATTTGTGTTATGAAATGAAGACACTTCATAACAGAAATTTCTGAAGACCTGAAGATGACAGCAAAGTCAGGAGGAACCTTTTGTATCTAAATAAAGAAATAATAAATGCGATCTTTGCTTTAAAAATTTTTTACCAAGTTAGTCAAATTGCTCCTTCTGATTTCTCAGCATGAGAAAACTGAAAATAATGCAATGACTAAAAATTTCGTGAAACGTTACCTCACATTTTGACATTTTTCTTGATTTCTCATGTAGTCCCATGGGTAAGCTCGTAAACAAATTTCCTCATTGTGATACATCGAGTGCGCTGTATGGGCGGATAGCCATGTGGTGACAGATCTCTTGCAACTAGGGAGTGGCTAAAAGTCTGGTGGCATGATTGCTAGTACGGACAAATGGTCGGGCGCAGTTTAGTTTATCAGGATGAGTATTAGTTTACTAGTTTTATGAAGTTTTCCATCAATTCGACACTGAATCCTGTGCACCAGAGATTCTGGTTCACTGCATGTGTGACAAGCGTCTCTCCTGATCACGTGTATGACTGCTGGTTTTTCGTTGATCTACATTGTCCTGATAACGACGTTGTACAATGCGCTGGGGAGTTTTGGTGATACAAAAAAAAAATTATTAAGGTTATTCTTCAGTGGATTCAGAAAATCTTTTATATGAGATCCAAAGTAAAATATACTGCTTACAAAATGGATTTGAGACAGAATTTATTAATTCAGTCAATAAGTGTATATTGAAAAAGAATAAGGTTGGCCTCCAATGGGATCCAAGCGAAGTGTTATAACAGTTCAGCCATCTGATCAGACGAATGAAGAAGTATTTTTAGTAGACTACCATATTTACGTTCCATCTCGAAGAAAACTGACTATTGTATGATATCCAAGAACATCATTCCTGCATATTTGGCTCTTCTAACCCAAGTGCACGACTTAGACCTAAAGAAAGTGTTTTCCTGTAACAAATACAATGTAGCGGTTGTTTAATGTATTAAATGTGATGATATTCCGAAAAATACGTAGGGTAAACTGGCAGCATTTTTAGTAAAATGTTCCGGGAACATCTTAGTTTAACAAATTACAAATTTGCATTAACCTCGCTCCTACAGGAAGAGGGCATAGTATTACAGGTGTTGCTGAAAATATTGCAATCATACAGAGAAAAGAAAATGGACAGATTTTAAATCTACTGGAGGAAGAGAAAATTTTTAGGTACAGAAAAGATAGTAAACAGAACATGTTGAATAGTCAATTGGACTTAAAGCATCAAAATATTTTGCAAACTTTGATTGCTTGTACAATTAACTGTAATGCATGAGAGCAACCCAGTGCTCTTAGTCATGTGTACAGTGTGACACAGCATCCATGTGATAGTTGTTATTTACCTGCACAGTCACTCTTTCCTGGTGGCCACTAAAGGAATGTCTACTTTAGCAAACTGCACCTTCCGTGTCTTATTTGAGATAGGTAAGTAAGCCGCATGCCTAGTTTATCCTGCTTTATACCTACGATCCTAAATTACTTCCTCCATTAATTACATTATGAGATATATCTTCGAAATTGCAGCCTTCAGAGTTGTTTCTTTTCCTTATAGATACTTTGTATAGTGGCGTGGTCTCCTGACCTTCATTTCCTCCACATTTCGTCCTCACAGTCGTATTCTGCACATCAAGATGCATCAATCGAACCCAAACTCGATAAGGTAGAGTTAATTTTGTATTAATTCATGTAAGTGATATTCTAATCTAATAAGTAAATCGCAAGTGCGCACCAAGGTTGAAAAAATCGAGGCTGGTGTACACAACATGACGGCCACAGGAATTTTCATTCTAGGGAGACGGCCAGCCTGCTGGGAGGCCCGTCCCTCCAGAGGGGTGGGTAAGCGCACATCTACTTAAGCCAGAACGACCACCTAGAGAGAAGACACCTTTTGCCAGAGCGAAAGGATAACAACCCCGTGTTCGACTTAAAAGTAAATTCCGCTACAGTATGTGGGAGCGCCCAGAAGACACAATTTTTTGACGGACTGACTGTAGTTATGGAGTTGTCACAGGAGGGCAGTTTACGCTTAACAGAGATGCTACATCTTTCTGCATTGGTCGATTTAAACGAAACGTCATTCTCCCATTTAAAAGAGCAACGTTGATTGTTGGAATATTTCTGACGCAAAGAACCAGAGGAGTGAGGGAAGACAGCGAATGATATAACGTGGCAACTTTTCCAGAGAAAGGGGTCGTTCCATTGTCGCTCTTGGAGTGGGAACACATAACAAGAGCGAGTGCACTCATACGTGTACGCAAAGAGTGAGGAACAGAACTTCATTGGGAGAATCACCTCTGTTGTTAGTAAATCGGAGTGATACTCTATATTGAGTTGCTCGCGGTTAAGTGTTGTTCACTGTGTTGGCTTCCACACTCATTGTGCGGTGTGCACACGGACAGAGTACTAATTAAACGCCTGTGAGCGAATATAGAGTGGCATCGCGGTGGGCTGGTTATCTGACCGGTGTACCATGTCAATAGTTAGCCTAGGGGTGGATAGGAGTCCTTGACTTCATCAAGGCAAAGGGAGAGTTTGATTGGCAAAAGTCAATCGAGATAGAAAGAGATAGTTGTGTTATTTGTCAGCAGCGAGCGACGCAGGCAGCAGTCGTCGTAGCTCATGGTATTATCCACTACAGCGTATGTGATTTCCATCTGTCCTCCATAACAGTACACTCCATTACATTTCTCACACGACAGACTTGACCATACATAAAAAAAGGTAATTCAAGTTGTGTAGGCGTGGCTCTCAGCCATTCTGCCGGGTAAATAACATTCTTAAAGAAATGGGAGAAAAGAACCTTTGCATGCTTTGTAAATTAATAGCATTCCAATCCATAAGAGGCAATGTACTGTCCCGAAAAGAACCCGGAAATTTATTAATTTATAAGAAAACTTTTCACTCGATTTCTCAGAATTTTTTTGTAATAAATAATATTTTTGTTCGTTTAATGATTTTCTTGCACTAACTAGCAATACTCCAGCACCCAAGTAATCCACTAGTTGCGTAAGAATATAGAATATATTTGTGTCTTTTCCTTACAGCGGATGACTCCAGAAGATCTTTGTTGCTAAATGTTTTTCAAGCAGTTATTGTTGGTATATTAAGGGCATCTCACTTTTGTAGTAGTGTGACGTGGAAATTATTTTTTGCATGAGCGAAAGGGTATTTGCTGGATCAATTCACTGTGCTACTTGACAAAATAAAACCCACACACTCACAACTTCTACAAGCAATGAATGGCCAGTATATCCGTTCGATTTACCTGGCAATATTATCACAATGTATTAGATGGAGCACCTTCTCTATTAGCTTTCGTTCTTTTGCATTTTTCCAGGTTTTGAAAATATTCTCAGGATGGGAAAATCTAGGCTATGAATGTTTAGTTCATCTATGATTAATTACTGTAATAAACTTTAAGCATAAGTCTTGAAATAACCTTTTACGTAATAGTATAAATTTGCTTACAATTTATAATTATATTTGAGTTCTTAGATATGTATGCTGCACACGAAGATGTTGTTGCAAATCTTGAAACCGGTAGTGTGGTCAGTTATAACCCCCAATGGTGTTTTTCATTCATCATGACTTTCAGGGTCTGCCTGTGGCATACATTTTCTTTGCAGTCTTCTCTCTGGGATTGATGGCGCTTGCTGTTATGTAGCTCTTCTGCATTTGGCATAATCGCATGTAGCAGTGTGTGAATGGAACATTTGTGTGGTCCATGAGCGTTGTTTTGGACTCTTGTGTGTATCTGTCGCACAAGACCACTGTCGGTCTGGCACCGTTGTTTTCTGTGTTTTAGGGTATCCTGCGTATCAGCATAATACCGCACTGCGAGTTAAAACCAATTAGGCTGAGATCTCTTTCGTCTAGGTTTAGACATATACGTGGTATATGTAGCCATAAACAAGGCTACACGCACAGTAGCCAGTTGACCATATGAAATTGAAACCAGTTCCGCCATAAAACAATGTTTTTTTTAATTTTTTTTACTTTCTCCATCTTTTTAACAGTTTCATAAATGTACATAAGCATGAAATTAACACTTCTATCATTTTTTTAAATTTTTCATTCGTTTATGGAGAAGTAAAATGTAATAATTGAAAATTTTCAGTAAGTATCCTGTGTTGAGCATCGTATGTAAGATTTTTCTTTCCATACATAACTACAAATTTCTAGTGTCTGCAGGGATTTTATCATTAAAAGTTGCACACAGTCTCATTTTTGTGTTCTGTGATGTCAGAATATTATTTCTTCGAGTCATATTAATGATTTAAATCAGATAATTTGTTACTAAATTATATGGACTAATATCAAGATCTGCTTTCGGTTGTGTACGTTTTTCGAAATCGAGAAATTCATTGTATGCTTCGAGAAAATTTCGTTTCTTCCATTTTTCAGGTATATATTCTGTAGGATGATGTGATCGGATAATGAAGACGACTAACTGATTATTTTTACAATTTGTCTTAGATGTAACAAATACGAAATATGGTATATCAAGTTTTACTGAGTTATAGTAGTTAGTAATATCTAGTTCAATATTCTTACCACTCAGTACTGCAACTTCTGGCGTTTGAAGTTTATAAATAGATATCGGAAGTATCGGATTTTTCAGTATGTTTTCCCTTTGTTCTAACTCGTAATCTGGCTCGTTAACAATTGGTACACGAATTTTCATGGATTCTGCAACAATTTTTCATTTTGTTGGAAGAGAGTCTTTTGTTTCAATTCCTGCATCATTATAATCAGATCATCGAAGAACAGAATCTACAGCACTTGATGACCATGTAAAACTTACCGTTAAATCTCCCTCCAACATAATTTGCTTATAATCTTAAAAAAAAAAAAAACACCAAGCATTGCTAATGGATAAAGCATTTCATTTTTCTTGCTCTTTATTTTTCAACTATTAAGTATAGGCCCTTCCATACATATTTTATCAGCAAGGGATGAATTCAAATGCAGTAACACTGATGAGGAAATAAAAGGATGATCTATTCTGGACATAACAATGTTTCCCACCTTTATGGTTACTGTTTCCGCCGGAGTGACGGGTCACTACGTGTGGAGTTGAGTGGGTTGCAGGAGTTGCCGACTTGTTCAGGTTGAACCCTACTGTCGCCTACGGTACTCCAGATCCGTTGCCAAACATATGCACCGTACCAGAGATCTGCTCCTCCGCCGCAGCTGCCGTTGGGGACTTCACCCACAACCTTGGGCTAGGGTCCTGCATCAAACCCCGCAAACTGGGGTGAGAGAGATAGGAAACTGAAAGACACCCTCAGAACTCGAAACGTAATACCATTGGGGTCGAAAAACAAGAGCTGGCCAACGGAGGCCGACAGGAAAGGAAACAGGAGGAGTCTGACACAAGGAAGTGGAAGCAATATCAGAGTCAGCTCGGGGCCTCATGGATGCCACCCGCAAACTTCTAGATGAAGTCTCCAGTTGTTTGGGTCGAGAGAAAGCTATGAACGCTGGGCAAATTCGTGGCTTTTAAATACGACCCAGGCGATGCAGTGCCTGTGGAGAGGACACCCCGCCTGCGTCTGCAAAGGTGCTGATAACAACACGGCGAGTCGCAGTTACCGGTTTTAAGCCTTGCGCTGAGGGACGTGAGTGCGGGCGCCAGGGATGACTCTCGTCGGTGGGGTAGCCCATTGCAGCTGACTGGCTACCGCCCGCCTCAAGCTGGGCAGACCCCAGCCAGTAAGGTACCAGTCCGTCCCCCACCTCGCACATCTATGGGTGTATGGAGCAACAAGCATCTCGCAGTGCTTGATACAAGGTGGGTTACTGAGGCACCTGGGTAAAACAACAATAAAGTAGCTCATATGAGCGAAACCAACTATTCAATAACCCTATTTGCCACCTGGAATGTCAGAAATATGTTACCTGGATATGACACTACTACAGATGCTGCCCCTATAGTCATAAAACCAGCCATAATTGACAGAGAACTCCTGCTTCTTCACGTTGATGCGGCTGAATTACAGGAAACTCGTCTCTCTGGGGAAGGCAGCCTGCGTGAAGATAATTACACCTTGTTCTGGATAGGGAGAGAAATTGGAGAAAGACGTGAACACGGAGTTGGCTTTGCAGTGCGAAACAGTCTTCTCAGCTGCCGCGAACAACCAAAATCTATGTCTGAAAGATTAACAACTTTGAGATTAAAGACAACATCAGGCCCCGTCACGTTAATCTCTGCTTATGTTCCCACTATGAGAGCGCCACCTGAAGTCAAAGACATGTTCTATGAAGACCTGCGGAAATGCCTGGAGAATGTTCGTGGATCAGATAAACTCATGTTACTGGGAGACTTTAATGCCAGGGTTGGGAATAAACGGAACAACTGAACCGACTGCATTGGCCCATACGGCACTGGAAATACGAATGAGAACGGTCAGCGACTGCTGGAACTTTGCACCTCTCTTTCTCTCTGCATCACTTACACTTACTTTCAGAACAGAGACGTGCACAAAGTAACATGGAAACACCCACCTTCAGGCCATTGGCATCAGCTCGACTTCATCATAACCAGAAGAAGCGACCTAAGTCATGTCCTTAATTGCCGCATTTATCACAGTGCTGACTGTGATACTGATCACTCTATAGTTATGACCAAATCACGGTTCACACCAAAGAAGATTCACTCAGCTGAGAGTGTTTGTCGAAGAGTGAACATCAACACCAAAGCCATTCAAGGTGATGCGCTATACAAAAAGTTCTGTGAAGAAATTGAGATGAAACTGAATCCTGAGCAATTTATAACTGCATCTAGCTAAAGAAAATATTATGCAGACAGCTATCGGAACATCTTGGATGCAGGGTAGGACTCAAAGTGACTGGTTTACTGAATGTGAAAGTGAGTTGCGTCCATATATAGACAAGGAACGTAATGCTCATATACAGGTTATGAATAATCCTAAAGACCTACGAGCAATAGCTGAATACAAGCCCTGCAAAGAAGATCTACAACGAGTTTCTCGCCATTGCGCAAATAGATATTGGACCAACCTTTGTAAAACTATTCAGATCTGCCGAGACAAAGGAGATTATACTGCCATGTATCAA
The DNA here is from genome assembly GCF_023898315.1 of Schistocerca nitens. Classification (NCBI taxonomy): domain Eukaryota; kingdom Metazoa; phylum Arthropoda; class Insecta; order Orthoptera; family Acrididae; genus Schistocerca; species Schistocerca nitens. The sequence continues at coordinate 672,418,158 of NC_064618.1, forward strand.
GGCATCAAAAAGGCCATTGGACCAACAAGCAGGAAGTTCGCTGCAATAAAAGATATAGATGGAAACCCAATCAACAATAAAAACCAGCAGCTAGATAGATGGCTGCAGCACTATGCTAAACTATACTCAGAAGAGGTCAACATTTCTTCAGAAGCTCTGGGTACTTTACCAACTTACCCACTTATGTCTGAGCTTGATGATCCTCCCACTGTTGACGAATTAAAACTCGCACTTAAAAGTCTAAAGGTAGGCAAGAGTACAGGCCGTGATAACTTACCAGCAGAAATCATCAAACGTGACTATGTTTTGCCGATATTGTATCAAATCCCACTGCAGTGCTGGGAAGAAGGCACAGTCCCTCAACACATGCGAGATGCAAATATAGTAACAATCTATAAGGGAAAAGGCGACAGAGGTAATTGTAACAACTATAGAGGAATATCTCTCTTGAGAATTGCTGGAAAGGCGTATGCAAGGATAATCCTGAAGAGACTGGAACCTTGGCTGCTCGGATCTACCCTGAGTCACAGTGTGGATTTCGAACTGGCAGATCCACAAGTGACATGATATTCACCTTGCGCCAACTACAAAAGAAGTGTTGCGAACACAGAGTGCCCTTATATGTGGCTTTTATTGACCTCAACAAAGCCTTTGACACCGTCAGTAGGGAGGAACTCTACAGCATATTGGAAAAAATTGGATGTCCCCCAACTTTGCTGTCTTTAATAAGATCTTTTCATGACAATATGCGTGGCACTGTAATCTTCGATGGCAGTACATCTAATCCATTCAGTATGAACTGTGGCGTAAGACAAGGCTGTGTGTTGGCACCTACACTTTTTTGAATTTTCCTCTCGGGTCTGCTCCAAGCGGCTTTCGAGAATTGCAATGTTGGAGCACATCTGCATACTAGGAAGGCTTTTCAATGTCAGTCTTCTGAAGAGCAAGACAAAGCGCTATGAGATAGTCAGTCGTGAACTCCTGTATGCTGATGATGCTGCAATTGTTGCGAACTCCGCAGAAGAGCTACAAGAGCTAGGATCAAGATTTAGTCAATCATGCCACCTACTCTCGATGAGTGTAAACACCAGTGAGACCGTAATTATGGTTCAGGGTACTAAAACAAAGCCGAATATCACACTAGATGGCACTACTCTGCAAGTCGTAGATAACTTCTGCTGTTTTGGATCAACGAAAGAATGAAACATGTCTGTTGAGAAGGAAATTGATGCTCGCATTGGAAGAGCTGCGACAACTTTTCGCAAACTGTCTACATGTGTTTGGAAAAACAACAAACTCTCTCTCTGACCACCAAAATTCTTCTATATCAAAGTTGCGTCATCAGCATCCTTTTGTATGCATCAGAAATATGGACTACCTATGCTAAACAAGAACGTCGCCTTAATGCTTTCCACATACGGTGCCTCAGGTCCATACTCGGAGTAACGTGGAAGGACCGAGTGACCAACGAAGCAGTGCTTTCTAAAACTAACGGCAACAGTATTACAGCTATCTTGAAGCAGAGACGACTCCGCTGTCTGGGACACGTCCACCGTTTGGATCCTGACAGATTACCACGTGAGGTGATGCTTGGAGAAATCTCTATAGCCAAAAGACCTGTAGGACGTCCTGTATTGAGGTTCAAGGACTCCTGTAAACGAGATATGGAGAGCTTTGGAATCGACACAAACAGATGGGAGGCAGAGGCTAGCATGAAACCAGAGTGGCGTGATGATATATCATCTTGAATTTCGATGCATGATGAAGGCTTGTTAGACAGATTAAGGCAGAAAAAGCTTCGCAATGCTACCACTGCTCCTGCCTCAGCAGCCAGATAAACTAATGACAATTGTGGCAAGAGATGCCGTGCTGCCTTTGGCTTGACAAGTCTTATGAAAAAATGCAACCCATAAACACATAGACACTGCAACGATCATCTACCAAGATGTCGTGGCCAATATATATTATGGTTACTAAGTCAAAATGTTTTGTCACATAATTATCGATTAATTTTTTATTGGATTTTCCATCATTAGTTGGATAATGTGTGCCATCACTTCCAATAATACTGAAATTCTTTTGTAATTGGGCATGATTAGAATGAAGCCATCCATCACCAATATTTACGTTAGTTTCAGTATCCTTGTTGGGTACATATAATTATTTTTAGTCTTCTCATTCACAGGGAATGAGTAAAACTGATAACTTGCAAGTTTGTTTATGATGCAGACAAATAGTGATTTAACTATTGCTGATTATTAAGAAAAAGGATTATGAAGAGATTTCTAAAACAACTTTTACACTAGCTCCATTAATGTCAATCAGATTACCATTTTCATCAGTTACAGTTATTTCTACATTTTGAAACTCACGCAGCCTACCGACCTCGTCTGTGCAGTGGGTCTTGCTGTATCACTTCAGCTAAGTAATGTAAATTTATGACCAGGTACTATGGTGCTATAGTTTTACACTTGACATGACCAAACTTTGGCATGCAATAGTTTAGTGTCAATAGCTTCTGAAGAATGCCAAGTTATTTTGGCTGAATCCTAGGTAAAGATTGGCTTCTATATGCAACTGAGGCTGACATGATATATGTTTAATTTAAATTGTTTTTATGTAAATCTTTCACATCAAGATAATCATAATAGTAAATGTAAGTAGTGTACTTTAGAATATGTGAAGAATAAGCAATTAGAAGCGACTCATACTTATTAACTATGTATTAAATAACGATTCTGTCATTGATCAGATTTGAAAAGTTAATTTTTACAAATGTAATGAGTATTATTTCCTTTAAACAGAAAGGCTAAATTGAGCAATTCACATTTGCTCAACTTCACGATTTTTGGAAAGGTCAAAAGGAGAACTTCACAGTTGTTCAATGTCGTTATTACTGCAAGGCAGTGAATTTAAGAGGGTATAGTAAATTAAGGAAAGCTGACGTAATGGCATTTATTGTTAGACATCACACAGTGAAAGTGGGTTCCCCCTCAAGACGAATGTTTGGCAACAATTACCTGATCATAACACTGATAATTATGATGAAATTTTCCAAACTAAACTGGATAAATCATAAAAAAAATATTTTCATTTTCTACCAATGTGTTTGTGAAACAGAAAACTAAAGATAAACCATTGAAAAAATATTTCTATTTCTACAGATGTGTTTGCAAAACAGAAAATTAATGATGAACCATCGAAAAAAATATTTCCATTTTCTACTGATGTGTTTGTGAAAAAGACAACTTAAGGTAAACCATTGAAAAAATATTTTCGTTTTCTACCAACGTGTTCGCAAAACCAAAAACTTGAACTAATGAAGAAAACTGTTTCCCTTTTAAGCTTATTTGTTTGAGAAACCAAGAGACAAGAAAACGGTTAGAGATTATGCAGTTGATACTGTATTTTTAACGAGATTCAAACAATAAATTTTGAAAATAACATAAATTCAGTTGAACATAATCATTTCTTGATTGCAGTAAAATCGAAAATTATGAGAAATTGTAAAAGACAGCCTAAGAATACATTGTGGATATGAAATAAATTTAAGACATTGTTGTACCAAATACAAAGGAGCAGAAATATTATGGAATATGGTTTCCAAACACAAAGCTTATATAATCACAAATAAAAGAGAATTAATTAAAAATATTTTATTGGTAGACAGTATATTTTATCAAGTATGGATGATTTTCAAGCACATGGATCTGGATGGTCATTAAAAAGTATTATAGGTTCACAATTAGGAATTAACAGATATGTTCCACTGAGACGACCATCTTACATTGTATTACCAGATGAAATAAAAAGTAAAAAAAGCATGTATTAATGTGAAAAATAAGGATCAAAGATATTTTCTTTGGCCTATAAAATCAACATTGTATCCTGTAGATAAAAACTCAGAAAGAGTAACAAAACATAAAAATTTCCCCTAGTGGTTGTCCATCGAGAAATTGGTTATGTTGCTTTATGTCCAGGATTAGGTAAGTTTTGTTGCAGCACACTGCAAGTGCGTAGTTCATGTACTCAGGAATATACTTTTTTGTGCATTTGTGATAGTGCTGATGTATTTAGTTTATACTCATTTATTAGAACATAAAAAACACAGTTCATAGTACACAATAATGTTTCTACATAATTATTCATAGAGCAGAATTGAAATAATCCTCAAGAGTTTCAAAAAATTCGTTTATTGACTCTTCAGGGGAGTAATTTGATTCTCCAGTATTGGACGCTAACAAATTCTTGTAGAAAGCCAGTTCTTCATTCACCTTTCACTCCAATCCAAAATGTTTTTGTAGCAAATGCTCCACATCCTTAATCTTGGCTATGTTCAAGGGCACTCCTGAGGACACAACTTGTGGAACATCCATATCCATCAAACGTTTACCTTTCTTTACCACAAACCTTCCTGAATCACAGTCTACATTGTAATTCGGTTCTCCTTGTACTGTCACGTTTCCTTTGGACGTTTTACACAAGATGAACCGCTTTGATGAAGAAAATTTGAGATGGCAGCTACTTGATTTTTTCATCATATTGCCAGCAGTGTTCTTCCAGTCTCTCACTGTGCAATCCACACCCAATTTAGAAACCTGAGCATGCGATGCGAAAATATCTTCATACTCTTTTGGGTTTCAAATTACCGGCCTGGTCCTAATGTCCTTCTATGTTTGTCCAAATACTCTGTCAGATGGCAGAAAGGAGTGTCCTGGAATGGGAAATATCAGTTCAATATGCTTCACATTTGGGGGACTCACTTTTGAGAGAAAATAGCAGCACATCATTATCACTGTAGAGTTTCTTTTCTGTCCTCCGCAGCCATCAGCACAAAGTCGCAAACTTCAGTAGTTCGATAAATCACATTTAGAAAGTCTGTCAAATATTGCAGAGGATATCTCATTTAATCCCTTTTTGTGTTCATGTTCCATCCACGTATATGTGAAAACATTTTGTACTGTCAATGCAGTATGTGAATGGCCCATCACAACTGCAGAACTTTGGGTATATATCTGACGACTGTAGTAGGCAATTTGATCCGGTATTTTAGGATTAACCAGATTTTTCTGACAGTCAAATGACATTGTGAGGCTTTTTTCTTGCAACTTTGCGTAAAAAGCTTTAGCTTTTAACTCTGAATCCTACACTGAATAATCATCGAATTCTTTTCTTACGTATCCTTTGCGTGCTCAATTTTTCCCTTAAGTTCAATGCACGTAGAACAAAACCGATGTTGTAACCTGTTGTGAAAATGTTGCGAAAGAACCATCGCTTCATCTCATATCATGACAAACCTCTGCATTATACATCCTGTGCAACTTCTCAGTGCTTAAGTTTCCGCGAAGATATTTTCTTTGCAACGATTTTCCTCGACAATAGTGACTTTCACAGCACTTAAAAAGTTCAATAAAAGGCTTTACAAAAAATGGCTCTGACCACTATGGGACTTAACATCTATGGTCATCAGTCCCCTAGAACTTACAACTACTTAAACCTAACTAACCTAAGGACAGCACACAACACCCAGTCATTACAAGGCAGAGAAAATACCTGACCCCGCCGGGAACCGAACCCGGGAACCCGGGTGCGGGGAGCGAGAACGCTACCGCAAAAGACTTTACGGATTGTCTCTTTGCATCGTACTGTGGCCTGTCTCTAGCACCACCTCATTTTTCTTTAGGCATTTCACCGATTTCGTAGTGATTTCTGGCAGTTCTCTGAATTCTATCTGTATTGACATGTAAAATATTGAGAAATGTATTTTGGCACACTTTTAGTTGAAATTTATCGGTATTACCAAGATCAACAAAATATTCAATAGCAACACTCTTCCTACTGCTACCTTCTTTTGTGCATCTGTCACTTTTAGGCTTTTCAGCTCTCAGATATTTCAGTATAAAAGTGTCTTGCTCAATTTTATTGGGAGAGGCGTAGAAGTTCTTATGGAAATATTGAATATCTCATTTAAGACTGATTATACCTTTCAGCGTTCAGTCTGGAGCATAGTCCCCCTTACAAAATTCCTCCATGATCCCCTATTCAGTGCTAACATTGGTGCCTCTTCTGATGTTAAGCCTGTTACTTCAAAATCATTCTTAACCGAATCCATGTACCTTCTCCTTGGTCTACCCCGACTCCTCCTACCCTCTACTGCTGAACCCATGAGTCTCTTGGGTAACCTTCTTTCTCCCATGTGTGTAACATTACCCCACCATCTAAGCCTGTTCGCCCTGACTGCTACAACTATAGAGTTCATTCCCAGTTTTTCTTTGATTTCCTCATTGTGCACACCCTCCTGCCATTGTTCCCATCTACTAGTACCTACAATCATCCTAGCTACTCTCATATCCGTAACCTCAACCTTATTGATAAGGTAACCTGAATCCACCCAGCTTTCGCTCCCATACAACAAAGTTGAACGGTGCACAGATAACTTAGTCTTGGTACTGACTTCCTTCTTGCAGAAGAGAGTAGATCGTAGCTGAGCGCTCACTGCATTAGCTTTGGTACACCTCGCTTCCAGTTCTTTCACCACGTTGCCATCCTGTGAGAATATGCATCCTAAGTACTTGAAACCGTCCACCTGTTCTAACTTTGTTCCTCCTATTTGGCACTCAATCCGTTTACATCTCTTTCCCACTGACATTACTTTTGTTTTGGAGATGCTAATCTTCATACCATAGTCCTTACATTTCTGATCTAGCTCTGAAATATTACTTTGCAAACTTTCAATAGAATCTGCCATCACAACTAAGTCATCTGCATATTCGAGACTGCTTATTTTGTGTTCACCTATCTTAATCTCACCCAGCCAGTCTATTATTTTCAACATATGATTCATAAATAATATGAACAACAGTGGAGACAGGTTGCAGCCTTGCCTTACCCCTGAAACTACTCTGAACCATGGACTCAATTTACCGTCAACTCTAACTGCTGCCTGGCTATCTATGTAAAGATCTTTAATTGCTTGCAAAAGTTTGCCTCCTAATCCATAATCACGTAGAACAGACAATAACTTCCTCCTAGGAACCCGGTCATATGCCTTTTCTAGATCTATAAAACATAGATACAATTCCCTGTTCCACGGGTAACACTTCTCCATTTTTTGCCGTAAGCTAAAGATCTGGTCCTGACAACCTCTAAGAGGCCTAAACCCACACTGATTTTCATCCAATTAGTCCTCAACTAACACTTGCACTTTCCTTTCAACAATACCTGAGAAGATTTTACCCACAACACTGATCAAAGAGATACCTCTGTAGTTGTTACAATCTTTTCTGTTTCCATGTTTAAAGATTGGTGTGGTTACTGCTTTCTTCCAGTCTGATGGAACCTGTCCCGACTCCCACGCCATTTCAATTATCCTGTGTAGCCATTTAAGACCTGACATTCCACTGTATTTGATGAATTCCGACTTAATTTCATCCACCCCAGCCGCTTTATTGCACTGCAATCTATTGACCCTTCTCTCCACTTCCTCAAATGTGATCCTATATCTATCATCATTCCTGTCCCGTTGTACATCGAAATCTGAAACATTACTGATCGCATTTTCACCTACATTGAGCAACTCTTCAAAATATTCCCTCCATCTGCCCAAGGCATCAACAGGATTCACCAGCAGTTTTCCTGACCTGTCCAAAATACTTGTCATTTCCTTCTTACCTCCCTTTCGAAGACTGCCAATTATACTCCAGAATGGTTTTCCAGCAGCTTGACCCAAGGTCTCCAACCTGTTTCCAAAGTCTTCCCAAGATTTCTTCTTCGATGCTGCAATTATCTGTTTGGCTTTGTTTCTTTCTTCAACATAACTTTCTCTGTCTACCTGAGTTCCAGTATGTAGCAATTTTTGATATGACTTCTTTTTCCTTTTACAGGCTGCCTTGACTGTGCCATTCCACCAAGCTGTCTGCTTCATCCTACCTTTACACACTACTGTTCCAAGACATTCTTTGGCCACTTCTAGTACTGTGTCCCTGTACGTTATCCATTCCTTTTCCAGTGACTGCAATTGACTACATTCAACAAACTGGTACCTTTCTGCGATCACTGTTATGTACTTGTGTCTGATTTCCCTATCCTGAAGTTTCTCCACTCTTATCCTCCTACACATGGACCTGACCTCCTGCACTTTCGACCTCACAATACCATTTCACTGCAGATTAAATAATGATCAGTGTCATCAAAGAATCCCCTGAATATACGTGTGTCCCTCACAGCCTTCCTGAATTCCTGATCTGTTATTATACAGTCAATCACAGATCTGGTTCCCCTGCCTTCCCAAGTATACTGGTGAATGTTCTTATGTTTAAAAAAGGAGTTTGTGATTACTAAGCCCATACTGGCACAGAAATCCAAGAGTTGTTTCCCGTTCCTGTTGGGCTCCATATCCTCTCCAAATTTACCCATAACCTTTTCATACCCTTCTGTTCGATTTCCAATCCTGGCATTAAAATCTCCCATGAGCAGAAAACTGTACTTGTCCTTTACTCTAACAACTACATCACTGAGTGCGTCATAAAAACTATCCATCTTATATTGATCTGTCCCTTCACAATGCGAATATACTGACACAATCCTAATTTTCTTGCTAAACACTGTCAAATCTATCCACATCAGTCGTTCGTTTACATACCTTATTGCAACTACGCTGAGTTCCATTTCTTTCCTGATGAAAAGCCCTACCCCCATTGTGCTATTCCTGCTTTGACTCCTGACAGGTAGACCTTGTATTCTCCCACTTCCTCTTCTTTCTCACCCCTTACCCGAATGTCACTAACAGCTAAAACGTCCAACTCCATCTTACTTGCAGCCTCTGCCAGCTCTACCTTCTTCCTAGAGTAGCCCCCATTGATATTAATAGCTCCCCATCTCGTTACCATTCGTTTGCCGAGTCGTACCTTAGGAGTCCCTGGTTTGTCAATTGGAGGTGGAGCTCCGTCACCTCCCTAATACCTTTAATTCCTGCATTTGTACGTTGGTCCATTGGGACTGCATTGTGGATATTGTGGTGGTTCCATTGGCCCATACCTGTAACGATAAAAATAATGGCCTGAAAATAGCTCCTGATGTAAATGGGACATGAAGATGACACTAATAATAAAGCCCAATGTGGTGTTTGATGAAATCAGCGGAATATAATATTGTTACATTCCCGTTTTGGAGTGGCAGCTGCTGTGTAAGAGCACAAGAGCTTGTGAACACCCAAAGTTTTGACACCTTGTGGATGTAGTAGTTATTAAATTCTTTGAATACTGTTAAACGTAACACAGAGTTTACGTCAATGCCACTAGGTGGCAGCACATTACGACAGACGTTTGATTGACATAAATCCCTCTAGGTGGTAGCACACTCCTCAAATATTCGAATAATTATTTTTCTACCATTGGTACTACTATTATTATTCTAGGTGGTTGTAGCAGTATAAATTTCTTCAGACCTTCATCATAACTTTTACAGAAAATGCTACTTCACACTTGGAGGGTTTATCTGAATCAAAAAATTAGTATGGGTAAATGTTGAGGCGATCTGCTACAGATGATAAGGCCCTGAGAGATTTTAAACTGCTCATCACCATAAATAAAAAAAAATTATATGCGCTAACAATCTATTGTATTACTAAAATTTGTGAACACCTAAAATTTATTTTCAGCAGCCACCACCGCCATTTTGTCAACCTTTATACGTTCACTGATCATTGACACCAGAGCTTAAACCAGTCGTGTAAACACACTGTACAAATTTGACATCTTTCTTACCTTTTATATTTTTCCTTGGTTTTCTTCCATAAAGCAGGATCACTTTTATGGCATCTTGCTTTGCATTTTGGAGCTAGAGTAATTCTTTCTTCCATCATAATCCTATTTTGTCACAAAACTGCACACGTCTTCAGACTTTACTGACGACAGCTGTAAAAACGCAGGAAAAGTATCGCGCGTTTCCTTTCACTGGAATATGAAGAATTTAATTGGCTGGTAGGATAAGACGACTACTGCAACGACACTTTGAGTAAATAAGGCAATTTTTTGAACGAGGACCGATGTTTAGCCAATGATTTCTGTGGTAAAGATAAACTTTTGAGTGAATATAGACTAATCAGTCAATGCGCTGGGTACTGAAGAAAATCGGATTCGGCTTCACTCATTTCATTAAAAAAATTGGATAAGACCAGTTTTGGAATGGACTGCACAATTAATGTATCTATCAATGCCTATTCGTTGATGAAAAGTACTAAGTGTATCCATTAAAAATTACTGAATGTAACAAAGAGAAACGTATAAACCTCCTTTATTTCAAGAAAGAAAGTAATTCAAATTGTTGTTACATAAAAAATTGAGTAGACTATTTCCAGTCAAATTACTAAAGACAAAGTAGCAATATTTATCTGTGATTTCGGTTTATTCCTTTTCACTAGCAAAGAAAAATTAGATAATCACAAACCAAAATGTTTGACTAGCAAACCATTAAAAGTATAAATGCTAGAGAAAGGTTCATATGTTAATTTTAAAAATTATCAACACACACAGAAAGTACCATTCGTGATTTTGAAAGTTTACTGTTGTAGATGGACGAGTGTCAACTGAATCCAGAAAATTCATATACAATGAAATATCAAAAACATGAAGTGGATTCTGTTATTACATCAAGTGTGTTAATGGATTTTACAAAGATGCTGTTGTTTATAGAGGACAAAACTGTCATAAGAAATATATAGAATGCATAAAAAATAAATTGAAAAAATTCGAAGAATTTATTCTGAAACTAAAGAAACGAGTCCATTAACTTCTGAAGAACAATCAAGACATGGTAAAGCTGAAGTTTATTCACTGTGTAGATGGTTTGTTCACTGTGTAGATGTCATTATACAAGAAACAATAAAAAGGTTCGACACCACGATCGTTTGGCTGGAAAATATATAAATCCATTATGTAATAAATGTAATTTACAGGAAAACATCTGAGCTTTGTACCAATTTATTTACATAATTTATCTGGATATGATTCTCGTTTGTTTGTGAAAGAACTTGGGTATGATAAGAAAGAAGTAGATTTAATACCTAACAATGAAGATAGATATATTAGTTTTGGTAAAAGGACAGAAAGTCTGAAAGTGAGATTTATTGACACATTTAAATTTATGGCTTCTTCACTTGACAAATCTTCACCAAATTTGAAGAGAACAAATGAAAAATATTAACAATTTTTCAAAGCAGAATTATTTAATTTAGTGGTCAGAAAAGGTGTTATCATCTGATTACATGGATTCTTGGAAGAAATTTGAAGAGACACAATTACCAGCAAAAGAAAACTTTTACAGTAAACTGAATGACTGTGATATAAGTGATGAAGATTACAAATATACAATAGTAAAAATCTTGGTGAATATAATGATTGTTGCCTGAAAACTGACGTTTTGTTATTGGCTGATGTGTTTGAAAATCTTAGCAAAACTTGTGTACAAGCTTATAATTTAGATCTTACTTGATATCTTACAGCTCCTCCTTTGTGTTGGGATGTGATGTTGAAAATGACTCAACAGCAACTTGATTTGTTACATGACTATGGTATGATTCTGATGATTGAAAAGGGAATAAGAAGAGGAATATCACAATGTTGCAAGAGTTATGTAAAGGCAAACAAGGAATATCTGAGTGCTGGCAATATGATTAAGATATCACATTATTTAGCTTATTTAGATAAAACAATTTATATGGTTATGCTATATTTACCATATAGCGGATCTGAATGGGGTGAACCACATTCTTTCAACTGTACAAAAGTAAGTGAAATGTCAGGTACTGCTAAAATGGATGTATTTTTGAAGCAGATTTATAATATCGAAAAGAATTACATGATTTACATAAAGATTAACCACTTGCATCTGAAAATAAAATTGTGCCTAACACTAAATAAAGCAAGTTGATAACTACTCTGATTGACAAGCATTATTATGTAGTTCATTATAGAAACCTTGGACAGTATCTGTCTCTTGGAATACACAGAGTCTTAAAATTTAAACAATCTTATTGGTTGAATTCACAAATGTGAACTAAAGCCAAAAATCATTTTTGAAAAAAATTTCTACAAATCGATGAACAATTCTGTGTTTGGTAAGACAATGGAAAACATAAGAAACAGAGTGGATATAAAATTAGTATCAGATGGAGAAAAATGCGATAAATTAATAGCAAAGCCAAACTATAGAGGAAGAACTATTTTTAATGAAAATCTCTTGACCAATCATATGAACAAGACAAAAACCACATATAATACACCCATCTATGTCGGGATGAGCATACTTGATTTATCTAGAGAGTTGATGTATGATTTTCACTATAGCATAATGCAACCAAAATATGGAAAAATTTTCAGTTGTGTTATCGAGACATGGAAAGTTATATCTACTGTATACAAATTGAAGATTTTTATGAAGACATGAATTCAATGACTGATTACTTTGATACAAGTGATTATCCAACAGATAATATTTATGGAATTCCACAAGTAAACCAGAAAGATTTAGAAAAAATGAAAGGTGAATGTAATGGAAAAATAATGAAATAATTTTGGGGTTTGAGAGCAAAGTGTACACTTATAAAGTTGGCAAAAAAATCGAGGAAAAACCTAAAGTAACTACAAAATGTGTAGTCAAAAGTCTAATAGGATTGTTTGTTTACCAAAGATTGTTTGTTTAACAAAAGATGACATTACAGAAAAATCAATATGATTCAAACTGAAAGATATGAAAGTTACATAGTTAAAGTAAACAAGAAAGCATTGAGCCCTCATGATAGTTAAAGATATGTTCCCGAAAATGAAATACATACACTACCATATGGATATTACAAATTATAAAAATCTAAATAATTTTTTTTTCTTTATACTGGAGACCCTAATCAAGAAGCTCAACAACTAAGTGTCTTGAAAGAGATTAAAAATCTAACTGAGCTGGAGGTAAAAATTTATATAATGTCCTGGATGTGCATGTTTAAATACAAGATATGTAGAAAAACTTGTATTGAGCTTAACAATGATTTAAAATTTTTTTACCAGATAATTAATTACTGACTGGGATGTTCAATTTTTTGAAAGTGGACAGATGAAATTGAGATATAAGAAGATGAAGAAAGTTAAAAATAAATATAATCAATATCATGATCTGGAATTCATTATTTGAATTTTTTCCCTCACTGCTACCAAAATTTTGAAATGATTTATAATATTTATGTTTAACTTAATCTTGAACCTTAATTCATTTATTCATTTTCTTACATGCACCTTTTATGAGAAATTACTAAATATCTATTTTATTACATGTGCCTTTTATTAAAAAAACAGTAAAATTCTTTTTTCGGACATGCACCTTCGTAAAAAGTATACTCCTTTTGAATGAAAATGGGGTGAGTTAGACCTGAAGAGTTGAAGTATAGAAGGAGGAAATGGCAGGTTCTGGAAAACTGCCTTAATTTGTGATGTACCTGGAGGTTGAGTCAGGAATTGAGCCAGAGAACCAGAACGAACCTTTTCCTTAATTGAGCCAGATAGCCAGAACCCACGTTTTCCTCCTACTCCTGATGCTCTTTCATATAGATTTAAATCCTCCTTTAACTTATCCAAGTCTTGGACTTCTGTAATGTACATACTTTGACCATCTGCATAGGCTTTACAAATTGTTTAGACCCCTACAGAATGAGGAGATTTTGCGTAGTAATATGCGTCGCAAGATTTTGTGTAGTAATATGCTGCGCGACATGACGAGTAGTGTCACAGAGAATGTGCAACCCTCTTTTACTCAGTACTTGATGGGAAACATTTCTGTTGTTCCTCCATAGACAATTAGTTAAATCTTGGAATTTGTCAGTATATTAAAGATTGCAACTCTAAATTTATTTTCGTATCCTAGAGCGTCCTAGCATCCTTGACTGTTATGCGACACGACCTTATAGACCTTTTTTTAAGACTATTGACGTTATTAGTGTGGGTGGGAAAACGAGACGACGACAGCCGCGTGAGTCAGATTAATGAGAGGACTTGGTTGAAAGAGCTGCTGGCTGCAACACGAACATACTGTAATAATTCTATGCGACTATACTGACAGGGCGTTATTTACAGTCCGCGGGAAGGAAGAGGTAACATGAGGCAATAGAAAGTGCAGGACTACATAATGCAATAATTATTTCTGCATTACACTTTGGTGAGCATAGGAAGAAAACGTTATAGCGCAATAAAATGCTTAGAAAGACTGAGAATGTGCTGCATTGGTGATTCATGGCCACGTTCCTTTAATTTGTTTGGTTTTCATTGCAAAGACGCTGTCAACCATACAACTTACAGGAATTTCGCCATGGACGACGACTAAAGCAGATTCTCGCAATACGTAGCTGTTATATAGCTCTGTAATCGTTTTTTCCTTACTGGAATTCATGTTCTTTTACATATTTCCATTTTCAGGTACGCCTGATGAACAAGGGCATTCAAGAAAGCTTCAAGTGATTCTTACAATTTCGAAACACTTGCCAATAACGAATAAATAAATAAGTAAGTAATGGCTTCTTTCAGCAACAAACATGTAAAAAGAAGAATGGAATAAATTTTTAGCAAGACACGACTCCTCCCGCTGTTCCATCCGGTTGTGCAGCCCCGTGTTGTAAGGTATGCCGACGAGCGAGAGTGTTAGGCGGGTTGCCAAACTAGCCGACAGCAGCTGCCCAGTGCCAGCGCTGTAGTTCTCGCACCCGGAACAATAAACTGGGGGCTCTGCCGGGCCATTCTTTGTCGCGAGATTACGCGGCGTTAGTCTCCGCAGTCTAGAACGGACGAGCGGCTCTAAGCGGCTACAACTTCCGTCCCTTGGCCAAATCACTGAGAACGATTCATTTCCTGATAGAGTTCGGGTCGAGGGAATAGCTTCAGTAGCTTCTCGTTCTCCTTGTAACCTCGGGGAACGCGCATTAACTTCCATCCCTGATAATTGCTAGAGGACACGAAGTGCTGAGGCCTGCAACTAATAACCTGTAGATACAATCCCCCGCTAGCACGATGTTTCACGGTACTCCTACAAATGACTAGTCACTGAAAGTAATGGGTACTGAAGTTAAGCAACGTGTAAAATAAGTTGAAGTTCCACTAATACAGATAACCTACTGCTGACTCTTACGATTATCACGAACAAAACAAGTAATTCTAAAGGTTGTATGCGTACAACAGAAGTTTAGTAATCCATTAGCGCAGCTGGAGGTCCTCGTGTTAGTCATGATAAAGTAACTGATAATATCTTTCTTTTCGTGCAGTGCTGCGACGTTCCTCAGTCGCGACAAAAGCGCTTCTGTCTTGTATGAAGTAATTTTCCTACAGGAGGTGGTTTGTTTTGTTATTTACGACTAGCTAATAGCAATCACTTATCAAATAACATCATCTGCAAAAAAAAAGTAGAAGGGCGATTAAAAAACGTAAAGTCACAAGTCCCCTGTGAGAAAAGGTTTACTCGGGGAATAAAAAAGATGCACATAGGTATTAAGACAGCCCCTGTGTACTGTATTACTTTTCCACAGTAAACCTAATACAGGAAAGGAATAAATTCAGTAAAGAAAACTATGTAGATAACCACAAATGAACTGATAATCGCATAACAAACAAATACTGAGAAGATAAGAATAATGGAACAAAGGCATAGCTGAAGAGATGGAGGGAGATCAGCAAAAGGGAAAATAAGATAACGTTTATAAAAGACTGAGTACAAATTCTGTAGTAGCAAAAATATTACTGAAAAACAAATGCAAATTTGTGGTAAGGACTATTGGATCACACTGCTGAGGTCATCGGTCCCTAGGATTAGCACTACTTCATCTAACTTAAAGTAACTTAAGCTAACTTATTCTAAGGACAACTCACACATATCCATACCCATGCCTCGGTGGGGGTGGGGGGTGGGGGGTGGGGGGCTGGGTGGTCCCGCGGGAACCGTGACAAGACGCTGCAGACCGCATGTACTGAAAAACAAAGGTGACGCATGTGTTCTTTGCAAATGAAGAGGGAATATTAGTAATACAGATGAAGCACGTGCCCGTTGCAAAGAATTCATTGCAGAACTCTACGGTGATAAATACTTCTAGTAAGAAAATAATCTAATGGAAAATATCAATGTGTGTGAATGTGAAATGAATGCCCAGTTACGAGAAATAAATATGGAAATGTCCTATGGAGTCTCAAAGACTGAGTAGCAACCGGCATTGATGACACCCGTCTACAATTGCTAATTATTTTAGATAACTACATGAAACGCCAGTTATTCGGCGTCTTAAATGACTATTTTGATAGAGATATCAGGCCCAAAGGCTTCACACATCGTAGAAACTTTACCATATCTTAGATATGAAAAACAGTTGAGTGCACCAATTGTAGATCATTAACTGTGGTAGCAACTTCCAGAAATATCGGATGAACAAACTGGGTTTATTGCAGGCAAAGGAACCCGTGAGCATATCCTAAACATCCGGCGGCACGAAAAGGCGAGTTAATGTAATATGAAGATTTCATATGCTTTGTGGATTATAAAAAGCTTTCGACAAGGTGAAATGGTCAAAGCTATTGGCTATCCTCATGGGGGTGTGTCGCCGAATCACTTGGTATACTTAATCCAGAACTGTACTTTTCGAACACTGTGACAGCAAGAATCAATAACACACTTGCAGTTATGTTTTCTAGTAAAGCCAGCGTGAGGAAATAATGCTCTCTCCGCTATTGTTTGACACACTTAGTAAGCGTATTATGAGGGACGTTTTTAAAGACTGGTATTGCGGCAACTTTTTAGGTAACAGAAAAATTCACAGTCTCAGGTATGCAGATGCCACTCTGATAACTGCAACAGACGAGCATCAACTGGAGAGCATCATACTATGGTTGGCTGAAAGAAGCATAAAATACAATAGAAGGACCAAAGTGATTATTGTAGATCGCCCTAAGGACAAGAGGCCTGATATCACAAATTTTGCTGAATACGAATATTTGGGATCTGTTGTCACTGATGTTGGAGATCGCGAACCTGAGATACAGAAGCGCATTTCGATTGTGAGAAATGCTACAGCAAACTTGTCGAATCTGGAAGGATAACCCCATACCGCCAAGACAGAGCTCACCCTCGTTCGATCTTTAATCTTTCCTATGGTTACCTATGCAGAGAAACTTGGACGCAGCAGAAACCTGGACGATGTGACTGCTAATCGTCGGAGAACTGATGCTCTTGAAATGTGGTGCTATAGAAGATTGCTTCAGACACCATCGACAGCACATCAGACTCAAGAATTGATCTTGAGGCAGCTCGGCATCAGAACAACATTGTCGACCCTTGTCAACGAAAGTTAGTAAAAATATTTTGGTCACATTAGTACAAGGAAACAGTCAATGGATAGAACAATAATAGAAGGAAAATTCGACGTCCGAAGACAGGGGTTGCGCACCTTTACGGTGGACAGATCAGATTAAGAGCTTGTCCTGGATGGATTGACAGCGAGCATCTCATCATCCCCAAGGCAGATCTTCGTGGAGACAGGCCACCAAGGGGCTTATCTCGTGATGCTATCGCACCCTTGCGTAGGTTTGGAGAAAGACAGAGGGCAACGTTATCACATGGCTTCAAAATACCCATCAATATAGTTCAGGGAAGGAAAAGAGGAAAAATATGTAAGTATATTGGAGAAGAACAAGTTGAAATTAGAAAAGACGAACAAGAGCAGCAATTTTGGCTTTTCACATGTTACTGGAGAGAAGGGTAGGTGTGATTACATGGACTACTCTTACTGTTATTAATTTAGGGAAAGCTTTTAACAACGCTACCCTTTAGATCTAGGAAGAAAGTAGAACTGCATTGGAAGACCAAGAGAATTATAATTCGAATGTATCAGAACAAAAGTACAAAATTAACCGATGAGGTAGAGGAAGAGGCAAGGATTTGAAAAGGAGTCAGACTAGAATGACCTATTTCCGTTTTTACTTAATCTGTTCAACGTAGAGATCTGTTCAGATTACGAAGGAGAAGACAAAGGCAAGAAAAGTTAATAACAGAAGGTTACATTGTATGTGATTTCCTGATAAGATAGTAATAAGTTCAGATTCCAAAAAGGAAAGGGATAAAATGTTACAAGTCCCATCAGGCATTCTGAAACTATGAAATTAGGAGTAAAAAAACGGAACATGAATCTAATACGTAGTAGTGCTCAAAAATATATACGAAATTAAAATCGATGTAAAAATTGACAATCTGAGAACAGATGAGATGAAACAATGTAGTTACCTCCGTAGTATGTTTATAGAAATCAGTAGGTGCTTGGTCGTGCGGTAGCGTTCTCGCTTCCCACGCCCGGGTTCCCGGGTTCGATTCCCGGCGGGGTCAGGGATTTTCTCTGCCTCGTGATGGCTGGGTGTTGTGTGATGTCCTTAGGTTAGTTAGGTTTAAGTAGTTCTAAGTTCTAGGGGACTGATGACCATAGATGTTAAGTCCCATAGTGCTCATAGCCATTTGAACCATTCAATAGGTGCTTAACGGAAGTGAAGAGAAAGACTGTATTGGCAAAACAAGCGCTTACTATTAAGAAAAAGGTTACCCAGTAAACATGTGAATATACTCGTAGATCACAGAAAATCCGTTATATACGTTTTGTACGGAGTACACTGCTCAATGGAATTGAAACTTGGACTCGGGATGAATTGGAAACGAATCTAGATGAACTACTGGAATGATTATATGGTTGAAAATCACATGAACGAGAAGAACTGAAAGAAAGACCAATGTGAAATGTTAATGGAAGTCATGGGAGAAAGAAGATAATGAAAGGAAATAGGAAAGACAAAAATAAAGTTTATTCGACATGTCCCCAGAAACACTCACAGCACTATCATTCGCAAAGGAACTGTTCAGGTAAAGAAAGAATCGGACAGTCTAAGAAGAAGTATAAGGAGGACATAGAGACGAGGACAGGAGATGACATTTATGTGGAACTGATACGAACAGCAAAGACAGAGGAGAGTGGTAGCATCAATAATGCATTAGCCTTTTGAATACGTATTTACGCCCAATTGGCGTGTCAGTTGTAACCAGCTGTCAGCTAATAGATTGGTTCTAATGGCTCTGAACACTATGGGACTTAACATCTGAGATCATCAGTCCCCTAGAACTTAGAACTACTTAAACCTAACTAACCTAAGGACATCCCACACATCCATGCCCGAGGCAGGATTCTAACCTGCGACCGTAGTGGTTGCGCGGTTCCAGACTGAAGCGCCTAGAACCGCTCGGCCACAACAGCCGGCTCAGCTGATAGAAATACTGGTGACAATATAATGATGTAATGCGCTATTTATCTCATTTAAAGTCCAATAAGTATTGGATGCTGTTGTAAGTGACAAGGACTAAGCTGATAACGGCGTTCCCTTACGAAACACGTGTCCGAATGGAATGTGAGTCCCATTTACCATACCTGTAAAGTAGCATTAACTACGACCACACTTTATTATTATATACGAATTATATTTTGAAGATAAATTATATCTCAGGATACCACCCGTGAGGAAAGAACATCTCTCACGATTTCTCACCATCTCTCACTTATTTCAAGAGTTTCGCAGCTTACGTGTTGCGTAAATTATTCTCACTGAGCGTACCGTGTCAAAAAGGTACGAATTTGAGCTATGGACAATCTAGTCCATTACCGTCATCAGGAAATCAGGTGACCGTCACAGAGGAACCGGAAGCTAAAAGATGATGTAGTGGTCCAGAATGAAATTTTAAGTCTGCAGCGGATTGTGCCACGATATGAAACTTCCTGGCAGATTAAACTGAGTGCCAGACGGAGACTCGCGCGTTCTTTGCTTTTCGTGGGCAAGGGCTCTACCGAATAAGCTATCCAAACATGAACCACGTCCTGTCCACAAAGCTTTCCTTCCGCCTACTTGATAGAGCGATGCACATTGGCCTGAAAGATATCAATAAGTTCTACATAACCCGTTCCATTACTCTTCTCGTCCTACTGTAACATGTAGAAGATACAGGGTGAAAATTATTGAACTACACCTACATCTACATCCTTACTCCGCAAGCCACCTGACGGTGTGTGGTGTTGGGTACCTTGAGTACCTCTATCGGTTCTCCCTTCTATTCCAGTCTCGTATTGTTCTTGGAAAGAAAGATTGTCACTATGCCTCTGTGTGGGCTCTAATCTCTCTGATTATATCCTCATGGTCTCTTCGCGTGATATACGTAGGAGGGAACAATATACTGCTTGACTCCTCAGTGAAACTTCAACAATAGCCCGTACCGAGCTACTGAGTGTCTCTCTTGCAGAGTCTTCCACTGCACTTTATCTATTATCTCCGTAACGCTTTCGTGATTTCTAAATGATCCTGTAATGAAGCGCGCTGCTCTCCGTTGGATCTTCTCTATCTCTTCTGTCAACCCTATCTGGTACGGATCCCGCACCGATGAGCAGTATTTGAGCAGTGGGCGAACAAGTGTACTCTAACTTACTTCCTTTGTTTTCGGACTGCATTTCCTTAGGATTCTTCCAATGAATCTCAGTCTGGGATCTGCTTTACCGACGATTAATTTTATATGGTCATTCCATTTTATATCACTCCTAATGCCTACTCCCAGATAATTTATGGAATTAACTGCTTCCAGTTGCTGACCTGGTATACTGTAGCTAAATGTAAATGATCTCTCTTTCTATATATTCGCAGCACATTACACCTGTCTACATTGAGATTCAATTTCCATTCCCTGCACCATGCTTCAACTCGTTGCAGATCCTCCTGCATTTCAGTACTATTTTCCATTGTTACAACCTCTCGATATACTGCAGCATCATCTGCAAAAACCTCAATAATCTTCCGATGTTATCCACAAAGTCATTTATATATACTGTGAATAGCAACGGTCCTACGACACTCCCCTGCGGCACACCTGAAATGGTTCGTACTTCGGAAGACTTCTCTCCATTGAGAATGACATGTTGCTTTCTGTTATCTAGGAACTCTTCAATCCAATCAAATCAACTATATGAAAAAGTACCGTAAATTAGTTACGAACTACCGTGTGCACTCCCACGCCTTATTCAACATGTAAACGTCTCTACAAATATTCA
The DNA here is from genome assembly GCF_023898315.1 of Schistocerca nitens. Taxonomy (NCBI): domain Eukaryota; kingdom Metazoa; phylum Arthropoda; class Insecta; order Orthoptera; family Acrididae; genus Schistocerca; species Schistocerca nitens. The sequence goes on from NC_064618.1 coordinate 672,439,297, forward strand.
GATTTAGGTTATGACGTGTTCGATATGCCTGCCTTCATTGGCGATGATACGCCGCAGACGAATAGCGAAATTCTGCTTGACCCGATGAAGTGACAGAAAATCGATGCTGTCGATGACGCCTTGAATGGTTGTTTTCCGCTCGGCAATGGTTTTGTGGTTATTGATGTATATCTTGACTTAATATAGCCCCACAACAATGATCTGTATGTATCCAGATCCGGAGAATTTGGCAGCAATAGAGGCACATACCAGTGGCCCCTCGGTGGCTCAGAACCAGAATGCGGTCCCCAAAGTGCTCCTCCAGGACATCAAATACTCTCCTGCTTCGATGGGGTCTAGCTCCTTCTTGCATGAACCACATCTTGTCGAAATCAGAGTCACTATAGATAATGGGCATGAAATCATCTTCTAAAACCTTCACGTACTGTTCGTTAGTCAAGAAATATCGCACCGATTATTCCGTGACTGGACATTGCATACCACACAGTCAGCCGTTGAGGGTTAAGAGACTTCTCGATCGCGAAATGCGGATTCTCAGTCCCCCATATGCATCAATTTTGGTTTTTGACCAACCCATCCAAATGAAAATGGGCTTCGTCGCTAAACCAAGCCAACATACCCATCATGCCCCGCGGCCAACCATGCAGTTAGAACGTTCTAACGCAAACCGTTCAGAAGTTATGACGCTTTTATTTCATATGGTTCAATAACTGTCACCCTGTACCCTCTAATCATTCTGTGTTAGGCACCTGCTTCCATATAGCCTGTACAGTCCTACTGCCGTTTCTATCGTATATTCTCACTTCTACGCCCCTTCAGGATAGTGAACCCTTGAAAATTTAAGGATGGGTTGGAATACACGATCGTTCAAAATACGTGTTAAACTTACTTATGTTCTGTTTGGCCATAACTGATTTTCATAAATTTCTGAACTTGACGTGGCTATGGTGTTCAGAAAAAAGCTGGAAACTCCGCCGAATAGACTGCCACAGATAGCTACTACAATTATCAAATGATATTACTGAAACTTGCCACTAAGGGAACCTAACTGCCCCACACAACGCGCACATCTTTATAAATTTATTAGTTGCTTTTCATCCGTAGGCTTTATTTGAGTTTCTTTATGCTCTGCCAGCGCTCTTCGCCCTCTCGCATTCAGCAGTGCATCATGGGTGTCGAAAGTTACTACCTGCAGGAGCCGCGTCAGCAAGCATGAGTACATAATATTCGAGTGCACGCTTGGCCGCCAGGCGGCAGCACGGTCGCCACCTACTTCCGCTGAGTCACTAAAGTACAAATAGGTCTGGCAGTAAGGGGCTCCTCCACCGTATTCAGACTGGTGCCCAGCGGTGCAGACCTGTTTTTCTGGCCGAGCTCTCTGGGACAAGCACTGACCACTGCTGCAGTTCTTCAGTTCAGAGTGTCGGCTAGGATCTTCGTGTAATCGAAAATCCGACGCCCACTTTTCTTTCCACGACTCCTCGCTACGTACTGCAGCCTGCACTTGTCTTCGAGCGACTCCGCGACATGATCTCTGCAATGTGGAGAAATTTCGATATTGGTATTGATGTTATTAAATTTTCAGTTTCTAGTGAATCCAGAAACTGGACTCTTGTTATCGAGTTTGGTCTTCCACCAAGCAAGTGTATATACTTTGTATCTCTTTGGTAAGACTAAATAGAAAACTCTCACATATGTGGTGCACCTCAAACTCCAGGAAGGAGACTTGGGTTCATACATATTTCTGTAATCTGGTTATTCATTGTCTAACTGAGCTTTAATATCTGGGCTCCTACATTGGAGCAGGATGCATCACATTCGACGTTGCTCAACAGGTGTTAAATAAACACCTACACATCGACAGAATCGTCTTTATTTACTTTTTGACATAACGTATCGTGTTTTCCTGCGTCTAGAATAGTTTTCACTTTATGTTCGCAAATGTAAACAGTATAAATATACTGCTTATGCCAGCTTCTGGCCGGATCTGAGGTCACATCTGGAAAGCGTTCGAATATGAGTGTACCACCCGGCCCAGCGAGGCTGCTCTGAGTGTCATCTTGCTCACCAGCCACCTGTCAGAGGTACAGATGCCAGGCCCCCACATCAAAGTGTGTGCTCACCAAATTTCACGTCTAATCAGGATTAAACATTAATACTCTGATATAACTTGTCGGGACTCAAGGGGTGCTCGTAGCTGGATGAAACCAGTAGTCATACTGCTAGAGGTTGTGAGTGTATATACAAGGGCATTTACTGTGCTGCCATACTCTCCTTGTTTAAAAGAGGAATTAACGCTCTGCAGTGCTCTTCGTCGTTTCATAAATTGCAGGTTCTGGTTTCTCCAGTTCCAGATTAATGTAGCCAGGTCTGGATTACAGGAAGCGCAAAGCTGCAATCTTTCATTTCTGTTGGTAAGGTTAGATGCTGTGTGGATAAGTGGTGCCTCCTTAAAAACCCATTCCCAGAACGGCGATAGTGAAGATGTGATGTCCCATGTTGAATCAGTGATGAACTACCACTGATTTATCTGTATGGCACAGGCGTGCATGTTGATGGCGTTTAACACAACGCTCTTTCACAGTGCCACATATCTGCCCAATATAAAATTTTCGACACTGGCTTGGGGTCTTATATATCAAACATTGCTTTTTCTAAGCCTTCGGACGTCTTTGATCAATCACCGCGTAAATGAGCCACTTTTCTAAAACATACACCCTCGTGAAATCTCCCTACACCTGCTTAGCTCAGCCTGACAAAGAAAGAAACATGAAATATTTGGGCAATTTTAAACCCAAATATATAACCTGAACGTAAGAGAAGACGAAAGAGTTGGCGGTAGTCAGGGGACGATAGCATGCATAATTAATGAGCCTATAATCGCGATACGACCTTGCCACAGTGGTAACACCCTAGCCTGACAAAGAAAGAAACATGAAATACTCGTATTTGGGTAATTTTAAACCCAAATATATAACCTGAACGTAAGAGAAGACGAAAGAGTTGGCGGTAGTCAGGGGAGGATAGCATGCATAATTAATGAGCCTATAATCGCGATACGGCCTTGCCACAGTGGTAACACCGGTTATTGTCAGATCACCGAAGTTAAGCGCTGTCGGGCTGGGCTCTCACTTGGATGGGTGACCATGCGGTCTGCCAACCGCTGTTGGCAAGCGATGTGCACTCAGCCCTTGTGAGGCAATCTGAGAAGCTACTTTATTGAGAAGTAGCGGCTCCGCTCTCGGAAACCGACATACGGCTTGGAGAGCGGTGTACTGACTACATGCCCCTCCATATCTGCATCCAGTGACGTCTGTGATCTGAGGATGACACGGCGGCCGGTCAGTAACCAGTGGGCCTTCATGGCCTGTTCAGGAGGAGTTTAAGTTTAGTTTTATAAATGCGTAATGCAGTTTACACCATGATTAATAAGTTCCGACAATTTGGGAGCGAGAAACGGCTTCCCAACACAAAGTGTTATTGAGGTAAAGTCCACATCATTTTCAGCTTTCTGGAAACCAAATTAGTAATATAGTTCCAAAGTGGAGAGTCTGTTGAAAAGTTGGAATGTATCCCTTACATTGAGACTCGTTGCACAGTAACGGTTCCGCGAAGGGAGACGCTGTATTTTCGCCGCAGGACGTCTTTTTCTCCTTTTCAGAATGACCAGCGTGAAATTCAATGCATCACTGAAGGAGGAAAGCACTGCCTCCTTAGGTTGGCAGTATAGGTCTATTTTTCTCCAGTGGAGCTACACTAGTGTGTTGTCACTGAGGTGATGAAACCGTTGGAGAGGGGGAGGGGGATACGCTTCTGGGACCCACTGTAAAGTAGTTCCTGGACACGATCGGTCGGTTACAGTTTATCGGAAGACTGGTAAATCAAAGTCTGCAAGATGTTATGGATCGTGGCGACGACGCGTCCCCGTTTCTGGACCTGTGGCAGTCCGCTGACTACGGTACAGAGAGAGTACTGGCGGTAACCGACGCTCTGAGGCGCTCATGTTCTTGTTTCCTCGTCTGACTCTCATGGTTATATGTGTGCCTTCCTTCGGTGTGTTCCCCCTAAATGCAATGTGTGTTTCTCTCGAAATGCTGGATGAAATCACCTTAATATTTGCTTCTGTAATTCATGTATGTGATTTCCGTGTATAGGTTGCTGTAACCATTTGTAATCCGGAATTGTGGATTCTTGGCCACTCCCATATCGTGTCATATTGTTTTGAAATTGTTCTTGAAGCAAAATTTTTATCACACTGCAACTGAAACAACCGTTCTCGTTTGGGAGATATGATGTTCACGGTCGCCGGCCGGTGTGGCCGAGCGGTTCTAGGCGTCTCAGTCTGGAACCGCGCGACCACTACGGTCGCAGGTTCGAATCCTGCCTCGGGCATGATTGTGTGATGTACTTAGGTTAGTTAGGTTTAAGTAGTTCTAAGTTCTAGGGGACTGATGACCCCAAGATGTTAAGTCCCATAGTGCTCAGAGCCATTTTTTGTTCACGGTCATGTGCGAGGCAGTTTTAGAGGCAAGGTCAGACGAAATTACAGGAATGAGTACCTGAACTGCACGTAAATTTTCAAACAATCATATTTTCTGTTAATTAATCTTGTCACGAAGAGTGATAGGACCATCCAAGTCTTCACAACTCTGGTACGTCTCAGCTATTTACCCTGACTCCTCGGACACCAAAACAAAATTCCTCAAGATTTTCACTGGACAAAAAGCGCTTTTAATATCGTGTCACTTGAGGATTCTTTCTGTTCTTCAAGACATGCCTCGAAAATGCGGCAAGAAGGCCGCTGTACTGAGTGCGCCTTCACCCCTATAATGAACTCGCTTTGCCGGAGTGCAACACTTACTTGCGTGTAAGAACAATTTTTCTCTTTCAGCACCGTTATTAGGTGTTGCAGTTCATCTTGAAGGCTTTCGGGATCGAAAAATATACGTGCTTTATATACCAGGGAGCATAAATGCTTTTACAGGACTCGCTGGGACTTATTAGCAGCAAATTTGTGAAAAAGATGGTTTAAACATGTGCTTTTATTTAATAACCAGTATTTGAACAAGTGTACGGTGACTCGATGGAAAGTACTCTGTTTCCCGTGGTCGCCAACTGTCTGATGGAAGATTATGAGGAAAAAGCATTGCGATCGGCTACACTCTAAATTTCAGCTTCTGGTAGTGTATTGATTATACATTTGTGGTGCTGTCCCACAAAACAAATGTACTTCATATGTTTTTCGAGCATTTGAACTCGCTCCATCCCAATGAATCATTTCACAGTGGAGGTGGAAACAGATAGCAGTTTACCATTTCTGGATACCATGGTTAGAAGAAAAACGGAAGAACTCGGGTACATTGTGTCTACGTGTCTACCGTAAATCGACTCACAAGGAGTTACGTTTGCAGGTAAATATGCGGTAGTGTCTTATGCTTCCTCGTGATGTCGGTTATCGCTGAAACAACCAGTTTCCAGTTTCGTCGTTTTTTTCCCATGCCAGTTTAACCTGTCTGTTAAAAAGCCTCGAAATAACAGGTGTTATTTTACATTTTTTTACTAAAAATAGAGCAAAATAGCGAAATATCAAATAAGCATAGCAGCAGAGCCAAAATTTTTCATTTTTAAATAATGTTTCTTAAGAAAGATGTAATCTTTATTTGTAAAATTTGCATTTGTTTCAATTATTGTAGAGAATGGGAAAAACGATCACAGATAGTTTAGTAACAATGCCTACAGAAACGAACAATTAACACTTATCATAAGAATTGATACAGTATTACTGAGAAAATAATGTTCCTGCAGCCGTGTCGTGGCTTAAGGTACGTTTGTATGTGCAGTGTCCAGGTTCCTGCAATAACTGATTTCGGTTTTTTATTCCTATTATTTCCTGTGATGGCAGAATTCGAACGAAAATCAAAAATTTTGACTCTCTCACTCTCACAACACATAGAAACACAATTTAAATCAAAGAAGCCAATAAAAGCCGTTCGCCGCTCTTCTCGAAAAGTGGTAACTGGTTGAATACTACAGAGAAATAACCAGTATTCTGTTACTGATTCTAATTTTTTGATGGCCTGCACAAAATCGTGTTGTAATCAGGGATCGTACCACTAATTGGGCATTTCGAATAGTCAGTGCTAAATGGTAGAAACCAAGTTAGAAAAATTCTGTTTTCATGTTACAAGCAGGTAAGGGCATATTATGTAGACACAGGCAGCAGATCAGCTACTTCCTGTTTTTATTGTATACTATGAATGAATTGTCAAATTTTTAATTTATTACTGTTACCATAATTTTCTTCCTCTTTTATTATTTCTTAGAAATGGCACACAAATCTTCAATCTTTTAAAACAAACGAAGCATTGTGTTTATTTTCTACATCAATTCTTAAAAATATTTGCAGAGTAGGGATGGTGTCATTCTGCAATGCAACGGATGTCTGGCGATGACGTCGAGAAACTACCGTATGGCAAAAAAGGCATTTCTGGCCAAGAGAAGTCTTCTAATATTAAATACCGGCCTTAATTTGAGGAAGAAATTTCCGAGGATGCACGTCTGGAGTACAGCATTGTATGGTAGTGAAACATGGACTGTGGGAAAACTGGAACAGAAGAGAATCGAAGCATTTGAGATGTGGTGCTATAGACGAATGTGGAAAATTTGGTGGACTGATAAGGTAAGGAATGAAGAGGTTCTACGCAGAATCGGAGAGGAAAGGAATATGTGGAAAACACTGATAAGGAGAAGGGACAGGATGGTAGGACATCTGCTAAGACATGAGGGATTGACTTCCATGGTACTAGAGGGAGCTGTAGAGGGCAAAAACTGTAGAGGAAGACAGAGATTGGAATACGTCAAGCAAATAATTGAGGACGTAGGTTGCAAGTGCTACTCTGTGATGAAGAGGTTAGCACAGGAAAGGAATTCGTGGCGGGCCGCATCAAACCAGTCAGTAGACTGATGACCTAAAAGTTCTAGGGGACGGATGACCTCAGATGTTACGTCCCATAGTGCTCAGAGCCATTTGAAATACCGAGAAATACCGGTTATTCACAAATAAAATATCGGTATCACTATCGGTTTTACCTGGTCGGCTTTTCCCAGCCCTAATACTTCCTCACACACTGCGTAAACGTGGTCTCGTATGCCGACAGCCTGTCAGGTGAGCTGTAACAACTAAGAATACAGTTTCGTCTGAGCGATTATTCAGATAATCACAAACGTAATGCATTCCGTTTGGAGCAAGTTCAAAGTAGTGATGTAAATGAGGAGGCAGAGGCACCCATTGCGATAGCCTTCTTGCTGTGTTTTCCGTGTCTACAGGAATAGAAAGAATCCCTTACAGAAACGACACTGCGTTTTTCGTCCACCGGCAAAATTCAGGAACTTGTTGCGCCCAGTGAAAGACGATCTTAGTCATAGAAAACGCTGCGAATGTAAGTTCCTATTCCAGTGTGGGAAATCTTACATTGGGCAGACATGCAAAACCACACAAGATCGTTGTGCTGACCACCATAGACATACTTTCCTGGGCCTGCCTCTTACATCAGCGATTGCAGAGCAGCGCCTGGTCATGGGACACGGCATGTTCTTAAGAGAAAATTGAAGTTTTATTCTCAGTAACATCGTTCTGGGATTGGGTTTTTAAAGATACTACACACAACTGTACGGCAGACAATTTCATCAACAGGGAGACAGCATATTACTTAGGCCTAAACACAGCCTGGAATCCAGCTGCTAGTGCTGGATCAGCTGTTAGATTAAAAGTAGATAAACAAGTAACTCCGATTTTTGAGCCGCCGAAGGGTATTGCAGAGGTTTAATTCAGCTCTCAACAACAGGAGAGTGTGCCAGCTAAGGCATTGGCTACAACGCTCACGATTACTGGTTGTGTTAGTTTCTTGGTAAGAAACAATATGATTACCAATTTCATCCAACTGCAAGCGTTACACGCGCATGCGCAATTCCTAACAACTACAATACCACCACCTCAAGTTTTCGAACAGTTGTTTCGATGAAATAATATGGAACTTACACAGGTTTATTCGGTGTAAGTCCAAGAAGTGTATTCCAAACAACATTTTTTGTGTTTCTTCATGTCTTTTTAATTCATACAAAGCAATTTTAGTGCTTTAATATGTTACAATGAGGTAATCAGTATTTTGGGTCCAAGCAAGTCAACTTAAAATAGGGAAACATGGCCCACTTTAGGTAACAGCGTAATCGGTCCGATGCGTGTTCCAGCAATGATTCTCTGAAAGAGAAGTACCTCGCTGGTGCTTTCGCATTCATTGCTTTCGCAATCCGCAACCGATGTCGTTAATTAATTTTTCGACCCCATCAAAGGTAATTTTTGTATTCACTCCGATCAGTAGGACTCGCAATTAAATTAGATTAACCCGAAATACGCTCCAACTTTGCTGCTTTGTGGAGAGAAAGCTCTCTGCCGTGAACAAAGGACTTCCATCTGGCGCCGGTATCGGGGAACGCGTTCTGTGCAGAAAGCTTTGAAGGCTTATGGTAATGGCTCTGTGCATCCAAATATTACAATTGTGTACTGGGGCATGCGCATTACTTGGGCAATTCACGTATGAATCGATAGCTGGAGTCACTTATTATTTTCCCGTTGTATTACATCAAAGTGCTTTTGTTCGCAGTATTGCCAATACGGCAGATCTTCATTTCCGCTTATAGCTTGATTTTCAAACAGCGGAGCATCATCCAAAATTGCTACTGTGCGTATCAGCTGACAATAAGGTTTTATGACTTTTATGTGGTATATTAGTAAGAATGCAATCCTATCTGATCTCAGGCAGTCGAGAGAGAAGTAAATTTTTATTGTTTCATTTAATCTGAAAAATCATTAGAAGAGATTGAAAATACCGCTTCAGTTGTAAGGCTCCTTTCATTTAGAACACGACCGGTTTCGGGCTCTTATAACCCATCATTAGGTGTTATAACTTTGTGCTGTGACCACGAGCGCCGCAATGGACGAGTCCATCGCAGCTCTCGCGTCACAGCACGGAGTTATAACACCTGATGATGGGGATATATGAGTCCGGAAAAGGTCGAGTTCTAAATAAAAAGTTTCAGCCTCTGCTATAATGCTCAGATGCGGATGTTCCTCCGACAGTTTTGTTTGTAAAAATTCACAGTACCAATGAAATGACCAGTCATAGATCTTTCTAATATCTGTAACCAGCTTGCATCTGGCATTCCTGTTGTACTATAACTGAGAGTAACCGTATTATTCTCCTCAGAATGGAGCACAAAATAAAATTATATTTATTTTGTACAAATATACGAAATCATTAAGTGCCCGAGCTGCAGATTTAAATTCTGCCGAACCTTGTTTTAGTTCAGTGTACCACTTGAAGCGATTATTCGTTTTTTTTTTACAATAAACTATCATACTAACAACATTTTACTTTGAAGTAATTTGTTAAAAATATAACCAGCCCAGCCGTGTGATGACGCCACTTCCAGGATGGAGATGTGGGCCGGCCCCATATCGAATCTGTCAGGTGGATTAACGGTGAAAATCGGTGTGCTGGCAAGCCTACATGTGGATTTTTGGGGCACTTCCCACGTCTCGGAGGGAGATGAAAACCGAGCTGGTACCCAAGTCCCGCCTCAGTTATTCGCACATGATTCCTAATTGTTTCAAAAACTTTCGCTCGCCTTCACTTACCTAAAACGCTACAGACAGCTAGTTGGGCTGCACATATTCCGTAGCGGAGGGTTACGCGGTGGCGACGGGAGGGAAATCGAGCCATCACTTCAAGTAGCCGTGCGAAATTCTTAAATAATAATACCGACTTGAAAGGAGTATACTGGGGCGCACTTGTATGTGGCACCGGAATAAGATAAAGACACTACTGGCCATTAAAATTGCTACACCAAGGAGAAATGCAGATGATAAACGGGTATTCATTGGACAAATATATTATAAGAGAATTGACATGTGATTACATTTTCACGCAGTTTGGGTGCATAGATCCTGAGAAATCAGTACCCAGAAAAACCACCTCTGGCCATAATAACGACCTTGATACGCCTGCGCATCGACTCAAACAGAGCTTGCATGGCGTGTACAGCTACAGCTGTCCATGCGGTTTGAACACGATACCACAGTTCATCAAGAGAAGTGACTGGCGTATTGTGACGAACCAATTGCTCGGCCACCATTGACAGATGTTTTCAGTTGGGGAGGGATCTGGAGAATGTGCTGGCCAGGGCAGCAGTCAAACATTTTCTGTATCGAGAAAGGCCCTACAGGACCTGCAACATGCGGTCGTGCATTATCCTGCTGAAATGTAGGGTTTCGCAGGGATCGAATGAAGGGTAGAGCCACGGGTCGTAACACATTTGAAATGTAACGTCCACTGTTCAAAGTGCCGTCAATGCGAACAAGAGGTGACCGAGACGTGTAACCAATGGCACCTCATACCATCACGCCGGGGGATACGCCAGTATGGCGATGACGAATGCACCCTGTCAATGTCCGTTCACCGCGATGCAGCCAAACATTGATGCAACCATGATGATGCTGTAAACAGAACCTGGATTCGCCCGAAAAATGACGTTATGCCATTCGTGCACCCAGGTTCGTCGTTGAGTACACTATCGCAGGTGCTCCTGTCTGTGATTGAGCGTCAAGGGTAACCGCAGTCATGGTCTCCGAGCTGATAGTCCTTCCTGCTGCAAACGTCGTCGAACTGTTCATGCAGATGGTGGTTGTCTTGCAAACGTCCCCATCTGATGACTCAGGGATCGAGACGTGGCTGCACGATCCGTTACAGCCATGCGACTAAGACGCCTGTCATCTCGACTGCTAGTGATACGAAGCCGTGGGAATCCAGCACGGCATTCCGTATTACCCTCCTGAACCCCCGATTCCATATTCTGCTAACAGCAATTGGATCTCGACCAAAGCGAGCAGCAACGTGGCGATACGATAAACCGCAATCGTAATAGGCTACAATCCGACCTTGCTGTGATATGCAAATCATTAGCTTTTCAGAGCATTCACACAAGGTTGGCGCCGGTGGCGACACCTACAACGTTCTGACATGAGGAAAGTTTCCAACCGATTTCTCATACACAAACAGCAATTGAGCGGCGTTGCCCGATGAAAAGTTGTTGTGATGCCTCGTGTAAGGAGGAGAAATGCGTAACATCACGATTCCCACTTTGATAAAGGTCGGATTGTAGCCTATCGCGATTGCAGTTTATCGTATCGCGACATTGCTGCTCGCGTTGGTCGAGATCGAATGACTGTTAGCAGAATATGGAATCGGTGGGTTCAGGAGGGTAATACGGAACGCCGTGCTGGATCCCAACGGCCTCGTATCACTGGCAGTCGAGATGACAGGCGCCTTAGCCGCATGGCTGTAACGGATCGTGCAGCCACGTATCGATCCCTGAGTCAACAGATGGGGACATCTGCAAGACAACAACCATCTGCACGACCAGTTCGACGACGTTTGCAACAGCATGGACTATGTGCTCGGAGACCATGGCTGCGGTTACCCTTGACACTGCATCACAGACAGGGGCGCCTGCGATGGTGTACTCAACGACGAACCTGGGAACACGAAAGGCAAAACGTCATTTTTTCGGATGAATCCAGGTTGTGTTCACAGCATCATGATGGTCGCATCCGGGTTTGGCGACATCGCAGTGAACTCACATTGGAAGCGTGTATTCGTCATCGCCATACTGGCGTATCACCCGGCGTGAGGGTATGGGGTGCCATTGGTTACACGTCTCGGTCACCTCTTGTTCGCATTTACGGCACTTTGAACAGTGGACGTTACATTTCAAATGTGTTACGACCCGTGGCTCTACCCTTCATTCGATCCCGGAGAAACCCTACATTTCAGCAAGATAATGCACGGCCGCATGTTGCAGGTCCCTGGCCAGCACATTGTCCAGATCTCACAACAATTGAAAACGTCTGGTCAATGGTGGCCGAGCAACTGGCTCGTCACAATACGCCAGTCACTACTCTTGATTAACTTTGGTATCGTGTTGAATCTGCATGGGCAGCTGTACATGTACACGCCATCGAAGCTCTGTTTGACTCAATGCCCAGGCGTATCAAGGCCGTTATTACGGACAGAGGTGGTTGTTCTGGGTACTGATTTCTCAGGATCAATGCACCCAAATTGCGTGAAAATGTAAGTACATGCCAGTTCTAGCATAATATATTTGTCCAATGAATACACGTTTATCATCTGTATTTCTTCTTGGTGTAGCAATTTTAATGGTCAGTAGTGTAAAATGTGTTCAATATTAGTCGAGTACAGAGATAAATCTGAGTTCAAAGAGATACAGCTGAGTTCGATGCATTGCGTTTCGTGTGTTGGCACATAGGTCGCTATGGGTTGCTAAGGGAGTATGTATCGAATGTCAGCAGTAGTGTGTTGATGTTCACGTTGTGAAGTTGTGCTTTAGTTTACATTGTGATTTGTTGGCGAAGTCTACTTTACTGTAACGTGTAAACACGCCGCCTGTATTTGTACATGCTGGGTATGCCGATAAGGTGTTTGTGTATGGGTTTTGTAATGGAAACGTTGCTGCTGCTTGTAGAGAATACGGCATACGATTTTCTAACAGCAGACTATCAGATTCAAGAGTGTTCCCCATGTGTTCAATACGCTGCGTGACACTGGTACAGTGCCCAGCAGGAATATTGCACCTGAACCAGTAAAATAACATGCAGGGGATGAAGTATAAGACATTATTCAGTAAGTAGAAAGTAGTCCTTTATCAAGAATTTCTGCGCCTACCGGTGTTCCACATACAAGTGTACGGCCGACATGAAGTATGCACTGGTACCATCAGTATGATTTACTGCTCATACAACACCTTCGAGAAGAAGGTGAATATAGACGATTAAAATTTTGTCATTGGATACTTGAAAATCGCCAGTTAACCTCGTCTTTACTCTTCACTGATGAATCCATTTTCACTCGTGACGACATCAATAACACAAAATGGTCTGAAGAAAAACCCACATGTCGTTGTGGAGAAACAGTTTTTGGAATGGTTCTCTGTAAATGTGTGGTATGTTTTGATAGACAATCAGTCGATTTGTCCTGTTATGTCACAACATCGTCTTGCAGGACTCCGTTATCTATACTTTCTGGAAAATGAGCTTGCAGCGTCATTGGAAGCGATTTTTTTGGCTACAACAATGAATACGTTCATCCAGTATGGCGGGGCTCCTGCACTTTGTAGTCGTCAGGTGAACCATCATCTAATACTAAACTCCCCGAAAGCTGGATGGGTAGATAGAGGCACGTTTCTTGGCCGTCAAGGATCCCGCACCTTACCCCTTTGGATTTTTGCCTGTGGGGGTGGTGAAAGGGGAAGTCTACAGCGAGAAAGTAACCAGAAGAGTCGATTTGATCGTTCGGATTATGAGCAGTGCAGCCGTCGTAAAAGAACGTAAAGACGACCTCAGAAGAGCTACAAGTGATGTCATCCAGAGAAGTAAAAAACTGCATTCAAGTTGGAGGTGGAATTTTTAAAATAAACTGTGAATTCATCATTTGCCTTTGCTTTAAGTTTATTTGGATTACATACTAACAGCTATATCTCCGTACTCACTAAAAATTGGCCACATGTTATATGGCATTTTTATTTTAATTCGTGTAAAGTACCACCTCCTAAAATATTTAGTATTCCTCCTGAAACACCCTGTAGACAGTGATACGATTAATACGTAATCACATTTGTATTTCCCCGTCGATTTCCAGATTTGAAGAAATTAGTGATCATCATTGTCACTGCAGTCAAAAGGCATTCCACAAAAAGCAGATTTCCAGTACTTTACAGACAAAATCGATAAATTAGAACCTGTGGAACTGTCCTGAGGTTAGATATTACGCTACTGTGGTCGCTGGTATACACGTAGGTCTACACAAATATCTGCAGAAATTGAAACACTCAGAAGCAATGGCCTGCAACGTGCCATGATAAGAGAACGTCTAGAAGATTGGAACCGTTGTACGTGATTTAAATGGCAGAGACATGACAATAGCGTCCTCTTCTATGTGACCAGACAGGTCAGTGTTTCGCAACGCTTCGTAGGTGTGGAGACGTCGTACGAAGTGGAAATATGTAACCCCGGATACTAGAATACACGGTAGGGATCACAAGGTGTATGCGCAGTAGTAAGCCGCGTCCTGACATCAGAGTGAATGCAACCAGCGCGAAGTAGCCCTCAGTCGCCCTAACAAATGGTGTTGATATTGTGTTTACGAGCGAAACTTAGGTTGTTTACGACAGTGAGAATTGTCATTAGTGACTATCGTTTGAGTACAGAGCTTTGCCGTGATCATTAGTGTACTGAGGGATTTAATAGAGCAAATAAGGGTTCGCTGTGCGATAGCCAGTTGTACTAACCACAGCAGACAAACAATAAGTTACAGGGAAGTTTATATATCTCCTAAGATGAGACTAATCGAAAACTGGTAAGTGCTAGTAACGTTTTCTGTTGAAAATGCTCGTATCTGCTCAATACTTTTTACTAATTCGGATCATGAAAAACATTTGAAGAGTAAGCTGCTGAACATTGCTTCGAAATGCAAGTTGAAAACAGATGCTGCTCCAGCACTAAATCTACCATTCCCCGGTGCTGATTTAGGGCGTAGAAATGAGCCTAACGCATACTCGTGCACAAAAACGAAGCTGCCATGCATAAGTGAAAGGTATTACACATGTAAATATATAATCAACTAGTGAAGAAATTACTACTAAATAAAACGTTAACCGTGTAAACAAACACTGCTCTGAAGCTAAAAATATGTCCTTATGCTAACAATTATAAATTATGGAAACAGAAACAAGAGACGTTAGGCAACAGACGATTTAACGATGAGTTTCAGAAAATAAAACATGTTCAAAAAATGATTCAGGATTCTTATTATGACTGTCAACAACAAGTGTTATGAAAGAACGGTGTACTAAGTGGTCAATTGGACATATTTCAAAGGCTGTGGACTTACGTCACCGATCTTATAAAGCATTATCATCTTCAGGGATTTGCTGTAATGTGTTTCGTAAACACACGCACTTTTATCAGAATGAAAGCTGTCAACAAAGGCAGAAATGCAATGGTAGTATGAAAACAGAGTGAATAAGGATGAAAAACGGAAAAAAAGAGAACAATTTTAAGATAACTTTCCAGAACAGAAAAATAAAACCCGTTAATACAGTTACAGAGTTTTAAATGACCTCGCAGGGGATTTCTCCTCACTACAGGTTTATGTGGTCCAAGCCTATGTGGTGATCCAAGCCTATGTGAGCCTCTTTCCTAGTGAAAAAAAAAAAAAACCAAGAGATGCCCTCCAAGGTCCTTGACATGCGTCAGAAGCTTTACGCTAACATTTCATCGACCACAGACAAACGTAATCTAACTAATATAAAGCTTAATAATAATAATAATACCCTAACACACAGAAAATCACGATTGCATTCATACCTAGGTATGAGCTGAACACGTGTGCGCCCTGTGCCTATAAGCTTCAATACAGCGTGGTGTGGGGAGACGGCTCACGGTGACGTAACAGCCCACAGCACGCTTGCACCTGACCCCTATCGTGTATTCCAGTACCCGTGCGTGTAACCAAGTGCCATTACGTCTGGCTGAAATCACAAGGTGGAACACAAGCAAGTGACTTATTTAGAACGGGACAATTATTCGTCTCCGGGAAGCGGGGCTTTCATTCCGCGACACCGCGCCCTGTACTGAGGACGTTTTTTCGACAGTGAGACATATGTAGAACCAGTGGAGAGAAGAGGGCCGTACACAGCGCCGACAGTCTACTGAATGACACAGTGTGACAACAGCGCGAGATGACCGCAACCTTGTACACTCTGCCGTAACAGAAAGAACAGCTTCGTGTTGGCGCGACGTTGGAGCACTGGAACGGTTGTGAACGTGTACGCGTCGACGGTTCGACGCCATCTTCAGCGGGCTGGACTGCTGACGCGCCCATCATTGCGTCATCTCGCATGAGTAGAACCCACCAACGCCGTAGACTGCAATGGTCACGTGAACGTCTACATTGGCATGCTGAATGGCAAAAAATACCGTTTGCGGACGACTTCCACTTCGACTTGTCCTACAGTGATAGCCGCATATGCGTTCGACGCCATGTTGAACGCACTTAGGCAGGCTATATTGTTGAATGGTGTAGCAGGCAAATGCCAAGTGTGAATGTTTTGGGTGCCATTTCCTGCTTAGATGAGTGGTAAAGTGCTTGCCTCTCATGCAGCGGGCCCGGTTTCGATTCCCGGATGGGTTGGAGGTTTTCTCCACTAGTGTCCTGAATGTTGTGTTGTCCTCCTCACCATTTCATCCTCATCACCGGCGCGCAAGCCGACCAATGTGACGTCGACTGAAATAAGACTTGCACTCGGCGGCCGAATTTCCCCGGGTGGGGCCTCCCGGCCAACAATGCCATTAGATCATTTCATTTTTATT
The DNA here is from genome assembly GCF_023898315.1 of Schistocerca nitens. NCBI lineage: Eukaryota > Metazoa > Arthropoda > Insecta > Orthoptera > Acrididae > Schistocerca > Schistocerca nitens. The sequence continues at coordinate 672,455,798 of NC_064618.1, forward strand.
TTTGCTGCATCCCCACAAACGCTGCTGATGGTGTTGTTTCATACGGACATTTGGAGCAAACATTTGATCGCTGTTATCCGCAATGTTGCCCATCTCCCATTGGCAAAACAGCGGACGTTGAAGGTATGACATAGTTTTATCTAGTCATCCGAATCACATTTCTGACTGTCCATAAATGATGCTTTTAGATGTGTGCATCGTATATTTCAGAACGCATTGTGAGTGGATTAAGTGCAAGAACTGTTTCATCTGGACGTGGGCTACTGTTCGAAACATTATTTAACAGACCCTGTTGACACAGAAAACTTGTGGACAACCAGGACTCGCAATTTGCTCTGCACGGTTACCCTATAGCTGGTGTTTCTTAATTTTTAATTTTTCAGACATGCATCAAAAGCTTGTATCTTCATTGGATGGTTCTAATTCTCTTTAATTATGCTACTGCACTACAAAGTACCTCTTGTACCGTAACTGAGATTACGGGTGCCAGGCAACTCGTATGCAGCTCAATTAAATTCGATTACTCTTAAACAAGAAAATGTGCGCAACAGGTAACTATTCCTCCACACCAAACTAATGTATATGGAAGGGGTGGAGGGATGTAGTAACAGCTTGCTACAAGCATGCCTGGTCTAGGGATATTAACCACTGTCTGAACCTGATAAGAATAATGCTTCTGATAATTACTATAACTGAACACCTTTTATGGGGGCAGTAACTATGTTTCATTACGTATTGATTGTTAGGAAAGGGGGTCTCATTTCCGATTAGCAGTTCATAATTTCTATGGAGATAGATTGTACATTTATTCTCTTCTCTCTCTAATCACCCTGATAACTTCGCTTAAAACAAGGCTCCCCCTCTACACACACACACACACACACACACACACACAAATTTATTCAAGGCGCCCTTATCCTGCTGGCTACGCAAAACGCAAATGAGAGAAACCAGAAACCAGACAGTCTACGCAACTGGCTGCAAGTTGAGAGTTCCAGAAGCAAAATTAAAGACCACACCAAAAGAACTTATTAGTTTGTAAACCGAATTAAAGTAGGTTCTTACAGCAATTCCCTTGATCTGTGCCGTCTCGGCTCGGCCAATTCGAACACAAGCTGGCGGAAGTGAGCAAAGATGCTTCTCTCGCCGGAAATATTACGGCGATTGTTCTGGTTTTAACACGCCCGGGATGGGATTCATTCGAACTAATTAAAGACTGAGTATTTATCCAAACAAAGCACAACTGAAACTGAACACGGGGTCAGACCGTCCAGTATCGTAAACGAGGGGGACTCGGAGACAAAACTATCGCCAAACGTACAAAAATTAGGCGAGAAAATGAAAATGTTACACTAAGAATTGCACTAATCAATTTGCGGATTGATTAAGTGTAGTTCCCATGTCTCTACTAAGCCAGGAACCTGTCTCACATAGCACGCGGTGTGAGCAACAACTGTCAGTGTTCACACAAAGAAAACCACCTGGATATTTACAAAACTTGCCCCTCTAATTTCGGAAATTTTATCTTAATGTTTTAGCAAGAAAAAACATTGCGACAGCGGAATACTATTAGTCTGCCGCATTTGTTCCCTCTCTGCACGATACGTGGCGGGAACACAACATATGAAGGAACACATCAAAATTCACAAAATAATCCTTAATCTACAGCTTTTCCTATCCTTACTTGCACACACAATGTATTCCTGTGGACACTGAAGGTGACACGTGGAAAGCACGCCGACATGCGCCCCGATATACATCACAAAGTAAATGCAATAAAATATTAATTTCTCCCCACAAAATTTATACCACGAATTGAAATGATTTATATTATAGCGAAAAACTGTATTGCTATTCGTCTTAATGCTCCAAGAACTATTTGGTCATACTAGTACAAAGCCATTTGAAAAGCTCTGAATGTGCCAAAATTAGCCTGCCAGAGTGGCCGAGCGGTTCTAGGCGCTACGGTCTGGAACCGCAAGACCGCTACGGTCGCAGGTTCGAATCCTGCCTCGCGCATGGCTGTCTGTGATGTCCTTACGTTAGTTAGGTTTAAGTAGTTCTAAGTTCTAGGAGACTATCTCAGAAGTTAAGTCCCATAGTGCTCAGAGCCATTTGAACTACTTGCCAAAATTAGAACAATTACTACCTTGTTCTCCTAAACTGAAGCTAACTGCAACACCTAGAAACGTATGATGTAGAATATCGCATTTTTACCACTTCTTACCCCACAGCAGAGGCAGCGCCTCCCCGACTCGTCCTCTCTCCAGCGCGCTCCAGCTAACTGTAACACTCCAGAGGGCTTCTGCTCGAACGCAGCGTCCCTTGTTCGTATAGCTCGCTCTCATTGTCTGAGAGCCGACCGGTGCCTTGTCTACTCTACCGAACTGACCTGTCTCAAGCAACGCAGGCCATTCCTGCTTTGAGCCTTGCTAGTTTCTGCAGTGAGAAACCTACTGCCCTACTACCTACCATTGAAGCCACCTACATCCGGCTAGTTCTTATTCCTTCCTCTCATCATTAAGTTCTCACACATAGTAGGAGGGTCATGGAAAGGATCAGGGAGTGTGACCCAGCACGACATTTATTGAATAAAAACACTTGTTTGCTCTATTCATATCTCCAACAGTTGGGGTGAACAAAAAAATGAAAAGAAAGTCTTACGTTAATAGTAACTTGTAATTAACAAAATATTTCATTATCTATCAGCAACCGTCATTCATGATGCTGTAACAACAATAACGCTGTACTATTGTACATATAATAATTTTTTCTTCTGAATTTTGATAAATTAGTGTAATCGATAATCTGATTTAATTTCTTTTTCTTTTCATGTCATTATGTTAAAGAAACTGTAAACAATTTTCGATGTGAATATTAATGTTTATGTCAAATTGCAAGCAATATTATAACAAAATTGAAATGTAAGAAATGTTGAAACTGTTGTAAGATGTTAAAGTTGTAATTGTGCGCCTGGTCCATACGTAGGCAATGCATTAGGATATGTAGAATGCAAAACCTCGGCTGAATACCCTGTATGTAGGGGAGCGGTAAAAGGTGGATGGCAGGCGAGCGCGGGAAAATGCACACGGGTGCTGCACGGCATAACGGGCTCAGCAGTAGTAGTCGGAGTTGGGCATTGATCTGAGCAACACGTTCTGGATCGAGGAGGCTCTCCTAGAAGACGTGGTTTCATTGAGCCTCGGATGTGCCGTTTCCGACGCCTATACAGCATGGCAATATTCCATAGGCACTAAACGGAAAAGTATTGCGACGCTAAGAAGAAGCAAAGTGCCGATACAACAAGAGCCATGGCTGTGATTCTGTGTGTGCTCTGAGCGTCGCCATCTCGCCGCCCGCCAACCGCCACATCGATACAAACAGGTTGAAAATTTTAGTACTGTATTCGTGTGGACCAGTGTTACTTTTGTTCCATACTGTTCAATAACAACTTAACTTTTACCAGAACTGTCCTCTCATTTAATTATCCTCACAAATAACCTAGGCAGGGTCCTTTCCACATGTTGTGCAATCCGAGTGTCCCGAAATGAAGATTTAAAGTTTATGTTAATAATAATTACCTGCAGACCTATCTATGTTAGAATGATGTTTAAAGAACTTTGTTGTTAATGAATATATAGGTAAATAACAAAGGTCTGACAAAGTTGGAAGATAATTTTGAAATTGAATTAGTAATGAAGTTTAATTATGTTGAGGCAGAAATAATGGTAGTTAAATGAGCAGGAAATAAGAAAAAAAAGAGTAGTAACTCATATATAGGAAATCTTGAGTGCTTAATGATTTCAATAATGAAAAATTTCAATACAGTGATCATAACAGTTTCAAGGTTCCCCCCCCCCCCTTTTCTTTTCTATTCATTTGAATTCTGTAGTGTACTGAACTGATTTGACCAGCAAAGTTAAAGTCAATATAAAACCAAAATTTATCAGTGTTTTACCTTTTCAAAATTGACATTGTATGTGTGTTTCGAAAGTGCTATTTCTAGGGTAACCTATGCCCGATTTTAATCAGATCAATAGACAGTACGAAGTTTGTAGTAAACATTATAGTGTTTTGTTGTGTATTTATGGCTTGTCCATATTAGTACAGAAAGTGAAATTATTAGTTCAGTAGATTTTCTGGTTCTAAAATTTACCATATTATGCAGTGTTATTAGGTGTTGTTTTGTATGAACGTACATCAACTTGTACAGGGAATAAACTCAGTTAATACCTAATTAGGCTGGCGACCGTATTATTAACAATTTGGTAGCATCTGCTGTGTTGTTTCTTGTCCGTCCTAACGTGTGGTTGCACTCCGGAATTGCTTGACGTATCATTATTATTACTGAGTGGGTGTAAGTCTGATTTTGCCTCCATTCAGGTACACGCGGTCAAAATCTATACAACAATCCTTTCTCTTAAGGTGAAGCCCGTCAACTTACCATAGTACAGGCTTTAATGAGTATCGTGTGCATTAGCGCAGTGTTACAATGCTGTCAAGTGACTTTCGTCAACGAAGCGTAATGCTAGTACCGCTTCATCTTCATTCACCTTTTCATCTTAACGGAGATCTACCATTATAATGCATTGTAGCATCCATAGGGCTAATAATATGACCTTTTGGTGCGATGAACACTGAAAATCAAGGACACATGTAGGCTGGCCTCCAAAGTATCTTTGATGAAATATGGCGTGTCATGCTACACACAGTGACCGAATGTGGCTCAGCAGCGCTGCCGTTAGTTAAATACAGTATTTGTAGTTTAAAATCTAAGAAATGCATAAACATTTGGGTGACCAATTTGCGATATGGAAAGCACAGGAAGCGTTAAGTAATTTGTCAAAGCTTTTGATCTAACTTATTCAGTCTCTAATGTGGAAATGATTACAGTGAAAACAATCGTAATACTTTATAACGCAGATGCAACTTGAGTTTACAACGACTCGGAATGAAACTAGGTACTCTTCTTTAAGTGACGACATACTGTCTTGCTTAGTCATCTACGTATTTGTGTTCGGCACGATGAAGTAGCGAAATTTAAATCATTGTCAAATCATCCAGGTTTCCCACGATTTCCATAAATATATTGACGCAAATGCGGTATTATTCCTCTGTCAAGGTTGCCGCTGCTCTTCTTCCATATTCTGTGTTGCTGAGCGCCGTACTCCGTCACTAATAGAGGTAGACTCAGGGTTGATGTGACACTAACCTCTACTGTTCCGTCCATGTAGTTGGTTGTTATACGATATCATAAGATGTAACACTGTCAGAAGATGTGACGTTTCTTCTTCTTTCTCTGCATCAGGCGTGACTGGCTCGAAGTGTTACCGAGCTCTTGCACCTTATGGAACTGACTATGAGCTACTTAATCAAGTCCCAACTTCCACTGTTACCTTAAGTTCGGAAACACATTGTACCTCGACACATTATTATTACCATAGTCAAGATAACATGTGTAACAGGTGTAATCATACACATACAACGTATAAAGAGAAGAAGTGACACATCATATTCAAATCAAATTGTCATCTCTCATTCTTCCATTAAATACACTTACACTTTTAATTTAAAATACATCCTCAACCTATTATGTATCTTATTATCATAAACAAAATTGTACATATATATTAGTATTTTTACATTTTTAAAGTTTTTATTTTATCCTTTTGTAAAATTTTCAAAAAAGGCAGCAGGTCTTTACTTGAGAAATAAATAAATAAACGGTCGACCCTTTCGTCCTTTTCTGCATAATTTAATTTAATTTTTTCATGTGGGTGAGTATTTCATGTTACATTCACCATAAACATTACTGTTAGTAATAGCAAACATTCTAGTTGATGTTACAGGTCTAGCAAAGCATTGAAATCTAAGACAGTTCTTCCTAACAATCTCATCTCTCTCGAAATATGCAATGTGCAATGTTTGTTATCAGATTTTCAAGTCTTGAAAAATCAACCTAGCTCTTGGACGGCACCGACACTACTGACAGTAGATGATCTTAAATACGATTTATTGAATTAGCAGTGTTTGTAAACGCTTGTGCTTCATAATGAACATTTGCCGGCCGCAGCATTGAAGGCGGTGGGGCTGCCCTGGGAAACACTACACTGTGATGTAACCTCGGCGCTGCGTACCGTTGTTTACAGTAAGGTCCTAGTTGTCGGTGGCTGAGTACTACCCATTACATGATTTTGCAGCATGGTTTAGTGCTCTTAAAGAAGAACGAATATTCAGAGAATAGCATCACTCCATATGCAATTATAACTGGAAGAAATTTATAGTTGTAGATTAACACTTAGGAAAAAACTGGACCGTCCAACAACCAGACCTTTGGCCAAAGTTCTTTACACAGAATTGTTTGAACATTGCTATCATGAACTACTTGTGGAAGCAATAACACCAAACAACTCTCAAATCAACTCAATTCTGTGAATAAATTTTGTTCTGCTGTATGTATTGAGAGTAGAGGCTGTTACTTATGAAGTCGCGAAGTGCTGTTATAAGGGTTAAACAACTTTTTTAAACTGCTTTCTCGATAAATATATTCATTCGCAATTTTCGGAGTTTAGCAACTGAATCATCGGTAGAATTTTGAGCCTAACGTTTAGGGCCGTTCTGTATACAGAACATCATCCAGTCAGTGACTTACGAGCACAACTCCTATCTTCAAGGATCCTGGAATCATAATACCACTGAGACACAAGCTTACAGGCTGTCGGACTTGAATGTACAGTAGTTCTGCTCCTATTGACAGCCAGTAACAACACGTATATAAGTAACCTTACAGCGCAATGACAACGTCTTTAATGACGGAGCTTGTGGGCATTTCTTTCAATTCTGGAGACAATCGTTATTCATAAACGTATCATTTAAAACAACCGGAAACAACGTCACTTTTGGAAGTAGGTGGCGAATTTTTGTTAGAGAGTGTTGAACCTTGGTACACTTTCCAGACTTCAGCCTGTTTAACAGAAGTTTAATACATTTTCGTGTTCCGTTATTAAATTGGAACACTCTTTTTTTGTGTGTTACCCTTTTTACGAAATTTCAAAAAATCTCTCCGGAAAATTAAAGATTTTTCCAACACGAAAACATGTTCCCAGATACAACGTGGTCATGATAACTACGAACGATTATTCTACTCAAATTTAAAAGTGCTGCAGGTGAGAGAATCTTGTCAATACTGTAATTTGGTTATGTGTCTGTAATATTATTAATCTACCAGATAAAAATTATCTGTAAGTAAAGACAAATTTAAAAGGAAGTATTAACAAAAAGATGTTACAGGTCAAATAATTTTTAATCTGATGCAACTGGAAACTGACTCAAATTTCCATTTTCAAGACAGGTAAAATTGTTAAGACATTAACGAAACTCAGTTAATTTGATAATATCACCTGTTCCATGGTAACAGACTGTTTCAAGGTACCAGAAGACGCATGTCCGGAGAATTTTGGCTCGACAGTCCACGCGTTTCATAACCAGTTTTAAAAATGTATGTAATTTTACTTGCCGTAAAATTCTGTAACAGAACAATTAACACTATATTCCGAATAGCATATACTTACACGCTGTAAAGAACTTACATATGTAGGACTCTACAGGTTTACAAATGCTGCATCTCTAGTAACAACAAAACACTGTAGAAAACGGTGGAAAATGTTTATGGCTGTCCGTAGATGCGCATTCTATGATGTGATTCTAGAAATCAGTCACTAGACTGGAGCACCGACCAAGAAACCACATTTGCTCTTAGGAACACTGTTGTGTGGGTACGACATTCTCCATTACTGACAAAATACATGTTTATATGCAACATGTCCATAGTTCAAGTTCCAACATCAAAAGGCTGTAGGAGCAGAACCAATACTCAGAATGACGTCAAATTTCAACAGCTTACTATTGACGCAAGACGAAACATCGCGGAAGAAAACAAAATTTAGCGAAAATTTCACCAATACATAGAGCTGTAAACGTATTGACGTAAATAGGGTCCGCTACAAATAATAGATTAATTGCAAGACGACGTCATGGGTTTGAGCTGCAATTCACACCATGAGCATGATAGCGCAAGTTCGGCAGCCAACAGCTGCGGTACTCTTAGTTACGTAATCCCAACAGCCACGGCAAAGTCGTACCACATCGGATGGTTAAAAATCGGTTTTTAATTGTGCTGAGGACAAAAACAGCGTAAAAAGGATAATGGCATTAGTCTTTATCTGTCCTGGAGCCATAAACGTCAAGAAAAGCAAGATGACATCAGTCTGCAACAATCGTGACACTGGCGTAAGAGATGTTCAGTATACTATCCACCGTTTCATGCCAGAAGTTGAAGTCAGGGAACACCATGTTCCACAACAGATCGGAATGTTTTGGGCCACGCTCGGAATTCTTTGCGCAATCCGTGCTTTAATCTCAGCTACGTTCGTAATTGCTGCACTGAGAACAACATCTTTCAGATAACCCCACAGCCAGACGTCATGCGGATGAAGTTCAGGTAATCTGGACCGCCAGTCTGCAGGGAAATGACGGCTGATAAGTCTAGGATGCTTCAGAAGCAGCCAATCTACTGAATGTGCAATGCGCGGAGGAGCAACACATTGTACAAAAATGATCCTACCCACACATCTACACTGTTGAAGAGTTGGAATGACGTTGGTGACCAAATGACTGTACGGGTAATAGGACCCACAGGACTCATTTGCTTGAAACAAACATGGCCCTACGATAGACGCCACTGTTAACCCGCACCACACAGTCGCCTTTGCAGAATGATGTGGTACCGGCTGAGGTGCATGTGGATTTTCTATTGCCCATATTGTGTAATCCTGGGTGTTTGTATGTGCTTGGAACTAGCTTCGTCTGTCCTCAGAATGTTCCATGGCCATTCAGTGTCCACTTCCACGCCAACAAGATATTGCAGAGCGAACGTCTGTCTGGTGCAGGGGGTATTTTATTTATTTAAACAGTTACACAAAAGCGGGTGGTTTTATTTGGGAATGAAACAGTTACACAGACTTCTGCAGACCACACCTCCTTGAATGTCCGTGGTAGCTCTCTGTAACGGCTGCCGAATTAAAGCATGCCAGCTTCTGCTACTTGGTTGTCTGGTCTGTTGTGTTCAGTTGCTTTGTATAAATGAGCTGGTCCAATGGAGTTCCATTAACGTTGTGTAGCACGTATTTGAAATTTGAAAGTTTGTGCGTCGTTCTGTTAGTGGACTAACTGTGGATGGTTCTACACTAGTTCTAGTTCTGGGTGCACAACACTCTCATCTTTATTGCGTGACACCTTATGTAACCTCTGTTTCTCCTGTACATACCCTATAACACCTGTGTTGTGTAAATTCTTTGCTTGAAACGTGTGGAAACGTTGTTTTAGTATTCTGTATCTTTATGTAACTAGAAATATTATCGTAAATGTCCTATATTTTACAAGTTTGTTCTTTCGGTATACTTATTTACTAAACTATCATATGTGTAACTGATTCATACCTAAGGACTGCAGGGTTGATTAGTATGTTAAGAACTGGCGGGGAGATCCTCCACAATGGAAAGTTTTAGACGGCAGTGTGATAGGTGGTTTGGCACGAAGTGGCGTGAGAGGATGTTGAAGTACGGAAAGTCTGTGGCTAGCATTCAATGAGCTTACATAACGAGTGTTTAGCGAGACAAAGAATGCAGTAAAAGTGGAGTAAATACATCTCGGATCTGGGTTATTATTTGCTATACACTAATGGAGAAAAAATCGCAACACCCTGAGTTGTGCTACATAAACGAAAGTTAATCTTCGTACATCCATATTTAAATTGGATGAAGGTGGAACACAGCTGGTATAATTTTTGTTACATACGCAACGTCGAAACTAGTAGCCAAATATATTTAAAATTTTAAGTACAGCTGGAGGAGCTGCATTTTTAACGTAAACGAAAGTTGGTATGAGTATTTGTACATTAGAAAGATGATGACTATTCAGATTTCACGCTAGTCACATGAGAGTGGCGCTAGTAGTACCACTACGATGATGGAAATCAGGTTTGTTTTAAATAGACACTGTAACTGTCTTAAGCGTTAGTTACTTTTGGTACTGGACGTGGTGAATCGATGTTAGAATGCCTTTAAGGCGAGAATGACACCATTATGAACACCTAACTGAGTTTGAATGAGGTCATGCAATAGGGCTGCGAGAAACTGCAGAAACATTTGGCAGGAATGTAGCCACTGTACTTGATTGTTGGCAGTAGTAGTCACGAAAACGTACGGCCGCAAGAAGACCGGGTTTGGACGGCCACGTAGCATCTGTCTTATGGAGCAGAAATTAAAAAGGCAAAACACCGTGATGAAGAAAGAAAGAAAATTTTTTCCGACAAGTTACTGGCTGCTCGAATGTTCCATGCTACTAGTGAACCATAGGCTGTCGAAAAACTCTACTTCCTGTTGCGTAACCATGTTCACTACCAGCACCACATCTCCTTCGGGTCCCAGTGACTTACCTTTTGCGGTAGTACGGTAAAAGCAGTGTTTTTACGTCATTTTAATTTCCTGCACAGTTATTTGTGGCCTACACCCTTTAAACAAAAAGAGTATTTCATTTAGCCCCGTATCGTGTTTGTTGCTCTTGTGATAATATTTACTTTTGAAATAAAAGAAACACATTTTTCATTCAAATAGTCAATTAAGCCACACACGTTTTTCCCATCCGATTGCGTATAATATCTTCTTTTCTTCTCCGTTCCTGTTCTTGTAAAGTGCAAAAAAAATGGCTCTGAGCACTATGGGACTTAACTTCTGAGGTCATCAGTCCCCTAGAACTTAGAACTACTTAAACCTAACTAACCTAAGGACAACACACATCCATGCCCGAGGCAGGATTCGAACCTGCGACCGTAGCGGTCGCGCGGTTCCAGACTGTAGCGCCTAGAACCGCTCGGGCACTACGGCCAGCGTAAAGTGCAAAAGCCAGGTAGGTACAGAAAATTTAGACCGACTGTACAACACAGCGAATTCTTCTTTGCACTTAAAGAAACGTGTAAATAGCCGCTTACGAAGACAATCTACTAACGTCACATCATGGAAGTCCCAAAAAATACTCACTTTGCCCGATGAAAGCTGGTATTTCACCTTTTTCAGCGATCGTGAAACAACGTGTTTCCACTGCTTCTTTTTCTAATTTGTCACGAGGCCATACTGATACACCCAACATTCATCAGTAGGAATTAGGTGGCCAAACAAGTCATCTGAACTGAGCTGACTAGTCTACAGTATTTCTGTTACTGCCTCGGTTTGGCAGACCTCTTGAATGGACGTGAGGACTCATGCAGTCCAACGGGCGGCAACATTTGTCGTCTTCAAAACGTCGTGCAAGATGTTAAAAATAACGTGTTGCACTTTTTTTTATTATCGCTTCGATTTTTATATGCTGGTCGTCGAGAAAGAGACCCTTCATTATTCTTGGGATTCGCTATTTTCCACAGAGAGATGGACAGCGACGTTGTACTTTGTCATTAAAACTACCTGAACATAAGCTTTTGTGCAAAACTGAAGGACGAAAGTGTGTCACTGCCAAGGAAAATAGATCAGTGAAGCTTGGACCAGAACTGCTACGATATAATACAAGAGGCAACTGAAAGAAATACGCAGTGAGATGAACAGAAACGACAATTTTATTAAAATGCAATTACTACGATGAAGCCACTCGTCGTGTGTCACGATGGGCGCCTGGACATTACAAAAGAGGACAATGTTGTTAATAGGGTATGTGATCACGATGGATGGCAGTGCACGCTCTGCAACATAGTCTCATGCTAGTCATGAGGCTAGTAGGGAGTTCTCGTGGTAGGGCGTTGCATTGCTCAGTAGCGTGACAGACAACTGCTGAACGGCCCTTGGTGCACGAGGAAATGCTGCATTACGTCTCCTCAATGTGTCCTACACATGCTCGATGGGTTTTGATGTGATCGCATATTGTCATCCTTAAAAATGGGCCGAATGCGCCGCTGAAGTCGCACGAGGAAAGAGGTGTGTCACTGTAACGATGACACTGACATGCCACATTCCAACTCTGGACACCTTAACTGATAATGTTCTACAATGCTTAACATTCTTTTATACGACGGGAGTGCAGAACACGTAATGCAGCCAGGAACATGTATACACACTAGTCTACGTTATTGTGACGCTGTATTCCTTCGCCATTTGATTCTTTTCAGGGGTGAATTCGGCACTGACTTCATTTTTATGGATTGCAATGAGCAGCCACATTGTAACCTCCCAATAGACAAATTTTATAATAACCTCCCAACAGTAAAAAATATAATTATTTATAATTCACATTCAGCGTAACCTACCAACAGATAAATATAACTATATAGCCTACATCACACTAACCTCCTAATTAAAAAATCTGACTCATATACAACCTTTCAATAATTGAAAATTTTCGGCCCGCATCTCGTGGTCGTGCGGTAGCGTTCTCGCTTCCCACGCCCGGGTTGCCGGGTTCGATTCCCGGCGCGGTCAGGGATTTTCTCTGCCTCGTGATGGCTGGGTGTTGTGTGATGTCCTTAGGTTAGTTAGGTTTAAGTAGTTCTAAGTTCTAGGGGACTGATGACCATAGATGTTAAGTCCCATAGTGCTCAGAGCCATTTTTTGAATTGAAAATTTTGGACGTCAGCAGTGCTGCGTCATGGCCCTGAAAGATCATACTGAATAGATCGAAAATTCTTACCTCAATAAGGTCGCCGGATATATCAGCTCCTATAAGAAAATTTTCTGGCACAGCCCAGTGCAATGCTGGCCGATAAATTTGTCATGTATAAAAAGAAACAACTGATTTTTCTTTACAGTAATCGGGATGACCATGGATTGGAGAAATTAGTAAATTCTTTAAATTGAGATAAATTATTGTCAAAAAGTTAAATTTTATAAGAAAGATTATTATTAAGAGATATTTTTAAAACGCTTTACATGCGACTTGACATAACAATAGTACATATGCGCGAGGCTGCTTTTACCTTATACTACAACGCTCAGGCACCGCCATCGCTCCACACGACCGGCCCAGCCAACTCGATACACCAGACTGAAAGCTACTACTACTACATCTGCTACACAGTTCCTGCTGCTGACAACACTGCTCTTTGGTCTGAGATTCTCTTATACCTTACATATTGCAGGCACTGTATGAGCAATCCATCGAAATTACATCCGCTCGAGTGCGCTAGCAACAAATTCCTTAATCATGGACCTCTTACAACATCTAACTACACAGTGAGGGGATGAGGGTGGGGGGAGGAGGATGGAGCTCTAGGAACGATATGATATTCGGCGAGTGGACTGGCCTACCCGTCCTTCCAGAGTTAAATACCACCGATCACTTGACGGAAGCGTTGGGAAGACGTGATACAGCACATTCACACGCATCAAAGACCATCCAACGTGTAACGTTACACGTAAGTAGGCGAGCTAATGGGCCACCTAGAACTGGTACGAGATGAGGTGAATTTCTGTGTGAAACTATACAGCACTAGAGCCGAAGGCTTGCTGCGGTCGGTCCACATAAGCAACTGGTACAGGCCAGCCAGGTACGAAGACGAGCAGTATGGCCGGAAATGGGAAAATTCCAAGAAGGGGGAGCTGGACAGCGGTCGCTCGCTTAGCAGAATGCGGTACGCACCAGCACTGGTGGACTTAGGGACATCCTCAAAGGTAGAAAAGTTACTACCCTTCGATCTATTCACAGTTAAATGTAACAGCAAATCTGAACACATCAGCGATCTCAGGAAAATGAGGCACATGCAATATCACACCAGTGTTTTCAATTTATTTAATACCACAGATATCAATTTATGACAATGAGTGAACATTTTCATAATGAACCTCTGCATCAACGACTTTTAAACGGTTTATGCGATTTCAACAATCTCTGTCTCAGTTGACAGCATTGCACTATAGCTATTTATCTGTCCCTATTTTATATACTGACTTACAGATGTGTTTTATATTTTTTTATATGTCTGTCAGAATATCGCATTCTCCACAGTAACATAGCGAATATATGCAGCATGAACACCTTATATCTTGTCATAATTGTATAGTTATTTAATGAATATGTTACTAATTTTCTAGTTATTCATTTAACTGGTGACTAAAAATGCTAATAAAGAATCATGGCAGTTTAAGAAGCGGTCAGTCAGATGTGTCAGTCTTACGTGTTAGCTGACAGAATTCCTGAAATCAGGGCCAAAAGATGTTTCTGTCAAGCAGACCTAATCCGTTGTCATTTAACATGAGCGCACTTGCGCAAGAATACTGGAAAGTAGTCACGTTGAGACAAATCTTCTCTGTAGAATTTAAGAATGGTGTATTTTTGGTGGGGATGGCCTTCACCAGAAGAAATGCAGGCAGCGGTGGAACACCAGTCAAGTCAAGTGGAGACAGACATTTTTTCGAGTGGTGTGTTCAAGGGAGTGATTCTGCACACTTTAGATTATGCACAGTTTAGATTATGAAGGATACACTTTTCCGTTTGTGGTTGAAGAAGGCAAACTTTCCTTTGGTGACGAGGGGTATTTCTTTGCGTAGGTGGTGGATTGCCATCGACGAACGGCCACTACGATACTTTAACTTACGAGGCACGTTATTTTGAGTTCTTGAAGAAGGTAGACCTGCCTAAGGAGACATGAGCTGTTCGGTCGTGTAGGTGATTGATTCTGGGCGGTGAATGGCCAATACAGTACTCCAATTTTTTCACACTGCATCATGGAATATAGAATTGACATAATATTAGTTTCTAATCGGTATGCCGGCCGCGGTGGCCGTGCGGTTCTGGCGCTGCAGTCCGGAACCGCGGGACTGCTACGGTCGCAGGTTCGAATCCTGCCTCGGGCATGGGTGTGTGTGATGTCCTTAGGTTAGTTAGGTTTAAGTAGTTCTAAGTTCTAGGGGACTTATGACCTAAGATGTTGAGTCCCATAGTGCTCGGAGCCATTTGAACCATTTTTTTCTAATCGGTATATTGCGTGTGTTAATTTGTAAATATTTCGTGGTTACGAAATGAACTTAGTTTTTGTGCATCTTGGATGATTACTTAACTTGGGGATTCTGCTACCATTCTCGTAACGCTCTAAATTCAGCTTTCTGCTTTTGGTACGGTTATTTTCTGTCTGTAAGTTTCTCTCTGACATCGTACGACCACTTTCCGTTTAGCTGAGATACACTTTCATGAATAAACATTATTCAGCATAACTTTCTGTCGCCTACATTAACTGCAGAAGTTAGAATATAACCCCCTTTTATTAATTATTCATTTATCTTTCATTTAGTACGTTTGTTTATCTCACTGAGTCGCAATTCTAGTCAATACATAGAATATTTGACTGCAGTTTCACAGGTACAGGTTAATATTTGCAGTGAGTTATCTGCTGACATGAAAGCAGACGTGTAAGGCTCGACCCAACAACATTATCGAGCTATTATTTTTTAAACCGTGTAATGCTTAGCCCACTTACGTAGGGCATGAGCAATAACAGGAATTGGTTTGCTCGTATGGACTGCTGGTTCGAGAGTTAACTACTCAACATTAAACGCTTTGATAAGTAGCAAGCGGTTGTCAACCGTGCTGCTGAGGAATGGAGCTTTCTACAACAAGAACTCCTTATCAACTTTGTGGCCAGTATGGGAGCACGTACCAGAGCATGCACTGCCGTCTGTGGTGATCATACACTCGGTAAAGAACCGTGTCCCGCTTTTACCTACTGTACAGAGGTCCAGCATGGAAACATAATCAATTCCGTGTAATTATAGTTTTCTAGTAAATGTGTCATTTATGATTGTATCACTGCATATTTTAGCAGTTGCTTTCTGTACTACACTGTAGCAGTTTGCGCTATATATGACCCAAGGTTCATCGACGTATGTTACTTTCCAGTGACATACTATGCGAGAGCTAGAATTTGGTAATTATTTTTCTTTCTTTTTTTCTTTTTTTTTTGTAGTGAGCATGGGGGCTATGTAAGTAGGCTGTTTAGGTTTTTATGTTGGTAACGCCACGTAACGCTCTGTATGAAAATCACTGACTGTGCTGTGTGCAGTCTGTGGCTGGTTGGCATTGTTGGAATATTCACTATTGCAGTGTTGGGCAGCTGGATGTGAACAGCGCGTAGCGTTGCACAGTTGGAGGTGAGCCGCCAGCAGTGGTGGATGTGGGGGGAGAGATGGTAGAGTTTTGAGAGCGGACGATCTGGATGTCTGTCCGTCAGAAAAAGGAAATTTGTAAGACTGGATGTCATGAACTAATATATATAATGACTTTTGAATACTATCCTGGAGCCACTCTGTAGCGATTCTGGACGTATGGGGTGTCGCATTGCCCTGCTGGAGTTGCCCAGGTCCGTCGAAATACACAATGTACATGAATGGATGCAGGTGATCAGATAGGATGCTTACGTACGTATCACCTGTCAGAGTCGTAAGTAGATTTATCAGAGGTCCCATATCAGTCCAACTGCACCCGCCCTGCGCCAATACAGGGCGTTCACCGTCTCGAACAGTCCCCTGCTGACATGCAGGATCCATGGATTCATGAGGTTGTCTCCATACACGTACACATCCATGCGCTCGATACAATTTGAAACGAGACGCTTCCGACCAGGCAACATGTTTCAACTCATCAACAGTCAAATGTCTGTGTTGACGGGCCCAGGCGAGGCGTAAAGCTTTGTGTCGTCAAGGGTACGCGAGTGAGCCTTCGGTTACGAAAGCCCATATCGATTATATTTCGTTGAATGGTTCGCACGCGGACAATTTTTGATGGACCAGCACTGAAATCTGCTGCAGTTTGTGGAAAGGTTGCACTTTTTTTCACGTTGAACGATTCTCTTCAGTCGTCGTTGGTCCCGTTCTTGCAGGATCTTTTCCCGGAGATTGGATATTTCACCGGATTCCTGATTTCATTCTTGAAATGTTCGTACGGGAAAATCCCGACTTCATCGCTACCTCGGAGTTGTGTCCCATCGGTCGTGCGCTGACTATAACACGGCGTTGAAACTCACTTAGACCTTGGAAACCTCTCATTGTAGCAGCAGTAACCGATCTAACAACTGCGCCAGACCCTTGTCGCCGTATGTAGGCGTTGCCGACTGCAGCGCCGTATTCTGCCTGTTTACATATGTCCCTATTTGAATACGCATGTATTCTTTCACGCTTCAGTGTATGAAGAAAAAAAAATATTCTGATAGGAAGAACACGTCAGCGTCCATACATACTATAATAACTGACGTGTGTTTGTGTGTTGTATGTGTGTGTGTGTGTGTGTGTGTGTGTGTGTGTGTGTGTGTGTGTGTGTGCGTGCGTGTGTGTGTGTGTGTGTGTTTGTACGTGTGCGTTAACATGTCTTTTCTTGAAACTCTGGGCCGATTGCAACCAAATTTTGTTCACATTTACCTTAGTGTCAGGCAACAATCGCTTGGGAAGAAAAACCACCTATCTTCCAAAGGGGTGGGTGTGGGATTGAGAAAGTACCGTAAACCACAACACGTGAATTCCTAGACTTTATCCATCCTGTATTTGCAATAAACTTTACACTTAAGTTCAACACAGTACGAAATTCTTTCCCTCTGAGAACCACTAAAAATGATGTTTTTTTGTGTATGTGTACTGAATTTTACTTTGGAAAATAATGATGTTAATCAGCAATGTAACTGATGGGTAACTGTGGCTGTAATACGGTATCCAGGAGACAAAGTGTCCAAAATAGGAGGACCTAAGAGTTTTGATGATAGAGACATTATTGCCTATCGCACTTTCAAATCTGTGAGGTGTACAACAGACAAACGGGAAGATCTTATTATTTGTGTACAATGCCGTTGGTTCTTAGAACAAGGAACCATCGCAAAGTAAATGAGTATGAGTCTGTGTGCGTATGGGTGAAGGGCGCACTGAATTGTGCCAAGATTAAAGTCACTGGTGATCTCACTCATTACTACAGAAATTAAATAAAACTCCCGTCCTCATTCTTATACCTTATCAAATAAAAAAATACACATTGCTCATGCCAAAATCCGAGAAGTGATTCTTCTTGGTGTTGTAGCTTTCAGGGGCACCCTGGGATGCTCTCTGTGTGAGGCACCTCTGTGCATCTCTTTGAGTCGCGGCACATGAGGTGTTGCGCAATACTGAGCCATGTCAAAGGAGGGGCGGTAGGGGAAGTTGGTGGGGTCCTATTTTTGCGCTTTTCATTCAGTAAATATACCACATGAAGCATTACGTTATAATTTATTACTTCTTTACTAGTAACTTTGCTAACGACATTTTGCAAACATCACGCACAAATAGCACTGAATGTAGTTACAAAATTATTTCATTGTAGGACACAAAGTTGAGGAGGTATAACGTCATGAACAATGAGATGCGTGAAAAATTGCCGCATCGATCATGACTTTTAAATTTATTATTTCGTTGTTACTAACTCCATTGGTAACATACTTTGAAAATAATTCCACATACGCCGCTGAATGTAATGAAGTCATTCGTCGGTGACGCCAAGCGTAATCCTCTCTCTACTAGGAGCAATCTTGAGTTAAATATCTCTCGGCACATAACGGAGATACGGTAGAATGGTACATTTAGCTTGCGTTTTAGCTTTCAGAGTATTTAAATGAGTACAATTACATTCGTTCGTCTGGTGTGCGAAAAACAAAAGCGAATATAAAGAATTAATTTTGCGATCTGTACAGATATATGGAGCTTTCCTATATCTCTGACATACCTAACTGGTTCCCACGTTACTGTAATACCACAAGAGCCTCCCCTTCCCCTGCTCCAGCACCTGATCGCTCAAACAATTGATTTCGTTGTTGCGGAATTATCGGAAACATGATTTGAGAAACTACAGCGAAGCGTGCGAGGTTTTATTCCCTATATTTCCAAATATTCCAGTAGCTTGCTTTAACAATACGCCACGTATCTGAGTTGATTCCGCATTCTGCTCGTATTGTTTTGTCTTTCATATCATCAAAGGGTTTTCGTTCACAAAGCTATGAATACAAGTATTGTTTGCTGTTACTTTTTTCCTCTTCTTCGAATAAAAAGTGTCCTACGAACATGTTTAACTGAAAGAGCGGACACGCTTTTGTGGGTAACATTGCTACGTATCCAGCTTTTGATATCAGCAGCGATTTATTCCTCATGAGCAGAGAAACACTTCAGTCGTAATACTCTTGAAAGTACATTCACTTGTTTGGGAAAAACTGTTATTTGCGCAGAAGGCCATTAACCCCCGTAAGTGTTCATGAGGTAAGTGTCTTTATGTTTTCAGCTTAATGTTATCTAAAATTAAACGAACTGGCATAGAGTGCTCGTAGTCACAGGATATCTTATACAGATCATATATCTCATATACAAATATTTGACAGTAATATTACTACAGGCAGTTATTAAAGAAAAAAATGAAGATTAGATTCAAACGTTCCATCGAAGACGATACCCCTAATAACGGAACACGAACTCCGATTGAGGAAGGATGGGGAATAAAAGAAATAGGCAGAGTAGTTTCCAAAGGAACCATCCGGGAATTTACCATGAAAAGTCTAGGAGAACAATGGAACCCTAAATTTGAATAATGAGGTAGGAGTTTGAGTCGTCGATCGCCCGAATATGACTCCATTGTTTTAAGCAACGCGCCACGTATGGACATGTTACAGAAATACACAGTTGAATTATCACTTCTCGACGGCACCGCAGCTACCGAACTGTGTTCTCGTGGCATCGCATATGAGCTTGTTATTGCACTATTGGTATAACGCCGACCTAGCTACGTTCCATGGTGTGTAGCGATCCTAACCTTCTAGGACAGCGTCATGTTCAGTTCTCAGGAAGGTTAGCGTTTGAAGTGCGAAGACGAATTGGTTAGAGAGGAATCCCAAGCCCGCACGTGGGAAGGATGGGGTAAGATTCATGCCGCATAGTTATCAAGAGAACCAGCCCAGCACTTAAGTAGTTAGGAGAGACGACAGAACATCTACACTGACATACGTTCTTCACAAGTCACCGGATGGTGTGTGGCGGGGAGTATTCTGTACCACTACTAGACATTTTCCTGTTCCGGTAGTAAATATAACGAGGGGAAAAGAACTGGCTATATGCCTCTATACGAGCCCTAATCTCCCAAATCATATGCCGGGACAGAGAACATCTCCGACGTAGTGCTATGCTGTAAGCATTTGGCACGACATTCCTCAGAGAGACATCCAACAACTTCATCAATCAATGCCAAGCCGATTAACTGCTTGTTATAGACTCTCCCAATTAGTGAAGCACTTTCTCTTGAACGAATCTTACAATTTATCTGAAATTATATATATATATATATATATATATATATATATATATATATATATATATATATTGCCTGTACATGTACATCACATCTACCGCTTTTCGTCTCATTCGGATTATCCCTTCGTGGTGCGGCGCTTTTTTGTTTTTTGTCTGAGAGTGTATTTCTTCGGATCTCTGTGTCAAATAATACCCACTTTTCATGGCTGGATTGATAATTATTTGCATATGCAAGCAAGTGGTACATCTCATGACAATTTGACGTACGTATGTTGCACGCCGCTTTCACTGTGCTGCAATTTTCGTGGCCAGCGGGTTAAGGTGGTGATGGTGATAATATTAGTAGTACTAATAGCAAATGGTTAAAATGACTCTGAGCACTATGGGACGTCGGCCGGTGTGACCGAGCGGTTCTAGGCGCTACAGTCTGGAACCGCGCGACCGCTACGATCGCAGGTTCTAATCCTGCCTCGGGCATGGATGTGTGTGATGTCCTTAGGTTAGTTAGGTCTAAGGAGTTCTAAGTTCAAGGGGACGACCTCTGATGTTAAGTCCCATAGTGCTCAGAGCCATTTGCCACTATGGACTTAACGTCTGAGGTCATCAGTCTCCTAGAACTTAGAACTACTTAAGCCTAACTAACCTAAGGACATCACACATATCGATGCCCGAGAAAGGATTCGAACCTGCGGCTGCAGAGGCCGCGCGGTTCCGGACTCAAGCGCCTACAACCGCTCGGCCACAGTGGCCGGCTAGTAATAGCAATTTGTATATTATTGTAAACCGAAGCTTTATTCGTCAGCATTAAGTGAACGTAGAAACATATTTGCAGGTGGAAACTGTGGCCTTGTTTAGACTACTCCGTAATAGGCCATAATGTTGAGTAAATAAACAAATAATAAATGTTAACAGACAGCGCAGTTGTGTACAGATAGGTGCTACCGTTAGAACCATATTACGAAATACAGAACGATTTCCAGGTACTCATCTCCTGCGATGAAGATCGGAATCTGACCACAAACATAAATAAATGTAATTTAATTCACGTAAAAAATGCGAAAATAACCGTTTTAGTTTGGTTTTTTGATCGACGATATGTGACTAGACTCAATCACAATTAAGAAAACGCTTCAAATCCCCGTCCGGACATCCAGATTTAAGTTTTCCGCGATTTATTTAAATCTCGTTAAACTCTAATCTTCCCCCTTTTAGTCACAATCAACAACAATTATCTTAGAGTATCAGTGCGGTGCGATTTTAAGTGTAAAGACAAGGGGGTAGGAATTGTGATGACCAGTCTTCTGACTCTTGGATAGTGGAACATAAAGCTTCTGAGTTTAACTGTGACACGCTGATTACAAATGCTTCTACGCGGAACAGAAATAGGTAACGGTGCTTCATTTTGTCCCTGACCAAAATGTTCGTGCTCACGTTCCTTTTAATATCGTAGTAGTAGCTGAGCTATTGATTAACTGTGTGAGGTTTTGCTGGTGGAAGACATTTACGCTAATGACGGTCACCAAACTGCGTTGGTAAGTGCGAGAAGGTACATAAATTTAGTGTCGTTCCATAACTCCTTGAGCTTCCTCATATCTCAAAAACCGACCCCTTGCCGGTACCACGATCTGCTTTTTCTATCTAGTCAAGATATGAGTGTTATTCGGAAAGTAAGGAACGATCGGTCGCGAATTGGAAACCACAGCGAAAATCCGATGAAGTTTTGCACAGTTGCGTTGAGAAGTGTCTCTACTATGCAAGTCGATCGCATCACTTCGTTCTTTTTAGTTCTGAGCCCACAGGGAGCACATAAAGATACCCAGAACAATAGTGTCTCACGCCAAGTACGAGGGCATGGTAAGGAATTTCGCCTGAAACCATGCGGCAAATATTACCTAACTGTCACGCGTTTCCTTCTTGAAGACGCTTCTCAGCCGCATTCTGCAGAGGCAATGAAGATGCTCCTGCATCGTTTTCAATTGTAAATGTTTGATTACGCACAATACAGCCCGTAATTGTCTCCCTCTGAGTTTCATCTCTGCTCACATGAACCGCTGGCTATGAAGGCAACATTTTGGCACAGACGACGAGCTGTAGGCCAGCGTAGAGAATTGGCGGAAAGCACTGGCGGCTGCCTTCTACACTCCTGGAAATGGAAAAAAAGAACACATTGACACCGGTGTGTCAGACCCACCATACTTGCTCCGGACACTGCGAGAGGGCTGTACAAGCAATGATCACACGCACGGCACAGCGGACACACCAGGAACCGCAGTGTTGGCCGTCGAATGGCGCTAGTGCGCAGCATTTGTGCACCGCCGCCGTCAGTGTCAGCCAGTTTGCCGTGGCATACGGAGCTCCATCGCAGTCTTTAACACTGGTAGCATGCCGCGACAGCGTGGACGTGAACCGTATGTGCAGTTGACGGACTTTGAGCGAGGGCGTATAGTGGGCATGCGGGAGGCCGGGTGGACGTACCGCCGAATTGCTCAACACGTGGGGCGTGAGGTCTCCACAGTACATCGATGTTGTCGCCAGTGGTCGGCGGAAGGTGCACGTGCCCGTCGACCCGGGACCGGACCGCAGCGACGCACGGATGCACGCCAAGACCGTAGGATCCTACGCAGTGCCGTAGGGGACCGCACCGCCACTTCCCAGCAAATTAGGGACACTGTTGCTCCTGGGGTATCGGCGAGGACCATTCGCAACCGTCTCCATGAAGCTGGGCTACGGTCCCGCACACCGTTAGGCCGTCTTCCGCGCACGCCCCAACATCGTGCAGCCCACCTCCAGTGGTGTCGCGACAGGCGTGAATGGAGGGACGAATGGAGACGTGTCGTCTTCAGCGATGAGAGTCGCTTCTGCCTTGGTGCCAATGATGGTCGTATGCGTGTTTGGCGCCGTGCAGGTGAGCGCCACAATCAGGACTGCATACGACCGAGGCACACAGGGCCAACACCTGGCATCATGGTGTGGGGAGCGATCTCCTACACTGGCCGTACACCACTGGTGATCGTCGAGGGGACACTGAATAGTGCACGGTACATCCAAACCGTCATCGAACCCATCGTTCTACCATTCCTAGACCGGCAAGGGAACTTGCTGTTCCAACAGGACAATGCACGTCCGCATGTATCCCGTGCCACCCAACGTGCTCTAGAAGGTGTAAGTCAACTACCCTGGCCAGCAAGATCTCCGGATCTGTCCCCCATTGAGCATGTTTGGGACTGGATGAAGCGTCGTCTCACGCGGTCTGCACGTCCAGCACGAACGCTGGTCCAACTGAGGCGCCAGGTGGAAATGGCATGGCAAGCCGTTCCACAGGACTACATCCAGCATCTCTACGATCGTCTCCATGGGAGAATAGCAGCCTGCATTGCTGCGAAAGGTGGATATACACTGTACTAGTGCCGACATTGTGCATGCTCTGTTGCCTGTGTCTATGTGCCTGTGGTTCTGTCAGTGTGATCATGTGATGTATCTGACCCCAGGAATGTGTCAATAAAGTTTCCCCTTCCTGGGACAATGAATTCACGGTGTTCTTATTTCAATTTCCAGGAGTGTATAACGAGGGTACTGGAAAGTTGGTAAAACGCTACGACAAACGGCTAAGTCGGATCGGTGACTATGGAGATAAGTAGCTGGAAGTTGTAGCTAACTGTTGCAAATAAAACAGTTTTGATTTTCACTGTGGTTTCCATTTCACGACCTATCGTTCCTTACTTTCCGAATAGCCCTCGTAGCTTTGAAAATTGTAAGCAAAATAATTGGCACAAATACCTCACTATATGAGCACACTGCACTACCTCGGGTTGTCCCAGAAGCGCATACTGCCATGAGCTTCACCACTCCTAAATACTCTCTCAGTTCGTTTCTATTGTAAGGCCGTTGTGTCCGCAGCAGCAAAAACGACAACCTTGGCGATAAGGGAAATAACACTAATACTAGTAATAATAATAGTAGTAGTAAATAGTACTAATAATTGCTGTATTGCTGTTGTATATAACAGACGTGCCTTACGATGAAGACGAACTGTGTTTTGCTACGTCCAATGGCAATAAGGCACTGAAGTTATCACAAACACGTAAGCTCAGATGTTTCTTATTTTTGCCAGCGTGGTCATCACCATCATCTTGTCATTGAACATTCTATGCTGGAAAACTCATCTTTTGACTTTTCCATCGATTACGTTCTTTAGCCAAATGCTTCCACGTCATTCAGGTAAATGAAGCTGTGATCAGCCTGAAGACTTATTTGAACACTACACTTGTTTACTAGGCATGCTTTTGTTTGAAGTTGCCTATGCCTTTCTTCGACCTTTGAATTGACTTACACAACCAGTTATAGAGAAACTCATAGTTTAAAGTGGAGTCCGAACCACGGTGCAACAAGGCATCTTTCACGTCAACAAACATTGGTAAACGTGAATGAAGCGATAATGACAGACAAAAGTCAGTCCTGTGACTAACCGGCGCCGAAACACACATCTTTGGATTGGTAATCTAATACTTTACCACTAAGAATCCAACCACTTTCGGATACATCCGATCATTTTCTGCATGTGACCTAACCACAAAAGCTCTTCCACTGTTTCTATGACTTCATCGTTGCTGTGTACCATTATCTTCACACTGCCTTAGTCATAATTTTGGTCCTGTTACGATTGATTTTAAAATCTAATTTAGTAGTTATTCTAGTACGGTCTTTCATTCGTTGTTAAGACAAAAAGATTTCATCAGCAAAGTAAAAACCGATCGGGTATTTTTAATTGGCTCGTATTCATTCGCATTTTTCCCACTTTGAGGAATTAAAATTGTCCTCGGTATCTTCTGAGAATAAGTTTGGTAGTAAGGAATCTACTGCCTGATGCTGCTATCTCCCACTTTCACGATGGCGTTTGAAATAAGCTGTAGTATTAACGTGAATATTCTTCATTGTACTAACGAAGGTTGTTTCTCAAGGACTGCTAGTACAGATGATGTTGAAACTTGGTCAAAAAATTCGAAAAATGAGCTCATACCAGAACGAAGTAGTAATTCATACTCTCTGCTCAATATCCTGTGATTTCCTTCACGAGTTTTCAAATGGTCGATGTTGCTGTATTCGTTTCAAAAGCCAGCCTACTCTTTTACCTAATTGAAGCCTAAAGATTTTTCTACATATTGTGTCATAGTTTTAACGGTTCTCTTCCATATTAGTTTCAGTAGAGTCATAAGTTTTTGGTATTTTGTTTCTCGTCAGTCCAGTTCCTTATAAAGTACAGTAATTACAGAGCTTTCTCACTTTGGGACGATTTCTTTCTTCCATAAATGTTCTAAAAATAGCCCCTGACTTTATGAAATTGTAATTTCTCTCGCTATTACATCCTACGCTTAGCAGAATCTTCATTTAACAGCACTACTTCCATTTCCCTTTGTCGGTTATTCTCATATAGGTTGAGTACTGTGCTCTCTACAAAACATGTGCCCCCTTCCTTAAATCGGGCATCCCTGACAGCTAGCTCGCAAGGACTTGGTCTGGTGGGGAGATTCAAAGGAGTGTAAAATTCCTTCCCTTACGGCCTGGTGACCCAAGAGCACTCTACGTATGGCCCGCACGTTCATTACATGTATGAAATTCTGCCAGGAGTTTAACGTCAACTCCAGGAACGGGACCTAAAGCGATGCACTTCTATCTGCACGCGATAAACACGTCACAGGGTTTTGCACGGATACAGTATATAGCGTAAATACAGTCTGCAGAAGTCAGCGAATACTGAGCAGTAACTTCTGGACGGAATCCCGAATACACTCATTGAACGTAAAACCACTGCTACGAAATCTATGTGAAGTAGTAGATATTGGACGCAAAGGGTGTCCGCTTCCTCTTATAAGGGACTCTGCTCTGTCGAATTTTATGCAGCCCTCCCTACTGGTTTGCATTGCAGATTTTGCTACCAATGGACCGCTTTGCAAGGGTCTATGCAGGGCTGCAGCTTACAGATTTCAACGTTCCCCACCTCCCCCAGTTCCCTCCACCCCCCCCCCCGCCCTCCCAACCGCCAAGTCGGCAAACAAATTAGAAAATACCGTTTCCAAAATTCCGTACAAAGCTATTCCTTACGCTGTGAACATCGTTCGGAGATAATGAGATAAAAGAAAGAGACCTATTGTGTTTCTAGTACGACTTGCTCCGTAAATAAGTGTAGCCCAGCAACACACATGTGTGTGTGCATACTAGAAATATTCTCTACTCTTTGGTGAGCCATACTGATTACATCTAATTCATACTCAGAACATCAGGTAATAGTGACTGGGGTATTCTTCTGTTGAAGTTTTTGGAAATATGCTTAGTTTCTTATGGGTGTATTCCAATATATTCCTAATGGTACATTCAGAGCTTCAGTTTGTAACTGTGGCAGAAAATTATTTTCTTTGAGCCAACAGAAATTTCTGCAAAGATGACAAACTCGGTTATCAGTAGTAAATATACGCAGATTTAACAAAAGGCGTGGGATACCTCCTTATAGGGTGCCGAACCTCCATTTGCCGGTCCTAGTGCAGAAACTCGACGTGGCATGGACTCAACAAAAGTTCGCTGCAGAAATTGAGCTATGCTGCCTCTGTACCCGAGCGTCATAGCTAAAGTGTTGCCGGTGCACAAAGCTCGAACTGATCTCTGGATTATGTACCGCAAATGTTCTACGGGACTCTCGTTAGGCGATCTGAGTGGCCAGATCATTCTCCCGAATTGCCCAGAACCAATGGCGAACAGCTGTAGCACGATGAAATGACGCACTGTCATCTATAAAAATTTCATCGTTGTTTGGGAACGTGATGTGCATGAATGGCTGCAAATTGCCTTCAAGTAACCGAACACAACCATTTACAGTCAATGACTGGCTCAGTTGTACCAGAGGCCCCTGTGAATTCTACGTAAACACACAAATATGGAGCCATCACCATCTTGCACGATGTCTTATTGACAACATGGGTCCAAGGTTCAAATGGTTCAAATGGCTCTGAGCACTATGGGACTCAACTGCTGAGGTCATAAGTCCCCTAGAACTTAGAACTACTTAAACCTAACTAACCTAAGGACATCACACACATCCATGCCCGAGGCAG
Source organism: Schistocerca nitens (assembly GCF_023898315.1). Classification (NCBI taxonomy): domain Eukaryota; kingdom Metazoa; phylum Arthropoda; class Insecta; order Orthoptera; family Acrididae; genus Schistocerca; species Schistocerca nitens. The sequence goes on from NC_064618.1 coordinate 672,483,237, forward strand.
GATTCGAACCTGCGACCGTAGCGGTCGCGCGGTTCCAGACTGTAGCGCCAGAACCGCTCGGCCACCAGCGGCCGGCTGGGTCCAAGGTTTCGTGGGATCTGCGCCACCCATCATTCCTTACCAACTTGAATCATCCGATCAGGGCAAGGTTTTCCATTTGTCTAGGGTCTAACAGGTATGGTCACGCTCCCAGGAGAGGCGCCGTAAGCGATGTCGTGCTGTTAGCAAGCGCACCCACGTCGGTCGTCTGTTGCCGTATCCGATTAACGTACTGTCCTAACGGATACGTTCGTAGCACGTCCCGCATTGATTTCTAAGATTATTCCACGCAGTGTTGCTTGTCTATTAGCACTGACAGTATTTCACATCATTGTGCAATAGTATCAGTTTTGGCCCAATCAACGCCAGATCACGAGGTTCAGCATCGTATCTATATTTACCAGTATAAAAGGCAACGTTCTGATTGACTGAATCATCATCGCCCAGGCAAATCGCTAAGGACAGGAATTTGAAATTTAGACAGGGTGTTGATCTTACACAGTATGGGTCGTTTAAGTAGTGATTTTTCGAAATTCCACAACTATGGGAATGACAAGGGGTATGAGATGTTTTATGAAGAAAGTCGTTATTAAGACAATTTTGAAGCTAGGCTTATTCAAATTAGTAAGTTGTTTCTTGGTCAGATATAAAGATATGCGTTTTTAAGCATTTTTGTAAATTTAAGCCCTATGAGGTGAAATAGAGGATGATTTTTAAAATATATCATTAATAAACGACTACTAAATTACTTTTAAAGCTACCTCTATGAAAAGCAGTAGTTGACTTCTTCGTTAGAAATACAAAAATATATGTTTCACTGCTTTTGGAAATACAACTCCTACGAGGGTGAGGTAGGGGAAGAAAGCTTTTACTGAACTATTTCTTTAAGTAGTCATTTTCTATCTTAAATCTATGAAAGTTTGTGTTTGGCTTCTCTGTTGGAAAAAACACGCATTTCACTGTTTTAGTAAATTCAACCCATAATAGGGTGAAATAGGGGATGAAATGATACATGAAGATATTTCATTGTGAAAGCATTTTTAAAATCTTTGAAAATTGGTATTTGGATTATAGTTTAGAAATGTCAACCACGTTTTGCACTGCTTTTGGAAATTCAGCCTCAAAGGGAGTGAAATAGGGCCAGAGTGGTCGAATCACTCATCATCGGCCAGCACAGTCATCTAAGGATGTTAACTTGAAGTTTGAGACAGTGTGGAGTATATACTGTAGGTATCGCTTAAGAATTGACTGTCCGAAATTCCACTCCTAAGCGAGCGAAATATATGATGGAAGGCCTTCTGAAAATATGTCGTTATTACGACAGTTTTGAAGCTAGACCAATGAAAAAAGGTTTTTGGTTTCTCAGCCAGAAATAAAAAGATACGTCCTCCAGCACTTCAGAAAATTCAGTCATTAAGCGGATGAAATATTCGGTGAAAGTTTTGTTTGAAATAAATCATCATTAAAGAATTACTAAAGCATTAAAAAGCTGCATCTGTGGAAACTGGTATTTAGCTTCTCAGACTGAAATAAAAATTACGTGTTTGTGTTTTCAGAAATTCAACCCCATAAGGAAGTGAAACAGAAGACAAAAAAATTATGAAAACTCTTCTTCATCTCATCCTGTGCACTCGTCTAATATAGAGTGCCTAGAAAGATGTTTTCTTGGATCGCTAGACAACAATTCAAGCAAATCATATTATTGGAGTTTACTACAGTAAGTTAAATTGACAATAATTAACTTCGCATATACACAGAGGTGTGTCGCAAGCACATAGCGATATGCAAATAGTCAATGTCCTTTGGTATATACAATTTCAATGCAAGCAAAAGACAACAGTTCCTAAGTCAGTGCTGTAGCGTTAGTATGACGACTTGTCTTCCACTGTGGCAGCGCCTAGGGGGCGCGGCGCTTATGTTCATTTCGTGTAGACGCCGCTCCTGTCTTGGTGTCGTCCAAGTCAGCGTACTATTGGCTGGCGTGGTATCACAGTCATCTCTGCTGTGAGGTTCCAAGCCGACGTGCCGGCTCTTGACGTTACGCCAGAACAACTATGAAAACATCTTCAAAGCTAAATCTATAAAAATACGTGTTCCACTTTTTTTGGAAGTTCAGCAACCATGAGCGTGAAATAGGGTACGAAAATTCTTAAGAAAATGTTTCGTTATATTAAAAAAATGTTAAAGTTAAAGCTGTGAAAACTGGTATTACACTTCCCGTTTAGATATAAAGAAGTATGTCTTGGGGGCTGAAAGTTTCTACGAAAATAGCGCCACAGGAACGAAAAGGTCTGACCATAAACAAAGTACCTCTGACTAGAAAGCGATCAGAATCGCTTTATGGTCAGAGGTACATTCGCAAAGGACCATGATTCTATGGCTGTAATGAGAGGGAAAAGGTTAGAAGGTGTTGCGATTTCCAAACAACACAAGAATTCAGCTGTAGAAAAAAAATCTGTGCAGACCATACAAACTACGCGAGCGAAGCAGCGGTTGATAAGCTAATAAGATAACAGGAAGTGACTGTAGCTCACCGTTGGAAATAATGTTACATTTTAAGAAATTTAAATTGTAATCTTACGTTTGTAAAAATAATAAATAATTTAAGAGCATTGAAAACTGCAGTGATGTGAGAACCATGAATTACACATAATAAGTAAACTAAAAAGTGTAATAAAGCAAGTAATATTTGGCACGCAATGCATTAAATGTTTGTAATGGTTTCAGATACGTGGCTAGGGTGATCAGCCAGCCTCTGAAACCTAACAGTGGTGGCTGGCGAATGGAGAGGGAAAAACTGATTGATGAAGTTTGGGTACTGTGTTGCCCAAAACAGGCTTAGGTGATGGCCAAAGTACCACGTTACTGAAGGTTGTGAAGGCAAGGGTTGACTTTCTAAATAGGGAGAGTTTTTACATTCTGATAAACGGTCCAACACGAAATTAAAGAAAACTTGCAGTATTTCAAAAGAGATTTGAAACTAGTGCTAGTGTTGATTATCCTACCGAGCTCAGCAGTGCAGGCCACTAATGGTGCACGACTCGGGGGTAGCTGGTTCGAATCCCAATGATGGAAGTAGTTTTCACAGTTCGTATTTCATCAGCAAACGGAAGATGTTGTGGCTTACGGTTCCTCATCACCAGACTTTGCACCAATATGCAGGGCCAAATTCGAGACCTCTCCGTAGCGTCTCGTGGAGTGAGGGCACGTAGCACTGTCGATGGTAATCCACCCTTTGGACGAGAATGTTAAGCTCGATGGTTCCCATACTATCACGCACACACAAAGAAGTCATTGTGCGTCGAGATAGAAAGCCCTTTTCGATCAGGCAACTAAGCCAGTTCTTTCGGTGTCTTGCAACCAACAACAGCAATCGAATCTTTCTTTCCATTTGCTGATAAACTCGCCGCCATATTGAAATTGTTCTTTCGCGGGAAGTGCTTGAAGATGAAAGCAAATGTTCGAGCTGGCGTTTAGTAATGTAACGGAGATTCATGATTCAGAGTCTGAGGGTTAAGAATATATTCCATTGATTTTTCAGCACACTTTTAAACTTACGATCACCAGGTAATTCACTAATACCAAACTTGTTTCATCAGTCGTGATTCCCTTCAAAATTCAGGAAGGAAAGGAAGGAAAGGAATGAGACAAACGCTGGCGAGAAAATTTGATACTATCTGGGCGATTGCGCTGCGTGATTGACGACATTGAAATCTGAGAATGAAATGTTGTGTACTGCCCAGTGTTGTAGTGGGAAAATAAAAGAAATCTAGCAGTTATTTCACTGGAGAAATTTTAAAATATTTGTTTCTGATTGCACAGATGTGCTACAAATTCTTCCTCTGTTACTCTCAGATTTCTTTACTTCTTGTTACGTTTACTGTTGAAAGACACAGGAGACAGTCTACAACCTTGTCCCACACCGTTCGCAGCTACATCTACTTCTGCACAGATACTGTGCAAGCCATAGCACGGTGCATGGCAGAGAACGCCCTGTACGGCTACTAGTCATTTACGTTCATGTTCCACTCACAAATACAGGAAGGGAAAAACGACTGTCTACGTGCCTCCCTATGAGCCCTAATTTCTCGTATCCCATCTTCGTGGTATGCACCCGTGGTTTAGGATATCGGCACGGTAGCTCAGCGTGTTCGGTCAGAGAGCCGATTGGCCTCTGAAATTGCCGGCCGGAGTGGCAGTGCGGTTCTAGGCGCTACAGTCTGGAGCCGAGCGACCGCTACGGTCGCAGTTTTGAATCCTGCCTCGGGCATGGATGTGTGTGATGTCCTTAGGTTAGTTAGGTTTAATTAGTTCTAAGTTCTAGGTGACTGATGAACTCAGAAGTTAAGTCGCATAGTGCTCAAAGCCATTTGAACCATTTTTGAACCTCTTAAATAAAAAACTCAGTGGAAGGATCAATAAACGAACCTGAATGGATGTCATGTGACGTCCGCAACGACCTAACACACATACAAAAAAAGAGTGGCGTCTTTCATTTATACTCAAAACGTCTTCAGTCCCGGGTTCGAATTCCACCGCTGCTTAAATTCTGATAAATAATCAGCATTGGCGGCCGAAGACTTCCGGCATAAGAAGTCACCCTCACTCTGCCAACGGCCTTGTCAAAGAGGGCGGAGGAGCGGACAGAGGTTCAGGGCATTCTTTTGTCCGAGGGGTGGGAAACTGCCCCCAAAGGTGGAAGAATCAGCGGCGATCAACGGCATGAGGATGCAGAAGGCAATGGAAACCACTGCATTAAAGACACCTTACGTGTATCCACAGGACATGTGGCCTGTAATTCAATAACTGTCATGATGATCTATCCGTTGGCAAAAGATTACGGAATAGTCCTCCATTCGGATCTCCGGAAGGGGACTGCCAAGGGGAGGTTACCATGGGAAAAAGATTAAACGATAAACGGTAGGATAACGTTCTACAAGTCGGGGCGTGGAATGTCAGAGGCTTGAATGAGGTAGAGAAACTAGAAAATCTGAAAAGGGAAATGCAAGGCTCAATCTAGATATAGTAGCGGGTCAGTGAAGTTTCAAAGTGGTGTAACAGGAGTAGGATTCGTTATGAATAGGAAGATAGGGCAGAGAATGTGTTACTGTGAACAGTTCAGTGACGTAGTTGTACTTATCAGAATCGACATCAAAACAACATCGACAACAATAGTTCAGGTAAACTTGATGACGTCGCAAGCTGCAGATGCAGAGATAGAGAAAGTGTATGAGGACATTGAAAGGGTAATATAGTATGTAAAGGGGTACGAAAATCTAATAGTCACGGGGAACCTGAATGCTGTTTAGGGGAAGGAGTAGCACAAAAGGTTACAGAAGGATTTGGGCTTGCGACAAGGAGAGAGAGGAGAAATACTACTTGATTTCTGTAAAGAGTTTCAGCTAGCAATAGCGAATACCCTGTTCAAGAGTCACAAGAGGAGGAGGTATACTTGCTAAAGGCCGGCAGATACGGGAAGATCTCATTTCGATTACATCGTGGTCAGACAGAGGTTCCCGAAATCAGATACTGGATTGTAAGGCGTACCCATGAGCAGATAGACTCAGATCACAAAATAGTGGTGATGAAGAGTAGGCTGAAGTTTAAGACATTAGTCAGGAAGTATCAATACACAAAGAAGTGGGATACGGAAGTGCTAAGCAATTACGAGATACGCTTGAAGTTCTCTAAGGCTATAGATACAGCAATAAGGAATAGATCAGCAGGCAGTAGAAGAGGAATGGACATCTCTGAAAAGGGCCACCACAGAAATTGGGAAGGAGAAGATAGGTACAAAGAAGGTAACTGCGAAGAAACCAATGGTAACACAAGAAATACTTCAGTTGATTCATGAATGGAGGAAGTACAAAAACGTTCCGTGAAATTCAGGAATACAGAAATACAAGTCACTAAGGAATGAAATAAACAGGAAGTGCAGGGAAGCTAAGACGAAATGGCTGCAGGAAAAATGTGAAGACATGTAAAGATAAATGACTGTTGGAAGGACAGACTCAGCATTCAGAAAAATCAAAACTACCATCGGTGACATTTAAAGCAAGAGTGGTAACATTAAGAGTGAAACGGGAATTCCACAGCTAAATGCGGAGGAGAGAGCGAATTGGTGGAAAGAACACATGGAAGGGTCTATGAGGGGAAAAATTTGTCTCGTGTGATGGAAGGGTAAACAGGAGTCGATTTAGAAGAGATAGGGGATCCAGTATTAGAATAGGACTTTAAAAGAGGACATAAGGTCAAATAAAGCAGAAGTTATAGATAACATTCCATCAGAATTTCTAAAATCAATGGAAGTAGTGGCAACAAAACGACTATTCACGTTGGTGTGTAAAATATATGAGTCTGGCGACATACCATCTGACTTTCGGAAAAGCATCATCTACACAATTCCGAAGCGAGCAAGAGCTAACAAGTGCGAAAATTATCGCACAATCAGCTTAACAGCTCATGCATCCAAATTGATTACAAGAATATTATGCAGAATAATGGAATATAAAATTGAGGACGCGCTAGATGACGATCAGTATTGCGGTTAATAATGGAGCAAGAATAAAGAAAAATTAAGACACGTTCATAGGATTTGTCGACCTGGAAAAAGCGTTCGACAATATAAAATGGGGTAAGATGTTCGAAATTCAGAAGAAAGTAAGGGTAAGCTATAGGGAGAGATGGGTCACATACAATATGTGCAACAACCAAGAGGGAATAATAAGAGTGTACGACCGAGAACGAAGTACTCGTAATAAAAAGGGTGCAAAACAAGGATGTAGACTTTCGCCCCCACTGTTCAATAATCTGTACATCGAGGAAGCGATTATGGAAATGAAAGGAAGGTTCAGGAGTGGAATTAAAATTCAAGGTGAACGGATATTAATCACATGATTCGCTGATGACATTGCTATCCTTAGTGAAAGTGAAGAGGAATTACATGATCTGATGAACAGAATGAACAGTCTAATAAGTACACAGTATGGACTGATAGTAAATCTAAGAAAGACGAAGGTAATGAGAGGTAGTAGAAATGAGAACTGCGAGAAACTTAGCATTAGTATTGATGGTCACGAAGTAGATGAAGTTAAGGAATTCTTCTACCTAGACAGTAAAATAACCAATGACGGACGGAGCAAGGAAGACACCAAAAGCAGACTAGCGATGGCAAAAAGGGCATTCCTGGCCAAGAGCAGTCTACTAATATTAAATATCAGCCTTAATTTGAGGAATAAACTTCTGAGACTGCACGTCTGGAGTACAGCATTGCATGGTAGTGAAACATAGACTGTGGGAAAACCGGAACAGAAGAGAATCGAAGCATTCGAGATGTGGTGCTACAGACGAATGTTGAAAATTAGGTGGACTGATAAGGTCAGGAATGAGGAGGTTCTGCGCTGAATCGGAGAGGAAAGGAGTATGTGGAAAACACTGACAAGTAGAAAGGACAGGATGACACGAGGGAATGACTTCCATGGTACTAGAGGGAGCTGTAGACGACGAAAAACTGTAGAGGAAGACAGAGACTGGGATACCTCCAACAAATAATTGAGGACGTAGGTTGCAGGTGCTGCTCTGAGATGGAGAGGTTGACACAGGAGAGGAATTCGTGGCGGGCCGCATCAAACCAGTCGGAAGACTGATGACAAAAAAAAAAAAGAAAAATAGAAGAAATCTTCGTGGTTCTTACTCGCAATCTATGTTGACGGCAGCAGAATCAATCGACGGTCGGCCTCAAATGCCGGTTCTCTAAATTTACTGGATAGTGTTTTTCGAAAAGAACTTTGCATTCTCTCCAGGGATTCCCATTTGAGTTCCCGAAGCAGCTCCGTAACACTTACGTGTTGCTTGAAGCTTCTCGTAACAAAGCGAGCAGACCACCTCTTAATTGCTTTGACGTCTTTCTTCAATCCGACCTGGTACAGAACCCAAACCCTCGAGCAGTACTCGAGAATAGATCACACCAACGTCCTATATGGGCCCCCCCCCCTTTACAGGGGAACCACCCTATCCTAAAATTCTCCTAATAATCCGAAGTCGACTATTCGCTTTCGCCACAACAGTTCTCACATGCTCGTTTCATTTCATTCACCCAGACATTTAAACAACGTGACTGTGTCAAGCAGGACATTAATACTGTAACCGAAAATTACAGGTTTTTTTCTTTCTACTCATCCGCATTAACTTACATTTTTCCACATTTAGAGCCAGCTGCCATTCACCACATCATCTAGGAATTACGTCGAAACCGTATTGTATGTTTCTACCGTCACTCAACTTCGACATGTTATAGTACACCACAGCATCATCAGGAATCAACTGCAGATTGCTGCTCATCCTGTCCACCAAATCATTTACCTACATTGCGAACAACATCGGTCCTATCACATTTTGCAGGGGCATTCCTGACGAGACCATTGTCTCTGATTGATACTGGGTTCTGTTACGTAAGAAGACTACGAACCACTCATATATCTGTGAACTTACTCCATATGTTCGTGCCTTCGTTAACAGCCTGCAATAGAGCACCGTTTCAAACGCCTCCCGGAAATAAAGAAATATGGAATCTGCCTGTTGCCCTTCATCCATAGTTCGCAGTATATTATGTGATAATTCAAGCTGAGTTTCACACGAGCGATGCTTTCTAAAACCATACTGATTCGTTGACGTAAGCTTCTCAGTCTCAAGGAAGTTTATTATACTGAACTGAGAATATGTTCGAGAATACTGCAGCAGACCGAAGTTGGGGATATTGATCTGTAATTTTACGGGCCCATTCCTCTACCTTTGTTACGTACTGAGTCATCTGCGCTCTTCTCTAGTCACTTAAGACTTCGTTCTGGGCGAGAGATTCACGATAAATGCAGGCTAGGTAAGGGATAATGTCGTAGAGTACTCATAGTAAAACCGAATTGTTATTCCTTCCGGACCTGGTGGTTTATTTGCTTTAGAGTCTTCGAGTTCTTTCTCTGCGCCAGGGATGTTTAGAACTACGGTGTCCATACGGGAGTCTGTCCGATGGTCAAATGTTTGTACGATTCTCCTTCATGATCGATTTCTTGAACGTGAAATTTAAAACTTCGCCTTTCATTTCGTTATCTTAACTGCCACACCATTCCGCACAACAAGAGACTGAACGGAAGCCTTAGACAAGCTTAGCGATTTTACTTAGGGCATTACTTTTCTCGGATTCTCTGCCAGATCTTTTGTTAAGGTGTGACTGTTGTATGCTCCGCATATAGATCTTTTGATAGACCTTTGCCTCTCGTCATTTGTGCGTTGTCTTTTGAACCGAGAGTGCTGCAGCCTGTGCTTCCACAGCATCTTCCGAATTTCGTTATTATACCATAGTGCGTAGTTTCCATCCTTTAGACACTTACTAGGCATCTAACTGTTCAGGCCATGACTTACAATCTGCTTAAACTTTGCCCATAATTCCTCTACGTCCATCTTACTGGAACTAAATGATTTCAATTCACTCTCTAATTGAGATACTAACAACTGCTTATCTACTCCATCTAGAGGAAACACTCTCCTAGCCTTCTTGATTGATTTATTAACTTTCGTAACAACAGTTGCTACAATGACATCATGATCGCTAATCCCCGTTATTATAGTGACATTTTCGATAAGGTCCGACCTATTTGTAGCTAAAAGTTCCAAGATATTAGCGTTGCGTATGGGCTGCCGGGCTATTTGCTCAAGCTAGTTCTCGTAAAACGTGTTCAGAATTATTTCCCAGGACTGTCTGTCTGTACCCCTCACCGAATCCATAGATATCCCAGACTACACTCGGTAGGTTAAAGTCGCCTCCAACTAGTATTGCATGAGATGTGTATTTACGAGCAACTGACCAAAGACTTTCTTTGAGTGACTAGAATTTTCACAGCGAAATCGGTTGGCTGTTAAAGACATCCAACAATTGGTTGGTTTTCACCTACACCTGTTATACGTGACCAGTTACCTTCACTGTCACACTCAAGTTGGACTTCAGTAGACACAATATTTTTAACAACTGCAACGACACTCCACCTCTTTATTTTTTCTGAGCCATCAGTCTTCTGACTGCTTTGATACGGCAAGCCACGAATTCCTCTCTTGTGCCAACTTCTTCATCTCAGAGGAACACTTGCAACCTACATCATCAATTATTTCCTGGATGTGTTCCAATCTCTCTATTTCTCTACAGTTAATGCCCACTACAGCTGTCTCTAGTACCATTGAAGTCATTCCCTGATGTCTTAACAGATGTCCTATCATCCTGTCCCTTTTTCTTGTTAGTGGTTTCAACATACTCCTTTTCTCTCCGATTTTGCGCGGAACCTACTCATTCCTTACCTTGTCACACCACCTACTTTTCAATATTCGCCTGTAGCACCACATCTAAAATGCTTCGATTCTCTCCCATCCCGATTTTCGTACAGTCCATGTTTCGCTACCATTCAATGCTGTGCTTCAAACATACATTCTCATGTTAGGTACTAGTGTACCTCACTTGCCTACGAATACCCTTTTTGAGAGGGCCAGTCTGCTTTTGATGTCCTTCCTCCGTCTGTCATTGGTTATTTTGGTGTCTAGGTAGCAGAATTCCTTAACTTCATCTACTTCGCGTCCATCGATGCTGATGTTACGTTTCTCACTATTCTCATTTCTCCTGATTACAATCGTCTTTCTTCGATTTACCCTCAGTCCTTATTCTGTACTAATTACACTGTTCACTCCATTCAGCAGATCATGTAATTCTTCTTCATTTTCATTCAGAGTAGCAATGGTATCACCGAATCGTTCCATCAACATCCTTTCACCTTTAGTTTTAATTCCACTCCAGAACCTTTCTTTCATGTAGATATTGAACAGTTGGGACGAAAGACTACATCCCTGTCTTACACTCTTTTTAATCCGAGCACTTCGCTCTTGGTCGTCCACTCGTATTATTCCCTCTTAGTTATTGCACATATTTACATTACCAGTCTCTACGTCTAGCTACCCCCACTTCTCTCAGAATTTCGAACATTTCGCACCATTTTACACTGTCGAACGCTTTATCCAGGTCGACAAATCCTATGTACGTGTCTTGATATTTCTTTAGTCTTGCTTCCACTATTAACCGAAGCGTCAGAATTGCCATCTCGTGCCTTTACCTTTCCTAAAGCTGAACTGATCGTCATCAAACACATCCTCAATCTTCTTTTCATTCTTCTATATATTATTTTTGTCAGTAACTTTGATGTATGAGCTGTTAAGCTCATTGTAAGATAATTCTCGCACTTCTTGATGAAATAATTTACCAAAAGCCGTATGTATTGTAGAAAATTATTTTATTTTATGAACTTCTATGTGCTACCAGTTTCGGCATTACATTGATGCCATCTTCATGCCCCACTCGTCATAGTCGTAAAATCGCTATACATGGAAGGAGCCATATAACTGGATCCGTGAATCAAATCGTCCTGCAACAGCTCTTGGTGGCCAGGCGACACAGACGATTAGACGAATTTGGGCCCCGGGATATCAACGTGAGCTCACTATGACGACCTCTTTCCGTAGATACTCACGACAGTAGCACGTGAACACTCGACCAGTTTCACCGTTTACGAGATACTCGTTCAAGGTCTCTGTGTGATAGTAATCTGTCCATCTCAATGGATTTCCCCATTACTGCCCATACCTTCGGTAGGGTGATCCCCCCGTCCGCGCCTACTCCGCTTACATACTTTTGTTACGGCGTCACGTGCCTTCAACCCAAAGTCGCGGGGGCAGTGGCCAAATGTTTTGTCTGATCAGTGTATATAAAATATATAAAGGAGGAACGTTGTTACCAAACATTTAGAATACGACTTCTGAGATCTACTTAAGTGTTCTTGGCAGACTAGCATCAAATTTCTGTATTCAGCCGAAGGAATGAAGAAAATCAATGAAAAATTGAATGCCTAACAAATGAAATATGTCGCGGAAAACTCGCTGTAATTCGTAACGCGAGAATAAATTGCAGCGGCAATACCTGTCTTGGAGATAGTTCCAACAGACGTCAATAGATCGCAGTTCAAGCGATAGCTCGAAAATTTGACAAAATCACGATCGTTAACTCTTATTTATTGATTATCTGTCGTTGTTACGTATTCAACGTAACAGAGCTGGCCTTGAACAATCTATTGCCGAAAATAATAGAGGCCTCCATCTTCAAGGAGTATGCTGCAAGAGAAGACATCATTCCTTGCCTTCAGCTAATACCCAATGGTTTAAATATGCCCTTCGATATAAAACGATTGCAGTTTCTCATGGGGTTTGCATTCGCTAGGGGTTTCAAACGACTCAGGGCGAATCACTTTGTGTGGGACGTATTAAACACGCCGGCACAGTAGCTGGTATTTTCTGAACCTGTGACGAAATAACCTGTTTTGGGTTTGTGCGAACAGTGCCTCAGTAATGTAACAGATGGAGTAGTTATATTTATTTCAAATTTTAGTTTCAGTAACGATGTTTGAGGTGATAAAGTATATCAACAGACCTATTGTAGCTATATTTGTAATTATACTACGCACGGAACGTTCTTTTAAAATGAATGAGTGCCTGTGAAATCGTTAACATGGATAACAAGGAACAATACGCCAAGGTAAACGTCACGCATGTCTCAAGCTTACACATGAATCTGTACAGTTGGATAGGTGACGAATTTCGTCGCACCGAGGTGCGGTACGTTTCCCTGGGATACTCCGTCTTTCACTCGACATAATCCACGGTGAGTGGAAAAGCGTGTCATGTACGATGTGCTAGAGAAAGGGTTGGCAGAGATGAATGGCTGTTATGAATTGTCTGGACTCTGCACACATGGATAGGGTGTAATCTTCCCACGGAAAATTACCCTCTACCAAGCAATAATTAATAATTATCAATCAAATAATCCACATTTATTCACTTTTGGAAAGTATCTGATAGGATTTTCTAGTAATATATGCGCCGACAGCTCGTCGACGCCAAGGTATTTTTCTAGTACGCTTATTCTTTGGAAGAACAGAGATACATATATGTATTCTCCATGGTTGTTAGGGAGGAATAAGGGGAACAGCTTCGGAAGTATCTGTTGGAAGATTGTCGGGTTGCTAAAAGAGACATATTTGCTCTTCTTCTCGCTATAGCGAGCTATTAACGTTTGTGCCACTAGCGGGTTATTTGGAGAGAGAGAAAAACTGTAAACGCAAATTAAGTAAGACTTGGAATCAACAGAAAACGGAACATGTACTGGAGATGGATTGAATATACAATTTTTCCTCAGAAATAAGGTTTGTGACCCTTTTATTCTAGAGTGAATGACGAATGAGTTCTCTGTCTGAATCATTGATGATTGCCTTGGCCCTGTAATTAGTGGGGAAGATTCAATTGTGACGAAGAGAGCCTGCAATCACCGCTATTTTATAAAATCGTCCAAAAAGGCTTCGGACACATCTGAAATTCTAAATCTGTCGTAAAATGAACGAATTGTTCAAACGATCGATTTTCCCAACTGAATGCAGCGCTTAACAATAATAATAGATATAAAGATCTTTTACAGCAAGCCAGCCGCTGAATATTAAGACGAAGGGCTCCACCAGAGATTCTATTGAGCTGAGTTCACGTAATTAAATAGTATATTTAAACTGGATATAGATAAAGGACAGAGAGAGAGAGAGAGAATGAAATTAGAGAAAATACGCAGAATCCTCCATTAGTATAATTGTTTGCCTGTCTTATCACGGATCAGCCTAAAGATAGAAACAGGAGGCCCTTACTTTGCTGTACAGGTTCATGTGTGAGAGCCATTACACCAAGTTAGCGGCAAGCTGCATTCACATACTTTCATCATTTACAGTATAAATCCAATTATAAGGGGTAGACACTGTTAAAACTGAGAACGTGCGTAATAGTGTACATGGGAAAGCTCAGACTCCAGAGAGGTCAGTACACATAGATAGAAAGGATTTAAAAAATTAAACTTTCAGGCAATTTGGGATACATTTATTGTATTTGGCATTGGAAGTGATAGGACAAAATGCTACTTCTAATGAAAAGAGGTACTGTCAGTTGAATCGAGATACACCAAAAGGTAGAGGTTTTGCAAAACAGATGAATATGAGATAAAATCACTAGTTATTGATTTCAGAGTTTCTTAAATTGTAATCCGAGCACAAAGAATTGAGAAATTTTCATTTTCTTTGTTTCCCTGGTGTCCTAGAGAATTAATACCTAATATTCAAATACCAAACACGAGAAAAAGACATCCAGTGTCAGGCTGGTGTTGTTGATTGGTCTCGTAAAGTTTTCTGTTCTCGGAAATGTATTAAATTCTTATATCGTATACATTGCAAGTATAGCACCATCAATTGTATATACCGGAAATATTCATGTGCATCCGTTTCCGGTATTACAATACACCATTTTCGGGACCCTTCTTAGATGCTTCTCATGTTGAAGTTGACTGCCGACGGTGACGGCCTTTTTGCCCACGATTAGTCTTCAAGACAGAGTACTAGAATAAAATAACTTGAGTTAATTAAGGCGCTGTAGCTACTCATTTAACATAAGCATTGGTCTGAAATTGTAAAGACAGAAGCAAATGTTAAACAGGAACAGTGAAACGAGTAAAGAAATTAAAAAAAAACATATAAATAGCTCGTAACATTTTGTCCTGTGCTATTTTTTCTGGTCACGCTGACGTCAACTTAGGAGGAACTTCGAGTTTTGGAGATTGTTTGGAAATCGTGTTCTAAGATTAGTAATAGTATATACTGCGTTCTGTATCACTAATACTTAGGCGGTAACTGCCATTTACAGTGCATTCGTATGATGTTTGGTACCTCCATCAGCTTCTTGGGTCGTGTGAAAACACGAAGAGACAGCACCTTTTGAGTATACTAACGCCTCCACTAAACTGACACTATAAGGTAACACTGGCGTTGTAGAAGCAGTGAGGAAATTGAATGTATACCCTACTCTGTTGGCATTGCACAGGACCTGCAGTGATGGCCTCTTCTTCATTCTGTAATAGAAGTAAGTGTCCTATGACATTCTTCACAAAATACAACGTAGTACCAGTCGCAGTGTTGTCTCAGCGCTGTGTCATCTTCTCGTATTTCAAGCCATTAAGCTTATTGGAGACGTCCGGGAGAGGCCACTAGCCATTGGTTGGAAGAGTATTATGGTCATTCTTCACGATTCCCTGCTCCACCCAAGGCGCCAAATAGTTATTACGTGAACACACAACCGATTGCCTATCTGAAACAACTGACCGCCAGGTTTTTCGGATATTGCTCGCGCTTGATTTATCTCCAGCAGTGCCCCCTAGGGATGCACACATTTTTTAGCTATTGCTGATAGCACCAGGTTATTGTAGTAAACATTTCAGTGATAGATGGGCCTTTTACGTTCAGTATTTCAGTCTGTGTATTTAAAGCACAACTGGCATTGCAGTGTAATCATAGATGGCGGTCCAGACAGGTAATAAATCTTACTGTTTTCACAATAAACTCTATACTGACTTTTCTCCTTGCACTATTGTGTACCCGAAAATAGCATCTAATGACCAACACTAGATTAAAAAAGAAAGACTAGATTATACTTACATGCATCAACAGCCGTCCCGTTGCTTTGGACCACTTACACAACTTTCTACCCTGTTCGTCTTAGAATAAACGGAATGTTCTATATCGTCATTAATTTGTAGAAATTACGTGGTCAGTAAATTTGGCTCAAGGACAGATGAAAGTATTATCTGAAATAGTAAAAATCTGCATAGTAAAAGATAATTTATTCCTTTGTGTGAAATGTTACATTTTTTTACATTACATATTTATTTTCTACATCAGTACAACAGTTCCCTGTGAATCCTTGTTGTCTCCAGCTTCCTATAAGCCCTCGTCCTATTTTTCTTCTCTTCTAAACTTCCCATACAGAATCGGATAGCATTCTTATAGCATATCCGCACAACGCGAACACTACTTTTCGGCTCATTATTATGTTAGGTATCACATTTCTCTAATTTACAGCTATTATAATTTTCACTACCCATCCCAGCTCACAGTGAAATTGATAATTTAATTTAGTTAACATTTTAAAACTGTAGTAGAACTCTACAGTGCAAACGATCATTGATATCTCTTTGATAGTAAGAATTTTGCATGTCTTATTACACCGAACACTGTTTAGTTGTTGTACAGTACACAGTGCAGGTTAACATAAGATGATTAATCACGCACATATTCAAGCTGTTTGTTAGATAAATATCTTGTATATATAAGTTTACCATTATTGCTGGCAGGATTCCGTCCAACATTATTCCAGCTACCACCTCTCACATATTTCACTTATTTTTCACAAAACCTCAAGATTTTTCTGTTCTCCATCAAGTTTCCTTACTACGTAATACATACCTAAAGCAACAGTATCTGCTCAAGATGTAAGACACGGAGCTGCAATGGATGTCCTAGTTCCAATTTCCTAAATGACTGCTCTGTTTAACCATTTGAGTTCCAGTTGTTTCTCGCTGAAACTACCATTTTCTTCATTTTTTGAAGCACCGGTGCCTTTCACTTGAAACCATTAATGCTACTGCAAGGCAGAGACTTCTGCTGGTACTTCTACGAATGTAGTGGATTTTAGGAGACACCTACAGCGCTCAAAGCAACAGTAAGCTCGGATGTAGTGCCTCGTGATCGAAAGAGTACACTGCAGTTTTCTTTGTAGTTTCCATACTGACGAGATCACTGACAGTGAAAAGAAGTATATCTAGTGTTATTGTAACGTAGACTTCAGGTGCTACTACTACCCATGACTATTATCGAAATAAAATCGCAGGGACAGTATGCAGTGGTGACACAAAATTTATTGTTGTTTGTTATTTAGATATTACAATGTGTTTTAGACAGTATAGATTCATGGACATTTTAAGATGTGGGACTCTGTTTAGGAAAAATGTGAAATTACTTT
This sequence comes from Schistocerca nitens, assembly GCF_023898315.1. Classification (NCBI taxonomy): domain Eukaryota; kingdom Metazoa; phylum Arthropoda; class Insecta; order Orthoptera; family Acrididae; genus Schistocerca; species Schistocerca nitens. The sequence goes on from NC_064618.1 coordinate 672,500,238, forward strand.
TAAATATATCTTATGAAATGATGGGTGGTTGAAAATTTTATTTGCCAGTGGTTCCGAAGTGAAACCACCCATTTAAAACCACTGACTGTCTTTTGCCAATTTCATTCTGTGTTTTCTGTTTACTATGATAAGAAAAATTAATTTTGTGAAAAAATTTTACTTTTACATTTCCAAGTGCACTCGTCTCCTTAAAACAACATATTGTTCACTTTCTCGAATTTATTCTTTCATTCGTTACTTAGTACCAAATAAAGGTTAATTTAATGAAAAAGTTTTAAATTATGTATTTTTCATGTTGTCGGAGCTCATAGGGTTAAATCTATTTCAAATTTGTATAATGTACTCTATGATCATACTGCAGCCAACAGCGCATAACAAAAGAAAAAGAACAGCTGGCTGATTTCTGTTAGAATCAAGAGAATCTAAAAAGAAACACAAATTATCTTTTTTTACGTGTTTCAATATAATGTATTAATATTTTCAGAAGCAGTCCTTTAAAATAATGATAAGAATTTCTAAATACGTGTTATATTAATGATTGTAACTTGTTTCCCCTTAAACTACTGTCTGTGGGCCAGTTTTGAAAATAATAATAGTGTTACCAAATGTCCCAGTTAGGAACCAGTTTTAGAAGTACGATTTTTTTACCTATGTATGACGAAATACAAAATCGTATGTTACTTTAAACTGGTTTATGTGATCTACTTCTGAAGCAGAGGTAATATTATCATAACTAGCTTCATTATTCTCCAGATATGCTACGTGGAATTATATTGCCACTCTTGCTAACAAAGCTTAATGAACAAACTCAGAGGAAATGTTAATTGCGTACCTAGAGATTTATGATCTCTTGCTCTTCACTTTAAAGATTAGTTTAATAAACACTTTGTTATTACGGTCTTCTTGATTTCCTGTGCCCGATTTTTATTTTCATTGATATAACATGACTGCTCTTGCCAATCCACATTCCATTATGCTTTGCAAACTTTCTGTGTCCCTTATTTTTATCGTAGTAAGCAGTAGTTCACGCTTACGTTCGTACATATTATTGGTATTACCTTCCCACCTTCTCTGCCTCCAACAACAAATAGGCAAAAATTAAAGACATTTATTTATTTAGAAACTGTTTATTAGAAGTTGTAAATTTTCGGAACCAAAGATACAGAAACGTAAAGCATGATAGAAACCAGGTGCTGAGGTGGTAGTCGTCAGACAGAAATTGAGGAAGAAACCTATCAAAGATGAGAATGAGCAACTAATAAGAAATCAGGCATTATCAATAAAGGCTACGTAAAAATTGACGGACCGAAAAAAGGAAACGGAGACACACCTGTTAAAACCATCAAAATATGAAACAATATCCTCGACAACAGAGAGGGAGAAAGAGAGAGAGAGATGAACTAGAAAAAATTATATTCTAACTAATCTCTGAAGAAATGGAATGACTTTATTCAAACTTAAATAAATCGCTGTATAGATTATCAAAGGAGAAAAACAGTAGGTTTATTGAAAACGGTTCGCCAAAACAGTGGAATGACCTCAAGACAAATAACACTATGGAATACGACTGATTTTTAATGGAGAACCACTACGCTACCAAAAAACGAAGTTTTATGTTGAAAGATAAAGAACAACTCTCTCGAATTGAAAAACAAGGAAAGTTGATAAGGTATTTTAAAATTTCCGAGATTGTTAAACATTACAGAAATTATAGAAACCAAAAGAGACCCACCCTGAATAAAGTCGATCAAGAGTTACAGAACTCAAAAATATTATTAAAGAACTCGCGATCAGTGAACTGCATGGATAACAGCTCAGAATCGTATAAATGTAGAAAATAGGAGTGGAGAAGGCAGCAAAGAATATATTTAATGTGATAGGTTATACCTAGAGAAAAAAATAAATACCTTTAGTCTGGAAATATCTCCTTATACACATATTACATTTAAAGAGAGATAAAATGATCCAAAAGCTACTGAGGTCTTTTGTTGTTACGTTATGCACCCGTACACTACTTTCGAGGGCTTTATTGATTATGTAGATGAGTATCATAAAGATGCCAGTCCTGAAAGAGCACTGAAATCGAAGCAAGTAGCAGAAAAAGATGTACAATCGCTTCGTATATTGAACTCAATACGTCATTCATAATGGGACAAAATCGACAGATGTAAAGATAATTATTAATGTATCCCGAGTGAGTTTCCGACAGACCATTCGCAAACGGAACAAGGAAGGGCGGAAATGTTAATGGTAAGAGAAATCCATTGCTATTTTGTGAAACATTATTTTGTGAAGATAAACTCAACACTATTGAATATCTCTTTTTCATTTGCTTTTATCAAATTAGAATATACAAAGAACCTTCTCTGTTATAAAAAACCAGATACTTAATTTCGAAAATAATTTTTATGTCTCTCGATAAGAGGAGCCAATGAACCTCCCGTCAGGTACTTAATTGTGATTTGGAGGGTAATAATATAGCTGTAGATGTAGTTAAGTTCGCGCCACTCGGTCTAAAGTTTACATAGTTTGTATGTGAATCTCTTCAGTTTAATAAACAACTATATGATTACTCCCTATATTTAAATAACGGAGATTCGAAGACTTCAGACCACAAATCTGCTGATAAATAAGATGAACACTACAAATCTGTACCTACACTTTGGTATATACTCTGCAAAATATTATGAAATGCCTTCGAAAAAATACATTCTATAGTACTGTGCATTAATGCTTTTTCACCTCACTTTAATTGAATGAGTGTTTGAGAAATAATTCCTTAGAAGCCACAATGGGAGCTTTTATGAATTTAATATCATTGTTATGATATTTGGTGACATTAGGGATAGTCGTAGGTTCTACTATACAAACATATGTTGGGAATTTTCTAATTACACTTTACTGCGATAGTAGATGAACTCTTTTACAAAACTGTTACCTATGCTTCTCTATGATACTTTCTGAGATTAAAACGAGACCCTTACGTTACATTTTTTTTTAAATGTGACTAATATTTCATATTTATATTATCTGAAATAAACGAAAGCCGTTGAAAATGAAATCTCTTCCCTATCTGTGACTCTACTGACGTATTACTACAGTCCATTCTGTGGAAAGTGAGGAAAAACTGAAGATGATCGTGAATTCTACTAATGTTTCTGGCTGCAAAGGTATATCGACTCTCACTTCCAGCTGGTAGGCGGGATTGTTACTCGTGTAACAGAGAGAGATTCAGCGTTAGGATCAACGAGGATACGTACAAGAAGATAGGTTAGATGCAAGAGATTCGCTTTTATACTCGTATCTAAAGTCATAAAAACTAATACAGAGATCAACTGCAAACAATCATGAAACAGAGCTCTTGGACAGCAGGTGAAGAGCAGTGAATAAATACGGGACAAAACTTTTCCAGAACACCAGCAGAATTGAACAGTACTTAAAGTCAGCCATGTGGCAATGACCCAACGTGGTGGAAATAATGTAGCACATTAACATACACATAGAAATTCGATGCGGATAACTAATGGCATTGAACATGAAGGGCGTATAGTCAAGGCAAATTCCAATCTCATACAGGACACAAAGTCTACTAGTATTGGTTTCATATAGACTCCTGTCACGTAAATTAATCTCAGAAGCTTTCTTGGCAAACAGTTTTGTATCCTGGCAGGGTTTGTCGCAGTTAAAACTTGAATATTCATACATGGATATATTACACTGACGGAAATGGAAAGTGTTACACCATGAACAGTTCGGGCGAACGTTAGAAACCTGGTATTCTAGTACTTCCACGTCTGTGGAACAAGGGAATTACAATGTCATTCCTATGCGAGCCTATTCTGAATACAGAGAAAAGAAGGTCTGAGTACATGATGACTAATGGATGTGTCTATCGTTACTGGTACTCTTCAGGTTGAAATCGGAACACAGCATGCCCGATGACGTCCGCGTGGAGCCAGCTTTCGGACTTATGGTGAGTGCATCTGGAGTTGGGGAAAGGTTGAATCACTATTATGAAGGACATGGCAGCATCACATCGACAAATTGCACACACAGTTGGCTTTAGGGGGACGACAGGTAATGGCACAGTAATTTCGAGACATATACGCACAACTCATATCTCTGTCTTTTCTTTCTGAATTTATCGCGTAATTTAATGAGAAGCATATGATTATATGCGCCAAAGTATTACAAAACTCAGAACCAGTGTCCCTGCTAGTGGCGGGGTGAACATTTCTGTTTTTGTATTGTCTTCGCAAATTCGTAATTTTTTTCGGTTATTTTAATGACACATTTACACATGCGTTAAACATTTAAACGATACGCCAATAGTGGACTGTATTTACGAAAGAAAATACTTGTATTTAGATAACTTTAGTAAGCGCCATCTGCGGTAGGTAGGACAGAAACGAGGTTTGTTGTTGATTTGTTGAGCAGCGGGTGGCGAGGTCTGAGAACAGGTGCGGCGTGTAGTGGCGGTGCTCAGCGGAAGAGAGCTGGCTCGCTGTAAATGAAGCGGCAATATGTTGTGAGGATGGAGAACTTCCTTTAATGCCACTGAATATTACCTACAGAAGTGAACTGGAGGCACTGCGAGAGAGGAAAATGCCACCTCGCCACCAAAATTATCATACACACTTCGACGATGCGTTGGTCCGGCAACATATGTAAGTGCTGAAAATTTAGTAAGTGCAGCCTTTGAAGTTTTTTGAACGATTTTAGTTTTTAGAAAAAACTATTGGCAATGGTAAAACCGTTGTTCAGAGATTTAGTGACTTTCATACCCACAAAGATAAAATAAGATATATGGCCATGAATCCTACTGGAACTGTAGCTGGAGGAATTAGCTGTTGCTATGAAATGAAATGGTAAACTTGTGTAGCATCATTTAGGTTCAGTAATGCTATTTGACAGTACAGCTCCTGTTTGACAGATCATATTTTCGCTTAACGAAATGATACTTCGTATTTAAGTGTCACCGTAAGCTTTCCACACTACTGCACTATCTGCATAAGTATTTCGGTATTATGTTGTACTCAAAATTTATGACGTCATTGTTGTGCATGCTTAATGAGTGACTGTGTGAAGGCTTTCATGTGGCTGTTTCAAGTTACTTGTTGTGTAAGCGCAGTAAATTATAAAAATTACTGACAACTCCACCATCAACCTTGTTTACATCATATGACTTCATTTGACTTCCTTTTGGCAAAAAGAGTAGGTACAGGTGCACCAAGGAAGATTGTACCACGAGAAGATCGACGGTTTGTTCGGCCGCATCTTGCGAATAGACGGATAACAATAGTTAAAATCCAGGCAAAACTTACACGCAGAGTGTCACCACCAAACTTAATTACTGGAAGCCATCTTGATCTGCCAGGCGTCGAGTACTGATGGTAGCATGCCACAGACGACAGAGACTAACGTGGTGTAGAACCATAGTCAACTGGGAAATCAAGTGACAGTCCGTCGTTTTTAACGACGAGTCTATTTGTGGAGGTCAGTCTGACGTCAACGCGTCCTTAGACGATCTGATGAAAGATTACTCTCCACCTAATCATTGTCATTCGAGATAAAGGGACTTAGACGCAACCGAGGAATGCAAATCTTACATCGAAGCTAAATCTAATAAAGAGCAGACTAGGTGAAATCAGTATAGAAACATGTCAAAAATAGTATTTCTTGAGCAAGATGTAGGATAATTTTTAATGAAAATAAAGGACAACTAGCTGGGACCTGAACTACTGAACACTGTTGGACATCTCGTGGTCATCAGGTTTTTGTATATTTCGCTCGGCATATCCCAAACATGTTATGGAATTTTACTAAAATCCGTGAATTTTGTAAAATATGGTTGAAAATGAGATTTTTATTTCAGTAACATGGGTTCAGACGTCATGCTGTGATAGTACCGCTGTTGTTCTCTATATACATAAATTATTTGGTGGACAGGGTGGGCAGCAGTCTGCGGTTGTTTGGTGATGATGCAGTTGTGTACGACAAGGTGTCGAAGTTGAGTGACTGTCGATCGATACAAGACTATTTAGACAAAATTTAAAATTGGTGTGACGAATGGCAGCTAGTCCTAAATATGGCAAAATGTAAGTTAATGTGGATGAGTAGGAAGAACAAACCTGTATTGTTCGGATACAGTATTACTAGCGTCCTGCTTCACACAGTCACGTTGCTTAAATATCTGGGCGTAACGTCTCAAAGCTATATGAGGCGGAACGAGCTTTTGGAAACTGTGATATGGAAAGCAAATGGTCGACTTCGGTTTATTGGGAGAATTTTAGGAAAGAGTGATTCACCTGTAAAGGACACCGCATACAGGACTCTGGTGCGAGCTATTCTTGAGTACTGCTCGAATGTTAGGGATCCGTACCAGGTCGGATAAAAGGAAGACATCGAAGCAACTAAGAGGTGGGCGGCTAGATGTGTTTCCGGCAGGTTCGAACAATACGTGTTTCGGTGGTGCTTCGGGAACTCAAATGGAAATCTCTGGAGGGAAAGTGACGTTCTTTTCGCGAAACACCATGGAGAGAATTTAGAGAACTGGCATTTGAAGTTCACTGCCGAACGATTCTGCCGCCTCCAACATATATCGTGCGTAAGGACCACGAAGATAAAATACGAGAAATTGCGGCTCTTACGGAGGCGTACAGGCAGTCGTTTCCACATCGCTCTTTTTGCGCGTGGAACAGAAAGAGAAATGACAAGTAGTGGTACAGAGTACCCTTCGCTACGCAGCATACGGTGGCTTCCGGAGCATCTATGTAGATGTAGATGCAGATGCTGTGCCAATATCTTTTCTTTTGTCTCAGAACCAAGGATGGCCGGAGAAATTTATCCACGATGCAGAAAATTCTAAAATAAGGGATTCAACTATTTGAGTATGCGTCAACTAACAACCAAATTTGACAGAAAGCACAAGAAACATATTATAGGTCAGATGTTTAACAATTACCCAACAGTTTTATGTACATTATTTTGATACCTGAAAGGTAAGCATATTTTACAAGTATTTACAAAGTACGTTGTTATTATACTATTAATATTCACATGAATTCCACTTTTAAATTAACACTCTTAAATTACATTCTAATGTGATTAAAACAAGTGTACAAACGAATTAGGAAATAGAAAATATCTGCAAAACCTGCTTTTTTGTGTACAGATAATGTTCGCTTTATATTGCAAGTTAGAAATCTGTAATAGGAAAACGTCTGGTCCATTGCTGAAATTTAGATATCAACAAAAATAACACATTATGCATCCAGCGCCTCGCTACATTTTTGTTGTAGACTGTAGAAATAAATTTAGTTAAACTGCTTTATGAGCTTGAAGATCAACTTTGTCGAAGTGTTATTTTGATATTTTCCCCTAAAGATTTGGTTGGTGTCAGTGGCGAATAAGGTACGTTTTACCAAGAAGACGTCAATGTAATGGGAAAATGGTCTCTGTGCTGCTACAGTGAAAATTATGGTGGAAGACTGCTGTCGATCAATTCGCCGAGACATACAATACGCAGTTCATCGCAGAAGAATCCGTACCAGATGCTTTCAGAAGAACAGAGACAGGAAATATGAGCCAACGGATACTACATTCCTGTCGAATGAAATAGTGTTTTCATTTGTCTGCATTTCAGTAATTATTCGTTCATTTAAAAAAAAAACAATTACTTTTCGTTGCAATAACGTGTTTTGCTAATTTCCTAGTATTACATCTATGACGATACATCAGTCAAAAATATAACTGAATACGTGAAAATCGATGCATATACAAAATGCAATGCGCATTTTTATCAGTAATACAGAGTGAAACAGTTTCGTTTTCATCCGTGCTCAGATTTATTCTGTGCTCTATAGTTATATTTAACGTAGGTGCTAAGCCCACACCCATCACAATAGTCCAGTGCTATATGACAACTAGTTCTGCAGCTGATAAAGAGATTCAACCAAAGTAGAATCAAAAAAAATTATTCAGAGAGATACGGGAGACGAAAATTTAGCTGTGGTGTGATACTGTAATTCGATAATAAGTAAGGAAAGAGAAGGACAAAAAGTAGGTAATTATCGACTGGGGGGGGGGGGGGGTATGAAAGAGGAAGTCGCGTGGTAGAATTTTTACCCAGAGCTTCTTTTAATCATCGTTAAACTTCTGTAGAGAATCATGAAAGAAACAACGAAAAGGTTTGAGATTGATAATATACTGGTAAGACAGGTTTCGGATGCAGATTTGGAATTGCAAGACTTTTACAGGGACAGAAGTGGACTTTGACGACAATTTATTGGTTATGAACGGCCGATCAAAACTGAAACATTTTTCAAAAATGGAGTAAACTAAGGAGATGAGACTTGAACAAGTTGAAAGAACGAGATGTTGTTTAGCGTTTCAGATGGATCATCAGGCAGCGATTGACTAGAACTAGGGAAAGGAAATACTATTCCTCTGAAGTGAAATAATCAAGGAAGCAGGAGATCAAATAGGTAAAAAGAAAAGGCCTATTAGAAATCCTTGGTTATCATAGAATATATTGAATTGAATTGATGACAGGAAAAAATCTAAAAGTGCAGCAAATAAAGAATACGAAAGGGAAAACAAACGACTAAGATGGGCAGGAAGCGCAAAATGACTGAGATAGAGTGACTAAGGATTTAGAAGCATTTTCGCAAGACAAAAAATCGATACCGCCTACAGGAAAATTAAAGAAGCCTTTGGAGAAGAGAGAAGCAGCTTCATAAACTAGAGCACAGACAAGGAAACGGTCCTAAGCAAAGAAGGGAACGTTGAATGGCGGAAGGAATACATAGAGGATCTACACGAAAGAGACGAACTTGAAGGCAATATAGAACAACGGCAACACAACGTAGATAAAGGTGAAATGAAACTGCGACAATAATTTGACAGAGCACTGAAAGGCCCCTGTAGAAGACCACAAAACTGCTGATAACTTTCGGAGAGCCTGCCATGATCGGACTACCCGTCCCATGTGCAAGATATCTGAGACGGGCGAAATACACTCAGACTTCAAGAAGAACTTCATAATTTCATCTCGAAAGACAGCAGGCGCTGACAGGTGTAAATATTACCAAACAATTTGTTTAATAAGTCATGGTTTCAAAACAGTAACTCGAACTCTTTATACAAGAATGGAAAAAATTTTAGAAGCCAATCTTGGGGAAGATCATTTTCGTTTTCGGGGAAATATAGGAACTCGCGAGCTAATATTAACCCAACGACATCTCTTACATGATACGTTTGTAGCACTGGCAGATCTGAAGAAAACTTTTGGTGGTGTTGAGTGGAACACTCTCTTTGAAATTATGAGAGTAGCAACGGTAAAATAGAGGGAGCGAAAGGCAATTTACAACTTGTATAGAGGCGAAACGGCAGTTACAAGGGTCCAGGGCATAAAATGAAAACAGTGCTGAGAAGGGCGTGACACAGAATTGTTGCCTATCCCCGACGCTATTAAATTTGTACACAGAGCAAGCAGTAAAGCAAAGACAAGTAATATTTGAAGCAAGAACAGATGTTCAGAGAGAAGAAAGAAAATCTTTGAGGATTGCCGATAACATCGTAATTCTGTCAGAGACAACGAAGGACTTACAAGTGCAGTTGAATGGAACGCGAAGTGTCTTGGAAGGAGGTTATAAGATGAACAGCAAGAAGAGCAAAAAACGGATAATGGAATGCAATCGAATTGAATCTGGTAATGTTGAGGGAATTAGATTATAAAATGAAACACATAAAGTGGTAGATGATAATTTGCTATTTTTCCGGCAAAATAACTAATGATGGCCGAAGTAGTGAGCCTATAAAATGTAGACTGGCAACGGCAAGAAAAGGCCTTCTAAAGAACAAAAATCTGTTAACAACTGATATAAATTTAAATGTTAGGAAGCCTTTTCTCGAAGCATTTGTCTGGAATGGAGCCATGTTTAGAAGTTATACATGGACGATAAACAATTTAGACAAGAAGATAATAGAAACATTTGAACTGTGGTACTAGAGAAGAATTCCCAACATAAGATGGGTAGATCCCGTAACTAATGAGGAGGCACTGAGTAGGACTGCAGGGATAAGATATTTGTGGCACAGCTTGACTGAAAGCAGGACTCGGTTGAAAGGAGTCATTCTGAGGCTTCAAGGGATCGTGAATTTAGTGTCGGAGAGAAGTGAGTGAGAGGAAGAAGACCAAGACATGAATACAGAAAGCAGATTCAGACGGATGTATGTTGCAGCAGTTATTCGGAGACAAAGAGGTTTGCATAGGACAGAGTAGCTTGTAAAGTTGCATGAAATTAGTCTTCGGACTAAAGACCACAATAACAATAGCAACAACAAGATATTATCACCGCACATATTTATGTCTGCCAGCTTGTTCAAATGGCTCAAATGGCTCTGAGCACTATGGGACTTAACATCTGAGGTTATCAGTCCCCTATAACTTAGAATTACTTAAACCTACCTAACCTAAGGATATCACACACATCATGCCCGAGGCAGGATTCGAACCTGCGACCGTAGCGTTCGCGCGGTTCCAAACTGAAGCGCCTAGAACCGCTCGGCCACAACGGCCGGCCTGCCAGCTTGTCCAGGAGGACAAATACTAGAAATTTAGCTGAAGAGGATTTACTAAAAATATGGACTGAAAACCGGTGTATTCCTGAACTCCAGTTGTTAGTACAGCGAACTCGAAGTCGTACATGAACATCGGCCGATGCAATAAGATAATAGACACATCGAGTGATGCTTGCCGTGAAGGGACTAATTGGGAACATATGGTTTCTCTTAGGCGCGTGCCAAGAGAAATTTGCCACAAGACGTATATAAGCAAGTGCAGCTTGCATTATGAACATCCAGTGCGTTGTAGTGGGAATTTCCTGCGGAAGATGGTGGTTCGCAGTGCATCATAAACGGCTCGAAGGCAGTAGATGTTTTCTGTTAATTTATTCCAAGTCCTATTCGGTGGCAGCCGGAAGATGAATCTTGACCGACATACTGAGTGCCAGTGAAGCGCGACACCGGCCGCTGCCATGCTCAGCACGGCCCGGGGTGACGTGAGTCTGCATCGTAGACAATATCGGACAGCGACAGAGAAGTATCGTGGCAGATATGGTAAGCTGTCACTGCCCGCTGAGTATAGACGCAGAGTCCCACCCGACCGTGGCAAGTGACTGGCGCAAGCATCCAGTGAGAGAACCTCGACCCTTGGGTGGCTTTTGGCGACTGGCTCCGGCAAGCCCACTGTGGCTCAGTGTCTTGGAGGATTTCATTTCGACCCCTCACTAATCAGGCGGCTGCTGGACCGCCTTGGCAGGTGATCCTGTCCAGATGACGACAGAGCAGAGGGGAGCTCATGGTGGATTGGCGGTTGACGACTTGATGACTCTCTGCTTCGAAACATACCTAGCTTGCCCGAACGGTGAGTATTTATTTGCATTAAAAGGGGTTTTTCGTGGTGCCGGGCTGCAGACGTCTCGTATGCCAAGTGGAATGTTAGGCGGTCACTGAACTGTAGGTGGACGTCAGTGCCCGATGAGGACTGTGACGCAACGCTGGCTCCTCTGCAGCACGTGGACCGCTTTACGGATCGTGCCTAGTAACGAGCCCTTCAGCTCAATGACTACGTTGTTGTCCAGTTCAGAATCTTTTAACAGTTAACTCAGTATTAATAATGGACGTCTGACACATGAACAGAATAACGTTGTTTTCTCGTCCGTCTCTCGTATTCCATGTTACTTCTGGAATAACTATTCAAAAATTTCGTCGGAGTTTGCAAGGACCAATTTGTAAATGCAGTGTTTTCATGTAAGTAATTGAGAGTGCATTATCGTTATGACAATAACAGAGCAACGCGCTGATTTCCTGTTTTCTGTTTCTTCGACTGCGGTCTTCATTATTATTTTTCTGGCAGTGTCAATATATTGTAAAATTTTTAGTGCAGTTTTCAATATTATTTCGGCATTCCATGTGAGTGCACAACATACTCACCGTTAAAAGAGCAGACGTGGCCAATTTGGATTCCTGTGAGTGTTACTATTAGCTGACGCTAGCAAAAGGCGCTAAATCCAATTTTAACACCTGTTACAAGTTTATTTTCCCTGCATGTTAATCTATCTGTTTCTGAATGGGAAGTATTAGCACGTCAACGTACTTATAAACTTTAACAAACAACTTCAACGCAAAGGAATGCTGTAGTCGTAGTAAAGATTATATTCATTAACATCCTTACTTATCTCTAAAGAAGGTGAGTTACCGTATACAGAATGATTCAGTGATGATGTTACAAACTTTGAGGACGATGGAGGAGGGTCCATGCATCAGTTTGAGGTAAGGTAACCTACCCCGGAAACGACGGAGTCGAAATTTGTCAATGAAAATCTTTCTGATAACTCTGACAGTCGGATTCATGCACCAGTACTGTTGTTGCTGAGACTATGTGGTACGAATCTTTCAGAAATCATAGTGTGATAGAAACAGGAACTGAATGTCTACGCTCCAAACTGCATACTTTATGAGGCGTCAGCACTTTTGCGCCTACTGTGAAACACATGTCTTCTACCGCAAGATGTTTCGTTTCCATATTTCTGAAGGAAGGGGTATGGACTAAAAGAGGAAAAATTTTCTATAAATAATGGCTCTAAAATGCTTACCTTGAGAGCTATAGGCACTTGTTCAGTAGAAGAGATGTGTTTCATACTATCGAAGCTGAGGAATCTCTCACAGCTCCTAAGGTATACATAATCTCTAAACCTATGTTTAGTATACATTTGGTTCTTGTTTTGGTCCTTACTACCGCCTCTGAAACTTGCCTACCCCACAATCTTAGCAACAACATCATCGGTATAGGCATCCCACTGTCAGAGGTTAAAATGGTTCAAATGACTATGAGTACTATGGGACATAACATCTGAGGTCATCATTCCCCTAGAACTTAGAACTACTTAAACCTAACTAACCTAAGAACATCACACACATCCATGCCCGAGGCAGGATTCGAAGTTGCGACCGTAGCGGTAGCGCGGTTCCGGTCTGAAGTGCCTAGAACCGATCGGCCACCGCGGCCGGCCACTGTCAGAGGTACCAGAACAATTACCGCTTACAAATGTAGACCCTGTCGTTTCGATTCAGAGTCCTTTCCTCAAACTGATACGTTTAACCTCCTCCATCATCCCTGAGAGCTTGTAACATCGTCATGGAATCACCTTGTGCTATTAGAGTCCAAGAATTAGTACTGGCTTCTTCATTGAGATTATTGGATGAAGGCCAGAATATTTCGAATTTATGTCGGCATACGATGGATGACGTAAACAATGTCAGATAATATTTCATCACAGCCTTTACAAACATTGCACTACGTACTTCTCTGATGATCTCCTTTACCAAGGAACCAGCGAGTGTTAAAAGTCGACATATTACTATCCTTGTCACCATTCCTATAGATCCTGAAGTCTTGGACCGAGTTATATACTTAGAAGAACACTAGGGACCGAGTTACTTAATATACTTACAGCATTACTACCTGGCGCATCTGTGTGCAAGGAAGGAAGGAAGAAACTTTAGAGTCTGGAGTTTCGTCAAGCACGAAGCTGTTAGAAACGGACCAGAGATAGAGATAGATTCGAGATGGATGCCGAAGGACATTGTCCCCATTCTGTTCCAAGGAACCATTCCTGCGCGTTTAACTTAAACAATACAGAGACACCCGGGAAAACAAAAACTTTAACGGCCAAATGGTGATATGAACCACCGTTCTAATGTACACGAGTCCAGTGCGTTAGCACTGCTACATCTCGCTCCGACTTCAGCATTGAGCCAACACAGTGGACGAATCTCTCCTGTCCATAATACACATTCGGAGAGGATATTACCAACATTTTCTATGCTCTCGCTGGGCGTTTTACTCTCCGCTGTGCAAGACCCCCCCTTCAATTCGCTGTATCCATATATTCCTAACTGTGGGGCAGGATGTTCGATACTAACCGAAGTGTGGCGCTACTGACAAATCCATTTCACGGAGACTTGTCATACACCCTGACAAGCGAATACAGCACCCTTTGAACTCGACGAGGTATACTGGCGCCTCATCTCGAGTTTCACTCCTAATGACGGCTCTCCACTGGCATGCCGCACACGTTTCCGGTTACTGAAGTAAGTTTTGTGGCTTGTTTCTTTGGGGCACTTAATATTATCGTTAACAGCGCCATTGTGTTTTATGAGATGAATATCGTTAAAATATGCAAAACGCGGACATAAAAAAACTAAACAAGATCGCATTTGTTTTTACCCTCTGTCCCATATTAACACAATTAAATAGAACGTACTTCTGGCCATACATGTACACTGGCTCTCTGGTAAATTAGCAGTTGGTCTCTGGGTTACTTTTCAACCTGTGAGGTACCACTGATTTTTTGCTATTCTTTGTGCATGTTGGAACTTTCACATACATATGTTACCTAATGTATCGTGGCATAAACCACAAACATCAGCTTACACTGGGAAACTAACAGACGTACTGTGCTGGACATTATACGTGCAATATCAAAAGGTGGAATATAATAAAATTGCCATAAGTGTACTATGAGTTTCGATGTGAAAACGATTAGTATTTCATGGTAACGTCAGAAAATCGGTAGGAGTAATGAAACAATTATACATGACTGTGCTTAAACTGACACACAATATTTTTAGCGCAACGCAATCTGACTTTCATAAATCCCTACAAAACAATGGCCCTGACTAACATTAACCTATACCTTTCACAAATCACTTACCTCACAAAAATCTTCGTTACTCGAACTACTGCAATACAGCGAGCGCCACTACTGCCAGCTAAATAAAAGATTCAAACTACGGAAGGCACTAACTACTGATAGGCATAGTTAGCAAATGAAATACTTTAATACAGAACAAACAATGTATTTACCTAAATAGTCATAATATACATAGCAGTTCATGACATCCAGTCTTACAAATTTCAAAACTCCGCCATCTCTCTCCCCACATCCACCACTGCTGGTGGCTCACCTCCAACTGCGCAACGCTACGCGCTGTTCCCATCCAACTGCCCAAAACTACAATGGCGAATATTACAACAATGCAAAACAGCCACAGACTGCACACAGCACAGCCAGTGATTTTCATACAGAGCGCTACGTGGCGTTACCAATATAAAAACCTAAACAGCCTACTTACATAGCCCCCATGCTCCCCACAAAAAATTTTACTAATTGTTTTGGGCAGTGGCCAATAATGATTTGAAAAAAATTTTCATAATTACAATTACAAAGATATCAAATGCACACACTTATTGATACAATGTTGGTCAAAAGCTAAAATTTTCTCACAGTCCATAAAGACAGTCCATTATCCTTGCTATTGACATTCCTTTGTAGAAAGCATCGCAAATACGACACCCTCATTACTTGGAAAGATACTTACATCTGCACACCTGATTATGACAAGCGTCTTTCTGAGAGAATTTCTACTAACTTATGAAACGTCCCCTTAGAACAATTATACATGACTGTGCTTAAACTGACACACAATATTTTTAGCGCAACGCAATCTGACTTTCATAAATCCCTACAAAGAAATGGCCCTGACTAACATTAACCTACACCTTTCGCAAATCACTTACCTCACAAAAATCTTCGTTACTCGAACTACTGCAATACAGCGAGCGCCAATACTGCCAGCTAAATAAAAGATTCAAACTACGGAAGGCACTAACTACTGATAGGCATAGTTAGCAAATGAAAGATTTTTAATAGAGAACAAACAATGTATTTACCTTAATAGTCATAGTATATATAGCAGTTCATGACATCCAGTCTTACAAATTTAAAAACTCCGCCATCTCTCTCCCCACATCCACCACTACTGGCGGCTCACCTCCAACCTTGCAACGCTACGCGCTGTTCACAGCCAACTGCCCAAAACTACAATGGCGAATATTACAACAATGCAAACCAGCCACAGACTGCACACAGCACAGCCAGTGATTTTCATACAGAGCGCTACGTGGCGTTACCAATATAAAAACCTAAACAGCCTGCTTACAGTAAAAGCATCTAAATTTTATACACACTGTATCACAAAAGAAGTTAGTCACCCACAATGCATTGTCAGCTGTTAATTTAATTTTATGTACGGATGCACCTTCAACAAGTATGCAAATTATAAATGTTGCAATTTTCTGTGACAAGTAGAACGCCAACCACAGTGCATTAGTATGGTTCTTGTTTAATGTTTCCACCAGGCATCGTCAGGCATATAAGTGGCATTAACAAGTCAGTTATTAAGTGATCATCATGAAGGCCATGGAGTGAGTAGCTACGTACTCGTGTGTAACAGCATTATCAGAACATGACAGAGATTGATAAAGGACTCATTCCGAGTTATTCATTTGGTCGGCTGATCGAATCGTGCAACACCCAGATTTGTGAGGCATTCTGATGCAACAGTAGCCCGATGCTGGACTGCAGGTGAACATGAGCGCAAACTCACTCGAAGTCGAAGTTAATGGCAGTCCACGTTGACCACCACAAGGGAAGGTCGCCCTTGTGCATCAAGCACATCGTAAACCTTTCACAGCTGTGTCTGCTTCCGAGAACCAGTAACGGAGTCCCTGCAACATTCTGTGTAACGGTGCACTATTGGTAGGAGACTAGCAGCAGCCACGGTAGGAAATTAACATCCCACAGATAGGCCGCCGTTAACAAGATAACACAAACGGATGCATTAGGAGTGGTGCCGTGATCTGGAACCATGGACTACGGACGGATAGCATAGCATTATGTTCAGCAACGAACCGTGGTTCGGCATCACCAGGGACTGTCGTACTCTATGGCAGCGATCTGGAGGTTGGTCACGCTCTTGCAGTGTACTGGAAAGGCACAGCGATATTACTCTTGGGATCACGGGTTGGGGAGACATAGGATATGACTTCAGGTCACGCTACAACATTACGTGAAGGATATCCTGCGTCCTCATTTGTTTGTGCTCTTGCGACAGTATCATGACGCCATTTTCGAACAAGACGGAGGTCGTCTACACATGGTACGTGCCTCTATGAACTGTTTCAAAGACGTTGAGGTAATCCTGTGGCCAGAAAGATCCCCATACCGTCCCCGGTAGAACATGTGTGGTACCAGCTCGGACGACAACTCTATCCCCGCGCAACTATCCAGAATACCAAATGAAATTTACATTAATGTAATCATGACGAGCCAGTTCAGCGTGCTCATGACAGCAAGAGCAGTTCAGCTAAAATATTATGACTACGCGTAATGCCTGGTGGCTGATAGACATGTAATTAAGTAATAATTTATATTGTCTGAAGAGGGCTGGTCAATGAGCTGAAACTACTAATCAATAAAGGTGTTTTAGCCATCTTAACCTAGCTTTTTTATCCAGACATTATGATCTTTATTGGCTGTCAAGGAGCATATATTTATATATTTGGTGTGTGTTGTTTCGGACATGCTCGACAGAACAGACTCCATATATCTAAACGTAAGGAACACGTTATCTTTTAGTCCTAGTCATGCCAATACACTTTTATTTTTTAAGTGTAAAATGTAAGATGAAACAGAGAGTTTCTCATTGAGAACCCACGTTTCAATGCCATCGCGTTATGACTGTTTAAGAAGCAGGAATGAGCAGTGTGGGCTCGATACTCAGTCGATTTCCTCTCTCTAGGATCTTCTTTGCCTCTTAACTTTGGACCTCGCTAGCGCCGCCCTCACTAACGATAAGAACGCGCAGCCGGAAGCCTTCGTGATCGATGAGATCTATGAGGGACTGGAGTTTGCTTTGGAAGGGCGAGCAGCTCGAGGCTTTTAATGCTACGGGGCCACATGGTAAGGCCTGATGATGGTGGAGCGTTTGGTTCGCATGCGTTCAGACGGTGACTGTCTGCCCCGCCAACTGGTTTCTCTTAGTAGGCATATTAGTGTAGTTCGGAGCCTACGGCTACTTGGAGTTGTTGACCGGTTCGACACCAGCGGAGGCGGAGCGGAAAAACGGCCCCTTCCTGTCTAAGCTAAGTGAATTACATTTTCCCCTCGCCTTCCCTACTCCTCTTTCATCTTCTGCCTGGTTTTTTGTTATTTTGACGTATAATCAATCCCACTGCAATAGAGTTACATGCTACAACTGTTAATATGAGGCTGCTCCCTTACCTGTCCCCCTCGCCCCCCATTTTAAAAATACTTGTTTGTTACTTATTAGAAAGCCTGTACTTAGTTTCAATGTGTGAAACGTGATTTATAATTAATGGCAGCTGGTAAGAAGATATTATCCTAAATTTATTTACTGAAATTAAGTGTCTGTTACTGTTCATTAAGCGGTCACTGATGTTGCCCAGGAATCCTAGACCTTGCTGGTTAATGAATTTCTGTGTTTGTTTACTGAAGGCCGCTGTGTTGCCTGCCCACATCGCCCCCCCCCCCCCTCCCACTTTCATACTCACACACCTTTTTAAGATCAGTTGTTTGTTCCTCATGAAGACCTGTACTTGGTTTTAACGTATGAAAAGATGGTTTGTAATCAATGACAGCTGAATACGAGAAATTTTGTTAAGCTAGTCCAGTGCCATAAGTGGATACTGATTCCAAAATAGTTGTATCTTGTTGCTTAATAAGGAAACGTGGTAAAGCTGTTTATTGAAAGCTGCTGTCTTGCTCTTCTCCCTTAAAGTAACTTTGGTCGCTGCTTATGAAAATCTGTCCTTATTTATATCACTGTTTGATGCTTACAAAAATCTGAGCTTCTGATTTTAATGAATTCACAGCAGACTTTTACAACTAACGAAAGGTAACCCAGGTGGGACTGTTTAATTGATTGAGAATTTAGGCAAAATTTAGTGTACTAACAACGTTTATTTTCCCAGAACGGACATAAATTATGCTAAACAAGTTATTGATCGAATACCGTAAACAACTAACAGGTGATTTAAGACTACACTGGACAAGGATCCTGGTTGACAGAGACAGTTTAACTAGTGGAGTGAGTCAAGTACTCTGGCCCAAAAATGTAGATACGCAAACTGAATTAATCTGACGCAGAGCAGACTTTGATTGGTCAAATCTACTGAAGTTTCTCTACATAGGTGCCGCTGAGAACAAGCGGCGATTGAGATCTGTATGCCCTGACAATGCCAGAGTGACAGTACGTTACCCTGTTCGCTTCGTGTGGTGATGTAAGTTGTAGCTGGCGAGATATGTGTGGCGGAGGTGAGACAGGGAGGCGCCACCTGTGATGCGATCGCGGCCATGAAAGAAATACAAAACTCTTAGGGTCTAGCGGTCACGCAGACGGATCGAAATTTACTTTGTACCAGGGCCCTGATATCACGGTAGATTTCAGTGTCTGACACACCAGTTCGCTGGTCGTACCAGAGCGCACAAGCATACCAAACGTCAAGACTGGTAAACCAGAAACGAATAAGGGGGCCCTCAGCAAACGAGAAGTCCGAGACGTTTGAAGTCACACTGTCGGTACAGTAAAAACTTCACCACAGGCTTCTCAGTCTAAACTACTCGCAAGTGAAGTCAGTCTCAGGACAGATCCCAAATACCAACTACACACGTCAGAGCTTCGACCAGAAGTGCTTAGCAGACCAAAGTCCCCACCAGAGGGCTTCGCAACTCTCCAGAAAAAAAATTACCGTTTTCCCGCAAAGTGCACGAACGACACTGCCTTCACCCCATCTTGAGCCAGTCACAACGCTTTAAAGGCGCTAAATTTCGCTTCCCACACGACAATACAAACTCATGTCAGACAAGCGTAAAATTTAAGAAACCTGCTTCTCTGAAAAAAAAAAAAAAAAAAAGAAACCGCCAGTTACTGGCTTTTATTAATTTTTCGCAGACAGGGAAGAGCTGATTTTTTCCAAAGTCATGTCTCTTCCCTCGGCAATGAGGGAACAGATACAATCTCAAAGATCTTTTTCTGAATCATCTGTGCCTTTGAGCTTGTTAGTCGTAGCTATGAGGTATAATAAAGATTATATCGGCAAACGTTTCTCAGACACTGGACTTTTCTTATACAACCGAGGCAAGTGGTTCAATGGCCTATTTGCACTATCGGCGAACATGAAAACAAGTGAATGTTTATTATGCGTGGCTCTGCACACAATGCCCAGTTTACGGCCCCACTGTGTAGATACGTTCCATCAGATCATCATTCCAGCCCAGGCTTCTGCTGGTGCCACGACAGGTGCTGCGACGTTCTGTTGGAGACCTGTCTCGACAATGGAGCTGCCCTGTCTGCCCTGTAAGGCTGTGGACCTGTCTGGCAAGATTTACTAAAGGATGGGCTGGCCGCCAATTGCTTTCATCCCCCAACAAGCCGTTGCTACAAGCTAAGAATCGTAAAAATACCTCATGCTTTTAGCGCCCTACCAGGCTCCATCAACATCTGCTCAGACCGTTAACTTTCTAGAGTCTCGCTCAAGGTGCGTCAGGTTGTAACGAAATCTTTAATAATTTTCCGTATGCGAAAAATAGGTGAGAGGGTAACTTGTCCTCTCTCACTAATGGTAGCTGTGTATGAGATTTCCCCCTAAAAGCCAGTGCGTTTAGGTGACATGCATTAAGTGATTTAATAGGATGTAACTGCTTATTGTTGGCTGTTGTTTTACACGCCTCCCTGTAAATGTTATCGTTTGCTGTTTGAAGAAAAGGAGGAGAAAGAGGAAGGGAGCAACTGTTCTTGGTTTCAACGTAATGACATGCGATTTTAT
Organism: Schistocerca nitens; assembly: GCF_023898315.1. Lineage (NCBI taxonomy): Eukaryota > Metazoa > Arthropoda > Insecta > Orthoptera > Acrididae > Schistocerca > Schistocerca nitens. Next base: position 672,520,993 of record NC_064618.1, read on the forward strand.
AATTAATAGCAGCTATGTCTGATGGATTGAGTTAACTTCTCTGTGAACTTACCTCTGCAGCCAACAATTCACTCAGTGCTGGTTGTCTGTTGAAGGTCTCCTACCCTGATGTCTATTTGATGGTAATTAATTGAAATATGGCAACTGTTTAGATAGTATTTATTTAGTATTGGTCTTCGTAAAATTGTTTTGTGGTTCAATATGGTTCAAATGGCTTTGGGCACTATGGGCCTCAACTTCTGAGGTCATTAGTCCCCTATGACTTAGAACTAGTTAAACCTAACTAACCTAAGGACATCACACACATCCATGCCCAAGGCAGGAATCGAACTTGCGACCGTAGCGGTCTCGCGGTTCCAGACTGCAGCACCTAGAACCGCACGGCCACTTTGGCCGGCATTGTTTTGTGTTCTAAACCTGTTGAACGCTGTAGCAACCATGTGGGGATTCCATTCCTTTCATTTTGGGACACCTCCTGAACAACCCTACCCCAGTTTTACCTATCAGGAATGTCTGTCAGAAGATGTGGGAAATCTGAAGTACCAGGATCATGACCTATTGAGACTGCAGTTTTTGGTTCTGGGAAATTGGTGTTCAGATTAGTTGGCATCCCACGACTGTCAAGTGAATATGTGATCGATAGTTTCAGGGCGACCATGCTTAGTGCTGTGTAGGCTCTCAACAGTCGACGTGACTAGTGTCAGAGAGGACATACATAATACGAGGGCTATTCATAGAGTAAGGGCTGGTCGATAGCGAATTGGAAACCACAGTGATAATCAATAACGTTTGATTTGCAGCAGTTGGCTACAACTTCCAGCTACTTCTCTACATATTCGCTGCTTCAACTGAGAAATCTGTCGTATCATTGTACCAACTTTACAACAAACTCGTTATAGAAGGCAGCTGCCTCTGCTTTCTGTCGAATCTCTACACTTAAATGCAGCTGTGCCAACCTTCTGTCTTAGTGGCCAGCGGTTAATGCTGGCACAGACGAAAATTAGAGGGAGCCTAGTCCGGGCTGAGCGGTGGGTGATCATACACTGCCATCTAAAACGCTGCACGAACTTCTTCAGTGCCCCTGCACTGTGTGGCCGAGAACTGGCATGAAGAAGGAAATTCGTGAAAGTTAAGTTGTGTGGGTTGTATGAAATCAGGACAAATCTCTCACAGGCACTCACACTTGGCAGGAGCCGGTATTTTCTAGGCATCATTATGTGCTCACTGTGTGCTCAGAACTGAAAAGAGCAACGCTACGCGACTGACGGACACACACTGCCCAAAACATCCTAGCCAAACCTCGTCAGCTTTTTCCTGTGGTTACCACTTTGAGAGTGATCGGACCTTCCTTTCCAAACAGCCCTCGTATTAACGTGACTGTAGGATCGTTCATAAATATCGCCTCATACGAGAAATTGGCTTGTTGGCAACAAGGCAGTATCGACATTGACATTGAAAGGACTTCTGGAGCACCACCAACTGTCAGCACGGTGACCTTTGTAAAGGCTTCCCTCGTGCAACAACCAAAACATGTGCGCTGACATTAGTGTGCCCATCTACAGCCCTAGACCGCGGGCTGGCGCCAAGTGGTCTTCCCAAACGAGTCCCGGAAGTATCATGATGGACGTATATCCTCTGAGGCTGACGAAAATTATCAGACTAAAACTCTCATAGCCGTATAGACGCAGTGCCTGGTGTGATGGTGTCACGGTCCATTCAGAACACAACACAATCAGTTGTGATACATATTATCGACAGCAGCAGTTACGCTTATTACATTTTAAGTCCAGTGGCTATGGTCTACGTGGGTGTGCTGAAAAGTCATGCCTCGGAGTTTTTTATTCTTTTCTCAACATCGGTTGAGATATTTAATGCAATTCACTTTAGTTGGTCGAATTTCAAGGCTCAATGACGCAATTTGGAATCCTCTGGCGCTAGAGAGCTCTGAATTTCACCCTGTTAAATGGTGGTGTGTAGGTAGCTACACTGTCCAGTCACATTAATTGCTCCACCTGTGAAAAGCCTGAATAACCACCGTTTGCAACGCAAATAGCGGCGAAATGTGCAGGACAAGAGTCAGTGCGTTTCTGGAGAGTACCGACAGGGGTGTGGAGCCATGCCGATTCCAGTGTCGTGGCCAACTGCGCTATGTTTCTCGGTTGAGGATCCATTGCGCTAACAGCCCGATCGAAATGATCCCCCATAGTTCGTATTGTGTTTAAATTCGGGCAGTTTGGTGGCCAGTGTAGTAAGGTATACTCATCCTGATGCTCTTCTAATCATGTAGCGCTGGACATGGTCACCAAGGACAGATGCAGACTTGTGCTTATCCATTGTGCCTTCCAGAATGACGAGATTACCTAGGAAGTGTCACACAAACGTTCCTCAGACCATAATGCTCTCTGCTACTGCCTCGAGCCTTGCAGAGTGTTTGGTTTCAGACGATTCATCCCATACATGCCAGTGGCTATCTGTCTGACGATGCATAAGACGTGCTTCATTGGAAAAGGCCACCTGTCGCCACTCGGGTGGATGTCAAGTTGCGGTATTGGCATGCAAATGCCAGTGTTCGTCACAGATGAACAGATGTCAGCATGGGTGCATGAACCAGGCGCCTATTGCGGAGGTCCATACGTAGCAAAGCTCGCTGAATGGTTGTTGGGGAGACATTGCTGGTAGCTTCTTGATTCATCTGAGTGGTCAGAAGCGCATCAGTTGCACATCTATTCGCCTGTAAAACCCGTCGTTCTCCACCAAGTAAGTGTCATGTGACTAGGGCCTCCCGTCGGGTAGGCGGTTCGCCGGGTGCAAGTCTTTCCATTTGACGCCACGTCGGTGACTTGTGCGTCGATGTGGATGAAATGATGATCGTGAGGACAGCACAACAGCCAGTCTCTGACCTGAGAAAATCTATCGCCCAGCCAGGAATCGAACCCGGGCCCTTTGGACTGACATTCTATCGCGCTGACCACTCGGCTACCGGGGGCGGACGTAGTTCTCCACTGTCATCTAAGGATCTGGTGCATCACAGTTGCCTCAGAGCCGTTTTCTCATGCACTCTGCAGTTGAACCATGGTGGCATGCAAACAGTTTACAAACATAGCTCTTTCCGAAATGTTTCCATTCTTAGCTCGATGTCTTACGATCATGCCAATTTTGGATGTCAAATAAGTCGCTCCGCTTCCGCATTTCGACGATGACTGCAGTTTTCTCCGTCTCCGTCTGACACGCTTCATTTATCCTCCACAGCTAGCACTGAAATCTGACGTCTGTGAGAGGTAATTGCAAGTTGATGTCGAACATAGGCGATGGTCACATTAATGTGACTGGACTGCGTAGCTTTCTACGTGAAAAACAGTGTGTTGTAATCGAGTTTCTAGTCGCAGAAAATGTGTCTACACCTGCTGTTTGAGGCTTTCCCGGGGCTGCATCTGATTCATACGTTCCCGGGAATTACGACGGTTAATATTGTAGAAAGCGCACAATATTTCAGCGAGACAACTGCCCGCCATCTTCAGGTGCTACTGTCGCGTCGCTGAGAAGCTCGCCAATTTATATGCTGGCTTCCTAGAACAGCGCAGGCGCCAGTGGGGCATAACGTAATCGAAGACCAATCGTAGACAGCGTCGAATACCAGAGCCCTCTGCTGGAGAAACGGGCCGCGGTCTGCGGAAGCGCGCCGCGGCGCGGGAAAATGCGGCCGGGAGCAACTGACCCGTTCGCTCGCGCGAGGTGTTGGCGCGCGATTTAAGCATCTGCGGTAAGGCTTCCCATCTGCGTTGACTAGGTGCGGTTGCTAATCTGTGGCTGACGATTCTTCAGTGCCACCAAGGCTGGCTCCATGACTTTGCTCCGGTGAAACCCCGTGTCTCTGTCTATTAGGTCACTGCTTATACGTATTTCGACCGCCTCTTTGATGATGGAGTCCCAGTATGTGGAAGCATGCGAGAGGATTTTGGTTTCTTTATAATTCATGCCGTGTCCCGTGGCAAGGCAGTGTTCAGCAACCGCAGATTTCTCTGGCTGACCCAACCTCGTGTGACGTTTATGTTCGTCGCATCTGTCTTTGACCGTACGACGCGTCTGGCCCATATAAGACTTCCCACATTGGCACGGGATTTTGTATATTACTGGTCTTCTCAGGCCGAGGTTGTCTTTAACAGAGCCCAGCATTGATTGCACTCGTGCTGGAGGCCGCAAAACACATTTAATCCGGTATTTCTTGAAAATTCTACCCATCTTAAAAAATGTGTCTACTACTGAAATCAATAGAAAACACGAAAGCTATGTATAATTATGATTCTATCGACATCAATAATGCCCAACGTTGGGTTCTTAGTTCTCATAATCGAGGAAAGTTACAGGAAACGGCATCAGGTGTGCTCTATGTGTTTGCCTGGTGGCCTCATGCAACATGCTGAAGAGGCTATTGCAGCAGACACTGAGGGAAAAGGGCGCAACCAAACCGCAGATCGTGGCACACTTTGTAACAAATGATGTTTGTCGTCTGGGCTCCAGTTCATTCTTGTGTCATTCCAGAGACAGACAGAGAAGGTGCATGGAGTTTCAATGAAGCTCACAGTTTTCAGCATTGTCCCCAGAACTGATAGTGGTACTTTGGTTCTGGGTCGCGTGGAAGTACTGAACCAGAGATTTCGAAGGTTCTGTGACAAGATACGCTGCTTCTGGACTTGAGCCATAGGGTTGAAAACTGTATGATCCCCCTAAATGGGTCAGGTGTGCACTGCACATCAGAGGCTGCTACACAGGTATCTGACTGTGTGCGGGATGCACAAAGGCGCTTTTAGATTAGGTGACTCTACATCCAATCCTGGTAACGATAGCTGTAGGAAACCCAGACGTATCAGTGTAAGATCGAACGACATCCCTCCGAAAGGTGAAAATATTAAAATCCTACAGGTAAACTGCCGAAGCATTCGCAACATAGTGTCTGAGACTGAAGCGCTTATGAAAAGTAGTGAAGCTCACGTAATACTAGGTTCAGAAAGCTGTTGAAACCTGAAGTTGATAGCAGTGAGATTTTAAGAGAACATTAGGCAAATGGGAAATGGAGGTGGTGTATTTGTCGCAGTGGACAAGAAACTCAAGCTGCATGTGATATTGTTAGGACACGACTCAGGCCAGGGGTGGACATAAAACGATAATTGAATCCTTTCGTCCCCCACCAGACTCACCTCCTGATGCAACCAAAAACTTTAGAGAAACTCAGTTCACTTACACATAAAGTTCCTCAGTCGTATCGTTATCACCGGTGGAGACTTCAATCATCCAAAATTTAATTGAAAGAATTACAGTTTAGTTAGTGCTGGGCGTGATAGGACATCCTGTGAGATTTTACTTTCTTCTCTGAAGACTACCTGGAACAGATAGTTAGAAACACCACTCGTGATGGAAATATAATGGATCTAATAGCAACAAATAGACGTGACGTCTTTGAGGATGTCCACATGACAACTGGTATCACGGACCATGAAGTTTTTTATCAGCAATTATTACCAAATACAAAGGACAAGTAAAACAAGCAGAAAGACATATATGTTCAGTAAACTAGAGGAAAAATCAGTAGTGTTATATCTCAATGAGGAACTTGAAACTTACAGCACAAGGCAGGAGCATGTAGAGGAATGTGGGCTCAAGTTCAAAACAACAGTTGACCATGCACTGGATATGTACGAAGTAGAACAGTTAATAACGGGAGGGAACCTCCATAGTATACAGAGAGTACTGCATAATAGTTGTAAAACAATGTGTGGGCTATAGATAGCTGCTGAATGAAACGTGTTTGCCTGCCAAGAAAGCAGTGCTTGATACCTTCAGTGACTACCGTAGCAGAATATTGTCAAGTGATCTTTCTTAGAACTCAAAGACATTCTGGTCGTATGTAAAGGCTTTTAGTGGCACCTAAGTTAGTGTCCATTCTCTAGAGAATGAAACAGGAACTGAAATTGAGGGTAGCAAAGGAAAAGATGAAATGCTTAACTCCATTTTCAAATGTTCCGTTATAAAGGAAAAAGCAGGATAATTGTCCCAATTTAATCCTCGGGCCATTGAAAAGATCTGTAAATAACTATTAGAGTCAGTAGTACTGAGAAACAACTGAAATCGTAAAAATTGGACAGAGACCCAGGGGACCCCAGGGACCCCTGTCAGATTCTATACTGAATTTGCGGCTGGGTTAGTCCCGCTCCTTACTGTAATCTCATGTCGCACGCATCTACAGGAAGGGTAGTATAGATGACCCATGAAACTACTGTCAAATATCCTTGACATCGATTTGTTATACAATCTTAGAACATATTCTGAATTCAAACGGATTGAGGTATCTTAAATAAAATGACCTCCTGAATGGATTTACAAAACATCGATCATGTGAAACCCAATCCGCTCTTCAGAAATATGACATACTGAAAGCTTTGTCCCAAGGCAGTCAGGTCGATGCTACATTTCCTGATTTCCGAAAAGCTTTTAAGTCAATACCACACCATCGGTTATTGGTTCAAATGGCTCTGAGCACTATGGGACTCAACTGCTGAGGTCATTAGTCCCCTAGAACTTAGAACTAGTTAAACCTAACTAACCTAAGGACGTCACAAACATCCATGCCCGTGGCAGGATTCGAACCTGCGACCGTAGCGGTCTTGCGGTTCCAGACTGCAGCGCCTTTAAACGCATGGCCACTTCGGCCGGCCATCGGTTATTGTCAAAAGTATGATCATATGCGGTATCACGTGAAATTTGTGACTGAACTGAGGTCTTTTTAATAGGGAGGACGCAGCATATTATCTTGGATGGATAGACATCGTCAGACGAAGAAGCAACTTGGGGTGTGCCCCAGGGGAGTATGTCGGGACCACCGCTGTTCATGTTGTATATTACTGACATTGTAGACATTATTAATAGTAAAATCAGGCTTTTTGAGGATGATGCAGTTATCTATAATGAAGTACAATGTGGAAGAAGGAGCACAAATAGTCAAATCTTGATAAGATTTCAAAGTGGTGCAGATATTGGCGACTTGCATTAAATGTTCAGAAATGTAAATTGGTGCATTTCACAAAACGAAAAAATGTGTTATCCTATGACCGTAATATCAGTTAGTCACTGTTGAAATCGGCCAACTCATTCACATACATAGGTGTAACACTTTGTAGGGATGTCAAATAGAATGATCAGGTAGGTTCAGTCGTGGGTAAAGTAGGTGTTAGACTATGGTTTATTGGTTGAATACTGGGGAAGTGCAGTCAATCTACAAAGGAAATTCCTTACGAATTACTCTTGAGACCGGTTACAGAATATTGTTCAAGTGTATGGGGCCCATACCAGATAGGACTAACAGGGTTTTATTGAACGTATGTGGAGAAGGACAGCACGAATAGTCACAGGTTTGTTAATCCGTGGGAGAGCGTGAGAGACATACTTAAGGAACTAAACTGGAAGACTCTTGAAAGTAGACCTAAACCATCCCGAGAAAGTCTGTTAACAAAGTTTCAAGAAACGGCCTCAAGTGATAACTGTATGAATATACTACAACTCCCTAGTATCACTCACACAGAGATCATGAGGATAAGATTAGAATAATCATTGCATGCACAGAGGCACTCGAACAATCATTCTTCCCACGCTCCATACGTGAATGGAACAGGAAGAAACACTAATAACTGTTACAATGGGATGTAATCTCTGGCGTGCACCTCATGGTAGTTTGCGGAGTGTGGATGTAGATCTAGATGAAACGGTGGTGCTAACCTCAACGTGTGTGACATAGCGTGGAGTATTTCCAAAAGTTAAAGAACACCTTCTATTGCTTCACTTTGATGATGAAGCGGTCCATATTCTACAGTGACTGAATAAACAAATTTATCTCTCGTTGGGAGAAATGAGTTCGTCGTCAAGGTGACTATGTTGAGAAATAAACATGTATACATCAAGAATAAAAATGGCACAGAGCTGAAGGTAGCATGGAATCACTTACCCTTGCCTATCCTCCACGTTCTGTCCGATTACAAAACAACTATTGTTGCTGCCATAAATGGCACGTCTGTTTACTAACTTTTGCTTCACATATGCGTCCAAACGACTTACAATTTTAATGGTGTATTCTCCCTGAAATACTGTACGCGTATTGTAAGTAAAGTATCGTTATTAGCAATCTTACCTCGTGATTCAATTTTATGGGCAGTAGTGTAGATTGAGGAAACGGAAATATTATAATACAGCGCATATTAGCGACCAAAACCAGCATGTGTCTGTAGAACAAATTTGAGAAGAGAGTCGCCGATGTTTAATAGTAGAGCACTGTTTCAGCCCTGGTACCGTATTTTTATAATAAGGTGGATTTGAATAGGGGTCTGATCGAAGACATTAATCTCACATCTAACAATGTGGAATGCATTAAGTAATTTTCGCTGTGAATATTGATATGCACTGTGTATCTGTAGTCCTCTTTATTTAGAAACTTCCAAATGCTGTTACGAAAAATACAGCTGTAATAGTTGATAAGTATCAAAAGTAAAGCAAATCAGACGCCTCTTCATATACTGTCACTTCCCTCATTTCGTTATCCTGAGCCAATCAGCAAATTTCAGGTGTATCACGACATAGATAACTTTTGCTGTTTACGTTAATTTATTACTTTCAAAAGTGTGGTAATTGCTATATCACAATGGCGTGATGCATGGAGGTTACATTTCCGGGATGCGCTCAGGACAGTAGACTGCGTTTCCATCCTCCCGGCCCAATACGAGCGGGTAAGTGACGAACATGACGCCCTGTTTGTGTTGCTTTTCGTTCGAAGTTAATGGCGACGCACCGCATTGGACCGCCCACACGGCCCTTTACGCACGCTAACAAGTGTGGGGAGGTGTTTTGACAATCTGTCAACCGGGTGTTAATTGCAGCGCCCGCCGCTGCGGCGCTGCCGGCAATCGCGTGCGAGGTGATTGTCACTTGTTTGGCGACGCTTTTAGCGGGCGTCGGCCGCGGAGCGGCGCTGCGGTCGGCTGCGGCCGCTAATGGGGCTCATCCTATCACCTCGGAAACGGCGACCACCCTTTAAATCCGGCCGTTAAAAGAAATCGTGCGTGAAAGACCACGAGCCCTTTCGTAGCTGATTGGGTTGGCGGGTTCTACACTATTCTTTTTTGGCTCAGGCCCAGACGTGTGGAATATTGCTGCAGTTATTATAGTTCCACCCAAGTTTCTTAGATGTTTGTAATATAGTAGCTATGGGTGGCGCCACAGAATATCTAATTATAGAGTGCTTGGTAATCCAGCAAGTCCTAACACTGTGAGTCATAATAACCCGTTTTGTCCTATCGCTATTTCACATCTGTGATGGACTAGATAAGTATAGAAGGGATTTTATTTCTATTCTTAACAGTCCATTAATACCTTCAGGACGTCACACGGAGTTGATTTGGGATTCGAGTGTGACAATAGTTCCATACTCACCCCCCTCCCGCATCTAGGGTTGACTGCGGAAACAGGTTGATCTGTAGCATAGACCGCAGCTCAAAAATGGTTCAAATGGCTCTGAGCACAACTGGACTTAACATCTGAGGTCATCAGTCCCCTAGACCTATTCCCGAGGCAGGATTCGAACCTGCGACCATAGCAGCCGCGTGGTTCCGGACTGAAGCCCCTAGAACCGCTCGGTCACCGCGGCCGGCTAGCCGGCAGCCTAAGTTCGTCATTGACCGCATATACTAGATAATTATACTTGTCGTTATGAGAACATGTGATCCATTCTTTGACATTGGTTCGGCTGTTGCAAATTTCGCTATCAATTTGTCAGTCCACGTTCGAGCAATATTTAAAGACATTTTCTTTGGAAATAACTAATACCTCAAGCATAAGCTTGAAAGGCTTTATTACATAAAAGGCAAATCTCTTACAGATAATTTCAAGAATATAATTCCCATGTAGAGTGAACCCTAACGCTGCTAACAATCTTTCGGAAGCTCTTCAAGGATATTTTCTGAGTATTTTGATATAAAGGTAGCTCCGGTCTCCAGTGGTTCGTCACAGAATAACAGTTATGATATATTCTGATTGTTACCTCGATTAGCTGTGTTCGCCTGATATTACCTTCGGAACAATGGGAAAGCCTGTAACATGCATCCATCTCCAAATCATACAACACAAAAGGCACTGTAATGAAACTCAGATAGACAAGGTGATTGAAAAGTCATGTCCGACAGACCAAATTCGGTGTTACTGAAGATGGCGAAAGCTACAACGAAATGAACGACCCACCACCAGGGCACAGCCGAAACGATTAGTCGTGTGCAGTACAGCACCACATGGCCGGTTGTCTGTGAGGGAGAAGAAAGGATATTAGCCCCAGAACACTAGAGGAGGGGAAAATGTTGCCTTGCTACCAAAAAATGGTAATGTTTGCTACTCTACATTTCGTTCGAAGGAAGTCATAATTTATACGTTATGCATTAGTTACTTTCAGTAATTAGATGTCCAGTGATATGTTACATACCAAATTAAATACAATATGTCCTTCTTTACACGCTACTGCAATCGTAAATTTTACGGGGGTTTAGTAAACATGTGGTTCATGGTGTGGGTTCCTGTAGTCATGTCCTAGTTCATGAACCATGGGCAACGTATGAGTGGCCAAGTAAGTGGTCCCGACAGTCGGGATACCAGTTACTTTGGAATAAGGCTGGGCATCTCGGACATATTCTGTGTCGTGGTCACCTTTATGCTCATACGGCAAAGACTACCAAATCCACTGGGTAGTCCCTCAACCGTTAGGGGTAAAACCCAATGGGACTCGGGGCAAGTAAGGCTAGCAACCTGCTTCCCCGGTATTTTAAATATGATGCTGGCAACAATCAGAGCAAAATGCCTCGGACCTTTCGAGGAGACGGAGTCCTACCTCTAACTGACAAACCAGGGACTCCTAAGATACGACTCGGCAAACAAATGGTAAAGAGATGGGGAGCCATTAATGTCAATGGGGGCTACTCTGGGAAGAAGGTAGAACTGGCAGAGGCTGCAAGTAAGATGGGGCTGGACGTTTTAGCTGTTAGTGATATTCGGGTAAGGGGTGAGAAAGAAGAGGAAGTGGGAGAATACAAGGTCTACCTGTCAGGAGTCAAAGCAGGAATGGCAAAATGGGGTGTAAGGCCCAACATCAGGAAAGAAATGGAACCCAGCGTAGTTGCAATAAGGTTTGTAAACGAACGACTGATGTGGATAGATTTGACAGTTTCTAGCAAGAAAATTAGGTTTGTGTCAGTATATTGGCATTGTGAAGGGACAGATCAAGATAAGATGGATAGTTTTTATTAGGCACTCAGTGATGTAGTTGTTAGAGTAAAGGACAAGGACAGTGTTCTGCTCATGGGTGATTTTAACGCCAGGATTGGAAATCGAACAGAAGGATATGAAAAGCTTATGAGTAAATTTGGAGAGGATATGGAGGCCAACAGGAACGGGAAACAACTCTTGGATTTCTATGCCAGTATGGGCTTAGTAATCACAAACTCCTTTCTTAAACATAAGAACATTCACCGGTATACTTGGGAAGGCAGGGGAACCAGATCTGTCATTGACTATATAATAACAGATCAGGAATTCAGGAAGGCTGTGAGGGACACACGTGTATTCAGGGAATTCTTTGATGACACTGATCATTATTTAATCTGCAGTGAAATTGGGATTGTGAGGCCGGAAGTGCAGGAGGTCAGGTCCATATGTAGGAGGATAAGAGTGGAGAAACTTCAGGATAAGGAATTCAGGCACAAGTACATAACAGCGATCTCAGAAAGGTACCAGTTAGTTGAATGTAGTCAATTGCAGTCAGTGGAAAAGGAATGGAGAAGGTACAGGGACACAGTACTAGAAGTAGCTAAAGAATGTCTTGGAATAGTAGTGTGTAAAAGTAGGATGAAGCAAACAGCTTGGTGGAGTGACACAGTCAAGGCAGCCTGTAAAAGGAAAAAGAAGGCGTATCAGAAATGGCTACATACTAGAACTCAGGTAGACGGAGAAAGTTATGTTGAAGAAAGAAACAAAGCCAAGCAGATAATTGCAGCATCCAAGAAGAAATCTTGGGAAGACTTTGGAAGCAGGTTGGAGACTATGGGTCAAGATGCTGGAAAACCATTGTGGAGTGTAATTAGCAGTTTCGAAAGGGAGGTAAGAAGGAAATGACGAGTATTTTGGACAGGTCAGGAAAACTGCTGGTGAATCCTGTGGATGCCTTGGGCAGATGGAGGGAATATTTTGAAGAGTTGCTCAATGTAGGTGAAAATACGATCAGTAATGTTTCAGATTTCGAGGTAGAATGGGATAGGAATGATGATGGAAATAGGATCACATTTGAGGAAGTGGAGAAAATGGTCAATAGATTGCAGTGCAATAAAGCAGCTGGGGTGGATGAAATTAAGTCGGAATTCATCAAATATAGTGGAATGTAAGGTCTTAAATGGCTACACAGGATAATTGAAATGGCCTGGGAGTCGGGACAGGTTCCATCAGACTGGACAAAAGCAGTAATCACACCAATCTTTAAACATGGAAACAGAAAAGATTGTAACAACTATAGAGGTATCTCTTTAATCAGCGTTGTGGGTAAAATCTTCTCAGGTAATGTTGAAAGGAAAGTGCGAGTATTAGTTGAGGACCAATTGGATGAAAATCAGTGTGGGTTTAGGCCTCTTGCCCGCATCTCGTGGTCGTGCGGTAGCGTTCTCGCTTCCCACGCCCGGGTTCCCGGGTTCGATTCCCGGCGGGGTCAGGGATTTTCTCTGCCTCGTGATGGCTGGGTGTTGTGTGCTGTCCTTAGGTTAGTTAGGTTTAAGTAGTTCTAAGTTCTAGGGGACTGATGACCATAGATGTTAAGTCCCATAGTGCTCAGAGCCATTTGAACCATTTTTAGGCCTCTTAGAGGTTGTCAGGACCAGATCTTTAGCTTACGGCAAATAATGGAGAAGTGTTATGAGTGGAACAGGGAACTGTATCTATATGCTTTATAGATCTAGGAGGAAGTTATTGTCTGTTCTACGAGATTATGGAATAGGAGGCAAACTTTTGCAAGAAATTAACGGTCTTTACATGGATAGTCAGGCAGCAGTTAGAGTTGACGATAAATTGAGATCATGGTTCAGAGTAGTTTCAGGGGTAAGATAAGGTTGCAACCTGTCTCCACTGTTGTTCATATTATTTATGAATCATATGTTGAAAACAATAGACTGGCTGGGTGAGATTAAGATATGTGAACACAAAATAAGCAGTCTTGCATATGCCGATGACTTAGTTGTGATGGCAGATTCGATTGAAAGTTGCAAAGTAATAATTCAGAGCAAGATCAGAAATGTAAGGACCATGGTATGAAGATTAGCATCTCCAAAACGAAAGTAATGCCAGTGGGAAAGAAATATACACGGATTGAGTGCCAAATAGGAGGAACAAAGTTAGAACAGGTGGACGGTTTCAAGTACTTAGGATGCATATTCTCACAGGATGGCAACATAGTGAAAGAACTGGAAGCGAGGTGTATCAAAGCTAATGCAGTGAGCGCTCAGCTACGATCTTCTCACTTCTGCAAGAAGGAAGTCAGTACCAAGACAAAGTTATCTGTGCACCGTTCAGTCTTTCGACCAACTTTGTTGTATGGGAGCGAAAGCTGGGTGGATTCAGGTTACCTTATCAACAAGGTTGAGGTTACGGATATGAAAGTAGCTAGGATGATTGCAGGTACTAGTAGATGGGAACAATGGCAGGAGGGTGTCCACAATGAGGAAATCAAAGAAAAACTGGGAATGAACTCCATAGATGTAGCAGTCAGGGTGAACAGGCTTAGATGGTGGGCTCATGTTACACGCATGGGAGAAGCAAGGTTACCCAAGAGACTCATGGGTTCAGCAGTAGAGGGTAGGAGGAGTCGGGGCAGACCAAGGAGAAGGTACCAGGATTCGGTTAAGAATGATTTTGATGTACAGGCTTAACATCAGAAGAGGCACCAATGTTAGCACTGAATAGGGGATCTTGGAGGAATTTTATAAGGGGGCTATGCTCCAGACTGAACGCTGAAAGGCATAATCAGTCTTAAATGATGATGATGATGATAGTAAACTACCAGCTACCGCAGGAGTATAGGTCAAGTTTAGTAAGACGTACAGCAATGTACACACACACACACACACACACACACATAACGAGAAGGCGGAAATGGTTGTCATCCATGTTGGCAGTAGATGACACAGAGTGTATGGAAATCTCTGCGTTTGTCTGCACGCAGCCAGGACAATTTTGCATATGCTGGTGAAATGTGATAAAAAAGTCGAACGTCACAGATATATCGGACGCAGGCATTCATGACCAGTTCTAGACGTCGCGAATTTTCCTGAGAGAGGCCTTGTAGGATAATATCACTGTAGTCAATGATTGGGAGTATAAGCGTTTGTACTAATTTCTTTTTCAGATCGAAAGGGAAGAGTTTTTTATATTTTTGTAGGACATGAAGGGATGCTGATGCCTTTTGCACATTGCAGTTACATGCTCTGTCCAATTTAGATTTTCATCTATTATAACTCCCAAACTCTTTGCTGAGGGAGAGAAGTTAATATTTGTTCCATTTAGGATAAGTGATGGTACGGATTCCCGATGTTTTGGGCTAATGAGCTTAGAGTGACCAACAAGTACCGCTTGGGTTTTAGATGGGTTTAGTTTTAGACCTATGTCCTGTGCCCATTTTGACAGTGCATCGAGGTCAGTATTGAAATTTTCAATAGCTTTCTTGAGATTGCTTGGTTTCGCACTTAGATACAACTGAAGGTCATCAGCATACATATGATATTTGCAATAGGTCAGAACCGATGACACATCATTGACATACAGAGAGAAGAGTATAGGACTTAATACTGAGCCTTGGGGAACGCCTGACACTACCTGCCGCCATTGTGATTTTATATTCCCAGACAGGACGCGTTGCCATTGTGATTTTATATTCCCAGACAGGACGCGTTGCTGACGAGACGTCATGTATGAGCGAAACCATTGCACTGCACTTGGTGAGAAATTTAGACCGCTAAGTTTGGCTAGTAAGATGTCGAAGTCAACAGTATCAAATGCTTTGCTGAAATCTAAGAAGCAAATGATAGTCGCTTGTTGTCTGTCCATGGCAAGTTTCAGGTCATCTGTCACCTTTATCAGTGCGGATGTTGTGCTTCGATGTTTACGGAAACCAGATTGGTATTCGTCTAGTAGGTTGTTAGTAGTTAGGTAGTTGGTGAGCTGGTCATGAACTATATATTATAAGGCCTTTGATAGTGCAGGAAGAAGGCAGATGGGGTGGTAGTCAGAGGGTGCTGTGGCGATGTCCTTTTTAGGCAGTGGCTTAATTTGTCCCAGTTTCCAGGCCTCAGGGAAAACACTTGTGATTAATGAATCGTTGAAAATGTCTGTTATAGAGGGCAGTAGTTGGTCAATAATAAGTTTTACCATCTGGATGGTGATGCCATCATATCCATGCTGATCTAATCCGCATTATGGCTTTCTTGACAGTACTGCAAGTGACGTGCTGTAGATAGAATTTTTCTTTGCTACAGTCATTCATCCCCATGAAGTAATCAATGATTATCTGTTTTTTTTGCGGTTCAATTGTAGTTGTAGGTAATGTGAAGAAACTGTTTAGTTCTTCAGCTGGGACCATGGGATTTTCTGCAACTTTTATTTTGCCTAAACCGAGACTGTGGAGATTTCTCCACAGGGTAGCTGGTCTACATCTATTATCAGCTAATGTACGGGCATGCCTGAGCTTAGCGATTCTCACCGCTTGACTAACTTTGTTTCGTTTCTGCTTGTAAACAGTATGATTTTCAGGTGTAGGGTGTATCTTGTATGCTCGATGTGCAGCGTCTCTGAGATTTCTGAGCTCTTTTAGTTCTTCAGTCAGCCAAGGTGCAGGTTGCCTTTTTGCTTTTCTGGTCTTTATTGGAGCATATTTGTCATATAGTTGAGCAATTTTGCTAGTGAAATCCTGGAGTATGTCGTTTATGTCCGTGAGGGGAGTAGAGGTCATTGCCCAAACTATTTCTTGTGCTTCACTTTCGAGTTCAGGAAAATTTATGCGTTTGAGGTCTCGGTATGTAGACAGTTTTGGTTTCTTTCCAGGACATTCTAGTGAATACGTCATGAAAATGATGTCATGGGCAGACATGCCGGGCGCAGATATTTGAGAGGTGCGCATTATTATGTTTGGAGATTTCGTTGCGAATATATCTATGAAAGTGTGGCTGGTAGTCGTGTGATGAGTAGGTGCCAGCTGAAGTATTGTCATATTTGAGGAAGAAAGCATTCTCTTGAATTTCCCAGTGGAAGGACTATTGCGCAGAAAATTAATGTTAGTGTCACCTGCTATAATTACATGTTCATATGACGATTCGAGACTGGAGAGGGCAGTTTCGAAGCAGGCGAACCCGCCTACTTTAGGAGGTTTGTAGAGGACACATATTAAGCACTTTCTGTTAAGGGATTTGATCTCAAAAAAATTGCTCTGAGCACTATGGGACTGAACTGCTGTGGTCATAAGTCCCCTAGAACTTAGAACTACTTAAACCTAACTAACCTAAGGACAGCACACAACACCCAGCCATCACGAGGCAGAGAAAATCCATGACCCCGCCGGGAATCGAACCCGGGAACCCGGGCGTGGGAAGCGAGAACGCTACCGCACGACCACGAGATGCGGGCAGGATTTGATCTCAATGAACATATATTCGTCTTGTTTATCTACATTGTTGTCGGATGTGTGTAGTACTGTAGGTGACAAATCAGAGCGTATGTACGCCCCTACTCCACCCCCTCGTCTGTTGCATCTGTTGTGCCTGAGAAAGATATAGCCATCTAGGTTTACGGAAGTTGTAGGAATACTTGGTTTGAGCGAAGTCTCTGACAAAAGTATTACGTGTATATCAGCAGTTTGAAATATATATTTGAACTCGTCGAAGTGAGCTGGCAGAGACTGGACATTTGCATGTGCAATATGCAGCTTGGTGCGTTCGGGTGTTGATTGCCCGAGGAGGCTGCCGACCGATGTTTGCGGGTCGTGGTTAGCGGTGACAAGAGGGTCTGGCATGAGGAATGTGGAAAGCGTGTGAAGGGAGGAGGGGGGGTGGGGTGAGGGAGTGTCCTCCCAGTTTTATGCAGTGAAAGCGGTTGGGAGGGGGAGGGGGTGGGTCCCCAGGGAGGCAACGGGATCTGCAGCCAAGGTCAGCGAGGTCTGCAACGGTTCTGGAAGTAGCCGTGGGCTGGCAGGGGAAGGAATTTCGCTAAACACAACGGGAGTAATCTTCACGTTACGACAGAGTGTGATAATAATTGCACTTATGAGGATAACAACCAAACTATGATGGTGGGTGCCAATTAAGGATGGAAATGAGACCACCTTATGTAGTAATTAACAAAACTACATGAGAATAATAATTAAAGATGAAAACAGTTATGTAGAGAAACGAAAAGTTGATAATACAAATAATAACAAAACTACACGAGAAAAAATAATTAGAGACAAAAAAATAGTTATGTAGAGAAACGAACAATTTGATAATACAGCAGTTAAGCTATAGTTGACAGTGTAAACAATATAAACATACAGGTTAGTGGCGGCAAGATCAGACATGATTTAGCTTCTAAAGCACAGGCTTTCGAGTTCATTTACACTGCAAATTGTTTTCTTTCCGTTTTTGGTCTTAACCATTATCCGGCCATCATTTGCCTATACGTTCTGCAGCCCAAATTTCGAAATCGCGCTCTTCAGAATGTTCAGTCTTTCAGAGGTCAGATCCTCGCGTACTGTCAGACCCGACTTCGTGAGATTCTTCTTTGCTCTGAAGACTTCAGATCTTTTTCTATATGACATAAATTTCACTATTATAGGTCTTGGTTTTGTAGAACCTGGCGACTTACGACCCACTCTATGACTTCTGTCAATGTCACTCAGAGTCACCTGCACGCCTAGCTTTTCTTGGACAAGATTTATCACAAGTTCATCTGTATTTTCTCTGCTGCTCTCTGGAATGCCGAACAGTCTGAGATTATTGCGTCTCTGATATTGTTCGAGCTCGTCCGTCTTCTCGATCAATATCTGTTCGAGCAGTCGTGCTTTCTCCTCAGTTGCTTTTAACGATGTGTTCAGTGCACGGATCTCGCTCACATTCGCCTCCAGAGTTTTCTGTATTTTGTCCGTCACTGCTGCAGTGACGGCATCAGTGATGGTTTGAACAACCAGCCCGAGCGTCTCCTTAGCCTGCAGCGCGGCGCTCACCTCAGCCTTCACGAGTGCGGCGACGTCAGCGATGCCGGGCGGGGCGGCCGCAGCTCCCGGTGTAGGCTCCACGCCTGCGCTGTCGCCGGCCTGGCCGTTGGCTGCACTGCGCGTTGTTCTGCGATTTTCCATTTTAAGTGCGAATCCTTGTAATGGGTGCTCAGTATGTGATGTAAAATACGACACTCGGCAGTAGATATACAGCTTTAGTATATGTAGATTAGCGTAACTGCTTAAAACACCTCCAGATTTCACGTAAACTTGCGAGCCAAGCTACAGCACGTCACTCACTCGCCGCCATGTTGTCTGTCTTCCAGGTTGAAACACTGAGGAATTTGTCGTTGAAATATTCCCACTTCAGCCTTTACAGTTTTATATGATCCTGTCGGAGGAACATCCGCAACTGAGCATTATACCATCATCATGATCATAAACTAAAGGCTATGCCTTGTCGATTTAGCCACGTCCCTCTCTCCATTGTCATCCTCTTCAATTCTTCATACGATTTTATCCCCATATCTTCCTTGATGTTATTAAAATACGTTGCTCTTGGCCTGCCTCTTGGTTTTTTTCGCTAAAACTTTTCCTTCTAATACATGCTTTAGGAACTGGTTGTGTCTCATTATGTGCCCTATCATTTTTTATTTTCTTCTTCCTATATACGAGGGTTGCCCAGTAAATAATGCCCCATTTTTTTTTCTCCGAAATAAAAAATATTAGAAATGTGAAACTTTAGGTGCGAGTTATTTGAAGTTTCCCGCGTGTGTACGCAAAGTTTCAATTTCCTCCGACACAGAGCGGTGGTGTAGGAATGTTCTAAAATGGCGTCTGCAAGTGACATCCGTCAGAAACAACGTGCAGTGATTGAATTTCTCGTAGCAGAGGAAGAAACCGTGGGCAATATCCATAAACGCTTGTGCAACGTCTACGGAACATCTGCAGTCGATAGGAGTACTGTTGGTCGCTGGGCACAGAGGGTGAAAGCATCAGTGGGCGGTGCTGCGGAGCTCCGAGATTTGCCGCGGTCGGGAAGGCCTCCCACGGCTGTCACGCCTGACATGTTGCAGCGGGCTGATGTTCTCATTCGACGGGATCGACGCATTACGACTCGACAATTGGCACTGGAGTTGTCAGTAAGCAAAGGAAGTGTGGATGTGATTATCAATCAGCTTGGACACTCAAAAGTGTGTGCAAGATGGGTTCCTCGGTGTCTTACTGTCGATCACAAATCCCAAAGAAAAGACATTTCTTTCGATTTGTTGCGACGCTTTCACGTTGACGGGGAGGCCTTTTTGTCACGGATTGTGACAGGTGATGAAACTTGGGTGCATCATTTTGAGCCCGAAACAAAAAGACAATCGATGGAATGGCGTCATGCTTATTCTCCACAGAAGAAAAAATTCAAAACAGGTCCTTCAGCCGGAAAAGTCATGATGACTGTGCTTTGGGATTGCGAGCGCGTAATTCTCATTGATGTGATGCCAAAAGGCAGTACCATTAATTCAGAGGCTTATGTCAAAACATTAGACAAACTTAAGCAGCGCTTCCGGCGCCTTGGGCGTCATGTTAACCCACAGGATGTTTTGATTCAGCATGATAACGCTCGTCCTCACACAAGTTTGAGGACTTGTGAACACATCGCGAAACTGGGTTGGATAGTGTTACCCCATCCACCCTACAGCCCCGATTTGGCTCCTTCAGACTTTCACTTGTTTGGGCCAATGAAGAATTTCATTCGTGGAAGACGTTTTGCCGATGACGAAGATGTGATTCACGAAGTGACAACCTGGCTCCGTAGGCAGAGTAAAGATATTTACCGGCAGGGAATACACGCTCTTGTGTCTCGCTGGAAAAAGGCCGTCGAACTTGAAGGAGATTATGTGGAAAAATAAAGCAAGTAGACAAAACATCAGTCTTTCACATATGTAAATTTGATTGTTGTGGAATGAATACTTCTGGAGAAAAAAAATATGGGGCATTATTTACTGGGCAACCCTCGTAATTTAACAGAGTTCTGTTCTCATTCACTTCTCTTAAGACTTGTTCATTACTTTTCCTATTTACCCAGCTTTTTATCGTCATTCTTCTCCATATCCACATTTTCAATGCTTCCAGTCTCTTTTTCTCTGCCTTTCACAGAGTACACGCTTCACATCCGTATATTAAGACACTGTAGACAAATGTTTTGGCGAATTTATTCCTACTTTCTAGGCTTATGTGATTGTGTGTTAGCAAATTCCTTTTATTTTGGAAAGCTTGCTTTGCCAAGGATATTCTTCTCTTTATATCTGTGATACATTTATTGTCGTCAGTGATTGTGCTCCCCAAGCAACAGAAGTTCTCAACCTGCTCTAGAACATCATCTACTAGTTTAATATTAACTTTACCATTTTCTTTTGTCTTCCCTACTGCCATAGTTTTTGTTTTCTTATTATTTATTTTTAGATTAAATTCTCTGTGGATTTTGGCAAATTTTAGCAACATAAACTCTATTTCCTTTACTTAGTCAGCAAATACTACTATATCACCTGCAAAACGGATACAGTGTATTCGTTCCCCTTTAATTTTAATTCCTTCGGTTATTCTTTCCCATTTTTCAATGGCTTTTTCAATAAACAAGTTGAACAAATGTGGTGATAATGGGAATCCCTGCATTACTTCCCTCCTTAATTTTACTTTCTTCTTCACACCATTCACTTCTGTCTCTGCTTCCTGCCTTTTATACAGGTTCCAGTTAATCTTCTGTCCCCATTATACCAGAGGTTGAAAATACCGCTACAGTTGTATGGTCCTTTTATTTATGACACGATCGGTTTATGGCTTTTATACTCCCACCTTTAGGTGTAATACTCAAAATTGCACGAGACGGGAGATAATAGTTTAAACACCCAGCAATACACATAAGAAACAAAGAAACAAAAACCAAAACGTTCCATAAAACATTTTAGAAATCATGTGTTGGGCTACGTGCTGTAAACCCTAAGTCAATGGCAAAGTGACACCAGACAGCATAATGGGCGACTGCCTGCGTGTCGCAATATGCAATGAATACCAGGTCACTTACAGTACCTGCTGTGACCTCGAGAGCCGCGATGGAATAGTACAGTACGTACTGTGACCTGGTATTCACTGCATATTGCTTCACGCAGGCAGTCGCCCATTGTGCTGTCTGGTGTCACTTTGCCATTGACTTAGGGTTTACAGCACGTAGCCCGACAGGTGGTTTCTAAAATGTTTTATGGAACTTTTTGGTTTTTTATGTGTATTGATGCGTGTAAAAACTATTGTTATCTGTCGTCTCTTCCTCTTTTCAGAATAACAAATGGTTCAAATGGCTCTGAGCACTATGGGACTTAACATCTGAGGTCATCAGTTCCCGAGACTTAGAACTACTTAAACCGAACTTACCTAAGGACATCACACACATCCATTCCCGAGGCAGGATTCGAACCTGCAGCAGCGCCGTTCCGGGCTGAAACGGCTAGAACCGCTCGGCCACAGCGGCCGACTCAGAATAACACCTGGAGATGGGCGTATAAGAGCCCGAAACCAATCGTGTTCTAAATGAAAGAACCTTACAACTGTACTAGTATTTTTCAACATCTGGTCTTATAGTTCCTTGAAATTCCGATACGTGTCGGCGCTATATGTAGCTTTCAAAATGGGGTATGTAGCAGAGGCGCGTCCCAAGCAAAGAGCTATCACTGAGTACCTTTTGGTGGAAAACCAGTGTATCGCAGAATCGCTACGGAAATCTGACAGTGAATAAAGGCATTGTGAGTTGTTGGACAACGTGTTTGTCATCAAAGCAAAAAGGTGCTACCTTGGTACCTTGGCTTCTGCACTGGAGCCTGCAGTTGTTTTCATATCCACTTCCTCCTCACCGGCCGGAGTGGCCGTGCGGTTCTAGGCGCTACAGTCTCGAACCGAGCGACCGCTACGGTCGCAGGTTCCAATCCTGCCTCTGGCATGGATGTGTGTGATGTCCTTAGGTTTAATTAGTTCTAAGTTCTAGTCGACTGATGACCTCAGAAGTTAAGTCGCATAGTGCTCAGAGCCATTTGAACCCATTTCAACCTTCTTCCTTACTTTGTTGTCACAATTACTACTTGTATTCCCCGTTTTCTAAACAGTCTACGCTACCGTAGATCTATTCTTCCTATATTTAACTGTACTGCTGCAAGATCGAGCCACTTGACAGTAATCTAATCACAATGAGCTGTCATGCAGGTGTCACATATTATGATATTCCTCGTTTCGAATGTCACATTTGGTCGCAAGAGATGATTGCTCTACTAGGTCTTATGCGAATGTCAAAACACATTTCACATTTATTACTCGTCAGCGGTTTACATAATGTTTTCTCCGAAACAAAGGTATGTTAGAGTCTCCACCAAATGTCCCTCTGTATCGTCTCAGGTTTAAAACGTAGAATACTACATTTCTCCGCATAGACTGATGACAATTCAATTTTTCTCCTCTTAATCACTGAATCTGTCTACATTTTTCGCTAATTCTTTAACGTTGATCAGAAGAAAAGGCAAATCTTCTTCTTCTATAAATCTTAGTCTTACAATACATAGGGAAAGTATTACGTAAAAGTACTACACAAACATACATATGTAACATTGCTTAATCTTGCTTAAAATTTCTGTATAAACAATTTAAAGTGATTTTATGCATTATATTATTGGTGGAACAACGCATTTTTAATGTTATGATAGCTGTTTAATGAAACTTTGTTGGTTATGAAGTTGTATCATAACTAATCATAACTATGAGATTGTATAAACCCGGGGAGAGCGACGAGTTGGAAACATCGAATACGGGGATGGCTTCTTCGGACGTCTCGAAGATTTCCTAACTAGAAGCTGTACATCATTTTTTTCCACCTGTAATAAAGTAAGATAATAATTTCATCGTTAAGTTATCAGTTGTGAAAAAGACAGTAGTTGCACTGCTTACAATCTTATGTGTTTGTAATCATTGCAAGAAGTATTTTCCACATAATCCGTCCTCTTTTTATGCATTATGAGAAAATGTGTTCTGTTGAAGAAAAACTTTGTTTGCCACGTGAGTTTGCAATATGCTGACCAAGGTATTCTTCACGCTGTAATGATTTAAGTTCTGTTTTTTTAATGTGGTAACTTAAAGTTGCTTTTGCTCGTTCATGTGTAGTTCGGTTTAAACTTCGAGAACCAAAAAATTAGAGTGCTTCAGTCCTTTAGTAAAAGAAATGATCTTATCTGTTTCTACTTAATGAGCAGGCTGTGCAGAAATTTGATTCTAATAAGATATAGAAACCTAACTAAGTTTTATAGTGGACAAAGGCATTTGGTAGTGAAAAAGAAGCAGGGAGCTATCACTTGACTCATATTGTTGGTCTCTGCTGAAGTTGAAAGACTGTGCAGAAGACAGTACTTATAACTGGTTATTTAAATCAGAAAACATATAATTATCCTAGTACAACTGCCAGAATAATTTTAATATACAAGATTCAAGGTGAAAGTCCAGAAAGTGAGTTGCACTGGGCCCTAGCTCAGTTGTAACTATAGGCATCTCACTTCTAAGGAAGAAAGTGTCCAACTGAGTTATTACACAAGCGCACAGTCAAAATATGAGTTTAAGGTTTTTTTCAGACGGCCATGTGATTCAGTAACAGAATTTTCACAATCACGGTAGCCATAAAAGTAACAATGTAGTTTTCAGGCCATGGTTGATTAATTTAAACTCTTTACTTAAAGAAAACATTGCGTTGGATTTGCATTTTGGAAGTGACTGCATTGAACATTAATGTGTCTTGATAGAGTATGGAAATTTTTATGTAGCCGCTGTCGATTGACACTTTACATTTAATTTCACAGTATAAATGTGCATTAGTACGTTAGTGTGGACTATAAAATTACTTTAATGAAGCTGATTCATAACTATTGCTAATACATCGAGAAAGCCGTTCCATTTTGAGCTTAAATCCAAGGAGTAACACAAGTAAGGGACATAGTCGTAATAAGCCACAGGCCCTTACACACAGATATAACATTCTGACAAAGTTTCTGATGTATGATTAAAGACTAAACAGCATCATAACTTCATGAGGTTTGAATATGTTTCGAGTCTTCACTCGGGGACTGGTAGTATTTTGAGCTTACGCAAAAACCTCTGCTCCACTTTTTTACATCGCGTATGGGGGCGAATTATTTCCGTACTCAATCACCATTTCATCACGATGGAGCTTCACCGATTTAACTTGCAAATGCAATAACCGTATCGCAGCACGAGCATCCATAATGGTCAACACTGCAGCCGCCTTGTATGTTTACGCTACAACGATGCCATCAGGCAGGTACAATGGTAATCGTATGCATGAAAAATGGTCGATTTCTTTGTGTTTCTAAAGCATGAATTTATTTAGGTTTCACGATGTTTCTATCCACAGGTGCTATAAGTGCTATAACAAAGCTACTCGTACACGTGACAAAAGTTATAAACACAGAGGTAGTCAGTGCTTTTTAGCAAGTTACGAATATGTTGAGATACCGATCACAAAGTCATTTGATGTAATGGACAAAGGATATCTGTTTATAAATTTTAAAATAATAGCACTTCCTTCACAGGGTTGTACCACATTTCCTGCTTATTAACAAGATGGCTCTGAAACGAAGCCATAATGTCTTTATATCTTTGTCTAATAAAGTGTATGGTATTGTCATGTTTTGGTTTTACATATAACAGTATAGAAAAACGTAAGATACGGTAAGAAACAATATAAATTGTTGGACCATAAACAACTCGTCTGCAGAAAAGACCACAGTACGCTAGCAACAATTCTTCGGAGAGCTTAACTGAAGAAAGAGGTAATGAGGCGGTACCTTAATGGTATTTGTGGAACAAAAGAAAGTTTTATGCGACAACAGAACTATAGAATTGAAAACTTCCATACAGAAAGTATACAGCACGATAATGGACTTGTAATTATTTCCACACCGTATTTAAGAAACGCATACTCCCAAATAATACCTCTACGTTCGGTACATACATAAACCACGCGAAGCAAGGGTCAAAAAAGACAGGACAGCACATGGAAATAACGACATTGCATCGAAAGGGTTTTTCTAGACTAGCTTTGGGTGGAAGTTTATTTACTTGTCTAAGTTTACACACTATCACTTGCAAAATAGTCACCTTGTGTCGTGATAAAACTTTCACAGTGTTTCTGTCACAGTTACGTGTCCAGGAAGTATTTTTTTTTTTTTTTGTAGTGTGCCAAATACTTTCGGCGATTCTGCCCGATCTCCGTAATGATGGAAAAAGCTCCATCCGTGAGCTGCATCTTCAACTTCGGGAGGATGACAAAGTCCGCAGGAGCCAGATCTGGCAATTAGGGTGAGTGCGGAACCGATCTCGTTTCTGGTGAGCTACTGAAGTTTAAAGAGGGTGTGGTGACAGCGTGTAGTATAGTCTTGAAGCACCGAGTTTTTCGCGCACCACAGATCCGATCCTCCCTCAGATTCCTTTAACACCTGATAGCAGAACTCGCTATTGACTGTGTAGCCTCTGTAGATAAATTCGTAATCCAAGATGCAGCGAATGTAGAAAAAGAACTGAAAGAAATAAGCTTCTTCACCGGCAGTTACTTATTTGCATTGTTTTAAATTTCGTTTAGTATGACGTTTTGGGCTGTGTTGCTATTCTCAGGGCTACCACAAAACTGTTCGAATACTAAATACAAAGCAACAATTTGTTACTGTCAGTGGAATAAAATCAGAATGAAAACATAATAAAAGTTACAGTTACAGTGCTTAATCGGCTAACTAGATCCATTTTGGGTTACATTCGTTTACGTGGGCGTCTGATGTTGGCCTGATGTAAATAAATGAAAATTAAACAAGATTTAAATATTAGTATCAACAGTAAGTGGATAGTTGTTGAAAGAGTGCCATGGTAAAATGGTTTACTATGTTAATAGGGTTGAAAGCCGTAGCCCTGATAGTGGGTACAGTACAGACAATACCGCACAAGCACACCATTTGCTATTGTCAAGAACCACTAAACTGCGACCAGCGACACCTCGTACCAAACAACTGGAAGGTAAACCTGTGTGCAGAGTTACTCGCTATGCGTGGTTTATGGTGTCTGAGATATCGACATAAATGGCAGGAAGGAACGGAAGGAAGAATTAGTTTGTCTTTATTCCGTGTACAAGAGTCGTAACGGACACTATCGAATTAAAAGTAATTCACTACTACTATTGTAATATTTGTTATACACAATTTTCAAACAACGAAATGAAATAAGATGATGTACAAATATCCGTCTTCCTGCTTAAGACTGGAACCTTTAGAAACATCAGGATAAAACTTTAAATGTTATAAATACACGTGAGGCAATTTTCGTGACATTTTAATTTGACATCGTACGTAACAAGGCAACATACACTCTCCTGTTCATGTCTTAAATACAGTAGTGAAGAGAGAGAACATCTGGGTAAACACATCGAACTAGGAACTTAAAAAATTAAATGTAAAGGAAATTTCAGTTGTAAAACTATAAAAATCTGAAACTGGACTTGGAATAGCTTCTCTTTATTCTGTCTACGAGGCATACTACCAAATTGTACGTTACTTCAATATTACCGTTTACGGAACACTTGCTATCCACAGTTTACAATAGTAAAATGAAGCAAAATAATTTACAGACTCTCACCTTACTTCATAACGACAGAGCTATTAGGAACAATACAATAAAATAGCGAATGGTACAACAATACTTATGACAAAAATATGGTGATAAAGAAATTAGTCGAGGAAGAGGATGAGCATGCACTTGGTCGCGCTGCAGACTTGTCTTACCTTTTCCGGTCGTGGAGATGGTTGCTTTACTGCTGTGAAGACTGTTACTTTGTCGCAGGGTCGACCACCTACCCCGAGTTCTGTCACCCATGATGATCCTAGACGCTGACGGAGCTCTTGGCAGACTTCAGCGAGGTGCTCCTTCCGCTCCAGCGTCAGCAGTCTGAGGACGAGCATGGCACCATGGCGCCCCATGTTCAGATCACGCGCGAAGATAACCTGCACCGTTCCGCACTCCACACCGACGTTGGCAGCAATGCTGTGGATTATTCTCCGGCTATCCTCATGCACAAGTTGCCGAATAGTTTCGACATTTTCAGACGACTGCTCGTCCCGCTATTGAAGAGTGCGTGTTACGGGAATCCAAAAGCACGACAAACTGCAGCAGCATCGTAAATTTACCGAAACATGTCATTCGCCTCCATGGCGAATATCTCAGTTGCACAAATCATTTGGCGGTGGCTTTATCTTCTAACTTATTGTTCGTGTTGTAATCGCAAACGTGATAACACTCTTCGTCAAAATAGCACCAGCTTTACAGCCCCCTATGTACGAGTAAACAGGACTTTGTCTTTAAGTACACTGACTTATGAAGGTCTGTGCTCCCTGTGTCTGTGCGTGCAGCCTTGTGCTGTCATCTGTTGGCGTGTTACAGAAAAAATATCGAGACTTTTTGATACCCTCTTGCATACTAGCAGAGCTTGAAAGTTCCGCGAATCACTTGAAGGGAACAAACTACTCAAACAACAACAAAAATTTTCTGGTACACAGCTTTTTGACTTTTATGAAGATATTTTATAGAGACGTAACGCCATTTACACACGGAAACAATTACACGGTTCGATTTCTACGCCAGCTGATTGGACAAACTTGGTGACGAAGTGTTCAGTGCAGTAGTAGAGTTAATCCGTGGGTTTTACGTTACCGAGCCACGAAAATAAACGTCCTCTGGTAGAATACTAGCAAGAGAAGCACACCAATATATAAGACTGAAGAAAATGTATTCGATTATTGGCGTACAAGGTTCTCTACCATTCTGGTCTTACAAGGGGACAAGGGGAGGCCGCCAATTGTGAAATTCAGATTCGATTCATACTGCGCATAATAATAGCTCATGGCCAGAGGTGTAATGTGGCAAAGCACCAAGATGCACTTCTCAGCCGTTGTCGAGAAAATCGACAGTTAAAAGAAACCGTTGTCGTGAAATACCCTCTACGATTATTAATGTTCCACAGCGTCGTGGCGCAGCGGTAAGCGCTCGGGTTCGTAATCCGAAGGTCGCCGGATCGAATATCGCGCCCTGCAACTTTTTTTTTTGGTATTTGTTTTTGTAATTCAAATATATATATATATATATATATAATTCCCGGCAATCAGTTGCAACAATTATGCATATAATAAGTTGTTGAAAGTCGTTTCTCGTGGAAAAACTGGCGACTTCGAACATCATTACGTTTTCCGCAAACAAAGTTGTATTTCAAAAATTTTATTAATTGTCTTCATAATGTTAACCACGTATAGTTAACGGAAGACGTAGAATTGATATTCCGAAACGAATACGTATAGCGTAAGTCAAACACTCGATTTAGAACAGAGACCCCACGAACACAAATTTGCTGTGGCAGGTATGAAATATAAACTCCGTTACTCGCTCGTTACACTTGAAGGACAGATGTTGAATGGGCCGAAACGAGCAGCCGCATAACAGTGTAGTTGCCTGCTAACTTCGAAAGAAGGTAGATGCGGTCCCTAGCGCAACTTATAACATCGTCGAAAATCAGTGCGGACGTGAGAGCTTTGGTACACCCTGTTAAACAAACGGAAAAATGGAGGCGGTACAATTGGAGAGCGATCCGCCTTCACCAACATGCATAAGCAATTCATTAATAGTAAAAAAAATTGCATGGCGCGAGATTTGATTCGGCGACCTCCGGATTACGAACCCGAGCGCTTAACGCTGCGCCACGACGCTGTAGAACATTATTAATCGTAGAGAGTATTTCACGGCAACGGTTTCTTTTAACTGTCGATTTTCTCGACAACGGCTGAGAAGTGCATCTTGGTGCTTTGCCACATTACACCTCTGGCCATGAGCTTTTATTATGCACAGTATGAATCGAATCTGAATTTCACAATTGGCGGCCTCCCCTTGTTAGTTTTATACTCTGAAAAAAACTTTTCCTATTTTGCTTGAACTTTGTAACTGTTTTGTTATAACACAGTAAATTTATCATATTTATGTACATTATGGCACATAGAGGTGATATCTAACATGTTTGCCCACACTCCTTTATAATTCCTATCTTTTTAATGTATCTACTTAAACAAATTATGGAAACTGCACACAGCACATTGAACTGACCTGATGCTCTGCAACTACAATTTTGATCCTATAGATATTTATGTTTATCATATGTGTTTTTCGGATTAGTTCTTAAGATCGAACCTAACATGTGCTTTATCTGTTTTAAAAGATCGGAAGATGTTATAAATTTGAACGACGCCGGAATTATTTTAAATAAAGTTGACACTAAAATGCAATAAGGTATATTACAATAATAATTAGTCTTCGACTGACTGTGCATATATCAAATTTTTGCACGTTGTTAAAATTTCGAGGGTCTATATGAATAACCATATAGGTCGTAAATTAGTGCTACAAATGACTGGCTAAGAGAACGCACGCAAATAATTGAGAGTTAGCACATCATGCTATCGCAAAACTGGATAACTGTCTCTCAGCCGTTTTCATACTTTTTTCATCAGTGATAAATGCTACTAAACAATACTGTGGTATAAGTATTGCCGTGGAATATATAATACTAACAGAAACAAAAATGTAAGTGAAATATCAAAGATGAGCAGTTGATACTTAGAAACGTATAACGTAGGGTTGTGTTACTGTCATCGTAAAATGCGAAAATTATAAAAGTAATTTCTGTTCTTAAAGAAGCCCAATTTTGTCACAGGAAGTTAAGAAGGTGAGATGTATATGTACTTGGCGCCGGTATATGCCTTATTGTAATATGTTAGCAAAGCATGTGCCGGTGTTTACCATGGTAATAACGCTTACATTCTTCGTAAAACATATTACATCGTATACACAGACAAACGGAACAATCTCACAAATGTAGCCGACAGCTCCCAGACGGCAATTACGAAGAGCGAAATTACCAACATAACAAAAGTACAACTAAAACTGGCGACAGTTTCAGCTTGCAAATAAGGTACATGTGTTGGCACTTCCTTAAACTTCAAGTACTTAACAACAGTTTTACTTCCTTTTACAGACTATCTAATGTAATTTCCTTTACTACAAACACGTTTCAGGTTAGAATGCACCACAGGATTTAAAAACGCTTAAACGCTTTGTGGAACACAATCCCATATTTCATTGAACCTTTAAGATAACGAAGGTCTTTTTTGCTTCCCTCAAATGGACACTGACCTAAAAAACTAGCTACGTAGGATATATCAGGTGTTTTATTAGTTCGGATCTACAGCAAACAGGGCACAAGTTCGTAATATGAGACTTGGACTCCATGACCTCAAAGCCATAACCCAGCCTCCAGTAGCATTCCTACTGGAGTCCAAGGGAACAAATTAAAACGTTTCACCATATCGCAAATACAACCTTTCTGATCAAGTTTGAAATAACCTTTCTTCTACTTATACATATACCTACAAAGGACTTTGCTTCTCCTAGATGTTTAGCTTCAAAATCATCAGCAAATGTCTCATACAAATCTTACACCATATCGTTATTACAAAATAAGTACAAATCATCTATATACAAAGCCTCAATTGCCAGATTTTTACCTGACCCTTTAATAAGCACACAATTTTCATCAGAATTTACAACATAAGATAGTCTTTAAGGTGCACGTTTTGTCTTTTCACTGTCTACCTAACAGTTTTATGCCAAAAATAGTCTCGGATATTTTGTAGACTGTTCCTCCATTCCATTTTGATACTAACCCATCTGGAAGCATCGAGAGACTAATTTCTGTCAAGTTCCACATGGAAGAGCAGTCTACAATCAGATCTTAAGATCTAGATTTACAGCCAGAGTAACTCTAAGGGTACTTACTATGGTGCCACTCCTCACAGCTGGGGAAGATATTTCGTCATAATCTCTACCAAACCTTTAACTAAATACTTTAGCAACAACTCTAGCATGGTAGGGTGCTATACAACCTCCGCTCCCGTTCAATACCCATTTGTTGCATACAACACTTGTACTCACGTGTCTTGATCTAAAAAATCATTGATCTGGAAACAATTTACTTCCTCTATTGTAGGCTTTATCCAGTCCTCTCTGTCCCACCCGGACATGACATCACCCATATACACAGCATATACTCTCAAAATGAGAAAAATCACTTACCATGTAAGGGACATATTTTGGATATTTCTTGGGTTTGAGTGTAAGGACTGATCTTCTGATTAGCTGTCCCTCTTCTGGAGCATAAGGGTCGGTAGGACGTCAGGGTCCGGCGACAGCATCTCTTTCTCCTCTACGTCTACTACTGACTGGGGATTGGCTGGTTCCTGGACTCCTACTTCCAACACTGTTGACTTCTACTACTTCCTATGCCTCATGCACTTCACTCAGGCAGAATACACTTTAATCTCTGTTTGCAACTGGTGCCATGGTACTGTGTGCCACGCCCTTATTCCATAGAAAAACAACACTCCTGCCTTCCATCATTTTCTTGGATTTCTGTGGATTAATTTGTGTGTAACCTTATGTCACTTATTGTAAGCTACAGAAAGAAGTTCCTTAGTTGCATCATCGCACTTTCTTCTTCTATTTCGATCTGGTATATGGATAAGGACTCTACAACCACTCTTATGTGGCTCGAAAAACATTTTACCCCCTTAACTCCTGGGGAGTCGTACCATTATGAGGAACATGATCCTGTTTTTAAACTGTTGTATTTCATACCTGTGCCCACTATTGCTTAGGCAGACGAAAACGTCATATAACTTATACTGTCTCACCTCACAAACTAGTCAGAAAGTGCTTACTACTGCAGCATTCTGTTATAGACTATAGCGTACATCACTCTTTGTGAGGAATGACTCAAAGTTGTTCACAAACAATGCAACCGTATTATCTGCTGAATTTTTAAACTGAGAAAAAATCAAATGTTTCATGTTTATGCTTGTGAAAATAATATAAAGCCCTCGTATAATTACCGACTAGAACACACTATATACGCACTTTGCCACATGGTGTGACATCTGCAATATGGAGCCACATAAACACTTATGCACCAAGCCAAGGAAGTGAACTTCCAGCCTTAGGAAATGGGAATTTAGACATCTTATCAAGCACACAAGATTTATACTTGTCAACTGGTTCAGAGACACAACAGCACTTGTGCCTTCTGCTTTCATTCTCTAAACATAACTTAAGTCCAGTGTAAACTGTATCATGACCAAATCTATAGTGCCTTAAGTCTTCCACACTACCAAATCTTCTAACAGCACATCAGCAATATAGAACCACATAAACACTTATGCTCCAAGCCAAGTAAGTGATCTTCCAGCCTTAGGAAACGGGAATTTAGACATTTTACGAAACACACATGGTTTATACTTGTCAACAGGTTCAGAGACACAGCACTCCAACTTTGTGCTTTCACTCTGTAAACGTATCATAAGTCCAGTGTAAACTGTATCATGACCAAATCTATAGTGCCTCAAGTCTTCCACAGCACCAAATCTTCTTACAACTGCTCCATGTTCATCTGACAACACGTGTTCAACATTTTTAGTTCGTAAATACCAACTGACTCCGACCCACAACAAACTGTCTCACCCTTTTTGAACATCTTACATACATCTTTGTCAAAAACAACATTTGTGCCTTTCTTAACCAAAGCAGAAAATGAGAAATTATTGTCCAAGCCAGTGACGACAACAACATTTCTGGCTGAAAATATATCTGGTGAATTTACAATAGCGTCTCCTTTCCGTTCACTTATTAATTAAAAGTTATGTAAAGGTCTGGAGTGGAGTGTAACTCCACAATAATTTTGATAATTAAAATAAATTAGATCGAAAAGCAATTTACAAAAGAAAAACCTCGAACTGGTTACTATCATCGTCTTACTATTAACCTGATGGTTCAAACAATTGTATAAGCACGTGGTACTGGTCTCACAAAGTACACTCCACGTGGGTTGAACATAAAGAAAAGTTGCTATATTGAAAAATATTTTCAAGACGAGACGTTATAATCTCACGCACATTCGCATTTAAGATTGATGATCTTAGTTAGAGTTACTGATCAACACGTTGTTCCACTTTACTCACAAAGTAGTGACAAAGCAACTACTGGAAGATATTCTGAACTTCACACTCGAAATACACTGCGTTGCAATTTAAGATAACATTAGATATTTTAGAGCTAAACCTAAAATAAAGGTGATTAAATTTTCAGTTAGGCTGAACTTAAGAAATCCATTGTCCTACGGACTTAGCAGAGACGCACTTAGCCGGAGATCTTACCACTTCAGACGCTCGCCACGGGCAGACTGACCTGGGCTCCTACCAAGGGTGCTTCCGTATACCAAACGGAAATGACCAGAGAGGCAGCTTCCTATACCAACATGACAAGGGACGAACAGGACCATACTAAGGATAGAAACCTCTTTGCTTTTAGAAAGCGTAGCTACCTGTTCCAACGTTGGTCCTACTGTTCTCTAGCAGACAGGCTTGTCTGCTACCATCCAGCGTGCAACTAGAAATACATTTGCTCATTCATCCTCTCACACAGAAGGGAAGGGGGATGACAGTATCTTATCATATACAGTATATAAAAGAAAGCGGATGTAGGTTCCGTATGAGACTGTGTGACATTAATTACATATATGAATTACATATAAACTGTGCTTTAAGGTGTAGTAATGTGACAGATCGTTCTTGTTTATGTGTAAAAGTAACACGTTCCACTGCTCAGTCTCCTCCCAGATAGTCAGAAACACCAAAGTAAATTTAGAAGAGGAATTTATTCCATAAATGACAACAGATTTAAGAAATCAAACATGAAAGGAATCCAACAGAGACCTTTCATAACCCCAACGCTCCGGGAAAAGACTGTGCAGGGAATTTTCTGGCCATGCTAGGACATTACCAAGCAGGCTTCTCACACCATACTTAAACCAAAAGTGTAAAGAAAAGGCAAAAGGTCACCAGCTACTTGCTAAAACACAATAATTTCAACAAATCTTTAAAATCTACTAATTTCAAACAGGAAAAAAAAACACAATCTGTGACACCTATTTAAAAGATAGTGTAGACCTAATTCGGTCAGCAAGTAAAAACAATGCTTCCTGTGTCATTCATATGAAAACAATTTCTGGTTGTTACCCTTATGGAGTTCACCAGTACTTGCTCATTGCAAGAGCCAACTGATCACAGGAAAATTTATGACTGTTTATTAACAAGTAAAATTTATGAAAATAGCAAACGTGCCACAGCAATTTAAAAAAAAAATATGAAAATAACATCAGTATTATAAATCAGAACATTACAATGCACAATCCGCAAAAGCAAAAAAAATTATAAGAGAGAAAAACATGTTTTACAAAGTGTTATCGCAAAAAAATTCTATATCTTATAAAACTAATAATTTGTAGAATTAAAATAACTTTCTGGCACTAATTTAATCACTCTACTATCTTTCAGTTAGTTAGTAAACAATGATCACTGTGTCATTATACTGAAACTATAATTAATTATATGACTGTTACCATTAAGGGGTTCCTCACTATAAATATGCCCCATGCGATCACAGTCCAATGAGCATGAATAGCTATCTGATTGATAAATGAAGCAATGCCACAGGAATGAATTTAAGGAACAAAATATCACAAATCTAATACAACACACACAAACAAACATTGATAAATAAAACAACTCTGAAAGTACAACAGTCAACATCTAAAAAAAAACACCAATAAATAAAACACCTGCAAAATACAAGAGTCAAAGTAAAAAAAAAAAACAATAAATAGAACACCTGCAAAATACAAGAGTCAGTCCAATAAACACCAATAAATCGAACTCCTGCAAAACACACGAGTCAGAGTTTCTCTGACCGAAACACACGTATATGCATTGGACTAAGAACCGTATAATCACTGTTCACTGACACACTCAGTAGTTCTACTGTTCCGAGGCACAATATAAGGGAAGGGGGGGGGGGGAGAGAGGTTCGTCGCCGGAGCTGTCAGTAGGGATTTTTGTCCATCTGTTGCGTGCAATCCCGCCGTCTCTGCCCTCTCATGAAGTTTCTCTTGGTGGCCTGTGTCACGTACATCTCGATTTAGTTCCATGTTTGTGTTGTCAAATTCGTGCGGTATCCTCGTTTGACACGCCAGGTTGATATTCGTGGGCAAGGATGACACTTAATGGCTCTTCTTTGTGCCACCCTTAGCAACCAGAGAACACCGAACCATGATTTACTGTCGCTTGACAATGGGCTTCCGCCAAGAAATATTGATAGTCGTCGTTGACGTCTGCAAGTTTCTCTGGACAGTACCTGTCAAAAGGCTCCACACCCCTTTATCCACTGTCTTCTGTCGTTTCACCGCGGCCGTCTCGTCACGGTCGCGTGCGTGTGGTGCGTGGCCAGCAGATGGATTTCCGCGCGGTGGACCGCTCGGCCATCTCAGGTCATCGCCTCCACAGAGGGTCGCACTGGTGCGGCCGGCCATTAGCTCCGGGTGCAAGGGAAAGTGTTTGCCCTGCAGCCCTTCTTTTCAGAATGAGATTTTCACTCTGCAGCGGAGTGTGCGCTGATATGAAACTTCCTGGCAGATTAAAACTGTGTGCCCGACCGAGACTCGAACTCGGGACCTTTGCCTTTCGCGGGCAAGTGCTCTACCATCTGAGCTACTGAAGCACGACTCACGCTCGGTACTCACTGCTTCACTTCTGCCAGTATCTCGTCTCCTACCTTCCAAACTTTACAGAAGCTTCTGTAAAGTTTGGAAGGTAGGAGACGAGATACTGGCAGAAGTGAAGCAGCGAGTACCGAGCGTGAGTCGTGCTTTACAGAAGCTTCTGTAAAGTTTGGAAGGTAGGAGACGAGATACTGGCAGAAGTGAAGCAGTGAGTACCGAGCGTGAGTCGTGCTTCAGTAGCTCAGATGGTAGAGCACTTGCCCGCGAGAGGCAAAGGTCCCGAGTTCGAGTCTCGGTCGGGCACACAGTTTTAATCTGTCAGGAAGTTTCAGCCCTTCTTTTGTTGGCGATCGTGCTCCAGAAGTGGCCCAGCTGACAGTGTGTCCTGCTGGAAAACCCGCCTGTTAACACGTAGTCCTCCTCCTCGCTGCTCCCGCTGTCTCATAGGAGTTTAGCCGGTTCGCTTTCACGTTCTCAACTGCATTCACAGAAATTGTTCATCATAGTTATGTGATTACAAAATGTCATACATAATACCACTTAGTATTGTCTTTCACAATTTTTAAGAACAAAAGTGAGACTTAATTTTTTTTAAATAAAAAAGTTAAATGAATCGACAATTTAAAAATAAAAGTTAAATGACTTGACAATATAAAACATAAAAGTGAAATGAATTGACAGTAGAAAAATAAAAATTAAATGAACTGACAATATAATATCTAAATCCACATCACTAATGTGGTTCACTTGCGTTTTAAAAAATCAAATGCTACTTATTAATTCACTAAAATTAATAGGATTATACCTTGTGGAAGCATAGGTCACGACAGCATAGGGTTCACATGTTATTTACACACACACTCATGCACACCTGTTGTCTATACTACAAACTAAATACCCATAAACATGTATTACTCAAAAATTATACTTCAATCCACTACTAGTTAATCCAACAAGCTACTTCAATGCTACTTCTACACAGTGTTTAAACCACTACAACATTGTTCTAATTCGTCCTCTTCTTGACGCTCACGGCATATCATGTCATATGATAAATATGGAGAAACTTTCCTTAAACATACATAGTAAAAAGAACAATGGTTATTTACACGCAAAAACATTTTTACCAGTTGACACACCTGATAACAGACTCGCAATTATACATTTATCATACGCATATATTCACACATAACACAGTAAGACAATTTCATCTAAAATTACGTTATCACAAGAATTAATCGCACAGATGACTCTGAGAAGTGTAAAAATATTTTCATTATACAGGTTATACTACATTTTCTTACCCATTTCGTTCCTTCTTTAAGTTACCTTTCCCTTCCAAATCAGTTATTTCGCCTGTGGTGGTCATTCTGGATACATTTCTCATGAATGGCAAAATTGTGGTCACCTCTATTCTGTAAAACAGTTTCATCTTAACATATTGAACTTACAACAGACACAAAAGATCCGAATCCTCCTGTATTTTAAATGACAAATGTTTTGCTTCATCCTTATTACATTAAACCAAGCTTTCCTTCGGTCCCGTAATCAAAATTATTTAATCTTCCTCTACCTTCAAGAGGGAAATTTCCTCAGTACAAATCATATAGGCTGCAGTGAATCCTGCACCATCGAAAACAGTAAGCTGTAATGCTCACAGCATCAGCAAAACACATAAACGTCACTTTTCTAGGACAAGTATTAACGCAGAGGAATTTTTCAGGCTTTGGCTCAACATCAATCAAGACTACAGAAAGGATCCATATTTCTGTTCTATTCTCCATTTGCTGAAAAACTGCACGTATTTGACTACCACAATAATATTTCAGGACCATGTAAATTACACAAACCACCATTCTTCTTTCACCTTGAAGGGAATCAATATACTGACGAAATCCACGGACAGCACTTTACATACTCAGCTATATAGAACAAAAAAGACATAATCATCAATATTAACAAATCATCGCATATTGGGAAGCCAATGGTTAAACAATCGTATTATTGCATCCTGTTTTCAAGATTCTAAACTTACTCTTTCCTTTCTCAGAGTTCTCCTATCTTAAAATATTCATACAGCACGCATACTATAGTAAGAGATCGTCATTTATACTGACAGATATAGAATAGTAGTAGATAGATAGTAGCACTGAAAGCAGAAAATCGGAAACAAGGGTACTAACAGCTGGGGACCTGGGTTTGGCAGACCCATAATACCCTCAGATTGGATATTCCCCTGAGTTTTGCATTAATTCAACACAAATCTTGCTTCCCTCAGGAGCGACTCGTTTCAATTTACACAAAAAAACATAAACAGCATTTCACTCGTTCACAAAGGAACCTTTTATCTTCACATTTGAACCAACCTAAATCCTAATTGCACATGGAAAGAAAAAAAAAACTAAAAACATCACTTCAATCAATCACATAGAAACATCTTTATCACTATTTTTACCAACATATTATTCAAAATGCATTTATCACAAATCTAAACTAATCAATTGTTTCTCTTCACCGTCCTCTCTACTCCTCACTGTCCTTTCTACTCAATGTATGGTTTTACGTTTGACACATGGTGTAGCCCTTTTGATTTCTTCGATCGAAGAGTTTCCACTTCTATGGCGTTTTCATGGGGAATCTTCCTTATACGATACGGGCCGTTAAAGAGATTAAAAAATTTCTTGCAGACACCTGATCGTTTGTTAGACAGCTTGTGTGATCTGATAAGAACTTTTTGTCCTACATGAAACACTGTTTTTCTCACGTTTTTCTTATACGCCTTGACTCTGGCTTCTGCTGCACGCTTGATGTTGCGTAAAGCTAAGTCAACAATTGCGTTCCGACGTAGTCCCGGCTCTAGTGGCCCAGGCACCACCTCTTTGATTTTGCTCGGGGCTCCTTGTTTTTTAGCACAGTGATTGGCGGAAGCTTTGTTGACGTGTTAGGCAACTCATTAATTATATTCTGAAATCCTTTTAGGTGTATGTCCCACGATCGGTGATCACGACTGCAGTATAACCTACATAATTTTCCTAATTCACGCATAATACGCCCACTGGGGTTCGAGCTGGGGTGAAATAGAGATATACGTATATATAGGTTTAATTCTTCTGCTTCGAAGCATCCGCTGCCAGTATTGCGATCTAAATTGTGGTCCATTATCCGAGATAACCCTTTTCACGCTCCCAACTTCATGCAGAAACTGCTTTGCAAGTGCAGTTGCCACTGTCCTTCCTGTGGCTAGCTTCAACGGAGTCAGACACACAAACTTGGAGGTTAGCTTCACCGCTACGAAAACATATGCAAAACCTGCTTTAGATCGTATTAGTGGCCCAAATAGATCCACGGCCACGAGGTCGCAAAGTTTGCTTGTTATTATCGGGTGCAATGATGCAGCATAAGTCACGGTGGCCGCCTTTGCTCGCTGACAAGGTCCGCACACTCTAAGTACACAACGAATACGCCGCAGCATGTTATTAAAATAGCATGTCTCTTTCAGTTTTTCACAACATTTCTGTGCTCCGAAGAGACCATAACTCAAATGTATGTACCATATAATTTTGTTTACGAGTTCCTCCGGAATCACCAACGACGACTATCAATATTTCTTGGCGGAAGCCCATTGTCAAGCGACAGTAAATCATGGTTCGGTGTTCTCTGGTTGCTAAGGGTGGCACAAAGAAGAGCCATTAAGTGTCGTTGACGTCTGCGAGTTTCTCTGGACAGTACCTGTCAAAAGGCTCCACACCCCTTTATCCTCTGTCTTCTGTCGTTTCACCTAATAATTTTCGAAAAATCGTCAGTTAAGTGTGTCATATCCGCCTGAAAGCCATCATTCGGCACAGACACCAGCTTTTTGCTAGCAGTACAGCCATACCAAAATCTGCCCTCAGCACGGAATAAAGAAAGCACATCTGTAGCACAGAAGCGGTTAAACAATTCCCTAAAGCGCTAAATACCTCCCGTCACGTTCCTAGAAAATACAATTGTATCATCGAGGTACACAACACATTGCTGAGGTTTCAGACCCTTCTGTATGCACTCCAATAACCGCTAAAACGTAGCCAATAATTGTTCTGCCTAAATGGCACTTGTAAATACTGGTAATAACTCTAGGTACTGAAAATGCAGTATTTCGCTGGGCCTCCAGAACCAAGTGTGGCTGATGATGCCTCAGGTCTATCGTAGAGAAATACTGCCACTGCCCCAAGCTGTCAAGGATTTCCACAGTGTTACATGTTGGGTATACCGATAGTCCAAATGAATTCTATACTTCTTTGCTTCATCCACTGGAGTTTTGGACATTATGTCGATGGTTGCTTCCGAAGGGCTACTGCTTTCCTCTGTTATGCCATCATTCTGTAGGACTGGCTGTAAATACAAGGTACGTTTTACGATTTCTGATATACAGGTACTTTGTTCCCTGTTGCAATCAGTTGTGTTACTGGTGCTGTGTTATGGGCCCTGAGGATTTGTTACATCCTCGAACTACATTATCAGTTATTCCAT
Source organism: Schistocerca nitens (assembly GCF_023898315.1). NCBI lineage: Eukaryota > Metazoa > Arthropoda > Insecta > Orthoptera > Acrididae > Schistocerca > Schistocerca nitens. The sequence goes on from NC_064618.1 coordinate 672,561,576, forward strand.
ATTCCATTCGTTCTGTTCCCTTCAAATGCTCTACTTTCACACGTAACGTAGTTGCAGCAGTGTCTTGTGTATGATTATGGCCCAAATGTGACGTATCAAAATCATCGTTGTCCAAAAACGTGGCAACACGCTTCCACGAATCCTGTCGTTGAAAATTCCTAATTGATTAAAACTATGTGCCAGATCAAGACACGAACTTCAATGGCAAGTGCTCCATTGACTGAGATAACCAAACATGGCTTTTGACCCGTCCCCATAACTTCACTTCGGCCAGTACCTCATCTCCTACTTTCCAGATTTTGCGGAAGTTCTCCTGTAAAACTTACAGGACTAGTTCTCCCTGAAGAAAGGATACTGTTGTGGCGTGGCTTAGCCACAGTCTGGGTGATGTGTCCAGAATGAAACATTCCCTCTGCAGTAGTGTGTGCACTGATATAAAACTAAATGGCAGATTAAAACTGTTTACTAGACGAACACTCAAACTCGAGCCCTTTGCTTTTCGTGGGAAAGAGCTTTACCGACTGAGATGCTCAAGTATGACTAACACTCTCCTCACAGCTTTACTGACGCCGGTACCTCTTCTCCTACCTCTGTGTCTGCATAAATTTCTGCATCACTGAAGATAAGGAAACAGCGGCCAGCAGTCTTGGGGCTCCCATATCCATTTACTGCCTATCCATCCACCCCTGTGCTTGTACACCACTGTCACTACTGCCAACCACACTACACCTCTCACTTTGTGGCTGATGACACTTTCTCTGGTAGTGACCTACACGTACACACTTATAACACCTTATGGCAGTAAATAAAATACCTTGAGTATTAAGCACCTATGTTACTATATATCCTCCTGCTCTGTAGTTATTCTAACGGCTGTGTTCAAGATTTTTTGGGGTACCTACACAAACCCTGGGTAGCAGGCCGTTCAGGAAGGTGTCTAGTGTAATACGATATGATTCCTGGAAGATAACCTTATTCGCATTTAACTTCTGATTAATTAATACATGTGACCATTCACTTCCCTTAGCGTATCACTGAAACTCGTACCGACTCTTTTTTCTTTTGTGACATTCCATTCAACTGGTCCCTGAGGAAACGCAGTATTCTAACGTTACCAGATCCCTTGTTCTAATAGCTCAAATACTAGTGCTTTCCGCAACCCCTCTTTACATGTCTTAAATTCTTATGTCAACCTCTGTCAATTGCAACTTTGCCATTTCCAGTACCTGACTGTCAGACAAAAATGCAATATTTTGGTGTTCTTCCAGCTTATCTGTGAAGGGTAATATATTCTCAGTTGGTTATCCAGAAACGAGAGTAATCAAACTAGCTGATGCATCAACCCAGTAGAGTGGATGATCCTATGCACCCCCGCCTTATCTGTTGATAACTGTGCAACCTGATTTTACACTAAAACAACAATAACAGGACAATATACGCTCAGTATAATAGAGTATATGATATATCCAATCATAAACCACTTCAAGTCAGTACAGTGCCTAGCAGTACAGTCATAACAGTCTCACATGGATCGTTGTATTCATATCAAAACTACACATGTTGCATTTTGCCCTAATACATTGCACTGCAAGCACTTTAGCGGTTACTAGTGATATGTTTTGGAATTTCCAAAGAATTGTGACAAATCAGTTGGTTACTCCTGCATTGTGAATACTACTTTAAAGCTACGGTGATAGTCCTGCTCCAAACCTGCTTCCCCTGCACAGTAATGTACGAGAATAAAACATAACAGTTCGTCCAATAAGTCCACTGTAACTCTCGATGTTATCTTTCGTGACTGCAATATAATGCTGGGTCCAGCTGCAGATGTCCATCTTTGAGATGCTTCTGATATCAAAATGTAGAGACCGGAGGTGGGTGGCCTGAGTTGAGTCGGTGGGTTCTCGTTAGCATGTTGACTGATGTTGGGTCATGTTTTATCTATAGTGACAACGCCTATTTGGCGTGTGCTGATGGCAATTAGTATAATGGTGTTCATGCAGCATGTGGCAGGTGCCCTGCTGACAGCTGGGTGACAATGCTGACGCATGATATCTGCAGCAGCAAGTCCACGATCATGGCCTGAGCCTACAGCTCTGCAGATGCAGAAATCCTCTGTCATATTTTGGTGGAAGATGGCCCATAGCAGTGGTGGCTGTCCTTGCGAGGGAAGGCATATAACGTGAGTTTCCCTGCACAAGTGCCTTTGGGGGGGGGGGGGGGAGGGGGGGGATGAGCTGCCCCAGTCACTAACTTCTACCCTCCAGGGGAGAAAGCTGGGTGCGACTTAAGTGAGCGTGAAGTCCACTAATTTGAAGGCATCGACTGCATTGGAGTCGACTTCGAAATAGCATTAGGCTCGTCAGTGGTGGAGGCCAAACCTCGTAGTTGCTGTTCAAAGAACAATTTCACCCCAGTGCCTGGCGTAAACCTTCTCTTGTAGATGGTGCTGCTAGACCGAGACGCCTTTGACTAAAAATGACTGGTATTCGGTACCTATTTGTTGTGCTGAGGCGCTACTTCCAACCATGTACACCAAACTGAAGACAAAGGGTAACAATTGGACTGCTGGTTCTCCAGTCACCCTGTGTTTCTGTCGTATTATTACACTGGTGGTTTCACAGTTACTCACGGATCTCAGAAAAAGCGGATACTTTGTTCAATCGAGATGTATATGCAAGAAGATTATTGATTAATTTATCGCTGTTTTTATGTCGGTAATTTGGCTCTCTGTTTCATATTTGTCATTGCAGCTTTGGCCACTGCCTCGAGGTGAGAAAACAAGTTGGTGATACTTCTGCATCCTACGTAACGGTGTGTCAGTCAGCTCTGTGCTCACTGGCTCCCACAGCCTTTTTGCGACAGTTGTAGCAGCACCGTTATTTCATAACGCTGAAAAATACTAGAGGCGCTAGAATTATCAGCACAGGTTTCTAATTTTATGGTATAAAATATTACACCATTCCTTTCTGGAAGTTATGTGTGACGATGTCCCGGAATCAATGAGTCACTCTTTCTGATTGTAGTCTGACACACTAAATTCATACGGACTTGAAGTGACCATCCTTCCAGCAAAACAAAACGAACTACATCTCAACTGGTCTTGAAAACTCAGTGGTACCGACTGACTGTGGTGTCATCCTCAGCCTATAGATGGCGCTGGACGGGGCATGTCGTCAACGCACCACTGTCCCAGCCATTGTTAGTTTTTGTGATCAGAGCAGCAACTTCGCAGTCAGGTAGCTCCTAACATGGTTTTTCAAGGACTGAGAGGACGTGTTCCAGTTTGGGGTATATGTCATTTCGATTGCTTTTCTGGTGTAATTCGTTATATGCGTGAGTTCCTCTCGGCTACATTGCTTTACTGGTGTGTGTGATTACTGTATTATAAAATTTTAAAAAATACCATAAAAGTTCGTTGTTGAATTTTGTTTTTTAATGATGACGGTAGTATATTTTCGTTATGTAATTTTATGATGTGATTTATACCCCTTTCTAGTTACAAAAGGTGATTTTTGTTGTCTGTACATTCATACTCCTGTATCATGTTATGTATGTTTCCATATACAGGGGCCTGAAGATGAAACTTTTTGGCGTAGAAACTGGCAGCCTGTTTTCAATAAACGATGTTGGATTACAGTATATCTGTTTGTTTCGGTTATCATTATTCAGATACTTTATTTCCGGCTGCTGTCCCAATGTCCTCGATGAATTACCAGAGACATTCTTCTACATTGTTACGATGATGGGATTGACACTAGAGACGCGCTTTACTCCTGATGTGAATCACTGTTGCAATCGACTGTCACAGTATCACAATCAGCAGTTACTGCACGTGTGGGCAATATTCCGACTATCATAATTTTGAATACTGGTTCTGGTGTATACTGTATATGGTCTCCACTGATTTGTTCAAAACATCAGACGTCGAGCTATTATATAGGCACTGTGAATAAAAAAAAAGTTTATTTAGAATTCATACAGCAACCGAAGTCATAGTCAGTATGCCGTTCACTCTCTTCAGACACATTGGCCATATCAGCAGTACAATGGTGGTGTTCATGTTGCTCATGGTCGTCAACGCTCCCTGAACCCCTGCACGGCATCCTGCAGTTGCCTGAAGTCAGGAAGCAAAAGGTCTTGGACGGGAGGTACCAGTTCACTTCACGACAGCATCAGGACTAGGCACACTCCATTGACCTACAGCTAGTGGAGGCAGCATCTGGTAGCAGTTGAGGCTCGGTGGCATGGATTGGGTCGACGCTTGGCGTGGGGTACTTCTCACGACTGGCTGCGGTTGGCGACAGATACTGCATGGCTGAAGTGCGGTATTTATGGCTGCTTGACACGGCACTGTTGTGACAGCACGTCACATTTAGTCATGCAGCACCTGAAACTGATACAGAGATAGCTCACGGTGCAACCCTATGTCGGACTTTCCTTCATATCACGCAGTTTCCGGAGTGGTTCTGAAAAATTTTAGTATTCAATTTTCCACCTGAGAAACACATTCACTGCGTTTGTTTTTGCCATGTCAGGGATTCAAAACGAGTCCAAGTTATGACCTTTCCACCAATTCAGACTAATGTGGCATGATCACTCTTCGGATTGTACGTAAATGCCTTTTCTTCTTTATAAACCCAAGCAGGTTTTGTTGCCCTACAACTATTTCTTGAAATTATTCTGAACCTTTAGGCGAAACTGGAATTCTGCCTGGCGAATGTCGATATAGATCAGCGTCTACGCGAGTTTGGCGCTGTTCTTTCGTGTCTGTCACATTGCGCGTATTCTCTCCCTCTCACTCACTGTAAAATTCCCACGGTCTTGATGCGTGCGTTCACAATTCCTCCTCGCTAATTCTAAACGCTACCGATGCTTTTTATGGCTTTCTAAAGCTTTTGCAATATTGTGACAATCTCGATCATCAATTAAGAGCTCCTCAGACTAGGTAACTGTTTCTGAGACGCAAGATAGTAAATGTCAGTCTATTTCGGTAAAAGTTTCCAAGTCTCGAGACTATGTGGAGTACTGAAGATCAGTGCTCCGTCATGCATCTCGTTTGTCGATGCTTCCGAGAGATAGAGATTTGTACTAGCACACTGAGAAAATTATTAATTTCCTCTCAGTGTAAATGTTTCTGAGGAACGAGATAAAGCGTGACGCTCTCCAACAGAATTACGTCGCGCCTCATTTTTGCAAGGAGTTTCCAAAGACGGAGTTAAAGCCTAAAGTTCTCGAGTCGCAGCGAGTTTTTACTCATGAACTGGATGGATTCTTGAGGCGGCATAGTATTCAGTATTTTATCCGTTCTAGTTTATTGATTAAAACACGACCATTTCCTTGCGATTTTCATTCATAAACTTACGAAATCAGTATGTAATAACTCACAAAGCAAACTCAATAATCCCTTTTTCCTAACCATATAATAAACACATGTAAAGCCTATGAAAAGAAATTTTTAATACACGAAGCTAAACCAGTATACCCATATATTCTAGCCAATTATGTCCAACGCTAGTTTGTATTCTTTAAGATATGATTGTGGCGCTTAATTTTGTCGCTGACGTAAGCTACCGAAAACAATTCTGCCTCTGGGGTACAAAAATAAAAAAAAAAATACTTTGGTGCACTATTCCGAAAAAGCCCTGCAGCGATGTCGAATTTTTTTCTTCAGCGTTTCTTTCTGGTAGTTATACTATGACTACTATGAAAGGAGGCGAATAAATTCAAGTAATTTTGTATTTCAGGCTAAAGTGTTACACCAGAGACGATTTATTACATACAACGTAGGGTTATATATACTACCATACAATGACAAGTCGTAGTTTACTATTCTTACCAAAAATCTTGAAAATTTCATAAACGATTTCGTTTAGATTTTAACACGATATTCTAATAATCGTTTGGGTTAACACAGGGTGCACATATTTTTTATATATAAGATAAATAAACATATGAGGCAATTTGTTGTCAAGCATCTTGGACAGTTCTTGACCCATTTCGTTCAAATTTTTACCCAGTAGTCTGATATTGTAAGTTGTAATGAAGAATCTCGAAATGATATTAACCAATTCACTTCAAATCTCTAAAAAACGTCGGTTTCGGTTAAAACTGACTATGAGAAAACACAATGTTGTGCTACGTTGTGCTGTAAAAATGTGTGTTTCAGTTTTATTTTCCGCAGTTAATTTGGTCTGCGATAACTAGGCATTTAAACCATTGAATTGCTTACTTCATTTGGCACAGTAAGTACATATATTTTATTATAGTTCATACAATATAGATGTGTAACAAAAAATAGGAAAACTGGATGAATACCACCATCTGGAGTTACAAGATTTATTCTATTTCCCAAAGACGTATAGTACTAAGATTAATCTTCATTTGCGAGCAAGAAAAAGTGTAATTCAATGAATGAACAAACGAGTGACGGTGTGGTGTGCTAGGTATGTTGTTTCTGTGACTACCAGTTCAAAGACTAGTTTAGTGCTTCATGGACGGTTGTTCTTGTCTGGGTATCACACTGAAAATCACGTTGACTGTCGCCAGTACCAAAATAGTTTAATGCTAGCCCCAATCCTTCTTTTTGTGCTTCAGAAAGCGACTGTTGGATCAAAATTACAATAACGTGTAAGAGTTGCAATAACTGAATGAAAACTAACTGCTGTATCAGTCAGTCTGTGAACAATGCTCAATTATCAGTTTGCATGATTACAATAATTTTGTAATGAAATTACAGCTGTGTAAGGAAAAGAAAGTACGTTTATTGAATTGCTAAGTGGTGTTTCATTTCTTGTTTTGCAGATTATTACAACGTCTCCCCTCTTGAATATGAAATTCTCCTTGTATAATTCGGAGATATCTTTTGTAAACCGTATTTCCGAGCGAAGAAATGGCTCTGTAATTTTTACTATGCAGCGTGCACCTGTATTTACCAGCAGCGCACAGTATACAAATTTGCCGCTGTTCTTGTCGACAGATTTACGGTTATGGCTCGCCAGCAACACATATGTAAACAGTACAACGCCGTGTACCAGCGTCTGCTTGACGTTACCGAGATATCTCTCCCTTAATGTATTCCCAGTTAACATGACGCAATGTAATTTGTAAATTTGGACGAGAAAACGTCTGAACGAATTAACATCGAGAACAGTTCACCCCGAGAGGCATGGTTAATCATCTTTCAAGTAATATGCACTAAACGTGAAGCTCACTTCTTAAGCTCCGCAGGTGAATTTAGCGCCAGTTTCTCGTAAAATGTTCTATTAGGACATTAACACATCCCGATCTTCTGTGTTATTAAGTTTATTTCTGCGCTTCCTCGGATAAAAGGAACAATAACAACATGTGTTACGGGTTGTCAATCTGGGCGACACTTGATAGCTTTCTAGGCGCTCAGTCAGGAACCGCGCGACTGCTACGGTCGCAGGTTCGAATCCTGCCTCGGGCATGGATGTGTGTGATGTCCTTAGGTTAGTTAGGTTTAAGTAGTTCTAAGTTCTAGGGGACTTATGACCACAGATGTTGAGTCCCATAGTGCTCAGAGCCATTTGAACCATTTGAACTTGATAGCTGGGAGACTTCTCTGTGAGGTAATCCGACATAACGACATTAACGAAGAGGAAGAATCGAAATCAAAGGTAAGTGGCGAAGACATATTGATTAAATTACCGAAAATTCGGGGTTTACCAGGTAATGCGAGCGGATAACTAGCAAGGGGAGGCCACAACGATGGGATCACAGGTTTACTTAAGGCGTTCTACACTTTTAATAGGGCATTGAAACAACGCAATGAGCGAGTAGTAAGAGGCACTACTCTGGCAATTTCGAGAAAATCGCAAGAGTGGTTTTACGCGTCTGCTCTGTGACTGATGTATTCGTGCATAGATACCATACATCAGAATTCGTGGTGGTGAAGTACACTACTGGCCATTAAAATTGCTACACCAAGAGGAAATGCAAATGATAAACGGGTATTCATTGGACAAATATAATAGAACTGACATGTGATTACATTTCCACGCAATTTGGGTGGATAGATCCTGAGAAAACAGTACCCAGACAACCACCTCTGGCTGTAATAACGGCCTAGATACGCTTGGGAATTGAGTCAAACAGAGCTTGGATGACATGTACACCCATGCAGCTTCAACACGACACCGCAGTTCATCGAGAGAGTGACTGGCGTCTTGTGACGAGCCAGTTGCTGGGCCAGACGTTTTGAGTTGGTGAGAGATCTGGAGAATGTGCTGGCCAGAGCAGCAGTCGAACATTTTCTGTTTCCAGAAAGGCCCGTACAGGACCTGCAACAGGCGGTCGTGCATTATCCTGCTGACATGTAGGGTTTCGCCGGGATCGAATGAAGGGTAAAGCCACGGGTCGTAACACATCTGAAATGTAACGTCCACTGTTCAAAGAGCCGTTAATGCGAACAAGAACTGACAGACGCGTAACAAATGGCACCCCATACCATCACGCCGGGTGATACGCCAGTATGGCGATGACGAATACACGCTTCCAATGTGCGTTCACTGCGATTTCGCCAAACACGGATGCGCCCATCATGATGCTGTAAACAGAACCAGGATTCATCCGAATAAATGAAGTTTTGCCATTCGTGCACCCAAGTTCGCCATTGAGTACACCATCGCAGGCGCTCCTGTCTGTGACGCAGTGTCAAGTGTAACCTCAGCAATGGTCTCTGAGCTGATAGTCCATGCTGCTGCAAACGTCCTCGAACTGTGCGTGCAGATGGTTGTTGTCTTGCAAACGTCGCCACCTGTTGACTCAGGGATCGAGACGTGGCTGAACGATCCCTTACAGCCATCCGGATAAGATGCCTGTCATCTTCACTGCTATTGAGACGAGGTTGTTTGGATCCAGCACGGCGTTCCGTATTACCCTCCTGAACCCACCGACTCCATATTCTGCTAACAGTCATGGGATCTCGACCAACGCGTGCAGCAGCGTCGCGTTACGATAAATTACAATCGCGATAGGCTACGATCCGACCTTTATCAAAGTCGGAAACGTGATGGTAGGCATTTCTCCTCCTTACAGGAGGCATCACAACAACGTTTCACCAGGCAACGCCGATCCACTGCTGTTTGTGTATGAGAAATCGGTTGGAAACTTTCCTCATATCAGCATGTTGTAGGTGTCGCCACCGTCGCCAACCTTGTGTGAATGCTCTGGAAAGTTAATCATTTGCATATCAGAGCATCTTCTTCCCCTCGGTTAAATTTTGCGCCTGTAGCACGTCATCTTCGTGGTGCAGCAGTTGTAATGGCCAGTAATGTAGAATGAGATTTTCACTCTGTAGCGGAGTGTGCGCTGATATGAAACTTCCTGGCGGATTAAAACTGTGTGTCCGACCGAGACTCGAACTCGGGACCTTTGCCTTTCGCGGGCAAGTGTTCTACCAACTGAGCTACCGAAGCACGACTCATGCCCGGCACTCACAGCTTTACTTCTGCCAGTACCTCGTCTCCTACCTTCCAAACTTTACAGAAGCTCTCCTGCGAACCTTGCAGAACTAGCACTCCTGAAAGAAAGGATATTGCGGAGACATGGCTTAGCCACAGCCTGGGGGATGTTTCCAGAATGAGATTTTCACTCTGCAGCGGAGTGTGCGCTGATATGAAACTTCCCGGCAGATTAAAACTGTGTGTCCGACCGAGACTCGAACTCGGGAACTTTGCCTTTCGCGGGCAACTGCTCTACCAACTGAGCTACCGAAGCACGTTTCATATCAGCGCACACTCCGCTGCAGAGTGAAAATCTTATTCTGGAAACATCCCCCAGGCTGTGGCTAAGCCATGTCTCCGCAATATCCTTTCTTTCAGGAGTGCTAGTTCTGCAAGGTTCGCAGTAGAGCTTCTGTAAAGTTTGGAAGGTAGGAGACGAGGTACTGGCAGAAGTAAAGCTGTGAGTGCCGGGCGTGAGTTGTGCTTCGGTAGCTCAGTTGGTAGTGCACTTGCCCGCGAAAGGCAAAGGTCCCGAGTTCGAGTCTCGGTCGGACACACAGTTTTAATCTGCCAGGAAGTTTCGTATCAGCGCACACTCCGCTGCAGAGTGAAAATCTCATTCTGGAAACATCCCCCAGGCTGTGGCTGTGGCTAAGCCATGTCTCCGCAATATCCTTTCTTTCAGGAGTGCTAGTTCTGCAAGGTTCGCAGGAGAGCTTCTGTAAAGTTTGGAAGGTAGGAGACGAGGTACTGGCAGAAGTAAAGCTGTGAGTGCCGGGCGTGAGTCGTGCTTCGGTTGCTCAGTTGGTAGAGCAGTTGCCCGCGAAAGGCAAAGGTCCCGAGTTCGAGTCTCGCTCGGACACACAGTTTTAACCTGCCAGGAAGTTTCATATCGGCCAGTAATGTAGTTCGAACTTCGTAAGACAAATGTGTATCAGGCGATGTTTGGACTCCCGCTCAAACTTAATTTTTATCCTATATTCTTTTCATCACTCATCGTATCATTTAATTTATATGACGCTCGACAAGTAAAAAAAAAAATGTATTTGCAGGAAGTTTTAGTGAACTTAATGCTATTTAAGTAATTAATATTTTAACTAAATTTAGTTATTAGAACGATTGACAAGTAAACGAAGAAACGCATAGAGTTTTCCTGAAAATGTATGCTTGTCAAGATTTGTGAAAGCCCTTAGACATGCAATCTGATAACGTACCCGAAGCTACTTTGCACATCGACAATTCGAGCTGCAAACATAGCGGCAGGCCTCGTTTGGCATTTAACCTGCGTCGCGGTCAGACGTTGCTAATGTGCCAAGAACGAATAGTAGAGGTGCACTTTTTTTTTAAAATAAACGAATTTACATTAGTACAACAAAAATGATATCTGAGTTGAAGCCGAACCGTCGCGTCATACGCGCTCGTCTTACGAAGGTCGAACGCTAACCACTTGATGACCAGGAACTCGAGCACCCAGCACCATCGCACAGATACGTAAGCCACTTAATACACTCGTAAAACTTCTCTTGCGATTTTCTCGGATTTTCCAGAGTAGTACACCTTACTACTTTCACATTATGTTTGTTTAATGGATAACTACAAGTGTACAAAGTTTCAAGTAACGCTGCGATCCCAACGTTGTGGCCTCCCCTCGTGAGATTTTCTGTTTTTTTTTTTTTTTCTGCAATGGAAACAGCGATTCAGAATAGTAGTGTGACCAATCATAATGTACCGTTGCAGTGTTTGGAGTTATAATCTAGTAAGCATGACAGCAGACATGTAAGAATCAAGAGATGCACCGCTACAATGGTAGGTGGTCCATTTGGCCATACACGAAAGATTGACAAAGATGTTAGGGGAATTTAAATAGGAAGAAGGGCAGCGTTATATTCTCCAAACAGTGTTGGATAAATTTAGTTAACCGAAGAAAGATATGTGACAATTCTGCTGCCCCTCGTCGTATATCCCGTGTTTGGGTTATGACGTGATGATGATATTGATTGGAAATGATACTGGTTTCAAGAGGACTCAATGTCATAGCTATCAAGACCCTTACAGAGTATGAATGAAATGCATAGAAAAAATGAATTATTGCCGGTAAGCAAGAAGTGATATGAAATGAGGTGATACATATAGATTGCTGTCTTTCCTCTATCATTAGACTAATGGAATACGAAAGAAAATAAAAAGCGATGACCCGTCCACTTCATACTCTACAGTGGCTGGTAGAGTCTACGAGGCGAATCCGAACTTCTCCAACAAAATTTCTTAGCTTCCTCGTCGATGTTTCTTGACTATTTTAATATGATGAACCGATAGTTTTCGGTGGTTCGTTACATGTTAATTGCACTTAGTCTCATTTACGCGCCAGTTTTCCTTTGTGTTTCTATTACCTCCAAAACAGTGTGAATGTTGACGGTATGTGCTGTGTGTCTTGTTTGGAAACAACCATTTGCGTTCGCTCATAATACTAGCTACTAACAACAACAATGTCCGCGTTGTACTTCACCGTCAAGCTTACACTCAGTACTGCTCGGTTTTGTCTTGATTTTGACATTTTGGTAGTGTTAGGTGTACGTTAATAGTGATACACTGCGTTGTGGATAGGTTTACTAACGAAAATTTGTTCATGTTTCAGGGGAAAAACAACTACGACGTGATTGCCATCGCCACAGCAACTGCTGCTGCTATGCTATTTCATTCAGTGAATTTATACACCTGGTGCATATGAACCACCTTTCCATCGGTAAAGCTGTTCGTACTGCTTGTATTACTGGACAGCGTCTCAAATATCATCTGTGGAATATGTGTTCACCTTGTACATGGTGGTGAGTGCTGCTGTGTGTATGGAAATTGCCAGCGCGCCCCTGGGAATATATTCATTTCCTCCTTTGTTAAAGCAGCATCCCTATTTGCCCTTTCTACACGTAGGAGAGACGACAGGTAGCACTGATGGAGTAACCGAAGAAATAATCTCTGCTCCTCCGACGAGCTTCCAGGTTACATACGCAACAACAGGTTAGAATAAAAAGGCATGTCAGACGTAGTTACCTACTTGTGTCGTGGTGGCATAAATCCGCCCTGCTGATTACTTACGATAGCTGGTAGCTGCATCCATGAAGTATATCTTAACTTCACTGTGACAGATGCTACTCACATGAACTATCCTACCGCCATGCCGAGATATTTCGTCACCTTACAGGCGATGGAATATTACGTACACCACATTAAATTGAATTCCACCTTTGCTCTACAATAAATGATACACAGGTTTTGCACAGCAATTAATTAAGCCAGTAGTTGACAAGTATGTGAAGTTCAGCCTCATATCGGCAATAATCTTAGAGATATGGAAAGTTGTTTCAAACATAGAATACAGAGCTTCAGGAAACACTAACTTTTTGAGAAGTTCATGTGTATTAGCTAAACATCGGTGGCGAAGTTTTTCATTAGCAAGGAAACTGATCTTTCTGTAAATTATGCTCACGTAATGATGTTTATTTCTGTTGGTATATCGTTTATGTAAAACAATATCAGATAAATTAGTTTTACTACTTGAGTGGGTGAAACAATGTATATGACATGATGTAACTGTTTGACATCGTGGGAGCATGATTCTGTGTCGTGTGTGAATGACGCACACAGGCGAAATTCATGAACTGTAAGTGGCTACTTTTTAATAGTGTGTCTACAGGAATAATGTTTCACAAATTGAGTAATTTGAAGAGGATTTATCGTTGATTTATTTGGTTTTCTGAATTTTAGTATTTGCTTAGTGGGTTCATAGAGAATCAGTTTTTGGGTTAAAGTCAGGTTATAACCAGACAGTTTTGATGAGTTAGAACAAAACAGTGCCATGATATATGTGACAGTTTACAGTAAAATAAAATTAGATCGTTTCAGCAGAGTGCTACGAAACTGGAAAACAAAATTGATGAGCTACTTGAATGTGTAGAAGACATGAAAAATTCTGAAGTGACAAATGTTCTTGCTTCTCTTTACTCCATGTTACAACAAGGATAGAAAAGTTAAATGTAATGGATTATAAACTAGCATCATTTTTGTGTAGAGTGAACTTGGAAAAAGGAGGAGGTGCAATATATGTAATAGTTGGGCACAAAGTAAAGTTTTTTTTTTTGTGGATCAGGACATAGAAGCATGTGCTTGTGAGTTCTTACTGCAGCATATTCCTCTTGTAATTGTATCAGCCTTTATATCCCCTGCAGGAACTCTCAACTATACTTGAGAGCTCTAGATGTTTTGTTGAGCTACCTTTCAGACAAGAAGAAACATTTAGTTGATTCTGGAGGTTTCAATTAAGATTTATTGAAAAATACTGATGGGAAGAATTTAATAGCTCAATTTTCCCAGTTATATGCAACATGATGGTAAGTCGCTGATTCTTAACATCTTTATAGACAGTGATCACACTGAAACAATTAACGTGTACTCACTAGTTAAAGGATTATATAGTGATGATATATGTGTAATGGAAGCAAACTATGTCTTACATCCCTGTGACAGGTACACAAAAAGCCTTGAGCTTCTTAATGAGAAGAGGACACAGTGTCTTAAGGGTATGTTAAAAGAGCTGGTATGAGATTAGGTACATGTAGAAAGAGCCAATAACGTCAAAGTCAGTTTATTCCATAGTAAATGTGTGCCTATATTTGAAAGTAGCTTCCTAAAATCGTTACCCAGAAAATCTATTAAAAAATTAAGCTATGGACAACAAAGGGAATAAAAATCTCGAGTTAGAGGAATAGAGAAATTCATACAGAGACTGGACTATGACAAATTCTCACATGACTTGCACATTACAAAAAAAAATGCTCTTATACTTTAAGAATGTCATTAAAGTGTCCAGGAGTATACACATCCTAACACAAATGAGCAATAGAGATAATAAGATTAAAACCATATGGTCTATCGTCAAATGAGGGACAGGACAGCCAGCAGGTAACAAGACACCACTACAATTTAACCAATCGACAAGGTTGTGACTGATAATTCACAAGCTGCAAGTAGAAGGAAATGTAGGATTAAATGGCTGGTTTCCAGAAGCTAGTGTATGCACTAAAAATGTCAGTCGAAAAAATTTAATCGACTAAAAGTAGCGCCAATATCTTCCTTTACAATTAGCAGAATGTTAAAATTCTACAAAGATGGCTCACAGGGTGTTCTTGGAATTTCTGTCAGAATTCTGAGAAGTTGTTCTATCTTAATAAGGAATGTCCTAAGTAACATATGTAATGTATCATTTGCATAGGGAATTTTACCAGATGGGTTAATATGTGCAACCATCAACCCTCTTTGTAAGGTGACAGACAGATGTAAGTAATCGTCTTTGAATGCCGCTACTGATATTTTATTTCAAAATAATGTAATAAGTAATATATTTAAGGGCAGATGTAGAAATAATATACTTAGAATGCCATATGCTTAGAATGCCACAGTTTGTAATCCAGAATGGTTGCTGCACTGAGGGTCATATTCATACATTCACTCACCACCTATTAGAAGCATTAAATAATAAAATTCACCAGTTGGTATGTTTGTGATATTTCCAAGGCATTTGATTGTGTACATCATGCTACACTCCTAAGAAAACCAAATCTTGGTGGAATAGATAGCTTTACATACAACAAGGCCGGCCGCGGTGGAAGAGCGGTTCTAGGCGCTTCAGTCCACAGCCACACGACTACTACAGTCACAGGTTTGAATCCTGCCTTGCACATGGATGTGTGTGGTGTCCTTAGGTGAGTTAGAATGGACCTTGCCGTTGGTGGGAAGGCTTGCGTGCCTCAGCGATACAGATAGCCGTACCATAGGTGCAACCACAACGGAGGAGTATCTGTTGAGAAGCCAGACAAACATGTGGTTCCTGAAGAGGGGCAGCAGCCTTTTTAGTACTTGCAGGGGCAACAGTCTGGATGATTGACTGATCTAGCCTTGTAACACTAACCAAAACAGCCTAGCTGTGCTGGTACTGCGAACGGCTGAGAGCAAGGGGAAACTACAACCGTAATTTTTCCCGAGGGCATGCAGCTTTACTGTATGGTTAAATGTCAATGGCGTCCTCTTGGGTAAAATATTGCGTAGGTAAAATAGTCCCCCATTCGTATCTCCGGGTGGGGACTAATCAAGAGGATGTCGTTATCAGGAGAAAGAAAACTGGCGTTCTACGGATCGGAGTGTGGAATGTCATATCCCTTAATCGGGCAGGTAGGTTAGAAAATTTAAAAATGGAAATGGATAGGTTAAAGTTAGATATAGTGGGAATTAGTGAAGTTCGGTGGCAGGAGGAACAAGACTTTTGGTCAGGCGAATACAGGGTTATAAATACAAAATCAGATAGGGGTAATGCAGGAGTCGGTTTAATAATGAATAAAAAAATAGGAGTGCGGGTAAGCTACTACAAACAGCATAGTGAACGCATTATTGTCGCCAAGACGGACACGAAGCCCACGCCTACTATAGCAACACAAGTTTATATGCCAACTAGCTCTGCAGATGACGAAGAAATCGAAGAAGTGTATGATGAAATAAAATAAATTATTCAGATAGTGAAGGGAGACGAAATTTTATAATCATGGGTGACTGGAATTCGGTAGTAGGAAAAGGGAGAGAAGGAAACGTAGTAGGTGAATATGGATTGGGGCTAAGAAATGAAAGAGGAAGCCTCCTGATAGAATTTTGCACAGAGCACAAATTATAGCTAACACTTGGTTCAAGAATCATAAAAGAAAGTTGTATACATTGAAGAAGCCTGGAGATACTGATAGGTTTCAGATAGATTATATAATGGTAAGACAGAGATTTAGGAACCAGGTTTTAAATTGCAAATGAAGCAGGCAAAAAGGAATAAAATCGTCTCAAAAATGAGATTGACAGGAAGTGCAAAATGGCTAAGCAGGGGTGGCTAGAGGACAAATGTAAGGATGTGGAGGCTTATCTCACTAGGGGTAAGATAGATTCTGCCTACAGGAAACTTAAAGAGACCTTTGGAGGAAAGAGAACCACCTGTATGAATATCAAGAGCTCAGATGGAAACCCCGTTCTAAGCAAAGAAGGGAAAGCAGGAAGATGGAAGGAGTATGTAGAGGGTCTATACAAGGGCAATGTACTTGAGGACAATATTATGGAAATGGAATAGATGAAGATGAAATACGATACTGCGTGAAGAGTTGGACAGAGCACTGAAAGACCTGAGTCGAAGCAAGGCCTCGGGACTAGACAACGTTCCATTAGAACTACTGACGGCCTTGGGAGAGCTAGTCCTGACAAAACTCTACCATCTGGTGGGCAAGATGTATGAGACAGATGAACTACCTGCAGACTTCAAGAAGAATATAATAATTCCAATTCCAAACAAAGCAGGTGCTGACAGATGTGAAAATCACTGAACTATCAGTTAAATAAGTCACGGATGCAAAATACTAACGCGAATTCTTTACAGACGAATGGAAACACTGGTAGAAGCCGACCTCAGGGAAGATCAGTTTGGATTTCGTAGACATATTGGAACACGTGAGGCAATACTGACCCTACGACTTATCTTTGAAGCTAGATTAAGGAAAAGCAAACCTACGTTTCTAGCATCTGTAGACTTAGAGAAAGCGTTAGACAATGTTGACTGGAATACTCTCTTTCAAATTCTGATGGTGGCAGGGGTAAAATACAGAGAGCGAAAGGCTATTTACAATTCGTACAGAAACCAGATGGCAATTATAAGAGTCGTGGGGCATGAAAGGGAAACAGTGGGAAGGGAGTGAGACAGGGTTGTAGCCTCTCTCTGATGTTATTCAATCTGTATATTGAGGAAGCAGTGAAGGAAACAAAAGAAAAATTTGGAGTAGGTATTAAAATCCATGGAGGAGACACAAAAATTTTGAGGTTCGCCGATGACATTGTAATTCTGTCAGAGACAGCAAAGGACTTGGAAGAGCCGTTGAACGGAGTGGACATTGTCATGAAAGGAGGGTATAAGATGAACATCAACAAAAGCAAAACGAGGATAATGGAATGTAGTCGAATTAAGTCGGGTGATGCTGATGGAATTAGATTAGGAAATGAGACACTTAAAGTAGTAAAGGAGTTTTGCTATTTGGGGAGCAAAATAACTATTGATGGTTGAAGTAGAGAGGATATCAAATGTAGTCTGGCAATGGCAAGGAATGCGTTTCTGAAGAAGAGAAATTTGTTAACGTCGAGTATAGATTTAAGTGTCAAGAAGTCGTTACTGAATGTATCTGTATGGAGCATTGTCATGTATGGGAGTGAAACATGGACGGTAACTAGTTTGGACAAGAAGAGAATAGAAGCTTCGAAATCTGGTGCTACAAAAGAGTCCTGAAAATTAGATGGGTAGATCATATAACTAATGGGGAGGTATTGAACAGGATTGGGGAGAAGAGAAGTTTGTGGCACAACTTGACTAGAAGAATGGATCGGTTGGTAGGACATGTTCTGAGGCATCAAGTGAGCACCAATTTAGTATTGGAGGGCAGCGCGGAGGGTAAAAATCGTAGAAGGAGACCAAGAGATGAATACACTGACCAGATTCAGAAGGATGTAGGTTGAAGTAGGTACTAGGTTATGAAGAAGCTTGCACAGGATAGAGTAGCGTGGAGAGCTGCATCAAACCAGTCTCAGGACTAAAGACCACAACAACAACAAGTAATTCTAGGTTCTGGGGACTGATGGTCTTATATGTTAAGTCCCATAGTGCTCAGAGCCATTTCAACATTGAACACACAACTGGTGCGTATCATATTTAACAATCATAATGGAAACAGTTGTGCTCAATAATACAGGTAATGCTGGGAAGATAGCAAATTTAAGTGACTTGGGAGAAATCGATTTTGTACCCATTACTGGTGCTTGTATATGTGAATGACCCTCCACTTAACATTTAACAAGTAGAAATAATATTTTCGCAGACAGTGCTAGCTTGATAATAAACCCATTACAGAGAAGGCAGAAAAAGAGATTGTTAATGAGATTTTACAAATAACTATTAAGTGGTTCTCTGAAAGTAGATTCCACCTAAATTTTGAGAACACAACTATATTCAATTATGTACAACAAATAGAGACGTTCCAACAATTCATGTACTAGATCAACAGAGTCAGGAAATAGGGTGGAACATTTCAGATTTTAAGGTGCACATACCGATGAAAACTTGAACTTTATGTTTGGGTTAATCTCAGTAACTCCTCTAAGGATTGTGATGAAGTCTTAACTAATAGATAGTCCAGATTCACAAGGAAGGTGTGTGTGTGTATACAATGTATAAATGTTTTGTGCAAATTTACTGACCTACAGTGAATTACAGCCCCCAGAATACAGTGCCACTGTTATGTAGTTGACTATCACAGAACCCTCTGGAATCATCCATATTTATTATAAGGCCAGCCAACCACAGCATGAGGCCAGCATGTGCCGCCATTGCCAGGAGGTTGGCACAAACTACAACTGACGTCTTATACGACATATCAGATATTTAGCTAATAAGAAAAGATTTCTTTGGTATAGAGTTAAAATCATTTAAATTATATGGAAGTGATGGTATTCAATTACCTAACATTTCTCTCTGAATGTTAATCATAGTTCTTCAGTGTGCTCCACTAAGAAAATTACTCCTATGTCAGACAAGTCATGTGGCTGTAGATAGTTCTATGGTACTACACTTGTGAGACTAGAGCTAATTTCTGGTATGCTATAAAGAGCTTCGATGAACGCTGACATCGATGTATCTAGCGCAAATGGAAAGACTTCCTACTGGTTCATTTGCCCACCAATGGAAAGGCTTATAAATATCCTTGTATCTGATACCAACAGTATCTGCCAAAAAGCATTTATTACCTCTAATTTCATCATGTACTACACTCTATGAAACATGTGCAAAGTTTCATCCAAACATTCAGGATGATTTGTTTCACGTATTACTATTTTCTTTTTAGTGTACATCTATTATCACCCTAATTCTTCCATATTTTTGTCTATTGTAATCATTGGAGTGTTGCACTCGCTTTTAGATCTTTCAGTATTTCCCCATTCTTTCATATGGTCTATTTTTGTGTACCATCCCTTTTATAGATAGTGAAATTTGATAAGGATGTGTGCAGAATTAATTGGGTCACATAGCCTCTGTTTTACATTCATAATTATGACGTAGCCCAGGTACATCTGAAAATAGTTTTATATTTAGAATCAAGATATTGTGCAGATCCTCTCGGCGTTCAGACTCTCTGCCCCAAATTTCTTGTATAATTTATTCAAATTCTTTCTTAGAATAGCAGATCCCATAGAGGTTTCGGAGATGACAGTCCTCTACCCTATTCCATAAACTCTGTAGATGTAATTACCTGCAGTTGTGTGAATTGTTTGACATTCACTTAATTGGTGTCATTAAAACTTGCTTTGACTTCTTCATCTACAACTGAACAAGCTATCACACTTTTTCAACAGCCAGTAATCACTTTGTGTTTCAACATATAATCGAGACCTACAACTACTTCCACATATGGATGAGATAACCTATAATTCATAATCAAAGGTATTACCCTTAATTAAAGTCGTACAAACACTTGTTTTTAAAAGATTAGTTATATGCTCCTTTAGCACTCATTAATTCTGTGTTCATAACAGGCATTTTGACTACATAAGACTCTAATTTTATGACAGGAACAGAAAATTTGTTTGATTCCCACTGTTTGTCAAAATTTCAGTCTTTGTCTCATATGTTTCGATATGAATTAAAATTTGTGTACACGTATGTGATTTGGTATCTTATTTTCCCATAACAGATATTGCTCTACTTCTAAGTTATTCCATATTATATCAACCATGTTCTGATTCCTTATCAGGAACTCTCTGTCACTATCTCTATATCCACATTGCTTCCAATTTTTTTTTTTTTTTTTTGTACCAGATGTGCTTCACCTCTGATGTACTGAACATGACTCCATCTTCACTCCCTTTTACTTTCAGGTTTGAATGTATAATGTGTACTGTGCCTTCAGACACACTACAATCTACTTTACTCTAATAATCTGTTATGAGTGTCGAAGTTTTAACTTTCTTGCTCCTCTGTTTCTGCTTGTCTGCATGTTTCCATTAAAGTTGGTATGTTTGGAAGTGGCTTTAATTATTTGTGAAGTGGACTGCTGCACCTCTTCTACATCCTTCTCCTCCTTAAACGCAACAATTTCATTGGGATTTAATGGCACCATTCTTCATTTGCACTTTCACTTAACTTTGAAAACTTCTTTAATAGAAATGTCATACCTTGACTGCATTTCTCTCTGAGTTCCATTTTTCTCCTTCACATTGTGCTACCTCTTTGTACATATCACTGAGTTTTCTATGCCACTCTCTTACTCCTGGTGGTTAATCATTATATCAGACAATTGCTTTACCATCAGCAGATACTTCTGTACGTGTACCAAATCTGTGCTATTCTGTGGAAGTTGTTTTAACACAGTCTAGATTTTTGTTCGCTAATGGTCATCAGATAATATTCCATCTATAATTAATTTGTCATATTTAGATTGCAATGATTATACAATACTGAAACTGATCATACATAGCAAAACACTAAAAAATCTAACTCTTGGAAACATATAACATTGAATAGTTCAACAGTAGTACTAAGTTGTAGTGTTACATACTATGTTTAGTGTCACAATCTGGTATCGAGCCCCGATGTTCCAATGGATTTAGAGAACGTCCAAGAAGGAGACACTGCATCCAAAATCCAGGTGGCATCTCACTACATACAGCATAAAAAGTGGCAGTGGTGGAAATTTGAATAGTATTCCATATTATGCAGTACCCCACCACATTATGAAATTTTCCGTACATTTGTGGGTAAAGCGTATCAAGGTTATTCTGACGCTCAGCCTGAAGCACTTACCTACTATAAACACACAATAATGTCATCTGTTACATTCCTAGGATTTCGGTCCTGGAAGGGGCGCCTGGAATCGTGCCGTCGGGCGGTGGCGCTGGGCGCCTGGGGCGTGTGGTCAATGGTGGCGCAGCAATGGGTGGTGCCTCAGGCGCCTATAGGATCTGCTCTGTTGCATTCCTGGGATTTGATTCCCGGGGGCCTCGCCTGGGATCGTGATGTCAATAGTGGCGCTGTAGTAGGGAATACATCAGTGTTGCCGCCTTTGTGGTATTGATTAGGAAGTTCTTTATTATGACTGGTAAACTAATAATCAGCTGCAAGAGAGCGTCATTCGCATCATATAAATTAATTTATTTAATGTATAGGAAACATGAAATTAACAGAATGAAGAGGCCATGGTTCTTAAAAACAAAGGGCACAGCACATTGTTTATTTCGCACTTAATATGGTTTCCACAGTCTTTCATCTACTATAAAAATCTGCATCTTGCGAGGAAAAGAGTAAATGATGTGAGTAATCTCCCTTTTTCAGTTTTATAAAGTGTATTGAAATCGTTTGGGGTCAAGTGTAGCCTCACTTTGCCAGAATTCGATAATATTATCACAACAGAACCTCAGTGATCGTGTAGCTGGTATTGTGTATACTGAATAATTAGTTTTTGATATTCTTCACTCCCCTGCTAGCCAGCAATGGAAATAACGTATCACTGTATTCTTCTTCTTGTTTCGTATGAGTCATCCAAGGACCAAGACATGCAGCTATTGTGTTTGAAGTGGGTTCTTATAATCGCCCAGTAGTAGTGCATCGTATGGTTGTGTTCTTCTCTCTCCTCCTGTCGTCTTTCTTGGTGATGTAACCTCCCAAGAAAATAAGACAATGATAATGTGAGCCAAGTGTAACCTCCCAAGAGAAATTAAGTTAAATAATAATGCAAAATGGAGCCATAAACCCACACAATAATATTGATTAAATAATGAACCATGTAGGAAATGTAACTTCCTAACATAAATAATAATATCTGGTAAATTTTATAAGGACAGCAGCGCTGACCTTCGGCCCTGTATTCTGAATAAAAAAGGCAAAAATTCTTACCTCAATTAAAAACTGCATTTATATCTGCTCTTATGTTGCAATTTTTTGACACAGCTTCGTGCAATGCTGGCGTATATATATATATATATATATTTTTTGATTCTTGGAGGAAATGCATAGGAAATATTCTTTAAATGGAAATGATTGTTTTTCTTTAAATGAGTTACTTTATGAAAGAAATTATTATTGGGGCATTCTTTGAACAAATTAATTACAATTAACTTACATTATTAAATATCCGCAATGCTGCTTCTTTACCTTCTACAACAATACTCATCGTCCGGAATCGTGACCAGAGTCGCGGGCAGAGCACACCGCGGACACATGCCGACTCGCTACACAGTACAACCATCCACCCGCTACTACTACTATACCAGACTCAGTACTACTCTTCAATTGTCGACTCGCGCGGTCAAGCGCAGACTAGCAACAGCTAACGATAAACTACTCTCTGGTCAGAGATTCTGTCATGCCTCACCCATCGCCGGCAATGTATATGTCTTACATAACCCTCCACCGGGGGGCCAAAAATTTGGCAGCGATGGTGAGTCAATTGGACTTGCCATGAGCAATAAATTTTTCATAATTAATTAACTTTACAATCACAAAATATATACATATATATAGGTACAGAACATGAAATGAAATATGGTGCGCATGCACTGTGTACAGAACATACCAGGCATACACAATGAGTACAAATCATATTAACAAATGGCAAAAGTGCACACGCACTGTAAAACTCTTTAGCATTTTTACAACAAATAAACATAATGAGTACAAATCATATTGACAAATGACAAAAGAGCACATGCACTGTAGTTCAGAACATATCTGAGAATCACAAAATGTATACGTAATGAGTACAAATGGTATAAAGTGCACACAACTGTGAAACTCTTCAGCATTTTTACAACAAATAAACATAATGAGGAGTGAAATAAAGTGCACACGCACTGTATAAGTCTTTATCATTTTACAAGAATTTAAACGGATTGTATAAGTGTTTACCATTTTACAAGAACTAGGAAAGGAATGGGAAGGATTGCGTCATGGTTGTAGCACTTTAGGTTGCTCGCAGCTGCACTGAAAGTCCATATTTTTCTGCAGGAGCACAACACCAAATGAGACAATCTGAAGTTCTTTTCCTTGAAGTATTAATCAGTGTAGCCAAGACACTGAACTGTCGTAGTAATATTCTTGCTATCATTTTGGTAGTACATTAGGTACACCAATTAGTGGGATCATTATAACATTTCCATCGTTCAAGGTGGTGGACAGCATGTCGTGTCAACACCACGTTCTTGTAAGGTACACCAACGTAGAATTAGTGCAAAAATCAAATGTAGTGCTCCATGAGGATGAGGATAGACAGGACAAACGGATATTACAGTAATTCGTGGTAATTAGGGCAGAAGGTGAAGGACATTAAGTCACATACTAGTCTTCATTGAGAATTACACAAGTCTAACAACTGAACATTTCTGTACCATGTATGTAGTATTACAGAATAATGTTCATAAATCATTTGTTTAAAGAGAACATTGGCACTCATTGCCTAATTACAAACCATTAGAAGTCATTATTCAAAACAGGAGCTAACAAATGGCATAGTATTACAAAATACAGTTAATAAATCATTTTACAGAGAACATTGGCACTCATTGCCTAATTACAAACCATTAGAAGTCATCATTGAAAACAGGAGCTAATAAGTGTCATAGTATTACAGAATAATGTACATAAATCGTTTGTTTAGAGAGAACATTGCCACTCTTTGCCTAGCTACAAACCATCTGAAGTCATCATTCAAAACAGGAGCTAATAAGTGTCATAGTATTACAGAATAATGTACATAATTAATCTAATTATAGTAATCATTGACATTCATTGGCCAGTTACAAAGCATTATTTTTTTTTTTTTTTTTTGCTAGCAATGCATTGCGTTGCGTAATTACTGTTGAATGAAAATATTTGCTTTTGAGTTATTGCTGCAAATGAAGATGTGTAACGTCATCCGTCATTAGTCAGGTGTAGCAAGGTTATGAAACAAGTAGAGTATATGTGATCACATTCATAAATGACATAGGTTTCATGAACAACTGCTTATAGCACATTAATTTCATGAACAATTTCTTTTGCGAAATATACAAAAATGGATTATTAAACTGAAAGAAGAAACGCATATTATGCTGAAAAGTAGTGAACTTCGAATTAGCAGGTAGTGAAATGTGTATAAAAAATACGTGTTCCCTAGCTGTCCTTTCCAAAACCTTCAGTCAAAATACTATGCGATATAAGACATACTGTCAAAACGAACTGCAACAAATACTTAAATAACTACATAGCATAAATACATAAACTTCTAGATTATCCTCATCTGTAAAGAAAAAAAACTTCATTATCCATCACTTCATTATCTATATTATCATAACTCCATTATTATCATCACCTGTAAACAAAAACTTCATTATCCATAGTAGCATATTCTTCATCATTAATCATCATCATTCATTATCATCCACAAAAATGTCACTTCATTATCCATTATAAAACTATTCCTTATTTCTAGCATATTTCCTCACTAAAACCAAGATGTGTAGTTCTGTCTGACAGCCTGCATCAATCGCCTCGTATTCTGAAAGAAAAAATTAGTTAAGACTGCTATTCTACGATGTATATAGTATATTCTTGTTAATGCTTGTTAATTCTGATCCATTTACTCTTCCTTACGAGGTATTGCATCTTCTTTCGTTCATTCCGAAAGTGAAATTCCCATTTCTGTTTAATTTATTTCTTTTACACGTTATTTCTTTCTGAAAATGATGAACAAAGATTAATGTCTTGCATTTAAATCATATACTGACTAAATAAAAACTGGTTTATAGTAACATAATTGAGCATGCAGCATAGCATGACAGAAAACGTAATATGTCAAAAACATAGACAGTGTTCAAAAGCAAAAATGTACACAATGTATCACAATGTAGCGGCAAAAAAAATAAAATAGTCACGATGTTGAGATATCATAAGGCAAAAATGTTAAAGTCAACTGGTGTTTGTCATATCTTAAATATTTCATAGTGCATACAAACAAAACAGGAAAAGAATCATACATACATGAAAAATGGAAAATATGCACGGTCTGATGTGTAACGACAAGAGTAGCAACCTGCTAACCTTACCTTGCCGGGCACTTGCCAAGAAAAAAGTACGATAATCATCAGTAGGTGTTCATGTGAATATAATTGCATAAGCGGTCACAAAAATTAGGAAATGGCATTACAGTGTGATAAATCATAAAGTATTTTCATTCAATAAAAGGTTTGACGTTCGACACGTGGTGGTTCCCCTTGGTTTTTCTGGTTCTCAAAGTTTCGACGTGTACTACATTGGGGTGAGGAATGCTGCGAATCCGATATGGACCTGCGTATAGAAGCTCAAATTTACTGCGTTTACTCTTTCCTTTGTTGGATAAATAGTGTGTACGTACTAATATATTCTGTCCAATGTGAAATTCACGGCGTGTACAAACCTGTTTTTGCTGTCTTCTCCGGCGCTCTGCGGCACGTTTGATGTTGTTCAGCGCAATGTCAATTATTTCATGGTGTCGTAGTCGACGAGATGTAGGAAATGTTACTAATTCTTAAATTTTGTTAGGTGGTTCAACATTTTTCAGTATAACAGACGGAGATAGCATAGTAGATTCATTCGGTATGGAATTAAGGTAACAAATTTTGAAGTGAGTTCAACAGCGACAAAGATGTAGCAAAAACCTCTATTAGTTCTGGGAATCGGACCAAAATGTCTACAGCGGCCATGTGTCTCAATTTAACAGGTACAATGGGATGTAATGGAGGAAGATGTGAAGTCGTGTCTGATTTAGCTTTCCGGCAGATTTTACATGACGCTAAAACTCGTCGAATACGTTTCACCATGTTGGTAAAATAACAGTCCTGTCTCAGTATAAGAAACCATTTTCTGGCACCGTAATGTGCATAACTTAAATGAGTATACCAGATTAATTTGTTAACAATTTCGTCAGGAATGCATAATAACCAATTGTTGCTGTCAGGATGAGAGCGGCGAAACAGAATGTCATTGCGTACAGTGTAATGGTTTCTAATGGTAACATTATTCCTATCTTGCCAAAGGTGTTTAATCTCTTTCCATACGTTGTCTTTATTCTGCTCTTGTGCTATGTCTTGTAATGACGACGAAACGAAATTTTCAAATGCAACTTGTTGAATGTACATGACGCTGAAATTTACTTTGCAGAAGTTGGTTGCGATGTCTTGCTGATTGTTGCTGAGAGAACGGGATAGTGCATCTGCTACAATATTTTGTGTGCCGGGAATGTGAACAATTGTAAAATTAAATTCCTGCAAATAAAGTTTCCATCTGCTTAATCTGTCGTGAGTAAATTTAGCGGAAAGTAAAAACTGTATCGCTCTATGGTCTGTATAAACGGTAGTGTGTCTTCCATAAAGAAAATGCCTAAATCTGATAAAAGCCCATACAACACATAATGTTTCAAGTTCTGTAACAGAATAATTACGTTCAGCAGGTGACAGAACGCGACTTGCAAAAGCGATGTTTTTAATTACTGTACAACCATCTTCTTCAATTTCCTGAAAAATATGTACGCCTAAAGCGGTGTTAGAACTGTCGGTGGCAATGGCAAAATTTCTGGTAAGATCTGGGTGCGATAAAAGTGGTGCACTCAACAAAGCATGTTTCAAATAACATTCTCGTGAACAAGATTCTGCGTGTCAAAAGTATTGCTTGCGTTACTGGAATATGCAACCTGTACTGTATTTAGTCAAATTCTATCTGGTGTGTTATTATTTTCGGGAGGATGCTGTGGCAGTTCCACTATTTGTACTGTTCTGTTATTTCTTCCTGACGTCTTACGTTCTGGATGATACCTACTGTCTGGTTCATTCATGATTATTTGTTGTGGCGGATATTCTTGCTGCTGATAAGACCGACTGTTATTAAATATACGCTGAAAATTGTGCTCATTATTTTTACGTCTGTCGTTATAGTCATTTCTATAGGGTGCACTGCGATAGGAATTGAAATAGTGTGTTTTCTGTACATACTGATTTCCTTGTTGCTGTGCGCTACTATTTGTTGGAGCTGATGCTATACGTGCACGCGGCGAAACATTAAAGCCTGGTTGACCTTGTACATTATATTGTTGGTTAGGTATGCTAACCGGTTGGTTTTGTTTCTGTTGTTGGGAAAAACCTCTATTGCTACCAAAATGTGTTCGCTATTGCTGATAATTTTACACATACTGATGATTAAAATTTTTTGTCTGTTATTAAAGTTCTCGTGGTTGTCATTTCTGGAGCGTCTAATGAAAAATTGTCACTTTCGGTAAAACTTGTCTTATCGGGTTTTCTTTACTCATTCTTAATCCTAGATAGAGCGATAGTTAAAGAGCTGTTTTGATAGATATAAAGGATAGTAGAAGAGAAGGCAGCAGTGCAGAAAACTAAAGATGAAACAGCACTACTACAGCTCGGGGCCCTGTGCAGGCTACAGCACATATTCATTAAAGCGTAATGAATCCCCTGAGGTTAATTACACGCTGCAAATAAATTTTAGCTTTTGCGTTACAGGCAATGCCGGTGAAAATTCAAAAACAAATTGCTGTATCCATGCTAATTGTAGTCCCTGTATTACAAGCAATGCTATTGAAAGTACAAAAATAAATCGACGTATCCAGTTCAAAACGTGTACCTGTGCTCTGTCATTATTAAATTCCTTAGATTTTCTTACTGATAAAAATTGCTTATAATCAACGTTATCGTCACTGAATGTGTGAACAAGTTCACGATTGCATAAGAATCTGTTTGTCTGTATCTTTTCGGATTTTAAGTCGCGTAGTGTCTGTAAATTGCTTAAGTTACACTGGCTGTGTGAGTGTGACAAATGCTCGCAACGTGGCGTATTCTGTGACGTATCAGTGACTGAAACATTTTTTATCTCTGTTACCTCTTGCTGTAAACTTGACAATTTTCTACGTAATGTACACTCCTGGAAATTGAAATAAGAACACCGTGAATTCATTGTCCCAGGAAGGGGAAACTTTATTGACACATTCCTGGGGTCAGATACATCACATGATCACACTGACAGAACCACAGGCACATAGACACAGGCAACAGAGCATGCACAATGTCGGCACTAGTACAGTGTATATCCACCTTTCGCAGCAATGCAGGCTGCTATTCTCCCATGGAGACGATCGTAGAGATGCTGGATGTAGTCCTGTGGAACGGCTTGCCATGCCATTTCCACCTGGCGCCTCAGTTGGACCAGCGTTCGTGCTGGACGTGCAGACCGCGTGAGACGACGCTTCATCCAGTCCCAAACATGCTCAATGGGGGACAGATCCGGAGATCTTGCAGGCCAGGGTAGTTCACTTACACCTTCTAGAGCATGTTGGGTGGCACGGGATACATGCGGACGTGCATTGTCCTGTTGGAACAGCAAGTTCCCTTGCCGGTCTAGGAATGGTAGAACGATGGGTTCGATGACGGTTTGGATGTACCGTGCACTATTCAGTGCCCCTCGACGATCACCAGTGGTGTACGGCCAGTGTAGGAGATCGCTCCCCACACCATGATGCCGGGTGTTGGCCCTGTGTGCCTCGGTCGTATGCAGTCCTGATTGTGGCGCTCACCTGCACGGCGCCAAACACGCATACGACCATCATTAGCACCAAGGCAGAAGCGACTCTCATCGCTGAAGACGACACGTCTCCATTCGTCCCTCCATTCACGCCTGTCGCGACACCACTGGAGGCGGGCTGCACGATGTTGGGGCGTGAGCGGAAGACGGCCTAACGGTGTGCGGGACCGTAGCCCAGCTTCATGGAGACGGTTGCGAATGGTCCTCGCCGATACCCCAGGAGCAACAGTGTCCCTAATTTGCTGGGAAGTGGCGGTGCGGTCCCCTACGGCACTGCGTAGGATCCTACGGTCTTGGCGTGCATCCGTGCGTCGCTGCGGTCCGGGCCCAGGTCGACGGGCACGTGCACCTTCCGCCGACCACTGGCGACAACATCGATGTACTGTGGAGACCTCACGCTCCACACGTTGAGCAATTCGGCGGTACGTCCACCCGGCCTCCCGCATGCCCACTATACGCCCTCGCTCAAAGTCCGTCAACTGCACATACGGTTCACGTCCACGCTGTCGCGGCATGCTACCAGTGTTAAAGACTGCGATGGAGCTCCGTATGCCACGGCAAACTGGCTGACACTGACGGCGGCGGTGCACAAATGCTGCGCAGCTAGCGCCATTCGACGGCCAACACCGCGGTTCCTGGTGTGTCCGCTGTGCCGTGCGTGTGATCATTGCTTGTACAGCCCTCTCGCAGTGTCCGGAGCAAGTATGGTGGGTCTGACACACCGGTGTCAATGTGTTCTTTTTTCCATTTCCAGGAGTGTATTATTAGATGAATCTATCTCACTGATTGTCTGCTCTAGATTTTGGAATTCATGTGTTTGGTTAAACGAAATCGGTGAAGTATCGTCTGATTTGCTATCATTATTACTTTCAATAAAGTCAATACGACTGGCCAATTCATCATATTTTTCAGTCAGTATTTTTACCTGATCATCGGTTTTAGTGTCAGAAGCATTAATTTGTTTTTGTATTTTACGTGTGGTTTCGTTCAATTTCTTAACGTCAGCTTTGATGACATCGGAATCCTGTGTTAGTTCTAATTGTTCGAGTCTGTCGGTCACTGTTTGAAAATCTACTGTGTGTGTATCTGTTTTTAATTTAAGATTGGAAATTTCATCACGCAATTCGGTGTTCAACTGTTCGATAGTGTTAATTTCGTCTGATACAGTAGCAATATTGTTGTCTACGTATGTTTTTGCTTTCGTAATCAATTTGCGTTTATCTTCCTGTCTCTGTGCGGTAATTGTTTACATAACTTGTCGCTTTACTTTATTCTGTTCCTGTATAAATTTACGGAAACGCGTATCACTGTTTTGCAGGTGATGATTAAAACGTTCGTCAATTTGACTGTTTTGTTGGTCGAATTTCGCGTCTACTTTTGCATCCAGTGTGCGCGAAAGTTCTGCTGTCATTAATTTAAACTCGTCGCGTAACTGTGTTGCGTTTTTAGGACATTGTTCAGCGACTGCACTAATTTCATTTCTGATTCTGCTGTGGCTGTTTGCATATCCCTTAATGCTTGAGCGACAGATCTAATTTCTTCACTACTTTTGCTAGCACAAGCCTCAATTTCGTCACGTAATTGTTCTTTACTATCATGACATTGCGCGGCAACGGCTGTAATCTGTTCACTAAGCTGTCTGGAATTGTTGTTTAGTTTTTCATTCAACTGTTTGGAATTGTTGTCTAATTTTTCATTAAGTTGTTTGTTCTGTTCACTAAGTTGTTTGAAGTTGTCGTCTTGTTCTTTCTTCGATTGTTTAAGACTTTCATAAATTTGTTTGACATTGTCGTTCTGTTGTATCGAATTTTTGTCTAGTTTTTCATTAAGTTGTTTAAAAAATGCCATAACTTGATCCAACCCAATATTACCTACTCTATTCTCTGTGCTGTTTGATGGTGTATGTGCATTTGTCACGTTTTGTGTAACTACTTGGTTATTCTGTGATTCTTGAAAATGTTTGCCAATCGGATGAGCACTGTTAGTCACTACACCGGAATTAAATAAATCTGTCGTACTCTCATTACTCTGTTCATTTTCGTTAGAAAAATTTGTCTGTTCACTACGTAAATTTTGCAAACCGGTTGTGTCAAGCTGGGCAGCGCTCATTGCAACAGAACGCCCCACGTCATCAATTATCGTAAAATTAACAGAGGACATAAATGAATTTATTTGCTCACCATTAGCAATAAAATCATTACAGGTGATCAGTACGCATTTATTGTCTGTAAATGGGGAACTGTCATTATTACACTGCGTGTCGCAAGTACTATCGCTCAAATTATTCGAATCGGCTATTTCACTCATTGTACATCGCGATGTACTGTTAACAGTTTTTCGCGGCATTTTTACACAAATCAAAATTATTCACAAATGAAACAAAGACAATGAAACACCCAAAAAACACTGTAATAACAAAGAGCAACAAATTGCCGAAGATCTGTGGAAGAAGAGTGACAAATTAGTAAATGCGTTGCGCCAAATGCTAACTAGATGCGGTTTTTTGACACAGCTTCGTGCAATGCTGGCGTATATATATTGTTTTTGATTCTTGGAGGAAATGCATAGGAAATATTCTTTAAATTGAAATGATTTTCTTTCTTTAAATGAGTTACTTTATGAAAGAAATTATTATTGGAGCATTCTTTGAACAACTTAATTACAATTAACGTACATTATTAAATATCCGCAATGCTGCTTCTTTACCTTCTACAACAATACTCATCGTCCGGAATCGTGACCAGAGTCGCGGGCAGAGCACACCGCGGACGCATGCCGACTCGCTACACTGTACAACCGTCCACCCGCTACTACTACTATACCAGACTCAGTACTACTCTCCAACTGTCGACGCGCGCGGTCAAGCCCAGACTAGCAACAGCTAACGATAAACTACTCTCTGGTCAGAGATTCTGTCATGCCTCGCCCATCGCCGGCAATGTATACGTCTTACAGTGATTTCACATTGAATCTCATTTATTTAAGCGTTGTCTGGAGACATGTCGAGAATTTACATCTGTTTCTGTACCTCGCACTCCGTGTAGATTTTTTAGCACTTCCATCACCTTAGAAGTGACTTGCTCTTTCTGTTATGCCAGTATGCAAGAATCTAACTGTTCAACCTGCTGGGATGGGTCCTGTAGACATGTCCATTGAAATGTAACCGTCTCATCCTGTGATTTATTACATTTAGCTCTTGGTTTCTTCGTCTTTTATATTCATTAGCTTCCTCGTCTGTTTCCAGTATCTTCCTCATCATCTTTCTCTCGTGTATATTAAGTTTGTCTGTTAGACCCATCGTACCGACTACTAGACACTCTGAATCATTTGGGGCTTGAGAGCGGATGATTTACAGGTAGTGCTTCATTTCTCTTTTACCAATTTTTGTTATAAGTGCTCCTGGTTACTTGATACGCCAGATGTATCCAATCTCCAATGTATGAGACGTCATACGACTACAACTACAGCGTCATCCACTACCAGCCTTAACAGTTCCTGCGTTGACCGGCCAAGTGGAACATGCGTGGATCTCCATTCCACTAACTGACATCCAGTACCTGTACAACATGACAGATGCACGTTTGCATGCTTGCATTCAACATTCTGGCGGTTATACTGGTTATTAATGTGCCAGCTTTTCACATTTGCAAAGTTTATCTCACGCTTACATTAAACTGTGAATTTGCAATGTTAATCACTTGAAATATGTTACCTAGGCCAATGTATTCACGAAATCCCATTATTCTACATTAATTATTTTCTGGTACTGCATTTTTTCCTTCAGTGTATTTTTAAAAAAAGAAAAAAATAATGCTAAGGTATCCAGGAAAATAATGATAAGGTTTGAGACTGGTGTAAGGACTGCCAACTTCTGGTGTAATGATCG
The DNA here is from genome assembly GCF_023898315.1 of Schistocerca nitens. Classification (NCBI taxonomy): domain Eukaryota; kingdom Metazoa; phylum Arthropoda; class Insecta; order Orthoptera; family Acrididae; genus Schistocerca; species Schistocerca nitens. The sequence goes on from NC_064618.1 coordinate 672,594,640, forward strand.
ATAATTTGTTTCAGATGTTAAAGAAACCTAGAGAAGTAGTATGCTGCGGCCACAGCGTAAGTGAATCACAGCCAGACTCAGTCATTTCGTACTAATAGGTGATACATGGGAGTAAAAATTTGTATATGATAGGAAAATGAAATGATATCATAAGCTTCATCATTGGTAATGCAGATGCTAGATGTCGGCTCTTTGGCAGGATACTTGGAAAATGCAGTCAGCGTACAAACAGCTTGCAGATTACTTGTGTTCCTTCTTAAAATATTTTTCACGTTTGCGGGGTGCATACCAACTACAGCTAACAGGGGATATTAAGGGTACACTGGGCAGCATGGTGCGAATGACTACTGGTTTGACTGACACACGGAAGACCGTGTGAGAACGTTGCTGATACTGAGTAGTATTAATTTTTTTCTTTACTCCTTTATTTTTCTTTTAAATTACGGCATTTTAGTAAAAAAATTTTCTTACGGTACGCAACACATTTATTATTATTAACACAATTATTCTCTGGTATACTACTTTTATTTTCATGTAAATCCGCATAGTACAATTAATGTAATGTGTATGTAAAACTGCTATACAAGGAAGACGACAGTAAAAAATCGGTAGTCAACAATCCGGCTATAGACATTATGTCAGAGTTTGAGTCGAAAGAGACGTGGTTGCTGTGCAAAACTTAGCTCGCTGATGTGACACATATGAAGAAATAACTTGGTGTCATCTGCGTAGGAGACTTCATGCAAATCACTTGTGCATCCCAGCCAAGAAAATTCTTAAGTGCGTATGATTAACTGAAAACAGAACTAACAATAAACACTGAAAGTAAACAAAACAGGACGGAATAAATATTGACAGTATTTTTTTTTTTTTTGCCTCTCTGGACAGTGCGACGTCACAAATGAACTGGCACACGCCAGAAGGTAGACACCAATTACAAAATTTCAAGCATCAGTTTAAAGTGAAGCGTGTGAACACATTCTGCACATCCCAACGTTTCGTTTCAGTAGTGACCGCTAAAACACAAGCAATCCCGGAATTGGAAGGAGCAGGTGTCTTAACACGTTGTACCATACTAAGTATATTCTGCCATCCATTTGAAGTAGGTTTGCAGAAAATGTAACAACTTCTCAAAACGTATAATCTCAGGAGAAGCAAGAAACATATAGTACTTTATTAATTCGACCGAAATTTACACAAAATACCAAGGCAGGGCTGTTAATAAATATATATATATATATATATATATATATATATATATATATATATATATAATTTTTATTCTCCTATGGCTCACTCTATGTCACTGTGCCTTCAGTCGGACCGACGACTCCCGCTATTTTACTCCCCTCTGTGCGGTATAGCTGTCTTACATAGATATTACATTAACTGTATGCTACATAACGAAAGGGCAGTAAAAGAGAGTACGAAACTGTTAATAATAAGATATGTGTTGCTTAGCATAAACAGAAACTTTAAATTTCCTTACTTTCAAGATATGACGAATTGTGTAGTGAAGTAAAAGCGGTTTGTTGTGGTCCATTTCCTCTTCTCGTTTCATGATTCATTTCCTCTCCAACTCTTACACTCACTGTCTGCTATACTCTTCATATTAAACGAATAAATTTCTTACATCTGACTTCAGTATTTCTAGCACTCGGAATGAAAAAGAAGAGAACATTGCCGTTATACGAAAAGCAAATACCAGGTGGTCACTGCCGGTTAGTTACAGGTTTTCACTTCAGTCCACCAGTCTTAGATTGTAGCAAAAAAAAAAAAAAAAAAAAAAAAAAAAAAAAAAAAAAAAAAAAACTGTTTGTGCATATTCCACTACTGAAAGCACTTTTCGCTTGTTTAAAATGTGTTTTGGTGGGGTCTGATATATTGTAGTGTGAAGAACGATTCAGAAAACACACGATTTTGTAGGAAACTCAGTTTTGTCCTTGTTAACACCACCTTATCTTACTGAAACTGTAATTTGTCTTTCCCACATGCGTTTCTCTCTTATTTACTCCAAGGCATCTTCATTGAGATATAGAACGACAGAACTTTGTTTTTATATGTGTTATTTTTAGATTATCAAACAGTTCACCTCGGGTTTTTTTATGTAAAGAAGTACTTACTTACAGTATGTTGGCATCTGCACATCCTCTCATCTGGTCTGGAGGTCACACTACCCCTTCATTTGCGAAACACAGCACATTTTTATATTCCTAACTCTTTCTGTCACTCTGTTACCATGTTTACCCTTATCTTTATGGTGCGCTTTATTCTTTTGGCACTAATTGCAGATATTTGTTCGAACACTGTGCCTTTAGAGATGTAAGTATTGTGAGTTCTTTATGTGTTTCCTCCTGTTTGACTTGTTTACCTACGTGTTGCCAACCTAACGGAGTATGTGTAGGAAACTTACATCTATTCACCATGTACCTCTCTCTCTCTCTCTCTCTCTCTCTGTGGGCGGGTGTGGGTGTACGCGTGTCTGTGTGTGTGTGTGTGTGTGTGTGTTTGTGAATGGGAGAGAGAGCTGAAGGGTGTTGTTTGTGTGTGTGTGGGTGTGTGTGTGTGTTTGCATGTGCGTGTGCGTGTGTGCACGCGCTCGTGTGGGGTGGGGTGAGAGGTTGGTGGTTTGGTTGTAGAGTGTTGAATAAGAATGTAATAACTGTTAGAGAGTGTGTTTAAGCTTTGGTAATCAGCAGGTTTGAGTTTTTGATTTGAATGTTCTGTGGAAGGGTTCATGGACAAGTGAGTGAAAAGGTGTTGAGTTGGGTGGCATTATTATTATTTCATCTATTAGTGCAAATCAAGGAATTTCTTGCCATGTGTACTTGATAATTCAGCAGGATTTTCTATTCAGGTTTGGATTTCTACATGCGGTAATTTTCGTGCAGGGCTAGGGTTTTTTTTTTTTAATGTTGAGTCTAACTATTTTCACGTCTTATTCTCTAGTGGTTGATTTGTGGTTATGTTCTCTTATGTGTTCAGCAAATATTGAGTGGTTTGCCCCATACTTGCAAGATCTCATGGGTTGTTTGTATCCGATATCAGAAGTTCTACCACCTGGGACATGGTCGCGCATACAAACAGTGATCCAATACTGTCAAATATGGTTTTTTTTCCAGTCTTTGCTCACAATATCAATTCTTTAGGCGATGACTGGTTTCATTCCGCAATAACCATCATCAGATTTATATTATACAAATATATACGCCTAGTGAGCAGTGTGTCTTTCAAACATAATACAGCAATACGTATCACAATATACTATCATACAACCAGGGAAATGTACAAATAGAATACGGTAAAACGTACCGTTTTTACACAATGTCCTAGAGTGATAAGGCCATAATGGTGTCGTCAATACATTAATTGCACTAATCCTGTAACTGATTATGTACTACCTACTCACTGAATGTATAACCAGACTACATAATTTTTTATTGACTGTTAACATGTTGTTCAAAAATTTTCTGTGGGAGACATATCACGTTACATGTAAAGCCCTCTAGTGGTTAAGTTCTTAAGATCGGTGCGCGCGTAAATAACATCCTGGTGGCCGATCAAACAGAGTGCGCTGATCATTGATCTGTCCTTTTTTTTCAGCTGTCATATAAACATTTTATCTTTCATGGGCAGTTTATAGATTGCTACAGGCAATATATTACCTATATTAACTGCTGACCTATATTAACCATAAAAAGGTTCGGTCCTATTCCATTAATATACTTCCTTTTAATAATTTTATATGGGTTACTGTATTCGTCTTTTAATGTCTCACATTTGCTTTCTATGATAGTTATCAATTTTAAATGTCTGCTGCATGTATTTTACATAATGTGTTTCTATCAGATTATGGTTTTTGCGTAAATGATGACTACATATAAGCCCACAGTAACGGCATCTAGGGAGGATGTAGTCAAACAGATTTCGGGTAGCTACTGTACTCCAGTAGCCAGTTGCAATAATGACTGTGTGGACGATGTTGCCTATTCTACACCTTATTTTAGATCTATATGACGATGCTGTGCTGATTATATTTATATGTTTTGACGATGCCATTATGGCCTTATCATTTTAGGACATGGTGTAAAAAAGGTACGTTTTGCCGTATTTCATCTGTACGTTTCCCTGATTGTATATAGTATATTGTGATACCTATTGCTGTATTATGTTTGAAAGACACATTGCTCACTAGGTGTCTATATTTGTATGGTCTAGATCTGAGGATGTTCAATACGGACTGAAACCGGTCATCGTCTAAAGAATTGATATTGTGATTAAAGACTGGAATAAAACATATTCAAAAGTTCTATCTCTTTTTTCCTTTATATTTACCATCAAAATTGAGCAACTACATGCTGACCTCAACAAGGTACATAAAAATAAGGAACTCATAGTTGAAAGAGAATAGAAGAACCAAAATTAACTTACTGGATGCAACAGTCATAAAACAAGACAATATGAATATCTTCGAAATTTACCATAAACACACAGCAACGGGCATTATCATTCCCCAATGCTCGAACGACATACACATACAAGCAGCACTTCGATACATGTTCCATAGGCTCAACACAGTGCCAGTCACCAAAGTAAACTACGAAAAAGGATTTGACATAATAATGCAGATAGTATAAACCAACGGTTACAGCAGTAACACAGTTGCAAAGCTAAACAAGAAAACCAAAAGTAACATAGAAGCAGAAAGCACAAAAACACTGACAACAACATAACAGAACCAAACATAAATACTCAGCATCACAGCAATTACACAGAGTAATCAGAAAAATATGAAAGAAAACACGCGATGGTGCATAATAACATACAAATACAAACTCACACTTAAAAGCACCAACGTTTTCAAAAGGCAAGGGACAGACATAGAACACACAACTGACAGTTTTATATGAAAATACATGCCGAAGCCGATAAAAGATATATGCCAGAAAGCAGGTATATATCAACGACAGTGTAACACTTGTGATGGCAGATACATAGGACAAACAGGCAGAACATTTGGTGTCAGATACAAAGAACACATGAGAACGTGGAAGTATGGGACAAACACTCCACGTTTACAGAACACCTAAGAGACCATAATCACAAACCAACCAATAGAGAAGAAGGCATAAAAATAATTAAAATAACAATAAAAACATCTCCTAGCACTGCAAGAAAATCACCACAAACAGAAAACCAAAGCAGGAAAGAAAACCCAAGTGAATGATCAAGTACACATGGAAAAACAATTCCTTGTGCACATTAATAGAGAAAATAATAGAATAACATTTCAAAAAAGGATTATTATCATACTGATAATACCACCCAACGCAATACCTTTTCACTCACTTGTCCATCAGACCCTCCACAGAACATTTAAACCAAAAACTAAAATCAGCTAATCGCCACAGCTTTCAACCACTGTCTAACAGCAATTACATTCATATTCAATATTCCACAACTTAAACCACCAACACAACCCCCCACCTCGCACACATACACACAGACACACACAAAGACATTAGTTTTCAACACATACCTCGTTAGGTTGGCAACATGTAGGTAAACAACACAACCCCCCACCTCGCACACATACACACAGACACACACAAAGACATTAGTTTTCAACACATACCTCGTTAGGTTGGCAACATGTAGGTAAACAAACCAAACGGGAGGAAACACATAGCGAACTCACACTATTTACGTCTCTAAACGCATAGTGTCCGAACACATATCTGTAACTAGTGGTCAAATAATAATAGTGCATAACAAAAGTTAGTGTAAATATCTTGACAAGTGTGACAGGAAAAGTTCGGAGTATAAAAATGTGCTTATGTTTCACAAATGAAGTATCGCGACCTCCAGGCCAGATGAGAGGAAACGCAGATGTCATCATATTGTAAGTAAGTACATATTTACATAAAAACGCAACTTGAACTTTTGGAAGATCTAAAAATAACACTTATCAAAATAAAATTGTATCGTTCTATATCCCACTGAAAATACCTTGGAGTAAATAAAGGCCAAACGCGTCCGGGATAAATATATTATTGTGCAGCAAGAAAAGGCGGTTTTATTTACAAAACAAATATTGTTGGGCTTGCTGCGGAGCATGGCCACGCAGACAGACATGTCAGTTTCGTGCACTGGTGGACATTATGTATTTCTCAGAAGTTCCTCCTCGTATGTAGATGTACACATAGATGCTTACTCGTGCGTAAACACACGTTACTGTGTGTTTCGTAGACGCTCTTTCATCTCGTTGTTTAGAACTCGTTCAGAGTTTTAGTGCGCTAACTGCAGATTAGCATTTATCGTCTTAACTTGCCCCAGATCCTGGAAAATATTATTTACTCTTTTGATAAGCAGGCAAACAGAAAGAGGGGAAGCTTTCTTGATGTACGCTGAGCAGAGAACTTTCAACTGCGAAACAACTCTTAATAAGTTTTCACTGTACGGCAGAATGTCGTCGGGTTAGCTCGAGGACGTTTTATGTAGAAGAAAAAAAAAGTGCTGGCGTCTGAGTTGGGAGGGAGGAACTCATTAAGTGTGGCTGTAATGCAAAAAATATCCCCGCGATTAAAAACGCCGGGCCCGTCCTGCTCGTTTCGTTTCGCCCCACGCCACAAGCAGTGTCTCCTCATCTCTGTGTTACGCTGAAACAGCTGCGCTCGCCGCTGCTCCACAGTGAATGCGACCTGCCGCTACAAGAAAAGCGCTTTTTCCCTGTACCTGGACCCTACAATGTCATTTCCCTCTGTGGTTGTTTATCTTCTCGTTTACATGCACTTTCGGCGGAAGGTTCCTTGAAAAAATCGTCCCACTAGAATGAAGGGGCTATTTTTTCATAACGTTTACCGCCAACCTACACATGTCAGAGAAAGAATTCTGAGATCATAATTTCAGTAAAGAATATCTTGATCAAGATGATGCTAGGAACAACGCTGAATTTTGGAGGTATTAGAAGATACTCATAATGCGAAATCTCATGAAGAAATACAGATATTATGAAAAGTGAAGTAGTTGTCAACCAGAGAGTTGGCACCACAGTGCTACACATGGCGGTGACCTCTTGTTGTTGGCACACCTTCGCAGTTACGACTTCTGAATCGCCATAACTGGACCTGCGAGCACAACAACAACGCTACACGAAATACTGCCCACGTACCAATCTTTGTATTCAAGTTCCTGACCAGGTTGATATCTAAATGAATGGGAAAGATTCTATGAATCAGTTATATGGCGGTCACATTGACGTTGGGAGTGCAAAGATGGGTGTGAGACTCTTGATGATGGAAGCCAGACTTAAGAAAAAACTGGACACTATTACATTACGAGCTGCTCGGTAGAACAGGAGGTACGAGTAATTAAGAATATGTAGACAAAACGTAATATTTATTGAAAAGTACATAACAAACCTTACAGACGTGCTGCGAGAAAGCTAAATAGAAATTAGGAATGGTGGCGATGAAATGCATTGCAAGTTAAAGCTATTTTCAAATATTTATTCACATTTATAATTATTACAAATTTAAAAATTATAACAACTGAAAGTAAAAACCAAGTTAATCTTGTGTTACATCAAATGAAAGGCCAAAATGTCAACAATCAAGTCAACAAGTTATTTTTACTATTAAACAAATTTATTAGTAATTATGAAAAATTTAATTCCATATCAAGACACTTCATAAATTCAGTATGAGCATCCTAAGCGATTAACCTACTAATTACTATGTTCAGATATCCACATTCTAGTTTATTAACGAATTTGAACTTACAAATTTGAGTCGGAACATGTTACAGTGCAGCATGCGGCGAGGTAGTTATGAAACCACATTCGAGTTTATTAACGAATTTGAACTTCGGACTTTGAACGTAGAGTGCAGCATGCGGCGAGGTAGTCACGAGTGTGTACGCACTTGTTAAATATAATGTAATTTTAAATATCAATCCTGAGTTGTAGTCATGTGACCAAGCCCCTAAAGGAGGAGATCGAGATCTTTTGTGGAATTTCCTTCGGTGGTTATGGGTTTTCCGGTCGGTACTCGTCAGTGTATCAAGATCGGTGGGGCTTGGGTGAGTAGGGAGCCATAGGGCGTCTGAATGTGTCTGTGGGTGTGAGAATAGTTTGGGGCCGCGAGTTGAAGTCTTTCAAATATTTCGGGACTTTCAATACGATAAGGACTTTGAATTTCAAGTTGCTTAGAGTAATTAATTTTTTTCCGACCGTGAGAGCCTTGTCATTATTTAACTGTTTATAACGAACTATGAACTTCGAAATTTGGCTGCAATTTTTGATATCAAATTGGACTATGAACTACTGCAGTGATCAAAGAGTGTTGATGATCATGAACTCCAGATTTCGCTGTCAGTATTAGTAAGACGTTGTGCCAACCAATTGTGAATTTTTAGAACTGGTCATTCCTGAATCAATGAGAACTTTTATGCATTTGTCACGCACACGTTACTAAAGGAAATGCTCCGTTACTACTACGCACATACAGTCTGCACTACTATTTGATTGGTTAATTTAGTCTTTTTTTAACAGTGCCACTATTTTTTAGGTGTTGCTGCAGAAGCTAGTAGTTTAGCCACAGCAGTGGAAGGAAGCCGGAACCCACAAAGGTGCCAACATCATAGTGCAGCAGCTGTTAACTCACTGCCTCCACGCACTGTCCTCACCACACGCCGAAAGGGGGCGTGGCCGCCGTCTTCAGCAAGACACTACCAGTGTAGTCGAACAAGTGCTAATAAAATGTTCTGAATTTCATGATTTTTGTCTAAGCTACTAGTAGCCTCCTCCTACGACCTCGAAATACCCCCATGTCCCAACCCCACATTGAAGTGGTCCTCCAGAACCGGATCGCTTCAGTTGTTGTCAGATGTAGGAACTACACACCTGTTCCGGTTCGTTTTGCAGCATGGTAGACAATGTCTACAACCGCCATTCATGAATGAAGATGACTCGACAACACTGGAGATGCAGTTTCGTCAATACGCAGTGGGGTAAGTGCAGCCTTTTGCTTAAGTTTTCTCGGTTGTGGGTGCCATGGAGAGTCGGTGGGTCCTATACCAAATGCATAATGGTATTAGTATGCCCCGTATGTGGAGGGTAGTCATAAATCATTTCCTTTGGCTGTCTAAGGAGGAATGTTAGCATGCCGTGTGGTCTTGCCTTCCATTGTTTTTGAAACGCGACCACCAGCTGTGTTTGGCGCTGCTGTGGAAGTGTCTCTCCCCTGCGGCTGTTTTCGCGAACTGAGTCGTGCAGCAGCCAGAGATCAAGTCCTCTCGAATGACATGGAATATTGCGGAACCAGCTAGCAGTATGAGCCGCCGAGTGACATGGAGTAGTGCAGAACTAGCTAGTAGTATGGTCCGCCTATTGCGGTTTTCGTAATGGTTTTTCCTCTTTGTATCGCCGAGAGTTAAAGTCCTGTATTTAAGCGTTTTTGTGACGAACTTTCCGTCGTCACGTCGTGGGCAATACTGTGGAGTTCCATACTGTTTCTTCCTCTTAGCCGAAGTACTTCAAGTGCTTTGTCCTATTGTTTGATCGCGGTTACTTATTCGTCGAATTTCGGAAGAATCGGCTTGAATTCGTACTTTCTTTATTTAGAATGAGCTGTTTCTTGCAAAGGCCGACAAGGTGTCGTCCCCGTGATTCGTACTGAATGTGGTGTGTGTTTGTGTTGCTAATGTATCATCAATTACGTGTTTTGATTTGCGTTAGCTCCAATGGGATGGCCTGAGCAAACGATGCCTGGTTAGGGATTAGGAATACATGTTGTGTTTGGTGTGCGGACCGCATGTAGGAACAGTTATCAGTTTTATATCGGTCTCACGTTTTGTACCAGTGAGAGTGTTGTTGCTGGCAGGTTTTGGCGCCACGTCTAGTGAGTTCGTTGCGATTGCTTGGCGAGGTTCTCCAGCGTGACGTGGCATTCCTAATCAGATTTCAACGTTACGTATGAGTGCGAAACTTTTGGAAGTTTAGTCCTCAACAGATTATTTCCGATGCTTCGTACTGTCATCTGTCTATTGAGATCAGATATGCATACTTCGGTTAATATGCTGTGTTCGATTTCCATAATTGTGGTTACATAATTGGCGTAGTGAGCTCGTTCATGTAGATCCTACGCAATATGGGTCTGGCAGTGGAAGTTCTTTGGAATGGTTTTTCACTGCTGTCGCATTGTTTGGTAACGTGTTCTGAAATGTGAAATGCTGGCCAGCCTCCGTCATCTTCTGCTTGCACAAGGCTGGGGTTAGTTTCTTGCGGAAGGGACCGACAAGCTGTCGTCAGTGTGGTTTTCTGGCGAGTGTTCCTGGTCTATCATGCATCACGTGTTCCAGAATATGTTATAGCTCCATTGTGAGTGGCTTCACTAAGTCATTTGATCGTTGATTATGCACACGCGTGTCGAGTGTATTCTGGTAGTCCATTTATGTGAAAGATTAGTGTTGCTTATAGATAGTCTGTTTGTCTTGTATTAGAGTATTTGTTCTGACAACTTTGTGGCATCTGTTTGAAATATAATTCCATATCTCAGTGGTATGATACGAGTACTAAGTTCATTACCGAGGAAATAAGATCAGCGCGTTACTCGAAAGGAACGACCACAAAGTCTCGCGTGTGTACTGTGTGGAATAATGAGCAACTAAATTAACGCTACAGGCACTATGTAAGTAGGCTGTTTAGTTTTTTATGTTGGTAACGTCACGTAGCGCTCTGTATGAAAGTCACTGGCTGGCTGTGTGCAGTCTGTGGCTGGTTGGCATTGTTGGAATATTTGCTATTGTAGTGTTGGGCAGTTGGATGTGAACAGCGCGTAGCGTTGCGGAGTTGGAGGTGAGCCACCAGCAGTTGTGGATGTGGGAAGAGAGATGGCAGAGTTTTGAGAGCGGACGATTTGGACGTGTGTCCATCAGGAAGAATAAATTTGTAATACTATATATCATGAACTTATATATATATATATATATATATATATATATATATATATATATATATATATATATATATATATATATATATATACTCCTGGAAATGGAAAAAAGAACACATTGACACAGGTGTGTCAGACCCACCACACTTGCTCCGGACACTGCGAGAGGGCTGTACAAGCAATGATCACACGCACGGCACAGCGGACACACCAGGAACCGCGGTGTTGGCCGTCGAATGGCGCTAGCCGCGCAGCATTTGTGCACCGCCGCCGTCAGTGTCAGCCAGTTTGCCGTGGCATACGGAGCTCCATCGCAGTCTTTAACACTGGTAGCATGCCGCGACAGCGTGGACGTGAACCGTATGTGCAGTTGACGGACTTTGAGCGAGGGCGTATAGTGGGCATGCGGGAGGCCGGGTGGACGTACCGCCGAATTGCTCAACACGTGGGGCGTGAGGTCTCCACAGTACATCGATGTTGTCGCCAGTGGTCGGCGGAAGGTGCACGTGCCCGTCGACCTGGGACCGGACCGCAGCGACGCACGGATGCACGCCAAGACCGTAGGATCCTACGCAGTGCCGTAGGGGACCGCACCGCCACTTCCCAGCAAATTAGGGACACTGTTGCTCCTGGGGTATCGGCGAGGACCATTCGCAACCGTCTCCATGAAGCTGGGCTACGGTCCCGCACACCGTTAGGCCGTCTTCCGCTCACGCCCCAACATCGTGCAGCCCGCCTCCAGTGGTGTCGCGACAGGCGTGAATGGAGGGACGAATGGAGACGTGTCGTCTTCAGCGATGAGAGTCGCTTCTGCCTTGGTGCCAATGATGGTCGTATGCGTGTTTGGCGCCGTGCAGGTGAGCGCCACAATCAGGACTGCATACGACCGAGGCACACAGGGCCAACACCCGGCATCATGGTGTGGGGAGCGATCTCCTACACTGGCCATACACCACTGGTGATCGTCGAGGGGACACTGAATAGTGCACGGTACATCCAAACCGTCATAGAACCCATCGTTCTACCATTCCTAGACCGGCAAGGGAACTTGCTGTTCCAACAGGACAATGCACGTCCGCATGTATCCCGTGCCACCCAACGTGCTCTAGAAGGTGTAAGTCAACTACCCTGGCCAGCAAGATCTCCGGATCTGTCCCCCATTGAGCATGTTTGGGACTGGATGAAGCGTCGTCTCATGCGGTCTGCACGTCCAGCACGAACGCTGGTCCAACTGAGGCGCCAGGTGGAAATGGCATGGCAAGCCGTTCCACAGGACTACATCCAGCATCTCTACGATCGTCTCCATGGGAGAATAGCAGCCTGCATTGCTGCGAAAGGTGGATATACACTGTACTAGTGCCGACATTGTGCATGCTCTGTTGCCTGTGTCTATGTGCCTGTGGTTCTGTCAGTGTGATCATGTGATGTATCTGACCCCAGGAATGTGTCAATAAAGTTTCCCCTTCCTGGGACAATGAATTCACGGTGTTCTTATTTCAATTTCCGGGAGTATATATATATATATATATATATATATATATATATATATATATATATATATATATATATATGATGACTTTTGAACATTATTAGGGTAAACACATTGTTTGTTCTCTATCAAAATCTTTCATTTGCTAACTATGCCTATTAGTAGTTAGTGCCTTCAGTAGTTGGAATCCTTTATTTAGCTGGCAGTATTGGCGTTCGCTGTATTGCATTAGTTCGAGTAACGAAGATTTTTGTGAGGTAAGTGATTCATGAAAGGTATAGGTTATTGTTAGTCAGGGGCATTCTTCTGTAGGGATTATTGAAAGTCAGATTGCTTTGCACTAAAAATATTGTGTGTCAGTTTAGTGTTGATGAGAATCAGTAAAGAGAGAAATGTCTGAATACGTTCAGTTCTGCTCAGCTGTTTGAAAATCGAATAACGTAAGAGGTTTATCAGCGCAGTAATTCACTAATTTTTCTAAGGGGATGTTTCATATGTCGACCCTTAGCCGAGGATACCTCACTGGAATCTTCTTTTTCTTGTGATCTGTGTAATTAGTGTAGCTATTGTTTATTGCTAGAGCGTAATTGAAGAGAGAATATCCTTCGTTGTCGTAGTTTTTCAATGTTGTACAGTAAAACAGTTGTGGCATGCATGTAGATTTTCACCAAGTATTTCGTAGCTGCGCTTGCAATTAACTGGATATTATTTTCAGTGCTGTCTTAATGTGTTTTCTTATTTTTGCGCTTCATATTGTGCTTTTCTTGTTATCGTGTGAAATAGTGATAATTATGGCGTGTGAAAAACGTAACACTAAGCTCGAAAGTAAACTGAGAAATGATAGTGACGACGAGCGTAGCTTATCAGCACCACCGTCTAATGAATTAACAGACATTCAAAGTGGTAATTTGGTAATTGTGCATAGGGAAATGGAGCGGGCGGCAAATAATGGTGTAGACAGTGAAACAATTAGTGAACAGGGAAGCATTATCGATCGATAGGTCGGCAACAGCTCGCCTCAGGATTCCGAAATAACGTGGGCGCGCATATTGCTTCGTTCCCTTGTCTTGCTCTCTGTCTACTTTGAATATTTTTGTCATGACTATTCTGTAACTTGTGAGCTGAGCACACGTCCGTACATTTGTGTTAAGTCGATTATGTGTCCTGATGACCGTATGGCTTGAAGTTTGCTGTTGTGTTTTAGCTGGTTCCACGGAACGAGGTCCTTGTTGGTTGCGTTTCGTGATCATTTCTTGTACTTGTCAGTGCTGCTTGTTTTACGGATGTGTGCTTAGTTATTAAATTGATACTACTAAAGGTACTGCCGTACGCTCGGATTTACTGTTAGTATTGATCAGACTAGTGCCTGTTTATTTATCTAAGGGGTCAGTTCTCGCTCAAACGGAAAACCTAGTTTAAGCTACGGCTAGGGCCGATTACTTCAGTCGTATTTTACTGTAAATTCTTGCTGGCGTAGTTGTAAATGACGTCAAGCTTAGAAAAATTAAAAATTTAACGCTCTACCCTAAACAGTTGTGGGTGTAGTTTAGAGAGCGCCGGCTACTACTAACATCTTGTAACTTTTGTTACTAACTGGGCACAATGAAAAATCTTAAGTATGTAGCTCCTTGATTTTGAACGCCTGGTTTTGGATCAATGTGCACGTTATTATCACGTTTAATGTTTACTGAATGCCATTCAAATTAAGTTTTAGGACAATGCCAAACTGTTTTGCTGTGGCTTTAAATGTCACCGGCCAGTTGTGTCATTGCTTGAGAAGAGATCATGTTGCTTACTCAGATCTGTGTTTCAGAGTTAGAATGGTTCTGTTATACGTAGCTTCCGGTGCCGCTCTGGTCGACATGGGCAGGTTCTCGCATCTGCCGAGCACCTCACTCCAACGACGACGCGTGTTACAACTTGGTGTCGGACCTGAAAAGTTTAATTTTTTTTATGAAACTGCGTTGGAAAAATTAAATAAAGCATGGAAGAATGTGAGTCAGTGCAACCACCCTCAATCGCAAACCATCTAGCGATTTTCCTGGCCTTTTGTTTGTTATACAATGTGTGTTACCCCGAGCTAGAGGTTTGGCTCGTTGTCTATGAGTATGCAAGATTTTATCCATGTCTAGCGTTTCGGGACGTGGTGCTGAGTCCTATCAAGGATTATAGTTTTTAGTGTAGCGTAGTAATTATTAGCAGCAACTCAGGAAAAGGAGTTAAGCTACGAGTAAGTGTCGTTCCTACTGTTTGATTTTGTTTAGTCGTCCTTTTGTGTAGTGAAGAGATTCACACGATGCCGCAGTCCAAATACTATAGTAAATGTGCATTAGTCTACGCCCTTTGAAACAGGGAACGGTGCTGAACAGCGAATGCGGATCGGTTTGTAAACATTTAAAGCAGTTAAAAAGGTGAGATAGTAGTACGTTAAGTCTTCGCCGTTTGTGTTTGTGTAACTGATAAAGAGCAATCCTGTAATGGTGAGTACGACCTGGAGCGGAGTTTCAGATAACTCAAAAGCCTACCAGGGACGTGATATTTGAAATTGTGAAAGATGAAGTAGTTAGGATCTGCTGGACACTGTAAGATTGTCTAAGAAACTGAAAGCACTTCAGGCCAGAGAGAAGGAAATAGCTTTCCACAAGTCTCCGAGTGTGAATAGGACTTGTGGAGGAGATTTTAAGTAACAAGGAAGGAATCATGGAGAGAAAGAATGAAAAGAGAGGGAGCAGAGAAGAGGGCGAAGGAGAGACTAGAGGGAAAGGAACGGACTTGTGCCTGGTTCCACAGTGCGGTCAGCTGCCTATATTAGGTGAAACCTGCAAATCATGTGAGGAGTAGACAACATTTTGACACCTTATGAATGGGAAACTGAACATAATCAATGGAGAGAGTATTGACATTGTGTAGAGCTGGCTGTGTGGCGTACTAACGTTGTGCACGTCAAGGAAACTAACCTAGAAGTATCAGCTCTAGTATAATGTAGAATTCTGGGGTCTGAAGTGGGTGTAGTGCCAGACAGAGTGATTGTGAGCTGGCCACAACAAATAAGTGGGTGCATAGCAACATGAATGATTTAAGTGCAAGAGTGTCTAACCATGCTCTAAATGCAGTAGCATCTACCTCAGTGGGTGGAAATGGTTGCTGATTAGGCGGTTGTACTTGGGCCAAATGAACAGGGAAGTACAGGTGCCGATGATTTTTGTGTCATGGAGAATGGAATTACGTACGATGATTTTATTGTAAATACTTCGGAAACTACACAGGAACCTGTCGTTGTGATGTTGTGGAAGAAAGGATGAGACGCAGATATTCCTATATCTAGTATTACGGTATCTTGATAATTTTTACTTATGGACCGTCTGACAGCAACTGAATACAACAGAATTTTAGTGCCATACGCGTTTCGCCTTGCAGAGAATAAAGGCGAAACCCGTATGGCACTAAAATTGTATTTTATTCAGTTGCTGTCAGGCGGTCCATAAGAAAAAAATTATCAATATACCGTAATATTACACCCTACGGAGGAAGACAGGACTACAAAAGTTGAAGATTCCTATGTGTGATCGTAGGGAGAAAGAGTCGTAAAGTTAACCCTTAACTCGCGAGGTGACTTTTCTGTAACGTATGCTACGAGGTGACATCTCAGGGACCCCTACGTTTAAACCGAGATTTAAGGTAAAAACCATTTGAAATTTTTAATTTATGCTATATAACATTTATTTTTACAATTACTTAAGTGCTGATTAACTGCCGACCGCGGTGGTCTAGCGGTTCTAGGCGTTCAGTCCGGAACCGCGAGTCCGCTACGGTCGCAGGTTCGAATCCTGCCTCGGGCGTGGATGTGTGTGATGTCCTTAGGTTAGTTAGGTTTAAGTAGTTCTAAGTTCTAGGGGACTGATGACCACAGATGTTAAGTCCCATAGTGCTCAGAGCCATTTGAACCATTTTTTTTGCTGATTAACTGCTTCTAGTTTATTTTATTGCACTAAACAAAGCCTGTAGCAGTTTACTATTTATCACTCAAAAGCACATAATTTTGTGTGGTTATTTTAAATACAAGTAGACTGTTAGAGTACTGAAATTTACATTCTGAAAAATAATACAATCTCTGTAGGAAATAAATTTCCAAATAAAACTAAATTCCAGGGTCTACATTTGCGCATTAAAATTCCACCCAAAAGGTACAAAAAGGAAGTCTGTCGAATTGACATTCATTGCTGGGAATTACATTTTTATTACCACTCAGAACGCATTCGATGTTAACAGACACTTTAAGTATATCACTGAAGAAACAGACACATCCCCCATCACAACTTTCCTAAATTCTTCCTCTGAATAATACTCTTGTTCGGTAGCAGAGCTGTGATCACTGGCTAATGTAAAATCGTCGTTTCTTTTCGTTTATTTCTTGATCTATATCACTGACACCTTCCTCCATAGCCCGACTAACAATTTCATCAAACTCGGGAAAGCTAAAAATGACACTTTCGTGCCGACACATTTTAAGCTATAAAGTACCGTACTGAAGAGAACAAGTACATAATTCACGAGGCGCGGTCTAGGAGACTGCAATACCTATCAATAACACGTGTCAACTATAAACACAGAAGGTAATAACGCAACCGACAACAAAACATCCTAGGCTAGGCAATTTAAGGATGGTAGTGAGAGTATAAAAGCATTCCACCACAACTGGCCTTGGACAGCAAGTTCGAAATTTTCGCGTGTGCGAGACCACACCTCGTGAATTAAGGGTTAATGATCGGGCCGACTGTGTGAAATCTTAGAGTAGTGTATGTCTCAGGTTAAGACTGTAATATTATCACAGTTCTGTAATTTACAACCTTGAAGAGCAAGCTGCTGATACAGGCTGCAATCTCTTTACAACGCAGCCGTAGGCTGATGTACATGACAAGTGAAATGTGGATGGAAGATTCGAGACAAACATTTCGCAAGGTCCGTCCACCTTGCCATGCAAGCAAAACCACTGAGGTTAATTCGTATCATTTAGTGCCACTGGGCACCAATAAGTTGTCTGCGTGAGCCAGAGCACCAGAAACCCAAGCCTTGGGGGAGGAATTCAGACTGTGACAAGGACAACAGTGAGAGAGGTAAGTGGAACTACCTGTCGATGTGTTGTGAGCGATAGTAACGTACATGATGTATGTGTGAGTACACTTTTGGAAGTATGTTTTCTGGGAAAGCTGTTGTTGCAGGGATAGTGTTCGGAATAACGTTCCAAAACTACGGGTTTCAAAACCATCGGATAGACACAGAGATGCCGAATAAAGGAAATTGATGGAATAGGACCACGTGTTGTTAAAGGTGATTTGTTAAGAATAATTGAAAAGTAGAGACAGAGTTTTTCAGTAGCATTTTTTTTTCTATCCTTTCAGCCTGCTATGGACCACCAAGATTTTTATCTCATCCCTGATCGTGTTTTCTTCATTTGTCAGTAGATTTTCATTTTGGCTGACTGCTTCTTTGCTCTGTTTTGACCATTTGCAGGCAGGACGTGGAACTGGCACAGTAAGCGAAATAAGGTTTTTAGTAATTTTGACTTTTCCTCTGAAAACTTCTCGGTCTTGAATGTCATAAAACGAAATTTCAGCGTCCTGTAAATCCTTTTCAACCCGGCTTGCCCATTTTGAATACGATTTTGTTTTAGAAATTGATGAACGTATGCGATGAGTAAGTCTTTGCGGGTTGATTCTTTCCAAGTGACCAAAAAACATCATTCTTCGCTTCCTCATGCTGGAAACAATGTCTTCTGTATGTTCGTATAATTCACAGTTGTGTCTTCGGCGGAAATCTCCGTTTTATTTTATAGGGCCAAGGATTCTCCTCAAAATTTTCCGGTCTTTTATTTCAAGTTTTCGTAGTGGTCCTTTCTTCGCCATGTTTAAACATTCTGATGCATACAAAGCTGACGCTCTGATTACGGTGTTATAATGACAAAGTTTTAGGTTTAAAGACAGACTTTTGCTTTTGTATAAGTCCTTGCACAGATGAAAAGCACCTTCTAGTTTAGAACACCTGCTTTCTACAGCTGCATTTTCTGAACCGTCAGGTGTAATTATTTCTCTATGATATTTAAATTTCTTCGACTGCTTGATTTTCTCCTGTTGTATTTCAATATGAGGAGGAGCGTGTTTCATGTTTGTGATGAATTCACTTTCCTTAAATGCTATTTTTAGGTCAGTCTTAGGAGGTCTTGATTGTATGCTGGGGACTTGAACCTTAGCTTCGTCAATATTATTTGCAATGATTGCCAGATCATCAGCAAAAGCCAAACAGTTTTCACTGAGGCCATTTCTTTTGTGTCCAGTTTGAATCCCATAACCTAGCGGTACGGTTGTTTTCCACTCTCTGACTATCATTTCCAGGACACATTTGAAAAGCAATGGAATGAGCAGGTCACCTTGTCTCACCCCTGTATAGATTTCAAACGGTTCTGATAGTTCGCCTCTGAACTTGACCTTTGACACTGTGTTATTTAAAGTGGCGTCTGTCAGATTGATTGCTTTCCTATCTAGATCAAATTCGGCAAAGGTGTTCTTTAATGTTTCTAAATCAATTGAGCCATACGCTTTTTGAAAGTCGATAAAGGTCACAACAAACGTTTTTTATCTTGATTTGGCGTTTGATATAACAGATTTCAGGTTGTGGATCTGCTCTGCACATGATGTTGACGTCCTGATACCAGCTTGATATTCGCCCAATTGTTGATCTAAGACTGATTCATCTCTGTTTAACAACACTCTGGAAAAGATCTTGAACGTCGTTGGCAGCAAAGAGATTCCTCGGTAATTATTCAGATCACTCTTATCGCCTTTCATTTTTGTGTTTATGGGTATTTTAATGTGAGTACTGTTAAAAGATATGTTCCCCAGTACACAGAACGCTATGAATACTGAACAGTAGCGCACAGGACCTTGAGAGCGAGAACAGAAGATGTAGTCTACTAGCTGTAAAGGGAGATTTTGGATAATTATGGAGTACGTGTACAGGTGGACCAAACGGCTGAAACTATGGAGTAAACTTACTGTCTCTGAACCTGGTGATTCTAGCTGTCTAGCACCTACCAAAACCCATGTAAAATATTGTACATTGTGTTCATGTATACTGAGTTCTGATGCCGGTTGGTCAGGGATAGAAAACCAGGGGGCCTCGTCTTCCTGAGATGGAAGGTAGTATAACGCCACCATTCTTTTTTACTTTACGGCGGAGACTATCATTTCGGTTGCAGTACTGGAAGGAAGCCGGCGGGCGCTACCGTGCCGGCACGCTGGTTACAGCATCGGGCTATTTTAGACAGTACAAGGCCGACTAAGCCAACCGCCGCAGTAATGCAACGTAGAGGTACAATGGAGATCCGTCAGGACGACCCACGCTGTTTCCACACCACCATGCCACGCATCTGTTGTTATGAGCGCAGCTTGAAATAATATATCCACACAGCATCTGGGCGGTGAGAGAGTATAAATAATCATTAAATTTAGTACAGGGGTCAGCAGACGAGCAGTGACTGTGGCGATGGATGACTATGCCGGACCACCAAGCGATATGGCTCTAAGACTAATTCAGCTCTGTTTAACAACAGTCTGGAAAAGACCTTGTACGACGTCGGTAGCAAAGAGATTCCTCGGTAATTATTCACATCACTATTATCGCCTTTCATTTTTGTGTGTATGGGTATCAGTTCGGACTGCCACTCACGTATCATCTGTCGGTGCCATGTCGTCCTCCTTGGACTTAGCACTTCTCCACCAGAGGTCTGCCTCTTGATCCACTCCACGAGTGGCCAAATTTCTGTCGGGGCGTGCAACGGAACGAGACTGGCGCAGTACAGCCAACCACTATTGCGTGCTGTTGCGAGCGCCTAGGCTCTAAGCACCGTTGCCTGATGGGGCAAGTTCCATCATCGGAGGTTGACATTCCCTGCAAGCAACCCGGGAGTGTTCAGTGCCACTGACTAAGACGGCGAGTGGTCTTGCCTCACTAACGGAGCCACACGATGCTGCATGAACTTCTGGAGTCAGCATTCATGGTTGCCAATGTAACAGCACAGTAACCATCAGCTCGCCGCCATCACGCTCCATTTTCATTACGGGCTGTGAGAGGGTGTCGCCGCAGCCTCTAGTGATACGTTACCAGTGTAGTCTAATGATGTCAATTACAATTATGTGACTTTTGATGATGCCTGTCTAAACTACTAACAACCAGTTCCCACGACCTCGCCACACTGCCACGATCCAGCACACCAGACTATTTCATTTTTGAGTGAGGTGACCGTTCACAAATACTCGTATGTTTATGTGTTTATTGTAATAAACGTCTGGTTCAGTTTCTAATCAACTGGGTTTAGGCAATGTCATTATCCTACGGGACCATTGTGGATATATCGTCCACATTCAATGATCTCTACATTACGCACTTTATAGTTTTATCACCAAGTTTCTCTGTCTGCTGATGAGAGGTTACGTGATTACCATTGCGTTAGGATTTGAATTTAAAAGCGATGGCGCACGACCACCCCGTATCGATCAAAGCGAGCCATGTTAATATTTTAGACCGTGCATTTCCCACACCGGCTATCGTTCGTGTCTCATCGTAATCTAGTTTGACTCATTGAGGGATTCAATTTGTGATAGAGAGCTTTAGCTCCTTTGTTTATTTTTCTAGGATCAGTCGGCCTAGGGACAGCGTTAGACCAAATAAAGTGGAGAAAGATGCTCTACATTCTCAGAGAAAATAAGTACCATCATATGGAAAGACGGGTCATAATTATAAAACATGTACAAGAACCAAGACGGAACAGTGAGAAGAACAGATGTAGTGGGTAAGTGGTGGGATTACAAATGTCACAACAGGAGGATATCGTCTTCTCGTCTAATGTACTACCTGCATATTGAGATATCAATGAAGAAAATAACAATGGTTTGGGAGTGTGGTTAAAATGGTCGCGAATGGCGATATTCACTGATGACATTGCCGTCTTCAGTGAAAGTGAGGAAGAACTACAGGATGTCTTGAATGGATTCTGCAGTCTAATGAACACTGAAGATGAATGAAAAGAGAACTAAAATATATGAAGTTACTGAGTGAGGAGAAACAAGTACTGTGCTGGGGTTTGCCCCAGGTCTCTACTATCAGTGCCACGTTATTACAACATGTTTGTGCTTAGCATACGAAGCATGCGCCACAGACGAAGAATGAATTTCAAAATTTCCAGAACTTTTCCAGACTTCGTCAGTGTATGCAGAATTATATTAATAATGTTAACATTGTAAAGTCACAGAATGATGAAATAAGTATGTTAGACAAAGTATACGATCTTCAGAAAAAAATATGGGACTCAATAACAAAACTACAAAGCTAAAAACTGTTACCAAAATGCAAATGTATGTCACAATTAAAAGATACAAGTGTCAACTTGATAAGAGCAATATTTTGGTTTTTAAATAACGTCAATAAAAC
Source organism: Schistocerca nitens (assembly GCF_023898315.1). Classification (NCBI taxonomy): domain Eukaryota; kingdom Metazoa; phylum Arthropoda; class Insecta; order Orthoptera; family Acrididae; genus Schistocerca; species Schistocerca nitens. The sequence goes on from NC_064618.1 coordinate 672,616,564, forward strand.
GCATCCACTATTATGCAGCTACTGCATGTAATGATCAAATATCATAGTTACCAGTTCTATTTAGCTCGAGGTAATCGTTTAAACTCTAAAAAATACTAATTCTCCCACCACCCTCCACGTCGTTGGATGCTATTTTTCTGTCATATGTACAGCGCTACAAAGAAAACTGCCAAAGATACTCGACCTTGATGTTAAATCAGCTGCGATACGACAGATAGTCGACATATGGTATTGCAGAAAGCAATGAAACCTAAAAACTGCATATTTTACTGTTTGGTAGTCTATAGAGAGCATGAATGAACAATTTTGTCAGTAACTGTGAATCAAGACATTGATACAACGTGAAATTACGATTCGGCTGCTCTTGCTGACTCAATATTTTTACAACAAATGTTATCATTTTTACCAACAGATTTGTTACAGAGTTGATATTCTCGAAGAAATTACCGACTGTCATTCTGTTAAACTCTTGGTGTGTTGCGAACCACTGTCGACGCCTCAGAATTTCTTACGACCAGCTCATCGCAGCTCTTAACTTACGCGTTCTTCTCGTTAACTGGCTGACGTTTTGTAGCTGTATCTCCTCTGTGATGCATTTTCTGCCTGATAGTCACCTGACAAATACTGGTCGTTTTAACATCCCCTCCACTTGATAACCGTTTTATGGTTCCGCACACAATATGTGAAATTTTTCCACGTTAAACCAAAACGGGGCAAAAATGCTGACATCAGATCTTTTGGAGCCACCTGTTCACTCTCGCTAGGATGTCTTAAAGGCCGCCTCAACGACAGTTGATCACTTATTTGTGTTCTAATAGAGTCGAACGACGACGATCAAGTTAAGGATTTGAGATCTTGTATTCCTGGACTGGCTAGCTCGTGTTTTGCAGCTCCATCTCCTAATTACAGATTCCACGTTCCGATTAAAAATTCAACACTAATAACGCAGGAAAGCAATACAGTAGAACATAGATAATGGACATAGTGTGCAATTCTGCAAGAGCTGAAATCCGTTTCAGCTGTACCTTCGAGACCGTAGTGGCAAAGAGCGTTTGTATGAATGTGGCTATATATTTTCTTTAGCGTGTAGGAGTTTTGTGACAATAGATACTGAGCGTCAGTGACATAGGGAAGCGAAAGTTATTATTTTGTCAGCGATGACTGGAGGCCGGTGGAATGGGTTCTTTCCTTGGCTCAGTGGGTGAGGTCTAAGTGAAAGACTGGTAATTCCACTGTCAGTCATTTATTGACACGTAAGGCCCCTTAAACAAACAGAGAAATACATTGTGCTTTAACTCTCTCAATACCTCTTAGCAGCGGTGCAGCGCGGAGTTGCAGTGTGCAGATTCCCACGACAACTAACGCGGCGACCGCTCGAGTTGCAGCAGCGCGCCAGGCAGGTTACCCTTCTATTCAGTAGTGTATTCGTGACGAATTGCGGAGGCGGTGCGATCTCCTCCTTGTGAATTCGCTCGTTGCGTTTCTAGCAGGCGGATACGGCGTGGCGCGGATTGATCTGTACCAGAAGCTAACCAGCGAGCGTCAATTTCGGTGTCTTCCGGCGGAGCTCGACAGTCTCTAGATTCACAAGTGACCCATTTGGTAAGGTCGTAGTTTCTTTGTCCTCTCCATTCACATGGGCAAGTACCAAACGAACTTTGTTCTGGTATCATCTGGGACGGAATCTTCTGGGTTGACCTATTGGCGCCGGCCGCGGTGGTCTAGCGGTTCTAGGCGCTCAGTCTGGAACCGCGCGACTGCTACGGTCGCAGGTTCGAATCCTGCCTAGGGCATGGATGTTTGTGATGTCTTTAGGTTAGTTAGGTTTAAGTAGTTCTAAGTTCTAGGGGACTGATGACCACAGATGTTAAGTCCCATAGTGCTCAGAGCCATTTGAACCATTTTTGAACCTATTGGCGCGGTACCGACATCTTCTTGTGTTGAGCGGCGTAACAGCTAAGTCGTTGCGGCGAACTATGACGTCCGCTGACTAACAATCGGTCCTTAAGTCCAGGCGACATTTCCTTTTCTCTTCTTTCTTCCGTCAAAGGACCCTCAATTGTTCGGTGTTTTCGCCAGTGTCGCGTAGTTTCCAGGGCGGCGACTGACTCTTCGGTCATTGATCGACACACGTACCGGCTTTCCTTGTTTTACCTCTATGCTGGCGTGGTCGGGCATTGCCCTGTCGTCCTCCTCCACGTCGCCAGACATATCATGGACGTGAGTTCAGTATGATGACAGCTCCTGGAGTATTGACCACAGATGTGCGAATTATGCTGGTCGTTGTTCTCCTTGGAAGCATTGCCCATCTGTTCGTTCGTTGATCTGTCGAAGTGCTGACTGCTGCCGCGCAAACTCCGCTGGTCATCGACCTCCTTGTTCGACTGCTGCCGCCTCCGAATATTGTGGCTTAACCTGTGAAAGTCACTAAAATATTCACATAACCTATATGATGTCTGTGCTGGTGTAAAGTGTCGCCAGCACACCAGTCGGCACATACGTAGCAAGCAGGTCGATAGTAGGCGTTGGACCAAGCGCACCTATCAGGAAAGAACCAAAGACAGACTCGCAAGCAACGCGCCACCGACGCCCTCTAGACCGCAAGCGTTTATATCGCCGACGCTGACCTTAGGGCCAGTCTCTGTCAGTCTCTCAGTCACTAACTCAGTCACCATTCTAGTTGTCGTCTGTCAGTTCACATCCCCAGCTACGACAGTGTGCAGCGACCATAGTAGTGTTTGCAGTGTGACCTGTACTTCACCAGCAGTGAGGCTAACATGCAGTATTACTGAAGATCTTGTACCACAACACATGGACTCTCTTAAGAGAAGTAGCTTTCTGTTTATGTAAATGAAGGACCTTGTTAATACATGTGTGCTGTTGTGTGTTATAGAAAGAGGATATCGGCTACCAAGCAATATCTTCTCCCTCGATTCCTATGGCACAAGAATCTACAGTTTCGACAAAGATTCATTAGTGGCGACGGGGACACTAAGGTAGCGACGAAGATAATTCAGAGCCGATAGAAGTTAATGAACTTGGCTGAAAATTTTACTTGCATCTCTTGTGTTTTAGGCTGCAGGGCTGATCATTTTGCTAATTTGTTGTTGTGTTCTAGGATATATTCCAGGAGGGGAGCCGCTGAACTAATCAAAATTCTCTTTTCAGAGGGTTTGCTTGCTTTTTTCTATAACGTATTTGTGGAAACCATGAATTCCCCATCCCCTCCAGTCCCTGCCTCCGCATCTCAGCCACAGAAGACCAACGTGTTGGATGTAACACAAGCTTTTCAGTTTCAGAACCAACAGACTGCTGCCTTTCTGAAGACGGTATAATGACCACTGGCTGGACAAGATGCGTCGGCTGCACAACCAACCAACAAATCAGCTCAGCAAGTGCCGCAGACGTGCATACCAACGTTCTGGCAATATAATGACAGAGAAGAGGAATGGCTCGAATACCTGTCTCAGTTCCAAGCACATTGGCAAGTTCAATTTGTTCAAGGTATTGTAAAACTAGAATACTTTCTTTCGATTGCCGGGTCCCCAGTGTTCAGGTTAATACAAAAACTATTCCCAACCGCGTCTCCCGACAAACTGAGCTATGACCAAGTAATTGCCGCATTAACTCAACGTTATGACCAGCAAGTCCAAGTGGCTGCAGCTAGATATCAGTTTTTTCGTTTGTAGAAGAAGCCGGAACAGACTTACTGTCAGTGGTACACAGGACTAACGGGCATGACTATGGAGTGTGAATTTAAGTGTGGTTGTAGCAACTTTTACAGTGATCTCATGATTATGGATGCAATAACATTCAGTGTCCCAGATAGTAAGTAGAATACGGGAAAAGACCTTAAGGTACTCTAATCCATCCCTTCCTCAAGTACTGCAAATCGAAAAGCAGTATGACTCGGGTGCCATAGCAGCCGACAATTTTGACCAAGCCCCCATTTGTCGGGTCGAGTCTCCCCAAGCAGCCGCAACAACGATGGCGTATACAGCCGCAGGGACAGCCACGTAGATATGTAAACAGGCTGTGAATTTAGTTGTCTTGCCCTACATCTTTTGCTCGCCATGAAAGTCAGGATTGCCCATCACGTAATGCAACGTGCTACACGTGTGGAATAGAAGGCCGTGTCCAAGCAGTTTGTTTGCAACGCCACAAAAACGCCAATTTTGCCCTCTCCCAGAAAAAAACAGGATCGTGGACATGTGATCGCTGTGTTTTTTTTAAAGCCTCCGACAGCTTCTGACAAAAGTAAAATAAAGGCTTTTTGTCTCCTTCTCGTCCTGGTGCTGTGCAGCGACTTCCTAAACGAACTATTTGTCTCATTACTCATTGCAGGCCGTCGTGTTCAAATGTTCAAATCCGTGTGAATTCCTAAGGGACCAAACTGCTAAGGCCATCGGTCCCTAGACTTACACACTGCTTGAAGTACCTTAATCTAAGAACAACACACTTACCCACGCCCGAGGCAGGACTCGAACCTCCGGTGGGAGGGCCACTCAATCCGTGATATGGCGCCGCAAATCGTGCGGCCACTCCGCGAGGACGCCGTGCCTGTGCGTGTAATGGGGTGTCTGTGTGTGTAATGCGTAATTTACGTACTTTCAGCAAACAGCAAAGCTGTTTCACGAGGTCGGACATGAAGGTACTACCTTGGTCACTTATAAGTGCTTGTCGTGCGCCGAATTTTAAAACCCAATTATTGGCCGTAGCCTGTTGATCAGAGAATAATTCAAAGGGCTCTAAGCACTATGGGACTTGACATCTGAGGTCGTCAGTCCCCTAGACTTAGAACAAGTTAAACCTACCTGACCTAAGGACATCACACATATCCATGCCCGAGGCAGGATTCGAACCTGCGACCGTAGCAGCAGCGCGTTTCCGGACTGAAGCGCCTAGAACCGCTCGGCCACAACGGCCGGCTTTGATCAGGGAGAATTACCACGAATAGATATCTTTAGAAATGATCTATAATGGTTAATACGTACCTATCCCCGGCTGGTGTTTTATTAAACGTACCATAATTGTCGTTTCCTACGATTTGAAATGGTTATTACACTTCTGAGAGTCTTTGTAACGGTATACGTTGACGGCAATAGTTTGCTCTCTGAGCGCACATTATGCAATTGCGCTCATATTGTGCTACATCGTGCTTTCTTCTCTCCCACCAAACGCATTCAGCAAAGCGTCTTTCAGTAATTCTTTGACTACCATGATGTGAAATAATGTGATCGTGGTCCTCTTGCATGACTTCTTGTCGAAGGTTCAAAAATGGCTCTGAGCACTATGGGACTTAACTTCTGAGGTCATCAGTCCCCTAGAACTACTTAAACCTAACTAACCTAAGGACATCACACACATCCATGCCCGAGGCAGGATTCGAACCTGCGACAGTTGCGGTCGCGCGGTTCCAGACTGTAGCGCCTAGAACCTCTCGGCCACCGCACGCGGCCTTTCGAAGGTGTTTTGGAACTAAGATTCTCGTTGTGGGTCTAGCTGTTCGTCACAGGACCCCATCCTGTAGGCACATGTCTCTTGCAATCTGCGTCTCAAGCATGTGGTTTTTTCCATTATTCTCCATCACGACCAACTACTACTGCTAATACTACTATCTTTCTGCTAAGACAATCTGCGTTGGAATGTTTCTTCCCCTGTTTATGAATGACTTCAAGGTCCATTTCGGAGAGGCTTAGAGAAAAACACGCCAAATGACTTGATGGGTCTTTTAGCCCAAAAAACCACTTGAGAGCACCATGGCCTGTAATTATCTTGAATTTTTTCCCATAGATGACACTCAGTAACTCCATTTCCCTTGCTGAGTAATTCTTTTCTGCAGTGGGTGTTCTCCACAATTAATGTTTTGACCCAAAACTGTTGAATTGCATGTTCAGAAGCATCGCAGTAGAGAACTAATTCTTTGCTGAATTCTGGCTACATTGATACAAGACTACGTGTTAATTTGCATTTCAGTGTTTTAAATACTGTATTGCATTCTGTTTTCCAGAGAAATTTAGTACCTTTTTCCAATAACTGCGAGAGATTTCGTACTATTCCTGCATAGTCTTTTAAAAATTTTCGATAATAATTTGAGAGACCTAGGAATTGCTGTGCTTTCTTGATAGATTATGATGTTGGAAAATCTTTAACTGCTGTTATTACCCTTGGTTCGCTTTTGATTCTGTGTTCGCTGATAACGAGCCCTTAGCATGTTACTTGCTCTAATGCGAAGTGGCATAAAATTTAATCTTAATTTAGCGTCCATGAATCGTTGGAAAACTTCTCGTAAGCGAATCTCATGCTGCTTGAATTCTTTGGAAAATTCTGTTATGTCATCGAGGTATATCATACATTTTCGCGGTTTTAACCCTCGTAACACACCATATAACAGGCTTTGGAACATTACGGGGAGTTTTTTAATCCAAAAGACATCCTTAAGAATTGAAATGACCTGGAGGGATAGAGAAAGGAATTTAAAGTCTCTCCCCTGGTGCAGCTCCTATTTCATGGTAGCTGCTCCTCAAGTCAGCGGTGGAGAAATACTTACATTTGCCGAGATGGCCAATGGTATCTACGATATTCGGTAAAGGGCACACGTCCGAAATTATTTTGATTTTTAAATGCCTGTAATCAAAATACGATCTACAACATTTTTCACTGTCAGAAAATTTCTTTGGGACTATTGCGACATTTACGCTGTATGCGAATCCGAATACTCTATATACCATCCTTTAATTGCTGATCTTTGAATTCATCATGAAACGGTTGTAGCTGGTGAGGAACTCTGCATGGTCTCCTATGTATTAGGGTGTTGTCTCTTGTTGGAATCCTGTGTTTTGTCGTATTAATTGCTGGTAACGGTCTCTGTGAACTAAACAGATCTTGAAACATGTCCAACACTGCTTCTATCGTATCTTGTTCATTTCCTTTTAAGTGTGGTATCTTCTTGTTCAATGCAGTTTTGTAGGTAGCTCATTTGTCGCTATTGTCTACGTCTGACCAATCAAAAATCGTCTTTCTCTAAGGTACTTATGTTAGCTATGAACACTCTCCTTTGTAGCTCCTTGTTTTCTGCCCCAAAATTCTCTATATGCATCGGTACCTTCTGCACTCCAAGAACTGCTGCAGCACGTTCTCCGTGAAGTGTCCAGTTCATCACTTTCCTCTAACTCTTCCACTATGCGTAGTGTGTTTTCTGGTAAAGCACAATTAATGTCCACCCAGAGTAGCTTTCCTGTACCGAATGGTCTTTTTTTACTGCGAATCTACCTTCAACGACATTACCCCCGATTTAGTTGTTTCGTCTTTCTGAGGAGAGAGATCTTGCAGCAGAGCGTGTTTGGCAGCTGTGTCACCTAGAAGAAACAATGTGCCGCTAAGCTCTACTGTTTGCTCCCTGAAACTGATTATGGAGTGATGTTTATTCAGGAAATCTAACCCTAGGATAACATCATATTCGTCGCTTACCCTTGATACTTCCACAACCTCCTGGAATCTTCCATCCTCAATGTGAAAGGTGAGTGATGTAAAGCCTACTGAACGTATGTCACTTCCACCTAAACTACTTATATCTTGGAGAGTAATATCTTCTGACCCCAGTGCACTATTTACATACGGCTGACGCTTGAGCCGCAAGGTCGACTAATAGTCTACATAGTTTACCCTCAATAGTGCCTGGTAATCAACACTCCACCTCTGCATGCGCTCTAGTAGTGTAGAATGTTAATCCGAACGCCTATTAGCAAATTTCCCTGTACTGCTGCACTGGCGATATGGCCCACCCTTTGACAATTTGTACACTGTGGTTGGCGACAATTCTGCGCGATGTGTCCCTGCCAATAGCGTCTGAAACAACGAACCCCTGTGGAAAATAAATTTTTTCTTTCCTTGTACCTCGTCGCGGCGTCTATTTCCTCTAATGCTGTAGAGCATCAGTTAAATTCTTCGGAAATTCTTCCCTAAAATGGCGCGAAGTTCCGGCTGGCAGTCCTCGCAAAAAACTATCTAATCCTCTATTCTCCACTTCTTGTAGAATATACTTATTGTCTTCATCACTGACTGATTATTGGTATTACTACACTCCTGGAAATTGAAATAAGAACACCGTGAATTCATTGTCCCAGGAAGGGGAAACTTTATTGAGACATTCCTGGGGTCAGATACATCACATGATCACACTGACAGAACCACAGGCACATAGACACAGGCAACAGAGCATGCACAATGTCGGCACTAGTACAGTGTATATCCACCTTTCGCAGCAATGCAGGCTGCTATTCTCCCATGGAGACGATCGTAGAGATGCTGGATGTAGTCCTGTGGAACGGCTTGCCATGCCATTTCCACCTGGCGCCTCAGTTGGACCAGCGTTCGTGCTGGACGTGCAGACCGCGTGAGACGACGCTTCATCCAGTCCCAAACATGCTCAATGGGGGACAGATTCGGAGATCTTGCTGGCCAGGGTAGTTGACTTACACCTTCTAGAGCACGTTGGGTGGCACGGGATACATGCGGACGTGCATTGTCCTGTTGGAACAGCAAGTTCCCTTGCCGGTCTAGGAATGGTAGAACGATGGGTTCGATGACGGTTTGGATGTACCGTGCACTATTCAGTGTCCCCTCGACGATCACCAGTGGTGTACGGCCAGTGTAGGAGATCGCTCCCCACACCATGATGCCGGGTGTTGGCCCTGTGTGCCTCGGTCGTATGCAGTCCTGATTGTGGCGCTCACCTGCACGGCGCCAAACACGCATACGACCATCATTGGCACCAAGGCAGAAGCGACTCTCATCGCTGAAGACGACACGTCTCCATTCGTCCCTCCATTCACGCCTGTCGCGACACCACTGGAGGCGGGCTGCACGATGTTGGGGCGTGAGCGGAAGACGGCCTAACGGTGTGCGGGACCGTAGCCCAGCTTCATGGAGACGGTTGCGAATGGTCCTCGCCGATACCCCAGGAGCAACAGTGTCCCTAATTTGCTGGGAAGTGGCGGTGCGGTCCCCTACGGCACTGCGTAGGATCCTACGGTGTTGACGTGCATCCGTGCGTCGCTGCGGTCCGGTCGCAGGTCGACGGGCACGTGCACCTTCCGCCGACCACTGGCGACAACATCGATGTACTGTGGAGACCTCACGCCCCACGTGTTGAGCAATTCGGCGGTACGTCCACCCGGCCTCCCGCATGCCCACTATACGCCCTCGCTCAAAGTCCGTCAACTGCACATACGGTTCACGTCCACGCTGTCGCGGCATGCTACCAGTGTTAAAGACTACGATGGAGCTCCGTATGCCACGGCAAACTGGCTGACACTGACGGCGGCGGTGCACAAATGCTGCGCAGCTAGCGCCATTCGACGGCCAACACCGCGGTTCCTGGTGTGTCCGCTGTGCCGTGCGTGTGATCATTGCTTGTACAGCCCTCTCGCAGTGTCCGGAGTAAGTACGGTGGGTCTGACACACCGGTGTCAATGTGTTCTTTTTTCCATTTCCAGGAGTGTATTAACCTTTCGTATTCAATCCTCAAAGCTATCTGCGGCTCGATGTGTCTTTGGGACATGGCATTCAACTGTTCTGACTTTTAAATTTTCTAAGCAAACTTTGTTTAAATTCTTCAAAAGTAAATGCATTTCTTAACTCCTTGTCACGTAGTAAATGTGTCTTAGCTACCCCAATGAACTATAACTTTGTCATTTGCAACATCTTTTCATCTCACCGGAAACTTAAGTTTAGCGGCTGTTAACAAATCAGCAAAAAATTCTTCTGTACCCTCGCTTCGCTTGTCAGAGAAGGGAGTCACAAGAGTGGCTGCTGATGAAGCTATTATGGGTGGGCGGGCGGGGGGGGGGGGGTGCTGCACTAGATGTCGACCTATACTCAGGTAATAGATTCAACTATTCAATATTGTCAGACCTCAAATAGCCTACCTTTTAAATAGGCTCTGAATAGGCTCGTGGGTGGAAACTCCTTGTGTCTGTTATTGTAATGCTTTCCTTTTTAACAAATGGTTATTCCTACAAATATACCTCCTATGACCATATGGACATAGAGTCAGCTATATAACAAGTAACATTAGATTTTTGATTACAATTTCAATAAAAATAACAAGAACACATAACACCATACGAAAAGAAATTTTCTAGTGTCAAATTTCTTTTAAAGAATGAAAGCTTTGCATCTTTTGTTTTTTACACTGTTAAAGCGTTGCTTGAAAAGGAAAAACAGTTGGGACTAATCTGCACTCGCCAATGTACTAAAATATGGTTCGTTGGCTGCAGGTCTGTTGGCTGCAAGTTGTCCTCTGCTGTCTGTGGGTCGTTTGGGGACTGTCGCTCAGCTGGTGTCATGAATTTCTTATACCACAAATTCCCTGTCAAGTACACCTCAAAATAGAGACGACGCTATCTGACACCAAATGTAGTGATTTAGGGTTTTGTGACAGCAGATATTGAGCGTCAGAGACAGACGGGAGGAAAGGTCATTATTTTTTCAGGGATGGTGGGAGGGAAACCAACAGTTTGTGGGTGGTGGGACGGGTTTCTTGCCGGCCGTTGTGGTCGAGTGGTTCTAGGCGCTTCAGTCTGGAACCTCGCGACAGCTACGGTCGCAGGTTCGAATCCTGCCTCGGACATGGATGTGTGTGACGCCCTTAGTTAGGTTTAAGTAGTTCTAAGTTCTAGGGGACTGATGACCTCCGATGTTAAGTCCCATAGTGCTCAGAGCCATTTTTGAACGGGTTTCTTCCTTGGCTCAGTGGCCGAGGTGTGAGTGAAACATTGGTGGTTCCACTATCAGTTATTTATTGACACATAAGACCCTTTAAATAAGTAGAGTAACACATTGTGTTTTAACTCACTCAATTCCTCGCGGCACTGGTGCGGCGCGGAATCATAGCGTGTAGATTGTTGTGACCACCGATGCGGCGACGGCTCGTGTTGCAGCGGAGCGCCAGGCGGCGTATTCTTCCATTCAGGCCGTAACCGTGACACACTGCGGCGGTGGCGTGGTCTTCTTTTATTAGCAAGCTGCTGCGGCGTAGCGTAGAGAGCTCTGTCCCAGAATCGAACCAGCGACCCTCACGTTCGGTGTCTTCTGGCGGAGTTCGACAGTCTCTAGGTTCACAGGTGACCCATTTGGTGAGACCGCTGTCCGTTCGTCCTCACCAGCCGCCTAGGTAAGTACCACACGTACTTCTTTCTGATAAAATCTGGGATGGAATTTTCTACGTTGACCTATTGGCGTGTTACCAACATTATCTTCTATCCAGAAGCATAGCGGCTAAGTCGTTGCAGCGAAGAATGATGTCCGCTGACTAACATTGATCCCTCTGTCCAGGCGACTTTTCCTCGTGTCTTCTTTCTCCCCTCACAGGACCCTCATGCGAGTTTGCCGGAGGTATTTATTTGGTGTTTTCTCCAATGTCACGAAGTCTCTAGGACGGCGGTTGACTGTTCGGTCATTGATCTATGCTTCTCACGTTGGGCAGAAACGTTACCGATATCGATACCCATGCCGCATTTCTTTGTTTTACCTATAAGCTATCGTGACTGGGTACTGCGCTGTCGTCCTGCTTTGCATCACCAGATACGTCACACGCGTGAGTTCAGTATGATGACATTTCCTGGAGGATTGGCTTCTGATGTGCGAGCTGCGCTGGCCATTGGTCTCCTTGGAAGCATTGCCCGTCTGCTCGTTCGTTGATCCGTCTAAGTGTTGATCGCTGCTGCGCAAACACCGCTGGTCATCGGCCTACTTGTTCCACTGCTGCGGTTTCCGTATATAGTGGCTTAAAGTGTCAAAGTCTCTAAAATGTTCAATTAAAGTATAATAAGTCATTATGTATCTTTCTGCCCGATCTCTGCTTTGAGCAACCGTAAATAGCACATAATAATTATGCACAACCATAAATAACAAATAATTGTTATACGTAACTGTTATACACCTTACTTTCCAAACCTCTTTCAGTCAACCACATTTTGGCGTTGGGTCCTACATTACGGAAGACAGAAACGAAGGTAAGAAGAATTTTTACAGTTACCCCTGCAGTAATTATACAGTGATATTCTATTTTAAGAGTATCGCATCTATCTTTTGTGACTACATTAATTACGTGTTATTTTCATTTTAATTTTTTAGTTCACTTTTCTCACTTTAAGTCAACGTGTAGTAGGTACACTAAGCATTTGCAAGGTGGGGCTGCAAGTTTACAGACTACTGAGTGATGTATGTAAATTTAAAGAAAATAAACACATTAATATGTCATTACTCGTTTTACGAGTGAAACACAGATTTAACAACAAAGTAAGTGTATGCCACTGTAATATAACATATTGAATCAATATTTAATTAATTGTAACTAGTAATCAAGTACAATTTATATCAAATATTACTGAAACTAACTTTTGTAAGGAAACTTGCTTTCGTAAGGAAAATAGCATTTTTCGTTAAGTGAAAGAGGATTATTTTTGTTGCATGTCGAATTTGTACTACCCATGGTAGTCTAGTGAGTAGAGGAGTAGACTCAAACCCACAAAGTCGGGCCCAGGTCCACTCATCCTCCTACCAAACTGAGTACTGGGATCGTCGTCATTGGTAAAAGACGGCTGGGGTGAGGGCTCACCACCCTTATCCTCCTCCTGGTGCCATGGCAAACGAATCGCTGTGCTCTGCTTGGAGTCAGACCAGAAGCCCATTTACCGTTCAGCGGCACAGAGTTAACTTTTTTTTATATATAAATAGCAACCTTGACACTGCATCTGGTATATGATGTAATCGACAGTGATTCTGAAGCAACTTTACCAGAATGATGTTGCAAAGTGTAGAACTAAACAGTAATATGACAGTTGACTACATTATTGAGTGGAAAAACATGTAACTATAAAAATCATGTTACATAAGTTAGTGGAATTTATCATCAACTAAAATTTGAGGGTTAGTGAGGTTCATATGACGCAGTGAAGTAATCTGGTCACCAGTCCTAAAGCGAACCATTTATTTTCGAAGCCAATTGGTTATCGTCACAGTTACGTTCAGTTAACAATCAGGTAAATAAGTACTGATGATACACAAAATTAACTTCTCGTCTACAAGGATTACGTAAATGTAATTAAGTCAAAGGTGATATTCATAGATGTAGAATTTTTTCGTATACAGATGGAAAGAACCAAAACTTAATGGATTTGTAAGGCGATAGTAACAACATAGCGTGGCCCCCCTATTATCTTTACTATTTTGAAATTTAAAACAAGAAGTTTCCGAAATACTTGAAATTTACTCTCTGTGTTACTTCATTTAAACATTAATCATTACAAAGTAACAGCAAAATTCCCTGGCAATACTGGAATAAGAGAGTCACGAAACCGCAAAAAAAAACAAAAAAAACAAAAAAAACAAAAAAAACAAAAAAATCACAGAAGATTAAATAATACAGTTAAATACTAAGTAAGATTTACTATGATTTGCAAGATTCAATGGTTTCAATAATTATTTTAAATGTTGACTGCAAAACGTGTCGTTTACAGGACTTCGGTTAAACACATTAAATAATTAACAAATACATTTAGTTTCAAAGTAAAGAAAAATTAATTAAATGTGTCATTTATAATGTTAAACAGGGAGTAGAGGGTAACAGCAGATTCATCCCGTTGCAGGTAACAAGGGCTTGGACTAATGATGACTGTGATATTATAAATGAAGTTCACACAGAAAGTATATCGTACACATCATTCCAAACGCAGGCAAGCCTTTTACAAAGCTAAAAATCTTCGATCTTACAGTGCTGAATGCTACAAGACCCGAGTGGTAGCTCGGTGGCAACAGTGTCCCATAATTTCAAATTACAGTATCTCGTCTCTATAACGTTTCAGTTTGTGAGATTATGGCTGAGCTCCAAGCACACCGTCGTAATGCTATTGAGATCTGAATGCGACGACTATGGGGCGAATGTATAGCTTCTCATTAGTCAATTTCGGATTCTGTCAGAAGTTGCGCAACGAATAAATTATGTGAGACATCCAATTATAAACTGGGCTGGTCTAATCATACATAAAAATCCGTCCCCCAACCTCAGATAACTTCTATTCTTATAGTACCTTGCCTTATACAGTTTAAGAAACCTAAACCTACTTCTTTTGCCAAGATCATTAATGACCAATATTTTTTAAATGAAATGTTCGTATTTTATGGGAGAGAATAGCAGATCTGTATCACAGAAATTTAGTGATATAATTATTTCATAGGTACGAGAAGAAACTACGAATAAATTTAATGTGGGGAAATTGTGCTGCTGGTGAGGCAATTGAAAGGCACACCACCCGAAAGTTGATGCTACCTCGATAGAAACTAGCGCCCTACATCTTGAGACGCAAAGCCATGATTCACCTTTTCGATCCACGTCGGTCATTTTTTCCGAAAGACAACACACTGAAGCACCTCTTGTGCCGGCGCCGCAGGTTGCCGTCCAGACTTACGTAACCACTGATGATTGCCTGCTTTGGCGGCGCTACTTTCAATAGGCAGTGAGGTAAATTTCCAGACAGGGTAGGTCTCGAAAGGCCGTCCCAACAATATAAATAATTATGTAAATAAAAATGAAGTTTTCGAATGCCATTCCACACAGATAGTCTTGAATATTTGTGACTGTGAAGTTTTATTATGAAAGTACTTGCAAAATTTGAAGCGAAAAATCTGGAGAACATATAATAGATGATAACAAGGAGTTCTACTATTGATGTATTAATTACTAAGTAGGATATTAGAAAGGAGGTAAGCTATTCGTGCATCTGTTGTGTACTGCATGCACCCCGCGTTTTATGTTTTATATCATGCAAGTAGCTTCATAGCTGTTAAAAATTCACAATCACAATTTTTCAGATTTGTATAGCATTGGAGGTCTGTATGGAGATAGGAGAAATATTTTTATACTGTTTACCAATATGTAATTAACTTGTATGTGAAGAATTCATCTTTATTTAAATATGATTCTGTGATTTCTGAAAATTTTCAATCGATTTCAGACATTTCTGACATTGCTGCAGAGACATGTGGTAAATTTCAGGTTTATTTCAGTTTATGTCTGTCTGAATTCTCTCCACCTGACTCAACCAACCTATTGCATTGTTCTCGCGAAAAGACCGCGAAGATAAGAGAGAGATTCAAGCTGACAGCGAGGTTTACCAGGAATGGTTCTTCTGACAAACAATTCATGACTGGAACAAGAAAAGGGGGAAATAACAGTGGTACACAAAGTACCCTCCGCCACACACCAGGAAATAAAGCGCGATTGCGTTACATTGTCATCCATTTCTGAGTTACATTCAAAATTTCATGTCTCTAGCTCAGAAGAAAGCTAGTTTCAAATCATATGCAAAATTTTTATGGAATAGAAAGACAGACAAAATAGTAATAACCATCGTTTCTCCCCCCCCTCCAACACCCCCCCTCTCCCTCTTTGGTCGTCCATGTCAAGCTGATTACAAACCTCCTGGAAGACATTCCAAATACTACACATAGAGCACTCTAGTCATGCTGGGCAGCCTAGATCTCAGGCATTACCAAACTTTCTCACACTCCTAATCCCTATGTGGTAAAACTCTGGTGGTAAAAATAGTTTTACTACTAAATTTGTACTCATAGTTAAAAAAGAGATGTGTCACTGTATAATTCTCATACAGATCAGCTATTCAGAGTCAAACAATACTGTAGTTCCATTAAAGAGAAACGGGCTTTTGCGTGGACCCTATGTCACTGATGAATGAAATTCGAAAAATGCGTTGACCTTTACGAGGGGGGCCTCTGGTGACAATTGGTGTAATGAAAACAGTTTACAAATATTTTGGGGAGGCTGCAGTTGTTTGAAGTGAGAAAGGCAGACGTGTGAACCTGTAGGGCAAATTGCGAAGATCAATTACAGTGCCTAAGTCGTTATAGATATACCTAAAAGACGACTGTGGGTAAAAGCTGCATATTATTCTAACTGCTCGCTTTTGTGAAATTAATTTTTTTCCCTAAATGGTGTTATATTCCAGAAAAATGCTCTAAGACTTTAACATGGAGAAATATGCAAATTTGTCGTTTCCCAGAACCATATTTACGTGAACAGCAAAAGTTATTTAATTTAGCGGTTTCGGAAGCTTAATAACATGCTCCTTTCAGTGATTTTTCCATTAAGAGGTAAAATGCAAAGACAAGTCTGTATCAGAGACCTGTAGCATATGAGGGGACATGCAGCACCGGCTGAGCGCTGTTGTTTATCTTCTGACCGATCTCGTGAACGAAGCAGATACGGGGGCTGGTTTCTGCACTCTAATCGGGCCGCGTGGGAGTGGCTTCTTATAGCAGCGACTGGCCAAACAGCTACGCGGAGGCTCAGTTTCACGCGCGGCTGCCCCGCCGGTTGTAATTCGGGACTGACATTTAGCGGGCACACAGAGTCAGTTCCGGCGCCCAGCGGCGCGGGTAATCGCTGCTGGCAGGTCGTCAGAGTGCCATGCGATGCCACCCCTCCACTCCGTCCTTGTTGACATTTCCTATAAAACGTGAAACTGGGTGTGAAGGTGTTGTTTCTTCTGGAAACGTGAGCTGATTTATAACACGGGAGAGATGAATTATCCAAAACCCGCCTGCTGTGAAAGTAAGTAGAAGAGTTTGTTGCAGTTGACGACAAGCAGAACTGTGGGTTAAACACTACATTCTGAGACACGATCAACTATCTGGAAATTTTATTTCGTCACGTTTCATTACCTTAGAAATAATCTTCGTTTCTCAGATCCTTAGTGAGTAGATCCTCAAAGATGCAGAACACGTAACATAAAAAGGATACACTACAAGTACACTCCTGGAAATGGAAAAAAGAACACATTGACACCGGTGTGTCAGACCCACCATACTTGCTCCGGACACTGCGAGAGGGCTGTACAAGCAATGATCACACGCACGGCACAGCGGACACACCAGGAACCGCGGTGTTGGCCGTCGAATGGCGCTAGCTGCGCAGCATTTGTGCACCGCCGCCGTCAGTGTCAGCCAGTTTGCCGTGGCATACGGAGCTCCATCGCAGTCTTTAACACTGGTAGCATGCCGCGACAGCGTGGACGTGAACCGTATGTGCAGTTGACGGACTTTGAGCGAGGGCGTATAGTGGGCATGCGGGAGGCCGGGTGGACGTACCGCCGAATTGCTCAACACGTGGGGCGTGAGGTCTCCACAGTACATCGATGTTGTCGCCAGTGGTCGGCGGAAGGTGCACGTGCCCGTCGACCTGGGACCGGACCGCAGCGACGCACGGATGCACGCCAAGACCGTAGGATCCTACGCAGTGCCGTAGGGGACCGCACCGCCACTTCCCAGCAAATTAGGGACACTGTTGCTCCTGGGGTATCGGCGAGGACCATTCGCAACCGTCTCCATGAAGCTGGGCTACGGTCCTGCACACCGTTAGGCCGTCTTCCGCTCACGCCCCAACATCGTGCAGCCCGCCTCCAGTGGTGTCGCGACAGGCGTGAATGGAGGGACGAATGGAGACGTGTCGTCTTCAGCGATGAGAGTCGCTTCTGCCTTGGTGCCAATGATGGTCGTATGCGTGTTTGGCGCCGTGCAGGTGAGCGCCACAATCAGGACTGCATACGACCGAGGCACACAGGGCCAACACCCGGCATCATGGTGTGGGGAGCGATCTCCTACACTGGCCGTACACCACTGGTGATCGTCGAGGGGACACTGAATAGTGCACGGTACATCCAAACCGTCATCGAACCCATCGTTCTACCATTCCTAGACCGGCAAGGGAACTTGCTGTTCCAACAGGACAATGCACGTCCGCATGTATCCCGTGCCACCCAACGTGCTCTAGAAGGTGTAAGTCAACTACCCTGGCCAGCAAGATCTCCGGATCTGTTCCCCATTGAGCATGTTTGGGACTGGATGAAGCGTCGTCTCACGCGGTCTGCACGTCCAGCACGAACGCTGGTCCAACTGAGGCGCCAGGTGGAAATGGCATGGCAAGCCGTTCCACAGGACTACATCCAGCATCTCTACGATCGTCTCCATGGGAGAATAGCAGCCTGCATTGCTGCGAAAGGTGGATATACACTGTACTAGAGCCGACATTGTGCATGCTCTGTTGCCTGTGTCTATGTGCCTGTGGTTCTGTCAGTGTGATCATGTGATGTATCTGACCCCAGGAATGTGTCAATAAAGTTTCCCCTTCCTGGGACAATGAATTCACGGTGTTCTTATTTCAATTTCCAGGAGTGTATTTGTTAATGTTCCTTTAACATGCTCTAAGTGAAAAGGTTTCACTGATGTGGAATGCGTAAAAAATCTTAAACATATTTTCTGGAATGAGTTAGTAACAAACGTGTCACAAAACATAACGTATAATAATCCAATGAGGTGTCTGTGATAATTCATAGGCTATTTGTAGGCACGTGTGAAAGACAAAATCATTTTACAACAATAATTGACACTGTTCACGTTACTGCACTGAATGTGTACAAGACGCAGATTTAGCAAAGGCTTACTTTATCTGATATTATTAATAATATATAAATCCGTTACTTCTACTAATAAATTCGTGAATGGCGCAAAAGTTGACGGCCACTAATACATACTTTAGGCCCCTCTTAAACTAAACACTGTTAATGTCTCAGCTTTTTTGTGACTGCTGTCAAGGTGTTGTTAATGGGTGTTCCTGAGTAATGGAAACTTTCACTGAGCAAAGAACGTGACATTCTATTTTCAGGAAGATTATTCTTATTTTCAGCATTGTTGTGCTTCGAAATTTGCAGATCTGTTTGAATATTTGTTGCCTGGTAATTCTCGTTCATGAAATATTGTGCAAAAGCAGAGTGTGAGTGTCACATTCTACATCTCTCTAAATCACTAGTTTTGAAATTCCTGCACATTTATTCTACGTACTGAAGATGATATGGTGGTGTGAGTGCACGAGCAGCCTTGTCTTTACCGGTTCTGTGTAGGGCAGCTGACAGCTATTACAGATAACAGCATATTCCTATACCGAAAACTCATCCAGAGAAACTACTGTTTGGCCTTAGCCAAACTCAATTGTTTTATCATCACACAATAGTACAGGACCGATTAAGTATGTTTTTACATACGATTACGTTTACTGCATAGCCACATTGCAAATCGAGCTAACCGATTTCAATCCCAGCTCGTCTAAAAATAATTTCACTGTAATAAACTCGTAGTGACGTAATAACAAATTTGCTCAAAATCAAGCGCTTCAGTTATTTGTTATTGCATAAGCGAATACAACACGTCAATAAGCCCCTGTCAGGTTCAAAAATGGTTCAAATGGCTCTGAGCATTATGGGACTAAACATCTGAGGTCATCAGTCCCCTAGAACTTAGAACTACTTAAACCTAACTAACCTAAGGACATCACACACATCCATGCCCGAGGCAGGATTCGAACCTGTGACCATAGCGGTCGCGCTGTTCCCAACTTAAGCGCAGAGAACCGCTCGGCCATCACGGCCGGACCGTGTCAGGTAAAGTACAAGAAAAGGAAAACATAACATATACACCGCAATAACACGTAAAACAACAATAACTTCATCTTTAGCAGTGCATAGTTTTTGTGATTTTAGAATGAAAACCCCCTGATGATTTGCAGTTTGACGATACAGTGATGAGACTGAAAATGTGTTAATTAAAAACTGCTATCATGTTACTATAACGCAATGAAAAGTGGCGCCTGGCACCGCGCGACCGCTACGGTCGCAGGTTCGAATCCTACCTCGGGCATCGATGTGTGTGATTTGCTTACGTTAGTTGGGTTTAAGTAGTTCTAAGTTCTACGGGACTGATGACCTCAGAAGTTAAGTGCTAGAGCGCTCAGAGACATTTGAATTATTTGAAAAGTGGTCCGCAAGCAGACATGTTACCTAACAACACCTCGTCACGGAAACTAGTGTTTGCATCGATGCGGTCCCCAGAAAATAATGCTTCTAATGGACGGTCCAAGCAATAGCAGAACATACGTGAACAATGATTAACTAAATTACATTCTGTTTCCATTAGCAGATGGTGGTTCATCTTCTTGTTACTAAATGATGGCAGTTGGCAAGCTGTGACTATTCACATATATCCAACATTTTGTTTCATTTTCGTATTGTATCACTAATATTTATGTAATGTATCCTCACAGATAGCTCGAAGATGGTTAATACTGAAAAACTAGTCGAAGTTCACTGCTGACCACTAAAACTGAATTTAATGAACGTATCGGCCTGTAAGACATAGTTTTCTTAATATCTCTATCTTTCTTTTCTTGGAAGTAACCACTTGCAACAAGCACTCGTTTATCAATGTCGTAAGATATGAAACAAACCGGTTACCCAGGACTTGCAGCATCTCTGCGTTTATCGAATTAGGCTCTGGGGCATTGCATTTTTTTCGGTTTTATAATTGCGACACGTAGTTCTGCTTCGGAAAACGGGGCTACTGCTCTGTAGTTTCAGAATGGAGGCTCCATCTTCGTCTGTAGGCGGCGCCACTGTTCCACATCTTCTACATTGATGTCGTATGGGAGGAGTCTGATCATTAGTAATGTGGCTGAAAGTTCCAAGTCAGTTGTTAATGTCGAGTCTTCTTCGGCCACACGGAGAGTGCGAAGGCGTCTGGCGCACCACGGAATGTCAGTGAGTGATCACTGTAACACAGGGCTTCACAACATACGTGCTCGCGGAGCAAGTTGTGAGCAGCAAGGCGCGAGCACGGAGCAGCGCGAGCACGCTACCCCCACTACCGGACCAGAGCGGAGAGTGGGGAGAGTCACGTGGGGCACACAAAAGGTGCCGCCAGTAAATGTAAATCCGCGGCTACCTGCAGGGATATCGCTCACGAACTATTACTGCGACAAATCAAACAAATCAAGGAGAATGTACACAGGCCACATAATTTTATTAGCTTAGTGTATGCCTCTACATTCGCATTAATTTGTGAACTGTTACACAATAAAAGGTGTCACTGAAGTGTGGGATTCTCGGTTATCTTGTACTTTTTGCCCTTTACAATTGCGTCTACGTTCGGAGTAATTGTTCTTGTGCATTTTAGGCGCAGCGTGCAGTTTAAATTTCGATCAGACAATGCGTTTCTCAGGCGCGTCTTGTTACATTTCATTGCAGAGAACAGTTTTTCACAAACATACGTGGAACCGAACATTGATATTATTGTAGCCGCCAGTTTGTGCAAACGAGGAAATCTATCCTGAGGGAAGTGTCTGTAGAATTCCAAAATGTTTTTCTTGTTCTGAAATTTGTCTCTGTATTCTCTGTCACACTGCAGGTCAATAATTTCTTGCTGCAGCTCAGGACGAATCTATTCGCTGAATATGGAGAGAACAGATCAAAATCACTGTCTAGTGCTGTCAGATCTTGAAAGCGCTGATACAACTAAACTATGTGAGTAATGTTCACAGTCTTTGTGGACATCTTGCATAGATGATAATTTAGGAAAATGAGCTAGGTTTCCTGTTTCCAGCTGACTCACACGAAGCGTCAATTTCGCCCGCATCTCGTGGTCGTGCGGTAGCGTTCTCGCTTCCCACGCCCGGGTTCCCGGGTTCGATTCCCGGCGGGGTCAGGGATTTTCTCTGCCTCGTGATGGCTGGGTGTTGTGTGATGTCCTTAGGTTAGTTAGGTTTAAGTAGTTCTAAGTTCTAGGGGACTGATGACCATAGCTGTTAAGTCCCATAGTGCTCAGAGCCATTTGAACCATTTGAAGCGTCAATTTCATTTTAAAAGCTCGTATTCGATCTATGAAATGAGTAATTAGCAGATCTTTGCCTTGTAGTAAAATGTTCAAAGCATTCAGATGGCTAGTTAAATCTGCTAAGAACGCGAGATCACATTCAAAAATGTGCGCGTATTTCCCCTCCCTCCCCCCCCCCTTCCTACTCCGCGACCTTGCACCTGCTCGCGAGCATGTGCCTGAGCAGGCGCGAGTACTCGCGCTCAAAACTGGCCAGTTGTTAAGCGCTGCTGTAACAGCTTCACATGCTACGGCATTAGAGAGAGACGTGTACCGTCAATACTGTCCTTACCTACTATAGTGTAGTCAGCTGTAGTTGTCCTTTCACAAGATTCCCTTTTCTTGTGCATACATATGTGGGTGAAAGTGTAAGATCGCATCGTGATACGGGCAGAGTACCTGGCGTGATGCTGTGGTGAACCATTAGGTACACAAATCGGCCACCTCTGGTTCACATAGCCAATTACTTGGACGCAGTAATTACATTTAGAACAAGTGTCTGTATCCTAATTTCGTTGTCTCCGCGACACCTTTCTTCACGGAATCTTATGGCCTAATGTAGCCCATGCTCTCCTGATCCACCTGTACACACAAGATATTCGACTGACGCTCTGGCCAGCGCGTTCTCCGGACGTCCTACACATCTGAGATTGAGACTATGGCACTCGCCAGTCACTACTAATGATGAACTCTGCTGTAGAAGGAAGGAAGAAAGATTGGTTCTAAAATACCGTCTACATCGAGGTCATTAGAGACGCAGCACAAGCCCGAATTGTGTCAAGGATGGGGAAGGAAATCCGCTGTTCCCTTCAAAGCAACTATCCCGGCAATTGTCTGGAGCGATTTAGGGAAATCACGGAAAACCTAAATCAGGATGGCCGGATGCGGGCTTGAATTGTCGTCCTGCTAACGGCAAGTCCAGAGTGCTAACCATTGCGCCACCTCACTCTGTCTGTGGCGTAGAGTTGTAGCAGTACGGAAAACGAACATGTCTATGCTATCCAAATTAAGTTCTACCCGATGTCCAGCTGGGTTAAATCCATCTTTGTTGCCAGAGGAAACAGCTCTGTGTACAACTTTTTCTACTCTGAGTACCTGCAAATCGTCTATAAATTTAGTTATGCATATTTCCCTCTACACTGTCAGTGCACAGTCGCTAACATGCGCTTTTCTTCGAGGTGGGCTCAGTTATAACGGCCTGCTGTGTACATGGAGAAAGGAGTAGCGGGTAACGATTCAGCACTATGGCAGTGACCGAAGTGGGGCACTGGAAAAGTTGTAGATCAATCGAGAAAGTTAACTGCAGTGTAGTATAGGAATGAAACATGTCAGCCTTGTGTTGCTATATCGTATTGATGTTCATAATATCTGTGTTCTGACAATTACAGGTGTGGTAAATATTAAGGAAAGGATCTACATTACGCAAATCTGGACTGACATTAGCTGTTTGCGACACAAGACAATTAGTGTTGGGCCGGGACTAGAAACTGGATCGTAAGCAGTCGTCTTAACCACTTCGAGTAGACCGAGAACACGTAGGGGATCGATACAAATTTCCACATTTTGCGGAGTCCACAGGCCATAGGCATGGCACGTTTTGCGATTCCCGGACAGGATGAGGAAAATATTTAATCAACAGTTTAGACCATTGAGGCGTGGGCACATAATTGGCTTTTTACAATGTCTGAATGTCTGTAATTATAGAGTGTATGTATCTTCACGTTACTATGCCTTTCAGACATGCATTCCCTCCCTGTAAGAGATTCTCGGAATATGAAAGCGTAAAGATTGTGAACTCCTTGACATATGGAACTGTGGATCGATCCTGGAAGCATCCTCGGATAGCCGAAGTGGTACTGCTATACCGACTGACGGGAATAACATTGAGAGGTAATATCTTCGTTTGTCTAGCATACGCGGTCAGTCTGACGCTTAGGGCGCCATCGGGTGACGAAGTCCAAGGGACGCTGGTGTAGATTGCGAGATAAGGAGCTGCTTTGGGCAGCCACATTAATTTAACCTACTCCGGAGCAATTCTAATAGGCAGGAGACCGCCGTAAGTGAATGTGGCCCCGTTCCGATTACAGGATGCACTTAAATTTTTGAGGATTGTCCTCAGACTTGACATCGGGCTGACGGCGGCGACGAATTACACCCGACTCCTTCAAGGGATACGTTCGAGCGTCAGAAACAATCTGCTCCGGACATTAAACATGATTTAAATGGTTGCTTATGTCAATGTTGACCTGGCGTTCGGAGTAGCCTACTTGGCTGTCATTTCACTGTTCCTGAAGATGAAGACACTTCATGAGTGCGGGTCTGAAGCTAAAAGTTCGATACGATACAATCGCTCTACCCACCAGCGACGGCGGCCTATGTCTCGTCGATATCCGAGTGGCGATCCTCTATGTCAATACGATGAAATAGTTGTGGATGTCAGCACAGCTTAACGGGCACGCTCATCGAGGAACTGCTTACCCTATTACCATCCATTGCAGTGTCACATGTATCTTCGTTGCTTTCCAACGTCAAGACCTTATTTGTTGTCAATAAATAGTTACGCCTATCTCCCGTCTATCAGGGCCTCTACGGCGCGTGATGTTTAGAGCCTGATGGTGAGAGGACGTAAGCGGAATGTGAAGGAACGACGTCAACCTACGATAGCTCGCCCCGCTTCTGGCTTATAGTGTACCACCCTCTTCTCGACTCGAACACCCGTACGACCTGGTATCTGGGGGTCAACAAAAAAAAAAAAAAAAAAAAAAACATAGGAATCTGCAACGGTTCCATCCCATTAATATGGCCGACTTCACCCTACCGACAATGTCGTCTGCCTAACACGAATGCACATATCCTGGAATATGGACCTGCAGATGTCAGGCAGTTCATGAGGTAAAACACTTGCAGTGGTTCGACAAAATCTTTCGTGCCCGGAAGAGATATTTCTCCCTCACACTAGGACCAATGCTGTGAAATAGATGAAAAGAATGTCAATATCTCACTTTTTTCACGATGGTGACAAAAGAATTTATGCTTTTTTTGGCTATTCTACTGGAATATCAGCGCTATCTACAATACAGGGTGATTCAAAAAGAATACCACAACTTTAGGAATTTAAAACTCTGCAACGACAAAAGGCAGAGCTAAGCACTATCTGTCGGCGAATTAAGGGAGCTATAAAGTTTCATTTAGTTGTACATTTGTTCGCTTGAGGCGCTGTTGACTAGGCGTCAGCGTCAGTTGATGCTAAGATGGCGACCGCTCAACAGAAAGCTTTTTGTGTTATTGAGTACGGCAGAAGTGAATCGACGACAGTTGTTCAGCGTGCATTTCGAACGAAGTATGGTGTTAAACCTCCTGATAGGTGGTGTATTAAACGTTGGTATAAACAGTTTACAGAGAATGGGTGTTTGTGCAAAGGGAAAAGTTCTGGACGGCCGAGAACGAGTGATGAAAATGTAGCACGCATCCAGCAAGCATTTGTTCGCAGCCCAGGAAAATCGACTCGCAGAGCTAGCAGAGAGCTGCAAATTCTACAATCAACTGTATGGAGAGCCCTACGAAAAAGGTTAGTTATGAAACCTTATCCGTAACTACCTGAACGTCAACTACCCAAGGCGATGGATCGGCAGCCAGGCAGCCCGTCACAGAGCACTTCATCACTGGCCTCCAAGAAGCCCTGATCTTACCCCCTGCGATTTTTTCTTATGGGGGTATGTTAAGGATATGGTGTTTCGGCCACCTCTCCCAGCCACCATTGATGATTTGAAACGAGAAATAACAGCAGATATCCAAACTGTTACGCCTGATATGCTACAGAGAGTGTGGAACGAGTTGGAGTATCGGGTTGATATTGCTCGTGTGTCTGGAGGGGGCCATATTGAACATCTCTGAACTTGTTTTTGAGTGAAAAAAAAACCTTTTTAAATACTCTTTGTAATGATGTATAACAGAAGGTTATATTATGTTTCTTTCATTAAATACACATTTTTAAAGTTGTGGTATTCTTTTTGAATTACCCTGTACTATGCCAATACTAAGCCCCTCCTGCACGCAGCTGGGGTGAGCGAACATGAAACGTTCATAGAGAGTGTCTAATTCTGAGCGTGCCTCGACCTCCTCTGAAGGACACAGGGATTTGTAACCACTTGCATTCAGCCCCTGGTGTATAGCCTTTTGCTTTATTATGCAGCGTGGGTGGTCTTTTTTGTCATTGTGCAATGTGTTATTATTGTTTCCCTACCACAAAGAACCAGCTGTACAAAATAACATTGACGTGTTTCCTTCTTTATCTGTAAAAAAAAAAAAAAAAAAAAAGTGGCAACGGCGACCACTAGCGATAATCGGGAGTTCCGACTTCCAGCCCCGGTCCAGCGCAAGCCTTGTAAGGTGGCTATAATTTTGCACCTTACAAGCACTCATCCACATACTTTGCCATGATCTACAACCACATTAGATATTATTTGGTAGGTTGTACATCGTATATATGAACATGTAAAGGAGACTGGCACTGTCACGTACCTCTTGTAAATAATTGTTAACGATTATTGCAGGAAAGGTGATGGAGTGTCTTTATTATAAAAACGGCGTAATGAATGATTGCCCATACTAGTACTGGTAGGAACGGCAGTGGAGACGAAACAGCAGGCAGAACTCAAGCTCTGGGTGGAAGGCCTGCTTGAACACAGGAAGTAGCTTAATGGACGACGTGGCACCTGAGCTCGGGTGCACAATAGGGTGACGGCTGGCCGCTATTGTAGCAGGGGCCGGCAGGATAACCGGATAATACTTCCGAACACTGATTATCTTGCACGCAGGTGAGAGGAACGAAAAATGGGCACCTCGAAAACCACGCAGGCTGGGTTATTTCCAAGGATTTTTACTCAGAAGCGCACCATTGTACGAGTATAGGTTTTTCCTGGCAAAATTTCCGCACTGGACGACGAAAGACTAAAATATGGTTGGTCGGCGTTCGGAAGAATCTGTAGAGAGGGAGAATATTCCGTGGTTTAGGCAATAGTATTCGTTTTCAGAAATACGATGGTGGGGAGCCGAGCCTTGCTGGGAAGCCAGCGCTGAAGAGACGGGGTCTTCCGTGTGTGATGGTCGCTCAGTATCAGCTTCTTGTTGGTACGGCCGGACTTGGTGTCTTTGCTCTCACGAGATTTTATAGCTAGAACGGTTAGGCTCTGTACTGTTGTGAGCTTATGTGAGTCTAGACTTCGCCTCCGGGTTGGAAGTCGTCGTTGAGTACGCAGCATTCAGTGATTGAGAGCACTTCTTCTGCCTACACTTACGTTGAGACGTTATCTGAACTCCGTCCTTATGGCTAAGAGTTCGCGTTTCTCGTCTGTAGAACACAGAGAGAAGACAGAGAGGAGAAGACAGTATTAGAGTATCGTAATCAGAGGACCGCCTTCAGCCGTCCTAGTCTTTGAAAGAGTTTATTTTGTGGCTGCAGCTCTTCCACCGTCGCAGACGTGTACGAGAACTATCACTCCGACGCACCGGACGCAGTACATACGGTGATATTGCTAATTGCTTTGGCTTATTAGGGGCTATAGGGCTAAACAGCTGTTATCACGTAGGATTTATTTCCACTGACGTTGCACTCCAATGTAGATCATCTTTAAAAACAGTGTCGTCTTGTGTTTGGTACATAGATGTCAGTCATTTCGTGTTATTTAAATTAGATAGAGCAGTCATAGTAAAAGGTCAGAGTTGTTCAATGGATCAGTAATTTTAATTAGGAAACATAAACATTTGTAATAAAGATTGTTTTTAATATACAATAAATGTATAAGCAGCAACAACGTTTATCATTTAGTATACTTAGTTCCCTTAATCATTCATTTCTGTTTAGGTTGGAATTTGTATGTTAAAGAGCATTAAGAGATCCTAAGATCTGCTTCAGGGGGTAGTCAGACAGGGCCAAATATTCATTTTAGCGTTTATTATTTTCCGTTGCGCACAGTCATTTAACACCCGCCTGCAGTAGCATCTAGGGGCCTACATGTGACGCAAACAGCAGACGTCAGTCAGGATTCGCATAATGCCAGTCCATCTCGTAATATTAACGTACCGTGCCTCAGGCTGTCGGTCCTAGGCACGGCACACGCCTGGCGCGTGCGTCCCGTCGACACGGCTGGCGGCGCTGTCAGCTCCGGACCCTCGGGCTTACCGGACGCGCGGGATCGAATCCCGGCCGCTCGGCGGCTCTGCGGGATTTGAGCTGAGCCCAGATCGACGCAGCTCAGCCGAGGCGGCCTGCCTAAGCTCCGCTATTGATCCCGCCCAAAGTGCTATCCCATTGCCCGTTACACGTCCGTACTACCTGTTACTCGGGAAGGCAGGGCGCACACATGTCGCCACTACCCACTCCGAGGCGAATATTTTATTGAGGGAGCCAGTTACATACGAGGTGTGGCTAGAAAAAAACCGGACTAGTACTGGTGAAACAATAAAACGAATGCAATAAGGCTGAATGTCGCGGGGCCCGTCACGTGACTCTCGCTCCGCCTACTGCTCGAGTTTCATCTGCCTCCTGCACTCAGTCTGTCCGTGGCGTCTGTTTTAAGTAGTTGACGTTTTGTCTGTGCGTCGGAAAATGTTGAGTGTACAGAAAGAACAGCGTGTTAACATGAAATTTTGTATCAAACTAGGAAAATCTGCAAGTGAAACGTTTGTAATGTTACAACAAGTGTACGGCGATGATTGTTTATCGCGAACACAAGTGTTTGAGTGGTTTAAACGATTTAAAGATGGCCGCGAAGACACCAGTGATGACACTCGCGCCCGCATCTCGTGGTCGTGCGGTAGCGTTCTCGCTTCCCACGCTCGGGTTCCCGGGTTCGATTCCCGGCGGGGTCAGGGATTTTCTCTGCCTCGTGATGGCTGGGTGTTGTGTGCTGTCCTTAGGTTAGTTAGGTTTAAGTAGTTCTAAGTTCTAGGGGACTTATGACCACAGCAGTTGAGTCCCATAGTGCTCAGAGCCATTTGAACCATTTTTTGATGACACTCGCACTGGCAGACCATTGTCAGCAAAAACTGATGCAAACAGTGAAAAAATCGGTAAACTTGTTCGACAAGATCGCCGTTTAACAATCAGAGCAGTGTCTGAGTTAACAGGAGTTGACAAGGAAAGTGTCGAACAAGTTTACCGATTTTTTCAATGTTTGCATCAGTTTTTGCTGACAATGGTCTGCCAGTGCGAGTGTCACCACTGGTGTCTTCGCGGCCATCTTTAAATCGTTTAAACCACTCAAACACTTGTGTTCGCGATAAACAATCATCGCCGTACACTTGTTGTAACATTACAAACGTTTCACTTGCAGATTTTCCTAGTTTGAAACAAAATTTCATGTTAACACGCTGTTCTTTCTGTACACTCAACATTTTCCGACGCACAGACAAAACGTCAACTACTTAAAACAGACGCCACGGGCAGACTGAGTGCAGGAGGCAGATGAAACTCGAGCAGTTGGCGGAGCGAGAGTCACGTGAAAGGCCACGCGACTTTCAGCCTTATTGCATTCGTTTTATTGTTTCACCAGTACTAGTCCGGTTTTTTTCTAGCCACACCTCGTATTCCCGTATGGAATGAGTTCACGCTTTCTGCCGCTATTGGCAAAACTACAAGTCATTACTAACTACGAACTTTATAATAGTATTTTGAAGCCTAAAAATGAAACACTGGACAAATTTCAGTAATGCCCACTTATAAGAAAGACTTGGAAAATGTTAAGCACCCAGAAGGAGTTGCCCTGACACTCACAACTCCGTGCACATACATGTCTGCAGCTGGTATGTATGAGTTACAGCATCTTGATAGCTATAACATCTTCCAGAGAATACTAATCACCACGTGACCATGTTACACGCTTGACAGAGTGTACAGTGTGGAACCGACCTACGTCCACGCGGTTTTGAGGAATGTTGAGGAATATTTTCTATTTTCATATAAGGGATCAAAGATCTGTCGTGGCTCTTTACCGAACAATTGCGTTTGCTTTGATTCTTTATTGCCATTTCTCTTGATAAATGCACACCTCAACAATAGTTTGGAATATCATAGAGTTTACTGCAATTACTTCTTACACTACACCCACTGAGGTTTTTACAACACCTTATGAACAAAATAAACAATTCCTCCTAAAAACAAGAGCAATTATGGTAAGTTACAAAAAATCATTGCAAAACAAAGCTTGCTCTTGGTTCAAATGGCTCTGAACACTAACTTAAAACTACTTAAACCTAACTAACCTAAGGACATCACACACATCCATGCCCAAGGCAGGATTCGAACCTGCGACCGTAGCGGTCGCGCGGTTCCAGACTGTAGCGCCTAGAACCGCTCGGCCACTCCGGCCGGCAAGCATGCTCTCGTGTAAGTGTACATCCTGAAAACAAAAACAGTGAAAAATCTTTATCTCATTACGATGATTATCAGTCTCTAGTAGTGTGTTCGCGCTTTCCGCACATAGAGGTGCTCCTCCACTCCGCGAGACATACGCTGGATTAGACCTCCAAGTTTATCTTGGGGTATGAGGTCCCAATGCTCAATGGCAGCTTCATCGTGGTCATGAAGATTGTCAGGTGGATTCGGACGCTGTGCAACGCCCACCTTCAACAGGTCTCATGAATGCTCAATTGCCATCATGCCTGTGGACTGCGCTGGCCAACACACTCGATTGATGTTACGTCTTTGAAGACACCGAGGCACTGCTAGAGTACGGTGCGGTCTCGTATTGTCATTGACTTGTGAGAAGTTGTCAATGGCTTCACGTCTGTATGACTTCACAATCATTTGTAGGACCTCTTGGAGGCATCAGGCGCCAGCAAGCTGCCGTAGATGGGAATTAGGGAGGACCGCCGTCTCATCATCAATGCCGCCCAGAAAATTGCACTTCCATCTGCAAACGGATGGACTCCGCTAATGCTTCTCCAAACTCTAAAATGTCTAGTGTCCTTTCGCGAACCAGTCCTCGTCTCGTCAGAAAACATGATATTACTCGATTCTGCAATGTAACACTGTCGGTGTGCAACAGCCCAAGTCCTTCCATTGCGTCGGTTCCATTGCTTCAGTTCAAAACTTCTCAGTGGTCACCTGGAATGAAGACCACTCTGATACAGTCTTCTGCGCACTTTAAGTCTAAGATACGAATCCCTGTTGCCCGGGAGAAGTCACTTCTGATGTTTCTGCAGCTGATGTTGGCACCTTCGAGTCATCGGACGGAGGAAACGGTCCTCCATTCATGTTGTCATACGAGGATGGCCACTGTGAGGTCTTTCGTTCAAGTCCGCAGCTCGTGGTCGTGCGGTAGCGTTCTCGCTTCCCACGCCCGGGTTCCCGGGTTCGATTCCCGGCGCGGTCAGGGATTTTCTCTGCCTCGTCATGACTGGGTGTTGTGAGATGTCCTTAGATTAGTTAGGTTTAAGTAGTTCTAAGTTCTAGGGGACTGATGACCATAGATGTTAAGTCCCATAGTGCTCAGAGCCATTTGAACCAGATTTTTCTTTCCTTCACGTTTCCCTTCTCTCTTTACTTTCTTCACGCCCTAGACATGTAACCCATCGACAACATTTTGCTGTGTATGACCTGCTGAAAGTAAATCCACTAGTTTGCCTCTACGTGGCATGTTAATGCAGTACTGAACACAAATTGAATGAAACTGTCGTTGTACCGGACTGCTCGCGGTGTGCCACTGCGGCAGCGGTATGTTTACATGAGTGGGAAACGCCCACAAAGCAATCCAGTAGTGAACACCGCCCAGTCTATGGGCTGTAGTCGGATAATACATGAAGTGCCTAGTGTGTATGTTCTAGGAAGTTGCCTATGTTCAAGGTGTGTGTGTATGTATGTGTGTGTGTGTGTGTGTGTGTGTGTGTGTGTGTGTGTGTGTGCAAGGAAGGAAACTTCTTGCATTCACTCAGGGTACTTCCTGGCAACAGTAATGCCTCACTTCATTTTTCGCCCTAAAGCTTGCACTTAAGAAAGCCCGGTTCTATATGGCGGTTGTTTGTCCATCGTTGTTAGTCGAACGTTTACACAGCATTATGAATACTTGTAATTAAAAAGAGTTCGTCGATATGAACTTCTTATATATTGGATTCATTTAACACAGAGGAAAAGCAGGACACCGATACTATGTATTGCTGTTTCACAAATCATAGCTGTGTTTTTTGTTGTACGTTTTGGTAAGTGCATGTTAAACGTTTGTATACATGAATCAAGGAGCCTCCCACGGTGATGGGCTAGAATGCCATAACGATACAGATAGCCGTAAAGTACGTTCAACCACAGTAGAGTAGTATCTGAGGAAAGAGCATATTAACATGTGGTTCCTGACGATGTGCTGTAGGATTTTCAATACTTAGGGGCGCATCAGTCTCAACGACCGGCTGATCTAACCTTGTAACATTAGGCAACATGGTCTTGTGGCCTTGCTGTACTCTGGTACTAACTATACTGGTTATATAATGATGAGACATAGATTTCGGAAAAAGGTATCAGTGGGGAAGACATGTTTAGACTCAGGCGTACACTCTGATAACAATTTATTGCTTATGAACAACAGGTAAAAAGTAAAGACATTGAAAAAGCTGGGGAGTTAAGAATATTGGACCCGGATAAGCAGAAAGAACAAGCGATTTTTTAGGGTTTCCAAAGGGCCTTTAGGTTACGTTTGAATGAAAAGGAAATGAATCGACAACATTTTTCTGTGTATGACCTGCTGAAAGGAAATCCGCTGTTTTTCCTCTACGTGGCATGTTAATGCACTGCTGAACACAAACTGAACAAAGCCGCTGTAGTACTGGACTGTTCGTGCTGTGCCGCTGAGGTCAAACAGTGAAGACAGCAAAGGATCGAGTAGGGGAAAAAAATTGAAACACCATAATCGATTATGAGTAGTTTATACAGTGTAATTTATTATGTGAAGTACAAAGTGTTTACTCTTTACTGCTTAATGTCTTTGCATTACTGTAAGGAAGTGGAGTTTTGCGAAATATGTTTTGTAGAATTATAACTGTGTGCTTAAATAATGGAATTTTATTTAATATATTTGTTTATGTATGAGAATCTGCAATGTAGAAACTGGTTTATACATAGGGATTTTGTATTGTATAATATAAAAGACATAGTGATTTCCCTCCGCTACGGTTTGGCGCTCAAAGAAAAGGAGAAAGTGGCGGTCAGGCTGAGCGGGAAGCGAGAGAGCACAATAGGCAGTCAGTGGCCAGCAGTTGTGGAGTCAATGGAACGGCCTCGTATGTGGTTACTGCTGAAATAGGGTGCTCTCGCATTGGGAATAGCTCTAAATTCGTATTTATGTCCACAAGAAGAAATGAAATAGATAAATAATCCGCCAGATGAGAGACCAGCTAGATGCCACGTGCTCGCCACCGCTATTACGCCACTACTCCAACCATTTCAGGAGGTTAGAACCGTATATCAGTATGAACCAGTGTGTTTGCGTGTGTTGAATTCTGCAATGATAATCCAAGTGTTTGCAAAAACTTGTATCTGAACCATGACATTTTCCTCTTCAATCAACCCTCAAAGCATTTAAGTCTGAGTATCTTGTTCTTGAAAGCCTGATATTAATATATTTTATTTTACGTTGAATTTATGAAAAGCTCCAATTTACTTTGAATAGCTTCTACTTTACAAGTGTCATTGCCTTACTGTGCAGGAGCATAAAGGTTGTCTGTGGAACCTACTTGCATCCTAAGTAGTAAATGGGGCACATCATATCACTGATAAAAATGTATTGATTTACTATGAACGGCTAGAGTTTGAAAGTGCCAAAGTTATAGTATTGATGAACAAAATTGAAGTTAATTTGAAATGACTTGCTTCACAAGTGGTGTTATAAAGCACTGTTTTTTTATGCTAATTGCAGTTTGACTTTAACTTGTAATCATTTTTGAAGTTTGTGGAAAATATCGTCAATGTAAATTGTTTTAAAGTATTATATGATAAATGATCTTAAGTGTGGCAGTAATTCAGCTGTTATTGTAATGAAAATGTTTTCTGAAAAGTACGTATAGTCTGCTCATAGAAGTAGGGACAGTTTTTTACCTTCTCCCCCCCCCATTTCAATCTTTTCTTTAAGGAAAAAACAAGTATTAATATAAAAGCGTATATATAAAAGGGATGTGTAGTGTTAGCTTATTGTATTCGTGATATACAAATGTGTGCTATCCAAACTGCAACTCTGGTAGGGTGTTATTTAGTATTGTGTTGTTTTGAGGACATCTGCTGTGATAAATTAGTAAATCGTTGAAGTAATGCTAGCAGTTAACAGAGAAAAATATTTTCCATTTCATTGATTACTAAACTATACTGTCGGTAATTACTGCTACGCACTGTGCAGTTCGTCTAGTTGTAATAGGTGTTTATTGCACATTACAGAGAAAGTATTTATGAAAGTTCCCTTCTGCAAGAGTAAACATAAATCTGTTGGGAATAATGTTTTCACATTATTATGCTTAATTATTCTAAAAACCGTATTTTGTTTCACTTACAAGAACTCTGTTACTGTTATTTATTACAAAATTTTCGATTCCCTCTGTCTATTAGGTAACACACGGCCAAATTCAAAATTACTGCTAGAGGGTAACACTACACGGTGCGTTTTAAATCGTAATTGGCATTTATTAGCCTGCAGTTGTGTTATACTGGGTTTCATTGTGACAGGTCAGAAGTTCTGTTATTGAGAAACAGTGTAGCACACGCACGGGAACGCCAGTAATTTATAAAATGGCCTAGTAGAATTCTTGGATATCACAGGAGATACTGAATTTAACTGATGAAGGGACAAAATAGAAAACTGCAGCGAGTGAAGTGGAAGCAAGGAATACATAAGTCTGAAAAAATAAAATCCACATAAAATGAAAAATTGCTAGGCAGGAATGGGTAGAAGACAAATGCCAGGCTATAGTTGCTTTATTATCAGGAAGCATATAGTTACCACCTACAGGGAAATTTAAGAGTCCTTTACAGGAAACAGCAGCAGCTAAATGAATATCAAGGGCTCAGACGGAATGCGTGAAATAAACAAAGGATGGAAAGGTAAAAGGTGAAAAGAATATACAGAGACGCTACACAAGGTAAATGAATTTGGAGTCTCTGTTATAGAAAGGGAAGAGAGAGTAGATGAAGAATGGATGGGAGATACACTAAGTGATCAAAAGTATCCGGACACCTTACTGAAAATCACGTAGGGTTCGTGGCGCTCTCTATCGGTACTGCTGTAATTCAATATGGTGTTGGCCCACACTTAGCCTCAATGACACATTTCCACTCTCGCAGTCTTACGTTCAGTCGAATGCTGGAAGGTTTCTTGGGGAATGGCAGCCAATTCTTCACGGACTGTTGCACTGAGGAGAGGTATTGATGT
Source organism: Schistocerca nitens (assembly GCF_023898315.1). Taxonomy (NCBI): domain Eukaryota; kingdom Metazoa; phylum Arthropoda; class Insecta; order Orthoptera; family Acrididae; genus Schistocerca; species Schistocerca nitens. Next base: position 672,651,744 of record NC_064618.1, read on the forward strand.
CGGTCAGTGAGGCCTGGCACGAACTCGGCGTTCCAAATCATCCCAAAGGTGTGCTATAGGATTCAGGTCAGGACTCTGTGCAGGCCAGTCCATTACAGGGATGTTATTATCGTGTAACCACTCCGCCACAGGCCGTGCATTATGAACAGGTGCTCATCATGTTGAAAGATGCAGTCGCCATCCACAAATTGCTCTTCAACAGTAGGCAGCAAGAAGGTGCTTAAAGTACAATGTAGGCATGTGCTGTGATAGTGCACTGCAACACAACAAGGGATTCAAGCCCCCTCCATGAAAACCACGACCACACCATAACACCACCGTCTCCCAATTTTACTGTTGGCACTATACACGCTGGCAAATGACGTTCACCGGGCATTCGCCATACCCAAACTCTGCCATCGGATCGCCACATTGTGTACCGCGATTTTTCGCTCCACAAAACGTTTTTCCACTGTTCAGTCGTCCAATGTTTACGCTCCTTACACCAAGCGAGGCGTCGTTTGGCATTTACTAGCGTGAAGTGTGGCTTATGAGCAGCCGCTCGACCACAAAATCCTAGTTTTCTCACCTCACGCCTGACTGCCATAGTTGCAGTGGATCCTGATGCAGTTTGTAATTACTGTGTGATGGTCTGGATAGATGTCTGCCTATTACATATTACGACCCTCTTCAACATTCGGCGGTCTCTGTCAGTCAACATACGAGGTCGACCTGTACGCCTTTGTGCTGTACGTGTCCCTTCACGTTTCCACTCCCCTACCACATCAGAAACAGTGCACCTAGAGATATCTAGGGGTGTAAATCTCACATACAGATTTATGACACAAGTGACACCCAGTGACCCGACCACGTTCGATGTCCGTGAGTTCCGCGGAACGCCCCATTCTGCTGTCTCACTATGTCTAATGATAACTGAGGTCGCTGATATGGAATACCTGGCAGTAGGTGGCAGCACAATGTACCTAATCTGAAAACCGTATGTTTTTGGGAGTGTCCGGATACTTTTAATCACATAGTGTATATGGGAATCGCTGACAAGAAGAAGGGACACGATATAGAACATGTGTTAAGGCATCAGGGAATAACTTCCATGGTATTAGTGGGACCTGTAGAAGGTAAAATCTGTAAACGAAGACAGAGATTGAGGTACGCCCATCAAATAACTGAGGATGTAGGTTGCCAGTGCTACTATGAGATGAGGGGAAGGGACAGGAGATGATTTATTGTCCTGCTCCATCAAACCAGTCACAAGACTGATGACTAAAAAAAAAAAAAAAGATGTAGAAGGAGCCTAGTCAGCACGAGGGTGGCCAAGAAAATCTTAGATTAATAGAGCAGGACAGTGTCCATAAGGAGTCAAGAAATGATGGGGCTGAGTGAGGAGAGGGACAGCAAGACGTTGGTGATCCCCCAAATCGTGTGAAGAAGATAGGTATCGGATTGGGCGAGTAATGCTTTCCAGACATTTCGTTAATTCTGATTGTGGAATCTCTGCTTCACGGACCATTTACTCCCTATTATATATGTAAGTACACCTGACAAGATATTAACGCTCTAACACTTCGTAAAACATATAAGGATATTTTAAGAGCACCATTCTCACGCCGTGCAGCATGGGTACCTGTGTTACACCATTCGTCTTATACTTGTTGAAGTGTTCACGTTAATACGCTAACAAATCGAGCAAATTCGTACATGGTGACGTCATGAATTTCTCCAAACACGACAATTTCTTTCTGCCGTGAAGTCACGCCACCACATCCGCTCGTCTTACTGTGTTGACTCTACGGGACAGATTGGCACATAAAGACCACTTCACAGTCACCGCCTACATCAGCAATGAAGGGTCACTTGACCACCTACAATCATCTCTGCACCATTTACTGTAGTTGTATCCAACCTGGGGGTAAAACGAAATTTTGTGGGTCGGGAGGGGGTGAGGGGGGTGAGGGTGAGGAACACGAAAGGTTAGATTACGGTTCAGTCACGTAACTAAATTGCTTCAAAAAATCAATTTCACTAGCTCATTGGATTAATAACTTTAAGAAAAGTTGCTAATTCTGGAACTGTCAAAAGTGAGCATGACGGTACGTGGCAGAAGCCATAGCGAATGTACGAGTGTTAACGACAGACGTTATTGGAACTTCGCACGCACTACGCGATGACAACTAGTTGCAGCTGGCTGTTTGCCTGTACTGTTGCTGCAGTTCATTATTTACTCCACCGAGTTACCGGCGCGCTCATTGTTCTCTCGTTGGTTAGTTGTTAGCTGGCCAACCAAGCTAACGGACACGAAATGATTGCCTCCCATTTCACTGCCTTCTCAACGTATTTCGCAATGAAACGAGGAAGAGAAACAGGCGAGTCTAGTTTTTCCTATTCAAGCGCTAACTGTTGGGTAAGAAAATCTTAATTAACAGCACTGTCTTTCGTCTACTACTCGACAAAAATAGCTGAGTTGTTAAGATAGAAGTTGAATGTAAATTTATTCTTTTTATCTGTAGTTCTGTTGCCACCGAACAGTAATCTTGAGAGATCCCTATAAGTGACGCACACAGCTACAATCTAAAAATTACTTCCCAGTAAGGATAGAAATCTATTCAGAATGTGCCTCAAGCCTACTTTTCCACTGCCAAATAAACGATGGAGACAGGTGTCTGATTTCAGAGTTGAGCATAAACGTGAGTACCGCCTTGCGAGTCCAGGAAATATAGGGCGAGAAACGTCCTTACAGAAGTCTGTGAGACATATTTTGTTACAGTATTACCATTAACATAAAAACACGAAGTATTCAATATCATCATTGTGTGGTGAATGGCCTCGCATGTGTTAAAGGCTAAAACTGGTTTAACATCTGGTCATGTTTTGAGAAAGCGCATACTTTGCGCTACATGCTGCTGTCCGTCCATATTTCATCACAACGCTTGTGTTCCCCAATTTATTGTACCTCCTGAAAAAAGCCTGTTTGCGTAAAAGAAAGCCGGCCGCGGTGGTCTCGCGGTTCTAGGCGCTCAGTCCGGAACCGCGAGACTGCTACGGTCGCAGCTTCGAATCCTGCCTCGGGCATGAATGTGTGTGATGTCCTTAGGTTAGTTAGGTTTAAGTAGTTCTAAGTTCTAGGGGACTGATGACCACAGATGTCCCATAGTGCTCAGAACCATGTGAACAATTTTTTTGCGTAAATGAATAAAAGCGGCATTACTCGGTGAAGTAGGCTTGTTTCGCAAAATGATTTACTTTATGCATAAAATATTGAAAACAACTGATTTGGTATGGACTTGTTTTCTTGCTTTGTAGTCGTAGTCAAACTATGCGGGGAACTATTAGGTAAAAATAAATGATTATTTTATATGTTCAAATGTGTGTGAAATCTTATGGGATTCAACTGCTAAGGTCATCAGTCCCTCAGTTTACACACTATTTAACCTAAATAATCCTAAGGACGAACACACACCCATGCCCGAGGGAGGACTCGAACCTCCGCTGAACCAGCCGCACAGTCCATGACTGCAGCGCCCCAGACCGCTCGGCTAATACCGCGTGGCTGATTATTTTATATCTTAGTCTCCTATCCCTGTCTGATGATGAAGTGGCTATGTTTTCATCCCTCTGTATATTTATTACGGTTCTTCGAAGTTACGAAACTCACTTCCCGTTGTCATAAGGTTTTGAAGTGAATTATGAGTCCGAAGTGCGACTGCTGCTCCAAGGGAGGAAGAAACTGGAAGCCTGAAAACGCCGTCTTCTTTTCGAAAGACGTCCCTGGACCATGCCTACAAGCCTTTAGAAAACTTATGAAAGTCATCCGCAAGTATTTTTTGAATCCCGTCCGTCCTCCATTTTTAGGTACCTAGAAGATTGTAGCTTAAGAACCTCAACTACCAACGTTTATAAGTAATGCTGGTACTTTACGGTTGTTGCACTGCAAACGAAAGTAGCTAACATATCGAAATAATATTTTATGTTCATAATAGACCAATATCTGTGTCTCGTCAGTGGAGATTGCCAGTCTTATGTATACAAAGTGCCCTAAAAAAACTTATCTGAATACCTTAAGATGCGTCGACAATCACGGCTCCGCCTTGAACACGTTCCGCATGGTGTCGGTAAGTCACAGAAATGTGAGGGTTCACGCTCACTCAGTTTGGGCGGAGCTGCGCCGCGCCGTGCATAGTGGTTCAAGTTGGAGCGCCGCAGTGTCACACTGGTGCAATCTAAGATTGCAAGTGCCGCACTTGTTGTATTGTACTGCCATCTGTAAAAGAGCTGTCTTCAGTGGTTAACATCAGTGTTATAAATTAGGGCAGTGTACAGTAGAAATATTATTTTCACTGAATTACTTGTTGGCAAAGCTGAACAGTTTGATTGTTTTTTTTTTATCGAATGTCGTTCAAAGACTACCCATATGTGGTATATATAATACGATTAATGGACACAGATCGCACAACTCCAATATCAAGCAAATTTTTTGGCAACTGTAGAGTCCTTTATCAGTCACACGTACCTATTCAAGATATTCAAAATACACCGAAGAACCAAAGAAACTGGTACACCTGCCTAATATCGTGTAGTGCCTCCGAGAGCACCAGAAGTGCCGCATCACGGCGTGGAATGGACTCGACAAATGTCTGAAGTAGCGCTGGCGGGAACTGACACCATGAATAATGCAGGGCTGCCCATAAATCCGTAAGAGTACGAGGGGTTGGAGATGACCTCTGAACAGCACGTTGCAAGGCATCCCAGATATGCTCAACATTGTTCATGTCTGGGGAGTTTGGTGGCCAACGGAAGTGTTTAAGCTCAGAAGAGCCCGTGTGTAGCAATTCTGGCGTGTGGTATGTCGCATTGTTCTGCTGGAATTGCCCATGTGCGTCGGAGTGCACAAGTGTCATGAATGGATGCAGGTGATCAGATGCTTACGTACATGTCACCTGTCATAGTGATATCACACCAACTGCACACGCCCCACACCATTAAAGGCCCTCCACCAACTTGAAGAGTCACCTGCTGACATGCATGGTCCATGGAGGGATGAAGTTTTCTCCATACAAGTTCACGTCCATCCACTCGATACAATTTGAAACGAGTCTCGTCCGACCAGACAACATGTTTCCAGTTATCAACGGTCCAGTGTCGGTGCTGACTATCCCAGGCGAGGCATAAGACTTTATGCAATGCAGTCATCAAAGGTACACGAGTGGGCCTTAGGCTCCGAAAGCACATGTCAATTATGTTTCGTTGAATTGTTTGCACGTGACACTTGTTGATGGCCCATTATCGGAATCTGCAGCAATTTGCGGAAGGGTTCCACTAGTGTAACGTTGAATGATTCTCTTCAGTCCTCGTTAGTCCCGTTCTTGCAGCATGTTTCTCCGGCCAGAGCGGTTTCGGAGATTTGCTGTTTTGGCGGATTCCTGATATCATGGTACACTCATGAAATGGTCGTATGGGAAAATCCCTAATTCAGCGCTCCCTCGGAGATGCTATGTCCCATAGCTCGTGCGCCATCTATATCACCACTTTCAAACTCACTTAAATCTTGATAACCTGCCATTGTTGCAGCAGTAACCGAGCTATCAACTGCGTCAGACACTTGTTGTCTTATATAGGAGTTGCCGACGGCAGCGTCGTATTCTGCCTGTTTACATATCTCTATTACAATACGGATGCCTACACCAGTTCCTCTGGCGCTTCTGTGCATATCAGCTATTGTCATCGAAGTATACATATTGTTCATCACTTCATCGGATTCGCATGAAGATCACTGGCGACCCACTGCAAGTCATCATTTAGTTTTGTTTTTGTGTCATATTTATTGCCCTCAGGAGCCCACAATTAATGCTTTTCCCTACAAAGAGCTGTAAGTTGTTCTGTTCCTTTGCGGTTACATTCCATTCTTAGTAGAACACACTGTCGCGATGCGAATATAAACCCTCATTTGGTCATTGCACCCGCGAACATTAAGCCATTTATGCAACATGTGATATGCTGTAGCTGTTCAGACTGTACACTGCATGGCAGCCCAGTGCGATACTCAATTGCCGGCCGCGGTGGTCTCGCGGTTCTAGGCGCGCAGTCCGGAACCGTGCGACTGCTACGGTCGCAGGTTCGAATCCTGCCTCGGGCATGGATGTGTGTGATGTCCTTAGGTTAGTTAGGTTTAAGTAGTTCTAAGTTCTAGGGGCCTGATAACCACAGCAGTTGAGTCCCATAGTGCTCAGAGCCATTTTTGATACTCAATTGTCCCTTGTTTCTGACTGACGTCCGCACTTGCAGTCCTCCGCAGTGCTGAGTCTGAGAATCCCATTTCGGGTAGATTCAAAATGCCTGGGAAATCTTGCCCAGCAAACCCCGGTTTCGAGATGCGATGCCACAAACACATTCGAGCTGTCGTCCAGAGACATCCTTGTGACAGTGACTTTCAGCTCTGCGTCTCAGAGCGTACCAGGCTTAAGACTGTACGCTTTCATTCTATCCCTCTGTTACTCAGAAGTAAATCTGGTGCTGCTACTGTGGCCAGGTAGTCTGTTTCCTTCACCAGCTAATCTAGAGAGCTCAGTGGTAAACTACAAATCTAAAAGGCTCGGGTCCATCCCTGAACATCCTAAGATTTTTGTCTCTCACTTATTACTTCTTTCTGCTCTGACAATGTTTGTTGAGGTAAAAAATGCCGAGTTGCACCGTAGTTCGGAATCACGTTAGAGAGTAGTTCCTCTGTACCAGGCTGGCTAAGTCTGTCGGAGGAAGGCAAGGGCATACCATCTCCAACAGGACCACGAATAGTAAAACACTATAGTGTTAAAAACAGTGCTGAAGATTTACTTCACTTACATACAGCAATGTTAACATTCGTGTTAAACTTACAATGAATAAAGAACAGCGAAAGCAATGCTGACGACCTATGATGAGCAAAGTGTAGGAACACTCTATTAATCTGTTAATGATTGTGAGACTACGTCCAAGTGCTGCTGAATAAATGTCAGGAGCTAAACGTAAACATGTATACACCTTAGGCTACCAAAGGTGCTTTATAAGAAATTGAGCCGAAACGTTTTTGGCAAAATATAAATTAAGTTAATTCAGTTGCAAATTGAAGTAAACCTGAACTGATCAACATTAGTTGCATTAAGTTATTTACTATTAATGCTACATTTTCGTGACCCTTTTTTCCATAAATGCTTTATGGTCTGCTTCTTTCTCTAAAGTGCCCACACTTTAGACAACTTTTTATTGTTCCAGGATCCATGCCACATGGATAAACATAGTTGATGTTGAAACGCGTACGTTTCATATGTATTCGTTACCAGCGATGGCGAGGCATGACAGAATCTCTGACCAGAGAGTTATTTATCGTGGCTAGTCTGCGCTTGACCGCGCGAGAGTTCAGTAGTGTGTGGCGAGTGGGCAGAGAGAGTAGACGGTTGGAGAGTAGTAGCAGTCTGGAGCAGTTGCGTGTACCGAGTCGGCAGGAACAGTTGCGAGTAGCACTCTGTCTGTAGTAGAAGTCGGATACAGTTGTGTGTGGCGAGTCAGCATGCGTCCGCGGTGTGCTGTGCCCACGAGTCTGGTCAGGAATGTGGTGGACGATATGTATATTATTGTAGAAGGTAATGAAGCAGCATTGCGCTCAGCTAATAACGTATGTTAATTGTAATTAATTTGTTCAAAAAATGATGCCCCAATAATAATTTTTTATAAAGTAAATCTTTTAAAGAAAAGTAATCATTTCAATTTAAAGAATGTTCCCACTCTGTTGAAGAAAAAGCAGTCATTTCAATTTGAAGAATATTTCCTATGCATTTCCTCCAAGAATCAAAATTAAATATACGCCAGCATTGCACAGAGCTGTACCGAAAAATAAGAGCAGATATAGATGCAGTTTTACTGAGGTAAGAATTTATCAGGTTTAATTATTTCACAGGGCCGAAGGTCAGCGCAGCTGCCCTTATAAAATTTATCAGGTTTAATTATTTATGTTGAGATGTTACATTCAGTTCATGGTTCATTAGCTAATTAATATTATTCTGGGTTTATGGTCAATTTCCATTTATTAATTTTGTGGGGAGTTTACGCTTGGCTTCATTTCAATTTAACGATATATGGCTCCATTTTTATTTACATTACTATTAACATATTTCTGCGGGGAGGTTACACTTGGTAACATCCGGACCAGGATCGTATTTCTTTGAGAATCTTCTGACAAGTAGTCAAATATCTGATCTTATTTACTTAAATATAATTAGCATTTGGCGCAACGCTTTTACTAATTTTGTCACTTTCTTTCACAGATCATCGGCAATTCGTTGCTCTTTGTTGTATTTGTGTTTGTTGCATTTTGTATTGTCTGTGTTTCATTATTGAATAATTGTGATTTGTGTTAAAATGCCGCGAAAAACTGTTAATAGTACATCGCGAGGTATAATGAGTGAGATAACCGACTTAAACAACTTGACCGATAGTACTTGCGACACGCAGTGTAATGATGACAATCCTCCATTTACGGACAATCAGTGTGTACCGACCACTAATGTTGATTTTGATCCTAGTGATGAACAGACGAACTCAATTGTGTCCTCTGTTAATTTGACGACAATTGATGACGCGGGGCGTTCTGTTGCAATGAGCGCTGCCCAGCTTAACACACCCGGTTTGCAGGACTTACGTGACGAACGGACAGATTTTTTTAATGAAAACGAACAGTGTAATCAGAATGCGTCGGATTTATTTAATTCCGGTGTAGGGACTAAAACTGTACATCCGATTGGCAAACATTTTCAAGAATCACAAAATGACCGAATGGTTATACAAAACGTGACAATTGCAGGTACGCCATCAAACAGCACAGAGAATAGAGTAGTAATGTTACTGTGGATCAAGTTAGGGCATTTTTACGACAAATGTATGAAAAACTAGATAACCATTACAAACAACTTAGTGAAGATTTGAAACAACAACTTAACAACCATTTCAAACAACAGAATGAAATGCTAGATAACCATTACAAACAACTTAGCGAAACAATTAATGAAAGTTTCAAACTGACGAACGAAAAACAAGACAACCTTAATGAACAGAATGAACAACTTAGTGAACAGATTACAGCCGTTACCCTGCAATGTCATGACACTAAAGAACAATTACGTGAGGATACTAAGGCTTGTGCTAATAACAGTAGTGAAGAAATTAGAACTGTTACACAAGAATTAAGTAATAGACATGCAGGCACAACAGAATCACATAGAGACGAAATTAATGCAGTCACTGAACAATGTCCTAGAAACGGAACACAGATACGCGACGAGTTTAATTTAAATTCACCAGAAATTTCACACACTCTGAATACGGAAGTCGATAATAAATGTGAACAACAGAACAACCAAATTGACGAACGAATTAAAGTGACAGAAAAGGAAATTGTTTCAATCACTAACACGTCACAGAATACGCCACGTTGCGAGCATTTGTCACACTCACACAGCCAGTGTAACTTAAACAATTTACAGAGACTACACGACTTAAAATTCGAAAAGCTACGCGACTTAAAATCTGAAAAGCTACGCAACTTGAAATCCGAAATGACACAGACAAACAAATTCTCACGCAAACCTGAACGTGTTCTCAAATTCAGTGACGAGAACGTAGATTACGAGCAGTTTGTATCTATAAGAAAATTTAAAATATTTAATAATGACAGAGCACACATACACGATTTGAACTGTATACGACAATTTATTTTTGTACTTTCAATAGCATTGCCTGTAATGAAGAAACAACAATTAGCATTGATACAGCAATTTATTTCTGAATTTTTACCGCCATTGCCTGTAACGCAAAAGCTAAAATTTATTTGTAGCGCATAATGACCTCAGGGGATTCATTACGCTTTAATGAATATGTGCCGTAGCGTGCACAGGGCCCCGAGCTGTAGTAGTGCTGTTTCATCTTCAGTTTTCTGCGCTGTTGCCTTCTCTTCTACTATCCTTTATATCTATCAAAACAGCTCTTTAACTATTGCTCTACCTAGTATTATGCACATGTAAAGAAAACCTGATATGACAAATTTTACCGAAAGTGACAGTACTCTTTAGACACTCGCGAAATGACAACTACCAGCGTAACTTTAATAACAGATAAAATTGTAATCATCAGTATGTATAGCATTTTCAGCAATCGTCAAAATTATCAGCAACAGGAACCACATTTTAGTAACAATAGAGGTTTTTCACCGCAACAGCATGAAAGCCAGCCGGTTTGCATACCTAACCAACAATGTAATGCACAAGGTCAACCAAGCTTTAATGTTTCGCCGCGTGCACGTATAGTCCCAGCTACAACAAATAGTAACGCACAGCAACAAGGAAATAACTACGTGCAGAAAACACAGTACTTCAATTCCTATCGCAATGCGCCGTATAGAAATGACTATCATGACAGACGTAAAAGTAATGAACACAATTTTCAGCGTACATCTAATAACAGTCGGTCTTACCAACAGCAAAATCATCCGCAAGAACATATTCTCATGAATGAACCAGATAGTAGATATCATCCAGAACGTAATACGTCAGGAAGAATTAACACAACAGTACAAATAGTGGAAATGCCACAGCATCCTCCTGAAAATAATAGCACGTCAGATGGAATTTGATTAAATACAGTACAGGTTGTATATTCCAGTAACGCAAGCAATAATTTTGACACGCAGAATCTTGTTCACGAAAACGTTATGTGAAACATGCTTTGTTGAATGTACTACTTTTATCGCACCCAGATCTTACCAGACATTTTTCTATTGCCACCGACAGTTCTAACACCGCTTTAGGGGTACATATTTTCCAGGAAATTGAAGAAGATGGCTCTACAGTAATTAAAAACATCGCATTTGCAAGTCGCATTCTTTCACCTGCTGAACGAAATTATTCTGTTACAGAACTGGAAACATTATGTGTTGTTTGGGCTTTTACAAGATTTAGGCATTTTCTTTATGGAAGACACACTACAGTTTACACAGTCCACAGAGCTATCCTGTTTTTACTTTCCGCTAAATTTACACACGACAGATTGAGCAGATGGAAACTTTATCTGCAGGAATTTAATTTTACATTAGTTCACATTCCCGGCACACAAAATGTTGTAGCAGACGCACTGTCTCGTTCTCTTGGCAACAATCAGCAAGACATTGCAACCAACTTCTGCAAAGCAAATTTCAGCGTCATGTACATTCAACAAGTTGCATTTGAAAATTTCATATCGTCGTCATTACAGGACGTAGCACAAGAGAAGAGTAAAGACAACGTATGGAAAGAGATTAAACACCTTTGGCAAGATAGGAATAATGTTACGATTAGAAACCATTACACTGTCCGCAATAATATTCTGTTTCGCCGCTCTCATCCTGACAGCAACGGTTGGTTATTATGCATTCCTGACGAACTTATTAACAAATTAATCTGGTATACTCATTTAAGTTACGCACATTACGGTGCTAGAAAATGTTTTCTTATACTGAGACAGAACTGTTATTTTGCCAACATGGAGAAACGTACACGACGAGTTTTAGCGTCATGTAAAATCTGCCAGAAAGCTAAATCAGATACGACTTCACATATTCCTCCATTACATCCCATTATACCTGTTAAATTAAGACATATGGCCGCTGTAGACATCTTTGGTCCGATTCCCAGAACTACTAGAGGTTTTTGCTACATCATTGTCGCTGTTGAACTCACTTCAAAATTTGTTACCTTCACCCCGTTACGCAAAGCTACTGCTAAAACTGTTTCGAAAGCATTTGTAAAACATCTTCTATTTCATGTAGGGCATGTGTTGAAAGTAATTTCTGACAATGGATCACAGTTTCGATTTGCTATATGGACACGTATGTTACGAGCTAGAAACATTTCTCTGATCTATATATCCAGGTACCATGCTTCTTCGAACCCTTGTGAACGATTAATGAAAGAAATTGGTAAACTGTGTAGAATATACTGCCATAAAAGACATATTGATTGGGACACACACATACACTCATTCCAGGATGTAATTAATTCCATACCAAACGAATCCACTATGCTATCTCCGTCTGTTATACTGAAAAATGTTGAACCACCTAACAAAATTAAAGAATTAGTAACATTTCCTACATCTCGTCGACTACGACACCATGAAATAATTGACATTGCGCTGAACAACATGAAACGTGCCGCAGAGCGCCGGAGAAGACAACAAAAACAGGTTGGTACACGCCGTGACTTTCACGTTGGACAGAAGATATTAGTACGTACACACTATTTATCCAACAAAATAAAAGGTAGCTGCAGTAAATTTGAACTTCTATACGCAGGTCCATATCGGATTCGCAGCATTCCTCACCCCAATGTTGTACACGTCGAAACTCTGAGAACCAGAAAATCGAAAGGAAACCACCTCGTCTCCAACATCAAATCCTTTATTCAATGAACATACTTTATGATTTATCACACTGTAATGCCATTTACTAATTTTTTATGACCACTTATGTAATTATATTCACATGAACACCTACTGATGAGTATCGCATTTTTTTTCTTGGCAAGTGCCCAGCAAGGTAAGGTTAGCTGGTCGCTCTTCTTGTCGTTACACATCAGACCATGCATATTTTTCCAGATGAACTTACACATTTTATGACCACTTATACAATTATATTTATGTGAATACTTACTGATGATTGTCGTATTTTTCTTGGCAAGTGCCCGGCAAGGTAAGGTTAGCAGGTCGCTTTTCTTGTCGTTATATATCAGACCGTGTATATTTTCCATTTTTCATGTATGATTGATTGTTTTCCTGTTTTGTTTGTATGCATTATGAAATAGTTAAGATATAGCAAACACCAGTTGACTTTGACATTTTTGCCCTATGATATCTCAACATTGTGACTATTTTTACATTTTTTGCTGCTGCATTATGATACTCTGTGTACATTTTTGCATCTGAACACCGTCTATATTTTTTGACATAATACGTTTTCTGTCATGCTATGCTGTATGCTTAATTATATCACTATAAACCAGTTTTTATCTAATGTGTATATGAATGAAATGCAAGACATTAATCTTTGCTCATCATTTTCAGAAAGAAATAACGTGTAAAGGAAATAAATTAAACAGAAATGGGAATTTCACCTACGGAATAAACGACAGAAGATGCAAAAACCTTATGAGGGAGAGTAAATGGATCAGAATTAACAAGCATTAACAAGAAGATACTATACACATCGTAGAATAGCAGTCTTAACTAATTTTTTCTTTCAGAATACGAGGCGATTGATGCAGGCTGTCAGACAGAACTTCACATCTTAGATTTAGTGAGGAAATATGCTAGAAACAAGGAATAGTTGTGTAATGAATAATGAAGTGTTTTTTTTTTTGCAGATGATAATGAATGGTGATGAGTAATGATGAAGAATATGCAGCTGTGAATAATGAAGTTTTTGTTTGCAGGTGATGATAATAATGGAGTTATGATAATGAAGTGATGGATAATGAAGTTTTCTCTTTACAGATGAGGATGATGTTGAAGTTTATGTATTTGTGCTCTGTAGTTATTTAAGTATTTGTTGCAGTTCGTTTTGACAGTATGTGTTGTATTGCATAGTATGATGACTGAAGGTTTTGGAAAGGACAGCTAGGGAACACATTTTATACACATTTCACTACCTGTTAATTCGAAGTTCACTACTTTTCAGCATAAAATCCGTTTCTTCTTGCAGTCTAATAATCCATTATTGTATATTTTACAGGAGAAATTATTTATGAAATTAATGTGCTATAAGCAGTTGTTCTTTAAACCCATGTCATTTATGAATGTGATTACATATACTCTACTTGTTTCATAATCTTGATACAGCTGACTCATGACGAATGACGTTACACATCTTCATTTGCAGGAATAACTCAAAAGCCAATATTATTATTAATTATCGAACCCTACGCAATGCACTGCTAGCACAAAAAAATGCTTTGTAACTGGCAAATGAATGCCACTGATTAATGTAATGAGATGAACTATGAGGACAATGTTTACTATAATTAGATTAATTATGCCATTTATTAACTCATTTTCAATGATGACTTCTGATTGTTTGTAATTAGGCAATGAATGCCAATGTTCTCTGTAAATGATTTCTGATGGTAATTAGGCAATGAGTGCAAATGTTCTCTGTAAATGACTTCTGATGGTTTGTAATTAGTCAATGAGTGCCAATGTTCTCTGTAAATGATTTCTGATGGTTTGTACTTAGGCAATGAGTGCCAATGTTCTCCGTAAATGACTTCTGGTGGTTTGTAATTAGGCAATGAGTTCCAATGTTCTCTATAAATGATTTCTGATGGTTTTTAATTAGGCAATGAGTGCCAATGTTCTCTGTAAATGACTTTTGATGATTTGTAATTAGTCAATGAGTGCCAATGTTCTCTGTAAATGATTTTTGATGATTTGTAATTAGGCAATGAGTGCCAATGTTCTCTGTAAATGACTTCTGATGGTTTGTAATTAGGCAATGAATGCCAATGTTCTCTGTAAATGGCTTCTGATGATTTGCAATTAGGCAATGAGTGCCAATGTTCTCTGTAAATGACTACTGATGGTTTGTAATTAGACAATGAGTGCCAGTGTTCTCTGTAAATGACTTCTGATGATTTGCAATTAGGCAATGAGTGCCAATGTTCTCTGTAAATGACTTCTGATGATTTGCAATTAGGCAGTGAGTGCCAATGTTCTCTGTAAATGACTACTGATGGTTTGTAATTAGACAATGAGTGCCAGTGTTCTCTGTAAATGACTTCTGATGATTTTCAATTAGACAATGAGTGCCAATGTTCTCTGTAAATGACTTCTGATGATTTGCAATTAGGCAATGAGTGCTAATGTTCTCTGTAAATGACGTCTGATGGTAATTAGACAATGAGTGCCGATGTTCTCTGTAAATGACTTCTGATGGTTTACAATTAGGCAGTGAGAGCCAATGTTCTCTGTAAAGTTACTCATGAACATTATTCTGTAATACTACGTACATGGTACAGAAATGTTCAATGACTGGGCAATGAGTGCCACCCATTACTAGTGTAATTCTCAATGAAGACTAGTATGTGACTTAATGTCCTTCACCTTCTAACCTAATTACCTGGAATTACTGCAATATCCGTTTGTCCTGTATATCCTCATGATCATGGAGCACTATATTTGGTTTTTGCACTAATTCTACGTTGTTGTAACAGACAAGGACGTGGTGTTGACACGACATGCTGTCCACCACCATGAGCGGTGAAGGTGATATTATGGTCCCACTGTTTGGTGTACCTAATGTACTACCAAAAGGATAACATGGAATATTACTATGGCATTTCAGTGTCTTGGCTACGCTGATTAATACTTCTGGGAAAAGAACTTTAGATTGCCTCACTTGGTGTTGTGCTTCTGTAGAAAGATATGGACTTTCAGTGCAGCTGCGTGCAACATAAAGTGCTACAACCATGACGCAATCCTTCCCTTTCCTATCCTAATTCTTGTGACATAGTAAAAAAAAAATCATTTTTGTTATCATGATTTGCATTTATGGCCTATACATTTTTGTGATTTGCAAATATGTTATGAACTACAGTGCATGTGCACTTTTGTCATTTGTAAACATGATTTATACTCATTGCATATACATTTTTGTGATTTGCTCTCAACTACAGTGCATATGCACTTTTGCCAATTGTGAATATGTTTTGTACTGATTGTATATGTATTTTGTCATTACCTGATATGTTCTGTACTACTGTGCGTGTGCACTTTTGCCAATTGGGAATATGTTTTGTACTCATTGTATATATATTTTGTCATTACCTGATTTTTGTTATCATGATTTGTATTTATGGCCTATACATTTTTGTGATTTGCAAATATGTTCTGAACTACAGTGCATGTGCATTTTTGTCACTTTGTTAACATGATTTCTACTCAGTGCATATACATTTTTTGCTGATATGTTCTGTACTCATTGTATATATATTTTGTCTTTGCCTGATATGTTCCATACTCTGTGCATGTGCACTATATTTACTTCATGTTCTACACCTATGTATCTGTATATTCTGTGATTGCAAAGTTAATTAGTTCAGAAAAAATTTGTTGCTCAGGGCAAGTCCAAATGACTAACCATCGCTGCCAAATTTTGCCCCCCCCCCTCCCTCCCCCCAAGTGGAGGGTTATGAAACGCGTATGTTTCATATGTATTCGTTACCGGCGATGGCGAGGCATGACAGAATCTCTGACCAGAGAGTTATTTATCGTTGCTAGTCTGCGCTTGACCGTGCGAGAGTTCAGTAGTGTGTGGCGAGTGGGCAGAGAGAGTAGACGGTTGGAGAGTAGTAGCAGTCTGGAGCAGTTGCGTGTACCGAGTCGGCAGGAACAGTTGCGAGTAGCACTCTGTCTGTAGTAGAAGTCGGATACAGTTGTGTGTGGCGAGTCAGCATGCGTCCGCGGTGTGCTGTGCCCACGAGTCTGGTCAGGAATGTGGTGGACGATATGTATATTATTGTAGAAGGTAATGAAGCAGCATTGCGCTCAGCTAATAACGTATGTTAATTGTAATTAATTTGTTCAAAAAATGATGCCCCAATAATAATTTTTTATAAAGTAAATCTTTTAAAGAAAAGTAATCATTTCAATTTAAAGAATGTTTCCACTCTGTTGAAGAAAAAGCATTCATTTCAATTTAAAGAATATTTCCTATGCATTTCCTCCAAGAATCAAAATTAAATATACGCCAGCATTGCACAGAGCTGTGCCGAAAAATAAGAGCAGATATTGATGCAGTTTTACTGAGGTAAGAATTTATCAGGTTTAATTATTTCACAGGGCCGAAGGTCAGCGCAGCTGCCCTTATAAAATTTATCAGGTTTAATTATTTGTGTTGAGATGTTACATTCAGTTCATGGTTCATTAGCTAGTTAATATTCTTGTGGGTTTATGGTCAATTTCCATTTATTAATTTTGTGGGGAGTTTACGCTTGGCTTCATTTCAATTTAACGATATATGGCTCCATTTTCATTTACATTACTGTTGACATATTTCTGCGGGGAGGTTACAATGTGATAACGAAAAGCCCCAGTGTTTTTATGGAGTAAAATGCTAACAGCAGAGAATATGAACCCAGCAAATTAAAAGACCACTTTGGTAGAATTCATGCAGAGTTCATTGGAAAAGACATAGATATCTTCAAATGCAAAATAGCTGGACTGAAGACTTCACGCCTGGATTGATCAGGCTACTTTTTTCAGTCGATAGAAGCTGCTCTTCAAGCTTCATACCGACTCGCTCTTCGAATCGCTGAAAACAAGAAACTTCATGCAATAGGAGAGGATTTCATCAAGCTTTGCTTAGTAGATGCAGTGACCTTAGTTGTAGGAGACCAATTTGTGGAAAAGATTAACAAGATATCTCTTTCTAACGACATAATCAGAAGTCGTTTCGAGGACATTAGTTTTTTTTCCCACTGCAGTTTAATGAATCGACTGACGTTGCATCTTGTTCCCAACTGCTTGCCTATGTTCGACACACAAGAGATGATGGCCTGAAAGAAGAATACTTGTACTCGGAATCATTGGGCACTACTACACTCGGCGAGGGTGTTTCCCGATCAGTAGAATTTTGTTTGAGGAAATAAGTTGCAATTGTTAAAGTTGGCGGTTGTATGTACAGATGGAGCACCTTCCATTTTGGCGTTCGCTCAGTATTCCACAGACTGGTGAAAGAAGTTGCACCAAACGCAACATTCGGCCACTGCATTATACATTGCTATGCTCCGGCAATGAAAAACACTTCCCCCTTATTCGATGAATGTACTCACGTAGGTAGTGAAGATTGTAAACTGTATCGGAGGCAGTGCAATACACACGAGAGTTCTCAAAGAGTTGTGAGAGGTTTCAGCGAAATTCGAAGTGCTCTTGTTCCACACAAAAGCTCGATGGCTGTCATCGGCCTGCTGTTGCGTAGAATACTTGAGGTCCGACCATAAATGGCTTTGTTTCTCGAAAGGGCGAGAAAGGAAAAGAAGCAAGACTTACATCTCAAAATAAAAGATAATATATTTATTTCCAAAGTGGTATATCTTGCCGGTTTCTTTTCGAAAATCACTACTCCTAACCTCGGCTTGTAAGGCAATATGATGATTATTTTGACGGCACAAGATGAAGTTTTCAATTTTCCTCGGAGCTTGGAGCTGTTTTAAATGCAGGGCTGAAGTTCAAGACATTTCGGTGACCCCAGAACTGACAATAACGCTCGATGCCAACAGTGCAAATGCTCATTCAGAAATGAAATAAGTCAGCACTTACGGTCATTAAAAAAATTCTGTCGCTAACTATTTTCTTGAACTGGAGAATCGACAAGTAGGCCTTAAATGCCTGGGCTTAAAGACTGTTTCACCGAAAACTGGCAAAACTTTGGAGAAATCTGGGTGACGAGTATCCATTATTATTAGAAAAAGCGTTAACAATATAGATTCCATTTGTCACAATTTATAGTTGTGAACATTGGTTTGTGACTGTGGTGACAATGAAAAAAAAAAAAAAAGCAACGAAACTATTGAACTTGGAACACGATTTACGATATGCACTAGCTGAGACCAAACGGTTTATAAGAAAGGATTGTTAAAAATAAGTAGTAACAACCATCTAATTGACTTTCATTATCTCTTGGTTTAATACAACACTTACGAAAACATCTGAGTTTTATTTGTTGAACGATAGTGTATTTTCCTGTAGTTTTAAAAATTGGAATGTTCGAAACCCTTTGGTCAATAATAATGAACGAAGTGGGGGTCCACCTTTTTGCAAGCATACAATTGTTTTGATTCACTACCGAAACATTTTTCACAACAACTGCGGCAGCTTGCACTGTGAGATTTCTATCGGTGCCAAAGGAAATCGTCGACAGGTCTACGTTAGTAAACCATGTCATCCTTGCTGAGTTTGGATTGTCCTGAGATATGGCTGGATTCCATTTTTACTAAGCGTTTTTTATCGTTTTTGTGTATTTGTAATGACGTATTCTACTGCTCGTTTATGAACAACTGCGTCTTGTTACTTTCTTCCACTGTCAACTTTAGTTGGACATTAAACGCTGTTGGGGGTATTGTATTGTATATGCTCTCGTTCAAAGGTAACTGTCTCAAATAGGTTGGGAATCGCAGACCTACAGGGACCACTAATCTCACTTTAAGGGGAGCGTGTAACAAATTGTTTCAAGCACTTTCCACTTTTTATTATAAAGTTCAATCTCATGTAAATGCAATCACTAATACCTTACAGTGAAGAAAACAGCTTTCTTAAATAAATTTTCTGTTTTTGTGTTATTATCCTCTATACCAGCGTTTCACAAACCGTGTTCTGTGGAACAATGGCGCTCCTTGGAACTGAATAAGTGATCCGCAAAAAACTATTTTAAAAAGTCAGTATTTTCGATATTTCGACAATACTAATCACTTTTTAAAATTGTATCATGATTCACTGAATAAAATATATATTTTTTTAATTTCGTCAATATTCGTAATAAACAGAACGTTAAATCAAAGTACCAGGATTCCAATGCAATCCTTCGGAGGAAAAGTTAGAGAACACTTACTACGCACAATCTATTGTTCTTCAGTACGTTGTGCAAACCATCTGCCTTATAGGGAAGGATACTTTCTGTTTTCATCTATCTCTTAATTTTCAATATGCATAGTATTCCCATGTTTTCTCAATGATTTTGACGTTCCTTTAGTATAGACCATTTTGCTAAGTAACTCGTTTCTTTACTTTAGCGGTCTTTCGAAACCTTCTTTACCTTTAGCCACAGGGAAAGAGTCGTAGGCGGAGATATCTTTTGAAACTGAAAAACAGTAGAAAACTCGACCCTTCGTCATTCTTTATTCGCCCCTTTTGTTAGTGTAACATGATTACCTCTTTTATTTCTATACTTATGAGGTATAATTTCCCCAAGAATCCGAACTTCTTGCTTGGAAGCGTAGTGGGATCTTTATTGGGCCCATTTCTATATCCCAAAAATGGTTCAAATGGTTCTGAGCAATATGGGACTTAACGGTTCCAGACTGTAGCGCCTAGAACCGCTCGTCCACCCCGGCCGGCCTATATTCCACTTTTATGTTTTTTTCTAATTTTTTATTTTTTTTTATAGGAGAGAGCACCAACCGATAGCATAAAAGGAAAGGAGCAGAAACTTTCGCAATAATGCAGAAGTTCAGTACGAAACAGTGGACGACTGTGTCTTTAAGCGGTTCGAAATGATAAAATTATTTTTTATTTTCATACGTAAAGTTATTGGTGTAAGACGACATTTACTAAAGCATAGGATGGGGATTTTAGCATAAAGGAAATATTTTAGGTGTGGACTATACAATTATACTTTTTGGAAAACTGGATATGATAAACTATATCGCTTTTACAAGAGTTATTTGATCATAAATGTACAGTTTGCTGTTTGATCCTCTTTTTCGATGACCGGGATGCAGAACAGTTTTTAGTTTTCTTACATATGCTTTCGCAAAGTATTTGAAATTTTCGCAAACACCTTCTACACCGGACACTATCGTCCTCTTCAGCCTGAATGTCGGCGAATGATTCTTGTTGCTCCATTTCGTCCTCCGTCTCTCTCTCTTTTGTTTTCTTTTTTTGCGCTTGGTTTGAAATTAACTTTCCTTACTATAGGGCAAAACTTAAGGAATAAAGCCACGCCAAATACTGAAACGAGCGAAAAAAAGTTATATGTAACAGCAATAATGCGACAAATCATTAAACATAAGTTAAGATATAGACGTTTTATTGTACTTACCCCTGAATTAGATAATCCTTATTTATGGAGTCTGAGCATACTACATGACACCTATTTAAATGCTCTGTTCCATATTTTGTAAATATTTAATGAGGATATGCTCTTCTATTGCGAATAACCCAGTGTTTAATCTAAAAATAACAAAAACAAAATTATAAACAATAACGTTCTCAATTACACGAAGTAAAACTTACTTACTGAAAGACACTAACTTCCAGTTTATATTCGTACTTACAGTTCTTTATTGGTCACGAATCTGTGAGAAGACTTTCCATCACTTCGTTGGACATACATGAAATTGTGTTGCAGCAAGACTCTCTTCCGTTCGCTTACGTGTGCTACGTTGTTAGTATTCTTTCCAAGCCACCAGTGTATGCTGCACTCGCTGTCGCACTCTTCCGGACAGAGTTTCCTCTGTTATCTTTACATGCTATTCGGCATCAGTTATGACCATGATTATCGCGCTACGATGTAGCACAAACAGTCGTGCTTCGCGAACCAACTTCTGCCAACGGGATAAAAAACACATTAACTTTCAAGCACCTGAGGATTGAATTTTCCGTTTAAACAAGTTTCGTTTTCATCAGAGGGACTCTTTGTCTATAGACCTTCTTATATGTATTCCTAACAGAACAATACATACATTTATCTTACACCGTTCGTTGACCGATCAAGTTATGCTCTGTTCCAGATGAAACCTGAAAGGGCGAATTACTTCAGCAAGTCTGTCGGTATTTCCTATCATACACTTTACATATCTACATTTAGAAGAGCGTTTCATGTTTCTTGAGATTTCTTCATTTCTCTACATCTGTTTAAAAATATTTCACGTGACTTATTGTTTGATTGCATGTTCGCATTACTTATCTTTCATACACATTTTTTTAGTATTTAGTTTCATCTGAGGAAATGTTTATAATTATTGTAACACAGGCGCTAAAAGCACATTTCAGAGCCTAAGACTCACAATAGTAACAACCACGTTCTGCTGAGTCTGTTTTCATTTTATTAAAAGTTATTTTGTTTCTCGTGCAGTATACCAGTAGAACTCATAATTCATTTAGTTTCTGTTTAGGTTGCTCCCTTAGAGGACCCAGGAAACTCAGCGTCACCATACTTCCGGGCAGTTGGGACTGGGGGTCATAATCGATCACCGATCAGTGCCGCTGCGTCATTATGAGATGCGGGTTCCCTTCGCACACATAATATACACCAGGGGTGAATTAATGAGTTCTCCCGCGGTCGACGGAGCTAGCGGCCTAAAGCGAATCATCCAGCTCTCGGTAAAATACCGCTAAGATACAGACGTAATAGCTCGGAAACCATGTTCGCCTGCTTCACGGTAGCTGGCACATAGAACATTACGTAAACCAAAGAAAATATTTTTTAACCGTGTAGACTCTACTGTTTTCAGACGCTATGCTCATTATTCGCTGCATAATACATGCACTTCTCGCCACGAGGGAGCACAGTTTTAAGGACAGGTTAAATTTCATACCAAGACTGAGGAAAAGAGATTGTGTAGGTATAAGCCAACGGATCAATTAATTAAAAACCATTCCTATTATTAATATGGACCACACCCTTCTAATAGTCAGCTCCGATTAAATGCATGCCACAGAGAAATGAGAGTAGATCAAGTTATGTACATACAATTATACTCTACGTACTAAAAAAGTGGAAGTTTTTCTACCCTTGTAAGAGAGTCATGAAAACATGGTACAATGTATTCCAAAGAACAGCAGTTGCATGTCAGATGACTGAACTTTTAATAGTTTCGTTTATTTACTCCTAACCTGTTCCATTACACTATTCGTAATACTGCGTGTGTGTGTGTGTGTGTTTGTGACGTGTAGTGGTTTTTTTGACATATTGATGATGAGAGAATGGAGAGAGTGAAAGCCGGTGCTGGCATATAGCCTACTCCTCGCGAAAAGCACAACAGGGGCCGCCAGGCTTAACGTACCCATCCGACGGACAGGATCACCAACAGTGCCACATGTTCTCACTTCATGAGACACTACGGAGAGGTTTGGTATTCAAACAAGGACATTGGCGCAAGGTCTGGTGATCAGGAACTCTACTCTGTCACCTCTCCTCTCCTTGCCGGCCGAATACTGACAGAGGAAATCAGAGTAAATATTTTCCACCACCAAGATTAGGAAGGGCTTAGCACCGGGACGAGCGCAATCGCACAATAGTGCGTTAGCCACCTTCATTTCTCTTTTTTTATTTCAGCCTGGCTTCAGTGCCATTTGAAGAACTTTTCGTTGCCTTTTTCTCATTAGACCTTGGGTGTAGATAAAACAGTCGCAGCCCAGTGACGGCTTCAAGTCTTCTGGAAGGGCTGAATTCCATTTGATTCCACAATCCTGATTGTCCTGTACATAATTTCCCCGATGTTGCTTACTATTTCGGCTTCTCGTAATTTGGAGCGTGACACTCGCCAGTAGATTCACACTTCCTTCTTCGTTGCTCCAAATGACGTCGTTTGTACTCTTCTGTTCTTTTTTCCCAAATGTACTCTTAAATAAAGAAGTAAATGGTACCATTCCAGCCGAACAGAAATGCTCTCAGGCATTCCTATTGGCTTAGAGCTGAAACGCGTCCATACATTCTTCCAAAAAGAAAACATGTTCTACAGACAGTTAAAGTTCGTTACGCTTCCATAAATGAACGTACGTCCCACAATTGAAACACAGTCCCCACGTGAATATAACAGAATATTGACATATCGTCAGTATCTTTTTTTTCAGTTAAGAATGTGTTGTATCAAATCCCTTTTGCAGTTCCAGAGTGCCATAAAATGTTACTATACAAGCTGAAGCGAAATTCGAGCACTCTGGCTTCGCAGCTCCATTCCCCACATGTCAGCGACAAAAAAATGTCTGTCACAAGATTTCGTCCGGCGGGTACAAATGGCAGAAAAAGGACGTTAAAAAGTGTCAGTCTGGCAACACTGTAACCACATGTATGATAACTATCTCTGTCACCTCATACAAGCTGTGCGGGGCAGTTGGTGCAGTGAGTAGAGTTTTGGGTTGCAATTTAGGAGATCAAGGGCTAGATCCTGGGTTGAAGAATATGTTTTTTATTTGCTAAGTGTAGTACAGGCGGTACGGTATTTGGCATCTTAATCATCAACAGCGATTGCAGCAGGCCCTCTAGAAAACATTTGCACTTACATACTACAGTGGTAGAAATGGAAGATTGGTTAGCTTTGAAAGAAGCCCTTTCCACATCGTGGGCGTGAATTTATTTGCACCACTTCATCTACTAGATGCGAAACCTGGTTTCTTTGTACCCTTCTCCAATGGTCCCATCGATTAGTACTAACCATTATTCTTGCCTCCTTGAGGTCCATTACGTTTCTCTAGGGCCAGCACGCAGTCCGGAAACGTGCGACTGCTACGGTCGCAGGTTCGAATCCTGCCTCGGGCATGGATGTGTGTGATGTCCTTAGGTTAGTTAGGTTTAAGTAGTTCTAAGTTCTAGGGGACTTATGACCACAGCAGTTGAGTCCCATAGTGCTCAGAGCCATTTGAACCATTTTTCTAGGGCCAGCAGGACTAGCAAAATGCTTTGAAAATAATGCCCAAACACAGTTACTATTTTTATGTGTTATCACCATGGTCGCATTAATTATGCCTTTCAACATTGAGTCTGATAACCGCATGCTATTCAGTATGCATCTCAATGCATTATTATTATTATTATTATCGACAGGATTGTGGAAACATCACATCTATTGCCTTTAGGGAAACAGTGTAATTCGGAAGTGAACAACTCACAATTAGCGATGTTGGGACGAATCATACAGCACAGTATCTGTCAGAGGGGTAATGCACGTTATGTGCAACAGCGTGCAGGACTGATAAAGCGTTTATACTGTATGCGCTGTACACCAGACAGTGAGTAGTTGTGAGCGGAGTAACGAGCCTGTGACAAAATACAATGTACATACGTACACGTATCGAATTTTCTCATTGTAAACCTCTCAACCAGACGTATGACATGAATAAACGATGAATATGTGGATATGCTTCTGGTCTCTGGTGCATCTCATAACCGGGCTGGTGTTAAAACTCGTGAATATGCCGCTAGATATCCTCATCGACGCCATCCAGATGTGTATTTGGTCACCTAGAGCTGTACCTTCTGGAGTTAGGTTCTTTCTCCTTCCACAACTGCGTGACAGAGGTCTTACACAGACTCGCAATACTCCAGCCACTGGAGGTCATACACCAAGAACCTCAGTGAACTGCACTTACAAGGGGAAGGCCTCAGACACGGCCAACCGATTCGGCTCAGATTTGGCAAATAGCTTGTGTAGAGCCTAAAACGAAGGCCTCTAAGATATTTTGGGTCAATACTCCCGCAATTTTAGGAAAATCACCCCTAAAGTTTATGACGAGGAACCTCATTTTGTTAGTTATGGTTCGTTGCAGTTGTTCGTGGCGGACGTCCCCCGACGCCCGTTGACGTTCTTTATTCATCCATTCACTCAGTTTTTTCGTTACAGAGGGTGGGTAACCCGCTGACCGAACACACTGAGCTACCGTGCTGTCTACCTTGGTTGTTGCGCTATCGGCGTTGTCGGCGAAAAGCGTTTACCATGTGCGTACAGAAGCGACAGTTGTAAAAGTTTCTTATTTCGATGCGTTTTCGGACACCATACATGATGATGAAAAATGCTCTATTTACAATTATCTATCAATCCCGCCAATTCTGAGTCGATTGCTTGTCATAAACTTTAGGGGTGATTTTCTCAAAAACGGGGGGGGGGGGGGTGTTGACCCGAAATATCTTAGATTCCTTCTTTTTAGGTTGTACACAAGCGGCTTGCCAAATCTGAGCCGAATCGGTTGGCCGTGCCTGAGGCCTTCCCCTTGTTAGTGTAGCAAGGCAGCTGCGTGTCTCGTAACGCAAGGTTGTTAACTTGCTGCACTAGCATGGGCTGCACCCCTATCTATGCTTTCATGCAACACCTGCATTCAGCAGATCGCCGTCAGTGGATGAAATACTATGAATGGATCCAACAGCAACAGGAAGCCAATGATGACTTCTTGAACACCGTAATATGGTCGGATGAAGATACTTTCACTCATGAATGTGTCTTCAATATGCACAATGCCCACCATTGGTGTGAGGTTAACCCGCACGTCACCCATGGCCATGGCTATCAAGTTCACTTTGGTATCAATGTCTGGGCCGGAATATTGGGCGACAGGTTTTCGGGCCCCTACTTGTTGCACGAAGGTATCTCGCATTCCTCTCAAACTACCTGCCTGATGTGCTGGAAGATGTTCCACTACATCTTCGGCAGAGGATATGGTTTCTACATGACGATGCACCTCCATACTCTGACTTTAATGTGCGACAGTATTTGGACAGAACATTTCCAGGGAAATGGCTCGCACGTGGTGGTCCAGCTGTATCGCCACCGACTTCACCTGACCTAAGTCCCCTGGATTTGTTCCTGTGGGGACACCTGAAGGAGCTAGTGTACTCTATTCTGCCGACGAATGTGGGAGAATTGGTTGTGTGTGTTCATGCTGCTTTTGTTACTGTAGATGCAGCTTTGCTGCAAAGGGTCCAGAGCTGTATGATCTGGCGGGTTGTGCAATATATCGACGTGCAGGGAGGTCGCTTTGAGCACCTATTGTTCTGAGGACAACATATTCTGTTGTGAAGGTCATTCGGTCATTAATATGAACATTATTATTGTCACTGGTTCCTAATGTGCGACGTCTGAGCGCTCGTGTTACATGTAGCATAAATGACAAGTAGATATTGTGTTATTGCACTGTCCTATCGTCTCTAGAATCTCGACACTGATAGTGTTTTTGTAGTTATTCTGTCCTATGACCGCCACGCGGGATTAGCCGAGCGGTCTAGGACGCTGCAGTCATGAACTGTGCGGCTGGTCCCGGCGGAGGTTCGAGTCCTCCCTCGGGCATGGGTGTGTCTGTTTGTTCTTACGATAATTTAGGTTAAGTAGTGTGTAAGCTTAGGGACTGATGACCTTAGCAGGTAAGTCCCATAAGATTTCACACACATCTGAACTTTTTTTTTTGTCCTATGACCGGTCATTTCTTTCATCGGTCTGTTTCTTATTTGTCTAACCACATATTTGTTATGTTTAGCGTCACTAAATGTTATAAATTTAGGATACACGTGAACTAAGAAACAGTGTATATTACAGCATTAAATGTCAGATTGAAATCAGCGAATAAAAAAAGTGCGCGCCAACCCAGGATCGGACCCACGACCTCCTGCATGCTTACCCACAACTCTATCCAATGCACAAACTGTACAACACAACTAACATCAGCTGACAGAGGTAGTTACTGTACATGTGGTTACAGTGCTGCCAGATCGCAACTCTTTAATGTCCTTTTTCTGCCGGATGTACTCGCCGTATGAAATTTTGTGACAGACATTTTTTTATCACTGGCACGTGAGGAGTCGCGCTGCGAAGCCCGAGTGCTCTTTTCACTGTCGTTTTACGTTCAGAACTGCCGGCAAATAAACACCCATCATCGTTTTCCATGTTTTTCGTTGGTGTAAGATTTCCCATAGTGTTGCGTGATGTCGTACTGCCGAAGCAGAAGTCGATGAACTTACCCATTCACAAATATGTTGAATGTCTTTTTAAAGAGAATAGCTCGATGTAGTCGTAGGGTCGTGTCGCGCAAGTCTGCTTTCATGCCCTGTAGTTAATTTGCGCACGCAGTAACCTGTAGCTGTGATCCTGTGGTCAAATAATCTATCCACTTATGTGACTGCTGGATTTCCCGGCGCATTTCAGCTATGTAATCTTCTCAGGTTATTAGACGAGTGGTGTCGTTGTCTTGTTGCAACAAGACGAAGACGCCTCTCGGCTGATAACCCCGAGAAGATTTCATAAACTATGCACTGGCTAGAATTGCAACTTAATAAAATACACAGAAATACAAAATCAAACTTAAGTGAATAATTTTATAACAAGGATTCTACTATAACGTCTGTAATTGATGTAGACGACAGAGAATGATCTGGAATAATGTTTATTCAACAAAGGATATCTCAGATAATCACGAAGTGGCCCTACGGTATTCATTTAAAATGCAGACAGATAATACCCTTATCTAATTCAATAATGTTAAGCTGAGAGGTTTATGAGAATGATAGAAAAATACACAAACTAAATAGTTATCAAAGGTACACAAAACCTACGTCCATTTCATATTCATAATACACGAAATATTCACCTACTCAAAAAACTTCAAAGTTCAACATGATGATTTGCAAACTATCACATATGATAAAAAGAATGGTAGCTCACACTCTGTCTATCCTCAGTTCTATAATACAAGTGGAAAAAGAGTGCTACTAAGCAGCACATTCAGGCATATCGAAATATAAAGTACCTCCACAAGTTGAAGTATGGTAGCGGCAGTCCACCGTCCAGAATCACACCTACACGACCGAATACCACTCGTTACCACAGGCAGGTCTGTCTCCTTCAAACACAAACGTAAATGCTTCCAGAAATGTTCCCTTGAGCTCTACACTCGAAAAAGTTCCCATTTCCACTTGATTCTCGTAGCATTCCGCTACTTCTTCTTTTCCGTTGGGTGAAGGCTGTCCCCACCAAAAATATATCATTCATAAGTTCTACAACAACATATGACTCAACTCTACCACTTCCCAGACTAAACTAATATACACTCCTGGAAATGGAAAAAAGAACACATTGACACCGGTGTGTCAGACTCACCATACTTGCTCCGGACACTGCGAGAGGGCTGTACAAGCAATGATCACACGCACGGCACAGCGGACACACCAGAAACCGCGGTGTTGGCCGTCGAATGGCGCTAGCTGCGCAGCATTTGTGCACCGCCGCCGTCAGTGTCAGCCAGTTTGCCGTGGCATACGGAGCTCCATCGCAGTCTTTAACACTGGTAGCATGCCGCGACAGCGTGGACGTGAACCGTATGTGCAGTTGACGGACTTTGAGCGAGGGCGTATAGTGGGCATGCGGGAGGCCGGGTGGACGTACCGCCGAATTGCTCAACACGTGGGGCGTGAGGTCTCCACAGTACATCGATGTTGTCGCCAGTGGTCGGCGGAAGGTGCACGTGCCCGTCGACCTGGGACCGGACCGCAGCGACGCACGGATGCACGCCAAGACCGTAGGATCCTACGCAGTGCCGTAGGGGACCGCACCGCCACTTCCCAGCAAATTAGGGACACTGTTGCTCCTGGGGTATCGGCGAGGACCATTCGCAACCGTCTCCATGAAGCTGGGCTACGGTCCCGCACACCGTTAGGCCGTCTTCCGCTCACGCCCCAACATCGTGCAGCCCGCCTCCAGTGGTGTCGCGACAGGCGTGAATGGAGGGACGAATGGAGACGTGTCGTCTTCAGCGATGAGAGTCGCTTCTGCCTTGGTGCCAATGATGGTCGTATGCGTGTTTGGCGCCGTGCAGGTGAGCGCCACAATCAGGACTGCATACGACCGAGGCACACAGGGCCAACACCCGGCATCATGGTGTGGGGAGCGATCTCCTACACTGGCCGTACACCACTGGTGATCGTCGAGGGGACACTGAATAGTGCACGGTACATCCAAACCGTCATCGAACCCATCGTTCTACCATTCCTAGACCGGCAAGGGAACTTGCTGTTCCAACAGGACAATGCACGTCCGCATGTATCGCGTGCCACCCAACGTGCTCTAGAAGGTGTAAGTCAACTACCCTGGCCAGCAAGATCTCCGGATCTGTCCCCCATTGAGCATGTTTGGGACTGGATGAAGCGTCGTCTCACGCAGTCTGCACGTCCAGCACGAACGCTGGTCCAACTGAGGCGCCAGGAGGAAATGGCATGGCAAGCCGTTCCACAGGACTACATCCAGCATCTCTACGATCGTCTCCATGGGAGAATAGCAGCCTGCATTGCTGCGAAAGGTGGATATACACTGTAGTAGTGCCGACGTTGTGCATGCTCTGTTGCCTGTGTCTATGTGCCTGTGGTTCTGTCAGTGTGATCATGTGATGTATCTGACCCCAGGAATGTGTCAATAAAGTTTCCCCTTCCTGGGACAATGAATTCACGGTGTTCTTATTTCAATTTCCAGGAGTGTATTTCAATAAAGTTACTGACAAAATAATAAACTGTTCATAAAATAAATACACAAGTATGACAAAATGTGAAGTATTTTTGGAATTTTTATTTGCTTTGCAAATGTGGAGGACATGATGTTCTGACGAACATTTGCAAATGAAAAGATATAAAAAAATGTTATAGATCAAGAAATAAAACAGATACAGATACATCGCTTTTACAGGTGAAAGCTATAGTGCAATGCTCTCAACTGAGATATCATATGCTAAAATCCCACAAAGCATTTAAAAGTTGTTAATTAAGACGTTCATTGTGAAAATGTTTATTGGTTCAAATGGCTCTGAGCACTATGGGACTTAACATCTATGGTCATCAGTCCCCTAGAACTTAGAACTACTTAAACCTAACTAACCTAAGGACATCACACAACACCCAGCCATCACGAGGCAGAGAAAATCCCTGAGCCCGCCGGGAATCGAACCCGGGAACCCGGGCGTGGGAAGCGAGAACGCTACCGCACGACCACGAGATGCGGGCAAAATGTTTATTCACTGTGAAATACTAACTTCTTTAGTTTTGAAGATTTTTAAATATTGTTGCATAATTGGACATACTTCATGTTTCTGAGAACACCAATGTATTCGAATTTTCTTTAATACTTGACTGTGAATATATATCGGTTATTGAAGAGCTGTAAGAAGCCATCTTTCAGCTTGTCTGACACTCAGCCATTTCCTGGAACACTGTCTGTCCTGTTAAGCGTCAGTATTCCCCTTACAGGGATTTACCCATTTCCTTCCAGGTGCTCCTCTCTGCACTTTAGCTCGCCTGGAGCGGCTGCTCGTCTTTCTTGCCCTGCCGACTCTCACCCAGCCACACAAAGAAATTCAGCTCTCCTCAATACCAGTCCTAGGTGGATGAATAACTCTCGCACATAATTATAATATTACACTGTTAGAAGTGAGACTATCAATATGGCTATTGCTGTGCTCTGCGCCAGCAATCAGAGGTTCATTGCTTACGGTTTATTACGAATCCTTTCTCCAGACGCGTGAGATTCAGTGTCTGCTTCTTGCGATGAGGTTACGTATTTGATTGAGTCTTTTCCTCCAATTATTTGCAGGGGACAGTTTTCCCGTGTTCCTTTTCCCCTATCTTGCTTCCGTAGATTGGTTGTTCGTGTTTTCTGTACCTTCTTCAACCACTATAGCTGATTCCTCTAATTTTTGTGTTCCACAGTCTGACAGTTTGCCGCCCATGATTTCTTCGACGTTTGTTAACTTTCTTCCTGGTTTTCTGATAGCGTGTCATGTAGTTTCTGTCGTACCTGATTCAACTTTTCTCTCAACGTGGGCGCACTTTTTTCAGCTCTGTGATAGGCAGACCTGCGTTTATTTGTTTTCTCTGATGGAGCTCTCTATTCTTTCATTTAT
This sequence comes from Schistocerca nitens, assembly GCF_023898315.1. NCBI lineage: Eukaryota > Metazoa > Arthropoda > Insecta > Orthoptera > Acrididae > Schistocerca > Schistocerca nitens. The sequence continues at coordinate 672,683,148 of NC_064618.1, forward strand.
AATCTGTGATTCAATCTTGTGTGCGAACTTTACTTCAGTATTTGAAGCTACGGTAATGTCATTGTTGATTGCGATTTTGTACGCAATATCTGCACTGATTCCTCGTTCATATTCACGGGAATGATCTGAAACTATATCTTCCAGAGTTTCATCTGCATTGGTCTTTTCCATCCGTGCGTCCTCTTCGACGTGGCCAACAGTGTCATCAATAATGGCATCTGATGTCACTGCCGGAGTTCCACGAACTTCTGCCTATAGGTAGTTGTGACGTAGTGGTTGCTGCCTCAACTGTCGCTAGTTGTGTCACTCGTTGATGCAGACACTGAGCGCGTACATGTCCCGTGGAACCACAGCTTGCCCACGTAAAATGCTGCCCATTGTAAATAACAATATCCGTATACCCACAGACGTTCACATATGTCACGATATGCTTTATCATTTAAATTTTTACCTGCCTCACACCATTTAACACCGAGAATTTTCGTGCAGCGGATCACTTCTTAGGAATGTCGCTTACAACAGTGCCATAAGGTTTCAACACTGCATTAATTTGCTCCGCCGTTGTCTTATACGGTAGTCCTTCATGAGTAACTTTAACGTCACAGACATTGCTGTCATAATGTTAGAAATTCAAGTTGTTTCCATATAATTGTATAATTTGGATAAATGATTTAGGAGTCCTTAATTTAACGTAGATGCTACTGTCACTGATCGACAGATGAATTCCAATTATATCCTCAGCTGTTAACTGAACTATTGCTCTTCCGTAAAGTCCTCTACCTCAAACGATTTAGATCGTCTATAGTTATTGTCAAACATGAACTTCAAGGTGTCTTTCCTTACAGATTCTGCGATTATAAATCCTATCTGATCTGTGGGAATAAGTTATACACGCTATAAGACGTGAAAGTCACCGGCAACAGAGCACGGCCACTAGCATCAGTGACGTAAACGCGGGTCTTTATAGTATCCACAGCAGCCATTTGCAGAATGCCAAAACGTAGCCACGGACTCGGGTAGTACTGAACTTCACCGTGTTTATATTCCTGCTGTTTGTTAGGTCCCAGTCTTTCTGTCACGTAACTCGAACTTTTCGTTTGCTCAAGTGCTCTGTCTCTCTCTCTCTCTGTCTGTCTCTCTCTCTCTCTCTCTCTCTCTCGCTCTCTCTCTCTCATGCCCTACGTAAGCGCATGTTTTGCATGTCTGTGTGTTTTCAGTTGGCATATTAAAGAAACTATACCAAAGAATCGCCTCAAACAGATAGATAACCTCATATCTACACACACACACACACACACACACACACACACACACACACACATACAGTTTAGTCCAATGGTTTAACTGGCGAGTGCTGTTCACTAAAGTAACATATATCAAGTATATATGCCTCCTGCTGCCACAGAGGTACATGAACATGAGGACAACAATCAGAACAAAAGGGGACTAGTATCCTGTAACGACGTTACAGTTAAAGAAAAAAGTGCTTCAACTAACTCGCTAACCACCTCTGTTTTTGCAGATACAAGCTATCTGATACTTTAATGAAGATAGTACGAAGCGTGACCTTGTGGAGACATGTTAATCTATACAGTAACATAGAGAATGCCTTATGCATACTTTTTCGATGAGCAGTTATTTGGTGAAAAATACCAGAATAAAATACGAGATAGTGATGATGGTATGTGTTAAAACTTGTCTGAGCTGTACGAACATCAAATCATCAAATTAAAAAAAAAACTGAAAGCTGGTATTGTAGAATTATATCCGTCAATCCTGAGGGTAACAGATTAGGAAATGCGCCACTTGAAGTCGTAGCTGATTTGGATTATTTGAGGACCAAAACACTGACGATGATGGAAGTGAAGAGGACATAAAAATTCTTATTGGCAATAGTAAGGAAGATATTTGTCTGGATCGTAGCCTTGTATGAAAGTGAAACTTGTCTGGTAAACAACTCAGAAGAGAAGATAATAGAGGGTTTCGAACTATGGTGCAACAGAACAATGCTAAGGATTAGATGGAAAGACAGAATAAACAATGAAGTGGTTGTGAATCGAAACGGGGAAAACAGAAATTAATTGCACAACTACACTAAAGCAAGAACTCGGTTGATAGGACATAGCCTAAGGTATCAAGGAAGTGGGAATGTAGGATGTGAGGATACAAACTGTAGAGAAACACCAAGGCTTCAGAATCTATGCAGGTTTCAATGCTTCTGCGGGTAAGACGAGTCTTGTGCAAGATAGACTGATGTGGAGAGTAACAGCAATCTGTCTTCGAGCTGAAGATTAAACAACAGCTACAATAGTGTGAAAATGCAATAATTAGAGTATAAATACAAAAACTACATACTTTTAGACAGTACCTCTGCTAGCACATTGGACAGCATAATTTCCTAACCATCTTTACTGTGTTGACTGCAATTCTTTTCATAGAAATGGACGAATGGGACGAAACATACACCCCACGAGTTATACACCGATATAACAACTGCAACACAAAAAATATGTAGAGTAAAGACATTTCGGAAATACATTTGTCTACATATCATACGTAAGTAATTAACATTGCAAGATCACAGGCTGATGTAAGCACGAGACAAACCATTGCAAATATGAAATGTTGAACGCAAGCTTGGAAACGTGCATGCATTGTGTTGTAGGGGTGCTGCATGAAAATCTGTGAAATGGGATTATTTTTGCCTGTAGCACTTGGTGAGTCAATACAGGGACGGTTAATAGTGGATGTGGATAACGCTCCAGTTGTCGTCCGACGATGTCCCACATGTAATTGATTGGAGACAGATCTGGTGATCGAGTAGGCGAAGGCAACACGTCGGTACTCTGTAGAGCATGCTGGGTTACAAAGTGGTGTGACGGCGAGCTTTATCCTGTTGGAAAACAACCCATGGTGTAGTGTTCATGAACTGTTGCACAACAGATCGAATGACTAGACTGCTGAACTATTTAGCAGTCAGGTTGCGTGTGATAACCACGAGAATGCTCCTGCTGCCATACGAAATCGCACCCCAGACAATAACCCCAGGTGTGGATCCAGTGTGTCTAGCACACAGACAGGTTGTCTGCAGTTCCTCAACTGCTCACCTTCTAACCAATACACTGCCATCACTGGCACCGAGGTAGAACCAGCTTGCATCAGAAAACACAGCGCACCTCCATCCTGCCCTCCAATGAGCTCTCGCTTGACATCAATGAAGTCGCACGCAAATGGCAGTACGACGCGTCAAACCGATAAGCCGAACACGACGGCGTTCTCTTTCCGTAATGACACGTGTCCGTGTGTCCGTCCGGAGCACAGACTTTTTGATACCGTATGTTCTCGTGACCACCGCTCCCAGCAACCATGTAGAGTGGCTAGATTTCTACCAAGTTTTTCAGCAGAATCGCAGGAGAAACAGGCAGATCCTCGTAACCCTTTAACACGACCTCGTTAAATTTCAGTGAGATGTTGATAATGATGATTTTGTCACCTTAAAGTCATTCTTGACTAACAGAAACTCACCACGTTAAATCTCGAAAGTAACAACGCTCACGACCGTTACAGTGTGTCTTGTAAAGGAAACCTGTCTTCCACCCCCAATAGTAGCGCGGCGACAACTCCCCCCCCCCTCCCCCTCTCGTTGTTGCGAATTTTTTCCAGGCAGTGTAATGTAGGATTGTTCAGGTGACGCTAAATCACTACATAAACAGCTAAACCATCAGCCCTTGTTTTAGCGGCCATCAAATTACATCAGTGCACAGGCCGTAGCTCAGGGCAGGCAGACATTTTGACGGTCTTCCAAGTCGCCGAACTTGCTGAGTTCGGGCGCTGCCCGAAGCTCCCTTCACTGATTCCTCCTAAAGTTACTACACTATGTAACAGAGTAGACCGCTTATGTCCAGAAGGTTCAATTTCAAGTACCTGTCAAGAATGTTAAGACCGTACAGAGCGTAAACAGTATTCGGAAAGGAAAAAGAAATAGTGCATTGAAATTCTCCGTCGGATGAAAGTTCCTTTACTCAATTAGTGCCAGTCACACGACAGGCAATCGATAGGAAAAGTTTACGTACAATCCGAATGTCTTAAGGCACTTCATCCAAATGTTAAGATCATACCACTTGAGTAGGTAAGGGCACAGACAATTAATTCCTTTATTGAATAGTAAAAGGAAATCAATTCTTTAAAATACTTAAACAACACAATGTCTTTTATATTTTTTCCTAATATACTACCAAAAATACAAAGCTGTAATAGAACACATGTAATCGTCAATCAATTTTTCGAAACAATACTTCAGAAACAAACATGCTCAACAGCTTGAGAAGCTTCAGTGCGACCTAACCTCTACTATGTTAGCGAAGCATGTATCATTTTAAATGATGTGAGGAAACACTGCACAGCCACCGAAATGAAACCGCAGCCATAGGGCCTAAGAGAACATCTGTAAGAGGTTATCCAAAGAATGCAAGTAAAATTAATTAGAGCACATTAAAAGAATGAATTGTTCCAGACTGTTACGATGAATTCTAAATTACAAACGAGAGGACAGAGACCAAGACATCAGTGAGCTGACCATTCAAGAGACAGCCGAGGAACTTAAGACTATAAGATTATGACTACAATTTTAGGCTGCAATCTCGCGGTCGTGCGGTAGCGTTCTCGCTTCCCACGCCCGGGTTCCCGGGTTCGATTCCCGGCGGGGTCAGGGATTTTCTCTGCCTCGTGATGGCAGGGTGTTGTGTGCTGTCCTTAGGTTAGTTAGGTTTAAGTAGTTCTAAGTTCTAGGGGACTGATGACCATAGATGTTACTTTGCTGCGAGCCATTAGGCTGCAAGAGAGAGTTATCTGTGCAATAAAAATTTTTTAACTGACTTTATGAGACATGCAGGCATTTATTCTGCAGCATTAACACCTCAAATCTGTACAAGCAGTTGGTGCCTTCTAATACATTCAACATTCAAGAAGTGTTGCTCGCATATTTCTTGTTATTGTCCTCACTGTACGTGCGACAAGAGAAGACCTCAGATGGAATGAGATGAGTGTTCATTTCTTCTCTCAGGACGTTAACCGTCTTTTCAAATTTTTCCCTGCTTTCCTTAATTGGTCAGCGAGTAACACTGTGGATTGACTGCAACCCTGTCTCACTACCCTCTCAAACACTGCTTCTTTGTCATTTCCTTCGATTCTTGTAAATTGAATTTGGTTTCTGTACTATTTTCAGATAACATTTATCTCCCTGTATTTTACCCCTTGCTACCTTCAGAATTTCAAAGAGTGTATTCTGCTCAACACTCTTATAAGCTTTCTATAAATGTATAAATGCTATAAGTGATGGTAACCTTTCATTGACCTATCTTTTTAGATAAGTCATACATTCAATATTATCCTTCCTGTTCTTACTACGAATGTTTCACGATCAACGACATTTGTGAAGTATCGATATTTTGAGTATTACCATCAATGTTGTAATATCGATCCTGAAGCCTTCGAAACATCGTAACATCTATGTTACAAACAAAACGACCTTCCATGCTGGAAAAAAACATACACAAATATACCGACACACACACACACACACACACACACACACACACACACACACACACACACACACACACATACTTATTCCGCATATCCTAAAAATACGAAGCAACATATCGAATAGATTGAGACCAGTCATTATTCCAGAAATTACTACTTTAAGTACAGTTAATGTGGGAATCTATGCAACGAGGGAAAACTATATGAACCTGATACTTGAGAAACAGGTCATTGCTGATGTGTTTGTGTAATTTAGCATTGTCTTGTGTCTGCGTGTTTTTTAACGTACAGATATCGTTTAGTACAGCGCTGCAGTATATTTTTAAATCTACAATTATTCATGTAGAAAAATTTTGTACACTAAGTAGGAACATCTCGACAACAAGCACTTAAATGGCATTCCATGAAGGAAAGACAAGAGGTTTGCAAGACGATCCAAGTGTAAATGCCGAAAATCAGATGGATAACACCTGCATGCTACCTTACGATGTGTGGCAGAGTAAAGTAACGCGCATCCCTGCCCCATTCGCGAGGAAGAATGATTATCAGAAAACCTCCATATTACTTCTGATTCCTAGTTGTGATCATTTAACGACATGCGCGAAGGAGGAAGTAAAATTAAAATACTGCCCCCAACACACTTCCTGTGATTTGCAACAGTGAAACCTCTCCTTGATACTCTGCCATTCTTGTTGCGTCTACAGCATTCTCCTACCGATCTATGGCGAAATGTGACGATATTCTATTAATTCAACTCTATAAAAGTTCCAGGCTGGTTCGTCATTCTCAAAAACTTAGTCGAATAAGTTTTGGGTAGGTCGCTTCTTTAATGGATGAATTATGTTCCCTTTTCTCAAACCCCAGCATCTGATATTACTTGATGTGTTTGTTCCAATTTAGGCAGCACCGGATAGTTGCTTTTAGGTATTTTACTGTAGTTACTGTTTCCACCATTAGGATAGTAGTACATTACAGGATCTTCTATCCTAGATGTGCATATTACGCTACATTTATTTACATTCAGTCTCTATATCAGTCTTCGATACTCTGTAATTCGCTACAGTCTGCTAGTGCTGCCGTCTTCTTCTTATGAAAAACCGCGTCACCTGCAGCCACTCTTTGCGTATTTTGATAAGCAACACACATAAGCAGCCGGCCGGAGTGGCCGTGCGGTTCTAGGCGTTCCAGTCTGGACCCGAGCGACTGCCACGGTCGCAGGTTCGAATCCTGCCTCGGGCATGGATCTGTGTGATGTCCTTAGGTTAGTTAGGTTTAATTAGTTCTAAGTTCTAGGCGACTGATGACCTCAGAAGTTGAGTCGCATAGTGCTCAGAGCCATTTGAACACACATAAGCTTAGCATACATACCCTATGCCAAAACACCTATCTATGAAGGTAATTTAGCAGTATATATGTTTTGCTTACATCGTAGCTTCATAGGTATACTGCATACTTCAACAGTGAAGCAATGCATACTGAAAAACCCCAGTCTGTCAGCCACGTTTAAAATAAATGTGATTGCACACAGGAATCAATCCCACACAAGAATCACACAGTGACTGCCAACATTTTCCGATGGCACACCTGTACCTAATCGACGGTTTCACTCTCTTATGTGGTGTCACCTGCCTCTTGTATTGCTGCGCAATATTATTTGACAGCATGTGCTTAAGTTGTTTATTCTGTGACATGATTATTATGTGACATGATGCGAAACTTAGGGCGCTTATCGTCTCCCTCTAATAATTTACAGACACATGGTGTCTTCCCATTCTTATATGTAGTTACATTAAAACTCCAGTTTATGTCGTATATTGATGGCCCAAAAGATTTACTTCAGCAGACAAATCGTGGAACACTGTTGAACTCAGTAAAACTGCTGTTTTGTAAGTCAGAGTCATATAAGCACAATACAGTCCATAGTTATAAATTATAGCTTGTGGTCTGGTAGTATCATGCTCTTTAACAAAAGAAACGTAAAAGTTTCCTCTAGATGTGTATCGGGACACTTCAAAACTGATAAAACTGTTACCAATGACTCTGCTCAATCGAAGACTTACGGTCTGACACATAAATCTGGTATGTGTCTTTACCCTACAATAAAGCTCACACACATTAAACAGGCTTATTGTTATTTAACATTATTGATTTCATGGCAGTCCCTTTTTAGCTCACAGAAGTCCCGTTTCGATTTTAGGTAATTGTAGATCTTCATTTCCTTTTTAAAAAATCCTAGCAAAGTTTTGTGTTACATGAACATCCATAAGCTAAAAGAAATGTTCACGAAGCTTTTGCAAAATCCAGGCAGTTGGTATATTAGAACATACGTTATAAAGTCGGCCAGTTCCACTTGACATGATACAGCCACAAGATTTTTATATTTCCTCAACCTGGTCTCCAGTGCCTTCGTGGCAGTTTTTGGCAATATACATCTTGCTGCCTCATGATTGCTCCTATGTAGGAGAAACGACAGTTTTGTTTGAACCATACGTCTGTATAAAGTATCGTCTTTATAAAAGTACATAAATGCAATTTTAGCTGTAGTACACACAGTTTCCACCGTAAATTACAGTCCTTACACTGAATAAAGACATTTTATAAGCGTATATACAAAATCAATTGGGGATTTTAAATGAGTTTGATTGATGGCTGTAGTCTGCAACCTGTACAAGTTTTGCACTGGGCTCTGATATACCTAATAATACAGGCCCCACTGCCGTTTCAAATCATTTCTTCGTTAGCAGAATATCCATGTTGTCTCTATAGTGCTATTCCCACATTCCAAAGCACCTGTTAACTGATGGTTCAAAACAGTGTAACAGGGACTGGAAAGTCGTATCATTAGAAAGAAATAATATGGTGTTTTTCAAAACTTATAGATGACTATATAACTGTCTACTTGGACAAACCGTGGTACTGTCTAGCAATTCTACTTTTTTTTTTAGAAGAAAGTGTTAAGAGGAAGATGAGGAAGATGTAATCATAGACATATTTTAAGAATTGAGCTATCTAGACATTACCTGTCTCTATGTAGAATGCTGATGTGTGATGCTTCACTTTAACAAGAACAGCTACAAACTGTACATAGCGCATACAAAATCGAACAGCATATTTTGTCAACCTCACTCTAGGTTCTGTGACAGTCTATCTTTAATACAGTGTAAGCTATGCAAAATATCCAGAATGTCTACTTATCTTCTCTGTCTCCCATGTCAAAGGTATAATGGAAAATAACGTATATGCATAAATTGCTCTCAGACCAGTCACTTTTCGCAAGTAGTTCACCATGTGATCATTTTCTGTTTGTATTCTCAGTAAATGCACATATGAGACATCCCATGTTCATATCTATGATTCTCCTTATTCTCTTTTTTAAAGTAATTTGTAAGCCATACTTACACATCAACAATGACCTGCTCCTTTTGGGTGTCAATGTATGGTTTCTATTCACCGTAAGTTTTTTCTCATTAACTACATTTAAAGTAGTAATTTATTTAATAGAAACCAACACTATTAGGAACATTGCCTCATTATCTTAAGACGTGTGAAATAACAGTGCTTGTGAGACTATTAATAGTTTCTTATGTCTTCTGCTCAAGACCTATGGAATAAAAGTGCTGCACATCATTTAGTCCACAACCTGCTGATTCAATATAACTATCCATTTTCTTTTTTAATAGCAAATCCAAATAGGAGTGGAGATATACAAAACAATTCTCTCATAGACTACTTAGTAGGTTGCAGTAAGTACTGGGAGATGAAGAAGCTTGCACAGGATAGAGTAGCGTGTAGAGCTGCATCAAACCAGTCTCTGAAGACCACAACAACAACAACAACAGTCTCTCTTTAGCACGTTTGTTATATCTTCTAAGTGATCCAGGAATAAAATGTAATACTACTACGACATGGTTTAGTTTCCATTATACTTTGAACGTGAGAAATATAGATGATTAGCACACGTTTTGGTTATATCGGACAGTTTACATTGCATCAGAGATGCACAGCTATAAATACTATAATACATATCGAAGAAAATACTGCGTTCTTGTATATGACTTGAAGATGTAGCTATTTTTTGTTAAATTAAGGCATCGACATTCTATATTGAGACAGGTAATAGCTGTGTTTACACCATGAAATTAACTGTACTGTACTACACATTTTCATATAGTCTTTTAAAAAGTACTTTGCATTATGGAAATAGCGTGCCAGAAGCAGTTTGTACACTTTATTATCCTAGAAAAACTCAATGCTCTATCGTTATGTATTGCATGGAAAAATATTGGATTCCATTGTCACCTGTAACCTAGCAATTACAATCCGTTTCCTACACTCATAAGTCGTATAAACTAATGTGATTTGTAGATGTACTTAGAACGAGCAGAATACACAGGAAGTAGTTGGAATTTTTGGCGGAACCTACGGAGCTTTAATACAGGGACAGGACACCATACATGTGTACTTTATTAGAGAGCAGATGAGGAAGCCTTCTAATACGTGGGTTAAATAAAATATATAAGGACATGCTGGCAGATAAGACAATGCAGCATTATGGCAGGGAGATGACTTCACATGAAAGAGTCCAAGTGTCGACTAGGCAGGAGAGCCATCAGAATACCTCCAGTCAGTGACTGATTCTGGTGTGAGAACACTTTCATCGACAGCCTTGCAGAGAAGCTGAAGTTTTGCGGTGTATATTGCTTTTCTGTGCCAGGATGCAATACACCTGTCGAGCTACGAATTAAGCATTGCTAACACACATAAAACATAAAACGCTAAATTTCCTCCCAAAAGTATGTGTTTTAGCACGGGCAGTAACAGCTTGTATGCAAACCATGAGTACGTATTTAACACGCAAAAGGCAGTCGCAAATTATGCGATAGTCTATAAAAGAAGCTAGAAGTGCTGATAGACTGTACTGAATCGTAGAGTATCGAAGATAGGTGTAGAGACTGGATACAAAAAAATGTAGCCCATTAATGCACTATTACTCTAATGGCGGAAACTGTAACTACAGTAAAATACAAAGCAGTTACCATCCAGGGTGACCTAAAGTGGAAAGACCACATCAAGCAAAAGCAACTGCTGGCTGTGACAAATCTTAGGGAAACTTAACTCATAATTGCACATAAATATACTACTGATAAAATCGTGTTACGTGATTAGTGGTGGCTGACTGCGAAGCAGCCTCATTTAAAGAAATGATCCAGTGGGTAGTGTCTGAAACTCGATGGCACTGCTAGGAGTGTATCACATTGGCATACCCCGCCAGAAAAAATACTGTGTATTTCTCACGAAATGCTGTTGGGTTTACTTAAAGGAAATGCATCGAGCGAAATAGTGCAGTGGTTAGCACACTAGACTCGAATTCGGGAGAACTTTGGTTCAAACTCGAGTCCGGCAATCATGATTTAAGTTTTCGTAATTTCCCTAAATCGCTTCAGGCAATTGCCCGGAAGGTTCTTTGAAAAGGGTACGGCCAATTTCCTTTCACATCCTTCCGTAATCTGATAGGGACGATGATCTCGCAGTGTGCTCTCCTCCCTCAAACCAACCAACCAGACAAACTGCATTCGACTAAGCCGGTGATACAATTATGCCAACACGATATACATCTCACACAGTGATCATAAGAATATGATAAAGTAGATTAGATCAAGCACAGAGGCATATACAGACATTAATCTTTTCCTTTATCAGTTGGTACATAGAACATGCAAGAACAGTGCACGAATACCTGCATAAAATTTACGATTGTGGCAGGGACTGGGAGAGGGACATGGATGCATGAATATTTGACTGTTGCACACGACGGAGCTTCTTCCAAAACGCTTAGTAGACCGATTTTTTTAATATTGTGCGGCAGCGTGCAAATTTTATCAGGTTTGATTAAGAGTAAATAACGACCTTTTGTAGGATCATTAGGTTCAAAAATTGGCTCTGAGCACTATGGGACTTAACATCTATGGTCATCAGTCCCCTAGAACTTAGAACTACTTAAACCTAACTAATCTAAGAACATCACACAACACCCAGCCATCACGAGGCAGAGAAAATCCCTGACCCCGCCGGGAATCGAACCCGGGAACCCGGGCGTGGGAAGCGAGAACGCTACCGCACGACCACGAGATGCGGGCTAGGATCATTAGGGAGACACTAAACAACAACCTCCATTTCTAGGCGGTAGAAGATTGATCATCAATGTCACAGTCAGGTTTTGCTGTAGCAAACTCAACGGGGTGTGTTAGGGCAAGATATTACCTCATACCATACACGTCTTACTGTATGAAAATAATGAGGGAAACAATTACCAAGTTTCATTCTTCCATGCGAATGGATCAAGGAAGAGCGTTATGTACTCTTCACTGTCTGCTGAAATTCACTTTAAGCGAGTGCTGTGTTTTCTTCACGTTTTAATGTCCTTGTTAATACACATTATTTAAACGAATACTGCACTATACTGATTGGCGTCTGCTCATGTAATGTTCCGCCCTAAAATAATTTTATTCTTAACAGGAAAGAACGCTTTCCGTTGGCTGTGGGTATTGCATAAAGGACATTATGAGCAATATCTGATTGTGGCAACTCCAGCCACAAATTGCAAAAACGAAATTTTAAGTATATACCGATACACTAGAAAAAAGGCATCTGATCGCTTCGATAGTGGAATGTAAACAAGAGGAAAGCGATATGCCATGTTTGATATGTGTGTTCCAAGGCTCACGTGCAATTGGTACAGTATAGTAGAGCGACGTAAAATGGTTGTGTTACAAGTCTTGCTAGGGAAAAATTTGTCAGAATGATGGAATGTTAATAATGCCTCATTTCTGAAAATATCCCCAATAACTAATGGGCAAGTTATAATAAAATTATTAGAGTTGTAAGACTGTTGACTGCCACCAGCTTACAGTACAGCAGTCCAACAGCAGCTCGTTGCTGCTTCCTCCATTTTGGCTGCTGTTGGTTGGGGCTGGAAACTTAAACTTTTGTGCGTGTATGGCACCACCCCCATTCCATCTGCCCCTCCAAATGGCTGCTCAGCTACGTGGCATCACTCTCCATGAATTGTCTCCCCAGTATTGTGACAATAGTTGTGGGATATTACCGTAACTTAATGTCTTGTGTGTGTGTGTTTTTCTGAAAATTTTCCTTAGAAATCTTCCTACGTAATTCCTTTTTTTTTAATTTCCTGCTGTTTGTTACAAGTCCACGTTCTCCAAGGCACCTACGCTTTGACAGTGATGTCATTTTGTGTTTTCCGTCGCATTTAACACACAAATAATGTAATGGTATATTCATTACGGTAAAACTTTCCCACTTAAATAGGTGTAACACGTAACAAGATTGTTTTTTTTTTTTCTTAAGTAATCCTCTGCAGCAACTGTTAAATTTGGATCCTGGGATATTTATCTAATTTGTACACTGAAAGAGTGTGCATGTTTAAATAATGTCTGATAGTAATCGTTAATCATTTAAAGTCTCTTACTTACGATAATCTACGTGGATATTTGGATGATAATCGCGGAAAGTAGATGAAATTGTTTGGAATGCTGGGAGAAATTCGGCAAAATTGCAACAAATTGTGCTAAAACTGTAATACATTGTGAGACATGGGTTTCTCCTGGTGTATACAACATTCAAATAATGTACGGGAATCCAGTCAGGGGACGTTGTTGAGATCTCCAAATATTTTTACAGGTGTACACCTTGTCAACTGCAGCAAATGACCGCTGGGCAAGGGATTTTAAAACATAAGTTTGCTGAGCCATATCTGAAAGATAATACACACACACACGCACACACACAAACACACACACATACACGTTCCTTAAAGAGTAGTGTAGTCACATAGCCGAAGATCATCGGCATCAGAAGTTACCGATAGTAAAAATTAATAATTGGCATGTGTGATGGCATTAACTCTGTTCCTCTGTTTTTTGACAAGGGAAAGAGCAGGATACTGTGGAGAAATTTAACAAAAACATAACTGCTTCCTTAATACTCTATATCAATAGCTGGAACTGCATGCCAGATTCTCCATGCTGTTATAATTCATAGGATGATAAGTGCCAACAGCATATTTCCTCTGCTGTTGTTAAGTGTATGTGATGCTTATGCTCAGTACACCTGTCATCCATAGGCCTCATATTCTGAACGATCTAAAATTAAGATCCTTTTAGGTAACGTAAAGGATGATCTTGGTTTGTGTAAGTTAGGTGTCTGCTGTATTGCTTGCATATATGGCATGTCATACGTTAGTCAGAGTATCAGGACTGTGAAGGAGCTTTATATTGAGCAGAAGCATCACACATGCTTAAAGCAACCGATTAGATTTGCTATTTCGATACATTTTTGGGCGCTGGTCGTCCTATGGAATATAGGAACATAACGATTCAGGCATACACTTCCACTTATTGGGATGGCGCTTTTAAGGAAGCAGTTGCAATTAAATTATCAAGTAACCTTACATACAGAAGTGGGCATTTTCTTTGAAATTCTGCGACTCCTGCTCTCTCCCTTGTCAAAAAACAGGTATATATAATTTCAAACAGTTAATAGAAAATAGGTTTCTAAAACTACTTTACAAGTTTCAGTCAAATGAAAAACGAAAAAGTTATCTTATGTCTAAAATCTTACCGCATATCTGGTAGTGTTACTAGGTGGTTTGTGAAAGTTTCCCAGCTTACGGTTTTTTTTAATCAGAAACCAGACGTTGGGATTAGGGACGTAACCATGTTAATGAAGTCACAATGCCTCCTGCTGTTTTGATCCTCACTACTGAGAGAAAAAAGAACATAACTTCGCTGGTTTAGACCCGAGCATTATATCGTTACTGGGCAATAAAAGTCATCTTTAATGCAATATGTAAATAAAATATGTGATAAATCTATCTACTGTCGAAGCTAGACATTAACTTGGCGTTTTGTGTGTTTAAATTCTCGTTGTCTTTATCTATCAACGAAGGATAACTACGTCATCGTGCATGTCCCTTACAAGGGATAACAAAAGTATGCAGGTATTGTTATTATCAATGCGTTTTAGCCGGCCATTGTGGCCGAGTGGTTCTAGGCGCTTCAGTCCAGAACCGCGCTGCTGCTACGGTCGCACGTTCGAATCCTGCCTCGGAGATGGAAGTGTGTGATGTCCTTAGGTTAGTTAGGTTTAAGTAGTTCTAAGTCTAGGGGACTCATGACCTTAGATGTTAAGTCCCATAGTGCTCAGAGCCATTTGGAACCATTTGAAGTGCGTTTTAGTCACAACGGCAGTTTGGGTAGCAAACGAATTAGTCCGCAACGAGCCATTTCTGACCAAGGGTGTCTCACATTAAAACACGCAGCCAACAACCCTATGTGACCTATGAAAGCTTGTCTCTTAAACCCGGATCCATCCTTTATTTTCTCTCTGTATAATTTGCGTGTCACTTATTGGCAGACAGAAATATAGAAGCACACCTTGCTCTCAATAGAGCAAAAAACGATATTTTAGAAAAAAATATTATGATTTAACGTTATTCCGGATAGCGCGTTGCTCTGTAGACAACGCTGCCAAAATTTTCAATCGCTGCGTCCTTGATATTACAAATGTAGCAAAATTCAGATGTACGTAATATACGTCTTATAGATGGTAAAGAACCACATTCAGTGAACTGCGGTGTTAGAAACTGAACCGTTACCATGTCTACAGTCTTGTAGACCACAGCTTATGAATAACTGGTTTCAAAAGAAGGATATGCTCCCTGCCAAAGATGAAATGCGTTATCCGAAAAATTCTCTGAAAGACATTATCCGAAAAATTCTCTCAAAGTTGATATTTTTACAGTCTATCAACAAAATGTTGTGGAAAATTCAAAGTTAAATATTGGGGTAGTTATTAATTAATAAACATAAAATTACATCTATTTTATTTTACTTTTTAGCTCAGTTAAGTAAATCGATGTATTGGAGTCAGTTGTTGTCGAAAATGATATATTCAGATGTTGATGAGGAATCCGAATTCAGCATCAATGATTTCCAAAACTGCATATCCCTAGTGCCTGCATAGACCCTACACATAATCTGATCCTTCCCGTGATAGGTTTTCACATGTTTCTCTACACTTGTTACACGACTGGAGTCATTATTTTACAACCATGACTTGTAAAAGCGCAGCAGACAAAAGAGGCAAAAGGTCTGACGTTTTCACAATATATATAAATGACCTAGTAGATAGTGTGGGAAGTTCCATGCGGCTTTTCGCGGATGATGCTGTAGTATACAGAGAAGTTGCAGCATTAGAAAATTGTAGCGAAATGCAGGAAGATCTGCAGCGGATAGGCACTTGGTGCAGGGAGTGGCAACTGACTCTTAACATAGACAAATGTGATGTATTGCGAATACATAGAAAGAAGGATCCTTTATTGTATGATTATATGATAGTGGATCAAACACTGGTAGCAGTTACTTCTGTAAAATATCTGGGAGTATGCGTGCGGAACGATTTGAAGTGGAATGATCATATAAACTTAATTGTTGGTAAGGTGGGTACCAGGTTGAGATTCATTGGGGGAGTCCTTAGAAAATGTAGTCCATCAACAAAAGAGGTGGCTTAGAAAACCCTCGTTCGACCTATACTTGAGTATTGCTCATCAGTGTGGGATCCGTACCAGATCGGGTTGACGGAGGAGATAGAGAAGATCCAAAGAAGAGCGGCGCGTTTCGTCACAGGGTTATTTGGTAACCGTGATAGCGTTACGGAGATGTTTAGCAAACTCAAGTGGCAGACTCTGCAAGAGAGCCGCTCTGCATCGCGGTGTAGCTTGCTCGCCAGGTTTCGAGAGGGTGAGTTTCTGGATGAGGTATCGAATATATTGCTTCCCCCTACTTATACCTCCCGAGGAGATCACGAATGTAAAATTAGAGAGATTCGAGCGCGCACGGAGGCTTTCAGACAGTCGTTCTTCCCGCGAACCACACGCAACTGGAACAGAAAAGGGAGGTAATGACAGTGGCACGTAAAGTGCCCTCCGCCACACACCGTTGGGTAGCTTGCGGAGTATAAATGTAGATGAAGATGTACCTCCTTTCGTTAATGAAATGCATTATCTACTATGTACTTATTTACATTAGGCGTGTCATTTTTCCTAAGTTATCCTGCTCTTCCTTCAGTTTTATCTTACAAAGCTTATCTCTTTCATCATCTATTTAGCCTGCAAAGTCAGTCTCAACCTAATGCCATTTTTGAAACTTTCGGCAACTTCTGATTCTTTTAACTTACCCTGGTCCCGTTTCCTAAATATCCTGCCTTTCTCCAATTCCTGGAGTTTTATATTTGCAGTTCGTATTTAGTATATTATCGTCAGTGTCCACTTCTTACCTAGAAATATTTTTCATTTTAAAGTCTTGTTTCGAAGACTTTGTCTTGCCATTACTTTATCTGTCCACAACTTTCCGGTGTCTGGAGGTCCCTTCCTTGTATACAATCTTATTTCATAATTCTCAAACCAAGTATTAGCCATGCTTCAATTATGCTCTCCGCTAAATTCTTGCAGGCAGCTTTCTTTTTTACCTCCAGTCCATCTTCTCCTCCATCTCTCACCTCTCTGGTGTCGAATTCCAGTCCTACACTACAATTAAAGTTTGCTGTACCTTGACTATATAAATATTCTCATGTTCAGAAAAATAACAGAACACCTTGAGCGACGGGATGTGGGATGTTCATATTCACATGACACGTGCATTAGTATGTCCTGCAGAAATGATCAGCTCTTCATTCACCTCGTTTCAGCGTGTATCCTGTTGCTTAGTAGACATTGGGTCCTCCATGAGCCCTGATAACTTGTTCCATGCGTGATGGCATCGATGCGTATAAGACGCGAATGTGGAGTAGCCACCTATATATATATAGAGCACATCTTTATTGGCTGGCACTGTGTCACATCGCTGCACTCGTCGTTTCACCATATCCCATACATTTTCGACTAGAGAAAAGTCTGGTGATCTGGCGGGCCAGAACAAATGTCTCACATTCGTAACAACAAGAAGGTATGTGTTCGTGCAGCAACATGTGGTCGTGCATTGTCTTGCTAAAAAATGGCGTCTGGAGTGTTGTGCGGAAAGGGGTACGAGACGGAGGATGTCATTCACATAGGTCATAATGGTCGCAGTGCTCTGTACCACTGTGATTTGGGGTGGCATCCAGTAGCATCCCACACCACGAGGTCACGGGTTGGTGAAGCACGTTTCGTGCAAGTGCAGTCATTGTGATGCCGCTCCGCCATCGTTTTGAAACAAACAGAAACTGGATTCATCCGAAAGTACTATCCGATGCCTTTCCTGTCCCCTGTGACGTCATTCCATACACAATTGCCGTCTACCATGTTCCTGCAAATTCGTCAAAGGTGGGCTGAGAAACGGATGAACTGCACATAACCCATGTCGTAAGAAGCGGCGACGCACTGTCACCTCTCATAGTGTACCATGTGTTACACTGTTCCACTCTTGCGCAAAAGTTGAGGAGAACGCAGATCTGTCCTGCAATACCATTCAGACGGGGTGTCGATCTTCTGGGGGTGGTCTCGGTGGTGCGACCCGACCAATCTTGTTGTGTTCTATGGCCTTCCGCGAACCATTCTGCGCACGCTTGTTGCACTGCCGAAACACTTCGTCACACACGAGCAGCAGCTTCCGGTTTTGTGCATCACATTCTCTCATGCCAATAATGCGTTGTCTTTCACACTCACTGATATGACGATACGATTCCCGCATGCGTTTGCGAGTCATCCTGCACATTGTCTCAAGTGATACTGCACCTTCGGTGTATAGCGACAACGAGAGCCACAGACACATTTTACCGGTAGGTGGTGTTGCGATGCGATATCGATGTTGACCTTGAACCCGCCGGCCGACATGGTTGAAATGCTAATAATTTCCGCAGAACACAGTAACGTAAATAACCAGTGAATGTAAGGGTCCTATCTCCAGTCGTTCACGACGTTCTGCTTTTTTTCTGAATATGGGTGTAATTTTCATCGTCCCATCACATCTTCTTTCAATCTGTTCAACTACGTAGCTAGGTGACACATAAACTTGTAGTAAAGTGGCGGGAGCTGACTTAATATCTATCTTGGCAACGATAATGTGTTCACTATGCTGCTCAAAACAGGTGACTATTAGGTTTACTCCTGCGTTATTCCTATTTCATTTTGTGTTGCTAATGCTGCACTTCACTACTGCCCGCTGCATTTAGCTCTGTCTTATCGATCTCTCTTTTTAAATTCTCTAAGAGCGTTGCACGCCCCAACCCGCAGAAAGCCAAAATTATTTTTCTTAATGACAACGTACTCCTGAGTAGTCTCCGCCTGAAGATGGGTATAATTTAACCCAGGGTATGCTCTCACCTATAAGCCGTACAGCAGAGTTTCAAGTCCATCAGAAAACATAACAACTTTAGCTACCGATATGGTCCGCAGTAGTAGCACAACGAGACCATGCTGGAAAATGTTAGAAAACCACAACAGTCAGCCAGCCAGACCCTGCAACTCCCTTCGAAGACAGGTGTGCCATTATCTTCAAGACCGCACATAAATTTTTATTGAGAAGCAAAATAAAAAATGTATCAAGCGAATTTTGTTTAGCTACTGGGGAAAGTTAAACTGCATGGTTGTCTTCTTTGTAAGATTTTCCATTACTAAAATATGAACAGTAGTAACGTTTGTAAACGGCCTTCTATATTTTTAATCGGTAGTCCTCTTCCTCCACTGAGAACCTGTTCAGAAATGTATAAATTGTTCACACACGCACACCATTTAGGTTTTATGAAACAGGAAAGTGGATTTTAATAGCCACAAAAAATGAGTAGAGCGTCTTCGAACAGAAAAATATTTTGTTAGTCAAGATAAACGGGACACAATGTATATGTAAGTAGTTTACTGTATGTTGATGGAGTGAACGGCTGTTGCTTAACTACTCTGTTAATTGCCTACTCTGCGGATCATACCTTCGACATGATGTGAAATTTTCCTTTGAGTTTACGTACAAAGAATTTCCACGTTATGGAAACTTTCAGATACAAAGCAGAGGGGGAAAACGTGGCAGATGGAAGAAAAGTAAGTAAACTAAACAGTTCCAAAAGTGATCACCATTACTGCTAATACATGTATCACACTTTGAGACAAGACGATCAATGTCTTCACGGCAAAATGTTTTTGATTGCCATCAAATGGGTGAAATAGCTCTAAGCACTATGGGACTTAACATCTGAGCTCATCAGTCCCCTAGACTTAGAACTACTTAAACCTAATTAACCTAAGGACGTCACACAATCCACGCCCGAGGCAGGATTCGAACCTGCGAACATAGGAGCAGCGCGGTTCTGGACTTGATTGCCTTCGGAAACATGATTGTAGCCGGGCGCATCTCTCCTTTTTCCGAAGCGTATCGACGGCCTCGAATATCTTTCTTGAGGAATTCAGAAACATGGAAATCGCATGGGGAGCGATCAAGACTCTGTGGGGAATGTGTAAGGACCACCAAGCAAACTTTTGCAGTCTAATCAACTTTCTTTGAGATGAATAGGTACACGCCAAGGTACAATCAAACTTCCTTAGACAACCGTGAACATTTTTCTATGAAAACACTGAGCATCTTGTATTACAGTAATGATGGTTACTTTTGAAATAATTAACAGTTTACTTATTTTTCATCAACTATCTCGTTTTCATTTGACTACCCCTTATAGATAAAAAGTATAAGTAGCAATAAGAGAACTCAGAATTACAGAAAGTGTGCTGAAGATGTTAAAATTCAACTTACGCCACTTTTTGCAGCAATGTCTACCTGCATAATCTGTTCAGAATATTTCGTAAACAAAAACCGCACAAAGCTTCTATGAAGTCATGACATGGTTCTGCAAATTTTCCACGTGCCCATTTCACCAATCCCATGCTGTTTGTGCAAAGTACACCAAAAACAATAATGCTTGCCAAGAGATACACTTCAGTCGGCACTAGTGTCTTGAGCACAGTACCTTTTCACACGAACGAATAAAACGAAATCAATTGCTGTCAGATTACGTTAAGGGGAGTCTCCATCGATCACGTTGTTTCTCTGCATGTAGGCCGAATTTCCTATCCTAAAATATTAACACCTAGGTTTATAACTAATAATTTTCTTACATCGTACAAGCAACGATTCTATGGTTTTCACAACATGCGAGTATGTTTTTTTCCACCGGAAGTTCCGTGTCTAAAACTCCTACATTTGCTCCTCTCTATCACATCTGAAGTTAGATTCATTAACATTATGGACCTGCTATGTGTGTGATTCGCTGCTGCAGTATTACTTAAAGCATATCTGTTACACTGAAATGCCTTAAAAAGTAAAAGGTAGGAAAGAAACACATTTCCATTCTCACATTTTCTAGAGATGTACTAAACATAATTTTCACTGTAATAACAATGACCTGCTTTGTATCTGACGGGATTGGTGTGTGTGTCACTAAAACGATTGGTAGTTGGGCTAAGACTATTCTAAATGAGATGTACACCTGTTCACTTCATCTACTTAAAACAATGGTTTTGACGGTCACAGTAGTCAATATGCGTTCATCTACCCAGGATGTTTCTTCTGCACTATTTACAACGTCATTTAGACGGAAATGTACGTATATTCCTTCTTCCACGTTTTTAATCTCAGTTATCGTTCTACAGAATCGAAGACATTTACTGACAATATCTGACAACGGAAATGAATTTCCTTTTTCTAGATGTTGCGCACGGAAATTACCTGCTCGCCAAAATAAAAAGCGTTGCAGATGTTTCATGGAGAATCCACCACCTAGTATGCATAGGAGGCAAAACGTTAAATGACGTTTGCCGTTTCCCGAAATAGAATAAAGCAGCTGGAGACGAAAACTAATACGCACTATTCACATCACGAACAAAAATATAACTTGAACGATTCTGCTCATAGGTTAATGAAGTCAAATCAGCCTTTCACCTCAGTCTGAATTCCGAAAACAAAGCAAAGGATTTCTGGTTCAACCTGTAACCATATCACATCTACCGAGAAGAGATATTTCCAACATTATTCGGAAATGAGTTATGTTGATCGTCGGTTGTATTACATTCCAGTGTCACTTGGCACAGTATTCATGTGTCCCCTGTTGCATTCATTGGCCTCTTTACGTTTGGAACATTCTGCATTTACATTACTTTGTGATAGTATGTGATTTCTGTGAAGAACGAAAAATGACATGCCAATTTATGTGAGGTTGTCGGTGTTTGCATCCATCATATGAACAGTACAATAACGACAGTCAGAACTGCTTTTGGTAGAGCAAAAAATGTTTTCAAAATTACGCATCTGATGATTCTGTGAATGAATGTTTGCAATCGGTGTATATTTCTAGTTTTGACTCAGGGCAGTGAGAAGCGAATTTTTAGTGAGGAAATCATTTAAGAGTTCATGGTTGCTGAGAGACTAATTAAAGGAAGCGCAATGGGAATTACTACGGGAGACTCTAATACATATATCGTGGGACAAACTGGAGACAAACTGGAGTGAAAGATGTCATGTTGACAGTAACCAAAATCATGTCGAGCAGGTCAGTTTCATGTAGCCAGGCGAATAATGACAAGAGATATAAACATTTGAGAGCAGTGCGCAGTCTGTGATTGATTTATGGCATTATAAACTATGCGGGAGTTCCAAGGATGTCTATCATGAAGACGGTGAAGATTTAGAGGTGGCGCTTTCAGAGAACCTTTTATGATAATGATAATGATTTTAAGGATAATGGTCCATAATGAGGAAGGGGAGGCGTAGCAGGAGGGGAAGAGGAGAAGTAGGAAGAAGTGTGCCCCAAAGCAACTTTTAATCGAATGACCAATATCTATATCGAAGGCTGGTTCAAATGGCTCTGAGCACTATGTGACTTAACTTCTGAGGTCATCAGTCTCCTAGAACTTAGAACTAATTAAACCTAACTAACCTAAGGGCATCACACACATCCATGCCCGATGCAGGATTCGAACCTGCGACCGTAGCGGTCGCTCGGCTCCAGACCTAGCGCCTAGAACCGCACGGCCACTCCGGCCGGCTATATCGAAGGCAACGACACTAAATGGTGAGTGCAAACTCTTTTACTCACGAGCAGCGTGAATTTGGCAAACTATTTCTTTACGAATGTGGGTAGCGCGATCAATAAACGTGTAGTAACATTTAAATGAGTAATTGGCAGACAGATCTTAACACACAATAAGTAAGTTCTCACTTCTATTCTCTAAGGAGTGAAGAATTAGTCATGTAGTGCTATTACACTGCCCGCTGATTGTTGGGAAACAACAAGTCTCATTCATCGGTCGCTGTGTTTCTGCAGTGTATCGGGTCTCTGCCAGGTAACGGCCCATTTAGCGCCTAGTGTCGAGTTTCCGCTTTGGCCTTCTGACAGAACGTGTCTGAGGCTAAGGTTACAGCAGCCGGTACTAGACACGCAGCGTCAGGAGAACAATGGATACTGCTGAGCACCTCCTGCATCACAATGGAACATATCCGTACATACACACTGTCACCATCTGAGAGTCGAAGGGAAGAACTCAGAGTGTACGGCAGCGAACCGACGCTAAGGACTTCCAGATGTTACCTGCATTTCGTCAACTTAAAACTATCACGTTGAACTACACAATGCACAGCAGATTTTATGATGTTGTACTGAGAGTTTGTTATGTGGCATTTCCAGCGTAACTGTGCCGTTTATTTGAACTGACAATCATTTGCATTCATTTAGAGATTTTGTCTTTTCACAGTAATTTTAAGACTTAAGCTTACAAATAGTTTCCTTCCTCTATAGTCTGTGTAACGTAACAACACCAGGAACACTTAAACATTTGACTTCCTGTTATCTATTCTGTAAGTAAAAAAATACAAATGTGACTGTGTATGACAGTTTATACATGTTATTGTTATTATTAATAACATTTGAATAGTCTAGGTTTTATTCTGTAGAAGACAAATTGAGAAGTGGCTATTAAATTTATTAAATACTGCGACACTCTACATGTTGATTCTTCCAGGAGGGAAACATGCCTTTACGTTTTTAACGTGATGTTTGATAACGAGACAGAGGATGTTCAAGCTGTTAGTCCTACTACTCCTTCTGAAACTGTACCTGAGTGTTCAGACAAGATTATGAGGTTACGAACCCATCTTTTGCCTTGAAATGTACCCCCAGACACCGAACAACGCCCATTAATGGCGCAATTTGACTTCAGAGAATACGTTTCGGGGGGAATGGAGTTACTAGGAAATAACACAACTTAGTTTTGAACTAGGGTATTTAATGCACGCCTCACTCCACACTGCCCCAAAGTTTGTTAAAATTGGGCCTTATCAGCCAAATAGAGAGCTCATGTGGTGGGAGCAATAATTTTTGATAACGCCATCTCTGCCGTCGTATTATTCGTGGATATCCATGTGTGCTGGGTTTTATTGTATTGATGGAAGTTCTTCGGGGAAGATAAATTCAGGTGATATAAGGGTAGGTACCGTAGCACCTGATTTTCATGAAACAAACGGTTGAAATGTCAAATCTCACATTTGTCAGGAGAATTAAAATACAATGTATGACTTTTTGTACATAAATTATTTGTATCCAAAAAGTTGATGTTACCACGAAATTTAGTTGTATCCAAGTAATTGATAATACCATAAAATTATGCAGTTCATCTCAATACTGCAAAAAGTAATCAGATAGATTAGGAATAAATAATTGTTTAAGAATATTCTGGGTGCCATACCAAGAATCTTACTGGTTCTAAGTGCCAATAAGAAAGTTTTTCTTTCAAGTGTCATTAATACTAGGGCACTAAGTTTTATTTATGATAATACAGAAACACGACAGTAACTTTTTTTCACTAGTGGCACGGTTGTTAACAAAAATTAGCTTTCGTTTATCTCAATTTTTTTCATTTTCTCTCTTTGTTCAGTGAAAATCCTTGAAAAGTCTGAGCTAACAGTGAAACGGTATATCATTTCACTTGTAACTGCACTTACGGTAAGTCTAAAACAAAATATAATTTAGAAAACTACACCAGGTAATCCCAGCAATAAATGAATTCAAGCATTAAGTGTGAAATCGTAATTACTACTTTCGGTTTTTTTGGAACATTGTTCCAGGAAAACAGCGATCCATCACAACTTATTTAGTAAACACAGTGGTGGTCTCATGTAAGTTGTTAATTTTTATTTGTAAATGACCGGTTTCCATCTTCTAAAGAGATCATCATCAGATCAACATTCCTTGAAGACAGTGGGGATCGCTGGGGCCGAACATGCTGTCTGTGCTGGCGTGGCGAACACTCCTTAGAACAGTGTTCTACACGCCAGCACAGTACTGTCTTGAAGAATGTTGATCTCATGATGATCTCTTTAGAAGATTGAAACCAGTCAATCACAAATAAAAATTAACACCTTACATGAGACCACCACCGTGTTTACTAAATAAACTACTACGTTCAATATATTACCTGAGTAAAGCATATGCAGAAAGTTTATATTATTAAATGACAAAAATAAACTTACCAACCCCATTATTCATTGACTGTTTATCAGAAAATCTATCTGTCTTTCTCTTTCCATAATGTTTTCAAGGCACAAGTCGTTTCTCTCTACACATCTCGAAATTATTTGTACTATCTTTGAAACTCAAATCATCTCCTTCCGCTTCAAAGATGTTTTATTCACGCAAACAAGAGCTTATATGCACTGAGCTTACCATACAAACTGTGCATCAATTACATGGAGAGGAGCTTGACGTATAGGGCACGGAACTCCATAGGGAAACACTGTACGATACAATGAACATGCAACATCTGGTGATGACTCTTTGAAAGATTTTCTCCATCATTTGGCCCTCTCAACATCTCTAGGGATATTCATCGAGCAACGACAACATGACAGCACTGAAAAGGCGTTTTATACAAAAATGGTTGAGTGGTTGACATTTCCACACTGTAAATATTAAATATTCATACACTTAGCTAAGGTACTTGTTATAGAAACTGTGAACAAATGATTGGGGTAAGATAATGAATTCGCGAAGCCCAAACTTACGAAGAATCCTTGTTTCTTGCATGTTCAAATTGGACTCACCAAGTCCAAAAGACAAACATCGAATTAGAAAGTTAACATCCCGTTCAAACTTCATGCTACTAATGTATGTAAAAATAAATTCAGAAACTGGTGAAGAACAGGATTTCTCATGAGAGAATAAAGGATACGATTTTAGACAATTTCAATACCCCCGCAGTTTTATCTCATGTAAGTACACCCTGACTGCTCGCAGCTTGCTGCAGTGTCAACATTATCTGCGAAGTTGTTGGTCGATAGCTACCATAGCAAATACACAGAACAAGAGTCTTAGTCACTGCTGCTGAGATGTAATGCCCAGGACAGAAGACAAACGAGAGGATGCCTGTTGCTTCAAATTGCAGAGGTCGTCCAAACGGAAAATAAGTGCCCAGAGCTCTGACTGGTCAGTGCCTGTCACAACTGTCGCGTCGCTACAATAGGTACCGGCACTTTCCTGTTTGCAAATACGAACCTCTCCCCCAAACAGAGACAGCTGGTGAGTGATTGCTTGTGAGTCAACAAGTGAAATGCGCATTGCGTACCGTTGCACGATTTGTGAACGGCGTTCGCGACAAGACGGCCCCCATTCAAACTACTTAGTCATGCAAAACCGTGGTGTGTAAGGGAGAGCGTAATAAGAGACTTTTGGCCTTGCAGCGGGTTGTCGATCACTACACTGCAAGGTATTTTGACTAGATAGCTGACAGCAGGTGAGACACTGAAGACTTCCGCAATTTATTAGCGCTCTTTGCGTGTTCGTAAAGATGTTGGTGACAGACTGACCCCAGTGCCCGGCAGGTAGAGCCACCGCTGGCGAAACTGCGGAACTCCGCAAAACTCAGAAAAGGCACTTTTCCTTGGCTTCTGACGTATTCTGTCGTCTTCGAACAGAGAAAATCGTTGAAATGAAGGGGTGCCACGTATTACCCAAATTTTACACTTTATTATGGTTCATCAGATTTCCCGTCTTGCGTATAACGATGGATTCCAAAGTTACGCTAGTTTTGTTTTATCGTGTTCCATTGAACCTTCTATGTAGATCCCATTCTCAGCAACAACGAACATTGTTCGTGGTAATAGACTATTATGTTGCTGTTCTTGATCGCAGCGTTCTTCCGTTGCGAGCGTAATTGGGCCTATTAAACCATATCATATCGACAACTTATTCATTAAATCCTAGCCTTCCTAATAAGAAATCGTCTTCACTGGTACCTAAAAGTTTGCAGTCGTAGTTACTGGGCGGCAAACCTCTTTAACTAAAAATATCTGGAGGACCGTGACCATCTTGAAGGAAAGGTAGGGATTTTCCGGCGTTCTCTCGTGTTTATTAAATTCCTGGCTTTTGGCTTTGGTCACGCTTTGTTGATCTACGAAATGGAAATCCATATTCTTTTAACACTATCTTCAGGTGAGCGAGGAATTGACGCATACTATCTGGATCCGAAAATGTGGAGGCTCTGTGTGCAGTTCTTTCAAGCACACTCATGGTTTTCGATGTATGATGAGATCTTGACGATTGTGGATGCAAATCTGTATGGGTGGGTGTATGATAATCTGTATGGCGAAGAGAGCCAGCATTCTTCTGTCAGACCGACGTCCGGAAATGTCAGGCAACCATCTTCCTGAAACTTTCTGACAGATAAAAACTGTGTCCCGGATCGGGAATCGAACCTGGGACCTCCGTCTTTCGCGGAAAAGTGGTCTACCAACTGAGGTACCCAAACACGAAATGCGGAAATTTGTCTCAGTAAGTTTTTCCTGAATTCATTAATATAGGGAATGTTTACAGTTATTGATATTCCACGAAATATTAGAGTAGGAATTTAGAAAGGTGTCCAGCGTAATAAAGACTTCATTTACATGGAGTTTCGACTTGATTCACCACTTGGATATTTACTAAAGTGGCTAGGTTACACCAACAAAACTACAGATAACCAATAGCTTAAGCATAAAATAAACGATAGTTCTGAAACTGGTGACCGTTGTAAGTACTGGTACCGCAGTTCTGAGAAGAAAACGTTCTATTGAAGCATCACACAGGTGAGACATGAAAATGCAGAATTACAGATGCGGCGAATTAGGTTCTTTGGAATTCCGACAGCAATGAAAGTGATAAAGAAATTTTTCTTAAACCGCGGGTAATTTACAATTTACTGCTTAAAGAGAACATTAGCTTATATTTTGTTTTGAGAAGTACTGCCTTACAAATTAGACTGCCAGATAACGTAAGAACGCACGGTTGTATAAATACTGTTTAGCCATTTTTTAACTTTAAATTCGCAGCGTAAGTGTTTTTCTGTTGCTGAAGAAGACGACTATCAAGTATGATATTAACTTGAATCTCTAAAAATTTCTTAATGTAGCGACTAACGCATCTTCATCTGAAGTGGTTGTAGACAGGTCTGAGATAAATTATTCACTGCCTTGATCAAGAAGTGAGTATCAGCGCCTTGCAGCTCTCATGTCTACAAGGACGAGACATCGTTTCTCACATCTTTTATCAGCAGAGATGCTCTAGCCCCTTCAAAATTAATTTAGGTGAGCAAGCGTAAATTTGTAATCTAAATTTTAACACTAAATTGTGACTGTGTGATGTTAATATTTTCCAGACAGTATTGTAAAAGAGTTTACAACTTTATAATTTTTTTAACATTTTCTCATTGGTAAGATTGACCCTCTTTGTTGAAGACAGACAGTGACCGCAAACAGACTACAGCGCATGTGCTCACTGTCCACTTCAATAAGGGAGCATCGCCGCATATTTACTCTTTCATTTTCAAAGACAGTCAATCATTTTTGTAGACATTTTACCCTCCTGTAAGGATTGTCATTGCGCTACACCTCAATTCCACTACGTGAGAAACAAAGTACATGGTGCCTCGAGAAACTAGACGCAAGCAGTCAACGCGAAACTGGAAACAAAGTGCCGAGTGTATTTTCTTTACAGGGTATGTGTGGCCACGTGAACTCGGAGATAAACTTATGTGTGGCCACGTGAACTCGGAGATAAACTTACGTGTGGCCACGTGAACTCGGAGATAAACTTATGTGTGGCCACGGGAACTCGGAGATAAACTGAGTAGTATCAATGCCCTTAAATATGAATTTATTTGGGGAATGGACTCACAAAAGTTGTAGCATGCTTACTACAGCGATTTAATGACTCCTTTGAGTGCGCGAACAATGACTGGAAGAAAGGATTGCACACTTA
Organism: Schistocerca nitens; assembly: GCF_023898315.1. NCBI lineage: Eukaryota > Metazoa > Arthropoda > Insecta > Orthoptera > Acrididae > Schistocerca > Schistocerca nitens. The sequence continues at coordinate 672,712,008 of NC_064618.1, forward strand.
CCATGGATGTGAATTTTCCCGTCAGCGTGATGACTCCACGATCGAAGGCATGGCCAGAGCGTGGCTCAAGGACAATTCCTTCAGTTTTCTATGGCAAGAGAGCTTGTACACTAGTCTAAGAAGATAACTATTACCAAGTCAAAGGCACCCAGCCGTGTGGTGTTACCGTCGATATTTAGAATAGGGCGATTACACAAGGAAGGAGGGAGAGAGTTGGTCGCTGACGAAAACAGGTAGATGCTAAGTGTGGATGATGTTAATTAGAAAGGAACGCTCTGGGGAAATAGGGAACGAGAGGAAGTTGAGGGCGCGATCAGCCATCTGATTCATGCAAGTGTAAAGTACTGAGATATTTCATCCGTGTTAGACGAGGACGTAATTGTAGACAAACGAATTAAATATTTTTCAATCGCTTTCTAGAGAAGGACGCTCTACAAATCAAGTACATTAATAGAGTAGTGATAGCGTTCGTAAATGTGGCGAAAACTTGTTATTATAAGTGTATACGGATCAAGTAAATAAACCACATCGTACGAATTCGCAATTGCGAATAAGGACTACCATCAGCTGTAGAATGGAGTGACGACAGTGAAAATTTGTGCCGAACCGGGACTCGAACTCGGATTTCCCACTTATTTTTAGCCGGAAGCCCGGGGTCGTGTCTTAGTCGGGCACAAATTTTCATTGTCGTCATTCCATTCTACATGTGATGGTAGTCCTTATTTTCAATTGCGAATTCATGTGTGTGTGGTTCATAACGACTGTGAGAGCCGCAGTGCCTGTTCCCTTAGACATGCATGCATGTCAAAATGGCTCAAATGGCTCTGAGCACTATGGAACTTAACATCTGAGGTCATGAGTCCCCTAGAACTTAGAACTACTTAAACCTAACTAACCTAAGGACATCACACACATCCATGCCCGAGGGAGGTCTCGAACCTGCGACCGTAGCGGTGGCGCGGTTCCAGACTGAAGCGCCTAGAACCGCTCGGCTACAGCGGCCGGCGCCATGCGTGTCTAAAGGAACTTTTCATCGTAATCAGAATAACACAGTCACTGCAATATCGCAAGTAAATAAAGGTTATTTGACGTGTATGTTTCTCTTCATATGTTTTTCTTCGCAATAATTGGTTCCCTTTTGGTACCCTTAAATTTTTTGTGTTTAATAGGGGCCCAGATTTACTGCATTTCCCCCGTTTAAAGGATGACCAGCACACCTTTGATACTGAATGCGTTAGATGGCCTAAAAAAGTTCAATAGGATTATAAACCTTGTATTGCGGAGTAAGATAGCAAAGTGAGGATGAGCAGCATAATTTGCAATCTATGAGATTTGGGAAGAGGCAGTTAGTTCTTGGGGCGTTTGCAAGTGAGACCCGTGAGTTATATATCAAGGGAAGGTAGTTTTTGATGGAGGTCAACAACATGCATAGTGTGTCTCCGAATTCTATCGGGAGAAACGTTCCTTACAGTCGCTCTATACAATATACCTGCCACTTTCCATGTTCTGACACCCGTTAGGAGCTGCCTTATTTCCTTGTGCTTGGGACAGGAGGACCCGTTACAAGCCTGGAATGTGTGGCAGCTGCAAAGGCTGCGAACTCCACGTCTTCTCTTCCACGCACTACCAGGAGAGACTGAGAAAGTTCTCAGCAGAAACACAGACGCAAAGAGGAATACAAATGAGAGGTAGATCAGGCCGGAAGTATAGTACAAAGGTTTGTAATTGGAGGAAATGTATCACAGGCTCGTGCATTGGGTGAATGCAGCCCAAACCTTTCAGTGAAGCGGAATTCATGTCGCACAAGAGCTTGCTTCATTACCTAAATAATTGCTGACTTCTGTTAGGCTGTTTACCTTGGACACGCCTGGTGTCTTAGTTGAACAAAGCTCCGGCTGATTAGTTTGCTGGTGTGTGCCGAAAATCAGACGTCACAAGTTATGGTTTGCGGATGAGCTCCTGGTTCTGCAGTCACCGTGTGGACGCAACTGCCAGCCATCACTCAGATGTACTCTGAAATCGCCACAGGTAGTTACCGTCACACAGTAGCGCGAGGTAAAAGCCTCTGCGGTACCCAAGCATGTCTGACGGTAGAGATAAATCAGCAATTAGCCGGTCCTGTTTATCAGTGATAGAAGCAAGTCACATTTTTCCCGGAAATTGCCTAAGAGTGAACATGGAAACAAGAGAGACATTGGCAGTGTTCGCCCCTACAATTATGTACCGCTTAAGCTCTCTCTGTTCTCTCCAGTGATTCATTCTTACAAAAATCAAGAATTTCTTATAATGTATTGTGTATAGATTTATTAGGTTGGTGAATAATTTCGATGCGGTTTTGTTTTGCATGTTAACATTCCGTTTTCTGTGAATTCCTTTATCTGTTGTAATGTTTATTTGTAGTTAACTGTTGATATTTGAGTTAACATATTGGCATTTCGTCACCTGGAGACAGTAAGTGGAGATGTGAACGCTATAAAGTGGAGTGCCAAGTGAAGAAATGGCAACATTTCCGACATGTTCTTCTGTTTGAGTTCAATAGAGGGGTGACAGCAGCGGACACAGCCAGAAACAAAGGGGATTTGTACGGGGACAGTGCCACTGGACAGAGGACGGCTGGAAAATGCCTCCGAACGGTTAGGGAGGCCCTCGGGGGTTGATGAAGATCGTTTAAATGCATTAATCGACAATGAGCCACGTCAATGTACTAGAGAACGGGAAAATGTGATTAATTGTGATCATTCCGCCATACTGCCACATTTGCGTGCAGTGGTGAAGATTCAAAACTCGAATGTACCATTACCACGCGCTCGATACCAAACTAACAAAAATCTGCGGGTGGGCATATGTGCATCTCTGCTTGCTCATCATCAGTTGGCTCTTAAACAACACCTACCACTCCTATCCTGTATCGTTACTGGTGACGACAGCTGGTGTATTTGTAGTAATGTAAGCAAGAGGAAGGAATAGTGGAGCCCAACAAAGCAGCAAATCCCGGTGAAAAGATCTGCACGCAACTACATAAGATAATGTTATGTATCTGGTGGAACAGCGACAGTGTTGCGTACTATGGATTGCTTCTCCGAACTATAACCATCATTTGTGGAATTTACTGTCGACAACTGAAGTGTCTTGCTGATGTAATCCAATAAAAACGACCAGGAAGACTGCATGAAGTGATGCTATTCAACAATAACGCGCGCCCACATTCTGCCAGACTGACAAAGTATATTATGCAGGAGTTGGGTTGGGAAGTCATCCCGCACGGACATTATTCACCTGATCTTGCTCCCTCAGATTTTCATCCTTCCGCTCTCTATCGAAAACCTTCAAGGAACTTCCTTTCCTGATGAAAATGCACTCCGAAAAAGGTTATTCGCCAACGGCAAAGAAACATTTTGCACGCTGGTCTCCTCCAGAAACACTAAAGGTGATTTTGATCCGACGACGGCATATAGCACCTGGGAAGTAGTACTTGTCCTGATAATGGTTACAACGTCGTCCTCCAACAGACAGCGTAGTGGCATAACTACTGGAGCGCCAATTGTGTCTACCTTTTAATAAGGAACGCTTCCTGTCAGAAGACTCAGTGCGGTGCGAGCTCTTGAAGCAAACAAGCAACGACGCCACGGACCGCACTCGTGCTTCCTATTGCCAACTGTGCGAGCTTCGAAGGGGTTAAATCGTTCGGAGAACTGCCACACAAGTTGCACGTGCAGTGTCAGTTGTGGAACCATGCTGATATGATTTGTCACATGAATATTCTCACACCAGTAGACGAGGTTCTGGACTGGAAGGTGGAATGACGCGCCGTGATCTTCAGCGATGAATGCAGTTTCCCGTTTCTGGCTGCACGCAAGTGACGGTCGTTTGCCAGTACGAGGTAGATCCGGTGAGCACTGTCTCGTAGGAAGCATTCACCCAAGAATGGTCTGGTGTGTGTAAAGCTACAACTCTCGTTCACCTTCGGTGTTTCTGAAGGAGACACTAACCAGCGTGCAGCATGTTATTAGAGCCGTTTCTTTGCCGCTCTTGCAACAGAAAGGTGATGTGTTGCTCCAATAGAATAACGCGGACGCACAACACATTTCCCGTGAAACTCAACGTGCTCTGCAGGACGTGCAGCAACGTTTCCGGCACGATTTCCGTACTTGTCTCCAATCGAGCACATGTGGGGGTATGCTGGGACGAGAAGTGACTCGTCAACCAACAACTCTTTCATAAGGAGATTTTCACTCTGCAGCGGAGTGTGCGTTGATACGAAACTTCCTGGCAGATTAAAACTGAGTGCCGGACCGAGAATCGAACTCGGGACCTTTGACTTTCGCGAGAAAGTGCTCTACCAACTGAGCTACCCAAGCACGACTCACGCCCCGTCCTCACAACTTTACTTCTGCTAGTACATCGCGTCTTACCTTCCGAACCTTGCAGAACTACCACTCCTGAAAGAAAGGATATTGCGGAGACATGGCTTAGCCACAGCCTTTGGGATGTCTCCAGAATGAGATTTTCACTCTGCAGCAGAGTGTGCGCTGATATAGGAGACGACGTACTAGCAGATAGTAAAGTTGTGAGGACGGGGCTTGAGTCGTGCTTGGGTAGTTCAGTTGGTAGAGCATTTGCCCGTGAAAGGTAAAGGTCCCGAGTTCGAGTCTCGGTCCGGCACACAGTTTAAATCTGCCAGGAAGTTTCAACTCTTTCAGAACAAAGTTAACGGCACGAGCAAGCGTGGCGTAACGTATCCCACGGCAGTATACGCCGTCTGTACGATCGACTGGATACCAGAGTCAGCGCCTGTGGAGACTACACCATGTACTAATATGGGTGTCTTAGTATGGGTCGATACCAAGTACCTCAGGGTCGCTTGTGCTATTATTGATCTGTAAATGTAGTCATTTCATATATCCCATACACGCTGCATCAAGAATAAATCGTGAGTGAGTAGGAAACTGTAAAAGTGTGTATTATTTTTTTTCCTTCAGTGCATGATGTATGATGAATAACAGGATGTCATATACTATTCTTTGAGATGTCCGGGAAGTTTTGCCACATCTGTTTGTACAAATTCCTGGGACCCTATGGTGCTACACCTTAAAAAAATAATACTCTGATAGCTTCATAACCTCCATAGAACTGTGAATGTAATCGACGATTATATCGATCCAAATAATAGTAAAGTACAAACTCCTAAGCAGAAAAACTCTAAAACAGAAGTCGTGTTTCTTATTCTATGTGGAAAGAGGTATGGATTTCCATGTTTTGCTTTCAAAGGAACATCCTGCAGTTTATAAGTATGTGCGAGGACTAGGAGCGGGTCGTGATATGAGACGCCATACGTCTGCAGTAAACAAAAAGAATAATACTCATTTATTTTCCAACTCTGCAGGATCTTTAAAATTTGTTAAATGCAAAGTTTGACGATTTTATATAAATATCAAAATTTTTCACTTCACTTGATAAGAAAATCGAAGACTTTAAATTTAGTCGGTATCTGTGTTTCCTCACCTAAACACATGAATGACGCCCTGGTTGGAATATTTAAATCAGTTTGGAGGTTATTAATTTTTTTTCTATTTTTGACTTGTATGAGCCTGATTTGACCCAGGTTATTACCTATTCCTTATGGTTTACAGTTATGGTGTCCTTGTACAGATTTAGTTCCTAAATTAACAGTCATTGTTGGAGTGTGATTACTGTTAAATTAATGGTCCCGCCACAAATAATTTAGATAAATTTAGAGAATTTATCTGCATTTGTATTGCTAGAACGTTATTAGTCTTCCGGATTCACGAGAGGAAGAGGTACCTAAACAGGTACTGTCTGTCCCTGGTGAGCTATAACTGGGTTCAATAGACGTTGGTGATTTCATATCATTCACGAAAGCAAACTGCCGTGATGGTTGAAGTCTCTGTAATTCGTCTGCTCTTCAAAAGGTATTGTTTGCACGTTGTTTAACCAACAGTTCAGTTTTACAGAGTACGGAAGTTTTTAGGTGATACTAGTCACCGTTTGTGGTGGCTCCCTTACTTAAAAAGAGGAAGATTTTATTTAAATGTTACTAAACAACCTTGGATCGTGCCAACTACAGTGATAAGCGGTCTCATTAAAAAAATCCCCTGCAACATCTATTTTCAATTGGTTATTGATAATAATTGGAGCACTATATAAGTATCTGACTAACCTAAAAATTTTTGCATCCCTGTCGGCAACAAAATAGTTGAACCAAAGCTGACAAATTCATGGAATAGTTATATTGCGGTTTCAGGTAGCGATTTAGAAGCTGCGCATTACTCAAAAGCGTTGAAAACGAAATGAGCACACCCTCACATAAACTCACTCTCTAAAATAAACGATAAATCTCATATGTTCTTAAAAAACTATTACATTCACTGCACATCGTAAAACTAAACCTCCTAACAGTTTTCAGTAATCAATAGTAATAGAAAGTCAGCCCACAATTAACATAATGTCACCATCGAATAGTTCACAATTCTATACTCATTTCTATTTTTAATAAAACATTTCGATAGAATCCATACTAATCTTATTAATTAAGACACAAGGTCGTGCCACGCTACATGGCAGCCACCTTCATATATGATGCGGTTTCGCCTCACAGCTCATGACATTCTCACGCATCCACAACAACGTGTCGTGCGAAGTCATCTCGTACGCTACTATGTTGTTGTTGTTGTTGTTGTGGTCTTCAGTCCTGAGACTGGTTTGATGCAGCTCTCCATGTTACTCTATCCTGTGCAAGCTATTTCATGTCCCAGTACCTACTGCAGCCTACATCCTTCTGAATCTGCTTAGTGTCTTCATCTAAAAGTAAAATTCATGAATTACATTCTTGCTCTGCTGATTTCATGTGCTTTCGTACATCAAGTCAACAATCACAAATCTAAGGAGACATCCTCATTGTACAACTACACGCTGTAGATCTACATCTAAATTTACATTCTTACTCTGCAATTCACAATTAAGCCCCTGGCAGACTGTTTATCGATCCGCCTTCAAGCAACTTCTTTACCGTTCCACTGTCGAATAGTTCCAGAAAGAAACGAACGCCTAAATCTTTCCGTGCGAGTTCTGAAGTCTCTTATTTTATTATGATGCTCATTTCTCCCAATGTAGGTGGGCGCCAACAAAATATTTTCACACTGTGAGGAAAAATTTAGTGACTGAAATTTCAGGTGGAAAGCCTACAGCAGCGAAAAACGTCTTTGTTCTATTGGCTACCATGCCGATTCGCGTTTCATAAAAAAAAATGGTTCAAATGGCTCTGAGCACTATGGGACTCAACTGCTGTGGTCATCAGTCCCCTAGAACTTAGAACTACTTACACCTAACTAACCTAAGGACATCACACACATCCATGCCCGAGGCTGGATTCGAACCTGCGACCGTAGCAGTCGAGCGGTTCCGGACTGAGCGCCTAGAACCGCTAGACCACCGCGGCCGGCAGCCCTTACATTTATGTGATTTACATAAAGGGAAAGCTAACTCTTGCTCAGTTTCCTATCGCTGATTAAGTACTCGCTATTTACCGTATTCAAAAGGCAGCTTATCAAACTCATTTTTCTCAGTGGCGCCATGTTACGAAAGGTCGTGTGAGTGTGTGACTTTTGTGTTGAACGTTATGAGTCAGAAGGCGTTTCCAAATCATTTTATGGAACATAAGAATTAAATTTCTTGCATCGCTTGGACGTTCCAGAGCTTAATTGTAACACTGCACTGCCAAGCTATTATACGCACTGCATGGACACGTCGGTTTTATTTTTCAATTTGATCTGGCACATTTTATGAATTTAAATTTTATATATAACTAATATTACATTATTGTGAAGTTAAACATCTCCCTTTGCAATTTAGCTCTTCATTTCCTGCCTAACATTTTCAATTGGGTTCATGTCAAGGGAGTTCCTTGACCATCCAAAACATGAATTCCAATCTCTTTTGCCGGCCGGAATGGCCGAGCGGTTCTAGGCGCTACATTCTGGAACTGCGCGACCCCTACGGTCGCAGGTTCGAATCCTGCCTCCAGCATGGATGTGAGTGATGTCCTTAGGTTAGTTAGGTTTAAGTACTAAGTTCTATGGGACTGATGACCTCAGCAGTTAAGTCCCATAGTGCTCAGAGCCATTTGAACCATTTTAACCAGTCTCTTTTAAATATACAGTCACAGATTTAGCTTTTTAGCAGGGTATGGAATCGTCCACAAAGGTGTAATTGCTTTCGAGGAACCATTCACCTGAAAAAGACGTCAAGTTTCCAGTACTGAACCGTACCGATCTTGACCCATCTTTCCTTCCACAATATAAAAGCGTCAATTTCCTTGCTGCAGACAAAACTACTCCTATTACTGATGAGGATACTTGTCTCGTTGTACTACGCAATCTCCGTGGAATATTTCATGGCTCGTGTGTCTCCAAAATTCCCTTTTATCTTTCAGAATTTGGATATTTGTTTCGTCAGAGAAGTAAACCTCAAATGAAAACTCATGTCAGATTTGGAAATCTCTTTTCTCAAAAATGAAGGAAAAGAGTGAAATTATAGTTTATGTATCTTATTTCAGTCATCCATCGTCCGGTTTTGCACTTTTTGGCCCGTTATAGTCGCTTTTCTTCCATCATTGAGGTAAATTTCTGTTTCGTGGCAGGACGACGGCGTTGCAGTCCCATTTCATTGCAGATAGATACCGTCACTCCACCAACCTTCAATACGTTCTTAATTAACCGCATCGGCTTTTTACGGTTTTCCACTACCATTCGTCTTATTTCTCTGTCTGTTCGAGGGCATGTAAAGCATTTTCGATGGCATTTGCCTTTCTGCTACACTACGACGCTTTCATTATTTATGAGTTTGTTGCTTGTATTTCCAACTGTTGATTGTGAAATTACTTGCATATGGTCAATGTCTAGCTGAATATACTGAGCCATTATTCTGGCCTTTTTCACTGGAGTGAAGTCAATAACTTTACTCACATCTGAAGACAGTCACGATGATGCGATATTGAGAATTAAGGAACTTGTTAAGTGTTAAAACATGAAATACGTCAGACAAGAACGTAATTTATTACGTAAAGCTCGATAATACGTGAAAATCTCACAGATCTGGTGAATATAAAACGCTATAACTTACTTCACCAAGGTAGTTCTGACAGGGAAAACTGTTCGACATTTCAGAAAATATTGGAATAACGGTCTAAGTACAATACTGAATGGTTGTACGTTATTATTAAACAAGCAATATAAGCTTATTTACTGTTCTACAATTCTGTAGAAGCAGTACAATTAATGAACCATTGTTTATTGTAGAGTGCTTCCAAACTAACCCTCAGAACTTCCTCAACTATGTGGTGAATTTATCAATTTGGCACCTGACTGAAGTCATTGTTTTCTGTCGCCACATACACATTTCAGTTGTTAAAAGACGTAGGTCTATACAACTAACTTGGAAACTACAGAGCCTACTGAGCTTTGAATACAGAGTCCCTGTGTAGGAGACTTCATTACCTCATTTTTCGTTCAACTACAGATATGTGCATAACTTTAGAATTTCTGTAGCAACAGACTTCATTGTCTACATACATTGGGAGATTGACCTTAAGTTTTTGTTTCACACAAAACAAAGTGGCATTTCTAACATACAGGAATTCTCTAACGACAGTCTAAACATCACCCTTCTAAAAACCACATTCAAAAAAAATTTGGGACAGCTAATTAATTTGAGAAAATGTTGGTAAATATGAAGGCAAAGGTTTTCATAAACATTACAAAAGAATTACTTTATTCAGTCATAGTCACTGCGGAGTTACAACAAGGAGATTGAAGTGTGTAACATACATTACTTACAAAATAGTTCTTTTTAATAGTATAGAGGAACGTCAGTGTATATGAAACGATTTGAAAGAGAGTAAGTTTTCAATAAAGTTGTATGATTACATATGTGATATAAAAGGTAATGGGGTAGATGGTTATGTCTCAAATAGTATTGTATACAAGTCTGTACAACCTGAAACAAAGGTGCCTGTTAAGAAATCGAATGTATTCATTAAAATGTGCTTTCTCTATTAAACATGGAAATTACTATTGAAACATGTAGGCCATATCACTCATATTTCATGGTTTTGGTGTTCACAGCTCTGTTATGTTTCCCATAATTATTAAATTCACAGGATGTGGCACTAGCAAAAGGAAGTGCTATTTTTTGTCTCCTTGCATTTTTAGCGATATTATGTTCAGGCTCTCCATCTGTCTAAACTGTCACATGAGTGCAGCATTTAAGTATTAGTAAAGGCTCAGTAAACCTTTCTTGGTGTCTGCTATGCATCATCTGTCATGTCTTGACAGAAGTTGGAAACAGGTAAAGGAATTTCTTGACACAGCCCTGCAACACTATGATTGCAGTGTGTTTTCGCTTGTAATCCTGGTAATCACATTTGCTTTGTTTGAATACTGCATATCAAGGATCAAAGAACTATCCACAAAATACAAATTATTTGAACTGTTTCATAAGGTTTTTTTATTTTTTTACTTATGTCTGTGAATCACATCCACAAGTTATTTTCGTATTTCTACAGATTAGTAAGATGTTAATCTCTTTCGTTTTCTTATTAATTGATAATAAATTTCCATTGATGTTGAGAGCAAGATAAGAATGGTGACTGCTCATTTTATGGCTTCTGTCAATTGTGGTTTATATAAGCATGACAACACTGATAATATTACAGGATTTATAGAACAATTTAATTTATTCCACATTGTGCAGACTTGTACAATAGAACAATTGCTGTACAATTATTTCCATGAGCAGAAATTCATTTTGCATTTGCTTGATAGATTACCAAAAAACTTTTCAACAAGAATGTTGATTAATTAAACATAGAACTCAATAAATCTCTTTAAGAGACACATGAATTCCATTGATTAATACTGACAACAGTGGATAAAACTAATTTGGAATCACTTATAATCATATAATTTCACTGGTTCACTTCAATCCATTCTACTACGCTATTATGAGAATAGAATTTGTCTATCAAAGAAAATTTTCTTCTACAAACAAGAATGCAGTTTTAATTTTTGCAGCTTTGTGGTTCAGGGTAACATTTATTAAAATTTATGAATAAATTTAAAATACCATAATGTACATAACATATAGCAGCTTTACTTATTACTAAAGATGCAGCATCACTCTTGGTCATACCAGTAGCTTGATGGCATCATAAACAATAGCTGACACTTTGTAACCATAAATTTTTGAATACAGTAAATCTTGTTTTTGGCTGAAGAAGAATTAGTAAATAAAATGACACTGTAAACCAACAACCAAATCTGAAGTGGAATGAGAGATGGCAATGTTGTGGTTAGCAACAGCAAGATTCATGACTGCAGTACGGTGGATAAAGATGAAATGTCCATTGCTTTCCTGCAGTTATTTCGTTACAGGAAGTGTCCAAGAATGGCTTACAAAACAAAACATAATGATGTACGAATGTTAGTAAACAAATCAGAAGCAGCACATACATCAGATTCATTTGAGAAACGTATACTATAAACAAGCAGCGAAATTGGCTTTGTTTTTTTAATGCACAAAGTTAACATGGTCTTTTGAGAGAGTCAGAAGTGATACATCACGGAAATCTCGTGTATTGATCAAGGTGCTGATTTCTTTGGTTGATGATGGATGTATTTTTCTTTACTAAGAATGTCTGAAATATCGATCGTGGTCAGTCTGAGCTCTTTGTTGCATCAGGAAGACTGAGAGGCTAATTTCACACTTAAAAGGAGTAATTTTTACTGAGTTTATTAACTGCATTCTCTTGGTATAATGTTGTGTAATATTCAGAATATGATGAAATACCGTTCATAATTGTATATCTCTTGTTAAACGTGTTCAACTTCCAGCGCAACGAGAAATACAGAATTTTCGTGTCTTCATGTCACTTTTACCTATTCAGGCGTAATTGAGGAAATTCGTTGTAAATTTTGAGGATCCTGATGCGTCTCAGGGCCCTTACATGCCCATACATAAAACTGGGGAGCTCGTTTGCTGTAGGGTGTACATGAACCTTTTCCATATATGTGTAAATCCCACACTATTTTTCTCTCACCATCCTGTAACTCGATTTCTGTTCTAAACGCTCGTTTGGGAAACACTACCTCTGCCATAACGTTTTATAATCACACGCACTCGTTGGCACACTCTTTACACATAATGCCATGGTATTAACTGTGACTTCGTGAGCTTTTGCGGTTTTTCTGTTTATAGCGACTAGTTTTCTGCTGTCTCTAGAACCTGTGGTGTACTACTTTGTTCTCCGTTTCATAGTTACATTGTTTCAGTGTCGATTATGACTGCAATGTGAAAGAAAGTTAAGGCTTTAAGGAAGAGGAAAATGTTTTCAATTTCTGTTCCATACTTCTACAACAGAACTGTAAACCAGTTGCCCAAAAGATTCTCCAGTGAAAGTAAGTCAAAAATTGTACAGAGTTTACTAACAGACTACGTCAGTAAGTGACATAAGGAAAAAAATTCAAGACAATTTTATACTAATGACAGTAACTTCATGGATGCTGTCGTCTTCGATAAAACTTTTCTGTGAATTCTTCAAAAACTTGAACAACTGACTTGAAGATCAAAATATTGCACTACAACCTGCTGTGAATACCGTACCTTGATATGACCACCTGAAACAGTGGCCAGTTTATCGGATGAATATCACAACATATCCAGAATAATTTTTGTACAAAAATTAAAAGCATTGTACCCTATACTTATCGATGAACGGCTCCTGGGGCACTGTAAAACGTGCTGCAAATTTTGTAAATGAGATGTGTTATTAACAAACACATTAGTAGCACATATTACGGTAACGGTTGATGGTGATACTGGAACTGGATTCTGCAGATAATGTTGATCATAAATGTCATCCTCTGGAGTTATATGCTAACACCCTCAAATACAGTAATTGTCAGGTCCCAGCAAGATAGTGGAGACATGGGAAGTGTACATGCTGACAAGGCTGCCAGCAGTGTGTGGGGAGACTCGTGGAGCTAGAAGACGCTGTGACTGGCAGCAGTGGCTCGATATAGCAACGCTGTCCTCAGAGGCGCTGTGGTGACGGGTGCAGCAGTGGCGCTGTCTCGACACTGGGGCCCGTGGGCGGCGCCTTGCTGCTCACAGACCACTGGTCCTCCAGCAGCACTACCACAGCACCGCTGTCCACGTCTCCGCTGGGGACTTCTGAGGGTAAGAGGAAGCAGAGAACACGTTACCACCATCAAGGAGGTGCACAGTAGAGCAGCTACAAATCTTGCTAATAAGCTTATGTAAAAGGCAAAGCCACTATATAGCCAATGGCTGTAACTAAAAGGCAATTGCCTTAGTACCTAAACGTTAAGCATGATAAAAAAACAGAAGAAAATGTAAAGCGAAATATGAGCAATTGCTGTTTGGCTAGAGAATGACATTGGATTTTGTTGTATCTCAATCACTGGTAGATATATTGATGACATTGTTATTTGCTTATTCAAATATTAGCTTTTGGTATATACTTTCTTTCCTCACTTTTCGTACATATCTAATGAATTAGACTCTTGGAACGTAAAGAATGACTTATACGAACAAAATCAGTGAAGTGAGATGCGAGATAAGCGTAAAGAGTTTAGGTAACATAATCTGACAATGCAATGAATGTCTTGTAGAAAATGAAACTTTGTTCCTCAAAGTGATTACAGGTCGTCATTTCTGAACAGCTGTCACTGATATTCAGTTCATTAATTTCATTACAGTCACTCAGTTCTTGCAACTCAGCAAATGTAGTTTATCTGATACATTTCCCAGTTAATTTCGTTATTATGGGATACTGTTATGCTGACGTTTGTTACATGTGTTATTCATTCTGTTATTTGCACAACCCCTAAACCATTTCATATGGACAGCATCTTTTTAATCATAGTAGATGACGTCGTAGTTTTTATTTTACTTCCAAGATAACTGTAACTTCCCTGAAGAATTGCCGGCGGGGGTGGCAGTGCGGTTCTAGGCGCTATAGTCTGGTGCCGAGCGACCGCTACGGTCGCAGGTTCGAATCCTGCCTCGGGCATGGATGTGTGTGATGTCCTTAGGTTAGTTAAGATTAATTAGTTCTAAGTTGTAGGTGACAGATGACCTCAGAAGTTACGTCGCGTAGTGCTCAGAGCCATTTTTCGCTGAAGAATTACTGTTACAGAAGAGGAAGTAGAGCTACTTTATGCATAGTCATCTGGAATATCCTTCGTATTTTTACAGGATACAATCAGTTTCAGTTTCATCAGTCAATGGAGAAATCTTACCTTTAATTTGGACTAACACCGAAGAAGGCGATTTTGGCAAACTTGGAGGAGGGGGGGGGTTGAAGATATGACCATAAAAGCCCATAAAATGGAAGAAATCAGATAATAAGAAGGAAAAGATTTATACTTGCAATACTCTATTCTTTATTTTACTATGTGATTTAGATAACTACTTAGAATTTAGATTAAGTAAGTATCTGTGCAGTAGGAGGAAGCATCTGTAATGTTGCTAATTTATGATTCGCTCCTATCGATTGTAAGCAGAATGGAGAATGATATTACTGTTTTAGAAGACTAGTGAGTCATTCCTTTCCTATATGTAGAGTTAAAAATTCAGGCAAAGTGATTTTCTTAATGTGTTCCGAACTGCATTTGGGCTTAAAGATCCGTAAATCCATTCGTCATACTTTTTGCGAATGTATGTGAATATATCAATACAACGCTGAAACGGATATAAGACCCTGATATTATTTGTGTATCTGTGTGAATATATCAATGCAACGATGAAACAGATGTAAGAGCCTGATATTTATTTACAGTCGGTAAACACAAAGGAATTTGATCCTACCAAAAAAGTGAGATAAAACATACTTTTTACAAATCCAGTACCAACATGAATCTCTTTCGTTCAGACTGCTTTTGGTTGATGTTATAACAACTAATCTTATTTTAATCCGTTGCACTATGTATCATAGAAAATCTGAAATAAGTTACTTATGTATGATTAAGCGTTTTGTATTGCTTTTAAGCATTCTATAGAGTAACTTCACAGATTTGAGGATATTTAGATTAAGTTCCTTGAAACTGCTTTGGGTATCCAGCAATTCACTTTTATTGAACGACAAGAGTGTAAGCATTTTGCGTAGAGTACGGATCAGAACCACGTCGCGGTGGCCTACTACAGATGCAACTGATCACGAAATTTAAATTTAAACGTTGCTTTATATACTCTTGCTATGACAAGACAGGTAAGTGACGGTAGAAAGTGTGTTTTTTTACGCAGAAGAATTATTCGTTTAGAGAACGATTGCAGCTCAGTTTTCATTAGACATTATGTGAAAAGTATAATAATAAACTTAAGGTCAAGTCCCAACAAAGCCATTGAAACGCCGATAATGTTGAGAGACGATATCAGATACTTTCTTGCCTTCAGTGCAATCTACAAATTCCTCCCTTGTGCCTACCCCTTTATCTCAGAGAACCATTTACACTCCATGTCCACAGTTATATTCCGCATACGCTGATGATGCAAAACATGATGACCACTGCCCACCGTGTGACAGAATGCCACTACGACCTTACTGGCATGTGATGCGATAAGGAGACTATATGAGTATAGCGGAGACGAACAATCAATCATTCTAGTGACGATACGGGTCCTAAATGGGGAAATACACTGCTAAAAGCGACTTTGGCAAAGAGCAGATTGTAACGTCCAAGCGCCTGGGAACGAGTATCTCGATGAAGGTGAAATTCGTCTGCTGTCAGCGTGCGATAGTCGTGGCTGAAGGAGGCTGAAACGACGAATGGAAGACGAGGTGTTGGATATTCGCACCTCACCGCAGAGTGTGGACGTCGGACGCTTGCCCACTTTGTAGAGCAGGATACGCACCAACCTGACGTCAGAGTACAATGTTGGAGTAGGCACAAGAGACTCTAAGTATTCCGTTCAGTGCAGACTGCTTAGCACAGGGCTGCCCAGTGGACTATCGCCACTTATTCGCACGTCGACCAAAATAAATCGCCACCTATGATGCAGTGGGCACGGGAACATCAATATTGAAACATGGTTCAATCGAAAAGAGTCGCCTGGTCAAACGAGTCATGTTTCAAGTTAGGCTAGGTGGATGGCTTTTCGAAATATGCAGTGCGGCACGACACAGGGCGATAGGGCACTGTTATGCTATGTGAACGGTCTTAGTAGTCGAAGAAGCCGTGACACCTGTGGACCACGTAAATATCACTGCAGGCCATCTGCACCATTTCTAGCTTGATGGCACTTTCCACCAGGACAACTCTCTGTGTCTAAAGGTAGACTCATGGTACAGTGGTTTGAGGAGCATGTTCGTTGATTTCTAGGCCACCGAGTTAGCCTAATCTAAACCGGGTGGAACGCATTAGGAAACCTGCACGAACCACCGGACCAGAATTAACGGTAATGACACGGAATGTGTGTATAATTCTGGAACCACAAACCTAAGGAGTATCTCAAGAACTTGTCGAATGCCGAGCAGGATCGCTGCATTATAGTGTTCCAAAAGAGGACTAGTGTGGTGTTTAGTCGGCAGTTCTAATATTTTGGGTAACCAGCGTACATTTTACTTTCCGTACGACTTATGGATGTTTAAGATATAGCGCCTTAAGTAAATGGTAATAAAGTTGAGAATATTATTTTACATTTCCTCTTCATGGTTTTAAAACCTGTTTAACATTTAATAAATATTTCGTTTTTATTTTTACACATGGAACAAGTTATCATTAGCAGCAGATGATGGATATCTACATTAGCGCTTACAACAGTTACAGGGTAATAAAAGATGTAATAAGTTATACAACAGCAATAACTGTAAGAAATATAACAGAACTAACGGAAACAGTATGCTTAGGAAGAACAATTTGTGGTTGTAGGCCGCGCAGTCTAAAAGAACGATCTGGCATCATAGGCAAGCTCGGTAAGATACAATAGTGCTGTCTATCTTGATCTGAAAGTTTCTACTTTCAATCGTCATAAACTATAACAAAGTTTCATGTTGCCATAGATTATGAAAGTCGTTGCATGACGGTAGGACTCGGACAAGACGACGTATCCACTCACAGCAATCGCTTTGCCTCTATGCCGTAGACCCTCAAACTACGTAGTGGGGTCCTAACAGAAAAGACCTAAAGGTACTGCAGTGTGAAATACTTGCAGTTACCTCGCGCATCATAATATGGTCGCATTTGTTGCGTGAAGCACACATTCGCTTCTGTCGCTACGGACGATGAACGAGAATGAACAGATAAATTTACAAGAAATGGTCAAATATCTAATCTAACATAGACTGAGAACTTATATTCAAATATAATAGCTATATCTAAGTATCATTTTCCTACAGTAAGAAGCTGCTGAAAAATTCTTACGGCTTATGCGGGACACAGCGAGGGAGTTTGGAAAAATGCGCTAAAGACAATCCTGAACATCCTCTGAAGGTTTGTCAGTAGAGTTCTGGTTCATAATGTATCATGAAATAAACCAGCCAGGCGAGGAACGCAAACCACAGGACTAGGTATCGGCTGCCTGGCATTCGTTTTTCTTGCGATGGCCACAGAAACTTCTGTAAAGCAAATCGATTTCCTGAAAGAGAAGTCTGGAGAGGTCGTACTACAGATCTCCTTCGAGGAAACAGAGTACGTGTAAAAACAAAATGCTGCATCAAAACTATAATGACAAGATACGGTGGGACAGAAGAGAGCCTAAGAAATATCTTGTGAAAATGATAACGACAAATCTGACAGCGAAAGAAGCTGCCGAACAGAAATATCGAAAGATGATTACGCCATTCTGTGCGACAGGAAGCATCTACATAAATGATGCCAATCAAATAACATAACAGTCAAACATTACGACACTTTCATTAAACCAGAAACCTTATAATCACAAGAAACGCCACCAAGTAAGTCTACCTATTGTGGACTAGAAAAGAGAGAGTGATCAGGTATCTAATACTCGTATAGTACGTGACCAAGAAAGTCGACTTAAAATTTACGGACAAATCAAGACACCTGACGAACTAAACATGTCTTGCAAGACACAGAAAGCATTAACTATATTAACTGGGTCACTGAAGTCAGATAAGAAGTGATGGATGGTGCCGTAAGAAACTCAAGTATACAAGATAGATAAACATTTAACAACAAAGTACTCAAATGCCAAGTGAGCCAAGAGCTCGAAAAGTTGAAGACAGGAAGAATTTGATCGGAAGAAAGGAAGAAAATGCATAATGAGAGGTTGCAAGAATTGTGACGCCTGAGATTCCTGTGTACTATAACAATAATAATAATAATAATATACGAGTAATAATAATAACGAGGATACGTAATCTATGAAGATGCAGGAATATGTCTTAATGCGTTCATAGTACATTTTTAGTTAATAGTGTGGTTTGGTTCTGGGAAGCCGGCCGCGGTGGTCTAGCGGTTCTAGGCGCGCAGTCCGGAACCGCGCGACTGCTACGGTCGCAGGTTCGAATCCTGCCTCGGGCATGGATGCGTGTGATGTCATTAGGTTAGTTAGGTTTAAGTAGTTCTAAGTTCTAGGGGACTGATGACCACAGATGTTAAGTCTCATAGTGCTCAGAGCCATTTCAACCATTTTTTGGTTCTGGGATCGCGGAATGAAGGATATTTTTTCTGCACAACCAGCAGAGATTGTCCATGTCTGCGATAGAGCATCTCTCGCAAAAGCTGAACACTATGACTGTATCATTCTTCGAAATATTTTGTGTTAAACTGGAATCATGCGATTCAGTGTTAAAATCCCAGTTTAGGGATCGAAAATTGTGTGTTTCGATAACCGGACAGTACTAGGACTTTTACCGGTCATATATCAGTTCAATTCTGGAGTTTTTAAGCTCAATGACTGTACGGAGCCAACGACATACATTCTCCAGTAATTTCTGCGTACTTAAAGCAATATGATGCTCAAACCACCCTTCGGGTTGATGATGACTTTATCTTTCAAACTTTCTGTGTCCTTCAGACTATACGAAGCACTGCCATACAGAAAGATGGCGCTACACTGTAAGGCCTGCTTCTATAGGGGCACAACAATGCCTCCGCAAAGTACTCAAATGCGAAGTGAGCCAAGGTGTCAAAAAATTCACGACAGGGGAAACTTGTTCGGTCTGTTTTCTGATGATGCTGTGGTCTTCGACAAGGTGTCGAAGTTGAGTGACTGTCTGATGATACAATGTGGCATTGAAAGAGTTTCTATTTGGTGAATGAATGGCATCTACCTCTAAATTAGAAGAAAGTAAGTTAATGCGAATGAGTAGGAAAATCAACCCCGTAACGTTCGAATATAGCTTTAATACTATCCTGCTTAACACAGTGACGCCGTTTAAATATCTGGGCGTAGTCTTGGAAAGCGACAAGAAGTGGAACAAGAATGTTAGGTCTGTGGTAGGTAAGGCGAAGGGGTGCCTTCGATTTAATGGTGGAATTTTGAGAAAGTGTAGGTCATCTCAGAAGGAGACCACTTATATGATGCTATTACGACCTATTCTTCAGTACTGCTCCAGTGTTTGGGATCCTATCACGTCGGATTGATGGAAGACGTCGAAGTAATTCAGAGGCGGGCTGCTACATTTGTTACCGGTTGGTTCGAACAACACCCAACTGTTACAGAGATGCTTCGCGAAATCAAATGGAAATCCCTAGGGGAAGACGACGTTCTTTTCAAGGAACACTACTAAGAAAATTTGAAGAACGGGCATTTGAAGCTGACTGCAGAACGACTCTTCTTACTCCAACATAAATTTTGCTCAAGGACAAATAACATAAGATGAGAGAAATGATGGGCCGTAAGGAGGTGTATAGATAGACGGCCGCGCGGGATAAGCCGAGCGGTCTTGGGTGCTGCAGTCATGGACTGTGCGGCTGGTCCCGGCGGTGGTTCGAGTCCTCCCTCGGACATGGGTGTGTGTGTTTGTCCTTAGGATAATTTAGGTTAAGTAGTGTGTAAGCTTAGGGACCGATGACCTTAGCAGTTAAGTCCCATAAGATTTCACACGCATTTGAACACGGATAAACGTCGTCCTCTCGCTCTGTTTGCGTGCGGAACAGGAAAGGAAGTGGCTAACAGTGGAACAAGGGTACCTACCGCCATTCGCCGTACAGTGGGTTGCGAGGTTTGTATGAAGATGTAGAACTGAGCTACGGTCAGACGCACACAAAAAGGACTAGGTTGTGTTTCCGCCATGCGCCATCCAAATACTTAGTTCCCACGTGAACATCCATCTGATAAAGGTGGTTATAAATGGAGGAAGAAAGATTAGATTTTTACGTCGTATCGACCACGCAGTGCAGTGCCTCATATTAGGGAAGGCCGGGAAAGAAAATCCACTGTGCTCTTTTAAAGCAACGATTCCGGCATTTAACTTATGCTATTTAGGGAAATCACGCGTGCAAGTTCAGTGTGATAACTACTACGCCTCAACCCCAAACGTGGATGCAAGCTGTCACTCGGTTCCTCTCAATTTAGTATCAGCGTCTGTATCAGCAATAATATCAGAAGTATCAACAGAACTACAAAACCAAATCTATATTCGCCGCCAAGAACAGGCACTAGACCATGGTCGACCACGGTCTGCAAAACGTCACGTGTGCACAGTGTGCTGCTCTCATGCGAGCCGAGGTCCGGACCATCTCTACACTTTTCGTTACGTGTTGGGTTTGCTCGGTCCATCTCGGTATAGCGCGACATTTCATTTAGTAGTGAGATGCGGCGCTTTCTTTCGACATTTGGTGCGGCTTAGTTTGATCGTTACGACATTTTTCTTTTCGGCAGATCCGTGGTGCCAGCGTTGTTTACTCTTCGCTATTTGTTCGTGGTACAAAGAAAGTTCAAAGGTTCAGTGACTGTTACTGCAAAAACAGACAGTCTAGCGATCTGTAGTAGCAATCCCTTAAAATGAAAGGCGATCACAGAGGAGAAGTATGGGAACTCTCAATATCTACAATATTGTCGCATAAGCAACAGAGCCGAAAATTTGCTATTAAACTGCTTAGAAATACCATGCACAAGGGATTTGAAGATTTAGTTGACAATGAAAGAGCTCAAATTTATGGCAATCGATAGTAGATTTCAACGGGCATTGCTGTCCTATACACCAAGAAGCATTTTGTTTTAAATATACAGGCGTGGAACACGTGTTGGAATTGGTGGCGCGCATATGAAACTTTTCTGAAGTTGCACGCTTTATACATGGTCATTTGCAACAGGTTCTCTTGGAATCGAACGAAGAGCATAGAGACGTTACATATTATTGCAAAGTAAGTTGGTTAAGGCAGGGGCATGCCTTGAACGAATTTGCTGTTTAAGACCCGCTGTCGTTGAATTTCTGGAGGTAAAAGGAAAGCAAGAAACAAGATTAGAAGATCCGCAATGGTTTTCATGGATACGTTTTGAATAGACTTGACTGCAGACAGCCCTGAGTAAGACATAGTAACGTGGGAAGTTACTTGCTACTGATTTCGCGGCGAAAGGAACACCGTCAATTGCTCTAAGGTCACTGGCGTTAAAGAAAACACGAAGTTTGGACAATCCACTGTGGCGTTGAAAGAATTACAGGGATAACTTTCTTAACGTTTGAAGAAACTGTCAGTCTTACATTTGTTGTTACCCTTTTTCAAGAGCATTAGCAGCTCAAGGCACCCCTGTGCATTTGAAAATGTAATTCCGTTTAAAAGAAAAATTCTTTTACGTTGAAACTGTCTAGAAGTTCTTTATTGTGTTCGACAGGAATACTTTGCACCTCTCCATGACGAGATTGCAAACGTTGCATCAATGTGCAGGTGAGAGTCTATTTTGAATTATGATACGAAATAAGCCAGGACTGCATGATAACGTGAGTGACGAAAATCTCTGACTGCGTCTGGCCATACGGCCAGAGTTTACGGCAGATATTAATTTTATTATGAATTCAGCTCGCCAGCTATAATCAAATAATTAAAATAATTGTTTTGTTTGTGATCTATCTTCCTCTAGAAAATGAAACATGAAATAAAGCCTCGTGCCACATGCAACGCTTCCACACTTTCTCCCCTTCCCTATCTTTCCAGTCAGACAGCGTAGCGAGCATGGTGAAAGGGGAAGTCTGCACTCGGACGATACAGGAATACGTGCACGAGCACTGCACATAAACCAAGTTTTTAGTCGTCCCTGCACTAGACATTCTAAGAGTGATTGTAGCTGTCGTTCATGGATTCAGGGCAAGACCAAAATGAACGACAGTTTTTTGCCAGTCACCTTCAAACTACTGCCATGCAACATCGCCCGACTGAAGGTAATTGGTGTTATATTTATTTTATTAAATTACTTCAATTGTTGGTAAACTATCCTGCCTAAGCCTGTTTAGCTAGGCTGTAAAACTGCTGCAAGCAAGGATGCCACATCTTAACTGCACCTAATTTCGAAGTGGTAGAGGGTTCTCTTTCTGTCATCTGTTTGACACCGAGAACATTTGGATAACACAACATGGAATCGACCTACCCGAGTCTTACATGGACAGAAAATGTGATATTTGTATACATAAAGGGTCAAAGTACTCAGTCTTTTGAATGTGGGGTGCCATCGCGTTTAGGGAGTGTTGGCACGACTTCCATCCGCTGTACTGTTGCGTCAGTGTAAAGTGAAGCGGCAGCAGAACATGCGACATGAGCAGCGGAAAGAAGCGAGCAGTGCTCGGGCGCAGGTAACGTACGCACACAGGCGTAGACGGGAACGACCTCGGCAGCTCGGCCCGCGCTGTCGTCCGGGTCGGAAGGCGTCAGCGTACCGTCCGAATTGTTGCTGGCCGGCCCGGACGCCGACGCCGCCGGCTGCGCCTGGAAGTGGACGCGGCCGCGGCACGAGGGCGGCGCCAGCCGGCCCCCCGACACGGCGGCGGCCGCGGTCGTGGCGGTGGTCGTGGCGGCTGCGGCGTCCGCCGCGCCGTCGCGCGACACCCGCCGTCCGTCCAGGTCGGTGGCCGTGGGCGACGCCTTGGCGTCGTGGCGCGCCGTCGCAGGCCGCGTCACGCTCAGCCGGCTGCTCGCCGTCGCGAAGCGCGCCACCTGCTGCGGACACGAGCGTGCTCTCTGAGGGCGCTGTCACTCGTACAACAGTAGGACACCAGCTCATTTACTGACATAAAACATGGCCGCAAAGCAATAACTACGTGTTTCCTCGGCATCGGTATAACCTAGTGAGATCTGCGGGCACTATTCACGACCGGCTTTAGCAGACTGAATTCTCTGACAGTCGTTCCGGAATAGCCCATTTGGCTGCAGAATCGTCCACAAAAGTTAGGCTCCAGGCTATGTTACCGATATGATATATCATTTTAATATGTGAAGAAGTTTCAACACGGAACTCTTAGCGTTAAAAATACGAGCGATACAGTCTAATAGAGGTAACTGAGGCGATCAGCACATACTCTTTATCTAATGATAATTACTATACCAAACAAAATTGATTAAGATTAATGAAACCTAGAAATGAACAAAGTAAGAGCATATAGACTATCAGACCAATTGTGTGATTCGATTGAAGAGTTCCTAGATAACAGAACGCAGCATGTCATTCTCAATGGAGAGAAGCCTTCCGAAGTAAGAGTGATTTCAGGTGTGCCGCAGGGAAGTGTCGTAGGTCCGTTGCTGTTCACAATATACATAAATGACCTTGTGGATAACATCGGAAGTTCAGTGAGGCTTTTTACAGATGATGCTGTAGTACATCGAGAGGTTGTAACAATGGAAAATTGTACAGAAATGCAGGAGGATTTGCAGCGAATTGACGCATGGTGCAGGGAATGGCAATTGAATCTCAATGTAGACAAGTGTAATGTGTTGCGAATACATAGAAAGAAAGATCCTTTATCATTTAGCTACAATATAGCAGGTCAGCAACTGGAAGCAGTTAATTCCATAAATTATCTGGGAGTAGGCATTAGGAGTGATTTAAAATGGAATGATCATATAAAGTTGATCGTCGGTAAAGCAGATGCCAGACTGAGATTCATTGGAAGAATCCTAAGGAAATGCAATCCGAAAACAAAAGAAGTAGGTTACAGTAAACTTGTTCGCCCACTGCTTGAATATTGCTCACCAGTGTGGGATCCGTACCAGATAGGGTTAATGGAAGAGATACAGAAGATCCAACGGAGAGCAGCGCGCTTTGTTACAGGATCATTTAGTAATCGCGAAAGCGTTACGGAGATGATAGATAAACTCCAGTGGAAGACTCTGCAGGAGAGACGCTCAGTAGCTCGGTACGTGCTTTTGTTGAAGTTTCGAGAACATACCTTCACCGAGGAGTCAAGCAGTATATTGCTCCCTCCTAGGTATACCTCGCGAACAGACCATGAGGCGCCGGCCGCTGGTGGCCGAGCGATTCTAGGCCCTTCAATCTGCAACCGTGCGACCGCTACGGTCGCAGGTTCGAATCCAGCCTCGGGTATGGATGTGTGTGATGTCCTTAGGTTAGTTAGTTTTAAGTAGTTCTCAGATCTAGGGACTGATGACCTGAGATGTTAAGTCCCATAGTGCTCAGAGCCATTTGAACCATTTTTAGCCAGGCCATGAGGATAAAATCAGAGAGATTAGAGCCCACACAGAGGCATAACGACAATCTTTCTTTCCACGAACAATACGAGACTGCAATGCAAGGGAGAACCGATAGATGTATTTAAAGTACCCTCTGCCACACACCGTTAGTTGGCTTGCGGAATATGGTTGTAGATGTAGATGATTACGATTTCGTTGAGATGTAATATACACAAGCTGAAAAGGCCATTTCTTGAGTTACCTTTTGTGCCGTGCAGAGTGTGTAAAGATCCGTTCACCAAAGAGAAACTGTGATGAGCAGTTCTGCTGTGCCTCTCATACAAGAAAGCGCGGAATGAAATGTGTTCTTTAAACATGGCATTGTGGCTCATATAAGCAAGTTATAGTGACATCATTGTGTGGGCGGGAACGTTTGACAGATGAAGGTGATGGACACTGGTGATCATCTGCTGGACCACTCATAGGCGGAAAAGATATCCTTCTTCTGTGAAACACTGTAATCGACATACGCACGTGCACATATTTAGCCACACCGGAACGGTCCAAAATAGCAAAATACGAGACAACCTCGACGGTTAGGAAACGTCTCTTCCAACATCAGCAGTCGGTACGCGTCCTGTTGCCCTATCATCCACGGCAGTGAACACAATTTTCCAACTGCTTAATTCGTAACTTGGCTAGAGTCGAGATAATGATCTCAAGTTAAAGCTCATATCGCCAATTCCGATCTTCATAAATACAACTGAATGAGTGTAAAAGGAAACCGTTGTCGTTATTCTGGAGTTATTGGCTCTGGAGACTTTGATCTTGAATCCATATCCGGCTATGTCGTATACTCTCGTGAAGTGCAGAATTCAAATCATATTTCGTTAGTTCCGCCTCAGCCAGTCTTACAGAGCTGACCCCAATATGGAAGCTTGCTGTGATGCACTATGAAGAACAGAAACGGAAGAGTGAGATGATATGGGGCAGGTTTGGATACATAATGCTATGTCGGTTTGTACGTACGGAAGAAAATCTGAATAGTATTCGTTCTAGCACTGAGGTTGTAGATCACGAGTTCCTCGTCCCCTCCCCCTTTTATCTTCAGGCAAGACCACACGCATTATAATAGTATCCAGAGTGTATTGAGTGAGTCAGAACCTTTGGTCGCCATTAAAAGTTCGTGGATTTATTCAAAAGATGTGCTGAAACTATTGTAAACTCCATTCTCATTCAGTAAAAGTTGAACTGTTTACTTTTCATTGTAACATACACTGAATTGCCAAAGAAACCGGTACGTTTGCCTAATATCGTGTAGGAACACCCACGAGAACGCAGAAATGCCCCAACACGACGTGGGATGGACTCGACTAATGTCTGAAGTAGTGTTGGAGGGAATTGACACCATGAATCCTACAGCGCTGTCCGTAAATCCGTAAGAGGACGAGGGAGTGGAGAACAGTACGAATGGGTGGAAATCTCTTCTGAACAACACGTTGCAAGGCATCCCAGATATGCTCAATATTCTTCATGTCTGGTGTGTGACGGGCAGCGGAAGTGTTGAAGCTCAGAAGAGCGTTCCTGGAGCCATCTGGACGTGTGGGGTGTCGCATTGTCCTTCTAGAATTGCCCAAATATGTCGGAGTGCACAATAGACATGAAAGGATGCAGATGATCAGACAGGAGGCTAACATACATGTTACTTGTCAGAGTCGTATCTAGAGTCTAGGGGTTCCATGTCACTCCAACTGCACACGCCCCAAACCATTACAGAGCCTCCACCATCTTGAATAGTCTCCTGTCGACATGCAGGGTTCATGGAATCACGAGGCTGTCTCCATACCCGTACCCGTCCATCCGCTCGATACAATTTGAAACGAGACTCGTCCGACCAGGCGCATGTTTCCAGTCATCAACAGTCCAATGTCGGTGTTGATTGGCCCTGACGAGACGTAAAGCTTTGTGTCGTGCAGCCATCAAAGGTACACGAGTGTACCTTTCGTTCAGAAAGCCCATATCGATGATGTTACGTTGAATGGTTCTCACGTTCACACTTTTTGATGGCCCAGCATTGAAATCTGCAGCAATTCACGGAGGGTGTCCACTTCTGTCACGTTGAACCATTCTCCGCAGGATCTTTTTCCGGCCGCAGCGGTGTTGGTGATCTGATGTTTTACCGGATTCCTGATACTCACGGTACACTTGTGAAATGGTCGTACGGGAAAATGCCCATTTCATCGCTACCTCGGAGATGCTGTGTCCCATCGCTCGTGTGCCGACTATAACACCACGTTCAGACTCACTTAAATCTTGATAACCTGCCATTGTAGCAGCATTAACCGACCTAACAACTGCACCAGACTCTAGTTGTCTTATATAGGCTTTGCCGACTGCAGCGCCGTATTCTGCCTCATTTCATATCTCTGTATTTGAATACGCATGCCTGTTCCAGTTCCTTGGCGCTTCAACTTATATATCATGATTCGTTTATGCATTGGAAGCCGTATCAGCATATAAAATCAGTTTTAAATTTTAGTTGCCTCTTTTGGGACCGTGTCTTAAGTTGCCTTCATTTACACAGAGTCAGAAAAGCCCTTTTATCGACAGTAAGATTTTATGTTTCTGGAAGGGTTAATCCCCTGAACTAACTGCGCAATAATATAAATGCAAAAATACTGTACAACGTCGTTTCAGTCACCTCTCATTCCCGCTTTCCGAAATCGCTGAGGTACGTAACTGAAAGCAAAACTTCACTGCACCTAAAAACTGCACCTAAAAACAGAAAAAAGTCAGTCATAAAGTCTTAGGTACCTCTGCATTGCTGCCTATACCAACAGCGTCAAAACAAACTTGTTCTCTCAGTTTTTTAATATGTTGATCTGAACGCATGCAGAACTACCATTCTCACTTCCACGAGAAGTAACAGAATAGTGTACAACGTAACAATTTCTGGAAATCATGACTATAAGTACTGGATGTGTTAGCAGGTATCTTTCAAACTAACGACTTCGTGGCCGGCCGCTGGTGGCCGAGCGGTTCTGGCGCTACAGTCTCGAACTGCGCGACCGCTACGTCGCAGGTTCGAATCCTGCCTCTGGCATGGATGTGTGTGTTGTCCTTAGGTTAGTTAGGTTTAAGTAGTTCTAAGTTCTAGGGGACTTATGACCTCAGCAGTTGAGTCCCATAGTGCTCAGAGCCATTTGAACCATTTTTTGAACGACTTCGTGTATGACAAATAATGTCTCATTTACATGTCTTTCGAATTTGATGTTCATATTCGTTTGTTAACGCTACTACCTCCTCAGCGATTTATGATGCTGTGGGCTGTAGGTTCTTAAGAGGCGGACATTGGTTCCTCATAAATGCAGAGTATTATACATAAATGACAGTGATGGGTGGCGTAACACACATCTACTTATCTTAAATTTCTTAATATTTTTTTTTTCTTTCGGCCGTTCGATATGAGGTACTTACGTTGTAAGCCACATGTAATGTATCAAATTTGAAATTTCTTCAGCCGTTCCAGAGCTATGTCTGCCACACACACACGCACGCACGCACGCACGCACACACACACACACACACACACACACACACACACACACAAACACACACACACAGTAAATATACATACGTAAAAAGGACTATATATGTCCTTTAGAAAGGAGGAGTATGAGTTATTGTATGAAATGTACAGATTGTGAGGTGCGTCAAAAAAGATATTATTCAGGTTCACAAATTTTTTAATTGGATGTCCTTTAGAAATCAGTAGCAAGCAACCCGTATTTGCAGGGGGCTGAGTCAACCATTGCTGGTGGCAGTACCGTTAACCATAACTGCAAGCAGCACGCTTGGTATTCCACGAACGCAGCTTTGTCGTCTAATGCAGCTCCCGAAAGCTCTCGTGTTGTGCGCCTCTCCTGAGGGCAGTGATGAGAGCAGGGCGCTGAACACAGGGTTGTTGGGAGTGCACTCAACTGTACAGATTCGAGGAAGGCAGTCAACGAGAAGCAATCTTAAATATAGGGTCCACAAACAGCAAAGCTTACTTTGTGCAACAGCAACAAGACAGAACCACAGTGGTGCTATGCATTAGACTCTTTGTTGAAGCTCTCAAACTAGGCACTGCACTATACAGTCATGTAGACAAAAGAGAAGTAAGCAATATTTAATGAGAAATTACTTAATACGTCGACAATTATGAGGTGAAACGATAATCCTCTAGTTCCTCCTATGCTCTAAAAGCATTTTATAACACCTTATTTCTTACAATGTGTGAAGACAGTCAGAGGCGTCTGGCTGTAGCTGTTATTCCATGAAATTTCGTCATATGTGACATAAACGTTGTGATTCTGAGAGATATGGCTGACAAACTCTACATAATGCTGCTAAAGCATCGGCAGTGAAGCGAAAATGATAAGAACTGTAAGAAAGTTTAATTCAGGTTGCGCTGAACACGCACATATAAACAGCCGAATGGATGAAGGTAGCTGCTGATTCATTTTACTTAAGATACAGAATTTAGCGTTTAATGTGTGTTCGAGCCGGCCGGAGTGGCCGAGCGGTTAAAGGCGCTACAGTCTGGAACCGCACGACCGCTACGTCGCAGGTTCGAATCCTGCCTCGGGCATGGATGTGTGTGATGTCCTTAGGTTAGTTAGGTTTAAGTAGTTCTAAGTTCTAGGGGACTTATGACCACAGCAGTTGAGTCCCATAGTGCTCAGAGCCATTTTTTTGTGTGTTCGACCAAGAGATCATTTCAATTTGAGCGCAAGCTAGGATTTGGTAACGAACAGGGAAGGAGATCGGCTGTATTCCCTTTAAAGGAACCATTTGCCTTCAGCGGTGTAGTGATCGCATGGAAAAAACTATATCTCCCGAATGTGGGTATTGAGTATCTCTTTAAGTCATTAAACTTAATGTATGGCTTGCTTGTTAGCATTTGATGCAATAATGCGGATTTTTTTTGTTTCCGAGAATATGCTGTTGACTTTTCATTACGATGCAGGTACTCTCCATAGCTTTCAAAACATCTGTCCTTTTTGGAAACAGTTTTTATTCGCTGAGAGAGAAAAAATTTTATAGTTCTTCATGCCCATCAAGGGAAGAACGATTTTTCTTACCATTATGTTGTACAGGATTAATTAACTAAAATATCAATAGGCAACAAAATTTTGCTGTATTCTCTTATCTTCTGCCGAACATCTCTATTAAAGGAAACCCACTCACGTACATCACGAAGTATCATTATTTCACTGATTCGGTCGTAACAAGAATGTCGTGGTCTGCTAGATGGTTTCCACTTTAAAATTTTCATTGGCTACCCATGATGTGTTATTCAGACACCATTTTAATGATTTTCTTGCAATTCTATCATTCTTCCATTTGTCACCATTCTATCACTTACTTCAGCATTTATTTCTTTCTTCATTCCTGATATTGTGACGCTCCTTCCTTATATTATTCATTTCCACACCTACCTATCTTAATTTTAAGCAGGATTTAAAATCTTTAGATTTGATCAAGAACGTAGGAGAGATTCAGCGATTAGTCTATCTATTCCTTTCTTATTGTTGCTGAAAAAGTTCTCGTTCCTTCAAAAAGGGTTCATACCATACTTTTCTGCTCCGTTATGTTACGTATTTTCTTCTAGTAACCTGATCATCTTCTCTCTATGTACGTCTGCAGATATTTAAATTTTTCTACCTGCCACGTAACTGCTCCGTTATTTGTAAGTACTCAAATTTAGAGTCACTATTCACTATCAGATATTCGATTTATGCTGGACTCATCTGTAGTTCCCATTTGTAATATTTTTGACATAAAAGTCGCATTATTAAACCAAGACCGAACTCATCTTCTCCTAGAAGAGCTTGATCATCACAAAATTTAATGAAAACAGATGTACATCAGTAACAATCATTCCCATTGCTCGACAGCTGTTCTTCCATTCCCGGAGGGCCAGTTCAACGTACAATTTTTTTCTTCAAGGTACCAAAACGTTTTGCTGGATGCTAATACTTGTACATTTCATTTCCATACACTGATCTTACAGTACATTAGCTGTTGAAAAATGTATCTACTTGAGGGAAGAACTGAACGAACGACGCAGTAATTAATTTGAAAGTTAAAATATTGTGAATGTAGTACAATAAAGCGTGAAAAATGCAAATGTATTTGTAATGTCATTGAGAGCCAGGCAGTTTGCATATAGAATAAATTGCAGCAGTGAATAGCCATTACTACCATACCAACGTTGTGAAAAAATTATTCCGCTCATATTTTATTAAAAGTTAATACTAGCATCTACTGTTCACACTGACAAGATCACTTCACAAGCGGACATGAAGGGATCATATGAGAACATTAAGCTGCAAAAGCTACACTGCAAGACAACACTGGACGTGCAGTATGATTTAAAAGGATATAGGGGAGTATGAGTTCAGGTCCCGAAAGCAATCACTTTAATTAGGAAGCCTTCCATTTGACTACCTAGCCCATGCGTCTGCTAAATTTATTTGCCCTTTGACTGTGGTTGTTATTAGCTTGAATTACAAGTTATCGCGTTTATCAGACCCTATATGAACTTGAATGCTGAAGTAATTTAATGAAATGGGGGCCCTGTCGTCATTGTAGTCAATTGTTAATAGGTAACTAATACATAAACATGGGATTAATTTCTTATAAAACTTATGACACAAGTTTATTGGTGATAAAGTGGGACAAACAATAGCGTTAGGATAAATATATCATGATCTGTTGGTATCATAAATAGACGCAACAAGTAGTTAACACTCCACTGGGTGGTAATTGTTTTGTAAAGACTACGTTTTGTCCGATTAAACTATTTACTCTGGCTCAAAACATGGCTAAAACAATCTGAAACTATCTACGCTGAATAGACTTTGATGTACGTATTCTACACAGAAAATATACCACTTTGGTGCAGCTGAGAACAAGCGATAACAGTGTGATTATCTTTGCCCAAACAAGTAGGAGCAGGAGTACTACATCCCCTTTCTCGGAGTGTAATGCTGTCTCATCTAACAGTCGTGTTTCGAGCGTCTGCAGATCAGCAATCTGTGGCGCCTATGATTCATTATCGTGGGCACGAAATATGCAAAGTCACAGCTGGCGATCTCTTAGACTGATCGCAGTTACTCTCTAAGGAAGCCTCGGAACCTCGGAAGACTCCCGTTCGCCGGTCATACACTGTATCAATAAGACTCACTTGTATGACAGTGCACACAACGGGCTCAAACGTCAGTGCGACAGACCTGACACGAATAAGACTGCCCTCTGCACAGCGGGCTGTCCAAAATGACTAAGGTCTAAACTGTCGATACGGCTAAGTTCTCATCTCAGGCTCCCCAGTCAAGAACAATGCTAGTGCTAAATCACGCTAAGAGCAATTGTCCCTAGTACAACCCGCTCGTAACAAGAGTCAAGACTAGAATTTTCTCCAGATCGAAGTTCGAATCAAAAGACTCAAGTTTCCTCACTTTCCATCAAACCTCGGTAAACTGAACAGAAGCACCCACGCAACCGCCCCCAGAAGGGTTTCGCGCCAACAAAGGATTCTACACTGTTCCTGTCTCCTCTCTATCTCGTCTGGTTTACCCATCAGACACTCCTAATCGAAGTTAACAATAGTCTTCCCTTTTCTGGAGAATCTGTCAATCCCTAACTCACAAATTGTTGTGCTCTTGACTTGTTTTTCCCACGGCCACCGTAGGTAGCGTGTTTTTAGTTTCCATTTAGCGATAAAGTGAACAACACAGTTATCAGGGAGATCATTATCTCAATGGCCAAACAGTACAGCGTGTCTGACCAGGGGCCTCAACTAAACTAAAAGAAGTGCCTATGTGTCTCAACATAGACTATTTCAGAGGTGTTATAAATGTTGTGCCCCATTCTGAAATTGTTTCGAAGTCCTGAGGCTTGCCAAAATCTCTGCAGACAGAGGGTTGACACCATCTGATGACTCCCTCGATAGCATCAGGTCCATAGTGTACATGGAAACTTGCGCATTTTTATGGTCGGCATCTCTGTTCAAAAAAGTACGTTTATGACACTGTCGAAATTCGTTGACTGGGCAACCTAAATTTCTATCATGCCCCTGCCCCTGCATTGGCTAGAGGCAACGAAGGGATGGATACAGGTAGGCAGTTTTTTCGCCTTTACCGCCGATAGCATTGACTGCACACCAGTGCGAGAAATTCTTGGGACCAGCATTCTGTCCTCAGTTAAGTGCTTCAAGATGTTCCTTTCCCTAATAGCTTCATGTGGCTTCCAAGCCCGAAACGTCCGCAGCAAGATTTTTGTTAAATGAGCAATTTGCAAGATTTATTGTTAAATGATCCAACTGCCAGTCCAGAAAGTACTATTCGAAAGAGCCACCGGAAAGATCCCGCAAGCATTAATAATGTATATGCTCCCATCAATGCTAGCCCATATGATGTCTTGAGCATTAAATCAACATTGAAGGGCAGCCTTGAATATGAAAAATTGTGAGAGAGTGACTTGTCCTCTCTCAAAGCAACTGATTAAATGTGTGATACAAGACAAGAATAGTTTCGAAATCTGAGGGAACCAAAGTAGAAAGAAGGAATTGTGAAATCTTTCTCTTTATGTAGCAAGTGGAATTCGTGTATCATGAAAATACTGGAAATATTGATTTCATACAACATATATACACAAGGATAAAACAAATTAAAATTAAGTTGTAATCATGGATAGAATGTGGATTTTTATCAACTCGAAAACCAAAAAAATAATAAATATTACAATCTATACAACAATTAAAATAAAAAGTGGGAGACGAACTTGAATTTAACGTTGCCAGTAAAAGTGTTGAGGAAGCTCCAGACAAAAGACATACAATATATAGTTTGAAGCAAGAACTAACCGGATATCAGACTACAAATAAGAAGTAGGATTCAAAGCCGTATTGGTCGCTTCAAAATAAAATAAACAAGAAGGGTAAAATAGACAAATATAGAAACTGCAAAATGAAAACAGTATTTGGAAATTTTTTATTAGGTATTACAATGTTAGCTGTAATTTTTGGAAATGGTCACATGAAGTCATCAATGTAGTAGGTACAAACGAAAGACGTTTTTCAATTGCAGCAGACAGATTTGACCTGGACCTTATTGACATTGTTAAAGCCATTAGTTTCTCAGAGAAAGAGTTCAATACGCAGCAACAAAAACTTTTATGATGCGCCGAATGCCATAATATGCTTCACAGGTAGCGAACCACATCTTAAATCATTTATGCTGGCCAACTGTACAAATTTATAACTATAAATTGAGAACCAGAAGAAAAGGAAAGAAAAAGCTAGCTTTTAAGTGTAGTGGCACTAGTAGGACTAAAAAATGTCTTCAATAATGCTAACACTAATCACGTATCGTGTATACCAGTAAACCGACTCGTTCCACACCATTTCGATAAAAGACTCCTTCAAATGACCTACGGAACATGTTACTAAGTCGAAGGAAATCGGTTTGGGTTCTGCGGAAATGTAGGGCATACTGACACTACGACTAATCTTACAATTACAGACTTAAACTATGTTTTGTTGCTTTTATAGGTACTAAAAAAGCTTTAGTCATTGTTAACTAGAATGAAGTCTTTAACGTACTGAAAGTTGTGGTGATACGACTCATGGAGTGGAAACTGACCTACAAGTTGTACAGAAAGTGACGAAGGCTATGAAAAGAAGGAAAGCAGTGGAGCAGTTTTGTAACCTAGCCCCCAAATTATTCACTCTATACATTGAGCAAGTAGTACAGGAGATCAGGGAAAATTTATGCAAGGGAATTAAATTTCACTAAGAATAAATAACAACTTCTAGGTTTGAGAATTACATCGTAATTATTTCAGACATGGCAAAGATATTGAAAGAGGAGTTGAACAGAACGGATAGTGCCTTGAGTTTATAAGAAGTGTATAAAAAATTTGAATAAAGGTAACAGAACGAAATCGAAGTAAAAAAAGCAATGCTGAGGAAAACCGGTTAGGAAACGAGGAGTAAAAGTGGTATTAAATACGTTTTGCCGTTTGGGGATCAAACTAACTGGCGTTAGTCAGAGAAATTAAGTGTAAACTTGCAATTACAAGAATTTTTTTAAGAAAAAGAGAGATATATGACTTTCAGACTCAGGAAGTGTTTTCTGAAGGTACTTTTAGGAGTGTAACATATTACGGAAGTAATACGTGTATGACGTGCAAATTTTTAAAATGTGGTGTTATGGAAGATCGTCGAACTTTAGGTAGGTAGGTCAAATAACAAGTTAGGAGTGCTGAAACGATTCGGGAGACACATCATTACGCATCAAGGAATAGTCAGTTTGGTTACTGAACGTAGTGTTTGTATTGGTGGTTGTGGGGGAGGGCTCAGGGAGGGGCGGTAAGAAATGTAGAGACGACCAAGGTCTGATTGCAAAGGGGTTTAAGGGGATGTGGATTGCAGTAGCTACGAACAGATGAAGAGACTTGTAGAAAGTAGACAGCGTGGGTAATCACATTAAACCATTCTTCACACACGAGACCATGGTAACATCACGAAGCCTCCTTGCATAATATATAAAATGTTGCGCATTTTTATGAATCATACATTAATCGTTTAAATACATATACAGCACCTCTTCCAATAATGATACATAACGCGCCTCTAACGTTTATTTGAGCTGTGTCTTAATATTTCGTATAAGGAGCTGCTGTGGTACTCACGTGTCGGATGCACTGATCGTCCGCGGCGGTTCCTCGGCCGGCCTTATACTCCTGGAACTGCGAGACGACGCACAGCAGAGCATAAACCTGGCACACAAGACAACAGTAAACACCACAACACGTACTCAATACGAACAGTTCTCACATAATGGAGAAACGCCACTGAGCACTGAAGCTTAAGCAAAACAGCTGCAGCCTTAGAATAACATATATCTGATCAAGTTGGCATTTGTTGCATTAGAAAATGTAGCTAGTAAGTGGGTTCGAGTGACACATAGACATTTGCAGTGGAACAGAAGAAAAATCAGATGTTCATTAATTCAGAAGTTTTTAGTAGAGATTAATTGGCATAACAGGATATACCGGTTGAAACTAGACTTTGTCTGTGTTTATTGACTCTGTGTTTAGTCTGTAAGGCATATATCTAAATGCTGTTTGTATGTATTAGTTACTTAACGTCTGAGGAGCTATAGCTGTGGGTTGCTGTGGGTTTTCAATGTGTGTCAAATAAGTGCTAGGTGGGTTAGTTGCTCAGAATTATGATGATGTTAAGGATAGTTAACTGTTTATCATGCTGTGTCTTCTAAGGAAATCGTGGTCGATATACTTGCCAGCCGCTGGCTTTGTAGCCTTAGCCTCTAGAACTCTCTGCAGTGCGCCACCTTTTCCCGCCAGCAGGGCATTCTCGTGTTGTGATGACAATGCGAATTAGTAGCGAGCGCGCGAGACAAGTAGTGTGGTAGACTAGATCGAGTGAACATGTAATAAAATGGTTGTTAGCCATAAATACACAAAGTTCAGTTGTAAAGTGTTTAGCAGCGCACTGAGGGAAATATTTCGATGAAATAGCAATGTTGGATCAGGAATGTTCTTTTTGGATTACATGGAATTTAAAATTCGACAGTTTCTTCAAAGAAATGAGTGTGATACGGTTAGCCGTGTTTTCCATTGTTTGAAGATGAATAAATCTACTTATATGACGTCACTTTTTATTTCAGGAGAATCTGACCATCTTCTATAGTTGAAAACACACATACAAACAAACAAACAAACACTCATGCCCTCGTACGCAAAAACGCGAAATTCAAATTATTATTACTTCGTCTGCAATGTTGGGAATAGATACACAGCACTCGAGAAACAAATGGAAAGGAAAAACACCAATACTGAGTGCTAAATATGTGTTAGCGCAGAACTTATGTGAAGTCGTCTAAACACAAAAGTACACAAAATTAAAGTCAATTACTAACAGAAACCAAATCCAGTTGAAAGAGGAGTGGGATTCCAGAAGCTGGGGAAAAAGGTAATGTTGAAACTGAAATCAAGCATTTTATGACTACAACCTCAGCTAATAAACAGAGAACAGGTTTTCTTCAAAATATGTGATAAATAGCAACAAACGCTATAAGTAGCAGCTACAAAACATCGCAGTCGGAAGCAAAACTACTTTTAACTCTAGAAAACAAAATGTGACACTGTATTTTATGAGTATTATGTTTACAGAGCCACAACTCTGGATGAAAAACGAAGCACAGTGAAACTCTTTGTCTTTTTTCATACACGTAAGAAGGAAAATACAAAACAAGACTCGTTTAGTAACAGGTCTTGCAACAGAACAGGTCTTGCAATAGACACGATGCTAACAGAAACCGTACAGCTTTATCAAAACAAAGAAACTTAGTGTCGGTAAACCTGGTTTTCTGCCTGCCAAACAGTAAATTTACAAATCTGTTTCCCTGTAGTTGTACAAGATCATTAACAATTTTTACAGAGTTTTCTTTACTTTTTATAAACAAAACATTCTGGGACTCAAATTCTGTGAGACATGTGTTGGAAGCGTAAAAGAAACTTCGGATATACAGGGTAATCTATCTGCTTCCACCAGTGGGTTTCATGCATTCGCAGTGTCTTCAAACACCATGTTCAAGATTTTCATACTCTCTCTCTCTCTCTCTCTCTCTCTCTCTCTCTCTCCCTCACTACGCGCTAAATATTACTCCTAAAGAAAAAAGAACACGACTATTTTATAAAAAATTTTGTGTTGTTGAATTTTGTACTGGGATCAGTTTTCGCTAGAGGCCATTGTTTTCAAATTATCCGAGAAAATCGTAGAAACGTGACCTTCTAATGCGTTTTTCTTTAATAACTCGAAAACGATGGCGTCCAGCGAAAACGTATCCCAGTAAGTCGAAGTACATAAATTTCGTACAAAAAGGTCCTAGTCGTTTTTTCTGTAGGAGTTTTGTTTGCACAGAGCAAGCGAGAGTGCACGAAAATTTTGACGTGGTATTTGAAGGCGTTGCGGACTGCAAAGGCCAAGCGTTAGGAGCAGCTGAACCACTGTGTATAGCACTTCACACAGGAATTTCACTCCACCTGAAATTCAAGCCAAATCGTTTGGCATGTTTCATATGTGGCTAAACACTTTAACAAAGCATTCGTTCATAGCAATAATTGCCATTCAACAAAGGAGTTAAGCTCCAGTGATGCAAAACGAAAACAGCTTGTGATATAGCCAAATAACAAAGAGAAAAGAAGATACAAAAGGAGTAAAGGCAGCACGTGCGGTAGCACCAGCTATGAAATGTATGCATGAAATATTATTTTGCAATGTAATAGCAATAAAGTATGCATAGTGGCCCATATATCTACTGTTGTTGGCAATATAAAAATAATTACAATACTCACGTTGAGTGTGATGAGGAAAAAGTCGATTGTGAAGAGAAATGCAGTGAGTGGATTGAATGTAAGCTGTAAAGAAGAGAAAATACATAATTTAGAATTACATAAGTCTGTCATCTCACATAATCTGCAGACAGTACCTAAAAACTGTCACGTAATGAAAAACTATAATGGGATTTGTGGATCAGTAGCTATTTATTTAAATTAAATTATATGAAAATATTCATTAATTGTTATTAGTTAAACTACAAATTTCGTACCAGAACAAGGAGAATTTTTTGAGAAATCACTGTACAGCTTAATTATCACGAGATATACGCAACGTACGAGATCGCCTACACGTTCCTGATATGTCATGTAAACGTGGCTCTAAATTTGTATCTCGCTTTGATTATATTTTGTAAGCATTTGTTGTTGCAGTTCAGCCGTGTCAGCTCCACGGATGCCAGAAGCAATACATAAATAACGGAGCATACCTCCTCATATTCTTATTATAGCGGCCAATGCTTCTCATTCCTTGTTATTCCTTGCTGGTAATGTCTGCTGACTGTAGCAGAATGCCTTTGTTATAGAGGGACTGTTCCCCTTGGTCCGTGTAACACTCAAGATGTCATCATGTTCGATTCCGTTGGAATTATTGTGCTCCACGACCATGACGTAATCCAGAACTGGTGAAGGTCGTTATCGGTCGTAATATCATATGATGATATTACGAATGATACTGACCTTCGTTCTGTACTACACTCAGGTTGTGTTTGATATGGCCGGCCGCGGTGGTCTCGCGGTTCTAGGCGCGCAGTCCGGAACCGTGGGACTGCTACGGTCGCAGGTTCGAATCCTGCCTCGGGCATGGATGTGTGTGATGTCCTTAGGTTAGTTAGGTTTAAGTAGTTCTAAGTTCTAGGGGACTGATAACCACAGCAGTTGAGTCCCATAGTGCTCAGAGCCATTTGAACCATTTTTGTGTTTGATATGGTTGCACGGTAAGATGAAGATAATGCATTTGGCACTGATTTGGCGACATCATGATTACTGTAATAGAAAATCTCTTATGTAGATTGAGACACGAGTTCAATAAACAGCCAACCTGCGGAACTCAGCTCGCTATATGCCTGTGTCGCATGTTAACGAAGCCCATTTCGATAACGTGATATTTAACACCCCGAAAGAAGTCGACTCAGTTTCGTACTGTTTCGTTGATGACTGAACTGAGGACTTACTGCTTAAGAGAACACAGCAACTGGAGCGAGATTACGAGTAGCAAAATAACTTCGGCAGTACCCCAGAGCATGTTATAAGGCACTTTTGTTTTCAGTACACATAAATACTCTAGTGCATAACGTAGAAAGATTTATGACGTTGTCAGTGGGTTATGGTGTAGTATGGAGTAAATTCGCGTCCCATGTATACGTCAGTGAAATGCAAAACCGTCTGCAGAAGATCGACGGTTGGTGCAAGGACTGACAATACGGCCTCAGCATAAATAAATGTGTTCTATTACGCATACATAGGTAAAAAGACAGATTGTCCTTCGTTTACAATATTGGCAATAAATCGCTTACTATAATAAGAACCGTAGTATTTCTGAGAGTAATCGTTGGGAGCGAACCAACTTATAATTACCACTTCATCTAGCTGTAGGAAAAGTAGAGAGCCAACGGAGGAGAGGTAAAGAAATGTAATTCATTCCTGAAAGTTGTTACTTAGAGAATACTTGTTAGACCGATTCTTGAGTATTGAAAGTGATTCTCGGGCCTCACCAGGTAGGATTAATAGAGGACATTGAGAGAATTCAAAGAAGAGAGCATCAATTCTTCAGGGATTCGTTTAGTAAACCACCAGAGTGATCTACTGTTTATAATATGGTTTAGAGAGCTGAAAAACTGATAATGAAACCCGTATACAAGTCACTTTCTCAACGTGAACGATGGCCGGAAGAAAAAGTGCTTGGCGTCCTCCACTCAAGGGAAAAAAAAGGAAGACCTTTTACAGAATGAAGAAAGAGTGGAGGAGGATATGCAAGGAAGAAATTTGAAAGAAGTTGGTGTGTTGTAAAAAGTGACACAATAGGCTTGGTAGAGAAGTCCTCCAGTTTAGCGATTCATCATTGCTGGCATGTTGTGGTTTGTGTATATCTTACTGCATCGTTTTCATTACATCTCAAACCACTGATGGTACTTTTGCAGGTAATGCACGACGTCAGGCTACCGAGTAACAGGGAACAGAATTTGAGAGAATACTATACTGTCCGTCGAAATGTCTTTTGCACGTGACTGATCAGCTAAATTGCGCAGTACTGAATGGAAGCCGCTTCACTTAGAAGTGGCAGTTTCTGACGGTATCGTGTACGAACTAGAAATATGACATATATGGCCGTCTATTAGTTAATTTCTGTTTACTATTTTAGGTTCATATCAAGCTTACCGTGTTGACTGTACTTTAAAATTAATTTTTGTTTGTTTACTAAATAAACAAGTACGGAATTGACATTGATTTTTCCGTTTATTTGGTGTTTGCTACTACTACTTATCTTCCAGTAACCGAGTAAGTCACGAACACTGAACCTGTCGACGGTCTGATCCATATAACGTTACCAAACCGAAATATAATCGATAAGGGCAACTGGAAATTCCTGCACTTTCAGCGTTCTCGACATACAAACTTGTTTCAACTGGTCAGTATCGTTAGAACATCCTGTCGCAGCTACTCGTGGTTCTCCATGCCTTCACTGCGTTACGCCAAGGGAACAGTGTGGAGGATAAGCGGGAGCAAAGCAGAACATACACATTCAGTTGGGAAGAACGACAGTTTTACGTTTCCTCTGTTTGCTTTATACTCACAGTCCGACAACTAACCGTGAAAGGTTGTACGAGAAAAGTGATTATGACCAGAGTCTATGAGCCGCCTTTCACGTGAAAGCTGCAACAGCGCGGGTGTAACTTCCCGATATACTGTAATTCCTGTTGAAAAGTTACTTCCATTTGTTTCATATCTTAATGCTACATTACCGGATAGCAGCTACCAGAAGCCAGCGCGAAGCGGAAACACGGCGCGTAACAGAGCAGCACGCGACTTTCGAACTAGCAGCGAGATACGAAGCGGTAGTTTGTGTAACGAACTGAAAATTACGAGACACCTCGCGCGAGTAAACAAAGGAGTCCCTGAAGTGTGTACTAGTGATGGAGCGAGATAGTGCAGGCGGCGAAAGTGGCTTCTATACGGCGCTCATTCTGAATAGTTGGCAATGCTCTCAATTACAAGTGTGGTAAATGAATTGCGTTGTTATCTGTGTTTCCTACGTACGCTTACATATCAACAGTTCTATGTCTTAATAACGTGAAGAATTTAGCTTACAAGCAAACTTGAATGACAGTCGCTCGTAATACCAACGGACAACGAAATCACCAGAGGATTAGCGCTACCAGATGGCAATTTGAACTGTCACTCCTATGGAAACAACATATATGGTTATGAACACAGTGTACGCTCTGATGTACACCTCTAAACAATGAATATAACCTACCGATAACGCGATATCACTTTTAATTGGTAATTAGAGATGGAAAGATAGACCAAGCGCAGTTGAAAAGGATGAAGCTACTCGGAAGTAACACAAGTGAATATTGAACAAGTACATGAACTGTGAATCACATGCTATAGGGCTTCAAAGTACAGTGAATCACACTTTATAGGTCCGATTTTTACAAAGATTAAGGTTTTCCTCATACGTTGCGTACATTACATAGTAATATGAAAACACTGAGCTTTAGTGGTGAATGTGATGAACTGCAGTTCTGTTGACCCATGGGCTTCGTATATAGCAGAACTGCATCAGCGTCAAGTAGCTGGATTGCTGAAAATCTTTTACACAATAATAAATACTAATGGGGCAGTAATCTGCTATATAACCTCACATCAAATGCAACGTAAGTGTAAAGAACACTCCACCCATGAAAATATGGTTAAGGGTTTCAGAATGGAGGCAATTAGTAGTTCCAGCAAAAAGTGTGAACTTATAAATACTGAAGTGCAAATTCATGAGAGACTCAACATAATTTACAAGCTGTTGATGTATATATTTTAGCCATGGTAGCTATGACATCGAATCGGAGTATCTAGTGTCTCTTCCGAACATCATCTCATAATCACAAAAGAAATAGCGTTATAAATCTCCTGACAACATGTTCACGGGTGTGAAAAGTTGCCATGTATGTCACTTCATTTACAGATGACTAAGCAAAGAGACAAAATCAGACCACTACCTGTTCTGAAGCAACTGAAAATGTGAACCATGATCCAGAATGCCGCATATGAAATCCGCTTGTGAAAGAACGCGAAAAATAAACGACTTAAGTAATATTCTGGAATCCAACTGCATGGGTGCAACTGTCTCCCACCACTACATCGAAAGGTGTTGGTCGAATGCATCCTTATTAAACACGAGACATATGTGTCAATTACTGCTTACTTCATTGTACTGCTCTGGGTAGATGGCAAGACGAGAGTGCCTTTTGCTTCAGTTCACGATGTGACCGAAACGAATGCTGCCAACTCGCTTGCCGGCACCGGTCAATAACCCAGCACTTCCTTGTTCATGGCAAAGATCTTGAGATCACAGGCTGCTTTTGATTCACTGTCAGTGAACAACAAGTGACTTACGCCATGCGTCTTGCTGAAGGGCGTTCGTTCCGGAATAGTCGTCTTTCAACAGCCCTTTCCGACAAGGACTACTTACCAAAGGAGGAAGCAGCTCCTACAATGCATTCAGACTTGTTCGAAACTGTTTCGTGGAGTGTAGGACTACAGGAAAGTGGAAATGGTACTAGCTACAAAATGACAAGAGTAAATACATATTGGGTGGTACTGAAGATTACAGTTAACATATATTAAGAAGCACGGAATGCAAAATTCAAGGAAGTAAAGTAGCAGAATCTGTCACATGTTCAGGAGTGAGAAACAGTAGAGAAAGAAATGAATTTGATAGACAATGCACGAAGAATCTAGGACGCTGAGGAGCTACGAAAACAAAAATACAGTTGGATGACAAGCTTTTTTTAGTTTTAAATTGAATTATATGCACTGAAATGACTCGATCGGTGGATAAAAGAGTTGAAACGAAGTGGCGAATCGATAAGGGATTTTGAGTCTGAGATGTAAGATATTCTTCGCTGTAGTTGTCTTGCGGAGACACTATGGAACGCGGAAGCAGAGGTGGGAGAAACAGGACGAGACACGAAAACGGATGCAGTGAGGCGAAACGTTTGTGGGACACAGATGAATGGAAGGAATTGGGAAGTGAAGCTAAAAAAATGTCTAAACGATACGCGTTAAGGTCATGGTAAAAAATGTCAGGAGTTGAAACAGATCTGAAGTGAAATCTATTGAGCGTACAAGAAAATAACAAACATTAATGCAGGAACTATATATCCCATGATGGCATTTATGTAGAGTGGTCAGGATCAGTCTATAAGGCTCGTAAGCTTGATGCAGGTAGGTTGTGCTGAGAAATAATTGTTCAGTAAAAAATTCGATACGTAGCACCGTTTCCTAGTTAATTACTTGTCAAGTTAGCCAGTCGGGACGAAGTGCGGAAAGTCAAGCGGGCAGGCAGATGCAATTAGTGGCAATTGTTCTCATATCGTAAATGATGGCCAACGAGACCGCTCAGCCTT
Source organism: Schistocerca nitens (assembly GCF_023898315.1). Lineage (NCBI taxonomy): Eukaryota > Metazoa > Arthropoda > Insecta > Orthoptera > Acrididae > Schistocerca > Schistocerca nitens. The sequence goes on from NC_064618.1 coordinate 672,755,722, forward strand.
TGGCACGGGTTTGATCCTTACTAGCGTTCAATATACGTATCGCTCTCTTGTTCGATACAAGGAAACCAAACGAAGAATACGCTTGGCGACACCATCTCTGGCCGGACGCTTGAATTTGCACGCCCAACATTCTGATTGGATAACTTCAATGCTAATTAACTTGGAGACTGCCCAAGGTATCAAATTTTTTTCTGATCAAGTATTTCTCAGCACAAACTACTCTTCAAAAATAGTACAAGCTTATCAGACTATTTCCTACCATCCTACAGAAATAAGTCTATACAGTGTTATGGCCATGGAGTAACTTATTTGAGAAAGTTAACTTATTTGAGCAGAAAAATATGATTGTCATCAACCCACAGAAGTCGATCATCATTTAATATTTGCATTTTACAATTTTCTATCCGAGTGTGGAGTAATAACGCTTTTCGGAAACAAGAAGGAATATGAAACAAGACAAGCTACTTGTCTCCTCAGATTGGCATACAGGATACGGATCTTCAAGATATTCGTGGGAATTGACGAACGCGAGAACCAGCTGGAAATATAGAGGCGAAAGTTAAATCTGTTCTGTCGAACCATCAGCTAGGTCATTCCGAATCATCTGGAAGGTATTTATATCGTGCCTACATGAGTTCGTTGAGCAAAAATTGACAGATGTTCACGAGATGCCTTCTGCATAAAGAAGATGTGCGGGTACTCAAAAATGCAGATGGATTAGAGAATACACACAATACGAAGAGATTGTATGGTGGCAACATTTGTTTAGCACCAAGCACTGCATCATTTATAAGGCTCGAAATGACTATAAGCAGCAACAGGTAGTTAGGAAGAAAATGGAAGAAGCAGAAGAAGTTGTAGGATAAGAAGAAGAAGACAGAGTAGAAATAAAGAAGCAGATCAGCAGCGAGAAAACAAGTGGATGCAAGAAAAGAGAATCGAAACACAGAGATTACTCATGCTTATGTAGGGGTAGTCTAATGAAAACGATGTGGTTGGGCAAATAGTAAGTAAACTGCTTACTGTTTGCAAAATAATGGCCGTAGTTGTTAATGGTTTTATCCCAGTTTGAGTCAAGACGATCAGTGTCTTCATGAAAAAATGTCTGTTGTTGCTTACGCAAACAAGATTGTACTCAGGTGTGCACCTCTTCGTCCGAAGCAAATCGACGGCCACCAATGTCTGTCCTCAGGGTTCCAAAAATGTGGATATCGCATAGGGAGAGATCGGGACTGTATGGAGTAAGTGTAAGGGCTTTCCTGTGAAACTTCTGGAACGTAATCGAAACAACTTTGGCAACATGAGGTCGGGCATTGTACTGCACAATAATGATGTCGCCCATCAATATTCCTAGGGGTTTGGCCTCGGTGGCGAGCTTCAATTTTTGCAACGTGTCCACGTACAGTTGAGTTGCACTTTAATTGTGCCGCCGTGTTTCAGAAACTCAAAGATTAGTAGTGGGCCCTGCAGTCAAAGAAAAAGATCCTCATGACTTCCTCGGGGGCAACTAGGCTGTAGAAATTTCGCAGGGAAGTACTTATAGATCCTCCATGTAGTCCTGATCTCACCCCATACGATTTCCATATTTTCGTGGCCGTCGATTTGCTTCGCGTTGATTTCCTTCGGACCAAGAGCTACACACGTGAGTGTACATGAGTGTAATAATGTTTGCGGAGGCAACGGTAGCCATTTTTGCATGAAGACACTGATCGTCTTGTCTCAAAGTGGGATAAATGCTCGATGATTAACATTTATGTCGATTTCTTTGGAAATAATTAACAGTGCACTTATTTTCATTTGATGGCCGCTTATGATTTGATGTAAAGCCTATCATTGACGCGATTTCTATTAAAATTAAAAATGTGTAGAAGAAGTCAGTTTACCGATTACACATGGATGATTCTTTACGAAGAAGTGCAATTATTAGTGCTAACAATTTACTAGAAACGTTATCGAGCAGGTCATATACGTACATGGTGGTCAGAAACAGTCTGAAAAGTCCGTAAGGATGATGGAAAGTATGTTTTGATGATAAATAATTGTTATGAAATAAATTCGATACGTTGCCCGTTTCTGACTAAATTAGCATTGTACTTGGCCAATCAGATTGTTGCGCGGGCAAATTCAAGTTTCCTGCCAGAGTCAGCGTCACTAAACGTGTTCCCTTTTTGGTTCTGTCAAACCGAATACATGTAGCTCTTGCTCACCAAGTTTAAATTTATCACTTCCGAAAGAAGCAGATTTTACCCTTTCTAGTGCCACTATCTAGGAAAACAGAATGATGACTGTTACGTTGAACAACTGTAATCTCAGCTTTTACGTTAGCTCCTTAAAATACTGGCAGTACGTCAGTATATATTACTTAGGGTCAATGTAACCCCAATGGGAAGGGCGTACCCAGGATCTGAACTAGGGGAGGGCAGGTCATACTAGTCTCAAAAAACAAGGACTCGAGACAACATACAGCACTTCTTATTAAATAAAACAGTAAACCAATGAAAAACTGCTTTTAATAAACATTTTAAATACAAGAATGCACTTGTACAATCCGAGAAAACATGCAGCATTTCTTATTAAATAAAACAGTAAACTAGTGAACAACTGCGAATATCTTCTAGGGGGGGGGGGGGCAGCTGCCCCCTCCCTTGCCCCTCGCTGGGTACGCCCATGCCCAATGGTACTCAGTGAAACAAAAGAATCTTAGTAGTAGGAGCGCAATGAATCGAATTTTTTCTTACCAGTTATTTCGAAGCACATTCTACCAGCAACATCCTTACAAGATTTTCAGATGGTTCCTGACCAACCTGTATATCGCGAACAGCAGTGGACATGTCACATTCTCTTGAGGTAGAACGAATGCTACCTTCGCCGTTGGCGATTCGTAGCACTGAAATTTAACTTCATTGGTAAACCTGTTGGATTTAAAAGTAACGCCCTTGAGATGCCCAGCTTAACCCGCAGGACAGGACAGATAGTTTAATTTGTGGAAAGGGGCCAAAATAAGGAACTGTCAGTTACACTGGAACATAAAACTTTATTATTTGATCAAACATTACAAGAGACAAAAAGATTTTTTCTTTAAATACACACCTTTAATCTTTGGGACTTAATTACCGACTAAAGGCCACTTCAATTTAAAAATGGCTGAAGGCCAATAACTTAAAACGCAAGCATATCAGAAATTTAAAAGGCCAGCCTTATCTTACAACAGTTCTTTATTTAGGCTGAAGGCCCAAAGAATCTGAGATTTTCAGAGAAAACAATTTGTAGTCAAAATCGGTTGAAAGTCCAACACTTAAGGCTAAACAACATTAAATTAAAAAAAAACAAGGTCTTACGTGAAATAGTTATTAATTAGGCGAAACTCAACCAAAGCAGAAATCTAAAAGGCAATGCCTTATCTTAAAACAGTTCTTCAGTTAGGCTGAAGGCCCAAAGAATCAAATACTTCAAGAGCAAGTAAGTTAAATTCAAATCGGCTGAAGGCCGACACTTAAAACTCCATAATATTAATTTTGTTTTAAATACCAAAGGCCTTACATGAAACAGTTCTTTGAACTAAGCTGAGGATCTTAAGAGCAAACAACTCAAGCTCAAAATCGGCTAAACGCCCAACACTTAAAATTCAACAACATTAAAACCTTTAAAATGACAAAGGTCTTACGTGAAACAGTTCTTTAAATTAGGCTGAAAGCCTAAAGAATCTTACGCCTTAAGATCAAAACAACATTAATTTTTAAAAAATCTGCTAGAATCCATACAAGTACAAACAACAAGAACAAATAAAAAAAAGGCAATACACCCAAGGGCACTCAGATGTTAGCGGGTCTGCCTGGAATGCAAACACTAACGCTTGCTTAGGTGAGACAGCCAGTCTGGCCAACCATTCACGCTCCGATGACAACCCAACCGACCGACAGTCAACGGACTCACCGACAGGATAACTTTCACCTCACCCGACCAGGGCGCAACAGGGCGTTCAACGGAACAATGTAGAAGACACTTGCGCCCACAACCAATCATACACGGAGCTGTCAAACTATACACCGTGATTGACAGCAACAACACGATGAGAAAACTACACTGCCTGAATTTTACGTCAACGGCCAGGGCAGGTAACCGGAACGTTAACGGTCACAAGGTAGAAGATTCCGCTGGTGCACTTCAGTAATGGTTCAAATGGCTCTGAGCACTATGGGACTTAACATCTGAGGTCATCAGACCCCTAGAACGTAGAACTACTTAAACCTAACTAACCTAAGGACATCACACACATCCATACCCGAGGCAGGATTCGAACCTGCGACCATAGCAGTCGCGTGGTTCCAGACTGAAGAGCCTAGAACCGCTCGGCCAGACCGGCCAGCTGCACTTCAGTTCAAATAACCAAACACAGTGAAACTCCACCGGAGGGTGGCTAGAATTTTCCAACTTGAAAACCACGTTGTTCCTCGCAGGGGTATCCCAACAACTGACAACGAACTCGAAACGACACAATGTGAACAGTCTTGACTTGCTGGTAAATTAAGTCAAAACTCAACTTTCGTATACAGGGTCGGTGAGCCACGGACCTCGTAGCAGTGGGAACAGCCCTATACACTTCGACACCGCATTGAGACCGCCAGCGGCCCTGGACAAACTACGTCCCGCGGGCAATTCCTCCGTGTTCCACGCCAACCGACCGACTTTCGAGGCCCGGAAACGGTGAAAGGACCAAATATACGTCGGCCGATGAGACGACCAACCGAAAGAGCAACCAAAGGTCGTCCAGCTCCAATCTTCCTCCGTCGGACAGTTAACGTCTGTCGCCAGCGGTCGGCGAGCACTGGCTGTCGGCGCCTCACCGGCGCTCCGTCGCCGACTTCACTGCTGCTGCGTCCCGACTGCACTGCTGCTCCATGCCGAACTTACTCAGACACACGACCACCCAGAAATACTATCGGTGGCTCCAGAGATGGTACGACGGTTCACTTATCGATACGCGCTGCTGCTGCCGCTCACGGGCAAGTAAGGTAGGAAGTTAGTGACGCCAGTAAATGAAATAAGAATACGAGGAGGTAGTACCGTAATAGAATATGACAAACATATGGGGTAAACGCGAGCCTTGCACGTCTCTGCCCTGAATGCTGAGATTTGTCCGCAAAGAGGATTAAAGTTAAATTGTCACGGCTGGTCGCTATAAGTGGAAAAACATGAAAGTGGTATGCAGCAAGCGTCAAACTGCCATGAAGTGGCTGTGCAAATGGTTTCAGCGGAACCGCTCAAAATAGGCATAACTAACACCACATATTTAAAAAAATCACACAGCGGCTTTATCATTTAGAAATTGCTTAAGAATGTCGGTTTCTCGTGATATGAACGTGTTAAGCTTCGTGTAAGAATGAGAATCGTCTACTGCCACGTGTCGGTAATCGACCGCTGTAGCGGCTGTGGCTTATCTGTCCGCGATATTACTACTTGAGATGACTGTCGCGCGAATATGAAATCTGTGGGTTCTTCTGCATGCAAGATCTCCCACGCGAGTAACATCCGATAGGACGATACAGTCACAAGAAGTGCCTTGAGTTAGGAAACGGGCTTACATTCTATTAGACACGTAGGCCTATTAAAGCGAGCAGTGCGATTACGTGTTACAATTCGTCAACCCGTCGACCATTGTTGCACCTTCGCTCGACACACGAGAACAGGGAGTCACGATGACAAATGATAGTACTGGACAAAGTCTTGTCGTCTCTTCACTGTTCCGGCAATGCTCACAGAATCCTGATGATCATATCAGTGTTTTCTTTTGTTTGTTTTTGGTTTTAGGGCGCAAAACTGCTATCGTCATTAGCGCCCGGTCTGTGACTTAGGAAACGAAAATGGAAAGCAGCAGCAATACGAACGGAACTCAAAATATTGGAGAACCTAAAAGCAGAAAGAAAGCTTAAAAATCCACTATAGAAAGGGGTTGGTTGTCCCCAAAAAGAACTTCAAATGACTGACATCATCTCACTGGCACTAATAAACTCGAGAACGCGATCGGCCGAGCGCGTGTCATCGGCTAAAATGGACGATATATCAGGCGACAGCTGTAGACGGGCGCGTAACGGAGTAAAATAGGGGCACTCAATTAAAAGGTGTCTTACCGTCCACAGCTGAGAGCAGTGGGGACAGAGTGGGGGAGGATCGCCGCTTAAAAGATGGCTAAAAAGCCAGTGCCCTATCCGGAGTCTAGTTAAAATTACCTCCTCCCGACGACGCGTTCGGGAGGAAGAGGTCCAAGCACAGGGAAGAGCTTTCACGTCCCGCAATTTATTATGGGGAAGTGTCGACCAATGTGCGTGCCATAAAAGAACAACACGACGACATAAAACATTCCGTAGATCGGCGAAGGGAATCGATCGAATAGCTGGCCGAAGAAGAGAGACTGCAGCCTTGGCCGCTATATCGGCCGCCTCATTGCCACAGATACCAAAGTGTCCTGGGAGCCAGAGGAACGCCACCGAGACGCCTCCCAAATGGAACAAGCGCAGGCAGTCCTGAATCCGGTGGACCAGAGGGTGGACAGGGTAGAGAGCTTGGAGACTGAGGAGAGAGCTGAGAGAATCTGAACAGATAACATACTGTATCCGCTGATGGCGGCGGATGTATTGGACAGCCTGGAGAACAGCGTAAAGCTCCGCAGTATAAACCGAACACTGGTCGGGAAGCCGAAGTCGATTTGGGGTTTCACCAACAATATAGGCACTCCCTACACCTAACGATGTTTTCGAGCCATCAGTGTAAATAAATGTGGCTTCCTTCATTTGTGCACATAGAGCAGCAAATGCCCGACGATAAATAAGTGAAGGGCTACCATCCTTGGGAAATTGACAAACGTCACGGAGCAGGCAGATCCGGGGACGGAGCCAAGGCGGTGCTGTACCCCAAGTTGTCAAGAAGGTTTTAGGAAAGTGGAAGGAAAGAGACTGGAGCAGTTGACGGAAGCGGACTCCCGGTGGTAGTAGGGAGGAAGGGCGGCCTGCATATCCTACATCCAAGGAGGCGTCGAAGAAAATGTCATGGGCCGGATTAGCAGGCACGGAAGACAAATGGCTAGCATAACAACTCAGAAGGACAGCTCGCCGATTGGACAGCGGAGGTTCAGCAGTCTCAGCATAAAGGCTTTCCACAGGGCTGGTGTAAAAAGCTCCAGACACTAAACGTAATCCACGGTGGTGGATAGAGTCGAGATGCCGAAGAACAGACGGCCGAGCAGAGGAGTAAACTATGCTTCCATAGTCCAATTTCGAGCGCACTAAGGCGCGATAGAGGTGGAGAAGGACCACTCGGTCCGCTCCCCAGGAGGTACCATTCAGGACGCGGAGGGTGTTGAGGGATCGCAGACAGCGAGCCGAAAGATAGGAAACGTGGGAGGACCAGCACAGTTTTCTGTCAAACATAAGACCCAAGAATTTAGCGACGTCGGAAAACGGAAGGTGGGCAGGTCCTAGATGTAAGGAGGGTGGAACAAACTCCTTACGTCGCCAAAAATTAACACAAACGGTCTTACTGGGAGATAAACGGAAGCCGGTTTCGATGCTCCAAGAGTGGAGGCGATCGAGACATCCTTGAAGACGTCGTTCAAGGAGGCTGGTCCGCTGAGAGCTGTAGTAGATCGCAAAATCGTCCACAAAGAGGGAGCCCGAGACATCAGGAAGGAGACAATCCATAATCAGATTTACGGCAATGGCAAACAGTACAACACTCAGCACGGAGCCCTGGGGTACCCCGTTTTCTTGGGAGAAAGTACGGGAGAGAGTGGTGTTCACCAGCACTCTAAATGTGCGCTCTGCCATAAATTAGTGAAGAAAGAGGGGCAGCCGACCTCGAAAGCCCCAAGAGAGCAGTGTGCGGAGGATGCCCGTCCTCCAACAGGTATCGTATGCTCTCTCCAGATCAAAGAATATTGCTACTATTTGGAGTTTCCGGAGAAAATTGTTCATGATATAAGTGGAGAGAGCAACAAGATGGTAAACTGCAGAACGATGCTTTCGGAAACCGCATTGGGCTGGTGTTAAAAGACTGCGGGACTCCAGCCACCAAGCTAAACGGCAATTCACCATACGCTCCAAAACTTACATACACTACTCGTGAGAGAAATGGGGCGATAGCTAGATGGGAGATGTTTGTCCTTTCCAGGTTTCGGAACAGGAACGGCGATAGCTTCCCGCCATCGTCTGGGAAAAGTACTGTCGGTCCAAATTCCATTATAAAGGCGAAGGAGGTAACGCAGACTATGGGTTGATAAATGCAGCAACATTTGGATGTGGATACCATCCGGTCCTGGGGCGGAGGAGCGAGAAGAAGAGAGTGCATGTTGGAGTTCCCTCATGGAGAAAACAGTATTATAGCTTTCGCGATTTTGAGAGGAGAAAGCAAGAGGTTGCACTTCCGCTGCACGTTTCTTCGGGAGAAACGCTGGCGGGTAATTTGAAGAGCTCGAAATCTCAGCAAAGTGTTGACCCAATGAGTTACAAATTGCGACGGGGTCCACTAATGTATCATGCGCGACAGTGAGCCCAGAGACCGGGGAGAAACTAGGCGCGCCTGATAACCGTCGAATCCGACTCCAAACTTCCGAGGAGGGAGTGAAGGTGTTAAATGAGCTAGTAAAGAATTTCCAGCTTGCCTTCTTGTTATCGCGGATGACGCGACGGCATCGCGCTCGGAACTGCTTATAGCGGATGCAGTTGGCCAAAGTAGGATGGTGGCGGAAAACGCGAAGAGCACGTCGCCGCTCACGTATTGCGTCACGGCATGCCTCGTTCCACCAAGGAAGTGGGCGGCGCCGGGGCAATGCGGAGGTGCGTGGTATTGAACGTTCCGCAGCTGTAAGAATAACGTCTGTAATATGTGTGACCTCAGCGTCGACGCTAGGAAAGTGACGGTCATCGAATGTCGCTAGAGACGAAAAAAGTGTCCCATCGGCTTGGCCAAACTTCCAGCGTCGCGGGAGCATATATGGCTGTTGAGGCTGCAGTCTAAGGACACATGGAAAGTGGTCACTCGAGTGTGTATCATCAAGGGCGAACCATTCGAAGCGCCGAGCTAGCGGAACAGTACCGACCGAAAGGTCCAAATGAGAGAAATTTGTCGTGGAGGCAGACAAAAATGTAGGGTCCCCAGTGTTGAGGCAAACTAGATCCGCTTGGTGGAAGACGTCTAGCAATAGTAAGCCACGCGGACAAGGATGTGGAGATCCCCAAAGCGGGTGGTGGGCATTGAAGTCCCCAACCAGCAAATAGGGGGGTGGAAGCTGACCAAGAAGATGAAGGAGATCAGCTTGTGCCATTGGTGTGGACGATGGAATGTATACAGTACAAAGAGAAAAGGTATATCCAGAAAGGGAAAGATGGACAGCGACAGTGCTTAAGGGGATTGGGTGATAATGGAGAGTATCATGGAGAAGAATCATGAGTCCTCCATGTGCTGGAGTGCCTTCAACAGAGGGGAGATCAAATTGGATGGACTGAAAATGGGGGAGAACAAAGCGGTCATGGGGACGCAGCTTTGTTTCCTGAAGACAGAAGATGACCGGCGAGTAGAATCGTAAGAGGATCGACAATTCATCCCGATTGGCTGGAAGGCCGCGGATATTCCAGTGGATAATGGACATAGGGTGAACAGAAAATGGAGGAATGTGACCAAGGTTGCCGTCAACTCAGCGACTGCTCAGAGCTTGCGACCGACAGCATGGAATGGCATTCAGGCGAAGGCAGAAGATCCTGATCCATAGGTTGTTCAGGAGCAGCTCCTGCCACCAGCGATCGGCCGTTTGGTCGGCCGCCAGCAGTGCGCCTCGGCGACACAGAAGACGGCCGAGGGCGATTACCGCCAGGTGGTGCTGTAGATGAGACACGCCTTGGCGGAGAAGGAGATGAACTGGTTTTCTTACTAGCCTTCTTGGAAACATGATGAAGGGTGAGCCATAGAATGGGCAGTCGAAAGTGGGGAGGTTGAACGGGCGATCTTTGCGCTGGCCGATCTGACGACCGTGGCACTAAAGGTGAGGTCACAAGTCTGCATGGCCGCCTCCGTTGTAGGCCGAGGAGAGGCAAGGACAGTGCTGTAGTTTCCTGTCTGAGGCATGGTGTGCTGTCGACTGGCGAATAATTTTCGAGCAGCAAAGATCGACACCTTTTCCTTCACTCATTTCCTGAATGAGCTTTTCGTCTTTAAAATGGGGCAATCTCGAGAGGAAGCAGCGTGGTCACCCATACAGTTGATGCAACGAGGGGATGGAGATGGACAAGCACCCTCATGGGCATCCTTGCCACATGTAACACATTTGGCCGGATTGGAACAGGACTGGGTGGTGTGATTGAACCGCTGACACCGATAGCAACGCGTAGGGTTTGGGATATAAGGGCGAACGGAAATTATCTCATAGCCTGCTTTGATTATCGACGGGTGTTGAACTTTGTCAAATGTCAAGAAGACAGTACGGGTTGGAATGATGTTCGTGTCAACCCTTTTCATGACTCTATGAACAGCCGTTACGCCCTGGTCAGACAGGTAGTGTTGAATTTCCTCGTCGGACAATCCGTCGAGGGAGCGTGTATAAACGACCCCACGTGATGAATTTAAAGTATGGTACGGTTCCATCCGGACAGGGAAGGTGTGTAGCAGTGAAGAACGCAGGAATTTTTGTGCTTGGAGGGCACTGACTGTTTCTAACAACAAGGTGCCATTTCGTAATCTGGAACAAGACTTTACAGGACCTGCAATTGCGTCGACACCTTTCTGAATAATGAAAGGGTTGACTGTGGAGAAGTCGTGACCTTCGTCAGACTGAGAAACAACAAGGAACTGTGGCAACGATGGAAGGACTGTCTGTGGCTGAGACTCATTGAACTTACGCTTGTGAGCTGACATAGTAGAAGATGAGGAAACCATTGCGAAAGTATCCCCCATGATTACCGGCGTCTCCGATGGCGCGCTCCTTCCTTGTGGGGGCCCTCTCTGAGGGCACTCCCGCCTTAGGTGATTGTTCACACCTCAGGTCACACATCCTGACAAACGGACGGAGGGACCAATCGTCACTTTCGGAAGGTATCATCTCGGGTAATCACCCCTCCCTGGGCCTGGCCGTTACCAGGGGGTACGTACATGTCCTACCTGTCTACCCATGGCGGGGAATTACGCGTTACCCCGTCACTGGCTACGCATGGGAATGCGTGGGTCGGCCTTCAGACACGCACAGGTAGGAAAAAAGAGAAAGGGAAAGGAAAGGAGAGAGGACTCAAACGCCGCAGCGGAGAAAAGGGCAAAGAGAAGAGGGAAGGAAAAGAGAAGGACAAAGGAAGGACGAAGACTTGAAAGTGGAGAAAGCAAAGTATTTGTTACAGTTTCGAGCGTCCGTCTCCGGACGTAGGCACAAAACATACTCCCCCAGAGGGGGAGAAAGGGAAGGAAAGAGGCGGAGGTGAGGGGGGGGGCGAAGATGGGGGATGGGGAAGGATGCAGAAAGGGAAGTTATGCAGCCCGGGAAGGAAGGAAGGCCACATTAGCTCGGGGTCCCATGCTCGCTACGCACGTATCCACAAAAGAGTTGAGGACCCCCTGGGGGGGTCATATCAGTGTGTGGAGGCTCTGGGCAGAAGGAACGCTGCCACATTACATACGTCATTGTCTGCATATTCTTCTACATCTACATCTACACCTACACTAGTAAGCCAGAACGTTAAGACCACCTACCCAATAGCCAGTATGTCCACCGTTGGAACGGAAAACAGCGGCAATGCGTCGTGGCATGGATGCAATGAGGCTTTGGTAGGCCAGTGGTGGAAGTTGCCACCACATCTACACACAAAAGTCACGTAATTCCCGTAAATTCCGGGAAGGGTTGCTATGAGCACTGACGCGACATTAAATCACGTCCAAGATGTGTTCGATCTGGTTCTGATCTCTCAAGTTAGGGGGCCAGCACATCAACTGGAACTCACCACTGTGTTCCTCGAACCACTCCATCACATTCCTGGCCGTATGACAAGGCATACTATCTTGCTGAAAAATGGCACTGTCATCAGAAAACATGATTGTCATGAAGGGGTGTACGTGGTCTGCAGGCCGTCATGGTGCCTTTCACGAGTTGCACTGGATCCAAGCATGCCCACATGAATGTTCCCCAGAGCACAGCCCAGCTACCGCAAGCTTGTCTTCGTCCCGCAATACAGACGTCAACGAACTGTTCCCCTGCTGGAAGACGACGGATTCGCGCCCTCGCATCGGCATGATGTAGAAGGTATCTGGATTCATCAGACCTCGCAATGGTCAGCCACTGGGCCGGCGTCCAGTGCCGATGGTCAAGTGCCAATTTCAGCCGCAGTTGCCGATGTCGTGGTGTTGACATTCATACAAGCATGGGTCGTCGGCTACGGAGGCCCATCGTCATATGTGCTCGCTGCACTGTGTGTTCAGAAACACTTGTATGCTCAGCATTAAAGTCTGATGTTATTTCCACCACAGTTCACCATTGTTGCCCATTTTAACCATTTTTGAACAGCCGACATTATCTACTAGGTCATTTAAAATGGGTTGAAAAGGATCTGAGAATTACGGAACTTAACTTCTGAGGTCATCAGTCCCCTAGAACTTAGAACTACTTAAACCTAACAAACCTAAGGACATCACACACATCCATGCCCGAGGCAGGATTCGAACCTGTGACCGTAGCAGTCGCGCGGATCCGGACTGAAGTGCCTAGAACAACTCGGCCACCGCGGCCGGCACTACTAGGTCAATTCTTCATACGGTATTCCTGTTAAGAGTGGAACGGGTACGAGTGCAAATATTTCTATTGGTCACTCAGGACAGTTTACTGAACAAAATTACATCAGTATTTACGTCATTTGGAGAGTAATAACTACAGCTGATTAGATTGGCATGTTTTTAGCTTGTTAGCACCTCTTAGTACATGTGTCAAGAGCAAGCAATTTATGATTATTTTCTCCCGGGCAGCAGTTAAGTGCAGGAATGTGATGCATGGGTGCAAAGCGGTAAGCTACACCGACAAGCATAGTCCACTCAGTGATGCAGTTACATCATTTAGTAAATTATGTGACATGTTTGTGGGGAGATTGTTCGCCTCAAACATTAAAGGACCAACAGACTGAGGAGTATACAGATTAAGCTGCCACATATAAAAATACCTAAACTTATAGCAGCTACAGCCTCAACAGGTCATACGAGCCTAACACCTCGCATGTTGTTATAGTGTGCAATTATGTATACAAACTTAACTCGGGTTCCCACAGCTGGTAATCTGGATATCAAGCCCTTTTTACGTCTTCGAGGTCTTCGAGACATTCTGTTTCAACGAGATAACGAAACATGGATTGTTGCCTATTTTTTCGTGTACCATCTAGATACAGGGGGTGTTCGATTGTTGCCCTGGCGAGCACGTTCTGCAGACACTGGGATGCCACTACACTCCAGTCACTACGATCCAAGACTTCTGTTCTGGCACGGTGTCAAGTAGCATGGAACGGCGTAACCGTGTGTAACATTTCTAGACCCATTCTTCGTGGCTGAGGTGCCAACGATGAATACTAATTCACCCAAAGTTTTTATAGAGAATTATTTCTCATATGAAAAGGAGAATTTCCCTGTTTGCTATTATTTCAGGTTAATACGATGTTAATTTCCATCAATGTATTTTCTTGATATCGCATGCTACTAAAAATACTGGAAACGTCAAATTTAGTGGAGGAGAAAGAACGGCAGTTCCATTTGTAGAATATTCTCATTTCCGAAGTGCCGCTTTCTCAGAGTCTCATCTTTTCACCCTCTGTAAACACCAACGGCTTGAGAGGCGTCGGTGATGCCTCGGCTTTCACCTGAGACGTGCCAAGTGGAACAGAGGGCGGGGATCGTTGACCCTGGAACGAGTTATGTGGAGCAGGTAGTGTGAGGGGAGGTCAAGTGCCGGCAGATGGCTCCGCCTGCAGGAAGCGCGATACGGCGCGGAGCTCTCCAACACGTCAGGGCCGCGGCATTGCCCACACTTTCCCTGCGGGCCCTCCAGTCTGGCGGTCGATCGGCGACCCAGCCGTCTGGAGGTATGGAGGGAACGGTGCGCGCTGCCACACCACGCGTGAAGATTGGGTGCCTGGGACGGACGCCCACACCCAGTCTGAGGCGGTAAGCCGCGGGGCAGGGGTAGCGTCTCAGCGATGGATGCAGGGAACCAACGCAGCAAGATCTACAGCTGTATGAATACACAACAGAAAGAAGTAACGTATCGAGTGATCACGCTTCGATTAGAACGTTAGAAACTGCAAATCTTTCTGGTTCGTTTACTCTCTGATATTAACCTGATTTATAAACTGTAACACCAGAACATTGAGTCCCTTACAATTTTACGTGATCACTTGCCTGTGTGAGGATAGTAGCGCGGATTGTATTTCATAGTTTTAAACGAAATCCAGTTCCGTGACTTTCTGGCGAAATGACTTGTGGTATTCTTCTCGGCTTTGCAGCCGTATTTTCAAGTCAGTCTGACATAATATTTCGATGGATTAGCTGAGCGTCATCTCCGGAAGAGACAATGATGTTTCTGAGACTTCTCGACTTGATTCTAAGCTGGAGCCGTCGAGAGAGTAATTGTCCTATGTGTCAAGTATTGTGGATATTGCCCCCATTCCAAGAATACTAACAGCGTCGGTTTCTGATGGTCAACGTTTATATAGATAATTTTTTTACTCAATTGGTTATATTCAGGGTTGATATGATTCTAATTTTAAGATTTATCTTTCAAGTTTTATTTTTTGAAAATTTATTCTAAGCATAAGGCAAACAAAAACGGGATATCGCTGCCGTATTTAATCGTCAAAGTCTTGTGCCCACTTGTGTCTTTTAATGCAAGTCAATGCAAGACTGTACGAGTTGCTCAGATGAGAGGCATTGTCCCAATTGAAAAATGTGTCACCCAACTTATTTCCTTCGGAACATCGATCCAATAAGGAGACTAAATTTGTCTTATTATAAAGCTTAGATCTGTCGTTAAGCTGCTTAGGTCGCATAAAAAATCATACAGCAGGTGAAGAATGACTTTACTGATCAGAAGTAAGGTGTTTTAGAATTATTTTTCTCTTCAGAGATCCAGCTGTAAAGCTAGCACAAGTTCATATTAGTAACATGAAGAAATCTGTCATCTCATGCTACTGAACATCTAGTAGCTCTCTTGTCCTTGTGCAACCTTTGCATCTGGATCTCTGAAGATGGAAATAATTCCGAAACGCTTCACTTTGTGATCAGTTGGATTGCTATAACCTTGTGTGAGGAAGATGATCCACACACCTGTCTTGTCTTAACACTACCAGCTTAAGATTTACTGCAGTGCCAAGGAATCTAATGAATACCAAATTTTCTTAGTCCCAGATCCAAGAAGAGCACTAATCTTGGCTGTCAGACAAAACGCAGTCTTCATGTTCAAGTTTCTTAAAATTCTGCCTATTTTTAATAACAAGCTCGTAGCACATGGTAGGAAACCAATTGAAGTCGATTCATACTGCTGTACTTTCGAACATGGTCCGATCTGCATGCACGGCGCATCTGCTTTTCGAAAAATCCATTCCTTCTAAATAGCAACTTCAGGTGTTCCGTATCATATGTTAAGTTTAGCGCATGGTGTACAATACATGTTTCTCGGACCAGCGTTCTAGGGATCCTATTGCGTTGTTATGGCTGGTGGCATCTAGTTTATGCAGATAGCGATCAGTATGTGTAGTTTTGCAAGTTTTATGCCCCACAGTGCCATTTTACGTTTGTAGAAAGCATTTCAGGTGCCCCATAAGAGTATCACGATGTCAAAGTCTAATTGATAAAAAGTGACGAAATGCCCAAAATCGGGCATAATGAGACAAATGCGAAAAGCATTCAAAGAATTTGAAAGTAAAACTGATCTGACAGAAACTCCTAAGGAATTATAGTCCTACGCAAAGTGAATAAATGCACAGAAATTATCTGTTCAACACTCAGCGACTATATTGTGTGGCACTTGACGTACAATATACTGTCCTTTCTTTTACGTTTAATTTTGTGTTGGTATACATTACTGTGTTTTTCAATACTCTACTATTGCTGGTTTATTTCTTACTGATAAACTGGGCTGAAACTGATTTTAATCAACGGTTTTATGACTGTACAAATCGCGCCTACGAAATTTGAAGATGTTTAGGACTTTGTGCGTGCTTTATTGACTTTTGGATAAGAAGAACTGGCCTTCACTTACTCTGATGAAGCCAATAGATAGCAACACGATCTCACATTCACTGCACTTGAATAGTAATTGCGAAAATCCAATGTCATAAACACACAGGAGACATCTTTATGACTTTGTGTACAAGAAACATACTGTGTATTGAAATCGATCACAGGTGCTATTACGACCCTTGGTTACACCTATTACTCCTGCCTTCAGTGGAATCAGTTGAATTCATTTACCTACTGTACTAAAAATTTACACTTTTAAAACTTCATTAGTATAAATAGAGTGAAGTATGTAATCAGAAAACACTACTAAACAATTTAGAAGCACTTTCCTGTATTAATTGTACTCTTTGGTTTACCACTGTTACAGTACCCCGATTGACAGTTACGCACAAAATAAGTCAGGAATGGGCGAACGAACGCTGTTAACAAAAGAAATCACGCATGTCACACTAAAAATTCATTTCATATAGTGTTGTTTTCGATACTTTTGATAGAATTTTTAAGCTAGCTACTTATTTTTATTAAGTAAGATAATATAAGTGTCCCCTTTCGGTTTACACTCCTGAAATGAACAAAACAATTTACTTCACTGTGCAATCGTTATGTTAAATGATGGTGCACTAGAAAGAACAGCTGGTATTACGTGCAATAAATGTGCGGTTAGGGATCTGTAAGTATAAAGGCTTGATTGAACTAGTATTTAATCTACAGTACACCATTCTCGACGCAGAATCTCCCACCTACAGGCAAAGTACCAACTAGACATGTAAACGTTAATATCAGTGTTTAACATTCAACACATAATCATTTTCTTTCTAGTTACTGTTGGGACATTTACTAGGCCATGTTAAGTTACATGGTATAGCTCCCTGATCGAAATCCTGACTTATGAAATTGGGCATCATAGTAACATGAACTAATAGAGGATACAGTAATTCTTGCTAAACTACAACATTATTTTTCTGTAGGAGGAATAATTGACTAAAATGCTTCCACATTAGCATTCACAACTGCTAATTTAATTTACAAAGAGGAAACTCTTATGTTCCAACTAGAATTCCATAAAATAGTGCTAGTCATCAGACAGCTTAACTATACTGTGATTTATGGAAGTATATGTTTTTGTGACCTCACACCTCTCAAAGTTACGGGGAGAGGCATGTTTATATATAGACTGTTGACAGGTGCCAAAAGCAGTTCAGTGGAAGCTGTTTTTCTGCAAGACCATAAATGCACTACAGCCAGTCTAATTTATCATGTTATTGATGAAATCCGAAAGTTGGATTTGAGACACGAACGTGAAGTACTCGAATGCAGTCAGTACCTTGAAATCGTCCAGGGGTACACTACAAACTGATATAAATTGGCAAGATAAGAGAAGCGGTTTCTGCGTACAGTACGGTCCGACCGGATGCGTAGCGGCACGGACGATTGTGGGCAAGTGTTGTCTTCAGAAGGCGCCGTGGCTCGCGGTCGGCTACGTCCGTGGCTATTGTTACCTGCATGAGGAAAGTTGGAGTTTAATGATTGACTTTTTATTGACCTTGAATTTAGTAACGCCATGCTCATTACAGGCAGTACTATTACGTAATAACATAGGTTAAGGTAAAGAATAAAGTGTTTGTTACTAGACAAGAGAGGATGCATTCGAAACGTTCCATTTCTATTACGAAATCCTCATTTCATCGAACTTATCGCTTGCCTTCTATGCGATCTTGAAGTTAGCGGAGGTTTGGTTTCTATGCGATCTTGAAGTTACCGGAGTAGTAATATTCAAGGATGTAAAATGTAGCCCTGTTTACTGTTGCTCCAGAGGCGTGAGGGGAAATGGTCAGGCAAACAGTGAGGACGCTGGCCTAGGAAAAGATGTGTCACATCCACATGCCAAATTTGATTTTCGTACGTTCTAGGAGGTTAGTATATGCATACCTTCCGACGGAAGAAATCTAAGACGCAGTTTGAGTGAATGGATACTCATAGGTCCGGAGGTGTGTACTCGTCCATGTCACTGAAATGAAAGTAACACAAAAACTGCGTCACTGCATCTGCTGTTTGCCTGATAAAGAGACGTAGTAAAATTTCCGTAGTAGTTTATCCGAGTGAGAATAATCGTTCGTCACAGTCGATGTCAGCAAAGGTACTTGGATTACGTTTCCTAAGAAGACTGGCGTCTCTGCCGTCTCAGGTCGGGATGAGCTTACTTACGAGGATAACTGTCTTCTGCTTGGAAGGGATCGTGACGAGTGTTGGCTTAGCACAGGTCATGTGACCAGTGATGGTCGAACCTCAGTGGTGCAATATACTGAATGGCCTTGATGTTCCAAAGTGAAACATGAAAATTCGCGTAGAAAGTACCATTTCACGGTGATCATATGTCCTATTTTTAATGCCGATAACAATTACAGACTTAGACTTGGTTAGATAGTGATGAAGGCTATTGAATTTTGTGGTTACGTACTTACCAGACGACTCTGATATTTATTTGCTGGCCAAACAACCTCTTCCAAGGCCTGTTATTTAATTAACTCAAAGTCTAGGAGCGTGTCACCGGAAGGAGCGCATCGTGGGAGGAACTCGTGCAGTGAAAGTCAATCAGGTGAGTTTCGTAAGTTACGGCACCGCTGAAGTCAAAGACTCGTCCAACAAAAAGGTGGATGCGGGTCAGAGAGTCAATGGGCGTACTTGCAGCTTAGCTAGACACCACTGCAGAGAGCATTTTTGTGTATGGTAACTGGTGTTGCCAACCGGTACACATAATGCTTAACAATATTTGTAGAACAAAGGAGCACACGAAAACACTTCGTAAAAGTATAAAAAGTAACCTTGTGGTATAACCTAACGTATCTTATTTGAAAATCTCTTAAAACTCTGTGTTATGTGTTTTTTACGATTTTTAAATGAAATTGCAGCATATTTCCAGTCCTATCCCACCCACGGCGCAAAATAGGGTAAGATAATTTTTGTGAAATTATTAGGAATGTCATCTTGAATACAAGAAATAAAATGGTTTAATGAACTCTTTAGACTAGGGAACTCTAAACCTTAAGAAAATCGTTAACAGTAAAAAATATTGTAATGTCATTTTGAAAATGGCACAATTATTTTTAATGCTTAACATAAAGTTACTGTTATTTTAGTGAATCCCTTCGCTCGTGCGAGAAACATATTTTCTGGCTTGCGAACTGGCAACATAAGGTGTCTAGTAATAAATCCTTTGACCAAGACCTGCCCATCTAGATAAGTTTCTTTTCCAAGCTTTGTGGTAAGCCATTTCTTTCTGGTAGGTGAGAGGCTAATGATCCCTTAAAATTAACACGCCAAATCCGGTTAATCATGACAGCAGACCTCGCCAGTCGGCATAAATGCTTGGAAAGAGAAAGAGGTGACAGGCTAATGATCTGACAAAGGCATGTTCCGACACTTGGACTAAAATGTCTTCTCTTCATTGACCTCGGGTATGCTAATAGCTCGTGTTTTTCCTACAGTGAACACCCTTTTAAGGTTCCCATATGATTTGTCATCTCTGCAGTCGGAATTATTCTTGGCTTAATAGACGTACTCGTATCTTTCCAATGTTAATCTATGTATGGTAAATTCCTTACATGCCTTTGAAGATAACATATCATAAGATATAAGGGCTGAAACTGCCATTTCCATTTATTTAACATCCAACTGCTATCTATCAGTCTCTCTAATCTAAGTTCTTGCCATCTGGAAAAGCAAGGAAAGAAAAGAGAAATATCTAACTGGAATTCTAATTGCACCAAAAAATGACAGGTCAGAACGTGACCTATCATAGTCTACCGCTTCCCGATACGCCACAATAATACTTTTCAGGTCAACAACTTTTATGAGGTGTAATAACTAATGTATAATTACATGGACTTTAAGGTAACATGTCATTTAAAGACGAACAATTAACAGTTAACGGCCTATCTTGTGTTTAAATTCACCAAAAGTTATAAAAAACACAACTACAAACGTAAAGAACAACCGAATCGCACTTACGAATCGCACTCCAATTCAATTCAAAATGGATTTCGAACATTCTTTTACATTCAGATGATTGTTTCCGTGTTCATTGGCTACCGGAAGGCTTTTCTTATGGTTACGCATTGTTGTTTGGCGAAATAGACGCGATTATCGGACCAAATTTTTTGACTGGACTCAATAATTCCAACAAGATAGAACTCAACGCCCTGTTCTGAACGGGACGAAATCAACACATGTAATTTCGAGAATAGGCAAACGGGGAGTCAGCGACGTTACGGTTTACAAAATAAATGATGTAGTGGAAACGTCCATAAGGCTGTTCACAGCCGTTTGTGTTGTCCATGGAAGGTTTCAGAACCGATAGCCTGTATCGAAATACAGGAAGACCTTCAGAGGATCGATTGTTGTTGCAAGGATTGATAGACGCCAATAAATGTTATTTATTGTGCCTAAGTAAGTGTACAACCGAACTACTGTTCGATTAGTCAATTAGAGACAAAAGACTGCTAACAGTGTAGTCCACAGGATACCATAGAACGTGGAATGATCACATAAAACTAATCGTAGAAAATTCAAACGCCGGGCTTAGATCCGGAGGAATGTTAAGGAACCGTAATTCATTAATATAAGAGGTGCCCCCCCCCCCCCAATGAACCATAGACCTTGCCATTGGTAGGGAGGCTTGCGTGCTTCAGCGATACAGATAGCCGTACCGTAGGTGCAACCACAATGGAGGGGTATCTGTTGAGAGGCCAGACAAACGTGTGGTTCCTGAAGAGGGGCAGCAGCCTTTTCAGTAGTTGCAGGAGCAACAGTCTGGATGATTGACTGATCTGGCCTTGTAACACTAACCAAAACGGCCTTGCTGTGCTGGTACTGCGAACGGCTGAAAGCAAGGGGAAACTACAGCCGTAATTTTTCCCGACGGCATGCAGCTTTACTGCATGGTTAAATGATGATGGCTTCCGCTTGGGTAAAATATTCCAGAGGTAATATAGTCCCCCATTCGGATCTCCGGGCGGGGACTACTCAAGAGGATGTCGCTATCAGGAGAAAGAAAACTGGCGTTCTACGGATTGGAGCGTGGAATGTCAGATCCCTTAATCGGGTAGGTAGGTTAGAAAATTTAAAATGGGAAATGGATAGGTTAAAGTTAGATGTAGCGAAGTTCGGTGGCAGGAGGAATAAGAATTCTGGTCAGGTGAACACAGGGTTATAAATACAAAATCAAATAGGGGTAATGCAGGAGTAGGTTTAATAACGAATAAAAAAAATAGGAGTGCGGGTAAGCTACTACAAACAGCATAGTGAACGCCTTATTGTGGCCAAGATGGACACGAAGCCCACGCCTACTACAGTAGTACAAGTTTATATGCCAACTAGCTCTGCAGATGATGAAGGAATTGAAGAAATGTATGATGAGATATAAGAAATTATTCAGATAGTGAAGGAAGACGAAAATTTAATAGTTATGGGTGACGGGAATTCGATAGTAGGAAAAGGAAGAGAAGGAAACGTAGTAGGTGAATTTGGACTGGGGGTAAGAAATGAAAAAGGAAGCCGCCTAGTAGAATTTTGTAAAGAGCATGACTTAATCATAGCTAACACTTGGTTCAAGAATCATAAAAGAAGGTTGTGTACATGGAAGAAACCTGGAGATACTGACAGGTTTCAGATAGATTATATAATGGTAAGACAGGGATTTAGGAACCAAGTTTTAAATTGTAAGACAGTTCCAGGGGCAGATGTGGTCTCTGACCACAAACTATTGGTTATGAACTGTACATTAAAACTGAAGAAACTGCTAAAATGTGGGAATTTAAGGAGATGGGACCTGGATAAAATGACTAAACCTGAGTTTGTACAGAGATTCGGGAAGAGCACGAAGGAAAAATTGACAGGAATGGGGGAAAGAAGTACACTAGAAGAAGAATGGGTAGCTCTGAGGGATGAATTAGTGTAGGCAGAAGAGGATCAAGTAGGTAAAACGACGAGGGCAAGTAGAAATCCTTGGGTAACAGCAGAAATATTGAATTTAATTGATGAAAGGAGAAAATATAAAAATGCAGTAAATGAAGCAGGCAAAAAGGAATACAAACATCTCAAAAATGAAATCGACAGGAAGTGCAAAATGGCTAAGCAGGGATAGCTAGAGGACAAATGTAAGGATGTAGAGACTTATCTCACTAGTGGGAAGATTGATACTGCTTACAGGAAAATTAAAGAGACCTTTGGAGAAGAGATAACAACTAGTATGAATATCAAGAGCTCAGGTGGAAACCCAGTTCTAAGCCAAGAAGGGAAAGCAGCAAGGTGGAAGGTGTATATAGAGGGTCTACACAAGGGCGATGTACTTGAGGGCAATATTATGGAAATGGAAGAGAATGTATACGAAGATGAAATGGGAGGTATGATACTGCGTGAAGAGTTTGACAGAGCACTGAAGGACCTAAGTCGAAACAAGGCCCAGGAGTAGACAACATTCCATCAGAACTACTGACAGCCTTGGGAGAGCCAGTCCTGACAAATCACTACCATCTGGTGAGCAAAATGTATGAGACAGGCGAAATACCCTCAGACTTCAAGAAGAATATAATAATTCCAATCCCAAAGAAAGCAGGTGTTGACAGATGTGAAAATTACCGAACTATCAGTTTAGTAAGCCACGGCTGCAAAATACTAACGGGAATTCTTTACAGACGAATGGAAAAACTGGTAGAAGGCGACCTCGGGGAAGATCAGTTTGGATTCCACAGAAATGTTGGAACACAGGAGGCAATACTGACCCTACGACTTATCTTAGAAGCTAGATTAAGAAAAGGCAAACCTACGTTTCTAGCATTTGTAGGCATAGAGAAAGCTTTTGACAATGTTGACTGGAATACTCTGTTTCAAATTCTGAAGGTGGCAGGGATACAATACAGGGAGCGAAAGGCTATTTACAATTTGTACAGAAACCAGATGGCAATTATAAGAGTCGAGGGACATGATAGAGAAGCAGTGGTTGGGAAGAGAGTGGGACAGGTGTGTAGCCTCTCCACGGTGTTATTCATTATGTATATTGAGCAAGAAGTGAAGGAAACAACAGAAAAATTCGGAGTAGGTATTAAAATCCATGGAGAAGAAATAAAATCTTTAAGGTTCGCCGATGACATTGTAATTCTGTCAGAGACAGCAAAGGACTTGGAAGAGCAGTTGAACGGAATGGATAGTGTCTTGAAAGGAGGATATAAGATGAACATCAACAAAAGCAAAACGGGGATAATGGAATGTAGTCGAATTAACTCAGGTGATGCTAAAGGAATTAGATTAGAAAATGAGACACTTAAAGTAGTAAGGGAGTTTTGCTATTTGGGGAGCAAAATAACTGATGATGGTCGAAGTAGAGAGGATAATAAATGTAGACTGGCAATGGCAAGGAAAGCGTTTCTGAAGAAGAGAAATTTGTTGATTTCGAGTAAAGATTTAAATGTGAGGAAGTCGTTTCTGAAAGTATTTGTATGGAGTGTAGCCATGTATGGAAGTGAAACATGGACGATAAATAGTTTGGACAAGAAGAGAATAGAAGCTTTTGAAATGTGGTGCTTCAGAAGAATGATGAAGATTAGATGGGTAGATCACATAACTAATGAGGAGGTACTGAATAGAATTGGGGAGAAGAGGAGTTTGTGGCACAACTTGACTAGAAGAAGGGATCGGTTGGTAGGACATGTTCTGAGGGATCAAGGGATTACCAACTTAGTATTGGAGGGCAGCGTGGAGGGTAAAAATCGTAGA
Source organism: Schistocerca nitens (assembly GCF_023898315.1). Lineage (NCBI taxonomy): Eukaryota > Metazoa > Arthropoda > Insecta > Orthoptera > Acrididae > Schistocerca > Schistocerca nitens. The sequence continues at coordinate 672,779,731 of NC_064618.1, forward strand.
AGGAGACCAAAAGATGAATACACTAAGCAGGTTCAGAAGGATGTAGGCTGCAGTACGTACTGGGGACGAAGCAGCTTTCACCGGATAGAGTAGCATGGAGAGCTGCATCAAACCAGTCTCAGGACTGAAGACCACAACAACAACAACAACAAGAGATGCCTCAAGAGTTCTTCTAAACCAATTGTAATTATCTAATTATGAACATTTCTTAGATTGACAAGGGAACGGCGCGTTACATCCAGGGATCGTTAATAGAGAGCCACAAAGATGTTCAAAAAACGCCATTGGCACCTGGTAAAAGAGAGACGTTTTTATTATGAGACTGCACGTGGGAAAATAAGTTGGGAGAAATATTACTACGTCCCAGACACGTCTTATGAGATTTTCGAGGTAATAAAATCAAAGGCATGAGAGTTCATACGGAAAATTATCGCAAATAGTTCGTCGCGTGCAGCAATCACGAACACAACAGCGCATGGGCGGATGTGACAGTGGTACCAGTAGCACTCTCCGCCACTCACCATGCGGTGCCTTGCGCTGAGTTCTGTCTTCTGCGAAGGCTTGGCTCCAGTCAAAAATGTGGTCCGATACTCGGTAAGTTGTATTTTGTTAACCAAACAACAATGTGGAACTACACAGATGGAAAAAAATCGCAACACCAAAAAATTATTTACGTCGAGTAAAGAAATTTCAAGGATACATTGGCCTAGGTAACAAATTTAAATGGTTAATATTGCAAGAGCATAGGTTAATGTAAGCCATAACAAACGTGAATTGTTGGTCAATTAATAACAGGTGTAACCGCCAGGATGTTGAGTGCAAGCAGTTAACTGTGTGGTTAAAGTGCCGGATATCAGTTTGTGGTTCTTAGTTTCATGCCTGCTGCACTTGGTTCAGCAATTCAGGGACGGTTATTATTGTTTGAGGCTGAGGCTGGAGCTGTCATCCGGTGCTGTCTCATATGTCCTCGACTGGTGGAAGATCTGGTAATCGAGCAGAGCCAGGCATCACGTCGACCGACACATCAGCGGTATGTGGGCGAGATTCACCCTGTTGGAGGACATCCCCTGGAGCGCTATTCATGAATGGCAGCACCACAGATCGAATCACCAGACTGACGTACAAATTTGCTTTCAGGGTGCGTGGGATAACCATGAGCATGCTCCTGCCATTTTACGAAATCTCATCCCAGACCATTCATGTGTAGGCCTAGTGTGTCCAGCACGCAGACAGATTGGTCACAGCACCTCGATTGTCCTCCTTCTAATAAACACACGGCCATCACTGGCACCGAAGCAGAACCAGCTTTCATCAGGAAACAAAGCAAATCTCCACCATGTCATCCTATAAGCTCTCGCAAATGGCGGTTTCATGGGATTAGAGGAACGCACGCTACAAAGCATCTGGCAGGGAGTTCTCTTTGGAACAACTTATTTGTAACAGTTCGTTATGTCACCGTGGTGCCAAATGGTGCTAGAAATGCTGCTGCAGTTCCAATACGATGCGTCAGAGCCATATACGGAACACAATGGTCTTGCCCTCGGTATTGCGAAAAGGCCAACCGGAGTCCGGTCTCCTTAGGACTGTACATTGTCATGACCACCGCTGCCAACAGTCACGCACAATGACTACATTCCTGCCAAATGTTTCTGCAATATAGCAGAAGGAACATCTGGCTTCTCGTAGCCCTATTACACGACCTCATTCAAACACAGTGAGTGTTTATAATGGCGTCTTCGTCGTCTTAAAGGCATTCGTGACTAACATCAACTCACCACGTCCAATCGCAAAGGTAACTAACACTCATGATCGTTATAACGTTTACTTAAGGAAAACCTGGTATGTAAAATTATAGAGGCGCTACTAGTGACACTGTTATGCAACTGGCGTGAAATTTGAATAGATTTCATTCATCTTATTTCATCTTTATATATACAGGAACGTGCCTACCAAGTTTACGTCACAGTACTCCTTTTTGGTGTTGTTTTTTTTCTTCGACAGTGTACACCAAAATCCTTCGGAAATAGATGAACCGGTAAACAAGCTGGGCGTCGTTCACTACGGTGCACTGTATTTTACAGCCGGGCAGAGAGATCTGTATTTCGCTAGAGCTCCGCTTACTGAATCCATGGTGGTTATTAGAAAGGAGATTTTCGTCTTTGAAAATGTCAAAACGTGCGCATTTGATATCCTGACGGGCCAAACACAACTGACCACTCCCAACTGCGAGCAGATTGTTAGAGCCTCTAGCCTGGCAACGAGCTTTTCGGAAATGGCAAAGCTGGTTGACTGTTCGTACGCTGCTCTTGTGAAAATCTGCGGAAAGTGATTAAAAGACGGCGAAACCACGAACAGGCAACAAGATGCTGGAGGATAACATTCAGCGCAGATCACTGAACTTGGTGCTCCGCAAAAGACGATCCAAACGTGGGCCGGCTGGTGTGGCCAAGCGGTTCTAGGCGCTTCAGTCTGGAACCGCGCAACCGCTACGGTCGCAGTTTCGAATCCTACCTCGGGCATAGATGTGTGTGATGTCCTTAGGTTAGGTAGGTTTAAGTTGTTCTAATATCTAGGGGACTGATGACCTCAGATGTTAAGTCCCATAGTGCTCAGAGCCATTTGAACCATTTGAGCCAAACGTGGTATAATTTAACCAAAAGGCATCGTCAGTTATGATTGCAGTGTACAGCGATGAGCCGTAACATTATGATTATCTACTTAAAAGCTTATCGGTCCACTTCTGGAATGCAATTCAGCAGTGAATGTACGTGCCGTGGATTAGACAAGTACTTGATCGGTTTTCAGAGGTTTGTGCCACCAAATGCCTACTCAGAGGTCACACACTTCTTGTAATTTACGGATGGTTGGTTTGTCGGCGTGGACGTGGCACCCGACAGTGTCCCAGTTGGGTTTCATCGGATTCTGATACGCCAAATTTGATGGCAAAGACATCAGCATGATTCGACTATCACGCTCCTCAAACCATTACATCACGTTTCTGGCTTTGTGACACGGAAGGTTATACTCCTGGACGATGCCATTGAGGAAGATGCTGAGGAAAACATCAAGCATAGAGGGTTACTGATGGTCCTTAACCCTTAACCCGAAACATCTCAGAAATGTGCGTAACTAGAAACATGCGGTCTCTCTGACCACCTAACATTTTATATCACAGAACTCCACTTGACACAAATTAAGTAACTAGTTAATTCATGTTATGAGCAAATTTAATACTTTTTAGCCCATATAAACACTTTGTTGTTTAAATTATACAAAATAAACACGAAATATCACAAGTACATGCAGTCCTTCAGTGTCAGATTTCATATGATTTTCACCACTGTTATACCAGACAATATATTCCTAAATATTAGTAAAATATTGCAGAAAATGTAAAAAAAGATAATAATCAACTGAACTGAAATATTAAATCACATTTCTTTTGCACAGTCGACACACATCTTTCTGCTGCATTCCAGGCAAACCGGGTGACCACATTTGATGCACTCATACGCCGTTTTCCTCTTCTTGGACGCAGGGCATTTCATACATGTCTTCCTTTTGTCCATTCTATCATTTGGTATGCCTTCGCTTGATTGCTGAGTGTCTCTCAGAACGTTGTGGATCATTTTCTTGATATTTCTAGGTAGATTTTGAATTTCCAGGCGTCTTCTTAGATGTGGCACTATCAGTTCCATGGCCAGATTTATGGTGAATTTTAGAAGAGTTAACATGGGGATTCCTCTGTCGCACAAATAAAAAAAACTAATCACGCAACGTATTTTTTATGGTATCATTTTCAATGGAATGATGCATTCAAGACACAGAAATTACAACCTTGTTTCTCTTAGGAACAAATTAAACCAGAGTTGTATTGTAGGAGTATCCATATAAAGCTGACCCAAGTGGCCTACTTCTATCAGCCAAATTTCTTGGGGAATTTCGCGTTTGTTCTCTCTGACCGTTCCTACATATGTTAGTCCTCTCTTGCTCAGCTCACGAATCGGTTCTATAGATGTCAACCAGTTGTCAGCGGAAATGTTTCTGTTACTTCCTTCTATTAGTCTGTACGGAAATAAAACAGCCTGAGTTGGTTTGGAAAGCTTTCTCTCTTCTTCTGTCAGGCCACGTCCATCACTATCTTTCTGTGAATATTTGTAGGCGTTGAAGAGGTAAGCGCTTCCAGAGTCTGCCAGGCACATAACTTTTATTCCGTATTTGGCTGGTTTACTAGGCATATAAAGGCGGAAAGGACATTTTACCCTGAATGGTACTAACATTTCATCCGCTGTAACGTTGCCTTTTACAGAATCCAATTGCTGAGAACTGAAACTGAATTTCTGAACAATGTTTGATATTGCAACTGCGCGGTCCGACTTCTTTCTTCCGTGTCTGGTAGTCACATCGTCAAGTTTCAGGCCGCTCAGAAGTATTTCAAAGCGCATTGCTGACATTGTCATCACGAATATAGGGCGACTGGTCAGACCTTTTTCGAAAAGAGACAACATATCTTCATGAGAGGATTTGAATATTGATGCCATCATTAAAAGGCCTATGAAAGCTTTGATTTCAACATTGTCAGTATCTCTGTAATTGGCTGGATTAGTTATTTGCTGCAACTTTGCCCTTATTGTATTCAGTTTCGCATTTGTATGTAAAATTATTTCATTTATCATGTCATCAACAAATAAATTCTCACATATTTGAGATTTAGGATGACTTCGTCCCAATCTTCGATTTTTGGCTCTTAGGCAAGGCATTCCTCCTTTCAGAATGTTGTGGTCTGGTGTTCTTCTCGTTCTAACAGGCTCAGAACGTTCCCAATGGGAATTATTTTTACGATAAATGTACCGTGTTTGTTGTGAGGTACTATGTGTAGTATAGACCGCTCCGGGCTCTTCTTCCAATGAAACATTTTTGTCACTAGTGTCACTCTCTGTTTCATGGTGACTGTGACCTATCACGAAATCTGGATCATCAGTATCGTCAAATGTGTCGTCATCGATCCCATTTCCCTCTTCATCTAAATCCCGTAACCGCGCTTGCACCCAAGCTTCTAAATCTGGATTAACTGCAGATGTGTTACTCTTCTTAGAAAGTCGATCCATGTTATACCTGAAATTTGACATAAATTCAGACATGCGGTATCTCAGGCACACAACTTCGCGCACTCCTGTAAACAGTACTCTGTATGTCTTCACTGACGAAGTAAAACTGATTGTTGACTGCTGCTTTACACGCGGCAAGTATTGCGGCGAAGGTACTGTGTAAATGAAGCCGCGCTTTTTTGCGGTGCTGCCACAACCGAAATTTAAAATAAACGATGTGTCTGAGAGACCGATGTTCGGGTTAAGGCTTAATGATGTTCACATAGTTCACAGCTGTCATGGTGCCTTCGAGTACTGCCGCAAGTCCTATGGAATCCCATGCGAACGTCCCCATAACACAATACTGCTGCCACCGGCCTTCGTCCTCGGCGTGCTGCATGTTTCCAGCAAACCGTTCGACTGGAAGACGGCGTATCTGGACACGACCATCAAGCTGGTGTAACAATAAACGGGATTAATCCGACCAGGCGACACGATTCCATTGATCGACGCTCCCATTTCTATGATCCCGTGACCACTGTAATCACAAGTCATACTGTTGTTGGGTCAGCATGGGAACACGCACGAGTACACTGCTGCGGGACACCATGTTCAACACTGTGCGCTGAGCTGTATTCTCCAAATCACTTGCGTCTGCGTCAACACTGTACTCTGTCGTCAGATCTGCCACAGATCACCGCCTATCCTGCTTTAGAGAGCAGGCAAGCCTCCGACCCCTCCTTTGTTCTGTGATGAGCAACGGACGTGCAACTTCTTATCGTCTACGCGTGGTTTCAGAATCCTTCAACCGCTTTTCATAGATGCTCACGACAGTAGCACGCTAACAGCGGGCCAGCTTCGCCTTTTCCTAAATGCTCGCTCCAAGCATTGCGCTTAAACAATGTGGCTTCTGTCAAAGGCGTTAGTCGACAGATTTTCGCATTCGCGCTGCTTATCGTGACTAGAATGATTCCCCGTTTGTCTTTGCTCCGCTCATACAGTTCTCTTACCATGTCACGTTCCCTCAGTGCCACCAGGCAGCATACAGCCTCGCGTTGGGAAGTGGTCATAATGTTTTGGCTGATCAGTGCATCACTTACAGGACTCTAAGCACCAGTCTGAGAGGAGGCCTCTCAGTTTGACAGGTTTCGGCTGGCAGGAGAAAAGAGATAGCTATGCTCTGTCTGCAGACGATGGTAACATTCGCCTGTCTATCCAAAATGATCTGCCGACCGATGTGTTTGTCAAAATAGCACATCAGCGGAAGGCGAGTTCCTTCGGAAATGCGCGGTCGGCTCCACTGCATTCGTGCTGGCTCAGCTACCTCCTAACAGACGCTTTGAAACCCCAGTTCAAATGGTTCAGCCGGCCGAAGTGGCCGTGCGGTTAAAGGCGCTGCAGTCTGGAACCGCAGGACCGCTACGGTCGCAGGTTCGAATCCTGCTTCGGGCATGGATGTTTGTGATGTCCTTAGGTTAGTTAGGTTTAACTAGTTCTAAGTTCTAGGGGACTAATGACCTCAGCAGTTGAGTCCCATAGTGCTCAGAGCCATTTGAACCATTTTTTTCAAATGGTTCAAATGGCTCTGAGCACTACGGGACTTAACATCTATGGTCATCAGTCCCCTAGAACTTAGAACTACTTAAACCTAACTAACCTAAGGACATCACACAACACCCAGTCATCACGAGGCAGAGAAAATCCCTGACCCAGCCGGGAATCGAACCCGGGAAACCCCAGTCACAATTACACTGGTACATAGTGATGATTCAAGTTAAAGTAATTTTGAATACAAAAGAAATAAGACCAAGCAGAAACTTCCTGAATAATTAGATGAAAAGATAAAAGAGTAATAAATGTGTACCTCTTATCACAAATTTAGAATAATTGCAAAATTTCTAACATTAACTTCACAAACCTGAGTGATGACTCAAAAGAAAGAAAAGCCAGTGTAGAAGAAAAGTCTAACATTAAAAACTTAAAGTTAACGTTTACTTAGATTTTTCTATATGCTAATGTTAATTTATATTAACAGTAACTTAGATGTCATTAAACATTGCAGCACGAGACAGCACACCTTACGACGATTTGATGGAGATGACACAACATGTGGTCCACCTCAATCTCACTCGAAAAATTGGCGTTAAATTATATATAAAAAAGGGACAACAAACTGCTCCCAGTAACTCCTACGGTACAACAGTTCGTACTCTACCCTTTCTTAGTATCTGGAAATTTAAAAAATTTTTTGTAAATTTAAGGAAGTTGTCTTTGTGTGAACATTGATGATGCTAAGAATAGTTGTAGTATTTTAAGGATTACGGGAGAAGTAATAATTACACAAACTTTATAAGCAGGTAGTGCGAAGAACACTGAGAAGATGTGTCATTTAACTTGTAAAACACATGTGTAAAATGAAAAGTTTTCAAAGGTTAATACAAAATATTGTTTTGATGACATGGAAAAATTATCGTCGGGACTAGAAACAGCTGGCAAAAAAAGCGCTCTGGAGGCAGTCAGTACGTAGATAGGGAAGCAGGCACTCCTCTGGTGGCTACTGTCGTAGAAACTATCTTGTTAGCCGGGAGAGGTACTGCATTTCTAAGTGACCTGTGTATAGAAATGAGCCGTTTAACTGCTCATGAAGTCCTCAGTTATCTTAAACGGGACACTGCAGCGTGACTGATCACAAGGGGCTGAGCGACCTGCAGGATTGCAATCTACTGAATGACATGTTTACAAGATGGGCATTATTGCTACAGCTGATCTAATACAAGATAGACATAAGACGGGCATTACTGCTACAGCTGATCTAATACAATATAGATACCTACGATATTAAGGGAATGGATAGTTTTGTAGGTGATACACAGTCATGCTTATCTATTGGAACATATGTCGAGGTGGACGAAAATGCTATACAGAGTGAACGGGAACTGATGCACATGAAAGGGGTAAATGCCGAAAAGGTAATCAAACGTATATGCAAGGGTATATGACAGATAAAAGCTAATGATCAAATATTAAAAATTAATTAAAACCAGATATGATACAAAAATTCACGAAAAACTGCAAACATTCTGTACGATTTTTAAAGGGATATTTCCAACAAAAGAAGGGAACTAATAGGAACGAGGGCACTGTTTATAGAAGAGCACACATTCCCTAATAATTTGCATCCACCTGAGTCACCTCGGGCTATGGAAATGAAGAGAAACATTGCAGGACTATGCAGTATTTAATACAATGTAAAGAAGTGTGAGGTAGAGTTCAGTGCATACAGTATATGTCAGGGAGCGTAAAATAGCACCGGAGCAAACACTAAGGAACAGTGGTCAGCATTCTCCCAAACAGAATTGAATAACTGCCAACAGTACATATATTTGTGACACTGGCACAAGGTAAGGGTGTGCTGTGATATACACTCCTGGAAATTGAAATAAGAACACCGTGAATTCATTGTCCCAGGAAGGGGAAACTTTATTGACACATTCCTGGGGTCAGATACATCACATGATCACACTGACAGAACCACAGGCACATAGACACAGGCAACAGAGCATGCACAATGTCGGCACTAGTACAGTGTATATCCACCTTTCGCAGCAATGCAGGCTGCTATTCTCCCATGGAGACGATCGTAGAGATGCTGGATGTAGTCCTGTGGAACGGCTTGCCATGCCATTTCCACCTGGCGCCTCAGTTGGACCAGCGTTCGTGCTGGACGTGCAGACCGCATGAGACGACGCTTCATCCAGTCCCAAACATGCTCAATGGGGGACAGATCCGGAGATCTTGCTGGCGAGGGTAGTTGACGTACAGCTTCTAGAGCACGTTGGGTGGCACGGGATACATGCGGACGTGCATTGTCCTGTTGGAACAGCAAGTTCCCTTGCCGGTCTAGGAATGGTAGAACGATGGGTTGGATGACGGTTTGGATGTACCGTGCACTATTCAGTGTCCCCTCGACGATCACCAGTGGTGTACGGCCAGTGTAGGAGATCGCTCCCCACACCATGATGCCGGGTGTTGGCCCTGTGTGCCTCGGTCGTATGCAGTCCTGATTGTGGCGCTCACCTGCACGGCGCCAAACACGCATACGACCATCATTGGCACCAAGGCAGAAGCGACTCTCATCGCTGAAGACGACACGTCTCCATTCGTCCCTCCATTCACGCCTGTCGCGACACCACTGGAGGCGGGCTGCACGATGTTGGGGCGTGAGCGGAAGATGGCCTAACGGTGTGCGGGACCGTAGCCCAGCTTCATGGAGACGGTTGCGAATGGTCCTCGCCGATACCCCAGGAGCAACAGTGTCCCTAATTTGCTGGGAAGTGGCGGTGCGGTCCCCTACGGCACTGCGTAGGATCCTACGGTCTTGGCGTGCATCCGTGCGTCGCTGCGGTCCGGTCCCAGGTCGACGGGCACGTGCACCTTCCGCCGACCACTGGCGACAACATCGATGTACTGTGGAGACCTCACGCCCCACGTGTTGAGCAATTCGGCGGTACGTCCATCCGGCCTCCCGCATGCCCACTGTACGCCCTCGCTCAAAGTCCGTCAACTGCACATACGGTTCACGTCCACGCCGTCGCGGCATGCTACCAGTGTTAAAGACTGCGATGGAGCTCCGTATGCCACGGCAAACTGGCTGACACTGACGGCGGCGGTGCACAAATGCTGCGCAGCTAGCGCCATTCGACGGCCAACACCGCGGTTCCTGGTGTGTCCGCTGTGCCGTGCGTGTGATCATTGCTTGTACAGCCCTCTCGCAGTGTCCGGAGCAAGTATGGTGGGTCTGACACACCGGTGTCAATGTGTTCTTTTTTCCATTTCCAGGAGTGTATTCTGCGAGCAGTAGACATGTTTTTCACGTGTGGAGAATGTGTGGCATAATGAATGTGACCAACAAAACCATAATGCGTAAATTGAAGAAGATTTTTTAACTTATATACGGAAACTCAAAGCCTAAGTAACAGGTAAAGGATCTTTCAACATTGCAGCGCGTCAGCAGTCGTGAATAATTTAATGATTATAAAGAATCCGCCTCGGTTGCAAATAGAAACCGGCTGTTGACCTAGGTTTCGGCGCGGTTAACCACGCCTTCTTCGGGACACACTAAAACTACAATCTGCCTAAAGCGGCATGGTCCAACGTCTAGCCGGCCGAAGTGGCCGTGCGGTTAAAGGCGCTGCAGTCTGGAACCGCAAGACCGCTACGCTCGCAGGTTCGAATCCTGCCTCGGGCATGGATGTTTGTGATGTCCTTAGGTTAGTTAGGTTTAACTAGTTCTAAGTTCTAGGGGACTAATAACCTCAGCAGTTGAGTCCCATAGTGCTCAGAGCCATTTGAACTATTTCCAACGTCTACAACTGCCTAAAGCGGCATGGTCCAACATTAATGTTGGACCATGCCGCTTTAGGAAGATTGTAGTTTTAGTGTGTTCCGAATAAGGCGTGGTTATCCGCGCCTAAACCTAGGTCAACAGCCGGTTTCTATTTGCAACCGATGCAGATTCTTTATAATCATTAAAAAGGTAAAGGACTGCAAATTATTATGACCCTGTGGTAAAGGTTTATTGATCGATATGGGGCAAACACATCAGGTCATCTGTTATCACCCAGGTAGCAACTCAGCTAAGTGAATGAACTGGGTCGGTTATATAGGACCTACTGCCACCACGAACGTATGACCTATGGTGGAATAACGGGATATGTTTGAGGACAACACGAATGGTGTTAAGAATAGTTGAAGAGGATTCATCCCATATAAAATAATGATGAACAGATTGCTAGATAGTCGGATTATTGAGAGGATGAAGTTTTTGCCTGGTAGAGAAATGCCGGCACAGAAAAAAGACTCACAGATAAACTAAGGCTTATGCAGGGTAAAGACCATCATGACACTAGTTGCAAACCCATTCGGTTTAAAGTTGATGTGATGCTTTTACTTAAAACAAAGGAACGATCAAGTGAAATTCATTTTAATGAAAAGCTCTTTGAGCAATATTATGATCCTTGGTTGTAGTCGAGAATCCACAAGCAAATGCATATCGCTTCAAATATCCTGTCCTGAAAACCACCCATGCTGATGAGTATTACTCAACTGTCTCTTTCCAAACAATAGAGCACTGACGCTACCACAGTGGTCCTGGTAATTTCACGTGCGCCCCCCCCCCCCCCATATGCATGCGCCACTGCTTGAAGGTAGCCGAAAACCTGCTTCCTAGCCTCTAGGTCAACAGCATTGTTTAGTGTGGATCATATAGTTTGCACACTTCTGGTAGTAGTGTCCCGTATTTCTGTTTAATCACGCACTACAGATTTCACTCCAGCCGCGAGACATTTCACGGTAATGGCCGTCCCTCAGTACAGTGAGGGATGTTTTAAGGCTCCTCGCCTACGGGAACAGGTGGCGTTGGTTGTCTGGTCACGACCTATCCTAGGCACGTGTGTTGACGGAGCGTGCCGCCGGCCGGGCGCCAGGGCTCTGCAGAATGCAGAACACGCCTCCAAGGGACTCCTCCCCCCTCGCCACACTTCTAACAGCTGCCACTGCTGCAGACTTACAGCAGCTCCAGAAGTGAATTTCCAACGTACGTCCACACCTACATAGCCACTGCCGAAGCTGGACGCTGTGCTTGCATTTTAAATAACGATAATAAACTTTACTGCGAAACTTTCAGGGTAGATTCCTCGCAGCCATAGAAAGAACATGTATCATGGGAATAACACTAGAATAGAATATACTACATGAAACTCTTCCTTGCATGAAATGTTCAAACTATTTAGCATTCGTATATGCGTCAAACGTCTGTAGCATTTAATCCCATATGCACCGATATATCCCTGCGGTATTCCGTGTGGTGTTGCTATCTTCCACAATCTGGTTAGTAGCACTCTCATCATCTTCTGCTGATGTTCGATACGCAAGAGCTTTCAAATGCATCCACAAATGTGTAGTAGGTTTAGGTCCCTGGACGCCTCCGATTTGTTCTATCTTTTTCTTTGCGTCTATCCGGGAATCTGATACTCAGAACCCGACAGGGAATTGACAATGAAATAAGGAGAACCTAGATTGCGTAGAAGGCGCATGTTGCTGATAAAGGCAAATTTTGCAGTCGATTAATAGAATATTCTCTAAGGAAGCGTCATAAATTTGTTGACCCTGTGTGGAAAACCATGACGCCCCAAGAAAGGAGTCAGTAACTATTTTGAAAAATTAAGCAAACCTCAGCACAGTTGCTTCATCCGCATTCTTTTATTGGGTACAGTACCGGTTTCGAAACAGTTACAGTTACAGTTCCATTATCTAGTATAAAAAGTAAAATCCGCTAATCATCTGAGGTCATCCTCATCCTAATGTTGTCATGGAACCAAAGGTTCCGTGTCAGAAGAGGAAAAGGAGTATGACCTCAGATAATCAAGGGATTTTATTTTTTGCACCAGATGATGGAAATGCAGCTGCTATGAAACCAATCGTGTGCCTAGTAAAAGACTCTCTCTCTATATCTATTCATTGTAACCTTAATAACTGTTCAAAAAACTATATGATCCAACATACCTACTGACAAAGAACGATGATACTGATTTATCAGATAATTTCGTGAATAATTACGTGCACCCTCCGAGAATGAACCGATCAGTCACTCACAGTTGACCATCCATTTGACGGAAACGTTCCAAACTCATGTTTTGGCAACATTTGCGAACAGTCCATATATTTTTGTAGGGTATCGACTGCAAATGACGGTTTCGTGCGAAACCTGAACAACGACCCTCTCCTCACATAAAAGCGCGTCAAAAGTCACCGTTTCGTTCAACAATGTTCTGCTGTAAAAGACGTCTCAGTTCAGAATGTTCCACAGGACCAGCGATGCGTAAAGCTTACGTTTGATTCCGTCATACCACTGTCGGCAGTACTACACCTTGTAACTACTTCAGACACTAGCTGTAGGGTCATCATCTTCCTGAAAATTTCTTCGGACGCAAATATTGAAAGCCATAGCGAAAAAACATGTGTTAGTCCATTCATCGAACGACAATCTCCCAAACTCTAAGTAAGTGAAGGAAGTGAGTTCCCGTTTGATATTATTCTCGACGAAACCAAATATAAAATACTGGTGATGAAATTAAGATCCACCAATGAACAATACATAACCAAAAGGAAAAAGAAAACCGAATTCATGCGAAATGCTTTTTATCGTCTCTTGGTAAGTACATCCCATGATTAACGTACCAAAAAAAGTTGCACAAATCAGTTCTAACACGGAAATGGGGCGCTTTTGGACCCATGTTGCTATAAAGCGCTTTCATTATACGTATGTAATGAAAGTGCCATGAATGTGTTTATACCTCATCAGTCAGTAGTTTAGACTAACATTCGGACGTCAACGATGAAGGTTTCGTTTCCCAATAGTTCCCATAATTCACAAAGAATAGTAGCTACGGAATATTTATACCATCCCCCTAGTTGGGCTAGCAGTTTTTACGATCTCATTGCCGATGTATCGCTGAATTTCGGCCTTCTCTCATCCGGTATATGCATACTGATGTACAATATCTTAAGGGAGGGCGGACAACTATCTCAGTAGTAATATACAGATGGTTGCATAGTGCAGCTGAAACAAAAGCCGCTTTTACCGTGACAGTGCTACCATTCAAGTCTGCGGAATATAAGAACGGCAGTACCACTAGATAAAGCCAATAACACACCTTGAAGAGCCAAAGACACTGGTACACCTGCTTAATATTGTGTAGGACCTCCATGACCATGCAGAAACGTCACAATAAGACGTTGTATGGCCTCAGCTAATGTCTGAAGTAGTACTGGATGGATAGAATTTAAAATGAGACTCGTCCGACCAGGAAACATGTTTACAGTCGTCAACAGTCCAATGTCGGTGTTGGCGGGCACACGCGAGGCGTAAGGTTTTTTGTCACGCAGTCATCAAGGGTACACGAGTGGGTCTTCGGCTCCGAAAGATCAAAAAAATGGCTCTGAGCACTATGGGACTTAACATCTATGGTCATCAGTCCCCTAGAACTTAGAACTACTTAAACCTAACTAACCTAAGGACAGCACACAACACCCAGCCATCACGAGGCAGAGAAAATCCCTGACCCCGCTGGGAATCGAACCCGGGAACCCGGGCGTGGGAAGCGAGAACGCTACCGCACGACCACGAGATGCGGGCCGAAAAGATCATATCGATAATGTTTCGTTGAACGTTTCGCACGCTGACACGTGTTGACAGCCCAGCATTGAAATCTGCAGCAATTTGCGCGAGGGCTGCATTTCTGTCACGTTGAACGATTCTCTTCAGTCGTCGCTGGCCCCGTTCTTGCAGCATCTTTTTCCAGCCGCAGCGATGTCGGAGATCTAATGTTTTACCGGATACCTGATATTCACGGTACGCTCGTGAAATGGTTGTACGGGAAAATCCTCACTTCATCGCTACCCCCGCGCCCGGGTTCGCAGGTTCGATTCCAGGCGAGGTCAGGTCTTTTCTCTGCCTCGTGATGACTGGGTGTTGTGTGATGTCTTTAGGTTAGTTAGGTTTAAGTAGTTCTAAGTTCTAGGGGACTGATGACCATAGATGTTAAGTCCCATTGTGCTCAGAGCCACATCGCTACCACAGAGATGCTGTGTGCCCGCCGACACCACGTTCTCTCTCACTTAAATCTTGATAACCTGCCGTTGTAGTAACAGTAACCGATCTGACAATTGCGCCCGACATTGTTGTCTTATAGGCGCTGCCGACCGCAGCGCCGTATGCTGCCTGTTTACATATCTCTGTATTGGAATACGCATGCCTATACCAGTTTCTTTGGCGCTTCAGTGTACAAAAGTATATGGAGCATCATAAACCTCGTAGTCAGATGAACGGTCGTTCGAGGCAGTATACAGGGTGATTCAAAAAGAATAGGGGCAGAAATCCATTCCAGTACGATTATGCCATAGGTGGTAAATCATTGGAAGCGGTAACGACCGTAAAATACTTAGGAGTTACTATCCGGAGCGATCTGAAGTGGAATGATCACATAAAACAAATAGTGGGAAAAGCAGGCGCCAGGTTGAGATTCATAGGAAGAATTCTAAGAAAATGTGACTCATCGACGAAAGAAGTAGCTTACAAAACGCTTGTTCGTCCGATTCTTGAGTATTGCTCATCAGTATGGGACCCTTACCAGGTTGGATTAATAGAAGAGATAGACATGATCCAGCGAAAAGCAGCGCGATTCGTCATGGGGACATTTAGTCAGCGCGAGAGCGTTACGGAGATGCTGAACAAGCTCCAGTGGCGGACACTTCAAGAAAGGCGTTACGCAATACGGAGAGGTTTATTATCGAAATTACGAGAGAGCACATTCCGGGAAGAGATGGGCAACATATTACTACCGCCCACATATATCTCGCGTAATGATCACAACGAAAAGATCCGAGAAATTAGAGCAAATACGGAGACTTACAAGCAGTCGTTCTTCCCACGCACAATTCGTGAATGGAACAGGGAAGGGGGGATCAGATAGTGGTACAATAAGTACCCTCCGCCACACACCGTAAGGTGGCTCGCGGAGTATAGATGTAGATGTAGATGTAGATACCACAACTTTAGGAATTTAAAACTCTGCAACGACAAAAGGCAGAGCTAAGCACTATCTGTCGGCGAATTAAGGCAGCTATAAAGTTTCATTTAGTTGTACATTTGTTCGCTTGAGGCGCTGTTGACTAGACGTCAGCGTCAGTTGATGCTAAGATGGCGACCGCTCAACAGAAAGCTTTTTATCTTATTGAGTACGGCAGAAGTGAATCGATTTTTTCTTATGGGGGTATGTTAAGGATATGGTGTTTCGGCCACCTCTCCCAGCCACCATTGATGATTTGAAACGGGAAATAACAGCAGCTATCCAAAATGTTACGCCTGATATGCTACAGAGAGTGTGGAACGAGTTGGAGTATCGGGTTGATATCGCTCTAGTGTCTGGAGGGGGCCATATTGAACATCTCTGAACTTGTTTTTGAGTGAAAAAAAAACCTTTTTAAATACTCTTTGTAATGATGTCTAACAGAAGGTTATATTATGTTTCTTTCATTAAATACACATTTTTAAAGTTGTGGTATTCTTTTTGAATCACCCTGTATAATAAGGAAAGAAAGTCGATCTTGTTATTATGGTTATCAGCCCGAATACTGGTTTGATGATACTCTCCAGGCTAGTCTGTCCTGCACGGACCTGTTCATCACTCCGCGCCTGCTGCAGCCTCCATTTCACTGCAGTCAGGCATTGGTCTAGCTGCATAATTTTTACGCCCAGCTGATGTCTGAGGTTGTGTCCTATAGACAGTACTCCTACTTTTGACCAGTTTCTCTACGTGAGATTCAGTACCCACTCACCGAGCGAGGTGGCACAGTGGTTCGCACACTGGACTCGCATTCGGGAGGACGACGGTTCAATCCCGTCTCCGGCCATCCTGATTTAGGTTTTCCGTGATTTCCCTAAATCGTTTCAGGCAAATGCCGGGATGGTTCCTTTGAAAGGGCACGGCCGATTTCCTTCCCAATCCTTCCCTAACCCGAGCTTGCGCTCCGTCTCTAATGACCTCGTTGTCGACGGGACGTTAAACACTAACCACCACCACCACCACCAGTACCCACTCATTAATTAGCCGACCTACGCATCTACCAGGTATAGAATTTTGTAATCGTAATTTCTCTCTAGACGGTGCTACCCGTCAGTGTAGGGCCCGTGAGACCGCGACTGCAGCGCCTTCTGGTTTCTCTAACGGTTTACGACGAATGTCAACACATAGTAACCCAAGTTCAATATATCGGTATCTGTTTCAAACCCGAAAACATGTCGAGTTTTTTGCCTCAGAACTACGACTTCCGGAACTTGAAGAAAACTGCTGCAAAGTGTTTCGAGTGGTTCAAAAAATTCAGAAGTGGTGATTTTGACGTGAGAAACGACGAGCGCGACAAACCACCGAAAAAGTTCGAAGACAACGAATTGCAGGCCCTATTGGATGAAGATGATACTCAAACAGGTACTGGCGGTACAATTGAACGTGGCGCAGAAAGTCATTTCTCTTCGGTTGAAAACTATGGGAAAGGTAAAGAAAATGGGGAAATGGTTTCTGCATGTACTGCATGAAAACAGCAAGTAAATCGAAGGACCATTTGTGAAATGCTGCTCGCCAGATAAAAAAGAAAGTCGGTTCTCCATCGAATAGCAACAGATGATGAAAAATGGATCATAAGCGTCGTAAATCATGGGTGAATCCAGGTAAACCACTGACATCCACTGCAAGACCAAATCACTTTGGAAAGAAGACAATGTTGTGTGTTTGGTGGGATCAGAAGGGTGTCATCTATTAGGGTATAATAATATCTGGTGAAACCGTTAACACTGATCGCTACCAACAGCAAATGGTCAGTTTAAATCGGGCACTATGTGGAAAACGACCAGAATATGGAAAATGGCAACACAAATCATATTGCTCCACGATAGCGCTCCATCACACACAACAAAATTGGTCAAGGATACGATCGAGACTTTCATTCGGGGAATATCAGGGCATGAGGCTCATTCTCCAGACTTGGCTCCGTCCGATTATCATCTACTTGCACCTCTGGGATACACTCTTGCTGAACAACTCTTCAATTCGTATCAAACTTTACGAATGTGGCTCGCTGACTGGTTTGCTTCAAAAGAAGAATTGTATTTTTACGGCATGGCCTGCCGGAGAGGTGGGAGAAATGTATAAATAGCAATGGAATTATTTTGAATAAAATATTGTTGATCAGTTTCAAACAATTGTTGCAAAAAAGTTTCCGATTTCATACTTCTACACATAGTAACTCTCAACGTTCTCCGATGGCATCCCATTTCAAAAACTATCCTACGGGAATCTAGAGATATGGTCAAATTTGTGGTTGGTGTAACGAATTTCAGCTCCTCTTTATTATGTATACCATAAATGCCAGGAAATTCCCAAAACAAACTGGAATTTACGAGATTATATCCCCTTACTAGGGTAACTGAGAACATCTGGAGCACCTAACATTCTACAGATATTTAGTGCTAACACTACGATACGGTGTGAAATGGGACGATCCTTTAAAATCGGTATTTACAGAAGGTTGCTATATGACTCAGATTTGTTAGAGTGGTTCTGGAAAAATGCTGTGCTTTCGCAGAAGTAATCGTACTCGAGACTCTAGTCAGATAAATTTTACGGAACTATGCGGAACTATGCGGAACTATGCGGAAATATGATATGGCCGGAGAACTTAAATGTAAATGTAAAGAAGGAAGGCACGTTGCTCTCGTCAAACCATACTAGGTAAATTTGGAGAAGACTCCACGTAGGGAAGATTTCACGATGGGAACATGAAAATAGAGAAAGAGTGATAGTGGTGCGTACAGAAATTGCCACATTTACCACGCACAATACAGGACTGGAACACCACGGAAATTCGCTAATATTGCTACGAAATAACGTCCGAGACACACTGTACGTTGCCACATGCAATTTGCGGTGTGTTTCGAAGTATCTACGGCAAAGTTCGCAGTTCACGTCACGGGAACAATTTCTTTTCGAGACAAAATACTCGTTGACGCTTCCAGGCGACGCGAGGCGTCGTTTACGAGTATTACTGGTTACGCCTCTGAGACACAGCAGGTCGAAGGTACTACGCGTTTTTCGTCTGCAATGTGTTGCCTGTTTTTCTGTCGTCCACTCTGCGTGAAAGGTGGTAGATCTAGTAAAAAAAATTCCTTACTCGCTACCAAAGTACCTTTCCACGCTTACAAACATTCTTATGGTTTTCTTGTTGCAAATCAATCTGTAGATTTATTGACGTAGGTAGTACGCTGCACGCCTGCTTACAAGGGGACCGTCCAAACGTCTCATTCTAATCGACAGGATGTACAGGGCACGACCTGGATAGATTTTCATCCACCACATCTACACCCTGTCCATACGATAACATCAGGAAGTTGTGGGATGGTGCGTATGTCAGAGACCACTACTGACTAGCACTGTGTGGAGTAGGACCACCACCACACATCTTCAGAGATTCAGGGACTGGCTGGGTGTCTTCGTTACACAAATCGAGGAGTGGGATGGAAAGAGTAGCTCGATGTCCTGCTCCAACATGTTAGTCAGCTACGCTACAGCGCAGCATAGTGCTACAGATTCCAATCGGCCTAATGTTGTTGCAGGTGCCGACAAGCTGCTAGCTGCCGCTGCTGCGATTCTGGACATGGCGGAGGTCGCTACAGGTTCCTACTGTTTTGTGGAACCTTCAGTTGGTGTGGACGTGGCGGGCGTCACTGCAGGTTCTCACAACCCTGTGGGTGCTGCTGATGGTCCACATGTGCAGGAACCCACTGAACGAAGAAATAGAAAAACAATAAGCATCTAGAGACAAAGACTTGAAGAGAGATTCACTACATGTGGTAATAGTAGCACAGACATATAACAATTACTTCCTTTTCCGCTTCATTGCAAGTTGGACGTAGATGAGGACCTCAGCTGCAATTGATGCTTCATGGCTACTACCAGTCCACTGGCTGATACTGGTGGACTAAAGCGTCCACCTTTTATCATCCCAGCCGCCACGATTGTGTGACCAAATGTAATATTCCTGCATTCTCATTGGACCCTCCAATTTTCATGTGGGGAGGGGGTAATGCTGTGTTCCTATTAGTTTCCTGAGAGGAAATGGTGGGGGGAGAAAATCCCACTTGAAGCATCGTCTGCGCAGTTTTGTGAACTAGCAGAGTCGGTCTGGAATTGGTGCAGAACACACGCGCGCGCGCACACACACACACACGCACACGCACACACACACACACACGCCTCTTAGACATATTGACAAGTCATTTCAAAAAACGTAGTCAATTAAAGCATAAGCATCCATCTGTACACATTGTGTAATGCATCTTCAAGCTATGACGAACGGTCACCATTATATGCTGAAAAGTAATCTTCTTATGCTCGTCCATTACCTTTACTTTCTAGTCTCATATAGGCGACTAAGAATGCAGTCCTGAGCTGTGTGCTCACGTGTAGTACACTTATTAAAATACTCTTTGCTCATCACCAACATTTCCTCAGTTGAACACATTCTGAACAAGATGACTACACTGGAGAGGATGAGCAACACACGTCTTGGAAGACTGATTGGACATTTCACGAAAGGTCTACAGTTACATCACAACCACCTATCAACATGAGTTGCGAAATGTAGCTTCTGTCCATCCCATTGCATCTTCAGTATTTGATGAACTATATTCTTATTCTCACGCTCACTCAGTATCACCAGTTACCAGGTACACGAGCTATGGACACAGTGCTCAGCTGCGTAATTACAACTAATATTACCGTTGAACTCTTCCTTGCCAGTCACCAATATCTCCTCCTCTGAACACATCACATATACAATAAAATAAGGACTTATATCCATCCTACCCAGCAGCTCAGCGCAGCCTGAAACTTCGTCTCTAGATGAGGATGAAGTGGGAGAGGCGACGAGTGGGGAGGACCAACAGCGCCTTCTCGTTGATGTACTGTAGAATAACTCAGTATGTCCTTGTGCAACGAGGAGAACGCAGACATCTCAAAGTTAGGTTACCGGAAGTAGGCCGATTGAACTATAAATAGATAAACCTGCCTTTCTCTTCAGGACAGACTGTTTCCACGAGTTAGGTTACCCCCCCTGATCTTTTCCCACCATTTCCTGGGGTGACGTCATAGGAGGGCAGATGTGGGAGGAGGGACGTATGGGGGACTTAGGTTAGAGGAGGTAGCACAATTACCCCATTTCCATCCTAAATTTCCCACCATTTTCGGGGGTGAATGAGGTGTGCCATCATTGGGGGGATTGGGAAAACTCAGCAGCTATTTTGAATAAATTATTTGTCCGCATACCCCCTTAGTTCCACTACTAAATAACGTACTGATAGGCAGACAGCCATAATGGTTTCGATCATCAGTGTATGTGAGAAACAGGAATATCTTCTGCTCGTAAACATGAAGTGAGTTTTCTTAGTGAGTTAGAGGGGAAGGATCTACATCTAGATCTGCATCTACGTGGATACTCTGCCAATCACACTTAAGTTGCTGGCAGAGGGTTCATCGAAAACCCCTTCACAATAATTCCCTATTATTGTACTCTCGAGTAGTGAGTGGAAATAAAACGAATGCCTGTGTCTTCCTGTGCGGATTCTGATTTCCTTTATATTATTATGGTGATCGTTTCTCCCTATGTAGGTCGGCGCTAAGAAAATGTTTTCGCATTTGGAGGGGAAAAAAGTGACTGAAATTTAGTGAGGTACGTCTGTAAAAAGACAGGCCTTTGTTATAATGATGTTTACTCAAATGCTGTATCATGTCAGTGAAACTCTCTCCGCTATTTATTGATAATACAAAACGTGCTTCCGTTCTTCGAAATTTATCGATGTACTTAGCTAATCGTATGTGGTAAGGATCCCACACCATGCAGCAATACTTCAAAAGAGGAATGACAAACGTAGTGTAGGCAGTCTCTTTAGTAGATCGGTTGCATCTTTTAGGTGTTCTGCCAATAAAACGCAATCTTTGGTTCATCTTCCCCACAAGATTTGTTGTGTTCTTTAAAATTTAAGTTGCTGGTAATTGAATTCCTAGGCATTCAGTTGAATTTATGGCCTTTGGAGTTGATTAATTTATCTTGTAATTGAAGTTTAACGAAGTCCTTTTAGCACTCATTTGGATGTCCTCACACTTATCATTATTTAAGATCAATTTTCAATCTTCCACCATACAGATGTCTTTTCTAAATCGTTTTGCTATTTGTTTTGATCTTCCAATAATTTTTTAGGCGGTAAATGACATCATCATCTGCAAAGAACGTAAGACAGTTGCCCGATTCTCTCCAAAATCGTTTATATACATAAGGAACGGAAGAGGGCCTATAAGACTACCTTTGGGAACGCCAGGAGGCACTTCTGTTTTACTCAATGATTTTCCGTCAGTTACTACGACCTATGACCTCTCCGATGGGAAATCACGAATCCAGTGGCATATCTGAGACAATATTCCATAAACACGCACTTGATTACAAGCCGCTTGTGAGGTACGGTGTCGAAAGCCTTCTAGAAATCTAGAAACACGAAATTAGTTTGAATACCTTGCTCACAAAATTCAACACTTCATGTGAATAAAGAGCTAGTCGTGTTTCACAAGAACGTTGTTTTCTAAATCTGTGTTGACTATATGCCAATAGACGGCTTTATTCGAGGTAATTCATAATGTTCGAAAATCGTGCTGAATACCGACGTTAATGATATTTGCCTGAAGTTTAGTGGATTAATCCTATTGCCCTCCTTCAATATTGGTGTGACCTGTGCAACTTTCCACTCTGTCGGCACGGACCTTTAGCTGAGTGAGCGGTTGTATATGATTGTTAAGTATGGAGCTGTAGCGTTGCATCACCATACTCTGAAACGAACGTGACTGGTATACAGTCTGGGCGGGAAGAGTTGTTTTCATTAGGTGATTTAAGTTGCTTCACTATTCTGAGGATATCTGGCAGTTGCCATTTTACATAGGACCAAGAACCTCGTTGAATTATTACGAAAAGCACGATGTATAAAAATCAGCTAACAAACTGGGATTTCTTGAAATAATCACATGTAAATGTAATGTATCTAATAACGAGTTAGCTTTCCCAATCGATTTCTTCCTACCACTTGTCAATCTCGAATCCTTAGCAGATTGGATCGGTCGAGGAGTCGGAGGTCCAAAGACGGTTATATGATTCATCACGTACCCGTTTTATGTGCATTGAGTGAAAGACGCTAGAAAAAAAATTCATTGCTAAGAGATTACTTTTAAGTTCAGAGATTGTGATCCAGATGTAGTGATACCAAATATCGATAAAATTTAAGCACATTCGGGGGCTTGATGATTGCCATCGTTGGGACACACCATAAGGTACACAATGAAAGTTGTAATGGGAGTACCCACTGCCTTTTTTCCCGTATCATCTTCCTTCTGAGTGGTTTGATGCGGCGCGCCAGGAATTCCTCTCCTGTGCAACCCTCCCATGTGAGAGTACCACTTGCAACATACCTCTTCAATTACTGGCTCGATGTTTTACAGCTTTAATCCTCTAAAGCTACCTCAAGTACCATGAAAATTATTCCTTAATGTCTTAACAGATGGCCTATCATCCTGTCCCTTCTTCTTGTCAATGTTTTCCATCGATTCCTTTTCTCATCGATTCTGCAGAGAACCTATTCATTCCTTAAATTACCAGTCCACCCAGTTTTCTTCTCCTATAGCACTGCTCTTCACATGCTTCAATCCTCTTCTGTTCCGGTTTTTTGGAAATTTGTGGTAAAGTCTAATGGGACCAAACTGCTGAGGTTATCGTTCCCTAAGCTTACGCAGTACTTATTCTAACTTAAACTTGCACTAAGGACAACGAACACAACCATGCCAGAGGGCGGACTCGAACCTCTGACGGAGGGAGCCGCGCGGACCGTGACAAGAGGCCCTGAGACCGCACGGCTACCCCGCGCGGCGGTTCAGGTTTTCCTACAGGCCATGTTTCACTACCATAAAATGCTATGCCCCAAACTTAGGTTCTCAAAAGTTACTTCCTCAAATGTAAGTCTGTGTTTGATACTAGTAGGCTTCTCTTGGCAGGAATTCCAATTTTGCCTGTGCTAGTCTACTTTTTATGTCGTCCTTGCTCCTTCCGTCATTGGAATGTTTTCGTACCTAGGTGGCAGAATTCCTTTACTTCATCTATTTCTTGAACATCAATGTTGATGTAAAGTTTCTCGATGTTCTCTTTTCTGCTGCTTCTCATTAGTTTCGTCTTTCTCCAGTTTGCTTTCGTTCAGTGTTCCCTACTTATTAGATTTTATGTTCAGCAGATCCTGTAATTCTTCTTCACTTTCACTGAGGCTTGTCATGTCATTCACCTTGAATTTTAATTCCACTCCTCAGCGTTTCCTTTTTATCCATCATTGCTTCTTCGATGTACAAACTGAACGGTAGGGACGAAAGACTACATCCTTATCCTACACCCTTTTTAATCCAAGCATTTCCTTCTTGATCTTCCACTCCTACTATTCCCTTTAGCCTCTTTTACGTGTCGTCCATTACCCGTCTTTCCCTATTGCTTACCCCGGTTTTCCACAGAATTTTTACCATCTTGTACCATTTGGCATTGTCGAACGCTTTCTCCGGCCGACGAATCCTGTGGACGTAATTTGATTTTTCTTTTAGTCTTGCTTCCATCATCAACCGCATCGTCACAATTACCTCTATGGTGGCTTTACTTTTACTAAAGCCAAATCGACCCTCATCTAGCATATCCTCAATTTTTTTTCCATGTTTCTATATATTATTCTTGTCAGTAACTTGGATGCATGAACTGTTAAGATGACTGTGCGGTAATTCTCGTTCTCGTCAGCTTTGCACTCATCGGAATTGCGTGGATAATATTTTTTCTGAAAGTCCCATGATACATCACCAGACTCAAATATTCTACACACCAACGTGAATAGTCTCTTTGTTGCCACATCCTCTAATGATTTTAGAGATTGTGATCGAATGTTGTGTATCCATTCTGCCATATTTCATCCTAAGTCTTCCAAGGCTCTTTTAAATACTGATCCTAATGCTGGATCACATATCTCTTCTAAATCTACTATTGTTTCTTCTTCTGTCACACAAGACATATCTTCTCTCTCATAGGGGCCTTCTTTCCACATTTCAGTTCTCTCCTCCGCATTTAACAACGTGTTTCGGGGTACACTCTTAGTGCTAGCACTCCTGCTTTTAATTACACCGAAGGTTCTTTTCACTTTCCTATACGCAGAGTCAGTTCTCCTGACAATCATTTTTTCTGTATCTTCACATTTTTATGGAGCCATCTTCTCTTAGCTTCCCAGCACTTTCTATTTATTTAATTCTTCAGCAACTTTCATTTCTGTATTCCTGTATTTCCCTGAACCTTTTTTTTACGTCCATCCTTCATTGATCAACTGAAGTATTTCTTCTGTTACCCGTGGTTTCTTCGAAGTTACCTTCTTTGTACTTATGTTTGTCTTTCCAACCTCTAAGACTGCCCTTTCTAGAGATTTCGTTCCTCTACAACTGAAATGCCAACTGAGATATTCCTTACTGTAATATCTATAGTCTTAGCGAACTTCAGGCATATATCTTCGTTCCTCAGTACTTCCGTATCCCACTTCTCTGCGTATTGATTCCTTCTGACTAAAGTCTTAAGATTCAGCCTACGCTTCATCTCTACTACATTGTGATCCGCCTTTCAAGCCACTATCTGATTTTAGAATCTCTGTCTGCCAATGATATAATCTAACTGAAATCTCCCCATACTTTCCTGCCCTTCCCTAGCATATCTCCTCCTCTCACGATTCTTGAACAGAATATCAGCCATTTCTAACAGACAATTATCACGGAACTCAGTTAGTCCCTCTCCCCTCTCATTCCTACTACCAACAAGCCTATACTCTTCCCTAACCCTTTCTTCTACTCACTCTCCTACAACCGCATTGCTATTCCCGATGGCTATTAGTTTTTCACCCTATGCATGCTGCATTACCCCTTCAGTATCCTTATGTACTTTCTTTATCTCTTCATCTTATGAACTATTGCTGTCGGCGATTGTTTCTTGTCAATTCTGATGAGAACAATCCAGTCACTGAACTGTTGACCCTAACACACTCCTCCCCTACCTTCGTATTCCTAACGAATACTACTCCCGTTATATGATTTTCTGCTACTGTTGATATTATCCCATACTCATCTGACAGGAAATCCTTGTCTTCTTTTTATTTCACTTTACTGACCACCTCTACAGCTAAGCCTCTGCATTTCTCTTATCAGATTTTCTACTTTCCTTACGACGTTCAAGATTTTGACGTTCCAAGCCTCGAATCCTTGAACGCTATTCTTTTGTGCGTTATTCAATCTTTTCCTCATGGTCACCTCCCCCGTAGTAGTCCCATCCCGGAAATCCGAAGGTTTACATCCACATGGATACTCTGCAAATCACATTCAAGTGCCTGTCAGAGGGTTCATCGAACCACCTTCAGAGTTTTGTATTATTTCGTCTCGTATATCGCGCGGAAAGAATGAAATCAAATATCTTTCCGTACGAGCTCTGATTTCCCTTATTTTATCGTGGTGATCGTTCCTCCCTATGTAGGTCGGTGTCAACAAAATATTTTCGCATTCGGAGGAGAAAGTTAGTGATTGGAATTTCGTAACAATATTCCGTCGCAACGAAAAAGGCCTTTCTTTTAACGATTTCCAGGCCAAATACTGTATAATTTCTATGACACACTCTCCCATATATCGCGATAATACAAAACGTGCTGCCTTTCTCTGAACTTTTTCGATGTACTCCGTCAGTCCTATCTGGTATGGATCCCACACCGCGCAGCAGTATGCTAAAAGAGGATGGACAAGCGTAGTATAGGCAGTCTCCTTAGTAGGTCTGTTACATTTTCTAAGTGTCTGCCAATAAAACGGAGTCTTCTTTTAGCCTTCCCCACAACATTTTCTATGTGTTCCTTCCAATTTAAGTTCTTCGTAATTGTAATACGTAGGTATTTAGTTGAATTTGGGGCTTTTAGATTAGACTGTTTTATAATGTAACCGAAGTTTAACGAGTTCCTTTTAGCACTCACGTGGATGACCTCACACTTTTCGTTATTTAGTATCAACTGCAAATTTTCGCACCATTCAAATATATTTTCTAAATCGTTTTGCAGTTTGTTTTGGTCTTCTGATGACTTTATTAGTCGACAAACGACAGCGTCATCTCTAAACAAGCGAAGACGGCTGCTCAGATCGTCTCCCAAATCGTTTATATAGGTAAGGAACAGCAAAGGGCCTATAATATTACCTTGGGCAACGCCACAAATCACTTCTGATCTACTCGATGACATTCCGTCAGTTACTACGAACTGTGACCTCTCTGACAGGAAATCACAAATCCAGTCACATAACTGAGACGATATTCCATAAGCACGCAATTTCACTACAAATACGGAATCGATCTGAAATCCCTTATCAATAGCACTCAACACTTCATGTGAGTAAAGAGCTAGTTGTGTTTCACAAGAACGATGTTTTCTAAATCCATGTTGACTATATGTCAATGGACCTTCTTTCGAGGTAATTCATAATGTTCGAACACAATATATGTTCTAAAATCCTGCTGCATATCGACGTTAACGATATGGGCCTGTAATTTAGTGGATTACTCCTAGTACCTTTCTAGAATATTGGTGTGACCTGTGCAACTTTCCAGTCTTTGGGTACGGATCATTCGTCGAGCGAACGGTTGTATAGGATTGTTAAGTATGGAGCTAATGCGTCAGCATACTCCGAAAGGAACCTAAGTGGAATACACTCTGGACCAGAAGACTTGCTTTTATTAAGTGATTTAAGTTGCATCACTAGTCCGAGGATGTTTACTTCTACGTTACTCATGTTGGCACCTGTTATCGATTGGAATTCTGGAATATTTACTTCGTCTTCTTTTGTGAAGGCATTTTGGAAGGCTGTGTTTGGTAACTCTGCTTTGGCAGCACTGTCTTCGATAGTATCTCCATTACTATTGCGCAGAGAAGGCATTGACGGTTTCTTGCCAGTAATGTACTTCACATATGACCAGAATCTCTTTGGTTTTTGTGCTACGTTTCGAGACAAATTTTCGTTGTGGAAACTGTCATAGGCATCTCGCATTGAAGTCCGCGCTAAATTTTGAGCTTCTGTCAAAGATCGTCAATCTTGGAGATTTTGCGTCTGTTTAAATTTGGCATGTTTGTTTCGTTGTTCAAATGTGTGTGAAATCTTATGGGACTTAACCGCTAAGGTCATCAGTCCCTATGCTTACACATTACTTGACCTAAATTATCCTAAGGACAAACACACACATACACCCATGCCCGAGTGAGGACTCGAACCTCCGCTGGGACCAGCCGTTGTTTCGTTGTTTTTGCAACAGTATTCTAACCCGTTTTCTATACCAAGGAGGACCAGCTCCGTCGTTTGTTAATTTATTTGGTATAAATCTCTCAATTACTGCCGATATTATTTCTTTGAATTGAAGCCACATCTGGTCTACACTTATATTATTAATTTGGAATGAGTGGAGATGGTCTCTTAGGAAGGCGCCAAGTGAATTTTTATCTGCTTTTTAGAATAGATATATTTTTTGCTTATTTTTCGAGGCTCGAAATAATTTTCAGAGAATGTGTTTGGTATTTTATGCTTACCCCCACATATCGGCGGTAAATTTAAGTTACCACCAACTATTATCGTCTGAGTCGGGTGCATGTTTGAAATCAAACACAAGTTTTCTTTGAACCTTTCAGCAACTGCACCATCTGAACTGGGAGGTCGGTAAGAGGATTCAATTATTATTTTATTCCGGATGCCAACAATGACCTCTGCCCATACTAACTCACAGGGAGTATCTACTTCAATTTCGCGACAAGATAAGCTACTTCTGACAGCAACAAACACGCCAGCGCCAACCGTGTTTAGCCTATCCTTTCTGAACACCGTTAGGTTCTTCGCAAATATTTCGGCTGAGCTTATATCCGGCTTTAGCCAGCTTTCAGTGCCTTTTACGATTTGAGCATCAGTGCTTTCTACTAGCGCTTGGAGCTGTGGTTCTTTCCCAAAACAGCTACGACAATTTACAACTGTTATACCAATGGTTCCTGTATCTACGTTCTTCCTGCATTTAGCCTGCACACTTTGTGACTGAAGCCCTTATTGTGTTTTCCCGAGACCCTCTAACCTAAAAAAACGCCCAATCCACGCCACACTGCCCCCCCCCCCCCCAAACCCGTGTAGCCGCCTCCTGTGTATAGTTGACACCTGATCTATTCAGCGGAACCCGAAACCCAACCACCCTTTGGCGCAGATCGAGGATTCTGCAGCCTACCTGGTCACAGAACCGTCTGAGCCTCTGATTCTGCCCCCCCCCCCCCCCCAACTCGGCTCTGTACCAGAGGTCCACATTCGGTCCTGTCGATTATGCTGCAAATGGTCATCTCTGCTTTCGTCTTGCTAGCAAGACTGGCAGCCTTTACCACTTATGTTAGCCGCTCGAATCCACAGTGAATCTCTTCTGATCCAATGTGACACGAATCATACCGACGTGAGCAACCACCTGCAGTTGGCAGGACACTGTGCTCTTCATGACATCCGGGCGGACCCTTTCCAGATCTGGGATTATTTCACCCGGTATGGAGTCCACATTGGTTTTCTTACCCTTCTTGTCAGCCAAGTCCCTACTGGGCTCTGTAACATGCCTAATATTGGAGCTCCCAACTACCAACAATCCCACCCTCTGCGATTGCCCGTATCTTGCAGGCTGAGTGGTTTACTCTGAAACAGGACAGGCGACAGCATCTGGCTCAGCGAGTGTCAGCCACAGACAGCACCTGGAACCTGTTTGTCAGACAAACCGAGGAGGCGTTACGTGCGGCCGCCTGGGAAATCTTTCGCCGCCTGCTTCCCCCCGGGGCGTCTTACTCGACCACAGGTTAGGGGTCAGCCTCAGTGCGAGCAGTAACTGGGTTGGCCACCGGTGAGGACCGATTGAAGGAGTCTAACGTGCTGGACGTCCGTTGGATTCCCCACGGCTGGCCCACAACAGTGGTGCCCGTCCACTGCAGACTCAAGCTGTGTAACTGAAGCCATCACAGCCTGAAGCTGAGAGAAAAGTGTCAGCAACTCGGCTCGCATCGGCACACATCAATAGCAGACCCTGTCCATACTAAAGACAGTGGAAAGCTAAACTATGCAGATAAACAGACAGATACACTAACTATCGGCACGTGCTGCACGACTCTACTATAGACACTGACTAAAACGCCGGAACTGTTGTAAGGTGTCAGGCAAATCCAACACCTTCCATGAAAACGCTGACATGATAAGCAAATCCAGTAGTATGTCACATAGCTCCGAATAAATCGTGACATTAAATTAACCAAAGTAATACGATTAACGAGTGAACAAATGGAATACCACAGACTAACACAAGAATGCCTAAATGCATGTCATACCTTCCCACCGTGAGATAGACGCAGTTCCGAGGGGAGAAACGAGAACAGAAGCCGAGAGCAGAATTGTGTTAAGCTGAAGGCCCCACGATAAGGGACGGACACCCACGTCGCCAGCTAACCACTAGGACCACACCCCAGCTGCAAGTTTTAGCGTGAGACTTTTTCGCGTCTCTGTTACGTTAGGACCACCCCCCAGCCCATGTTAAAAGCTGGAGCCCTCCAGAAGAACAGTATACATCTTAAAATAACACAAAAAGGGCCACACCATCCGCAAGTTTTTAGCGTGAGACTTTTTCGCGTCTCTATTACGTCACGACCAACCCCCGGCCCATGTTAAAAGATAGAGCCCTCCAGAAGAACAGTATAGATCTTACGATAACACGAAAAGGACCACACCAGCTGCAAGTTTTAGCGAGAGGCTTTTTCGCGTCTCTGTTACGTTGCAAACTTTAAAAACCTTGCCCCACCACGAAAAGTATAATGTATCTCATTGGATGGACAGAATTTTTGTAGGTGGAGCTTAAGCTTAACACTGAGACCCTGATTGGTCAGATGAAAACACAGCCAGATAGTTTTTTTTAAACCAACTTTGGTAAATCGTAGTAAGGAGAAGTTAGGAGGGAGTTGCTTCCGAGACGGCGAAGTGAGCGGAGCTGTGCTGCCCGCCGCCGCCCTGACGAACACCGACAAGGTAATGAACGCACGCGATGCCGCATAAAGTTTCACTCAGAACTGCAGAAATCTCATCTGTTACACCCCCTTTTTTGCGTAATACTAGTGTCTATCGTCAATTAAAGCTCATGGTGTTCACATTTGCCACTTGGAGTAAAAATCTGAAACGCGATGATTTTTCTGTTCGTAGTTATTGAGAAGCCACATTAGCCACTGTAATTTACGACAAGTTACATAAGTAATTAGAGATAATTGAGGGTCACTGTAGACCATTTTGATAGTTTTCTCTCTTCTGAAACTTAATTTAAACCTAGATTATAGATGTGATATGGCATAGGTCATCCTTCGATCCATTGTAGAACTTGGATACTCATTCAGGGAATATTCGTTCACATTTTTGTTGAATGCAGTTGGTTTTTACCATCCTGTATTAAAACATTTCCTTTTATCAATAGTGCAATTTATAAACAATGTTTTGTGAGTAGAATAAAATTTCCAATGGTAAACTTAACTGCTTTTTCGACGTTATTTTACCAGCTAACTATAAATAGGAAAGCCTTGAACCTCCTCCACTAAATTTAATTAGTATTAAGATTCTTTTACAGGGAGTGCAGTGGAGCTGACGCTGAAATCATTAAGTATTTGGTTATATCATCGCTAGTCTCACTGAACTCTTCTGAACTCTACATGTCATGTGTGGTCTGGCGTCTCCTTACCAGCAACAGGTCCCAGGTTCAAACTAGTCAATTCCCTAAAAAACACGCTCAGAGCGTCGTTGCGCGAAAGTGGTAGGGAGACACGATATAGAACAAACAGACACCACGCAGAATGATACTGTGCCTAGTAATATGCAGATATTCGAAAACCTAACTGCCGAGGCACTCAGGTGAAACTATATAATTTTCCCCTGATTACGAACTTGTAATATATCACAAAATCGGTTTACTTTCCGACAGAAACGAAAACGCGACAACTGTGTCCATTAGATATTAAATTTACACACAGAAACTCAAGAAACTAAACTATTAAAGCACACACATGATGCAATAAAATTCGTAAATGACACAAATGAGGTTACTTCCCTGTTGCTGCGTCTGTCTCAGTCGGCTACTGCTGCCTGACTAATGGGATTATTCGGGAATCTTTTCGCAACTGAGAGATCATCAAGACACTTTTCCAATTACAGGACACGTGTCCTGTGGATACACATTATGTGCCATTAATGCAGTGGTTTCCATTGTTTTCGGCATCCTCTTGCCGTTAATCAGTGCAGGTACTCCCCCCATTTAGGGGAAGTTTGCCACCCCAAGAACAAGAGAGTGCCCTGATTGTCTGCCCTGCCTTCCGCCTTCTTTCACAACGGTGTTTTGCGCATCCAGTAACGAACACTAAACATACCGCCTGTGAATGCGATTGACAATATTGTATACAAAGTGGAGGGACGCAACTGAAATACTCGTGTGGCTACGAATACTATTCCATTTTGTCGCGTTGTGGGTTTTCGGTTGAATAATATTTGTTGTTTTGAAAATGAATCCGATTTCATAACATTGTATCATTTACGTAAAAGAAAGGGAGAAACTTCACGTACCGCTTTTACTTACGCCTAGGACTATAAGGTTTTCATCTACGCAAGACCGATATACATTTTATACGTAAGCGCCTTCAACGTTGGAGTGCTTTTTACAGTTATGTTTATAGTCTATGTTTTCACTCAATGACAGATGTTCAATGTGCCCTCAACCTGTAACACGATAGTTATCTACACGATAGTGAATTTCATTCCATATTTTTGTGAATTTCTTATGAGTTACTGCATTCACTTCTGCTGTATGATGCATTACATCCCATCCATCCAAAGTAGCTGGAATGTGAATTTAGATGGACGGAGTCCTTCATAAAAAAGGAGATGCAGTGCCGTACTATCGATCAAAGTGAAGCCGCGCAGTTGTTACTGAGGTACACCTGTTGAAACGGAGAGGGCAGCGAGACCTCTACTGCTGTGTTGCCGCCATCTAGACACGATGCACAGAGGGTAAAGAACAAGTGAGCGAGTGAGCTGTGCCACGGAGACCCTTAAATGACGCCCACATGGCATAGAAACATACAGCTGCTACCTAGGTAAACTTTAGTTCCGATACGTAAGTTAAAATTCACCCCAAATTTCTACCTCCATTCGTTTATATAACTAGTCTCGTGAAATCGGTGGAATCTTTTTGAAACAGCCTTCACTACTTCCAATGTTCTCTTACGCTACTGTTACCAGCATCACTACAGACGTTTGTAGTCAGCTACTTTGTACGCTGTCCGCTGTAACAACGTTACAAGTAACAGACGTGGTCGACAACATCACCGTTTTCTGACACACCTGTTATCAGAAAACAGCTTTATAAGCAATGTCAAATGAAAAATAACATGAGAACTCGAAATACGTTAAAAGTAAATTTGTCCGGGTCGCCAGTCTGAAGCCCTCATCAATTGGTAGTTTGTCTTATTGGAATCTTTGGCAAAGTCAGTTGTATAAAGGAGTATAGGTGGCTTCTGGGCAATAGGAATAGGATCATCAAACCACTGTCACTCTCCTTATCTACCGTTCATCTCTCTGAGGTTGCGTGGGATTAGTGAACACTCAGATATTTCCGTGCTAGTTCTAATTCCTCTTATTCTATTACAGTGATTATTTCTGTCTGTTTAGGCGGGCGTCAACAAAATATTTTCGCATTCGGAAGAAAGCCCTGAAGAATGAGCTTCGTCTGTATTTGAAATTTGCGTAAGTTAATTGACTGATACTGTACGCTTTGTTAAGAATACTGCCTCTCCTTAGAAAAAGACCTGCAGGACACTAACTCGACATCAGTGTGATGGAAGACTGTTACATAACAGGCATCAATCAAAGAAATATCTTACGGTTGACAAGGGCATGCTGGAAAGTAATGCCTCGGAATTTCTTATGTAAAAATTATTCATTCTTTTTAAATGAAACAAACGTTATTAACATTACACATCTTTACTCTTCGTGTCTAAACATTTATTTCTCAACGTGGCCATATTGGCGACGATCGCATTTCTCCAAAAGAGGGACCACTTTTTGGTACCTGTCACTGTAGAATGTTTGACTTTCTTGCGGAGCCACAGCAATACTTCTCCTTGCACCGCTTCATCACTGTCAAGAGTAAGTTCTTTAAGTTTCGAAAAGAGATGAAAATCGCATAGGGCCAAGTCGGGGTGGCATGACAGGATGATCGATGGCAGTGACCATAACGAGTTGGATTGTTGCAGATGTCGCAGGGCTCGTGTGTGGTCTGCCACTGTCGTGCTGAACAAGTGGGTGCTCGCTCCATGTGTGGACGAATTTTAGAATTAGACACTCGATTACAGTCAAACACTCTGATGAAGAAAACTGCAGTGAAAAAGTAATCAATGTAGAATAATGAAATTTCTGGAGTACAGTGATCTAGGCAACCTATTTAGGTGCTTAACACTGCATGGTTACAGGCTAATTTAAGCTCGTGGTAACAAACTGTCAACGTGAAATGATGGTACATTAATAACTCGTGTAAATGCCAAAATCTTGAACGTTAGCATGCACTCTGTGGGATGGAGTTTTGTGCTTGTTGCACTTGGACGGTCAATACAGGGACGGTTAATGCAGTTGTGCGTGATAATGGAGTTGTCATCTGAAGCCTTCCCAATTGTGCTCGACTGGAGACAGATGTGGTGATCGAGCAGGCCAAGGCTACCTGTGTTCAGCTATAACAGCGGTATGTGGGCGAGTGTTATCCTGTTGGAAAACACTCCTTGGAATGCTGTTCGTGAATGGTGGCACAACAGGTCGAATCACCATATTGATGTACCAGTTTGCAGTTGGGGTGCGTGGAGAAACCATGAAAATTAAAATTGCTGGTAGTCCTTAATTGTCGTTCTACATTATGAATATATAAACATTGTGAAAATTTGTCACTGTTTTCTGTTGAAGAGCAAGAGCTGTGACATATGGGAAAGTTGCTAGAGACACAACTCAAACAACATTATGAAAATTTGGAATACTGTCAGTGATTTCAAATGTTGATACTAAAATAATTCTTTATCCAAGACGACGTGAAGGGAATTTTCCATTTACTACTGTATTATGGTAAAGAATTTGTTACATTTCTCTGTTGTCTTAAAAAGTTGTAAAGAAAATATACCAGTAATGAGTACTATATTGTTCAGCAAATAAAATCTGTGACATTGCGTGACGCAATACAGGGTGTTACAAAAAGGTACGGCCAAACTTTCAGGAAACATTCCTCACACACAAAGAAAGAAAATATGTTATGTGGACATGTGTCCGGAAACGCTTACTTTCCACGTTAGAGCTCATTTTATTACTTCTCTTCAACTCACATTAATCAGGGAATGGAAACACACAGCAACAGAACGTACCAGCGTGACTTCAAACACTTTCTTACAGGAAATGTTCAAAATGTCCTCCGTCGCATGGAATCCCTGATGCGCTGATGCAGCCCTGGAGAACGGCGTATTGTTTCACAACCATCCACAATACGAGCACGAAGAGTCTCTACATTTGGTACCGGGGTTGCGTAGACAAGAACTTTCAAATGCCCCCATAAATGAAAGTGAAGAGGGTTGAGGTCAGGAGAGGGTGGAGGCTATGGAATTGGTCCGCCTCTACCAATCCATCGGTCACCGAATCTGTTGTTGAGAAGCATAAGAACACTTCGACTGAAATGTGCAGGAGCTCCATCGTGCATGAACCACATGTTGTGTCGTACTTGTAAAGGCACATGCTCTAGCAGCACAGGTAGAGTATCCCGTATGAATTCATGACGGTGAATCGAGGAAGTACAGTACATACCGACGAAACTAAAATGAGCTCTAACATGGAAATTAAGCGTTTCCGGACACATGTCCACATAACATCTTTTCGTTATTTGTGTGTGAGGAATGTTTCCTGAAAGTTTGGCCGTACCTTTTTGTAACACCCTGTATATGTGAGGCTGTGAAGCGGTAAAGCGCCACATGAAATTGGCAACAAACATCCGAGCCATACACTAACATATCAAATTCTACCATTTCCTATCAACAGCCGGTGCGAAAGTAATTATGAACAACTTGATAAACAAATAATTTACCATTATTTTTCTGAACCAGACGTATTTTCCCCGTTTCTGTCAACTTGATGAAATGTGTGACGCACGGTTATTAACGAGCATGTTTCAGTGCCAAATGAAAACGAAAAGATTGAAAGAAAGTAACTAAACATTTTAATATTTCGAAAGTAATCGTAGTAACTGTTAAGACATTTATCACATTGTGAGGCAAAGTCGTCAATGTCTTTCTGGAGAAACATTTTCTGTTGCCCACGGAACCATGAATGTACCAAGGTGTGCACCTCTCTGTATGAAGGATATTCATGGTCAGAAATTTCTTTTTTCAGGTTTCCAAAAATATGGAGATCACAGGGGGGAGATCGGATCTTTGTGGAGGATGTATAAAGGCTCGCCCACAAGTGGCCAATATGGTTATGGCTACGCTACAGAAGTTCACTGAGAAATCCTTACATATCCTCCATGCGTCCCCGATCACTCACGATGCAATCTCCATATTTTTGGAGTCATGAAGGAAGAGATCCATGGCTCACGATTGGCTTTGGGTGGAGAAGTGTACATGAAGGTGAAATCATCTTTCGTTGGCAACTGCAAACATCTATCCACAAATAATTATGTTGAGGTTGAAGCTCTTCTGTGTGTGTTTGCTTACAAAGAGATTTGTTTTTGGAGAGTATTGTAACTGTGGGGTTGAAGTAACGGAAAGCGCGGCAGGACCCATGGAGTGGCCCGCGAACAACAACACAATGGGAGAGGACGGACACGACCCACGAAGAACAGAGCAAACAACAACGAGGTCGAATCAGTGGAGTCACAAGGAAACCTAACAACCACGTCCACTCGTACACAGAACAAGAAAGTAAGTAAGCTGTCTAACGTGAGGGGATGTGTCCAGAGATGTACGCAAGATTAGACTCGCTGCCTGATATTTTTTTTCTTTTTATTGTGATTTCATTCCCCTGCCCATATGGGCAGGAGGGCTGTCAGCAGCACAATCCGTCACTCTTCAGCCGTGTGACATGACAACTAAGAAAAAAATAAATGTTACATATATAAGGCGATAAAGAGGGGGAACATAAAACAGAGTAAGGTGAGATAATGGAGAAAAAAATACACTGACATTCATGGGGGGACACTTAAAAAAGTCATCATAAAGTTAAAAAACACAGTTGGCGATTCTTAAAACACAAAGCAGACACTTAATGTGCACAGGTTAAAATTCGGCCACAGTATTAAAAACACTCCAGAACAACACACTTAAAACCCACTTGGAGCCCACATGATGAAGAATAAATCTGCCAGGTGGGACTCGACGAGGGAGAGGCTGGAGAGGATGGAAAAGGAGGGGAGAGCAAGGGGTAGCAGGGGAGGTGGCGGGATGACGAGAGTAGGGGCGTCAGCAGGAACACTAAGTGGCAGGAGACTGGTGGGGCGGGAGATGAAGAGGGAAGACAAGGCAGGAGGGATTGCAGACACACTGAAAGGGAGCACAAGAGAGGGAGGTAGTAGGAGGGGGAAGCCACTCAGGAGAAGGGAGGGAGAGGAGAGGGAGGCAGGATGATGGGGTTAGAGTTGGTAGGAGGGGTAGATGTCAGGGAAAAGCTCATCATGCGGGAGGGGTTGATGATGGAAGTTGTGTTGGGAAAGGAGGCGGAGATGAGAAGTGTGGTGTCACCGCCAGACACCACACTTGCTAGGTGGTAGCCTTTAAATGGGCCGCAGTCCATTAGTATACGTCGGACCCGCGTGTCGCCACTGTCAGTAATTGCGAACCGAGCGCCACCACACGGCAGGTCTAGATAGACGTACTAGCACTGGCCCCAGTTGTACAGCCGACTTTGCAAGGAAAGGTTCACTGACAAATACGCTCTCATTTGTCGAGACGATAGTTAGCATAGCCTTCAGCTACATCTGCTACGACCTAGCAAGGCGCCGTATTCAATTGATATTGAGATTCTATTAATGTATCATCAAGAGTGATGTTCTACAAATGTGGATTAAAGTTAAGTATTCCAGAAGCTACGTACTTTTCTTTATAGCATTCATTACGTATACTGTTTCAGACCTCACGCTAGCCTGCGTGAGTTTAAGCGCGTGCCTTTTTCGGCTTCCTCTCATTGTGTCTAGGCTGTCTTGTCTAGACACAACAAGAAGAGAGTGGGACACAACGGTAAATGCGGGGCAACAGGTTGAGGGTGGAGAAGAAGGGAGACACCAGGGGGTGAGGGGGATCATTGTGGCGGACAATATATAGTGTGTGGATGTGTTCAAGGAAATGGAGAAGGTGGGGGAAAGGGATGAGGTCGTAGAGGATATCTCGCTGGCTGAGTAAGAGGCAGGCGCTTAAATACTCGATCGAGGGCGCCGCTATTGGCCACTGCAACCACGTATTCTAATGTGCCGCCCTCACACTAAATGCAGGCCAGGAGGCGCGCGCCGCCACTGGTTACTGCGCGATGGTGCGGAGACCTCTAGGGGTCTTCGACGTCCATGACGTCTGGTAGCAGAGAGAGGGACTGCCTTGACCAGCAGCCCCCCCACAACAGCTAGTAATTGAAGAAAGTTATCAAATAGAAAAAGCCATATGTGAAGAAAAACGTGTACTAAACGAATACACAGTACTCTGCAATGGGACTCTGTCCTCTGTCCTCAAAGAACTTTCAGATAACACCTACCCAAATCCGCTTCCCAACACATAAACACACACACAACGCATATCATAAATACTAAAATTTAAAAAGAAAAATAAAATAAAAAATAGAAGTGGGGTAATAATTTAATAAATGAAAAACACCTATAGCCCACCCTCTACACAAATATATACACACACGCATACAAAATGACAGATACACCCCATATATTCAAAACTCTACCCAACGCCCCTGCCCCCCCTCTCCCCTGAGGAAACACTTATGTGTTCAGCTGTCCGCCACCTTCTTTCTGTAGTTTGTATACAGTGAGACGAAAAGATTCTTACTGCAAGCCTTCACTGTGAAGATAACGAGGAGACCAACAAAAGTAACTGAAACATATTGAAAATACACACACATCACACACACACACACACACACACACACACACACACACATACGCACACACGCACGCAACATTCCACATAGTATTAGTTAATAGTAGGCTTAACAATAAAATGCCATGTTATAAATTTTCCATTTAAATAGCTGTTTTTCATTAAATTCTATACGGTTGCAGATGACAAACTATGAATCAAAACAACTGCACTAAATAACATCCAGGAAATCAACGGCACCTGGTAACAAGATATATATATATATATATATATATATATATATATATATAAAATTTTGTCTGTTTTTCAAATACGTAAATACGGTCTTTACAACTTAGATTTTTGTGTGTATGAATAGTGCGAGTGTCGTTCAATAAGCAATGCACCATATTTGTTTCTCAGAACATTGTTAGCCGGCTGGTGTGGCCGAGCGGTTCTAGGCGCTTCAGTCTGGAACCGAGCGACCGCTACAGTCGCTACAGTCGCTACAGTCCTGCCTCGGACATGGATGTGTGTGATGTCCTTAGGTTAGTTAGGTTTAAGTAGTTCTAAATTCTACGGGACTTATGACCTCAGATGTTGAGTCCCATAGTGCTCAGAGCCATTTGAACCATTTTGAAGAACATTGTTAAGAGTCATAATTTGGTGACAAGATACATCAACATTTCTTTTCCATGTCCTATTTCTCTACGTAGTCTCAATCACGTTCTATGGTCATACGCCAGCGTTGTGGAAGAGCATGCACTCCCTGCTGGTAAAAGCTCTTGTCCTGTAGACGTAGCCATGTTTCCAGTGCATGACTGACACTATCGTCATATTTCATCTTCAAAGTGTGTTCCCCTTAGAGAATCTTAAAGCGGCCCAAAGAGACGGAAGTCTGAGGATGCCAGGTCTGGACTGTAGGGTGTATGAGGCAATGATGTCCAACCCAACTTGGTGGTGCGTTCACGGGTTCTCCGACTGGCGTGTGGGCGTGCATTATCGTGGTAAAGCAAGATTGCTGCTAGATTCTTGTCCGACTGAACAAGTCAGAAACGGTTCTTGAGTTTCTGCAATTTTCACTTATGATTCTGAATTGATGGTTAACCCTCTTGGCATCACATCCACGACAATGATACTGTCTCAATCCCAGAAGTCTGTCACCATGATTTTTCTGTCAGAGGGGGTTGTCTTGAATTTCTTCTTTTGTGATGATTGAGGATGATGCCACTCCATGGACTGCCTTTTCCTTTCCGGCGCAAATTGGTGCACCCAGCTTTCCTCCCCCATAACGATTCCTGACAGAATGGCCTCTCCATCTCCAACAGTTCAGACGAAATGGCCATTCTTTGAATCTTGTGGTCTGCTGTGAGCATTCGTGGAACCCATCGTGAGCACCACTTTGAATGTCCGAAAGTCGCGATTATTGCTGAAGCACTTCCAATGCTGACCGACAGCTGTAGAGCCAATTGTCGAGTTGTGATGCACCAGCCAGCGCGAATAACGGCATCCGCACTATTCAGCATGTCTGGAGCAGCGGCTGTTACAGGGCGCCCCGAGATTGGCTGATCATAGAGCTCTGTTTCTGCATTTTCTGAGGCTGTAACTTTCTTTACCTATCGCTTAAGTGTACTCCTATCCACTGCAGCATCCCCGTACACTGCAGACAAACGTTTACACGCAAACGTTTATGGATGTTCACCATGGTTTCTTTTTCTGCACACAAGAATTCAATAACTTGTAACGTACGTCGTATGTAGACGCCACTTTTACACTATACTACGACCCTGCCATGTGCCAGAACGTTTCAAAACTTCACCGGCGCACAGAACAAATATCAAATGCGAAGCACCATCAAGGGCGTTTGTCCATGTATTACAATGGCTTTGGAAAAAAATGGGGGCATTACTTATTGAAGACCCTCGCAAAAAGCATTTTTCCTGTTTTGTGGAAGATGACCCACTGATGATGCTGAAACTTCAGCGAAAAATGTATGTTTTGGTCAAGGTGGACCCTTATGTAAAACAAATATATTTTAACACAAAGTTACTCATCGTGCTGTCTCAAACAGTGGGATAAATGTATTAACAGTTATGGCGATTACTTTTGAAATAATACAGTTTACGATCTTTTTTCCATTTGCCTGCCGTTTATATTTCTCGTGTCAAATTAATGCGCGGTGGTTTTTCTCCCATGAAATATACCCTTACGGTGTGACGAGTTCGATCAATCACTGCCAGTAGACGTACCGTTTACTACAATTGAGATCTTACGATTCGCTAGGAAATTAAAGCATACGATGTCCCACTCAAAAGTGTTGACACTGACTGAAAATTTCTTACTCACCAAATACGTTCAATAAGTATTAGTAGTCGCTTCGAATTAGGATCCATGTGAAGCTCCACACATTAACTTTGTTCCTAGCACTGTTCATAACACTTGTGCATCTCTTTTGTGCGAGGATATGTTACAGCTCCGCTGGTTTCTACTACCGCTGTACACTGCATCCTGGGGTAATCTGCTAGTTATGAATTCGCCGATCGACTCTCGTGGAAATTCAGGCATCATATGAACACAGCTCACGGTCTAAAAACAGTGACGCACAAAAAAGCCAAGACAACCGGTTGATTAGTGCTGGGGGAATATCCTTTCTTGTGTGTACAGATAGTTTTTCAGACTCCTTGACAACTGTACAGTGGCATTTTTAATGTGATTATAGTCCTCTTTGCCGCGCGAGGTAACCGCTCGTTGTAGGGCGCCTTGCCACAGTTCGGTGGCTCCCTCCGTCGGAGGTTAGAGTCCTCCCTCAGGCATGGGTGTGTGTGTGTGGTCTTAGCATAAGTTAGTTCAAGTTAGGTTAAGTAGTGTGTACGACTACGGAACGATGGCCTCAACACTTTGGTCCCATAGGAACTCACCACAAATAATTTCAAAATTTTGTCCTATTTCTCTCTCTGAACTACAAATGTGACCTACAAAGATATGGTCCAGGAAATCTCCTACATTGAAACTAATAATTATGACTTCGTTGTGATAAAAACTGTGGTGTCACCGCCAGACACCACACTTGCTACGTGGTAGCCTTTAAATCGGCCGCGGTCCGGTAGTATACGTCGGACCCGCGTGTCGCCACTATCAGTGATTGCAGACCGAGCGCCGCCACACGGCAGGTCTAGAGAGACGTCCTAGCACTGGCCCCAGTTGTACAGCCGACTTTGCTAGCGATGGTTCACTGACAAATTACGCTCATATGGCGACGAGGATTTTGCGTTTGTATTGCTATTACCCTGATTTACTTGTGTCATGGCTTCGCCACAATCTCCAGATGTACTGTCCGAATTTAATCGCTTACAGAATCAGCAGACGCAGGCCTTATTGGATGCCCTTGAACAGCTCGTCCATGGTCAACATGCCATGCAAAACGATGCGGCAGCCGCCGCTCCACCGCTACCGCAGCCACAACACGCTGTTGCATCACCTTTTCGTCCTTTTGATGCGGCACTGGAAAGCTGGACGGAGTGGTCACGCCAATTTGGATTCCATTTAGCCGCCTACAGAATTCAAGGTAATGAGCTGCAGCCTTTTCTCCTTTCTTGCGTCGGAGTGACCACGTACCATGCGATAGTGACATTATTTCCCCAACGCGACGTAACAACTCTGTCCTACGACGAAATTTTGTCTGCATTAGATGCCTATTTTAAACAATCAGTCAATGTAGTTGCAAAAAGGTATACTTTCTTTCGTACAAAACGTACGGCATGTCAAACTAATAGGGAGTGGGTTGCAACTTTGCAAGGCCTTACTAGGGATAGTGCTTTTTAGTGTCAATGTGGATTCCCTTATTCAGATACTATAGTGCGTGATGCAATTGCACAGAACGTTTCTGATGTTCGTATAAGGGAACAGATTTTGAAACTAGTCAGTCCCTCCCTTCAACAAGTGATGGACATATTGGATAGGCAGGACACACTTGACTTTGCTCAGGAATCATTTGAAACTTCACCAGCCGTGTGTCACATTAACCGACCCGCCGGGCGCGCTGCATGCAACAGTAAACAGCCCTCACGCCCGTCATCGCAGCTGCCACCAAGCTCTCCGCCACGTGTGCCGCGCAAGCAAGCAAATGCAGTGCTAAAATCATGCCCGCAGTGTGCTACTAGACATTTGCGTGAGAATTGCCCGTCACGCCAAGCTATTTGCTTTTTATGTAATAAAAAAGGGCATGTTCAAAGTGTTTGCCAGAAAAAGCTCAGATCGGACACTCAAAACCATTCCAGGCCCTTTGCTTCGCGCCGGAATCGGAATCGAACCAACAATAGGCTCGTGAACCTTCGCCCATGGAAATTCATATAGTTCATTCCACTCCGCCCAGTGCCACTCTAACAGTGACTGTGTTCGTCCCACAAATAGTGTGCATCGACATCGCCGGAAATCGCGTCAAGTCGCATGTGATTTTCTATCAGTGTCAGTTCACGTTGCACGCGACAGTCGCTCTTGTCGTCAACAGGACAATAAACTTTTTGTGGACTTGGACATTAATGGCAAGGTCATACCATTCCAGCTCGATACCGGAGCTGCAGTTTCACTGATCAATCAAGACATGTACAGACAGCTGGGCACACCTCCGTTGCGTGCCGCAAATGTTAAGTTAAGTAGTTATTCAGGACAAGCGATCCCTGTGTTACGACAGTGCAGCCTTCTTGCAACATACAAAGGACAAACAAAACTTGTGTCATTTTACGTCCTTCATTCTTCTTCTGCAGTGAACTTGTTTTGTTTAGATTTATTTCAGTTGTTTAACTTGTCTATAGTCTATCAAGTCCTATCAGTGAACCAGACTGTGCCTTCAGACAGTGTTTCTAGTCTATGTGAAGAATTTGCAGACATTTTTGCACCGGGCCTTGGTTGCGCTAAGAACTATAAAGCACATTTGGAACTGAAAGTAAACGCGCAACCGAAATTTTTCAGAGCGCGCAATGTTCCCCACGCATTGCGTGATGAGGTCGCAAGAACATTACACGATTTGGAATCACAAGGTGTAATTGAACGTGTGCAGGCTTCTCTCTGGGCCTCACCCTTAGTAATTTTGCCTAAACCTTCCGGAAAATTGAGACTTTGTGTGGACTTCAAGGCAATAGTGAATCCACAACTAGTGACTGCAACTTTTCCTTTACCCCGCCCGGAAGATCTTTTTGACAAACTGTGCCCGGGTAAATATTTTTCGAAGTTGGATCTAGCGGATGCGTATTTACAAATACCAATGGACGTAGAATCCCAGCGCGTTTTGGTGGTTAACACGCATCTTGGTTTGTATCGATTCAAACGACTGCCATTCGGGTGTGCATCCGCCCCTGCATTATTTCAGCAATATCTCCAAACTGTTTGTGCGTCGGTCCCTACTGCAGCAAACTATCTGGACGATATTGTGATCTCCGGAAAGACGGAAGAAGAACATTTAGCCAATCTCAGAACATTATTTCAGGTCTTGCGACATAATGGTCTTCGCTTGCGGAAGGACAAATGTGTGTTTTTTGCTCGTGACTTACCCTATCTGGGACATGTCCTCAATGCCCAGGGCATACATCCCAGTCCAGAGCACCTCCGTGCCATACAAGTCTTGCCTTCGCTGCAGAATTTGAAGCAGCTACAGAGTGTGCTGGGAAAAATAAATTATTAGCATCGCTATGTGCGCCACGCCTCTTCCATTTCA
The DNA here is from genome assembly GCF_023898315.1 of Schistocerca nitens. NCBI lineage: Eukaryota > Metazoa > Arthropoda > Insecta > Orthoptera > Acrididae > Schistocerca > Schistocerca nitens. The sequence continues at coordinate 672,824,438 of NC_064618.1, forward strand.
GCTCCGCTTCATCGCTTACGCCGTCAAGGTGTTCCGTTCGTCTGGACGACGGAATGCGAACGCGCCTTTCGCCAGTTCAAATCGGCGTTGCTTTCTAATACTTGCCTTACGCCATTCGATCCCCAGAGACCCCTATTGTAGTTGGTAGATGCATCGGATTTCGGGATCGGTGCTGTGCTTGCGCACAAAGATGGATCGCATGTTCGCCCTATTGCCTTTGCGTCCAAATTGCTCTAGTTTGCTCAAAGAACTTATTCACAGATCGAGAAAGAAGCATTGGCTCTCGTATTTGGTGTTACTAAGTTTCATGATTTCTTGTATGGTCGTCGCTTTACCATCATCACAGGCCACAAACCTTTGACGTCGCTTTTTCATCTGAACAAGCCTGTACCTCCACGTACAGCGCAGAAATTCATTCACTGGTCTATTTTCCTCTCGCAGTACCGCTACGATATCTTGTATCGGTCCACTGCTAAGCACGGAAACGCCGATGCGTTGTCCCGTTTGCCTGTTGCTGAGGATAGAGCATTCGATTCTTCTGAACTTGCTTGCATGTTCATTGATGCGGAAACCGATGACGTGGTCGAATCGTTTCCGATTGATTTTCGTCGTGTAGTTACAGCCACAGCTGCTGACCCTGTCCTTGCCACCGTTTTGCGTTTTGTTGCTACGCAATGGCCCTTGTCAAAGTCACGTATCGAGGATACGTTGGTTCGCCGATTTTTTGCTCACAAGGAGAGACTTTTTGTACGACGTGGTGTTTTGCTTTTGCGTTCTGATAATGATCAGTCCAGGGTCGTGGTCCTACGTTCGTTACAGTCCTCTGTCTTACGGCTTCTCCACCAAGGACATTGGGGTATCGTGAGAACGAAACAACTTGCTCGTCAGCTCTGTACTTGGTTCGGAATCGATGCTGCGATTACGAATATGTGCTCTTCTTGCATGGCGTGTGCCGAACAACAATCCGCACCGCCGCGGAAATTCTTTGCATGGCCTGTCTTACGGCTTCTCCACCAAGGACATTGGGGTATCGTGAGAACAAAACAACTTGCTCGTCAGCTCTGTACTTGGTTCGGAATCGATGCTGCGATTACGAATATGTGCTCTTCTTGCATGGCGTGTGCCGAACAACAATCCGCACCGCCGCGGAAATTCTTTGCATGGCCGAAAGCCACTTCCCCTTGGTAACGCTTACACATCGATTTTGCTACTCCATTCTGGAATGCTCGATGGTTGGTTGTGGTAGATACATTCAGTAATTTTTCTTTTGTTGTCCGGATGTCTTCCACAACGTCATCTGCCACCATTCAAGCGTTATCCGCTATCTTTTGCATTCAAGGTCTTCCACAGACTATTGTTTCCGACAATGGCCCACAATTCATGTCCGCAGAATTTCGGTCATTCTGCAAGGCCAATGGTATTCAAGATGATGCCCGCACCGTTTTCGCCGCAGTCAAACGGTGCCGCTGAACGATTGGTCCGGTCTTTCAAGTCAGAGATGTTGAAGCTGAAAGAGTCGCATTCTCGGGAGGACGCGTTATTGCTCTTCTTGTCATCGTATCGCTCTCAGCCCGGAGATGGTAGCTCGCCGGCTAAGTTGCTCCACGGTCGTCCTCATTGAACCTTGATGTCTTTGCTACATCCGCCGCATCAGGTTCCTGTGCAGCGGCAGACCCTTGCTTTTGCCCCAGGCGACGTTGTATACTATCGTAACTATCGAGGTTCACGGCGTTGGCTCGAAGGGCGCATTCTTCGCTGCCTCTGGCGCGCTATGTATCTGGTTTTGGGGGCCTCTGGTGAGGTGCGTCGGCATCTCAATCAGCTGCGCCTCTGTCGTCGCACGGGTTCTGCCGCTCCCCGTCTGCTTTCAGCGACGGTGCCGTCCGGTCAGCGCCCTGGGGACCCAATCCCCAGGTGTTACCGACGCTGCCTTCCATTTTGCCCAATGGCGACGCGCCGCCGCCTGTTCTCCCGCCGGCGACGCCCGCAGTGGACGCGTCGCTGCAACCGCCGGGCGCCTCCCTGGGTCACGCGCCGCCGATCGCTTCCCGTGACCATCTGTCCTCCGACATTGAACTCTTGCCCGCTCCGGACCACATGGCGTCTTCTCCCGTCGGGTGCCCCGACCCGATGGAGGTCGACCCTTCGGCACCTCCTGTCTCTACGGGCGCATACACCGCATGTTGGCGTGCACCCTGGACTAGGTTTTCAGGCGTTTCCTAGCTCCCATCGGACCGAATGGCAGGGTGCGTGTGGCACAGCCTCGCTTGTTGTTAGGCTCCCCACCTCGTCGCATACGTCAACATGGGGTCCTCCCCACGGCAGGCGGAAGCCTTATAACACAACCGTACGCCGATTTGCGGGGGAGGAATGTGGTGTCACCGCCAGACACCACACTTGCTAGGTGGTAGCCTTTAAATCGGCCGTGGTCCGGTAGTATACGTCGGACCCACGTGTCTCCACTATCAGTGATTGCAGACCGAGCGCCGCCACACGGCAGGTCTAGAGAGACGTCCTAGCACTGGCCCCAGTTGTACAGCCGACTTTGCTAGCGATGGTTCACTGACAAATTACGCTCTCATTTGCCGAGACGATAGTTAGCATAGCCTTCAGCTACGTCATTTGCTACGACCTAGCAAGGCGCCATTATTATTTGTTATTTATCTTGGGATGCATGTACAGTCAGACCGATGTTCACCACTAATGAATTAAAGTTATGTATTCCAGAAGCTACGTACTTTATTTGCTAGTATTCATTATTTGACCTGTTCCAGACCTCACGCCAACCTGCGTGAGCTTAAACGCGTGCCTTTCGGCTTCCTCCGAACCCCGTGGATTGGCTCCTGCCAATCCACATCAAAAACTATGGTACACATTTGTAGATAACTTTACCAAAATGAAAAATGCCCCCATAGCAGCACAAAAAAGCTGATATATCCTGGGCACAGTTAGGAGTTAAAAGAAGGGAACTAGCTTTTCGTGTTATCTGTTAGCTTCAAAGACTTTTAACTCAAAACATCTTGACATATTCGCATTTTTTTATTTGCTGTTATTAGTACCCATGTCATGTAACATATGCATCGTGCCAATTAGAGTAACGTGATACATGATGTTATGTCGTATATTATGACACATGCTATCTTGTCTGCTAACATGATATTCGTCATATCGTGCAATGCGACACAACGTTGCGACGGGGCAGGGTCGGTTGTTGTTGTTAACGTTATCGTTTAGTCCACCTATCTTGACGATGTCCCTTCACTCTGTTGCAGCAGATACATGCTAGGCAGCATAAAGCGGCGTTGATGAAACTGCTACGTAATACCTATCACACAGAGGCCGCTTAACTGTAGTTGAATGTCTGCTCCTGAAAGTTCATGCTTAAAAAATCGGGCGTTCGGGATATTCAGTCTACTTGCAGAAAAAGCGTTTAAAATTAGATTATATCTGTTTCTTATTTATACTGACACACATGAAATGGCTATCAAGTACGTATTTAATATTGCGAAACGTTATCATTGAAAGTGCACTGCCTGTGTAACAAATATGCACTCTAAAAAGCAGCCAGAATTTTAGCAAGTCCGACCCGACAAATTTTCATGCAGGCACAGACCCACAACTATTCGCGAGTTAAGCATTCGGCGTTTCAGTGGTGTTCTTCGCAAGAAGTGGTAGCCAAAATATTCCGTACAGAGCACGAACACGCCACCGGAGTTGTTACTATGATCAGAGTACACAAGCTCATATCTCTCAAACTATGTAACTTAGAAACACCAAACTTTCATTAAAATGTTCGTCACTCCAGTCGTTTAAGTCACGATATGTTCGAACCGAAAATAGCTCACTATTTCCTCATGTTACAGAGTATTTTTAAGGAATGGCCTAGCATCGTGTTATCCGTAGGCAGGCTAGCAAGCGACTCCCCTCGTGGTACTCTCCTCTCTGCACACTCCTCTATTTGCACAATAACAGCTTATTTCTGATTGGCTGTTGATCTAAACGACCAATCAGAACGTTCCTTCCTGATCATTCACGCAGTAAATCTTGCCTTATCCAATCACTAATTAGATAGTAATTAATATACGGAAAATTTCAATTTATTGCATTATGTTTAATCAAAAGAAGCGAAGTGCAAAATATTCTTCAAATTGATAAATAACTTATTCCGCCTCTAACTTCCATTACAGCTGCTTTTGTACAAAAGCATGCTTACACCGACATATGTCACCTGAATTCTGGTTGCAACATAATTTTTCCACGGTTCGTTTGTACAAGGTTTTACGTAAAATGAAATATTAAATTTTAACGTATGTCCCACATACACTCTCTCAGTACTTATCATGCACTCACACAACAAAAAATAATCAAATCATAATTTTGACTGATTTTTTATTATGTAATGTGAAGTGACTAAGCTTTTAAAAATAAAATTTTAATTGATTTTTATGCACTGAAAACATTGTAATCAATTCAAATGGTAATACAGGCCAATGAAGGAAAAACCTTTTTGCTGAAAATACCTTATTCTTTTTAGGGTGGAAAATTCGAATATGGTACTTAAAAATCTCTATCACCAGTATTTCTTCACAGTTACATTTATTTATTAAGCAATTTTTTAAAGAATTTAACAGTTGTTATTTAGTTAAAATAATTTAAAAGGAGGTGGAATGAATGTAAATGTCGTTGGTAGCACTGCTGAAAAACATCTGCTGGAAGAAAAGGTCGATTCTATTTTTGTGTTAACAGCTGGTGTTCTGTTTACTGTCAACCTAACCTTCCTTTCCCATTTCCTGTACATGTGCTCAGTAAAATGTCTAATCGTGGTTGTAAAAACTATCCTGACAGTTATTGTTATATGTGTGGTGAATTTGTGATTAAAACACACCAGAGAAACATTACAGACTTTTTGAAAATGGTTTATCTAACATATTTTGGATCTAAACTTTGTGATCAAGATAAATATTGGGCACCGCATAAGGTATGTTATGTGTGTGTTGAAGATCTGAGAAAATGGTCCAATAAGGAGAAAAAAGTCTTTAGATTTGCTGTTCTTATGTTGTGGAGGGAGCCAAGAAATCATTCCAGTGACTGCTACTTTTGCAGTGTTGATATTAGTGTCTGCCATCCGACTAGTAGGGTATGGTCCACATATGCCGGTTCCAGGACTACCAGATGATTTAAATTATATTCCAACAGAAGAATTTGCTGATGTAAAATCTGATTTAGATGACGCAGATGATGCTGAATTCCATTGTAATACAGAAAGTCTAGAGCCCAAATTGTTTAGTCAGACCGAACTTAACGATTTGGTTAGAGATCTGGGCTTAACGAAAGAAAAGGCTGAATTGCTTGGCTCTACATTAAAAGAAAACAACTTAATGGCAGTTGGAACCAGCATATACATGTATAGAAAGGGATAACAGCAATTTCCCAAGGTTTTTTATTTAGTGTCCTGTTCCGTCATTCTCAGTCTAATGAATGAGTTTGGTATTGAATACAAAAAGGAAGAATGAAGACTGTTTATTGATTCATTTAATAGCAGTTTAAATGCTGTTTTATTACACAATGGTAACACGTACGCATCTACACTTGTTGGACATTCTGTAAATACGAAAGATAGCTATGAAAACCTAGAAATAGTGCTAAATAAAATAGACTGTTCTGCTCATCGTTGGCGATCTGAAAGTAGTATCCTTGCTACTTGATCAGCAAGGTGGCTTTAACAAATTTTCATGTTTCTTGTGTGAATGGGATAGCAGGGCTAGGGATCAACACTGGTGCAGAATGAACTGGCCTGTGAGGGAGCCTTCAAAACCTGAAGAGAAAAACATTCTATGCAAAAACTTTGTAGATCCAAAAAACGTACTCCTACTACCTCTACATATAAAGTTAGGTTCAAAATGGTTCAAATGGCTCTGAGCACTATGGGACTCAACTGCTGTGGTCATAAGTCCCCTAGAACTTAGAATTACTTAAACCTAACTAACCTAAGGACTGCACACAACACCCAGCCATCACGAGGTAGAGAAAATCCCTGACCCCGCTGGGAATCGAATCCGGGAACCCGGGCGTGGGAAGCGAGAACGCTACCGCACGACCACGAGATGCGGGCTAAAGTTAGGTCTAATGAAACAGTTTGCAAAGGATTTGCCTACAGATGGACCATGTTTTAAGTATCTTTGCCAAAAGTTTCCACACCTTTCAGAAACTTAACTAAAAGAAGGCTTCATTGTCAGACCTGACACTAGAAATTTTATGTTTGATGTTAACTTTGAATCCACAATGACCTTAAATGAGGAGGGAGCATGGGTATCATTCAAGAAAGTTGTTAAAAAGTACTTAGGACATGATAAAGACCCAGAATATGTTTCTATTATAGCTACAATGTTAAGGGGATATTGTATCTGAAATTCATTGAAATTTGATATTTTATGTTTCCTACTCCATAATGTACTTTGTACTTTTCTGAACATTTTGGTGCATAATACATTAAAATCAGACAATTATGAGACCTTCAAATAATATTTTGATTGTTAGTGTGTGACTGTCAAATTTCGCAGCTACGCATATACCACCACAGTTGAGTAGTCATACTTGGGAACAACACAATCTAGAAGGCTGTGAATTGCTTTGTTTTGTGCCTACTGCTACGTCTCAGAAGTTGGCATTGCGAATAAACAAATCAGTACTTTGTTTCTGATACTAGTTTTCATTGAAAGTATGATGCCAAGACAATAAAATGTGCTGGAAGACTAACGGACAATGTAATTGATGAATTACAAAAATATTATGGGAATGCCATTAGAGATAACTGTAACAATTTAGAGAAGATGAAAAGAGCTTTGTGGAACACTTTCTTTCATCGAATATCAATCGATGAAAAGCCATGTCATGCTTTGTGTCCACCAACACCAAACACTTGGTGTAAATATAGGCAAGCTGAATTTTCTGGCCCTCTGCAGGAATTTACACATAAACATTTTCTTCGCTTGGCAGTAATGTAGGCAATCAAACCTATTTACAGAGATTTGGCAAATCCTGAAATACTAAAGAAGTGTTTACATGGGAAGACCCAGGGTGTGAATGAGTTCTTCAATAATTTTGTGTGGTGCCATGTGCCTAAAAAGTATTTGTTGGCCTTATGACTCTAATGTAAGCAGTGTCTGACGCTGTAATAACTTTTAATGGAGAGAATAAGAAAGATTTAAGGTTCAGGAGCCCCCTATTTTTAGTTAGCTGGTAAAATAACGTCGAAAAAGCAGTTACGTTTACCATTGGAAATTTTATTCCACTCACAAACATTGTTTATAAATTGCACTATTGATAAAAGGAAATGTTTCAATACAGGATGGTAAAAACCAACTGCATTCAACAAAAATGTGAACGAATATTCCCTGAATGGGTTTCCAAGTTCTACAATGGATCGAAGGATGACCTATGCCATATCACATCTATAATCTAGGTTTAAATTAAGTTTCACAAGAGAGAAAACTATCAAAATGGTCTACAGTGACACTCAATTATCTTTAATTACTTATGTAACTTGTCGTAAATTACAGTGGCTGATGTGGCTTCTCAATAACTATATAACAGAAAAATCATCGCGTTTCAGATTTTTACTTCAAGTGGCAAATGTGAACAGCATGAGCTTTAATTGACGATCGACACTAGTATTACGTAAAAAGGGGGTGTAACAGATGAGACTTCTGCAGTTCTGAGTGAAGCTTTATGCGCTGTTATGCGGCATCGCGTGCGTTCATTAACTTGTTGGTGTTTGTCAGGGGGCGGCGGGCAGCACAGCTCCGCTCACCTCGCCGTCTCGGAAGCAACTCTCTCCTAACTTCTCCTTACTACAATTTACCGAAGTTGGTTTAAGAAAACTATCTGGCTGTGTTTTCATCTGACCAACCAGGGTCTCAATGTTAACCTTAAGCTCCGCCTACAAAAATACTGTCTATCCAATGAGAAACGTTATACTTTTCGTGGTGGGGCAATGTTTTTAAAGTTTGCAACGTAACAGAGACGCTAAAGAGCCTCACACTAAAACTTGCAGCTGGTGTGGTCTTTTAGCGTTATCGTAAGATCTATACTGTTCTTCTGGAGGGTTCTATCTTTTAACATGGGCTGGAGGGTGGTCCTGACGTAATAGAGACGCGAAAAATCTCACGCTAAAACTTGCGGCTGGGGTGTGGTCCTAGCTGTTAGCTGGTACGTGGGTGTCCGTCCCTTATCGTAGGGCCTTCAGCTTAACACGGTTCTGCTCTCGGCTTCTGTTCTCGTTTCTCCTCTCCATTTGCTCACTCGTTACTCGTATTACTTTGGTTAATTTAACGTCACGATTTATTCGGAGCTATGTGACATACTACTGGATTTGCTTATCATGTCATGGTTTTCAAGAAAAACTGGATGAGCTTCGTGTACGTTAAGCAGAGTTAGCTGCTCAGCAAATAACAAAATAAGCAAGAAAGAAAAGGAGGAGGCAAGCGCTGGACTGTTGTGAGACTAACAAAGACACAGACTATGGGCCAGGGCATTTCTAGTGCATGTAAGATGCAGAAATGTAAGTCTGTATAAGAATTTTTAATAAATGGTTTTAAACCTCAATACCTCTGAACTACATGTTTAGCAATAAATGACCCATTTTCTAAAGAAGTACTGATGGTAGGGATATGAAATTTTCATAGCATGCCAAGTGTGAGATTCAACACATATGGAACTAGAATACTTAAAATATTCTGAGTTGTATTGTTTTTATCTTAAATTACTTACTAAATTCTGTAAAAAAATTGAGTGCTTGAAAAAAAAGAGAGATAACATGACCCACAATACAATTTTCGTAATAATTCTACTTCAGAGTATCTAGAAAGGCGCATTCAATAATTATAGAAAATTGTAAGTTAGTGCCTCAGAAAGTTTCCAAGATAATGTGTCACAAAATTCGATAATTTAACATTGACGGCATAGGACACACAATGTCTCCTTAAAGAGGTTTAAAACTTTAGGATGTTTAATGAGCCTGAAAGTTCACTTTTTGAACAGTCACCTTGATTACGTCCCGGACAATAAGGGAGATGTTAGTGAGGAGCAATGAGGGATGTTTCACCAGGACATTATAGTGATGGAAAACCGCTACCAAGGCCGCTGGAACACCAACATGATGGGGGACTGTGGTTGGTCACTTCACCGAGAAATTCAGCAAGCGACTCATCGTAGAAAAAGCTTCAAAGAAAAAAGAGAAACCAAATACAAACCAATTCCAGCTGACAAGTGAAACCTCTATCAACACACATCATTGTCTTAAGTAGCTTACTGTAAATACAAACCATGGTTATGTTGTAACAAAGCGTTTCATTAATTTCCCCGTTTACTGTATAGCATAGTATTTTTATACTTTATAGTGAAAAGCATATTGCTCAAAAACTGTGGGTGATACAAAAAAACTAAGGCTAGATTCGGATTCAGCTCATAAAAATCTATAAAGGTCAGCTATCAAAGTAAAAGAAAGTTTTCCAAAAATAGATTTTCGTTGGCCTGTGTAATGAAAGTCAATTTGTTATTGTTCCTAATTTGCTTTTAGAAAACAGGCGTAGGTCTTCGGAATTTTAGGTGTTTCTCTTTATATGTGGAACTATAATAAATAAAAATCTGAAATTTTGACAGCATCATTCCATTAATAACAAAAGGGTGTGTACCAAATATGAACAAAATCGGATAATAACTAAGATTGACTATTTAGATTCGTCGAGGGTATGAATCTTCGTATCGACTGAATGTTACGCTATGCAGTTTTCACGCCTGGCAGCGATAGCCTGCCTTACTGCAACGAATGTTAATGTCGTAGTAACTTTCTGCGTTAGAATGTGCCATTAAAGTTCAGGACGTATGCATCCCCAGTCCGGAATAATTCCTATTATCTTAACAGATGTACCCCCACTCCCAAGCACTCCTTATAGTAGATGCATTCCCCTCTGCAGAAGCACAGAAGCACATAAATTTGTGTCTATATCTTGTTACAGCCTCAACCTTACTTGTAACAGGAAGTGGGTGTAAAAGAGCACACTGGGCTGGGAAAGTGCGGTTAACTTGTAAAAGAGAATATGACAAGATGTTTTGATTTAAATGTCTTTGAATCTGCCAGATAAGTGAAAAGATGGTTCTGTGTACAGGACATATTAGGCTTTATAGCGTTACTGTAGGAATAATTTTCATCCTGGTTCAAAACTCTTACTCTACCGTAAAATTGACATCAGACCACCTTAGCTTGGCAATTAATGTAGATTTTTGTCGACAAAATTGTTAAGGCTTTCGTGGCCACTTGTTGACAAACTGCCTATTGGCTTCTGTCTCGGGTTCTTCGGCCGACGTTCATCTACTGATTTTTCTGACGTTTCGCCAGCACGAGTGGCTGGCATTGTCAAAGCTTCACCCTCCATTGCCGGTGGTGAACTTTTATTGTTTCTTGAACCATGATGTTTATACGATGACAACGAATATAGCTTTGAGAAAAGAGTGGAATTTCCATTAATTAAATGAATTTTCCTAAATTGTTCTAAAATCAGAACCGACTCGCCCAAGTTTGAAACATAAAAGTGACGCTCGTACAAAACACAAAAGAATGTCTGAAATATGAATGAAGCTAGATTTTAGAAACCGAGTATCCAATTTTATTATAATAATGGATTTTTAATTTATTTGATCAGGTTAAACCACTTGCGTGCATTCAGTTCACGTAAGAACAAATTTTAAGTGTCACGTTTAGCTCGACTTTAAACCATCTTATCTCGACAACGGTTGACTTTATCTATTTATCTACCTTTACGCAAAGTTTGAACAAATTCGTACAGATTTAACGTACAGACGTCGGCGCTTCAAAAACTTCCCAGAAAAACATGTTTTTTGTGTGTAAGATCCAAGCGAAGCAAGATTTTTTTTCAAACCGTTGAAACTTATCTCAGACCAAGGTCCGACACACCCGTGGACCATTTGAATCGTCAATCTAGGTCAATTCCGCAGTCATTTACTGGTGTCCCTTTTTGTGCGTAAAATCCGGACTGTGCTCATACAAATAGAGCCATTAGGTGAGCATCAAGCCCCATTACCAACTTTTTAAAAAGGATTTAATCGATTTGCACAATTCTCCTGGGAGCCACCTCAGGTTCGTTGTTCAAACTTTGCTTAATATAATGTAATACAGCTGCAGTAAGACAGATGTTCGAATTGCTACACAAATGGTCACGGATCGGGACCAAATCAAAATCTTTTTACTGCATGCTCCTTGGTCAAATAGGAACCGAGCACCAAGACACCGCCCTACATGCATTTTAATGTCTTCTAGTACATACCGTTAATCTAGTTTTTGTAGCCCATTTAAGACATTTTTAGAAATAGGAAACAGAGTGACTTTCCTTTCTCATCTTGGAAGCATACAGAAAATTCTTATAGAAATTTAAGCACTTATTTGTTGATTAGTTAGTAACATGTAGAAATATCACACTTCAACTAAGTTAAGTGTTCGTGCACTCTGTTGATACAATTGAAATTGGAAGTAAATCGTGTGTACCCTCGTCTTACATATATAGTCAGCTGGTGCAACAGCAATCGTTGATAACCTGAGAAAAATGTTCTGATGAAAAGTAGACTTTAAAAGAGGTAAGACACTTTATTATCATCTCATGCTCTATACCACACTGTTAAAACGAGAAATCGTTAAAATTAAACTACTGGAAAATGACGGTAATCCTGTTTTCGCCAGGTCCAGTTCGAATTCCAAAGGTCTCACTTTTCCAGCGTAATTCGCGGCACACCTGAAAGTTGCTCGCTTAACTGGCCTTATAAAAACTTGTGATCCGTAAATACCAAGGCGATCCAAGTTTCGGAGGGCGGAGTTAACGACACCTTCAGCAACATAAGGTCGTCTGGCAGCTGGGTGGCTCGACAGGAGAATCGCAGCACTGCTTGGGCTTTCAGATTCTCCAGACAAATGCCAGTGGCCCCATTCAGTCCTGTGATCCCCGGGAAAATGTGCTTGCCACAAGCGGGCACATGATTCACAGCATTTCTGCTATCTTTTGCGAAATCGATACAACCAGTGTTGCAGTGCTATCACGGCGAACAACGAAATTAGTTAGTTAGACAGCTCAGAACTAGTTACGGAACAAATATGCGTACTTATTGATGCAATATGATTAGAAGAAAAGAGTCTGTTCCATGCGGTATTTTTTTAAAGAATCTGTAATTGTTTCACATAGCACACATATGCAGTGAAAGACAAAGTATTTTATGCATAAATGTTCATCGACAGTCTGTATTTCGATTTTTACTTCCTATACGTGGGTTTGGGCGAGATTCTAAGACACATTTGAGACTTTCCCTCGTGCGTTGGTCACAAGGGATGTCTAGTTACAGTGGTTTAATACGATCATGAGTACAGGTTGGTCTAAGCTGTATATATAAAATGAACACTTCTTTCACTCATATTTCGTGGACGGTTACATATATCGAAACTAGCTTTTCGGCTAGTATCAGAGCAAGGACGGGCACATGTTTTATTTATTTATTTATTTTTGTTTGGTTACTGTTTCTTAGCGTCAATATCAACGGAGATATTGAAACAAGTACTTCTTTTTAATTGAACTATACACTTCTTATAACTGCATTCGATAGATCTTCAGAAGACAGTTACCGTGTTAAAGTGTTTGTTAATGTTGCGGACCTCGGGGAAGATCAGTTTGGATTCAGTAGAAATGTTGGAACACGTGAGGCAATACTGACCCTACGACTTATCTTAGAAGAAAGATTAAGAAAAGGCGGACCTACGTTTCTAGCATTTGTAGACTTAGAGAAAGCTTTTGACAATGTTAACTGGAATACTTTCTTTCAAATTCTGAAGGTGGCAGGGGTAAAATACAGGGAGCGAAAGGATATTTACAATTTGTACAGAAACCAGAAGGCAGTTATAAGAGTCGAGGGACCTGAAAGGGAAGCAGTGGTTGGGAAAGGAGTGAGACAGGGTTGTAGCCTCTCCCCGATGTTATTCAATCTGTATATAGAGCAAGCAGTGAAGGAAACAAAAGAAAAATTTGGAGTCGGTATTAAAATTCACGGAGAAGAAGTAAAAACTTTGAGGTTCGCCGATGACATTGTAATTCTGTCAGAGACAGCAAAGGACTTGGAAGAGCAGTTGAACGGAATGGACAGTGTCTTGACAGGAGGATATACACTCCTGGAAATTGAAATAAGAACACCGTGAATTCATTGTCCCAGGAAGGGGAAACTTTATTGACACATTCCTGGGGTCAGATACATCACATGATCACACTGACAGAACCACAGGCACATAGACACAGGCAACAGAGCATGCACGATGTCGGCACTAGTACAGTGTATATCCACCTTTCGCAGCAATGCAGGCTGCTATTCTCCCATGGAGACGATCGTAGAGATGCTGGATGTAGTCCTGTGGAACGGCTTGCCATGCCATTTCCACCTGGCGCCTCAGTTGGACCAGCGTTCGTGCTGGACGTGCAGACCGCGTGAGACGACGCTTCATCCAGTCCCAAACATGCTCAATGGGGGACAGATCCGGAGATCTTGCTGGCCAGGGTAGTTGACTTACACCTTCTAGAGCACGTTGGGTGGCACGGGATACATGCGGACATGCATTGTCCTGTTGGAACAGCAAGTTCCCTTGCCGGTCTAGGAATGGTAGAACGATGGGTTCGATGACGGTTTGGATGTACCGTGAACTATTCAGTGTCCCCTCGACGATCACCAGTGGTGTACGGCCAGTGTAGGAGATCGCTCCCCACACCATGATGCCGGGTGTTGGCCCTGTGTGCCTCGGTCGTATGCAGTCCTGATTGTGGCGCTCACCTGCACGGCGCCAAACACGCATACGACCATCATTGGCACCAAGGCAGAAGCGACTCTCATCGCTGAAGACGACACGTCTCCATTCATCCCTCCATTCACGCCTGTCGCGACACCACTGGAGGCGGGCTGCACGATGTTGGGGCGTGAGCGGAAGACGGCCTAACGGTGTGCGGGACCGTAGCCCAGCTTCATGGAGACGGTTGCGAATGGTCCTCGCCGATACCCCAGGAGCAACAGTGTCCCTAATTTGCTGGGAAGTGGCGGTGCGGTCCCCTACGGCACTGCGTAGGATCCTACGGTCTTGGCGTGCATCCGTGCGTCGCTGCGGTCCGGTCCCAGGTCGACGGGCACGTGCACCTTCCGCCGACCACTGGCGACAACATCGATGTACTGTGGAGACCTCACGCCCCACGTGTTGAGCAATTCGGCGGTACGTCCACCCGGCCTCCCGCATGCCCACTATACGCCCTCGCTCAAAGTCCGTCAACGGCACATACGGTTCACGTCCACGCTGTCGCGGCATGCTACCAGTGTTAAAGACTGCGATGGAGCTCCGTATGCCACGGCAAAGTGGCTGACACTGACGGCGGCGGTGCACAAATGCTGCGCAGCTAGCGCCATTCGACGGCCAACACCGCGGTTCCTGGTGTGTCCGCTGTGCCGTGCGTGTGATCATTGCTTGTACAGCCTTCTCGCAGTGTCCGGAGCAAGTATGGTGGGTCTGACACACCGGTGTCAATGTGTTCTTTTTTCCATTTCCAGGAGTGTAAGATGAACATGAACAAAAGCAAAACGAGGATAATGGAATGTAGTCAAATTAAATCGGGTGATGCTGAGGGAATTAGATTAGGAAATGAGACAATTAAAGTAGTAAAGGAATTTTGCTATTTATGGAGTAAAATAACTGATGATGGTCGAAGTAGAGAGGATATAAAATGGAGACTGGCAATGGCAAGGAAATCGTTTCTGAAAAAGAGAAATTTGTTAACGTCGAGTATAGATTTAAGTGTCAGGAAGTCGTTTCCGAAAGTATTTGTATGGAGTGTAGCCATGTATGGAAGTGAAGCATGGACGATAACTAGTTTGGACAAGAAGAGAATAGAAGCTTTCGAAATGTGGTGCTACAGAAGAATGTTGAAGATAAGGTGGGTAGGTCACATGACTAATGAGGAGGTATTGAATAGGATTGGGGAGAAGAGTAGTTTGTGGCACAACTTGACTAGGAGAAGGGATCGATTGGTAGGACATGTTTTGAGGCATCAAGGGATCACAAATTCAGCATTGGAGGGCAGCGTGGAGGGTAAAAATCGTAGAGGGAGACCAAGAGATGAATACACTAAGCAGATTCAGAAGGATGTAGGTTGCAGTAGGTACTGGGAGATGAAGAAGCTTGCACAGGATAGAGTAGCATGGAGAGCTGCATCAAACCAGTCTCAGGACTGAAGACCACAACAACAACAACAATGTTGACGTCGCTACCTGTCGTAAAAGAATGCGAGAAATGTCTTAGAATTTGAGAGCACGGCGGCCGAAATCGGCATTAACGTTAGAAACACCGTCAAGCAGGGGTCCCACTGTATCAAAATGTCAACACATAATCCTGTTTACTTGTCTGCACTACAGTCACTTCTGCTTCAACATTCGTTGCATGCAGACATGTATACCAATGACAACAAGAAGTTCTTATACTACTGTCATAGGGTGAATGTAAAAGAAATGCCGAAAAAACAGTACAGCTGTACAAGGTTATATGTCCGGATTGCCAACGTCCGACGCGACAAGCAAATGCACGAATTATTAAGACGCTATTACTTACACGCTGCTTCAGCGTCGAAAGGAGGACAAGAAAGGAGACTGCTACTTTCAGAAAACACGAAGAAGCTGTTCTGTCTACGACGCTAGTGAATCTGCACGAGACATATTGCCAAGGAATGTGAAATCTGCCAGATGAGTGTCATTCGCATTCTGCTTCGACAGAATTCCCATCCTTATCATCTGTGTACTTGTCTGCATGATTTCGGACGTCGTACAGGATTTTGTCGGTTTGCCCTTCAGAAGCTGAGAGACAACCCTACGTTTCTCCAACGTGTGCTCTTTACTGATGAAGCACGGTCGCTTACCAGGCTAATACCAATCTGCATTACATTCTTTACTGGGCGGCCGAAAATCCACACTGTCTTTGTTAGGTGCCGTGGAGCGTAAACGAAAGGTGTGGCATCATGTGAAACTACGTTGTGGCACATTACTTCATCTCAGGCTCTAAATAGACATTCGTAATTACACACTCTGATGAACATTCTACCTGTTCTTCCAGAAGAGGTGTAACTGTTTATTACACAGTGTATGTGGCTGCAACATGACGGTTCTTCAGCATACTCGTTCCATGGTGCAACGCAAATACTGAATGACAACTTTCCTGAACATTGGATAGGACGTAATTCTGTTGTCAAATGGCCTGCTAGATCACCCGATTTCTTTTGATTTCTTTCTTTGCGGAGCACTCAAAGAAGCTGTCTATGACGAGGCCCCAGCTACGCCAGATGATATGTATAGTCGAATCCCCAGTGTATGCTCTACCGTATGATCCACCATAATTACATGTTTTCATCGCTCTTTCTAACGGCGATTGCAAATGCGGCTTGCGGACCATGGTCATATGTTTGAACACATGCATAAATGAAGGATAAAATTATTTTTCTGGAAGACACAATTTATGCTACGTCATTTTAGTGGTTACCAAATCAATGCTAGTAAATTGTTTATTTCATTTACGTGTGTACGGAATTGAATTTGTAAGTAGGCTGTTTAGGTTTTTATGTTGGTAATGCCACGTAGAGCTCTCTATTAAAATCGCTGACTGCGCTGTGTGCAGTCTGTGGCTGGTTGGACTCGTTGTTGGAAGTTATTCACCAGTGTATATTGTTGGGCGGTTGGATGTTAACAGCCCGTACGTTGGGCGGTTGGAGGTGAGCTGCCAGGAGTGATGGATGTGGGGAGAGAAGTCCCAGAGTTTTGAGATGTTAATATGAGTGGACGATCTGGACGTGAGTTCGTCATAAAAAGGAAATTTCTTAAACTGGATGTCTGGATGTGAAGAATATATGTATATAATGACTTTTGAACACTATTAAGGTAAATACATTGTTTGTTCTCTGTCAAAATCTTTCATTGGCTAACTATATGCCTATCGATAGTTAGTGCCTTCAGTAGTTAGAAACTTTTATTTAGCTGGCAGTATTGCCGCTCGCTGTATTGCAGTAGTTCGAGTAACGAAGATTATTGTGAGGTAAGTGATTCATGGAAGGCATAGGTTATTGTTAATCAGAGCTATTTTTTGTAGAGATTATTGAAACTAAGAATGTGTTGCGCTAAAGTATTGTGTGTCAGTTTAGAAATGATCAGAATAAGTAAAGAGGAAACAGTTTCTGTACGTTCAGTTTCACTCTGGAGTTTGAAAATCAAGCAACGTAGAAGTTTTACCAGCACAGTCATTCTTTACATTCATAGTGGAAGTTTCAGATTGCAATGTCAAGTAAGTGGACAGCCTGTATTGCACGTAACTGGTAATATTGTCATTAAGCGCTTACGTCCAGCGCGAAACGATAATTCGTTAAAAAGAAGTATTTTTGATAAAATATTTAGTGCAACGAATGTATCCCATATGGCATAATTTCGAACAGTTTAGGTGGAGATAGTTGTCCGAACAGGTATTTTACTTCTAAGAAGCACACAACCACGTGCAGAAAAAGATTGATCAAATCTTCCTTCCAACATCCAGATATTTAATACAGTACTTGTTCTTTATTTTTGAAGAATGAACCGTTGATTTCTCTATTTCGGCTAACGTAAATCTGAAGGATACACAAATGTGAAATAGTTTTCCTAAACCTTCGTGGTATGCTAGATTCTAGCCTATGTCGTATTTTCATACACATTCGTAGATGATTTTATTCTCGTATCGCAGGCCTAAATGAAGCAGTCGCAACACGGACCGCGCATCCGAACGTTGAGTGTTGAGTGTGCCGAGTTTCTGACGTCATAGCGTGGAATAGCACATTGGGGAGCATTTCAGAACGTGCAGAGTTATATCTACCACGTCAGATATTCTGAACGTGCGTTTTAACGTTGACCAACGAGACTGAAGAACGCCACTACGCCGCATGCACTCCATCTTACTTTGGTACAGAGTTGTGAGGCGCCATATGGGCTTTCAGTTGTGGCTCATATGTGTATATGCCATTTCTAAGCACCAGCAAACTAATGAGGTCTCGAAAATTCGTCGTTAATAGTGTGATTCCTTGTAATGAAACGATGGGAAACGTCATATTCGTGGTAGAAGACTTACTGTAACTTGATTATTATCGTATTATGAGAGTAGGCCATTTCAAGGCAACGGCATGTTGACCACCCGTTAAAAAGGCGTTGTTCTCGGTACAATTTGTCAATTAGTAGTATAGCCATGACTGAAGCTTTCAGTACATAGTAAGAGGTAGGGTCAATATGTATTTGCGGCCACTTTAGCGCAATAAATAGCGATGCACATTCATAACCCAATGAATGACTAGTTTATGGTTAACGTCCCACTACGTCCAATTTATCTTCCTAACCTTCGCGTTCTTACACTTACTCATTAGTTTAATATAAATATATACTGCAATATTCAATGTTATTAATGAATGAGTTTGTTCGTTTGGCTTAATCTAGAGGACACCTTGAACTATCTGCAGCAAGATATTTAGC
Source organism: Schistocerca nitens (assembly GCF_023898315.1). Classification (NCBI taxonomy): domain Eukaryota; kingdom Metazoa; phylum Arthropoda; class Insecta; order Orthoptera; family Acrididae; genus Schistocerca; species Schistocerca nitens. The sequence goes on from NC_064618.1 coordinate 672,843,050, forward strand.
CCTATTTTTAAGTTTTGTAATTCACATGTTGTCGATATTCTGATACTAAGTAGGGCCAGTGATCAAGAATGACCTTCGGGATTTATTAAAAAGTGAGAAATATAAAATAATTTTCGTCGTATGTGAAGAACTATCATAAATTTTTATCGCACTATTTGTAATGGAACTTTCATAAGCCAATGTCCTTTTTGAATGGAAATGGTACTTTCCTTTTTGTCTTACAATAATATCACAGACATTGAAGTTATTATTTATGTATCCTACTGACAGAACAACCTGACTAGCGTATGGACAAGGGAGGAAAGTACGTTTTAATAGAGCTAAAATAGGAATTTTACGCCTGTCCATTTCGTAAACGAACAGATACAGCCGACAACTGCCGCAGGAGCGCGTTGCGATTACGTGTACCACGTTGGGGCCCACGTACCGTATGCACAAGTCGCATCGTCTATGAGCGTTCATCAGCACGTTGAACTCGATACGTTCAACGTTGACTTTCGACAGCACGGTCCGTGTGCCGACGGCTTCGCCGTATATAACTACGCAGCCCGCTCCGAGACGCCTGCTTGGCAGTGTTAGCACCGCTAATGCCGTTTCCGGCTACACTCCTGTAATATTGTAGGACATGTTGAAAGGTCTCTGTTGGATTCGTTTCATGTTAATTTCTTAAATCTGTTGTCATTTACGGCATAAATTCCTCTTCTAAATTCACAGTGGTGTTTCTGACTATCTGGGAAGAGACTGAGCAGTGAAACGTGTTACTTTTACACATAAACAAGAACGATCTGTCACACTACAACACTTTAAAAAACAGTTTATATGTAATTCATGTCACACAGTCTCATACGGAACCTACATCCGCTTTCTTTTATATACTGTATGAGATAAGATACTGTCATCCCCCTTACCTTCTGTGTGAGAGGATGAATGAGCAAATGTATTTCCAGTAGCATGCTTGATGGTAGCAGACAAGCCTGTCTGCTAGAGAACAGTAGGACCAATGTCGGAACAGGTAGCTACGCTTTCTAAAAGCAGAGAGGTTTCTATTCTTAGTATGGTCCTGTCCGTCCCTTGTCATGTTGGTATAGGAAGCTGCCTGTCTGGTCACCTCCGTTTGTATCTGTTAAGCACGCTCGGTAGGATCCCAGTGCAGTCTGTCCGCGGCGAGCGTCTGAAGTGGTAAGATCTCTGGCTAAGCACGTGTCTGTTAAGTCCGTAGGACAATGGATTTCTTAAGTTCAGCCTAACTGAAAATTTAATCACCTTTATTTCAGGTTTAGCTATAAAATATCTAATGTTATATTAAATTGCAACGCAGTGTAATTCGAGTGTGAAGTTCAGAATATCTTCGAGTAGTTACTTTGTCACTACTTTGTGAGTAAAGTGGAACCACGTGTTGATCAGTAACTCTAACTAAGATCATCAATCTTAAATGCGAATGTGCGTGAGATTATAACGTCTCGTCTTGACAATATTTTTCAATATAGCAACTTTCCTTTATGTTCAACCCACGTGGGGTGTACCTTGTGAGACCAGTACCACGTGCTTATACAATTGTTTGACCCATCAGGTTAATAGTAAGACGATAGTAACCAGTTCGAGGTTTTTCTTTTGTAAATTGCGTTTCTATGTAATTTATTTTAATTATCAAAATTATTGTGGATTTACACTCTTTGTGTAAACCAAGTTGACCACGTGAAGTATGTGGTGTAAGCATCAAAGTAGCCCTCAGCTATTCTTTTTGGGAATATTTCACAGAGAGTTAGTATGAATTTAGTATACCAGTGTGTGGTAATTTCATGACGGACAGGATTGCTCTACGAACGCAACTTCTTTGGGTGAAAATTGAATCGGTTGGTTGTGGTTAATTTCCTCTTGGGTATGTTTCAACGTTCTTCGTGTGTTATTTTATGAATGCAGTGTTGTATGTAGTCTCCCAATCTTGGCTCCCTAATTGATGTGTTCCGTAAGATTACAAACTCACGTTTTCACAATCCCAAATAAGGCACCAGTTTAGTTATGAATCAAGTTTGATATGCTGAAATTTTAACGGAACAATCATCAATGTTAAAATAAATGTCAAAATATAAACTGATTTATTCCTTTTTATTTAAATTGTCTTTTTATATATATATCACCGGTTATCGTAAGATGAGTACTAAAAGATTATAATTATTGTTAGTCTGGTTGGGAATTTGGTAAGCTAGACTGGATACTTGGTGAAACAGTTGCGCAGTAATGCAAGGTTAACTTCCTCAAATAGCTCACAGCTTTTAACCCGCTTTTATTGTTGAATATCACCACCGCTGTCAGAACAAATTAATGCAACAACATTACAATGTCTTGAATTTTTTTACTCCAGGTTTCAATTTCAATGTTAAAAAACGCTTTATCACTGTAACTGACTTCTCATAACTTATCGAATGCACCCATAAAAATATACGGTTCCATTTAAAGAAAAACTGCACTTAGTTCAATATCTCAGTTCATACCAGCACTATAAACATTAACCAAACGAAAATATATGTAGCCCTCCAGGCTCTAACATTTGCCGAAAACCATGTTTCGATAAGTGTAAGTGGTCATGAAATAAAAGGTTGCTACCTCATATGTGACTGACTATAGATATATGTATTCTCGTTTACCGTTATGCCTGACCATCTACAGTACGCACATTTGTTACATCACACTGGTGTGATAGGCTAATGTTTCGTAACGAATGTCAGTTTGTGCCAGAAAGAGATCCAAAGCCATGTATCTTTTTCTGAAGCTGTCGTTGTGGCTATTAGCCTATTTCGATACGATTTCAGGATAAATTCCAACTTTGTCACTTATATTTCCCTATATTAGTCTCGAAAAAACACCTATTGTAGACCATGATGGTTGTAGTAGCTACATACAGGGAGTTCGGAAATTCCCGTTTCAAACTTCTAGGAGATGTGGAGGGGGCATTATGTAGAACTACAACAAATGTCCGGAAACGTACCGGTTCCGTGCTATACCCGTTTGAAAACTTGTTTGCTAGGTAGCTATGCAACAAGGTAGTCACGATGGGGGAAGGTTACGTCGGATCAGCTGACGTTATTTGACGTCTGTTCCACCTCTCTAACCTCGTTCGAGCTTCTTTAACAGGTCTGTGAGTGTTAGACCTACGTGATTGCCTACATGTTTGCAGAATACGCCGACATGATCCTTCCGTATGGCGAAGCTCGCGGTAACAGAACAGTGGCTCGCCGCCTTTATCATGATCGTTATCCACATATTGCGACACCATCGCATACCCTTTCAGCAACATTTGCACAACGGCTTCGAGAAAGGGGTAACTTCACCGTGACTGTGGTGCTGGATCGAGCAGCAGCACACTCGAATTGGAAGTTTCCTTTATCATTCTTTGGTTATTAATGTGTGGAACTGTAGAACAAGTGGTGTACTGGGTCACTGCTATAAATTGGTTGTCAAAGTGGTTGCACTACCAACACAAACGGTGACAATTATTGAACTCTATGAAAAACACGTAAATTAGTTCCAAACTACGGCGCGCACACACTTTATCCAACGTGTAAACGTCACTACAGATATTCATATTTAGGTTATGACATGTTCGATATGCCTGCCGTCCATGGCGATGATGTGGCACCGACGAATAGTGAAATTCTGCAAGTGTCGGGATGTCGATGCCGTCGACGACTTACTGAATATCTGTTTTCAGCTCAGCAATTGATTTGGGGCTATTGCTGTACATCTTGTCATTACTACAATCTCACAGGAGTCGCATGTGTTTAGGTCCAGAGAATATGGCAGCTAATCGAGGCCCATGCCAGTGGCCTCTGGGTACCCCTCAGCCAGAATGCCGTCCCCAAAGTGCTCCTCCTGGACATCAAGCACTCTCCTCCTTCGATGGGTCGGGCTCCGTCTGCACGAGCCACAACTTATCGAAATCAGGGTCACTTTGGATAACGGAGATGAAATCATCTTCCAAAACCCTTATGCACCGTTCGGTAGCCACCGCGTCCTCATGGATTATTACACCGATTATTCCGTGACTGGACTTTGCACACCATACAGTCACTCGTTGAGGGTGAAGAGTCTTCTCGATCGCGAAATGAGGATTATCTGTCCCCCAGATGCGCCAATTTTGTTTCTTGACAACCCCCCCCCCCCTATCATGCTACTGGGCCATCGGTGCCGTTTGAACGTCCTCACGCAAACCGTTCAGAAGTTATGACGATTTTATTTCATGTAATTCAATAACTGTCACCCTGTATTTTCAAATGGCTGTAGCACGGAAAGAGTACGTTTCTTGACATGGGTTCAAATTCAAAATATTATCTACTTACTTCCGTCTACGATCCCTAGAAGTTTGTATCGGAAATTTCCGAACACAATGTAGAAGTGAAGAAGTCGGCGTAAGTTAGGCATAGATGGAGTATAGCATCAGAAGAGTCACCAAGTAAATAAATAAACCCCGACAAAGAATTGGATTTAAACTGATCAATACAAATGCAGTTGTAGACAGTAGTAAGAAAATAGTGAAAATGACACTGGCAGAAATGTACTTAATGAACGATACTTCAGTCTCTTTTTTTTTTTAGATAAAACGATTCTTTTTGAAAAGGAGTATTTATCTCACGTACGTATACTTCACTGTGTATCTGGCACAGCTCCAGTTCTACTTGGGACTTTCGCAGCACTATAATTTTGAGCGATTTGAATGGCAATATGTAGTTGGTATATTTCAATAACTGTTTATCTTATGACTATGTGATGATTAAAATTTTATTATCATATTAACTGTCGAAAATATTAGAATACGGGCGTCCGTATTCTCGCTCACGACGGCTGTTGCTTCAAATATTCCAACCAATAATGTATGAGTGACGAACTTCAGTAGTGAAATTCAAAAACACTGTGGTGCACCTGTGTCCCGCGGTTTGATTTATGTCGGTACGCTAACGTCAGTAGTTTCAGAAATGATTTTTGACAGCATGCGACCCATTAATAAAAATATAATTAATGAGACTAATTCGAAATGGCAAATAGTTGAAACATTTAAATCAGAAGGAATTACGCCAGAAACGTGGGTGTGTTTCTCTTATATCAACTGTTCGAAATATTCTCATCAAAATCCCAACAGAACCTGTAGGTACCGTAAAAATTAAGGAGTAGGTAGGAGGGGGGCGGGGCGGTTACTCTCATTCTTAATAATAGTCAAAAATCAGAAGAGGAGAAATGAGATTCATGTAATTTTTAAAGCGTGTACGAAGTTTTCGAGCTGTTACTTGTGCGACACGTATCAGAGATTATCAGTGTGTTAAGGTAGTCGACAAAAACGGTATCCAAACTGATAGGTAACTTGCAATACGCGTGGCACCACTTAAAGACTTCGGAACGTTATCACATGGGACCGTGGAATTCATGAATCAAACAATTGTATCTGGGCCGTTGGATCGTTTGAAATAAGTCTCAAGGAGGGTTCCACTCGATTTTCTCGCATGAAACACAGGCAGACGAATGACAATCTCCAATTCTAACGGACATGCAACAAGCTCGTAAATTCGACGAAAATTCGTCAATATCATGAGGCAAGCAACAGAGATCGGAGGAAGAAATTAATATGGATTAATGAGTCCTATAAAGGGAGCGTCGGACTAGCTAACTCCCACAGTTAGTTGTTGGCATGAGACGAATGTAATACTGTTGGCTGCAATGCGCAGATGAGTTACTCCTTCGCAGTGTCGGTGTACGCTCGCTGATTCCTAAAGCCGAAGTCACTCGTTTGAATACTGTCTGTGGCATGGAACGTATTTTTACTGGCATGTAACGTTTGTTTATTCATTCAAGTTGTTAAAATTTTTATGTACGTCAATAACCCTATAGGTCGGACAAGCACAGCTAAAACTTGCACATAATGTGAAGGACAATCAAACAATTTAAAATAAGAGGTGGAAAAATAGTCTATAATAAACAGAGTGAAAGTCCAAATCCGCAATAGCTGTTTATTGTGTTTTCATAGTACGACGACTGGTTTCATATCGAGGAGGTATATCTTCATGTCACTTAAAGCTAATACTTTATGTGCAACAACTTCCAAGGTGCAAGTGCGTATAAAAACATGTCTCTCCTCGGTAAAACCTCGGATGAAACGGCAGATGGGCTTCGGATACGAACCATGCATGATCAGTAATACATCTCCAAAGCACAGTCAAAAGACCAGCCAGAGCAGCACATGACAATCCTCGTATGATAGGATGAAATCACCGTCAAAATCCGCGGGGGAAACAAAGAATTATGAGAAACGCAGTGCTTGGGAGTCGTCAACATACTATACTAAGCCTCCAATTAAGCACTGTAATGAAAATTTACTTACATATAAAGCTTGCCTTTAAATATAGTCGATGTGTAACAATAATTGTTTCAGTACTGTAACTTAGATGCAAACGAAGGCTGAGTGACATTTCAGACCGCATCTGCACATTGTATTTTAGTTCGTTGTAATGTTACAAATGCGATTTACATTACATTTGTCATGTAACTGACGTCTGTTTACATAAATTTCATCCGGAATATGCAATGAAAATGATACTGGGTAACATTAAGGATTTATAATATTTTCTACCTTACATTGTAACTTCTATGTTATGTTAAGTTTGGAGATAGCAACTCGTTTTCTGTTTACATATGACACTGCACCAAAGATGTTCACCAAAGATAGTCTAGTTCTTTAAATTACCAAGTAACTTGTCATAGATATATTTCTATACCATATGATGAAAATATTCTTTTAAAGATGTTTGACCAACTTCCCAATATTTTTTGTAAGTAATACTTACGGTCCTGACCTTCTCTTCAATAATGCTCTGTAAACATTCAGTATTCGTATGTTCGCATTTAAGGTCCTATATTTACATTCATGGCATACACTACACATCTGAAGTAATGACTAAAGTAATATGGTTGCTTAAACTATTTTAACTTTTGTAAGTATTCAGGTCATTTTGCACTGCTTTGTAAATAACTATTAACATTACCTGTACATTACGTGTAATTATTTGTATCTTTGGATATCATTCGTGGAGATGGTTCAAGACCGAAAGCGGTTGATGTTTGCGTGTAAAATAGAAAAAGCCGATGGTTCAAATATGCATTTTATACATTACTTAAAATTTGCTTACAGTAGCCATCCAAAAATGATCTGTGTTTGATACTATTATATTTCTCATGGACAGAAATGCCTCTTTTTGCCAGTGATAGTTTGCTTTTGATGCCCTTCTTGCTAGGGAGTCACGTGTTTTCTTGCTGCCTACCTAGCAGTCTTCCATAAATTCATCTACTTCGTGGCCATCAATCCTGTTGTTCAATTTCTCGCTGTTCTCATTTCTGCTACTTCTCATTACTTTCGTCTTACTTTGATTCACTCTCATTCCATATTCTGTAGTCATTAGCCTCTTCTCTCCATGCAACAGATCCTGTAATTCTTCTTCACCTTCATTCTAGGATAGCAATGTCTTCAGCGAATCATATCATTGTTATCTTTTCACCTTGAATTTCAGTTCCACTCTGAAACCTTCCTTTTACTTCCATCATTGCATCCTCGATGTACACGTTTAACAGTGGTGGTGATACACTACATCCCTGTCTTACGCCCTTTTTAATCCAAGCACTTCGTTCTTGGTCTTTCGCTCTTATTGTTCCCTCTCAGTTATTGTACATATTCTATAATACCCATCTTTCCTCGTAGCATACCCCTATTTCTCTCAGAATTTCGAACATCTTGCTCCACTGCACGTTGTCGAACGCTTTCTCAGGTCTATACACCCTATAAAAGTGTTCTGAGCTTTCTTTACTCTTGCTGCCATGATCAATCGTAACGTCAGAACTGCCTCTCTGGTTTTCTTACGTCCCCTAAAGCGAAACTGATTATCATCTAGGAGATCCTCAACTTTCTTTTCAATTCTTCTGTATATTATTGTTGTCAGAAACTTGGATGGATGAACTGTTAAGCTGACTGTGCGATAATTCTTGCATTCAGAAGCTCTCGAAGCCTTCGGAACAGCGTGGATAATGTTTTTCCTAATGTAAGATGGTATATCGGCAGACTCATATATCTACACACCAATGTGAGTAGTCATTTTGTTCTCACTCCCTTCAATGATTTTACCTATTCCGATGTAACGATATCCATCCTTTCTGCCCTATTCGATTTTAAGTCTTCCAAGGCTCTTTCAGATTCTGATTCTGATATTGGATCCCTTACCTCTTCTTTCTTTTTCTATCACGTTATCAGACATGTCTTCCCCCTCATAGAGGCCTTCTTTGTACTCTTTCTACCTTTCAGACCTCTCCTCTGCATTTGATACTGCAATTTCCATTGCATTCTTAATGTTACCACCCTTGTTTTTAATTTAATAGACTTTTGTTTGACTTTTCTGTATTCTGGGTCAGTGCCTGTGACAATCACATCCTTTTCGATTTCTTCAAATGTTTCAAGTATCAATTTCGCCTTAACTTCAGGCAATTCCTATTTATGTCATTCCTAATCGATCTGTAATTTTGTATTCCTGAATTTCCCTGACCATTTTTGTACTTCCTTATTTTATCTGAAATGAAGTATTTCTTCTATTACCCATTGTTCCTTCGTAGTTACATTCCTTGTATCTATGTTTTTTCTTCCAGTTTCGGTGATAGCCATTCCTCTTCAACAGAATTGCCTCCTAATAAGCTCTTCCCTATTGCAGTGTCCTTACCGTTGGAGAACTTCAAGTGTGTCTCTTCATTCCTTAGTACTTCCTTAATCCACTGCTTTGTACATTGATTTTACCTGACTAGTCTCTTACACTTCAACCTACTCTTAACAACTACTAAATTATTATCTGGGTGTGTTTCTGCTACTGGGTACGCCTTAGAATCCTATATCTGATTTCGGAATCTCTGCCTGGCAATTATGAAATCTAACTGAAATCTTCTTGTATCTCCGGCCCTCTTCCATCAATACCTCCTCCTCCTGTAATGTTTTCTTTATCACTTCATCTTCTGCTTGCGACGTCGGCATGTATACCTGAACTATCGTTGTTGATGTTGGTTTGCTATTGATTCTCATGACAACAACCTTATCAGTGAACTGTTCAGAGCTCCTCATACTCCGCCAAGCCCTCCTATTCATAAGGAATCCTACTCCGTTTATACCATCTTCTACGCTGTCGGTATTAGCCTACACTCTTCTGATCAGAAATCCTTGTCTTCTTTCATTTAACTTCATTGACACCCATTATATCTATACTGAGCCTTTGCATTTCCGTTTTCAGATTTTCTAGCTTCCCTGTCACGTTCAAACTTATGACATTCCACGACCCGAGTCGTGGAACGTTATCCCTTCGTCGGTCATTCAGTCTTTTCCTGAAGGTCACTTACCCATTGGCGGTCCTCCCCCGAGACCCGAATGGGGGACTATTCAAGAATGTTTTGCCAATGGAGATACCATCATCACACTTTTTCAATAACTGGCCACATGTCCTAAGGCTACTCATTATGTGGCTTTAACGCAGTGCTTTCCATTGCCTTCTGGATCATCATGCCATTGATCATTGCTGTCTCTTCCACATTTTAGGGGTAGTTTCCCACCGCCAGGTCAAAAGCTTGCCCAGAACCTCTGTCTGCTCCTCCGCCCACTTTGACAAGACCGTTGGCAGAATGACGGTGACTCCTTATGTCGGAAGTCCTCGGCCGCCATTACTGATGAATTTTATTCAAAACCTAAGCAGTGGCGTCGTTTGAACCTTGGACCGAGACAGTTTTGATTACTAATCAATGACGCTACCTCCTGTTTCTCTCCTACATTTTGTTCGTTAATATTCGTTGCATTTCGTCGTTCAGGTGATCCCTCACTGAGATTATTCTTACAAAGAGCAGTCAGCCTTGTGATCGAATACGCTGAGCTACCTTAGTGACACCCCTAGACCATTGGTGGACTGCTATTTCACACCAGAATTCAGTAAGTGAAATAAATTAAGAAGTAATATCTAAAATTGGTTACGAGTTGAAAATATTTTGAAACAGGAACTATTGGCAATTAAAACAGGTTACCATTTTCATGACACCGGAAATTGTTAAGGCGTTAAACGTATTCATGTAGGTTGCAAATATGACGTGTTTCATGGTAGAAGACCTCCTTCCGATTCAAAGTACAAATGTGCATAGGCGGCGAAATATGGCTTACCTTTACATACCTTATGTAACCAGCTTTAAAAGTATGTTGAATTTTACTCAGCATAAAACTCTGTATTTGAAGTACTAGCAATATCCTCCGTATAGCTTTAGCATGCTTTACGGAGCTTAAATATGTATTCGCAGAACTCGTTATATTTTTAAACGCCGGAAAAAAACAACGTCATGTCTTACAACCACAAAAAGAGTAGAAAATGCCGCAAACTGATTTTGTTGCTTTCTAGTGCGCATTCCTTCACCTGATTGTACAATTAGTCACTAGACTGAAACACAGAACAAGAAACACCTCGTGTTCGTAAGTATATCATTCTCCAGATGCAACACTCTCCTCTACTTGTAAGTAGATAAAAGTGATAATGAAACTTAGCATTGAAACCCCACACCGGCAATACTTATGGCAAGCACTGAACAAGAGATTCACATTAATAGGTAGAATCAGGGCCGCGTTTCGGTGCAGGCTATCTAGATTACGCCATTCGGAATCGCAACATGAAAATTTAAAAAAAGTAATTTGTTTAAAAGTCTGATGTCGGTCCTCTTATAACCGTAAAAGACGTAGACGTAATTATTTTAGGGTACAGAAGATATGAATAAAGTCAGTATTCACCCACCATATCTGCCATAAAACCCCAGTGGCACCTAGTCAAACGTGTGGCACTTCCATTGGCGTAATCTCAATGACTCTTAAACCGAGCCCCATGGCAGAACATTCCCCAGCACGAACCCCACCTCACCTACACTACAAGTCTCTCTCTCTCTCCCGCAGCGCCGTCGAGAGCTCTGACAGGCAACAGCTCTGGCTACAAACCCGGTTGCACTGCCTAACAACACAGTGGTGTGTTTACTGCTAATGCGTTACATTCCGTCTGTTAACTATGTACTTGATCACTCAGCGATTCTCTGTGTGATACAATTACGCTCAAGATTGGCAGCTCTCCTCTGGTACTGCATTATTTGCCATGGTCATGGACATATATGGTAGCCTCTTTCCAACGGTAAGCCACCGATGACTACAAAATGAGTGTATTCATATTTTATGTGACTGTTTTCTCCCCACTAAATGCTTTGCTCGACGTAGACAAAAAAAATAGAGCTGCTCATCATGAACATCTTATACGTGCTAGTACACGTGAAAGGTAAGCCAGGAAGAAGAATATGTCGAAAAATCGGTTAGTCACTTCAAGTGACCTATCCCATCGTATTCTAATGACAATTTGAGCTAATAATGACGATTTATTACAATTTGGTGTCACTCTGCGCCATATCAAATTACATTCGCTGGCACGAAACATGTAACAGAATGGGAATGAACTGAATGAAATGTGGTTACATGAGCGTATGCAAATGATAAGAACTGCAATTCTCTGTGAGAGGTAAAAAGATTACCAGGATGTGACACACCGTTGTCAGTACCTGACCGATTCTGAAAGAGGCTTCATTGTGGCTATCCATTCGGCCTGCTGGACCAATGTTTTAATATATAGATCCTTGGGGCATTCGGATGTGACAATGAAACGACGATAGACCACATAGAAACGTTAACACAGGCATTTCCTCATCGAGGTGCAAGCGTACTGTCATATCGCTGGATTAGTTGTGGAATATGTTTGTGGGCAGCCATGTTTACAGAGTGGAGCACGGGGCAAGGAACTGTTATGTTGTGTTGTGGGTAGCTGTGCACTGTTATTATGGAACTTGAAGTGTTGCTGCAAATGCTATTACAGTAAAGTGATGAATTATGGAAATGATTCAGAGGAAAGTGCGTAATGATGTAATTAAACACGAGCAGTGCCGCTAATAACGTATTTGTGTATCATCTAGTTACTTGTCGCACCGTACATCAATCATCCGCGCCGTGTTCGGTTTCCCAGAACGAACTAATGTTTATGAGAAATATAGTTTACAACGAAAGAGAGCATTTCAGTGCTGGTGTCTTGTAGCGAGCGTGAGAACGTGCGTTCGGTCATCGCGTTTCCGCATCATCGACAATCAACCTCGCTGGGACGGTTACGCGCACGCTCGTGCAATTGAGAACTGTGAAAAGTAAATTAAACTTTGTGAACAGTGTTAAATTTATTACTAGTGTCAAGGAGGACTGGTACCAGAAGAAATTGGTGTAGGCGTGGCGAGCGTAAGAACTGTCGTTCGATCATTCGGCTTCCGTGTCATCAACGATCACCCGCGTTGTGTCGGTTACGCATACGCTCGTCCGTGTGATATTGTGGGCAGATAATCATCAATAAGTTAATTGGCATAGTCACTTATGACTTGTAGAGTGTAAACAGTGCAACCTGCGATTTTCATATCGTCTCAGAATATAGATGTTCATACCAGACGTAGGATAGTTTGGTGCTTGACGTTGAGTGGCTTCCCTAAACCCGCTTGCATATTTATACACATAATTTCAGGCAAGCCAGCAGCAGTGTGGAGCATAACAGTACGACCGCTGCCGGAGTATCAGGTATGGGGTGCGGACAGGGCGCACGGTCCAGGAGAAGAGAAACCATATATACAGGGTGAGTTACCTAACATTACCGCTGGATGTATTTCGTAAACCACATCAAATACTGACGAATCGATTCCACAGACCGAACGTGAGGAGAGGGGCTAGTGTAACTGGTTAATACAAACAATAAAAAAATGCACGGAAGTATGTTTTTTAACACAAACCTACGTTTTTTTAAATGGAATCCCGTTAGTTTTGTTAGCGCATCTGAACATATAAACAAATACGTAATCAGTCGCGTTTGTTGCGTTGTAAAATGTTAATTACAATAGGAGATACTGTAACCTAAAGTTGACGCTTGAGTACCACTCCTCCGCTGTTCGATCGTGTGTATCGGAGAGCACCGAATTACGTAGGGATCCAAAGGGAACGGTGATGGACCTTAGGTACAGAAGAGACTGGAACAGCACATTACGTCCACAAGCTAACACCTTTTTATTGGTCTTCTTCACTGACGCACATGTACATTACCATGAGAGGTGAGGTACACGTACACACGTGGTTTCCGTTTTCAATTACGGAGTGGAATAGAGTGTGTCCCGACATGTCAGGCCAATAGATGTTCAATGTGGTGGCCATCATTTGCTGCACACAACTGCAATCTCTGGCGTAATGAATGTCGTACACGCCGCAGTACATCTGGTATAATGTCGCCGCAGGCTGCCACAATACGTCGTTTCATATGCTCTGGGGTTGTAGGCACATCACGGTACACATTCTCCTTTAACGTACCCCACAGAAAGAAGTCCAGAGGTGTAAGATCAGGAGAACGGGCTGGCCAATTTATGCGTCCTCCACGTCCTATGAAACGCCCGTCGAACATCCTGTCAAGGGTCAGCCTAGTGTTAATTGCGGAATGTGCAGGTGCACCATCATGCTGATACCAAATACGTCGACACGTTTCCAGTGGGACGTTTTCGAGCAGCGTTGGCAGATCATTCTATAGAAACGCGATGTATGTTGCAGCTGTTTGGGCCCCTGCAATGAAGTGAGGACCAATGAGGTGATCGCCATTGATTCCGAACCATACATTTACAGTCCACGGTCGTTGTCGCTCTACCTGTCTGAGCCAGCGAGGATTGTCCACGGACCAGTAATGCATGTTCCGTAGATTCACTGCCCCGTGGTTTGTGAAACCCGCTTCATCGGTAAACAGGTACAACTGCAACGCATTCTCTGTTAATGCCCATTGACAGAATTGCACTCGATGATAAAAATCATCACCATGTAATTGCTGATGTAGCGACACATGAAACGGGTGAAAGCGGTGACGATGCAGTATGCGCATGACACTACTTTGACTCAGTCCACCGGCTCTCGCAATGTCCCGTGTACTCATGTGTGGGTTCATGGCAACAGCAGCTAACACACCAACTGCACCCGCGTCTCCTGTGACGGGCCTGTTACGGACCCGTCTGCGTGCTACGATCATACCTGTTGCATACAGTTGTCGGTAGTTGTTTTGCAATGTGCGGCACGTTGGATGCTCTCTGTCCGGGTACCCTTCTGCATACACCCTGCAGGCTTCAGCTGCATTTCGTCGACACTCGCCATAGATGAGTATCATCTCCGCCTTTTCCGAGTTCGAATACACCATGGTCACAGTTCCTACAACACTACACTATCACAGACGTCTGGTAACACGGTGTACTACAGTTGGTCTGCGTGCGGAGACGAATGCAGAATAACAATAGCAGTAAGCGCTACATGCGGACACTGCGACAGCTAGACCAAACCACAACAGTGCACTACAGCCACACTCGTAAACACGGTCGTCATCGTAAACATGTCCCTGCAAGGGACCGATGACCGTCGCAGTCTGGTCCCTTTAATCCCACAAACCAACCAACCATGTCCCTGCAGATGCTGCTGGCCGACCGTGGCCCGTGTTTGTTACAACACGCAACTGACCATCGGAGGTTTCAAGCGTCAACTTTAGGTTACAATATCTCCGTATGTAATTAACATTATACAATGCAATAAACGGCACTGATTACGTATTTGTTTATATGTTCAGATGCGCTACCAAAACTAACGTGGTTCCATTTAAAAAAACGTAGATTTGTGTTAAAAATCATACTTCCGTGCATTTTTGTATGGTTTGTATTAAACAATTACACTAGCCCCTCTCCTCACGTTCGGTCTGTGGAATCGGTTCGTCAGTATTTGATGTGGTTTACGAAATATATCCAGCGGTAACGTTAGGTGACTCACCCTGTATATGAAGACAGTAACTGTTCTCGAAAGAACAGATTGCTGTTTATGACCGTGCATCTTTTTCCCTGGAATAAATGATGACTAACTGAAATCCTCAGCTGCCGACAGGTGTTGTTGATATACCTCGATGTGGACAGCTGAAAATGTGTGCCCCGACCGGGACTCGAACCCGGGATCTCCTGCTTACATTGCAGACGCTCTATCCATCTGCAGGGACTTATCCCTTGCACGCTTCCCGTGAGACTCACATTCCCAACTGTCCACAATTCTGTCGGCAGCTGAGGGTTTCAGTTAATCATCATTTATAGAAGAGAAATCAATTTAAGGGTCCGTGCCCCCGCCAATTGTACCCCGGGCGTGTTACAAATGAGCACCCCAATGGAGTATCGCTGAATTGTGCTTTAAGCTAACCTCTTCACATCTGCGCCTTCCGTTCGAGAATAACCCCTTCACATTTTCGATTTCCGTCCGAAAATAAGTAATGGACTCCTTGCAAGATTCTGAGTAATCTCGAACCATTCGTCGAATACTAGCAGCAGCCAGATTAGTATGTTATCATAACATGCGCAGGCCGCCACTAACACCACAGCACAAACGACTGCGTTTGTGGTGTACCGTGACCGAGAAGCATGGTGTGTTGATTAATTGAGTTCCAATCGTGTTCAGGATGATTCACTGTTCTGCTCAACCTAAGACAACCACCGTCTGCGAATATGGCGGTGATCAGGGGAGAGTACCCATACTTGCCAATGTTTTATAGAGGCATAACGATGTTATTTACGTACATTTACAGGTGTGGATATTCAGCCCCCAAATAATTGTTAAAATTCATGGTGAAATCTTCAGCTGTCATTTATTTTGCACAATTCGTTACTAGTTTCGCCCAGTGACAACTGTCAAGCTTAATCTTAAACGAATAAATCAAACAATTACAGATTATACGGTTTATAGGGAAATATGAGGTTAAATAGTATTTCGCTTACTGGCGTAGACGGCAGGAAGATTATACCATAATTTGAAAGAAAGTAAATTGCTCTTTTAAACCCACCATACTTCGTACAAAAATTTCTCATAATAATAACTGTGTACGATAATTTTCTTCAACGAGCAAGGTCACATCTGCAGCTAGTAACACACTGACGGGTGTAAGTAGGGCAAGCAGTCAAGGATACAGTCAAAGACAATGCTATATCAGAGATATAACTATATATAGTACAAGCAAGCAATTTCAGTATCAATTTACTAAGACTTACATCATAATGTTTGATTCCAGGTAAACACTGTACATCAGTGAGCTAAATAGTGAAATTCCATAGATACAAACGTAATACATCAAGAAATGGCACACTAGCGACCATTGTAATCTAAGGTTTATGGTAACTGCCGAAAATAAATCATCTTAAACCATAGAAAACCATTTCGTGACACCAATACACCAGGTAAACCCGGTTTGGAGAAATTTTGCATATTACAAAACACTGAAGACGTGGGGGGTATGGTTGTGGGTTGGGAGGGGGGGGAGGGGAAGGCAACTTTTGTAAACAGTACAAATTATTTGATGAAGAATGTGAACATAGAGAATAGAAGTCTGTTACACAATTAATTCCACATATCCAATGGAAAGTTAATTACTCTCTGTTTGTGCATGAGGTTCCTCCAGCCCTTTCCTTTCCTTGGCAGATTAATATTAATGGAATTGCAAATATAAAGGTTAGTTACCGTATTTACGCGAATCTAGTGAGCACTTTTTTTTTACCATACGAAGTACCCGAAATTGGGGTGCGCGTAAGATTCGATGGTGCATTAGATTCGAGTACAATCTTGAATCGTTCACCGGTATTTGTATATGATCTAAAGTAGCAAAACATTTAGTAAATTCTAGCAACAAAATATAGGTACGGTATCTGTGAATTAAAGAAAGAAGACGTAAATCTGGTAAGAGGTTATCGAGTTAAAAAATCTGGCATATATTTCCAGTTCTGAATTCTGTTTCGAACAAAATCCACTACTGCCACGAGAGGAAACTTCCTTTAGTCGTCGGCATGTCTTTTAATTTTTCTCTTTTTTTATTTGCTCGTTGAAATTTAGGTACTGTCCCGTACATTACAACGCTTTGTTGTGCTTCTTAACCTAGTTTCATTATTGTTGGCCTACTACAGTACTTCGCATTGTGTTCGCATTAGATAATCTCGAAATGGAAGGAAAACAGCGAAGAATATCGTGTGAACCTACTTTAAAGCATAAAGTAATTCATTATGCTGAAAAATACGGTAACAGATGGACAGGAAGAGAGTTCGACGCAGCTGAGAGTAACGTTCGCTTATGGAAGAAACAGAAATTGGGATTACTTGCAATTACCGCTACTAGGAAGCAATTCGCTGGACCTCGCAAAGGAAGACGTCCTGACGTTGAAGTAAATGTTTTGGAATTCGTCCGAGAAAGGAAGAGGACTGGGCTACCTATGACCAGTGACACCATAATAAAGAAAGCAAAAGAGGTGACTGCAGCTCTTAATATACCGATGTAAGAGTTTAAGGCTAGCCGGTGATTGTTTGGTCGCTTTATTAGCTTATCTCTGTCACGCCGTACAACAATAAACGAAAAGCTTCCACAGGATTTTGAGAAGAAACTTCAAGATTTTCAGCGGTATGTTATCACACTTCGTAAAGAGAAAAAATTTTGGATGGGCCAAATAGGCAACGCTGATGAGACTCCAATTTGGTTTGCCATGTACTTACACGATTACACGATTGACCAGAAGGGTAGAAAAGAAGTTACCATCAAATCATCTGGGTGTGAAAAACAGTGCGTAACAGTAATGCTGGCAATCACAGCAGAAGGGAACAAACTTCCCCCTTTTATAAGCTTCAAGCGAAAAACAAGCCCCAATGTTCCAAAAAAATTGAAAGATATTCCCCGGTGACGTCACTGTTCGAAATCAAGAGAAGGAATGGATGATTGAAACATTAATGCCTGACTGGCTCCGAAACGAGTGGGAACTCAGTTCTGGTGGGCTTTCCAAGCAGCCATCAATGATTAATTTTCATACATTCCGTTTTCAATTCTAGAGGAGTGACTTCTGTATTGCATCTGGACGTTAGTATAAACAAACCTTTCGAAGGTTATGGTCAGGAACAGCATGAAAAATGGTTTTGCGAACCAAATAGTGAACTGACTCCGAGAGGAAAAATTAAACGTGCTGGACCCTACATTATTGCCCACTGGGCTTTGGCTGCCTGGAAACGTTCGAAGCACCAATGATAATAAAATCATTCAAGAAATGCTTTATTTCAAGTGCTCTGAATGGCAGTGAAGATGATGTGCTCCAGAACGACACCAGAGATGGTGGGGAAGAGGAAATGAATCTATTTCTGATGTGGACTCTCCCGAGGACCCCAGTGGTGAATAATGATGAGTAACGCATGTAATTTACAGTATGTTTCTTTGCATGTCATGTGGGTAATCAAGTGACGCGTTAATAATGAAAATGTCACTTATTACCGTTATGGGTAAATGGAAAACAAATTACACTCCTGGAAATGGAAAAAAGAACACATTGACACCGGTGTGTCAGACCCACCATACTTGCTCCGGACACTGCGAGAGGGCTGTACAAGCAATGATCACACGCACGGCACAGCGGACACACCAGGAACCGCGGTGTTGGCCGTCGAATGGCGCTAGCTGCGCAGCATTTGTGCACCGCCGCCGTCAGTGTCAGCCAGTTTGCCGTGGCATACGGAGCTCCATCGCAGTCTTTAACACTGGTAGCATGCCGCGACAGCGTGGACGTGAACCGTATGTGCAGTTGACGGACTTTGAGCGAGGGCGTATAGTGGGCATGCGGGAGGCCGGGTGGACGTACCGCCGAATTGCTCAACACGTGGGGCGTGAGGTCTCCACAGTACATCGATGTTGTCGCCAGTGGTCGGCGGAAGGTGCACGTGCCCGTCGACCTGGGACCGGACCGCAGCGACGCACGGATGCACGCCAAGACCGTAGGATCCTACGCAGTGCCGTAGGGGACCGCACCGCCACTTCCCAGCAAATTAGGGACACTGTTGCTCCTGGGGTATCGGCGAGGACCATTCGCAACCGTCTCCATGAAGCTGGGCTACGGTCCCGCACACCGTTAGGCCGTCTTCCGCTCACGCCCCAACATCGTGCAGCCCGCCTCCAGTGGTGTCGCGACAGGCGTGAATGGAGGGACGAATGGAGACGTGTCGTCTTCAGCGATGAGAGTCGCTTCTGCCTTGGTGCCAATGATGGTCGTATGCGTGTTTGGCGCCGTGCAGGTGAGCGCCACAATCAGGACTGCATACGACCGAGGCACACAGTTCCAACACCCGGCATCATGGTGTGGGGAGCGATCTCCTACACTGGCCGTACACCACTGGTGATCGTCGAGGGGACACTGAATAGTGCACGGTACATCCAAACCGTCATCGAACCCATCGTTCTACCATTCCTAGACCGGCAAGGGAACTTGCTGTTCCAACAGGACAATGCACGTCCGCATGTATCCCGTGCCACCCAACGTGCTCTAGAAGGTGTAAGTCAACTACCCTGGCCAGCAAGATCTCCGGATCTGTCCCCCATTGAGCATGTTTGGGACTGGATGAAGCGTCGTCTCACGCGGTCTGCACGTCCAGCACGAACGCTGGTCCAACTGAGGCGCCAGGTGGAAATGGCATGGCAAGCCGTTCCACAGGACTACATCCAGCATCTCTACGATCGTCTCCATGGGAGAATAGCATCCTGCATTGCTGCGAAAGGTGGATATACACTGTACTAGTGCCGACATTGTGCATGCTCTGTTGCCTGTGTCTATGTGCCTGTGGTTCTGTCAGTGTGATCATGTGATGTATCTGACCCCAGGAATGTGTCAATAAAGTTTCCCCTTCCTGGGACAATGAATTCACGGTGTTCTTATTTCAATTTCCAGGAGTGTAGATGTAAATACCTGTCAGTTATATCTGGAAATTATTATCTATGTTTCACAATTTCTAGGCTCTCATAATTATTGTTCACTACCTTAAAATCATTTCTCTCTAGTGGTTAGCCCCCCCCCCCCCATAACAGATTTAGTGTATCGAAAAGAGTGACACTGAAAATATAAAGTTCCTATTTTTCATATCTGTAATATTATACTATGGACTCTAATGTACCAAACCATTTCTAATACGGTTTGATAATGTTACTTATGTGAAGTCTATTCCATGTGTAACTCTTGTAAGTAGAGAGAGGCTGGATTTTCTTTTGTAATTCTGGAGATGTTTGGAGACCGAGGCTTTCTCTTACTGGAACCCATTACTAGTTTTAAGTACGTACATGTTCCTCATCTATGTCTTGTTTCACACTCATTGAACAAAATTGTGTTTAAATTTTTTTGTATATACAATGTGTTTTCTAAGGTAGATTCGTTAATAGGTTCGTTAACCTCTTTCTCGGAAATAGAATATTTCCTGGTAATAAATATTTATATGTAAAATGTAACGTTTTGATGAATGCTTGTCATTAATATTTTATTATTTATTTCTTAAAAATAACAGAGATACTGGTTATGGAAGTTGTTTCAAAAGAAGTGTAAAATTAGGTACTTTTAGGATTGTAGATGTCATACACATATGGCCCTCATTTCACTGTGTAGCATAGGTCCTATTGTCATGTCTTGTTTCCTACTTCACACACAGTTTTTCTTCGTTTATGCATGAGGTCTCAGCTCCATCCCCGACCCAGCACGCCCCCCTGGGTTCCCATTTCTGTATTGTTTTATTTAATTAGGTCTTGACTGGAAGATCTTAGAGGTGGTCTGCAATTTTGATAAAAAATGTTCTGCGTTTCCCCTCCCCCGGTCTACTCCCATGTGTTAAGAGCCTGTATAAAATTAAGTCATTTTTGTCACTATTTAAGCCGTAGGTGTACTCGACCGTTTATCCCCATCATTCTAACAGCTGATCGTCCCCCTTACTTCCAACCCCTTCTTTAGGAAAAAAATTAGCACAATTTCATCCTCTTTTCTCTGCAGTGTGTTTTACACCCACATTATTAAAACAATTTCTATTGTTTAGAAAGGTCCTTCTCGCACAACCTCCGCCCATCCCCACCCCCTCTATCTTCCATTCGGTATGTCGAATTAATAATGCAATAAAGTTTTAATCTGTATATTCACAATTCTTCATGAAATAATTTCTACTGTTTAGAAAAGTCCCCCCACCCAACACGCACACACACACAAACACACACACGCACACACACACGCACACACACAAAAACACACACACACACACACACATACACACACACACACAACCAGACACCCCTTCCTCAACATCTTCCATTGCAGATGTGGAATTAAAAGTGTAATAAAGTTTTAATCTACATATTCAAGAAGAATGCATGCTATTGTTACAATAGATTGTGGTATAGGATATTGTGTAAGAATGGTTTTCCTTTTTACGATGCAACATTTTGTGAGCTGATGTTTGGTTGCTAGTAAATCCTATTTTGGCTTTTTTCTCTGTTACCATAACAACATCCTAGCCCTGTAATATGTCGCAGCTGACTTATTGTTCAGCAGTTATAATGTTTTGTAATACATAAAATTCCGCCAGTGTGATTTTACCTGGTTTATTGATGTCACTGAATTGTTTTCTATGATTTAACCTTATTTGTTTTCGGGAGTTACGATGTATTTTATATGACAAAGGTCGCTAGTGTGGTATTTCTTGGTGTATTACGTTTTTATATATGGAATTTCACGATCTAGGTCACTAATGTACAGTGTTTACTTGGAATCAAAGATTATAATGTACCCTTAGTAAACTGATATTGTAATTGCTAGTCTATACTATAGTTTTATCTCTGACGTGGCATTTTCTTTGATTGTGTCCTCGGTCTAGTTGCACTTGTCAGTGTGTTGTTAGCTGCAGATGTGGACTTACTTCTAGACGAAAATTATCGCACACATTTCTTACCGTGAGATGTTTTTTACTAGATATGGTGGGTTTAAAAGAAAAAAAATGCTTTTGTTCAAATTATAGCTTTCCTGCCGTTTATGCCATTAAGTGAAATACTATTTAACCTCATATTTGTATAAAGTGTATAATCTCTAATAGTTTGATTTATTCGTTATAGGCTAAGCTTGACGAAATGAAACGAAATTATCGCGTGGCATTTTTGGCCTGGAGGAGCCATCTGGGAAAGGTTCGGCCCCCGGGTTGCAAGTCTTATTTCAGGTTACGCCACACTGATGACGAGGATAGCACAACACCTAATCCATGAGCGGGGAAAATCTTCAACCTGGCCGGCAATGGAAGCTGGGCCTGCTGCTTGGTAGGCAAACACGTCACCACTCAGTTAAGCAGGCGGACAGGTAAGGGTGATAATGGTCACTGACCGAAACTATTGACGAACTGTGCAAAATAAGTGACGGCTGAAGGTTTCACCATGAATTTTAACATTACCAATGATAGTTTTGGCATAGTGGTGTGAGGAACAGTGGGGAACAACTGCAGGCCGTGGCTGGTCGTGGTGAGAGAACTCGAACGGCACAAGTGGTACTTGACGGATGTCCCTGCCCTCAAATGTTACCTCCCATGTTACATTATCGTAGTGACGTTTTCAAAAGAACATCACTGCTCCACACGTGGCACCTGTGTCTATGTACTTCCTGCGTTATTTAGACAAACTCCCGTGGCCATTAAGATCCCCAGACTTGTCACTGACAGAGCATGTGTTGAATCAACACGGATGGCAGATCCGTATCACTACTGGTATCCAAGCTGTAATGGATCGTTTGTGACGGTTGTAGGCCAGCCTGCCTTAAGACACTCTGCTTACCATGTCAGTGCAAGCATTCAGACCAGATATGGTGCAACGTCCACTGATAGGTGGGTTCTTTGTAGAATGGACCCTATTTTGTGTCGCTGCAGTAAATCAAGTACCTTCGCGTGGTCATCCTCCGCAGCAGGCATAGAAATACTTGTTTTTGTAAATAAAACGGCCTTTTCCTGCTTCCACTAAATTTATTTATCCCACACGCGTTTCGCCTTTTTCTTATTCTAAGGATCATCAGTGGGATCTAAAATGATACAATTTTGTTATTTTTAGATTATTAAAAAGTTCACGTCAAGATTTTTTATGTAAAAAAAGTAATTACTTACGATTTGCTGCTCTGCATTTCCTGTCATCTGGTCTGGTGGTCGCACTGACGGTTTATTACTGACAAATAAGCGCAACTTTGCGTTCTGACTTTCTTCACAGTGTTCACCATGTTTCTTCTTCTTTTTTGTGGTGCAATATTGTACATTAGCCAATTGATATAACTATTTCGTCGGACACCGCTTTTAACAACGTACAAGGTGAACACGCCAAAGAGAAGGAAACACGTACTGGAGTCACAACTCCATTACGTGTTTCCTCCACTTTGGCGTGTTTACCTGCATGTCGCCAACCTAACGAAGTATATATTCAAGCCCAACTTCTGTTCATGCTGTTGATACAGTGTGTGTATGGGCGAGAGAGCTGAATAGAGCTTTCTTTTTGTGTGTGTGTGCGGGGGGGGGGGGGGGGGGGGGGTCGGAGGTTGGTGGTTTGAATTGTATGATGTTGAATATGAATGTACTAGCTGTTAGAGAGTGGTAGAAAGCTTTGGTGACAGCTGATTGGATTTTTCGTTTCAGTATTCTGTGGAGGGGTTCATGCATAAGTGAGTGTAAAGGTGTTGGGAGGTATTATTATTATTATATTGGATGGTATTATTATATCAATCCTCTTTGGGAGCGTTATTCTATTATTTTATCTATTAGTGTAAATAATGAATTTCTTGGCATATGTACTTGATCATTCAACAGGGTTTTGCTTCCTGCTTTGGTTTTCTGTATGTGGTAATTTTGTTGCAGGGTTAGGAAGTGTTTTTTATTGTTGATTGTAATTATTTTCATGTCATCTTCCCTAGTGGTTGGTTTCTGGTCATGTTCTCTTAGGTATTCTGCAAATGTGGAGTGGTTTGTCCCATATTTCCAGGTTCTCATGTGATCTTCGTATCTGAGATCAAATATTATACGTGTTTGTCCTATGTATCTGCCTTCACAAGTGTTACACTGTAGTTGATATATACCTGCAGTCTGGTATATATCTCTATTTTTTGTCAGCTTTGGGGTGTAATTATGTATAAAATTATCTGCAGGAAAATTACCACATACAGAAAACCGAACAATAAAGAAAACCCTGTTGAATTATCAAGTACACATCCGTACATAATACCGACCGAAAATATGACACTCAGCAGGCTGCAGAACCCCTTGATCTGTATCCCTGAGATACGTACTGGAGTCTGAAGCCCTCCATTCTTCTACGACGATGATCTGGGGTCAGACAATGCCTGCGGTCGTCGATGAGTAGAATTACACGCCAATTTTTCTGTCTTCATTCCTCATGAACCTGCCTCACCTTCTTCCTGCAACACAGTACTCACTAGTTTCCGCTATTGTTCACAATAGACACACAGAGGCTACTTCTTAGGCTGTGGTCATCTTTTGATGTTTTTTGCCGGGGACGATCACTAGAAGTCAGATCTCTAAAGTTTACCATCTTGCGCTAGCTGTTGAATGTTAGAATGATGTCGGAAGGCCATACTCCGATTCGAATGGCAACTCTTTTTCACTTTTGATCTCTGTGTTGATCGCAATTCTGACATGAAACATGTCGATATTCTCCTTTTCACTCGTTTTCTTCTCATGTGTCTTAGGTTTGTTTATTCTGAAGAAGTATTCTGTGCCAAATATATCGTCCATGCTCTTAAACACCCACTGTCTTTCTTGCATTCAACGATGAGTCCACGCCGTCTGCCAGCCCGAGCATTGGTGCATTTGTATTTGTCACCCCTGCACCTTTACTTACTGTCTCAAAATATCTTTGATTTACGTCATTCCTCTTCGGACAGACAAACCAAGAAATAAAAGTGGTAAGCTGCGTTTCAGAAGTGCATCCATCTTAATAGGACCGTTCCGTAAATATCTGTTACTGTTTATTCTCTAAAGAATTCGAATATCCTTCTTACATTGGCGATAGCTCTCTGTTGGTCCACAGATGCGCATGAAGCTATACCGCATTGACTTTTTTCCAATGCTACCTTTTCCTAATCTGAAACTTTTCGTCGATGATGTGTGACGCTTTTTCTTACAAACAGATGGTATGTTCCAACATTATCAACTTTTCATTTCAACTCAGGCAACTTCCATAGATTTCAGTAATTCTGAAGTTAAAACATCAACTACTGCTCGCTTAATGACATCAAGTTCTCAATGTGACAAATTATCCTTGCAGTACTGCATCATCTTTTTAATCCTTCTCCGTCTCCGTCACTCTCTGTGAAAGTTTTCGTTCATCGTACAAGCCGACCATATGCTTAGCACTGAATAACTATTTGAGAAACCAAACATTACCAACGTATTAACTTATTACAGTCTTTTATTAGCCTCTCTCCTCCTTCCCCAGCCCTCTGCCCATCTCTCCTCCCCCTACTCATCCCCTTTTCTCGCTTACCTGTACCCCCTTCTTTCAGCCCCTCTCTCTACCCACCTCCGCCTAACCCTTCTATTCATCCATATCATCCTTCTCCCTCTCTGCCTATCCATCTCCTCATCCCACCTCTCTTTGTCCACCACTTGTTCTACTCCCCATTTTCTCTCTCAGTCACCTTGTTACCAAACCGACACCCATTCTCACCCTAGTGGGTGGTGGATGGTTTTAACCCCACAATATTCATTTGCAGACAGTGAATAATAAGTGTGCCAAGTTTGGATGAAAGTGATCCAGGAGCTAGAAGGAGATGTTGAACATATGCCTATGGTTTCACAAGTTGCGACATTGTCGCGAGTAAAACTGTGACAAGAACATAGAATAAATTTCCTTTACTTACTCCTATGGTCACAAACTTCTTATCAACAGATTACCGGTTTCGGTCTATAATGACCATATTTACATCTGTTTTATAAAACCAATATCCTAACGTACTGCAGCCGTTGTTTTTATAAAATATATCTGAATATGGTCATTATAGACCGAAACCAGTAATCTGTTGAGAAAAAACTTGTGACCATAGACGTAAAGTAAAGGAAATTTATGTGTATAAGGGACAGACGAGTGTAATGCACATATATGTCTGATTCTCTGCTGTTTTGCAGCAAACGACTCCAGAGAGGGTTTAAATCTATCTTCGGTATTCAGCCGTGTGGCTTGATGTTAGGTTCTTAAGCATGTTGACAAAATCATTGATTCATCAATGGTTCAAATGGTTCAAATGGCTCTGAGCACTATGGGACTCAACTGCTGAGGTCATTAGTCCCCTAGAACTTAGAACTAGTTAAACCTAACTAACCTAAGGACATCACAAACATCCATGCCCGAGGCAGGATTCGAACCTGCGACCGTAGCGGTCTTGCGGTTCCAGACTGCAGCGCCTTTAACCGCACGGTCACTTCGGCCGGCATTGATTCATCACAGTGCTCATTCTAGTTACCTGTTAATACTCTTAACAGAAGAGATAAGAGACAAATTTCACTTCATAACCTTAACAGTATTCAAAGTGAACAATTTTTTTTTTTTTTTGGTAATCAGTCTACTGACTGGTTTGATGCGGCCCGCCACGAATTCCTTTCCTGTGCCAACCTCTTCATCTCAGAGTAGCACTTGCAACCTACGTCCTCAATTATATACAGGAAATAAATAGCAACACATCGTTTTTGACCAAATTTACGCCACCGTTTCTCACACACATCCCCACCCTAGTGGTAGTGGCTGCTCTTACTTATAGAGTATATTTATGCAAATAACCAGTCACGTACGTAACAAATTTTGTTGAAGTTGCTCGAGGTGCTCCTGAGATGTGCTTCAGTGTTACCCCCTTTTCATTCCCATTTGGATAGGATGCAGATAGCTTTGAACCCTACAGTGTTTACTTCCATATGGTAAGATATCTGTAATGCCCATAGTTTTGATAAAATCGAGCTCCTCTGACACTTTATTTTGCAGGTCCGTCTTGATCACACAAACTTTTACACTTCACTGTTACCCGTTTCGGCTACTGCCATCATCAGTTATGTTACAAACAAAAACGGTGTGCAACCAACTAAGTTCAGTTTGATGACGCTAAATCTAAGAGGCCTGGTGCTTCATAAGAAATATAAAAAGGGTTTACGTAATTAACAGTTATGTATACCAACCATAAATATCATAAAATATTATTATGCAGTATCAACGTCATGCTAAACATGGGGGTACATAGTAAGTGCTGGTGACGATCAGAATGCGTCTGGTATTTATACAAAGAAACTGAGGTCAGCAGAGGTCGCTGAGGCTAGGGTACGTTTGATTAACCAGTATCGCTAATGTAATGATTATAACGCGGTATGCGTAGTCATTAATTAAAATTACTTCACATGGCCAACCGAGCATCTGACAATAAAGCATGTACTGCCATACTATATATGGAACTACATCCATACTTAAAATCCACATACAAACTGCTAATACTAATAATGTGAAGCTCCTAGTCTGACAAAATATAGCATAAAATTGTGTAAAAGCCAATATAAAAATTATAAGATTAAAATCGCTTCAGTAAAATGAAATCTTCCAGCATGACAAATCAGTTACCATAGCCGTAATTGTAAGGTAATTAACGAAACAGAGATTATCAATTAAAAATTGAAAAATCGGTAGTAGATAATACATCTTGAGTGGGACCTGAATGGCGGCACGTCGTGGCTGCTCTGTGTGACCGTCTCATTTTCCTACAGAGGAATTTTCGGAGGAAGGCCTAGTCTCCTCGTCGCCGGCGGCCGGCCCACACGACCGCACGACTGTCCGCTGGGGTGCTCGACGCTGCTCAGACTAGTATTTTTCTGAACACATCAGACCAAGAATTTACGTTAAGCTCATTCTGTTCATTCAGCAATAATTCCGGTTGCCGTTTTCCGTGTACATAAATCTCTATTTCCTCGAGTAGGTTCAGTAACTGCCCCTTGGGCTCCCTATGCAGCATTTTCATGTTATTCTCCATGTTTCCTACGGAATGTTCTTCTCTGTCCAAATGTGTACCGAAAGCGCTCTATTTTGGTTATACGTATGCTCTCTAAAACAAGTCTTGAAATTCCTTCCTGTCTGACCGATATAAAACTTGTCACAGTCTTGGCAACTGCTCTTATCGACACCAGATTCAAAATATTTGATGCTGTTGTTGCCTGCTTTGTGGCGTAGCCTACAACCAATTGTACTTCTCATTTGAAATCCAATTTCTATTTTCGTTCTTCTGAAGGCCTGCGTATTTCTGTCGAAAAACGGACCATTGTACGACATAGCAACAAATTTGTTGCCCTCTGGTTCTATTGTCTCCTTGTCACATATTTTTGATTTTAGTTCATTATAAAGTTTCATTAGATCTCGATCTTTATAACCGTTTTCCTTCGCTAGTTGTCTGATCACACTCCATTCTTCCACCTCGTCATTAGGGGTGAGTGGCAGTCGTAGCGTCCTGTTGATCATAGCCCTGAAGTATGCCCATTTAGCTTCTTAGGGTGACAGGATTTCACATTTATAGTTGTCAGTAGCCATCATCTATCTAGATATGCTACCATTATGCCTTCCATCCCTTTTAGTTAACCTAATATCAAAAAAAACTTATACTTCCTTCTTTCAGTTCCACTGTAAACTTAATTTTCTCGTGCATCCCACCAAAACATGTTATGTTTTGCATTATTACGTTCGTTGCGACCTACTTCGGATATATAGTTGTTAGTTTTGACTGCTATGCCCATTTGATCAAATTTATTGATTTTAGCCACGTCACAAGCGATTTTTACTTCTGCAGTAGTAACTTTGATTACGCCTTTCTGCTACCTTTCGTATTTCACTGTCGTCACCTTTGTACAGTAGTATGAGGTCGTCTACATTGCGTGTCTAATACACAGTTTTGTTGCGGACGTCAGGATTTTGTTAAAAAAATTATTTTTAGCTCATTTACAAATATCTCAGCTAAACTGCCAAACTGTTGCCCATTGCGAGTCCGTCCTTTTGATAAAAACATCTTATTTTTAAACTGAAAACAAATGAAAACACAAGTTCTAAAATTTCCAAGAGTTCTGCTATTTCGCCTAGGCTAATCTTATACTTTAGCAAGTTCTCCCTTATAAGCTCCAACGTATCGTTTACTGGGACAGGTTAACAATGTCCAAAGAAGCCAGAGTAGCTCCAGCTGGGATTGGAACATCCACAATCTCATTCGCAAATTCATTACTGTTCTTGAGATTTTTTATAAGTATACGCTCCTCCTTTTCTTTTTTTTTTTTTTGCATTCCTGGTTCAGTTTGTAGTTGGGATATGACATATTATTAATAATAGGCCGAATCAGATCTTTCCTCTTGTGTAATTTAATTTGCGAACGAAGAAAGGAAATTGACGGATTCGTCATTTTTAACAAAAAGATAATGTTCTCAATTGTTTTTCCTCTAGCTGACTGAACTTTGTTCACAGGTTTTTCTTCAAGTATGTTATTATCTGCAAGAATTTTTTCAGTTTTTCAAATGTAATCGCAGTCATAAATTACGACTGCCGAATTTCCTTTGTCACCCTTCGTAACTAAAGCCCTGTTGCATTTCTAAGTTTTGATTTAGGCTTTCAAGTGATTCTAAATGTTTTCCATTATTACGTTCGTAGCGACCTACTTTGGATGTATATTTGTTAGTTTTTACTTCTATGTCCATTTGATCAAATTTATTGAGTTTAGCCACGTCACAAACAATTTTTACTTCCGCAGTAGTATATTGGATTACGCCTGAGCTCAATTTCTAAGTAATACTAAAATGTAAACCCTTATTCAGAAGATCCATTTCATTATCCGTCATTTTTATCATGGTGTGATTAACCACGCTGTCCGCAAATTGATGTTTATCTTTCCGCTTTTCGTCTTCTCTAACAATATACTTCGCCTGTAAGTTGCAGGTTTTCTTCCGATGTTTCATTGTGGTCTTCTTCTGTTCATTGTCCACTACCCTATTAACACCTTTGAAAGCACATGAAAATTGTAAAGGCGAGAGTAACGTGCCTAAAAGTAACTGAAGTCTGAGTGCATCCAAATTAAATTTTCCTTTATTCTTGTATGCTTCCCTGATCTCAGTCCTTATCCATAAAATTTCACTTTTGCCTTTCACACGTACTGCTACTGATATTATCCTGATATTATTGTATTTAGGAAAAATCTCGTCATCCAAACAGAATTTGTTAAACCTTATTTTCATCATATCTTTCATAATGCGCATTTTTGTTTTAAGGAGAGGTATTACCTTATACTTGGCCTGACTTGGCGCAAATTTATCAGTTGGGAACATAAAGTCCGAAAACGAGTCCGTGTTCATATTGTGGCACTTTATTTTACAGGTCCGTCATGATCACACGAACTGTTATACATCAATATTATCCGTTTCGGGTACGGCCGTCTTCAGATCTGTTACAAACAAAAACAGTGTGTAACCAAAAAAGTTCAGTTTTCTGATGCTAAATCTATAAAAGAGCTGCCGCTACATAAGAAAGATGAAAAGTGTTTACATGATTAACAGCCATATTAGATAGGAACTTCACTTTATTAGTATTTGCACTTCTTATGTGGATTTTAAGTATGGATCTAATTCCACGTATAGTATGTCAGTACATGGTTTATTGTCAGAAGCTCGGTTTGCCATGTGAAGTAATTTGAATTAACGACTACACATACCGCATTTTAACCATTACATTTGCAATACTAGTTAATTTTGTACCTTAGCTATAGTGCCCTCTGCTGGTTTCAGTTTCTTTGTGTAAATACCATACGATTTCTGATCAGCTCCAGCACTTACTGTATACCTACATGTTTAATTTGACGGTGATACATCAGAATATGTTATGGTGTCTATGGCTCGTATTGCCGGCCGCGGTGGTCTCGCGGTTCTAGTCGCGCAGTCCGGAACCGTGCGACTGCTACGGTCGCAGGTTCGAATCCTGCCTCGGGCATGGATGTTTGAGATGTCCTTAGGTTAGTTAGGTTTAAGTAGTTCTAAGTTCTAGGGGACTAATGACCACAGCAGTTGAGTCCCATAGTGCTCAGAGCCATGGCTCGTATACACGGCTGTCAATCATGTAAACATTTTTTATCTTTCTTATGTAGCACCAGGTCTCTTATAGATTTAGCGTCTGCAAACTGAACTTACTTAGTTGCACACGGTTTTTGTTTGTAGCAGATCTGAAGATAGCAGTAGCCGAAACCGATAACAGTGAAGTGTAGAAGTTTGTGTAATCAAGACGGACCTGTAAAATGAAGTGCAAAAATATGATCACGGACACATTTTCAGATTTCGTCTTTAATTGATGAGCTCCTCTGCGTAAAATATTATAATAAATATATTATTATATTTATCTTACAGCTGATTTAATGTTATGAATTATTATGTTAAGTATGTAAGCGAGAAAGAGTTTAACGTCTGTTAGATGTCGTTAAGCGCTCTCATTCTCAAGCACTAGATGAGTATAGGCTCGGTAATTTTCGCACCGTTTTGAGGAAACTTAGTGTACGAAACATTTATTATCTTCTGAACAACGAGTCGTACAACGACATAATTTTGCAGGTACGTTAAGTGGTATATTTTGATACTACTGGGAAAATATAGTGCTAACCAGTTAGCAGTAAAGAAGTAATCAATTGAAACGCCATTCCTCATTTGCTCATTACAGCGAAAATGTACTGTTCGTTTTCGTTCATCATTTCGCGGAGAGTGTCAACGAGAAAAATTTTCGGAAGAGTATCATATTATGTGGAAAGTTTGTTGCAAGTTGTAAAGTGCTCCCAGTCTGAATTAATGGATAAATGTAATCTGGATATTCGCTTGTGGTGAATATTACCTCAAGGTAGATAGACGGTTTACGCCTGTAATACTTGTGTAAATTAGTTACGCTCCTATTAACTCTGCCCCTCTGAGATGTAGGCGGTTCTTATCCCACAGTGCCTACTTCCAAACAGTAAGTGATATGTGTACCGCATTTGGTTGAAACTGATTGGAGGAAATGTAGAACATAAAATGGTTCAAATGGCTCTAAGCACTATGGGACTTAACATCTGAGGTCATCAGTCCCCTAGACTTAGAACTATTTAAACCTAATTAACCTAAGGACATCACACACATCCATGCCCGAGGCAGGATTCGAACCTGCGACCGTAGCAGCAGCGCGGTTCCGTACTGAAGCGCCTAGAACCACAGGGCCACAGTGGCCATCTTGTAGAATATACATACATTATTATAATATAATGTATAGAGATACCATAGTTTCACCTACGCTATAACTGGTTTAGTTTTAAATATAAGTAGATGTGTTTCAACTTCTCGTCCATTTTCCATGGACTGATACAAGTGTACGCAACGAGTGGAATATGACGTGTTATTCGTATAGAAACTAAATAAGCTGCAGCGGAGGCACGAGAATGGTATTATTCTATAAATATTTGGCTGTTACAGACATGGAAACTACATCAGTTAACTGTTGCCGTCTACCTGCCCTTCACCTGGACTTGTTACGCGTTTATACTTCAGGGTTACACACCTGTACTCTTTACAATTCGGGAGGTAAATTTAATCTTATCATACACTGTTCCGTTATTAATTACTACCATCTCTTTCGCTGTTTGTTTAATCACCTCTCCCATCCTGTTTATGCTTCCTGTTAATTTTGCATACAACTCACTAACATTGACAGATGGTCCATTTTAACTCCGTAATCTTTTTGTTTACACATCCTTCGCATCCTGTTTGTACATCCTTAAAATTTTGCTCCCGGCCCACCAATATTCGTGCCTTTCAATCTCATTCTCTCCCTCTCTTTTTTTTGTTTTCTTGAGTCCTCAGTCTTTTGGCTGGTTTGATACGGCCCGCCCCCAGTCTATTCATATCAGAGCAGCGCTTGCAACCTACGTCCTCAGTTATTTGATGGCTGTATTCCAGTCTTTGCCTTTCTCTACAGCTTCCTATTCCGTGATGTCTTAACAGATGCCCCTTCATACTGACTTTCTTCCCGTCAATGTTTTCCATATACTCCATTCGTGTCTGATTCTGCGCAGAACCTCCTCATCACTCCACCTAATTTTCAACCTTCGTCTGTAGCCCCACGTCTCAAATGCTTCAATTCTCTTCTGTTCCAGGTTTCCCACACACCGTGTTTCATTACCCTACAATGCTGTGCTCCAATTGCACATTCACAGAAATTTCTTCCTCAAATTTAGGCCTGTGTTTCACACTAGTAGTCTTATCTTGGCCAGGAATGCCCTTTTTGCAGTGTTAGTGTGCTTTTGATGACCTACTTCTCGGTCCGTTATGGATTACTTTGCTGCCTAAGTAGCGGAATTCAATAACCTCGTCTACCTCTTGACCATCAATCCTGATATTAAGTTTCTAGCGGTTCTCATTTATGGCACTTCTCACTACTTTCGTTTTCCTTCGATTTACTCTTAATCCATATTCTCTATTCGTTACACTGTTCGTTGAAATTAGCAGATCCTGTAATTGTTCACCACTTTGACTGAATATAGCAATGCCATAATCGGATCTTATCGTAGATATCCTGTCACCTTGAATTTTATTTCCTTTATTGCATTTTCGACGTATAGATTGAAAATTAGGTGCGAAAGACTAAATCCTTGTCTTACACCCTTTTTAATCGGATCACCTCTTTCTTGCTATTCCACTATTACTGTTCCATCTTTCTCTTGTTTTATATTGCCCATCTCTT
Source organism: Schistocerca nitens (assembly GCF_023898315.1). Taxonomy (NCBI): domain Eukaryota; kingdom Metazoa; phylum Arthropoda; class Insecta; order Orthoptera; family Acrididae; genus Schistocerca; species Schistocerca nitens. Next base: position 672,876,804 of record NC_064618.1, read on the forward strand.
CCTACAGCTTACCCCTATTTTTCACAGAATTTCGAACAACTTGCAGCACATGACAACGTCAAACGCTTTTTTCAGGTCGATAAATTCAATGAACGTGTTTGATTTTTCTTCACTCTTGCATCCATTATCAATAGCGACGTCAGAAATGCCTGTCTGGTGCCATTATCTTTGGCCATTATTTTTCTTAAAGCCAAAATGATCTCATCTAGGATATTCTTCTGTTTATTATTCTCGTCAGCAACGTTAATGCATGAAATGTTAAGCTGATTGTGCGATAATTCTCCCAATCGTCATTTCCTACAGTTTTGGGAATTGTGCGGATGACATTTTGCTGAAAGTCAGATTAGGTATCGCCAGACTCATACGTTTTGCACACCAACCTGAAAAGTCGTTTTGTTGCTACTTCGCGCAATGATTTTACGCATTCTAATGGAATTTTATCCATCCTTAATGCATTATTTAATCATAAGTCTTCCAAAGCTCTTTTGAACCCTGATTCTTATATTGGATTCCCTACCTCTTCTATGTCGTCTCCTGTCTCTTTTTCTATCACAACAGGAAATTCTTCCCCCTGGTAGAGGCCTTCATTGTGCTCTCTCCAACCAATCGCTCTCTCCTCTGTATTTAACAATAGATTTCCCATTGCGCTATTTATGCTACCAACGTGGCTTTTGAGTTTACCGAAGAATGTTTTGACTTAACTAAATGCTGAATCAGTCCTTCCGACGACCATATCTTTTTCGATTTATTAAAACATTTTACACAGCCATTCCGCCTTCCTTCCCTGCACTTCCTATTTTTTTCATTCCTAAACGACTTTTGTTTCTGTTTTCCTGAATTTCCCTGAACATTTTTGTACTTCCATCTTTCATTGAACCCTTCTGAAATGCCTACTGAGCTGTTCCTTATCGCACTATCTATAGCTTCAGGAAACTTCATACTTTCCTCTTCAATCCTTAGCACTTCCGTATCCCACTTCTTTGTGATTTGATTCTTCCTGACTAGTCCGTTAAACAGCAGCCTACACTTCATCACCACAAGAACGTGATCTGAGTCGATATGATCTCAGTCTGTATCAGCTACTATGTGTGTCTGACAATCCAGTTTCTGATTTCAGAATCTCTGTCTGTCCCTGATGTAATCTAACTGAAAACTTTCGTATCTCTTGGCCTTTTTCAAGTATGGTGCCTCCTATTATGATTCTTGAACCGAGTATTCGCCATTACTAGCTGAAATTTATTGCAAAACTCAATTTATCTTTCTCCTCCTTCATTCCTAGCAGCAAGCTCATATTCACCCGTAACTCTTTCTCCTATTCCTTCCGCTACAGCCGCATTTGAGTCGCACATGTGTATTGGATTTTCGTCTCCCTTTATTTACTGAACCATCCATTCTGTATCCTCATACACACTCTCTATCTCTTCATCTTTGGCTTGCGACTTCGGCATGTATACCTTAACTATCGGTGTTGGTTTGCTGTCGATTCCTATGAGGATAACCTTGTCATTGAACTGTTCACAGTAACATACTCTCTGACCTACCTTCCTATTCGTAACGAATTCTACTCCCATTATACCATTTTATGCTGCTGTCGCTATTAACCGCTACTCATCTGACCAGAAATCCTTGCCTTCTTTTCATTTCACTCACTGACCCTCACTATATCAAGATTGAGCCTTTGTATTTCTTTTTTCAGATTTTCCAGCTTCCCTAACACGTTTAAACATCTGCCATTCCACGACTCGTCTCGTAGAACGTTATCGCTTAGTAGATTATTCAACGTTTTTCTCAAGATCACCTTCCCCTTCGCAGAACCCCCTGGTGATCAAATTGCGGAACTCTCCCGAAATCGTTTGCCAGTACACAGATCATTATGACACTTTCTCAGTTGCAGGCCACAGGTTGCATATCTGTCTTTAATGCAGTGATTTCCATTGCTTTCTGCATTCTCATGCCATTGATCACAGATGCTTCTTTCGCCTTTAGGGGCAGTTTATCCCATTGCAAAGGCAACAAAGTGCCCTGAACCTCTGTCCGCTCCTCCGCCCTCAGTGACAAGGCCCCATCAGGGTGGACGTCTTCGGCCACCAGTGCTGATCGAAGATGTTTTAATTAGTAATCGAACTCGCTACCACCTTTTTATCTCATTTTTGTTCGTTGCGTTTGTTCGGAGCGGACGTCCTACGACACCCGTCCAAATCCGCCGTTGATTAATTAACTTAGTTTTTTTGTTACAGGGGGCAGCTAACTCTCCGACCGAACACGCTGAGTTACCACCCCCACAAAATCTGAGCCGTGTAGGAATTCAAAACCGGCCCCTATACCATTCTTCGGGTCCCTATATTTACGCCTTTCTTCAATAGCAAGTTACAGAGCTTCCTGACTTATAATACAGCCCTGTAACAGTCCTATCTGGTGTCTCGCGGTTTTTAATGCCATTGATGTAACTTCAAACCACAGTGAAACTTCCTTGCTGATTAAAACTGTGCTGAACGGGAACTCGAATCTTTGACCTTTGCCTTTCAGCGCTAGTGCTCTACCGACTGAGCTATCCAAGAACGAGTCACGATTCGCCCTTACTGATTTACTTCCTCCAGTATCTCCTGAAACTTCATTTCTTCAGAATGACAAAGAAAGGCAAAAAACGTAAAACCCTAATTTCCTAATTTACGAGCATCGATCATCAATTAACCTGTTGTTTCAGTGTAGGCTACTAATCAGCGATATGCTAGTCTGTTACCTACATTCTTTGATTGTGCAGTTATCCAGTAATAGGAGAGTGGAGAAGATGTGAACTTTCAAAGATGTCGTATTTTTTAGTAACTTTATTAAAAAAATCTTTTTTGTTATTCACACGGAAAGCAAGAACTCCTAGGCAATGAAGTACAGGAATCGTGGAGCTACATCACCAACGGACAAGTAACCACGGCTGAAAGCCATTGATCTTTCATCAAAATGACGGAATATTTGTTATTTACATTCCCCTCTTTGCCAATGGAGAGGTTACGTGTGTTGAGCTGCTTGTGAAACGCTATGTACCAGTAGGCTCAGATCTATTTTCCCAGCCCTTAGTATAGGAAACGATTCGTGCGAGTAGTATCAGAAGCTGAAGCAATGAATTAGAACTTTTGCTGTGGCTGGAACTTGAATCTGGGTCTTCTGATTCTTAGGCAGATATGTTAAACACAACGTTACGTTTACCAGAACTGCACGGACTACCCTGATCCAGTGCCTAGTGAGCCGAAGAACTGTGTTCAAGTCCCGGCCATGGCACAAGTCTTAATTCACTGCTTCAGCTTCTATCCTTATCGAAGATAAAGTTGAGAATCATATGTCTTCAGAAAAATTGTAACGGCATCAGGTCAACAGATCATACAATTTTTTTCGTAAACTTGAAGAACTGTAAGGCGTAATTAACAGCTGAAAGTCATACTTTTGGGAATCTACTGACTAAATACAAAACAAAGAAGAAAATAATTAAAAAAGTTTCATAATTTACATGTGGAGATGGCCTCGAATCTTGTCATGAGACTCTCTAAATACAAAGTCATTTATGTGAAAATATTGTAGCTACTTTTGATGATTCCATGACATAATCAAATCAGTGTTCAAGGAAGGGTGCACATATTTTATGCCTTATGTATAAAAAAATCTAACATTGTAATGAAACAAGGATGTTTCCTTGCGCTCTATACCTTAAATGAACACATTTGAATGCACTTTATCAATAAGGGGATTAATATTTTTAATTGGTAATATTTATATCCTAAATTAATAACAGAATCAAATTATAATATTATCTTCAACATTTAGTTTATGACTGCTTTACATTTTACAACAGAAAGTACGTTATTTGTAAAGGAACTGAAAGAACATTTTTTGTTTTCTGATTGAGAAATTAGAAAGCAATTTTACTCACCTACACTCTCCTACAGAACATCTGTTTCTTTATAAAACGTTTTTCTGCCCTCAACCCCAGTGGTGTCCTCTGAAATGATTACATTCAGATTACATTTTCACAAGTGGAGTGTTATCTGCTACGAGTGAAGGATGAAATTAGGAAAACCAACCGAGACGTCGAATAATTCTCGATCGTGACAATGCCAGCAGCCACACAATCCTTCAAGTACTTGATAATTGACGGAGAAACCAATGTGTTAATGTGTTGTAAACAGAACTAGCGTGGACAGCGTTTTTTATCACCTCAACGATCTGTTGAACTTTTCCAAAACCAGGTACCAACAACAGTGTCGACCAAATGTCTCAGTTACTGGTTAGAACGTTTAAGAACCTGCGTAACTTTTTAAAATGATTTTTTTGAGAAACAAAATATCTTTCATTGCTTTACGCAAACGTAAGAGGCGGCCATCGTAAAATAGGAAAACATTAATACCAGGGGATACTGTCGACACGGAACAAATGAGGTTGAGAACAGCACCTGTTCAGTAAACGTGGATTTCCACCTAGGTAGAGCTGTGACAATGAATACTGTAATTAAGACACAAAGCAATTAATGACATAGGCTGCCAGTGGGCATTGATTTAAATCAATTGGGAAAGTTAAAAATCTTTGCCAGATCGGGATTCAGGCCCGGGTCTCTTGTTTACTAGGCAAATGCGCTGACCACTGCACCACCCGCACGCAGTGGTCATCACAGCAGCGTGGCCTGCGCTAGCACGTCTGCCGTAAGACAAATTTCTAAACTTATCCGCACAATACTGCATAGTGCCCCTTGCCCATTATCTTCATTACAAGCGGCACTTAGACGATTCTCGTAAGAGTTCGATGATGGTGTGCTTCTGCAATGAAGTGGTCAATTGATTGTCCTGTCAGGGATGTCTTATCAGAACAGCGCGGCTTCCCCCTTCGGAGGTTCGAGTCCTCCCTCGCGCATGGGTGTGTGTGTGTGTGTCATCCTTAGCGTAAGATATATAAGTTAGATTACGTGGTGTGTAAGCTTAGGGAGCGATTACCTCAGCAGTTTGGTCCCATAAGACCCTACCACAAATTCCAGAATTCCTTAATTATGCTGTGATGTCAAAATGATTAGCTTTCCTGAGCATTCACATAAGGTTGGCGCCGGTGGTGACACCTACAACGTGCTGACATGAGGAAAGTTTCAAACCGATTTCTCATACACAAACAGCAGTTGACCGGCGTTGCCTGCTGAAACGTTGTTGTGATGCCTCGTGTAAGGAGGAGAAATGCGTACCATCACGCTTCCGACTTTGATAAAGGTCGGATTGTAGCCAATCGCGATTGTGGTTTATTGTATCGCGACATTGCTGCTCGCGTTGGTCGAGATCCAATGACTGTTAGCAGCATATACAGTCGGTGTGTTCAGTAGGGTAATACGGAACGCCGTGCTGGATCCCAACGGCCTCGTATCACTAGCAGTCGAGATGAAAGGCATCTTATCAGCATGGCTGTAACGGATCGTGCAGCCACGTCTCGATCCCTGAGTCAAGAAATGGGGACGTTTGCAAGACGACAACCATCTGCACGAACAGTTAGACGTCGTTTCCATCAGTATGTTCTATCAGCTCGGAGACCATGGCTGCGGTTATCCTTGACGCTGCATCACAGACAGGAGCGCCTGCGATGGTGTACTCAGCGACGGACCTGGGTGCACGAATGGCAAAACGTCATTGTTTTGGATGAATCCAGGTCCTGTTTACAGCATCATGAAGTTCGCATCCGTGTTTTGCCACATCGCGGTGAACGCACATTGGAAGCGTGTATTCGTCATCGCGATACTGGAGTATCACCCGGCGTGATGGTATAGGGTACCATTGGTTACACGTCTCGGTCACCTCTTGTTCGCATTGACGGCACTTTGAACAGTGGACGTTACATTTCAGATGTGTTACGATCCATGGCTCTACCCTTCATTCGATCCCTGCGAAACCCTACATTTCAGCAGGATAATGCACGACCGCATGTTGCAGGTCCTGTACGGGCCTTTCTCGATATAGAAAATGTTCGACTGCTGCCTTGGTTAGCAGATTCTCCAATCTCTCGCCAACCGAAAACGTCTGGTCAATGGTGGCCGAGCGACTGGCTCGTCACAATACGCCACTGACTACTCTTGATGAACTGTGGTATCGTGTTGAAGCTGCATAGGCAGCTGTGCCTGTACACGCCATCCAAGCTCTGTTTGCCTCAATGCCCAGGCGTATCAAGGCCGTTATTACGGCCAGAGGTGCTTGTTCTGTGTAGTGATTTCTCAGGATCTATGCACCCAAACTGCGTGAAAATGTAATCACATGTCAGTTCTAGTATAATATATTTGTCCAATGAATACCCGTTTATCATCTGCCTTTCCTCTTGGTGTAGCAATTTTAATGGCCAGTAGTGTATATATGTGATGTCTGTTCTTTCGGACATGTTTGAAAGAACAAACACCACCTTTATAATACTGCAATTTCCGAGCGGCACTACACGTAACCTCTGTTACAGTGAACGCAGAATTGCGCTCGGGGTCAGGGCGGCTGTCGGCAGTTGCGATGCGCGTCACGTACCGCGCCGATGGCGATGGTGGTGACGACGTGGGCCAGGTCGAGCAGCAGGTTGGCGGCCACCACCAGGATCCACGGCACCAGCAGCAGCCGCCGGTCCTGCCAACACCACACCGGCCATCAAAGAAACACGTACAGCTGCCATGAAACGGCGAAACATGCACGTACGAAGTAAAACTGCGAAGTGAAAAATTACTTTCCAGATAGTGGAAATACTACTCTCTACATAGGCCTAAAATAAACAGAAAAACTGTATCAAAGTATTTGGGTGTTTTTCTGGCCCAGTCATGACATTTCAGTGTTCATGTGGAAATGTGGTTCAGAAGACAAAATATTTCGGACAATAAATAACAAAAGAAGTACCTTTTCTGTGATATATAATTACAAATTAACTATTATCTGTCTGTGTTCTCCTTTACTTGTACTGCGATATCTTTCTTCTTGTGAAATTTCGTGATTCTACGGAAACTGGGAGCATTATATAGATTTTACTGGATGAGTTCAAATGGTTGAAATGGCTCTGAGCACTATGGGACTCAACATCTTAGGTCATAAGTCCCCCAGAACTTAGAACTACTTAAACCTAACTAACCTAAGGACATCACACACACCCATGCCCGAGGCAGGATTCGAACCTGCGACCGTAGCAGTCCCGCGGTTCCGGACTGCAGCGCCAGAACCGCTAGACCACCGCGGCCGGCCTGGATGAGTTAGCAGCCATCAAAATGTGTGACATAATTGTATCTTTTGACTGCCTTGACTTACAAGATAATGTTATAATACCGCTAGAGGGCCATAGACTTTAGTATGTTACATCAATTTCAACTTGGTACGTCTACCCGTTCCTGAGAAGAAAAAGGACGATAACAGACGGGCGAACATACAGACAATCTCATAACAAACGACAAAAATAATATTTCTTTTTATACAATTGCAAATTAAACATTTTCAGATTTCTTTTCCTTTAGTTGCACTGTGAAACGTTGCATCTTGCTAAATTTCATCATTCTAGGTCAACTAGTAGCGCCCTGTAGATTCTGGTGAGTGAATTTGCGAGTATCATAATATGTGACATAAATGGCCGTAACTTTTGATTGGATTATCCGTTACTGAGGAGAAAGCGGTTTAAAAAAGACGGACAGACTGGGAGACAGACAGGCAGGCTACAAAGTGCTCCGTTTTTACCGACTGATATAGGGAACCATAAAAATAATAACAACTGTAATAATTATAATTGTAAAGAAAGAAAGAGAACTTGGATAGCCTATACAGTAAGACCAACTTGAAGGGAATAGTACATAGATGAATATGAGATGGGTGATACGACACTGCGTGAAGAATTTGATGGACCACTGGAAGACCTAAGTCTAAACAAGACTCCTGGAGTAGTCGACATTCCGTCAGAACTATAGATAGGTAGCCGTGAAAAAACTATTCCACCCGGTATGCAAGATGTATGAGACACGCGAAATACCGTGGCTCAGACTTCTTCGAGAAGAATATGATAATTCCAATTCCAATTGCAGTACTGTTGATTTAATCGCAAAATACTGACACGAGTTCTTATATAAGAATGAAAAAACTGGTAGAAGCCGATCTAGGAGAAGATCGGTTTGGATTTCAGAGAAATGTAGGAATACTGACTCTACGACTTATCTTAGTAAAAGTTAATGGAAATCAAAATTGCGTTTATAGAATTTGTAGACTTATAGAAAACTTTTGACATTGTTGATTGCAATAGTCTTGTTGAAATTCTGATTTCTGTAAACCAGCAAAATGGCTCCTCGAAACGCATGGATGTTATGGGGGACAGTCACCTGGCCTTCAGTAGTAATCGATGGCTCCACGACAACTGTAGGCTACGTGGACATTGTTAGAGGGACCACCTGTAACCCCTTATTCTTGAGTCTCTGTTGATCCGTTGTGGACGTCGGAGAACGGCTGGTCAAATATACAACGAGAAAATTCGCGAGACCGCCTTGCTTTATTTTATTTTCGCAGTTCAATATGCCGTCTTGAGGGCCCACATGCAATTCTCAAAGATCATCAATATTGGCATACTGGGGCCATCAGTTTTGGGTGTCGTGAACAAATTATCGAATGCTTCCTTCTCGGTTGCAATCAAGTCTTCGAAGGAAGCACTTGAGAATTGACGACATCCAGAAACTGATGGCCCGAGTATGCAAATACCGATAATCTTTGAGACGTGCATATTGGGCCTGAAGATGGCATACTCAATTTCAGAAGCTGGTAGCGGAAATACAATAAAGTAACTTTTCAAATTGGACGGCTGTTTGTCGAATTTCCATATGCTTGATGTCTTTCCCAACAGCAATGGCATCTACCAGCAGCATGACTGTGTCTGTCAAGAGGCCAGAAATATGCTTCAACGGTTTGAGAAGCATGATAGTAAACTCACGTTTCGGGTTATCTGAATCCAATGAAACCGAACTGGGACGCTAGCGGGCTCCAGCTCCGCTCCCACTAACCACCCGCCCGTGAATTTCGGGAGCTGTATGACCTGTGTGTGGGTGTCACAAATCTCTGGAAAGCTATCAAGTACTTGTCGAATCCAGGGCATGCAGCATCACTGCTGAATTGCGTTTCAGAGGTGAACCACTACAGGTAGTCATAATGTTTTGGCCCCTACACAGGTACGTAAAGCTTTCACCATACAGTAACAATCAACCTAAACGTACTTAGTGGTGCAGGGTTACTGAAATTAAATTATAAATGTTACTTGATTATTACGGTGACATAGAACAGCAAGGCGCAGATTGTCGACACTGTGTGTCCAGGATGTGGCATATGACAAATACATAACTTGTAGTGTCAGTGGTTCTTGTTACGTTTGCACAATATCGCGTTGTAAGAAGTGAATTTCAAGGGTTACGTAGTTGCAGAGATTGTTAGCGTATAGCGTATTATTTAGTTACACTGTAGTTAGATGTAGTATGAAGGCCTCCCCAAGATTACTGTCAGTTTGAAGCATTGGTGGTCGTCTTCTCAGCCAGGGTTACATCCTGAGAGAGCCGATCTACGAGACTCGCATGCAATCAAGCCATGCTCGAGATGTCTCAATGGCGGAGACAACGAGTAGGAGGAAGCAGCTGCTAAAAGACTCGGTAGTATAAAATAATGCGTTATGTTTAATTCCGTGGTAGAATGTTAATTTTGAGGGGTAGAATTAAGTAGTAGCTATTACTAGCGAATTGTATTTTTGGTGTTGAGTTACGGAGTCTGTCACGTTTAACGAAAAGCTGTCATAAACATTGATTAAGATATTTAGGACTGACTACTTGATTTATTTATAAAATGAATCACGGATCAGTAATTTAATGTTGAACAGCTGATCATAGGGCGACAGGAAGAAGGAAAGAAAGATTGAGAAAAAGCAGAAACGATTATTCAAAAAGGGTGGCTAGAAGCAAAAAAAGGCAGGAATTCAAAAAATGCTTGGAGGAAATGAAAAGTTGGCAGGAATCAGTAAAAACCGAAATAACTAAATTAAACTTAAAATGCAAAGAAGTTAATAAATGTGTAGTAGATGAATAAAATCATTTAAGTGAGCTACTGACTGTAAGGTGTCAAACAAAGAACATATCTTACATTGAATTCCTGAAACAATTCCAGTTACCTCAATATGTCACATGACACAGTTACGGGCAAAGAAAAGTGAATGAACGAGCCCATATTTCATGAATAGAAACGACTAACACTCACACTAGAAATTGCACACAAGTAATTTCCCGACCCGATCTAGAAGACGCAGTTGTGAGGGAAGGGAGAATTTAACGATGGCACGCCATCTCGCACAGCTGAAACCCATGCCAAGGGACAAATAGGCGCCGCAGCTACTGCATAGCCCGCCAGCAAAAGCAGCCCTTGTTCCTCCTTTTAATGACGAACCCTCGGAAAGCCGGAGATCGCAGATAAACGTCTGGAGAAACTCAAAACATTGGTGACACACTGTAGCCACATGAGTTAAAACTCACATGAAAGCGAAAGATATTAATCTCAGTATTACATATCAGAAGTTAAACTCCACCCTACGAAAGAAACGAAGCCAGTGATAGGCTATAAAAACTCTGTTGGGAGGAGGAATAACAAGAAAGAATGCCCTGATTGACCAGAAAGAAAACGCTTGGTCACTATCTTTGATATAGGAAAATTACAGACGGAGTGATTTGCTTCTTCTCTTGCAGAAGATGGTCGAATGTTTGAGCAAGGCGACTCCCACCATGTTGAGACGATTGTGAGAGTAATTATGTGAACACGTGTTCACAGGCTGGTCTTAACTTGTAAGGAGTTAAACTGCAAAGTCTCCTGGTATGGAGAATCGCACCAAGCATGAACAGTTAACGCTTGTAATCGATTTGCGGGCAAGGACGTTCGAGCTATTCCAGCCAAATAGAGTGTACGCTTGGCTTCACCGAAGAGGTAGGAAATGTATCCGACTGGTGTTTAAGAGACGAGAGAGATTTATAATAGACTCTCAGATTCTCAGCTCGCGCCGACAGCCGCCACTGCCGCCGCCGACGCAAGGTAAACCCATGCGATTGCACTACGGCAGGAAGTGATGTTCAGTTGACTCTCAGAACGGAAGTCGTCTCCATCTCTCCATTGACACACAATCAACCATGATCTATAGTTAAATGTATTCACTTTTGTAGGGCGTAATTGAAATAGAAACATGAGTTGTCTTATCTAACGAAAAGGATTGATAAGCCACTTTAGAATCATGAATTGTTTTAATTGTGTACTTCTTTCTGATTGCTCTTCACCGACCACCATTCAATTTTGGGTATTTTCATTGTGCATTTTAGCGTAATTGATACCTCTTGCCTAAGTTGTATTTAATTTGTTTGTATTTACAACCCCCAGACATGCTCCTCAACAATCTTACCAGTAAAGAACCTTATAATAGTTAGTAATTTCGCTTCACAGCTGTGAGCATCTTATATCATTATTTTACCAACCTGTACGTAATTTTGCTAACATGTGCAAGGCATGATGTCATACTTAGAGTAAAATTAAAACTTAATTACGAAAATCTAAGATTTCATTTTTTGCAAACATATAGTTACTTCTGAACCTGTACATTTGTTTCTCTTGCAGTAACGTTTCCTTTACAGGGAGTGTAGTGGAACTGACATTGAGATCATTGTCTGATTACACCACTGTCCACACTGCAGCACTCTTCTGAACTCTGCATGTGTGAGATGGCATCTTGCTACCTTGCTGGCAATAGGTTCAACATCAAATTCCTAAAACACTCACAGAGCATCCTTGCACACCTATGGTAGGAAGATATATCAGAATAAGTCTCACACGTGTCAGATAATGGCGACCCTGCCAGGATGGTAAAGTACCATAGTAGGGTGGTCAACCATATGTAATTCCTAGGACAAAAAAAATATCCTCTTAAAAATTTTCTTATTAAGTTTTTGTGTTAGAGCGTCCAATGGTAAATATTGGTGCCTACTGACAATTCAGTAGGGGGAAAGAGACCTACAATGCACTGAGAGATGTACGCAATGTTCTCATAGTATAGTTAGAATACCACTGTTAGCTTTAAGTTTTTCTTCCAAGTGCACATGTGGCTGAAATTGCTTTGATGAGTTGGTCCTATCCCAACTGGTAAGTGACGGTCGTACAGTCTTGTTATTGTGTCAAGGGAATTAGGAACAGGAATGAAAGGGTGAAGGCAAAAATTTTATGAAGAGAGTAAGGTCGTATGATTGCATGATTACGCGAAGTAGAGCGCATCAGTTAAAATTGCAAAGACAGGAATCAGGGAGATTAGCAATGGCAGATGGAGACCTTGACCGAATTGAGATGGACACCCAGCAAGAAAGCGTACGGGAACTTCAGGACGGAACGACAGACGACACCATGCAGTGAGAAATAGATCAAGGAGTGTTGCAGGACGTAAACACGGAGCAACAAGGCGCGGTAAGCGGCGACCAACATAATGCAGACGTGTAGGAAGGTGGGGAACGTCTTGAATATATAGAGTACATAGTACATGTAATAAGATCATCCTCACAACCGAATATAGACAAAACAAGTGGAAATGTGTCTCAGCACGGTTCACTGCAATCAGTTGCAAACTGACACGAGAATGTAAACGCTGAAGGAAGCGCGTTGGAAGGGGAGGTAACAGGACCCGTTAATTTGTTGGAAACTCTCCAGCAATTAACGCGTACCATAACGATATCAAACAGAGAAATAAAACAACAGATACGTGAGAAGAGTGCGGGAGATCAAACAATAGTTATGTCACATAGAGGAAGAGGCAAAAGAATCCGGAGATGTGATCGAAAATTTAATAATAGGTCTCACGAAATTAAGAACAGATATTGACAAGGTCCAAGTGGACGTGCAAACATTGCGTGGCGACACACAGACTGAAATCCAAACAATATGTGATGACACTCGCTGTGAAATTTCAAAGATAACCAAACAGGTTAATGGAATTACTTGCCAAGCAGCGGGCAGAGCACGACAAATAGTTAAAGACAGTGTGCTGCAAAAGCGCGTCACGAAAGCGGTTCTCAAGAGGTACAATACCCACATTGTGAGAATAGAAGCGAAAACGAAAACTCAGTTTGCAAAACTGAGAGAAGAACTGTTGCGAACTATACAAGAGCGAAGTAATAAAGATCATAAACACTCTGAATCCGTAACTTCCAATACCAGAAAGGCATGAAGTTTCACAAGGAATGAAAATAGATTTCACTCAAATAGAAGTCCAGTCACAGGAGGAGAAGAAAGTACGCGATAATCGACCCCCTGCGATGCCACAGGCACGTTTCGAAACTCACGAAGAGTAGACGGCGCCACGAGGACATTGAGCACCACAAGCATACTTTTCGGAACAGTTCGGACCACGTGATGAAGCGGCAAGGTTATCCAGGCACGAGACCGAGCCAATACATGTCAGAAAAGAGTAAGGGAGCGAAGGTTATAGCGTAAAGCATACCAACACTCGCGCAGAAGCCGGTGGAAGAAAGTATTTGCGTTCCATTACAACGGTATTATGCAAGACTAGGCCAGAGTTACAGTCGACAATATCCAGTGGATTTACCACAGCCGAAAGACTATTATATTATTCTGGATTTACAATGTGAGTACATTTTTCCAGCACCTATTCTAGATTACAGTAAGTCACTAATTATTGTTCTCCACTCTTCTCTATTTGTCCATAAATCTTCAGGAATGTTGTTCTTCCTCATTGCTGACTGAACTCCCTGTATCCATGTATCAGGTGGTCGTCTCCTTTTTCTTCTTCCAATTGGTACCCAGTCGATTATGCATTTTGGTAGCCTTTCCTGTTCCATTCATCTGATGTGTCCATACCATTTAAGTTGTTTGTGCTCAATGAAATCAATAATTGAATTTTTACATATCATCTTGTCTCTGATTACTTCATTTCTTATTCTTTCTCGTCTTGATATTCTTGCTGAACGTTTCCAGAAATCCATTTCTGTGGCTAATAATTTTGATTTCAGTTGCCATTTTGTTGTCCACACTTCTGAACCATATGTAATAATGCTCCTAACTATTGTTTTAAAAATCCTTATTTTGTTATCAGTTGTTATGTGTTTGTGCCAGAGAATTCCATTCAATAAAGAGATTGTCGTCTTTCCAGAATTTATTCTTGATCTAATTTCTTTGTCCTGTTTCCCATCATTTGTAATTTTCACACCTAAATATTTATATTCCTCAGTAGCTGTTATTGTTCCCATCCCTTCTTCTAATATTAAGTCTCCATTCACTCCACCAATTACTGTGTACTTTGTTTTATTCATGTTTACATTTAGACCTGATTTTTTATATTCTTGAATCAATTTTCTGGTCATATACTCTATGTCCTCATAGTCTTGGGCTATAATCAGGTGGTCATCTGCAAATTGTAACGAGTATATTGTTCTATCATTTATTGGTATTCCCATAGCGTGACATTTTTTCTTCCAATTCTGTAAAGTTACTTCTGTATATATTTTATACAATGTAGGTGAGATGCTACATCCTTGACGTAATCCTTTTGTGACTTGGAATCCATGTTATAGATATTTACCAATTTTTATTTTTGAAATAGAATTTTTATATAAATTTTGAATTGCTTTAATTATTCTTGGATTTATTCCTATTGATATTAAAGCTTTATATAAACTGGATAAAGGCACACTATCATAGGCTTTTTCTATATCTATGAATACTAAATGTATAGGTTGTGCCCGAACCATTTTTTTTCAATAATTTGTTGTAGGCAAAAGATATGATCAATTGTTGATCTTCCAGCTCTAAAACCTGCTTGTTCTTCAGCCTCCTTTTCTTTGTATTCTTGTTCTAACAAATATTTAATAATTCTTCCATACAATCTACTGAAGGTATTGGTCACTGTTATTCCCCTATAATTTTTACACTCATCTTTCGCTCCTTTTTTATGTATCACTGAAATATATCCTACTTTCAAATCATTTGGGACATCTTCCCCATTTAAACATCTTTCGAGAAGGTTTCTTAACAATTCCATTAATTTCTTTGTTCCTAATTTTAATAATTCTGCAGGAATACCTCCAATGCCTGTAGCCCTTCCATTCTTTAAAGATTTTATTGCAGTTTTTACTGTCTCTATTTCCAAACGGATGTAATTCTCTGCTTGTAGATCTATCATTTCATTATATTCAGGGTTTCCCAAGTATTCTTCCCTGTTTTCTGTTAATAAACTTTTAAAATATTTTTCCCAAGAGTCATGAGTAATATATTTAATATGTGTTGTTTCTTTGGAATTCCTTCTTAAATTTTTTATAGTTTTCCATGCTTCTGTGTTTCTTTTACCACCAATATAGGATTCAATTTTTTGACATGACTGTTCCCAAACATTGTTTTTTGCTTCTGCAACCTTTTTCCGGATTTTCGCTTGTTGAGCATTAAGCTCTATTTTATCTTGAAGATTTCTGGTATTTAACCATTTTAAATATTTTTCATTCTTTAATTTCACTTCCTTTTTAATTTCTTCATTCCAGTAGTATAATGGATGGTTTGTACGTGTTTTTTCTGTTTCTCCTAAAGCTTCCTTGGCGACTTCATGTAGTTTATTTACAATATAATGATATTGATCTTCTGTATTATCAAACTCTGTTTCTACCAGTGTTTCATCTAATCTCTTTTCATATAAAAATATTGTGTTTTCATTCTCAAAACTATTCAAATTATATTTAGGAATTTTGATTTCTGTTTGTATATTTTCTATAGGACATTTTCGATTTTCTTCAGTGCTTTTTCCTCTGAAGGGGAATAAAAATTTGGAATTTACCAAATAATGATCGCTAAGAGTTACCCCTCTATATACTCTTATGTCATGTATTTTTATCCTCGTTTGCTGTTTAATTATAATATAGTCTATTATTGATTTTTGATTCAATGTATCTTTATGCCATGTGTATTTATGTATTTCTTCATGTTGATAAAAGCCATTTAATATTTTCAATGAATTTTGTTCACAGATATCAATAAGTCTATTACCATTATCATTTATAACATTTTCTCCAAATGGTCCTATAATTTTATTTCCAATTTTACTTCCAGTTCTACTGTTAAAATCCCCTGCAATAATAATCTCCCTGGTTTTCCCGATATCCTCTATGATTCCATTTAAATTATTATAGAAATCATCCTTTTTACAAATTGGTTCATCTTCGCTTATTCCATATACTCCTATAATAGTAATTTTGTATCCATGACTATCAATATTAATTTTAATCAGATTTTCATCAATAGGTTCCCAGTTTGTGACCATTCTTTTGAATTTGTTTTTCATCAATATCGATATCCCCCGTTTTGCTCTTTGATTTTTTGGGACACCACTATAGAAATGTGTATATGATCCTATTCTTTCAATACCTCGTCCTTTTTTCTTAGTTTCTCGGAGTATAATAATATCTTGATTTCTAGCCTCCATTTCTTTAATCACTTATCCTACTTTATTTTGTAATCCTTGTATATTCCATACACCAATTAAGACAGTCCGTTATCTTAGCCTTTTTCGTCTCCTATTATATCCGTCCTGCTGTAATCTTATAGGCTTTTTAACCAGTGAGGTTTTTCCAATGAATGGGGAGTTGGCCCATCGCATTAACCCCCAACCTGGAGGACCAGGTAATTTTTGCTCAAGGTTTTCTTCCTTTAGCCTTTGGTAATCCAATACCTAAACTACAAGGCAGTAGTTGCTAGTTTTGGTCCACCCCGGGTATTTTATTTCCCCGGTACCCTCCATATCTGGTGGGCATTCCCCTATCCGCCACCTGGGGAGGCGCCCGATGGGAGACTAGCAACTCCACTGAGACGAGAAATAATCGGGGTCGAAGGTGGCAAGGGCACTCGTATTTCGTACGTCACCTTGACGAGGTACCACAATGACTATTTCCGCACTGTAAGGAAGTTTCAGCATTTCCATGAAGGAAACTCATAGCGTCCACGAGCCTTCATTGATCAATTCAGAGTGGGACTACCAGAACATTGGGCATCAGCACACAAACTAGACTTTTTCGTGCCCATATGTCTGGAACAGTAGCAGAATCGATGCAAAACATATCAGCCACATGTCGATGACATGAAGATTTGAGAGGAAAGTTACTCTCACGCAACTGGTCGAGTGAAGCGCGAAATAGTGTGAAGTATGTACTATTACAAAATCCGTGCTTCCAAAATTCCGGAGAGAAGAGCCCTGTAAAATTTTTCGAAGCAATGGCAAGGAAAAACCAATTCTCCATACAGCGATGGACAATTGATTAAATTGTGTACCATGCAGCTGCCACTAAAATACCAACAATCATTGGTAGGGCGTGGAGGCAATGACGCGGAAGCCATCAAAGGAATTTTCAGCGAATTAGAATTCATATTTTTGGAAGATTACGCAAGAAAAAAGTGAATCCCGCATGAAAACGTGAATGACAGACAGCGAAATGCGCCAGAGACCGCACGAAGGAAAATCAGCTATTACGAACCGCGTGATAATTTCACACAGAGAAGTGACAATAGATTCAAACAAAGAAAAGGTTAGATATACAGAACAATAAATGGCAACGCTTATCCACCCAGAACCGAGCGAGGTGGCGCAGTGGTTAGCACACTGGACTCGCATTCTGGAGGATGACGGTTCAATCCCGCGTCCGGCCATCCTGATTTAGGTTTTCAGTGATTTTCCTAAATCACTCCAGGCAAATGCTGGGATGGTTCCTTTGAAAGGGCACGACCGACTTCCTTCCCCGTCCGATGACCTTGCTGTTTGGTCTCTTCCCCCCAAACAATCCAATCCAAATCCTATCCACCCAGAAATGGCAATAACTATTACAAGGCGAATAACGGTAATCGCAGTGAGTATTGGAGGAGAAACAGGCCGACAAATTACCAACAACGAAATCCGTGTCACCAAGTCGAACTAAAACAGGAAGGAATGAAAGAAGATGTGAAGATAAGGCCACCAAACCCCAATAAACATTCGAACTGACGAGAGTGCGCCCAAGTCAAGGAGAACAGCGCACCTACCCAAGAAAGCAGCAGCAACGTAATGAGAGAAATAAACACTGTATCACAAGAAGTGAAAGATGAAGGAACAGAACTGCAGGGACCGAAAGAAGTCAGGATACTGCAAACAGCAGATTGGACAGGGATCAGTTTGGGGGATTTCGCAAAAAACGGACTATCAGAACAAAATGAAAGAAGTATAACAGAATTCGAATTAAGAGGTAAAGTAATTAGCATTGCAGAGTTATTTAGTACTAAAACTATGGAGAGCCGATTCCAAGAGGAAACGCTCCGTCAAGAGAAAAAAAAAAAAACATTTTTTCACGACAGATGATAAATGAGGAAATAGGATCGCAGCGATCAAACAAAGGCATGGAAAGAGCACCATCATGCTGGGGAGAAATTAATTGGGAGGATACCCATGAAGAAAACGAATTACCAGAGGCAGGCACAATGGGAGAAGAGACAAGGGACGAAGTGATTAGAATTTCAGAGATATTTGAGGCTGAGACCAGGCAAAACGAACCCAGGGAGGATAATGCGCAGTCGATGGCAGTTGAAAATAAATTATAATTGGGTACAGGTTCAAATGCGTACGGTGATAGAAGTTACGGAGATATAGTAATGGCACTTGGATACGACAATTTGGCAGTTTCCACGAAGAAAGAAGAGGCAGATATACTTGAGTTGAGGGAAGACGAGGTTAAATGTGAAGAAGAAGTTGTAGAAGAGAGAGAGAGAGAGATAGTGGTCGAGGCATATCCGAGAGAAGGCTCGAATTGACAGGTAAAATTTCTGAAACGACTCACATGTGATTCAATAGAGGATGATTTCATGCAGGGAGATGAGGAAGAACAGAGCTAACCGGTCGAGATTCAACCAGTTCTGAAGATCATGGTTTCGAAAATCCCAATTAATGTAGTCATAGACAGCGGAAGCGAGCTAACTGCGATTTCAGAGAACTTACTTAACCAAGGCTACGCTAATGAAGAAATACCGTTCTTGAAAACGAAGAAGATTAAAGTGAAGGGTCCCATCAAAAAACAAGGTTAACTCTCTCGTGCCAATATCAACAGATCGAAGTCAATTTCGTTATCATACCAAAATTAATGGTGGACATGATAATAGGTGCGGATTTTGTGAAGCAAAGACGAGCTGTGATAATCATGTGGAAGGGTAGCGGCACATTTGGGAGCATTTCAGTTCTCTTTGAGGCTGGGCTGTACAGTGTCAAACATAGGTGAAAAGTCCTGAGCCTTTCAGATCTAAGGAGCGATGTTCCATCACTCAAACAAAATGATATAGACAGAACGAACCGAGCATAGAATAAGATAAGTAAATGTTCAAGACTTCATCGTGTAAGCCGTATAAATTGGTATGATGAACAATCACTTACAAGTATCAGTAAATAATATCAAAGAAGTCATCAAGTATGTTTTAGACAGTCTGAGGAAAAGATGAGACAGAGAACAGAGACGTGCCTTAAATTTGTAAATGTAGCAATTAACTTGATATGTAGAGTTTGCAAAGCTGACGATCCAGTAGCATGAGATACTAACATACTACACCACGACACTACAAATTACGATCATAAGGAGTCTCATTACCTTACGATATCAGGAACAAATTGGACCCGGATAGAGAAAATAGAGTTGTAACGGAGAGATATTACGCCGAACCATGTAAGGTATCTCTTAAGAGGCACAAATTAGGCTTGAAGTAAATTATATGAAAAGATTTTTCTACTTGACCTCCTGCAAGAAGCAATCGTCAACTGCCCTCGACAATGTGGTGGATTACAGCTGAAAATGTACACACATCAATAAAACTTTTGGATCACTTCGGTTCAGAGAGTTCCGGAACCTGTACAGAAAACTGGAAATGAGATCAACAAAATCATCATTTCCGCCCTTTTTATTGCTCATGTAAACCACACATTGCATGTTGTACCACCATACAGCGAGACATTCAGAGGTGGTGGTCCAGATTGCTGTACACACCGGTACCTCCAATTCCCAGTAGTACATCCTCCTGCATTGGTGCATGCCTGTATTCGTCGTGGCATACTATCCATACGTTTATCAAGGCACTGTCGGTCCGGATTGTTCCACTGCTCAACGGCGATTCGGCGTAGATCGCTCACTTTAGTTGGTGGGTCACGTCGTCCATAAACAGCACTTTTCAATCTAATCCACGCATGTTTGCATGTATGAAGAAAATGCTGGCCACTCTAGTCGAGCGATGTCGTTATCCTAAAGGAAGTCATTCACAAGATGTGCACGATGGGGGCGCGAATTGTCGTCCATGAAGACGAATACCTCGCCAATATGGTGCCTGTATGGTTACACTATCGGTTGGAGGATGGCATTCACGTATCATACAGCCGTTATGGTGGCTTCCATGTCCACCAGAAAAGTACGTCGTCCACACATAATGCCACCCCAAAACAGCAGGGAACCTCCACCTTGCTGTACTTGCTGGACAGTGGGTGTAAAGCGTTCAGCCTGACCTCATTGCCTCCAAACATGTCTCCTATGATTGTCTTGTTGAAGAAATATGCGACGCTCGTAAGTGAAGAGAACGTGATGCCAAACTTGAGCGGTACATTCGGCATGTTGTTGGTCCATCTGTACCGCACAGCATGGTGTCGCGGTTGCAAAGATGGAACTCACCATGGACGTCAGGAGTGAAGTTGCGCATCGTGCAGACTATTGCGCACATTTTGAGTCGTAACACGACGTCCTGTGGCTGCACGAAAAGTTTTATTCAAGATTGTGGCGTTGCTGTCAGCGTTCCTCCAAGCCATAACCCGTAGCAGTCATCCACTGCAGTAGTAGCCGTTGGGCAGCCTAAGCGAGGCATGTCATCGACAGTTCCTCTGTCTATGTATCTCCGAACAACATCGCTTTGGTTCACTCTGAGACGCCTGGACACTTCCCTTGTTTAGAGCAATTCCTAGCACAAAGTATCAATGCGGACGCGATGGAACCGCGGTATTGACTGTCTAGGCATGGTTGAACCTCAGAAAAATCTAGCCGTGTATGTCCTTACTGGTAGAATGACTAGAACTGTTTGGCTGTCGGGCCCCTACCGTCTGCTAGACTCTGCTCTTGCAGGGTTGTTTATATCTTTGGGCGGGTTTAGTGATATCTCCGAACAGTGTCTGAGTCTGTGATATAATATCTACAATCAACGTCTATCTTCAAGAGTTCTGGGAGCCAGGTTGATGCAAAACTTTTTTTGATGTGTGTGTATTGGACGTGAATGGTCGAAATCAACGATTTTCTATGATGTGGAGATTACGGTAAGGGCACAATAAGGATGGTGATTTATAACCAAGGCAACCCATGTATCTAACTGCGGTAGCAACCTTACCGTGATAAAGAAAATAGATGGAGTGTGGATGAGCAACTCAAGATCGACATTGCGGCCAGGACTTGCGAAAATTCACTTTCGACTGATACTCAATTTGGAATGACAGCAGGGAACGACGGGCCACAACAAAAAAGTAAAACAGCAACCAGTGCGCGAACAAAAAGCAAAACGACTCACCGAAACCCCAGCTTGGCTGAGGCACAATACGGAAAAAAAATGACGTTCAAACTCGCACTGTCGCTACCCGACTACGATATTATATTGAACAACAGAGCTCAAGGAAAATCAGTCGATCAACGCCGAACAACATGTCTTAATCAACTATTGAAACACTAACGAATGTAAAACTTCAAAGCAACTATTAGTCAATAATTTCCTATATCCTGCCCAGAGAAGAGACAAGGTTCAAGTCGAAGGGAAGGTGCTTGGAAGAACAGCAGATGAAGAGTCACAAGACTAATGTTGAAAAGAGAAGATGGCCCAAAATATTTCGAGATCCACTTTTTCCAATACCCATCCTATTGTAAACTAGTTGTCTGCGAAGTGCTACAAAAACAAATAACTTTAGCAATGTTTTGAGAAGGAAAATAAATGTTTTTAAAGCCAATACTCCACGAGACTCCGCACTTAAAGGTCTACGTTATTATGAGGACCACACAAAACTACGGCAACACCATGTTGCAAAATTCGATGAAGAACGCTGCTGCCCACTCGAAGGTTGCCGACAACATATCGCACAAGTCGATCAGTTTCAT
Organism: Schistocerca nitens; assembly: GCF_023898315.1. Taxonomy (NCBI): domain Eukaryota; kingdom Metazoa; phylum Arthropoda; class Insecta; order Orthoptera; family Acrididae; genus Schistocerca; species Schistocerca nitens. The sequence continues at coordinate 672,898,987 of NC_064618.1, forward strand.
GCAACGGCATTTGTTGCCAACCTCACGCAAAAACATTCTTAGACGTCGTGTGAAAATAGGGCTCGAAATCAGGTAAAAATCTGTGTCAGACAGTGAAAAAACTGCAAAAAACACAACAATTAGTATAGGACTACAGTGTACTCATATCGATTTGATACAATTTACATTTTTCTATATAACAAGTGTAAGCATCTGATAAGAACTGTATAACAGTCTTCTCGTAATCTTTGTTTCATAAGCAAATCAGCAGAAATTAATTAATGTTTAATGTTTTATGTAATTCTGCAGCCTTCCGTGGCCGTTGTCACTGTAGTTTAAATCTTCTGTGTTATTAGGCCTCGTCATATTTCTACTGAAATTATCTCCTGTTTTAGAATACTGTTCAGCAGTGTGGGATCCTTATGAGGTAGGACTGACGGAGTACATCGAAAAAGTTCAAAGAAAGGCAGCACGTTTTCCATTATCGCGAAATATGGGAGAGAGTGTCACAGAAATGATACAGCATTTGGGCTGGAAATCATTAAAAGAGAGACGTTTTTCGTTGCGACGGATTCTTCTCACGAAATTCCAATCACCAACTTTCTCCTCCAAATGCGAAAATATTTTGTTGACACCGACCTACATAGGGCGGAACGGTCACTACGATAAAATAAAGGAAATCAGAGCTCGTACGGAAAGATATAGGTGTTCATTCTTTCCGCGCGCTATACGATACTGGAATAATAGAGAATTGTGAAGGTAGTTCGAAGAACCCTCTGCCAGGCAGTTAAATGTGATTTGCAGAGAATCCATGTAGATGTAGATGTAAATGTAGATTCGATGTAGACTTTTCGATCCCTCTGCTGGGATCTTCCTCAGGATCTTCTGGTGCCCACTACTTCTAGAACACTGTCAGAGACGAGTTTCGCGTCCTCTTATAAAGGGGAGTTTTCTCGCGTTCGTGCTTGAGAAGTGATAGTATTCGTTAAAATTCATATGGCTACCATTGGTGGGCCATAGTCATAGCTAATATTCCCGCTCTGATGCAGAAGAAGGGGCGTTGTTGGCTAATCTCCTATGGATATCATTGGCGGCCCAGCATCACTGGATAGAAAGGCACTATTCCACACTTACACTGGAGAAGGAATATTGGTTGAAATTCCTGCTAGCGCTATTGGTTGGTCGTCATCAGTGGCTAGATTCGAAACGAACAGAGCAAGAGAGGGGGAATGTTCACCCAAACTACCGGGTGATCAAAAGTCAGTATAAATTTGAAAACTGAATAAATCACGGAAAAATGTAGATAGGTACAAATTGACACAAATGCTGGGAATGACATGGGATTTTATTAGAACCAAAAAAATACAAAAGTTCAAAAAATGTCCGACAGATGGCGCTTCATGTGATCAGAATAGCAATAATTAGCATGACAAAGTAAGAAAAAACAAAGATGATGTTCATACAGGAAATGCTCAATATGTCCACCATCATTCCTCAACAATAGCTGTAGTCGAGGAATAATGTTGTGAATAGCACTGTAAAGCATGTCCGGAGTTATGGTGAAGCATTGGCGTCGGATGTTGTCTCTCAGCATCCCTAGAGATGTCGGTCGATCACGATACACTTGCGACTTGAGGTAACCCCAAAGCCAATAATCGCACGGACTGAGGTCTGGGGACCTGGGAGGCCAAGCATGACGAAAGTGGAGGCTGAGCACACGATAGTCACCAAACGACGAGCACAAGAGATCTTTCACACGTCTAGCAATATGGAGCGGAGCGCCATCCTGCATAAACATCGTACGTTCCAGCAGGTGTTTATCAGCCGGGGTGATGCAATTCTGTAACATATCGGCGTACCTTTCACCCGTCACGGTGGCTGTTACAAAACCAGAATCACGTATTTCCTCGAAGAAAAACGGTAGATGTGGTACATCCAAACCCACACCATGACTTTCTCGGCGTGCAATGGAGTTTCCACGACAGTTCTTGGAATTTCGGTAGCCCAAATTCTGCAGTTGTGGGCGTTGACAGACCCTCGGAGCGTGAAATGAGCTTCGTCGGTCCACAACACGTTACTCAACCAATCGTCATCTTCCGCCATCTTTTGAAACGCCCACTCCGCAGATGCCTTCCGCTTCACTAAGTCGCCAGGTAACAGTTCATGGTGTGGATGGATTTTGTACGGACAGCAACGGAGGGTACGCCTAAGTGCCAACCAAACACTAGAGTATGGAATGCCGGTGCGACGTGCGACTGCACGAACGCTGACTTCACCGTGCATAGACGAACCCGCTACAGTCTCCACTTCTTCCCGAACTGTCTCAGCAGCATTACGCCTTGTGCTCGTTCGGCCCCTACGAGGTCTATCGTCTAAACAACCCGTGGCTTCGAACTTCGAAATCATTCTTGCCACAGTTGCATTTGTCAACGGACCTTTACCCGTCGAATCCCCTTCCTATGGCGATAAGATCGTAACGCTGAACTAGCACATTCCCCATTCTGATAATACAGCTTCACTAAAAGCGCCTTTTCAAGTAACGTCAACATGCTGCGACTGCTGGCGCATCTGATTCTCTCTCTCCTTATAGCTCCTTTTATACACGATTGTCATGCGCAGTCACTGACGTTTTGCTGTCCAGCGCCATCTGTCGGACATGTTGTGAACTTTTTTTTTCATTCCAAGCATGTGTGTCAATTTTTACCTCTCTATCTACATATTCCGTGGTTCATTAAGTTTTCAAATTTATACTGACTTTTTGATCAACCGTTATTATTGTCCACCCAGGTGACTTGCAGCGCTTTGTTTATGTCACTCGCACACCACGGCGGGGTATTCACTTCCTTGATGGAGGGGAGCCACGATGCCGGAAGCCTATAGCCGTCCTCCCTACTGAAATTAGATGCATTCTTAGAAATCTGAACCGTTTTCGGACATTTCTTGTATTAGTGTTTGTTTCCTTTAGCAGCACAATTACGTTATTAAAATCTATGTCTGAGCCGCAGTTCAAAATGGTTCAAATGGCTCTGAGTACTGTGGAACTTAACATCTGTGGTCATCAGTCCCCTAGAACTTAGAACTACTTTAACCTAAATAACCTAAGGACATCACACACATCCATGCCCGAGGCAGGATTCGAACCTGCGACCGTAGCGGTCACGCGGTTCCAGACTGTAGCGCCCAGAACCGCTCGGTCACTACAGCTGGCTGAGCCACAGTTCTCATGATGTTCCGCTACTGCCGATTTTGCGCTTTGTTTTAGCCATATGTGCCGTTCGTGTTCCTTAATGCGTTCCTTAACAGTTCTTCCCGTTTCGCCTATATACACTTTGCCGCAGCCACACGTCACTTGGTAGACGCCTGTATTGTGGAGGCAATCAGGTGAATCCGTTTTCCGCCCGAAAATATCTTTTATTTTAATTAAAGAAAAATGACTGAATACCATTTTTCTTCAGAATTCTGCTTATGTGGTTAGTACCCCAGAAATGAATGGTATCCTAACGAGTGAGATACTTTTGAAGTAAATTTTGAGCAACAGGCATTAACTAGTGCTCCTTTGAAGCCTTCTTGCTGGCTCCGCTATGTGGACGATACATTTGTTATATGGCCACACAGCGAAGCAGAAATTCATGCGTTGCACAATTTCTTGAATGGAATGACAAAATGAAATTTATCTTGGAGGTTGAGAATGAAGTCGGTCTCCCGTTCCCAGATGTGTTGGTATACAGAAGATCTGATAACGCTCTAGGACACAGAGTGGTCAGGAAGCTGACTAACAAAAACAGGCATTTAGACGCCACTTCGCACCACCAGACAGCCCAGAGGTAAGCAGTGCTCAACACTCTGTCTTCACGTGCCTTCCTTATAAGCGATGACGACAACTTGAATCTTTTAAAGAGGACATTGAAGACAAATGGGTATGACAGTTATTCAATCGACAGGGCTTTTAGGCGGAAAATTTATAGCGCTAATAAGAATGACGAGGTTGAAAAATGAAAAAAAAAAATGAAATGGCTCTGAGCACTATGGGACTCAACTGCTGTGGTCATAAGTCCCCTAGAACTTAGAACTACTTAAACCTAACTAACCTAAGGACATCACACACATCCATGCCCGAGGCAGGATTCGAACCTGCGACCGTAGCGGTCGTGCGGTTCCAGACTGTAGCGCCTTTAACCGCTCGGCCACTCCGGCCGGCTAGAATGACGAGGAACCGCCTTCTCATTCCGTTAGGTTACCGTTCGTTTTTGGAGTCACTTACCACATAAGCAGAATTCTGAAGAAGAATGGTATTCAGACATTTTTCTTTAGTCAAAATAAAAGACTTTTTTCCGGCGGAAAACAGATGCACCTGATTGCCTCCACAATGGAGTCGTCTATCAAGTGACACGTGGCTGCGGCAAAGTGTATATAGGCGAAATGGGAAGAACTGTTAAAGAACGCATTAAGGAACACGAACGGCACATGTGGCTAAAACAAAGCGCAAAATCGGCAGTAGCGGAACATCATGAGAACTGTGGCTCAGACATAGATTTTAATAACGTATGTGTGCTGTCTAAGGAAACAAACATTTATACAAGAAATGTCCGAAAACGGTTGAGATTTCTAAGAATGCATCTAATTTCAATAGAGAGAACGGCTATAGGCTTCCGGCATCGTGGCTCCCCTCCATCAAGGAAGTGAATACGCGGCCGCGGTGTGCTAGTGACATGAACAAATCGCTGCAAGTCACCTCGGCGGACAATAATATTTTGGGTACACATTCCCCCTCTCTTGCTCTGTCCGTTTCGATTCTCGCCACTGATGACGACCAACCAATAGCGGTAGCAGTAATTTCAACCAATACCCCTTCGCCAGTGTAAGTGTAGAGTAGTGCCTTTCTATCCAATGACGATGGGCCGCCAATGATATCCACAGGAGATTAGCCAACAACGCCCCTTCTTCTGCATCAGAGCGGGAATATTAGCCTATGACTATGGCCCACCAATGGAAGCCATATGAATTTTAACCAATACTATCACTTCTCAAGCACAGAAGCGAGAAAACTCCCATTTTAAGAGGATTCGGCACTTGTCTCTGACAGTGTTCTAGCAGTAGTGGACACCAGAAGATCCTGAGGAAGATCACAATAGAGGGGTGAAACGTCGATCATTTCAGTAGAAATATGATGCGGCCTAATAACCCAGAAGATGTTAACTACAATGTTTAGTGTTCTTATAACGTACATAGGAGTAATATGTTAAAAAGGAAACCTGTTCATGTATATTGTGTCTTAAAGATAACATTTTTATTAAGTTAATTTACTGTCAATGAGCATAATATTTTAAAATTATATTTATGCATAATAATCAATGAACATTTCTAAAAAACCACATTGTCTGTCACAGAATATTTTCAAAATAATGTACCTGTATGAATATTGTTTACGACTACACTATGTTTGAATTGGCTTAAATCAGTAATAGATACCTTTAAAATTTTGACATGACGAGGATTTGCTAAAGAATTATTTTGATGCTAACATTAGTTGTTAAGATCATAATTTTGGAAACCAACCAGCAGAATGTAAACACTGTATTTTTGGATTATGTAAAAGTTATTTAATTTTTTAAGCTGATTTAAATAGTTAGTGGCTGATAAAATAATATTATATGATCGATGTCAGAGGCTCCTCATCTTCGATATAAAATCAAAAATACACACAAGTCATTGAAGTAAGTAAATAAAAATGAAATTGATATTAGTATAAAAATTCATAGTCTTACCGTAAGGGAGACAATTAAATCAGTAAGAAAGTTAACTATTTTAAAAATTAAAGTATACAAACAAATAGATATAAATAGAATAAGGACTAGACGAAGTGGTTGAGCAGTATTCAATGTTTGAGGAAAAGTATAATTTTTGACTGACTTAGAAAACGTCTCAACCATTGTCTAACTTCAGTATAAAAATTATCAGGAAAGGTGGTGATATGCAAGGTGTCAAACAAATAACATACCTTACATTCAATTCCTGAAACAATTCTGGCTAACACAATATGTCACACGACATAGGTGAAAATGTACGAATTTTACTGATAGACAAACCAAAGCGAATAAAGAAACTGACATTCGTGAATATGAACCACTAAAACTCACACTAGTAGTTGCATGCAAGTAATTTCCCTGACCCCAGCTACAAGACGCAATTCTGAGGGAAAGGAGAATTTTACGATGGCACGCCATTTCACGTGGCTGAAATCCTCGCCACTGGACACTAAGGGCACACTACGAGACGCCGTAGCCACTGCGTAGGCCACCGGCAAAAGCCGCCATAGTCGATGCCCGTAACGACAACCCCTCGGTAAGCCGTTCTGCAGGGACTCAGCCGGAGATTATAGAATGTTCGGAGAAAACCAACTGAAAACATTGGTGTCTCACTGTAGCCACCTGCATTAAAACTCGCATGAAAGACAAAGCTCGGTATCAAGTAGCAGATGTTAAACTATGCCCTACGAAATAAATAACCCCTGTGATAGGCTATAACCATCTAGTAGGTGGAGGTATAACGAGTACAAACATCGTGATTGTTCAGAAAGAAAACGCTTGGCCACCAGCTTCGATATAGCAAATTGCAGACAGAGTAATTGTCTTCTTCTCTTGCAGAAGGTAGTCGAGTGTTTGAGTAAGGTGACTCGCACCATGCTGAGACGATTACGACAGTCATTAATTTATGTGAACACTTTTCACATGCTAGTCTTAACTTGTAAGGAGTTAAATTGCAAAGTCTCCTAGTATGGAGAACCACCCCAAGCAATGACAGTTAACGCTTTCGAGCGATTTGAGGGAAATGCCATTAACCCTATTCCAGCCAAATAGCGTGCACCATGCCAATTTACTTAGCTAGAGAACAAATAGGACTCTCGGCTTCACCGAAGACGAAGGAAATGTATCAGGCAGATGTTTAACATTTGAGAGAGATTTAGAATGGATTCTCAGATTCACAGCTCGCGCTGTCAGCCGCCACTGCCACTGCCGAAACAACGTAATCACACATGATAGCACTACTGCAGCAAGTGATATTCAGTTGGCACTCAGAACTGCGATCGTCTCCATCTCCCCTATGCTTTGTACATTCAACCATGACGTGTAGTTAAACAGATCCATGATTGCCGGGCTTAATTGAAGGAGAAACGCGAGATGTATGATCTAACGAAAATATTTGGTCAGCCACTGTAGAGTTGTGACTTTTTTAATTGTGAACTTATTTTTTATTGTTCTTTACCGACCCCCATACAATTTTGGGTCTTTTCATTTTGCATTTTAGCGTAACTGATATCTATGGCCCCAAATGTATGTAATTTGTTTGTATTTTTTTTCACCCTGCGGGCTTTCAAATAAAAAATGATAAATGAGGTGGTGGTGTGGCCCTCAGCTACGTATCCTCCGACTCAGAGTTGAAATATTACAAGTTTTGGCTGGTTTCGCTGTCTAGGGGCTGGGATATGTAGTTGCCACATTACAAGCCATATACTGCTGAGTGTACAGTATACAATATGAATATACACATGAATCAAATAGTCAAATGTTCCTACCACTCGGCAATTGCGAATTTTGAATTTTATATAGTAATTTATAAATGAAAGATTGCAATTAAATAAATTCTGCTGATAATATTTTCAAATAATGAGTACGATAGCAGAAGTACCTTTAAGAATGCCCTTTATTACTGTAAGACACTTATTGTTGTCGATGGTGCAGCAATTAAATAAAATATAAGTTGAATAACAGAGAAACAATAGATTCCTACTTCACGTAATTATTTATGAACAACAACATTGCTCGTGAGGTATTCACTTCCAAACGCGTACTAAGTCTTCACTGCAGAAGCCACGGAAATCTCACAATTGCACAAGTCGGCACTACAAAATATTTCTATCTACCACAACCACATGCAAACTGCTCCACTCTCCAAGTCCTTCCCATGACTGTGCGTCCGTCGTACAGTGCCGTCTGGGACTCTCTCCTATGTCCTCTCCCATCCTCCAGAATTCCCCGTGTCCTCTTTGGAAACCATCGCTGTGATTGGCTAGAGCGTTCCCGCCCTGTCTCAAATCCAATGTACATTTACAAAGATAACGAAACACTTTCGAAATAGTGGATTTACATTTAATTAACATGAAATTAAATAAATATTCCTACGGCTGGACCATAAACACGCTCTAATACACATTGTTAAATACATAAACAAATTAAATACACATATATCAAAGGAATAGCAAGCATAAGTAGGCCAGTAGCGTAACGTCTCTGCTTTCTAAAACACAGTAAATAACTAACCAATCTTTTCATGAATAGCATATGTCGGATATAAACAACGACGTAAACGAATAAATATATTTATAAGCATGCAAATGGTTCAAATGGCTCTGAGCACTATGGGACTTAACATCTGTGGTCATCAGTCCCCTAGAACTTAGAACTACTTAAACCCAACTAACCTAAGGACATCACACACATCCATGCCCGAGGCAGGATTCGAACCTGAGACCGTAGCAGTCGCGCGGTTCCGGACCGAGCGCCTAGAACCGCTAGACCACCACGGCCGGCGCAATCGATAGTAATCGGCCACTTTGACCTCCAATAACTCATGTACTATTCAGGTTACATGTCTGTAATTTAAACTAATTTAGGTTTACACCAATGGCTTTCTAAAGACACGTCGATCGACGAAGTCGGCTGAACCATTTAGATTTTGTAAATTTGTACCTGGGTGTTACTTGTATAATTTACAGTCAGATACTAAACTTTAAGCTAATAAAGATGTTGAAAATCTGATTACACCATCAGAGTCGTGATTCAATTAATGGTAATGTGCATTTTTCTTTTTGAGGTATCATGATTCATTCGTATGGCTACTATTAATTTCTATACGAACTGCGAAATGTCTGCCACGGTGGTTTCACAAAGTCCGCCATCTTTGGTATTTTCGGCATAAAAGTCCCTTTTATCGACACAGCATTACCATGGAATTCCCAGCCACACGCTCAGGCTGGACCCCTATTGCTTCGACCAACATCCGGCACCACGTGGTCGGCCTGCCAAGCGGCCCGCACCCACCGAGCGGCCCGTGCGGCCACGCCAACTGCGAACTAAGAATATTTTCGGGCCGCCACAACTCGCCCTTTACCTCACAATCCCCATACACGGTCATAAACCATCTTACCATTAAAGAATCTTATAATAGTTGAGAATTTCGCTTCCCACTTGTGAAAACCCTGTATCAAAGTTTTACCATCCTATACATAAGTTTGCCACGCGGGGTTAGTCGGGCGGTCTTGGGCGCTGCAATCATGGACTGTGCAGCTGGTTCTGGCGGAGGTTCGAGTCCTCTCTCGGACATGGGTGTGTGTTTTTCCCCATAGGAATGTAGGTTAAGTAGTGTGTAAGCTTAGGGACTGATGACCTTAGCAGTTAAGTCCCGTAAGATTTCACAAGCATTTGAATATTTTTTTGTTGGACGTAAGTTTGCTAACATTATTATGGCATGAAGTCATACTTAGAGTAAAAATAATCTAAGGTTTTCATTTTATGCCTGAAACTGTACACTAATTTCTGTTAGCAATAACATTTCCTTTACAGCGAGCGCATTGGAACTGACATTGAGATCATTGTCTGAGTGCGTCACTGTCTCTACTGATGCACTCTTCTGAACTCTGTATGCATTTATTGGTATTTTCCTACCTTATAGGCCATAGGTTCAACACCAGATTCCTAAACCACTCACGGAACGTCCTTTTGCAACTGTTGTAGGAAGTAGATCAGAACCAGTTTGACGCATGTCAGAAGACACTTCCTGATGCACTTGGGAAAGTTAAGGAGTCAGGATACGTCGATTAGTCTATTACTGCTGGATATAATAAATCAAATAAGTAGAAATAATATACAAATTAAGAAAGAGATGATTTAAGTATATATGGAGATTATATAATAAGCAAAACCCAAATTTGAATAATGGAGAAGATAAATAAGTTCAGTACACCTACCTGTATGTCTGAAATCAGGTTCCAGAAATAGGATGTGGAGTTGCTTGTGATCATGTTGTAGATATACTTGTTAGTACATCTAAAAATGATGGCATTGGCAAAAATTTGGTGGTTTACAGGACATTAGACTCTACTGCAAATATTGTGTGTGGCTGTGTGTCTGGTAATAACTGATGTGATTTATTAGAAGAGTTTAAGTTGGGTTAAGAAATAGGAGCTGTCGGCTTCCAAGGCTTAAGCCTCGAGGATCAAAGCGCTTGCTATTTTTCTAAAGTCATTCCAAACAGCTTTACTGCCCACCCTGAATAGCCAAAGGAATATTAAGTTCGTAGTCATTCATCAAGACAAAGACACGTTGCAGTAAGCAATGATAAATTTAAACCGATTTTCCAAGGTCCATCATTTTTCTCGTGTGTTTAAAGACAGGTGTTGGTCACATAATACACAGATCAAACTCATACTTGAATTATTTGGACGACAAAAGTACAATGATAGTTGGGGTGTGTAAAGAAATCTTATTGATCACCACCTTAGGCTTTGTATCTGGATGAACCTGTAAATGAATTGCACTTGATATAAGTATTGATAGCTAGATTGCCTAACAAAGTGAGAGACAGGTTAGTTGGTGAAAGATAGTCACAAACTCATACATTCTTAGACTTATTAGATCAACTAGGTAACGTAAATAAAGCAAAAGACATGCTAGAAAGCAAAAGACAAGCTAGAAAGTGAAACGTCAGATTGGTGTTGTGTTAATGGTAAGCAAATAGAATTAAATAATAGTAATAGGAGATTCCACAGGGATAACCGGAATATCGAAAGGACAATGTGAACTATAATAAACCCAAAGGTAATAGATGTATCAGTAGGATACAAGGAACCGTTTGAAAAAGGAACGAGTCGAAAAGGCATAATAATAACAGAAGCTGTAATCATAATAGTAACCGAGTGCAATAAAAGGAGCAGGTAGGTAAAACTAATAGTGGAATAATTCAAAACCTGAATGGAGTACAAACAGAGATTGTCAATGATAATAATCAGGATATTACTATGCCTAGTTGTTGACACTGTAACAGTTCAGGTGTTTAAGGAATTGTTTTAACTGATAAAAAAACGAAAAATGTGGAAGAGGTGGTTCTGCTAACGTTTCCTATTACGTGTATGATGTTGCAAAAATATACGTTGGTGGTAGCTGGCATTACTTTCAAGTACATATTGGTGCAAACATGTGGGCTAAACGAGGTGTAGTGTTACATCTCTTATGTGGAAAGACGAGAATAAATACTGACGATCGACAGCTCTGGCTTAAGCTGAACAAAAATGATGTAACAAATGATCACGAGAAGAATTTCAGCAGCAGGAACATTAAACTAGATAAAGGTATAGAAGTAAAGGAGGAAGAAAGTTTAACGGAAAGGGTAGTAATAGTATTACTGTCGAAATAATTGGGAATACTAGTCGAGGAAATATGTTCAGAGTCATTTGGTTTATTCAGGGGTACGACTGTAAGTGAAAAATAAGATAGCACATACCATATTTCACGTCACCATATCACAAGAAGCAGTTAAATTTAAATAAACAGGATGCTCAGCTGCGGTATATTACATACATGAAAAAAATGTTTGTATCACCTCGTTCCAAAGAGTTCTGTAGCCAGTACAGAATATTGGCATAGAGATCAACATACACACCATTTCCGCCATTTTTATTGCATTTTATTGCATTTTGTACCACCATACAGCGAGAACGTCAGAGGTGCTGATCCAGATTGGTGTACACACATGTACCTCCAATACCCACTAGCACGTCCTCTTGCGCTGATGCATGCCTGTATTCGTTGTGGCATACCGCCCACAAGCTCATAAAGGCACTGTTGGTCCAGATTGCTACTTCGTGCCACTATTCAACGGAAATTCGGCGTAGATCCCTCACAGTGGTTGGTAGGTCAGGTCATCCATAAACAGCACCTTTCAATCAATCCCAGGCATGTTCGGTAGGGTTCATGTCCGGAGAACATGCTAGTCACTCTAGTCGAGTGATGCCGTTATCCTGAAGAAAGTCTTCACAAGATTCGGACGATGGGGGCGCGAATTGTCGTCCATGAAGATGAATGCCTGGCCAATAAGCTACCGACATGGTTGCACTATCGGTCGGAGGATGGCATTCACGTATCTTACAGCCGTTACGGCGCCTTCCATGACAACCTGCGGCGAACGTCGGCCACACATAATGCCATTCCAATGCAGCAGGAAATCTCCACCTTGCTGCACTCACTGGACAGTGTGTCTAAGGGGTTCAGCTTGATCGGGTTGCCTTCAAACACGTCTCCGACGATTGTCTTGTTGAAGGCATATAAGACACTCATCGATGAAGAGAACGTTATGTTAATCCTGAGCGGCCTATTCGGCATATTGTTGAGACCATCTCTACCGCGTTGCATGGTGTCGCGGTTGTAAAGATGGACCTCGCCATGGACGTCAGAAGTGAAGTCGCGCATCAGACTATTGGGCACATTTTGAGTCATAACACGACGTCCTGTGCCTATACGAAAAGCATTATTCAACATAGTGAGTGGCCTTGCTGTTACGGTTTCTCCGAGCCATAATCCGTAGGTAGCGGTCATCCGCTGCGGTAGTAGCCCATGGGCGGCCTGAGCGAGGCATGTCATCGACAGTTCTTGCTTGTCTCTCTGTATCTTCTCCATGTCCGAACAACATCGCTTTGGTTCAGTCCGAGACGCCTTGTTGAGAGCCATTCCTGGCACTAAGTAACAATGCGGACACGATCGAACCGTGGTATGGTTGAACTACATGCGAATCGAACCGTGTACCTTCTTCCTGGTGGAACGACTGGAACTGATCGTCTGTCGGAACCCTCCGTCTAATAGATGATGCTCATGCATGGTTATTTACATCTTTGGGCGGGTTTAGTGACACCTCTGAAGTCAAAGGAACTGTGTCTGTGATACAATAACCACAGTCAACGTCTATATTCAGGAGTTCTGGGAACCAGAGTGATGCAAAACTTCTTTTAATGTGTGTAGAAAGATCTAATAATCCATATAATTGTCCCACTGTTGCTGTCAATAAACCCAGTGGAGAATTTATATTGAACTTGTACGATAGCACCGTGAATAAAATAATAGAAACTGAGTGAGGAAGCCTGTTTCCACTTGTAGGAATGTTGGTTCATTGCCATCATGCGAAATACTCAGACTTAATCGGTTTGACGGCTAGCTGCTAGCAGATCACCCTCGCAGAGGAATCTAGGAAATATATCACCTTCTTGTTTAGTGGTAGATCTTTGCCATTAGACCTGAACGTTTCTGTAGCGGAATTGTGCTTTTGGTTTAGCTCTAGTGGATGATTTGTTACAGAAGAATTTTCATATGTGGACAGTATATTAATGGCTTAAAAACATGGGGGTGAACATATTAAATTCTATTAAGTATTACAAAGATTAACTAAGAAAGGAGTAAGTGTTAGGTATCTGAAGTCTCGTTCCGGATGCAGTAAAATTAATTCTTGGATCACGTGGTATGTCATCAAGGTGTTCGTCCTGATACCAAGATGTTAAAACCTATAAAAGATGTCCTGCCACCTAGAAACGAGTAAAATCTTAAATCTTTCTTTCGTCTTGTGGGATTTTAAATATAATATAATTCAAGGTATGAATTGTGTATCCATATCGTATGCTGCGTTGCCTGAGACACTGGTGAGCTCCCTCTGCCCGATATGTTGTTCGTAGTGACGTGTGATTAAGCTTTCTCGGACTGGTTGTTATAGTATCGAGTTCGGCACTAGTGGTGCGAATGTAATACTTGAGATCAGAGCTGTGTTTATGACATACCCTTGTGTATTAAAGTACCTTTATATTCTGAAGCTTGTAAAACGTGTCGCTTTAGGGAGATTATGAGGTGCCGAGTGAGTACCGCCAAGCGCTTTGCTAAATTATATTGTGTGTATTAATACCACATGCTTTCTCTTGTTGAATTATGTCATCTGTCATTTACATCTGGTGTGTCTGGGTATGCCTAACGCGTTACCATTTTGTACTACGGGGCATTGAGTACTGTCAACTCTGATAGACCAGAACAGGTGCTCAGGTCGTATAGGTAAATTAGTATTCTATAAATGGTGTTTTTCTGTTTAAATTCACTTAAAGTTATGCTCATCAGTGTGAGTTGTAAGTCTCCGGTTTCTTTGAATGTGTATACCGGTGATTCATATTCAATTGTGAACCATTTAAATTAAGTGTCTTTATTAGGTTTCCTGCTTGCTTTTTAGCTGACATTGAAAGTTTAAGATTTTTACCCTTCTCTGTAATTAGAAGTTGAGGCGTTGCACCTTCCATCAGGCTTATAAAAGAAAGCGATGGAAGCGAGCAGATATACCCAGTTCGTCAATGTCATCGCATGACAGAGGTGCTCTGATCCAGTAGCTAGCAGGAAGTAGGTAGGACTTTGACCGAAAGGGGTCAGTTTCTTACGGACTATGAAATTATTAACTAGTTAAAACGTATTTTGGAAATAAAACTTTAGTTATTGTGATTCATCAATTATTGCTAATTTGTTTATTGGTGTGAGTAGAAAGTAAGGTAATACATTAATATTACTATATCCATTAACAGAGTTTACGTTAGCGTGAGAACTGTATACAGATACAGTGAATCACACTCAGGAAAAATTGTGAAGTGCAATTAGCCAGTTTACCGGCCTGGGGAAACAAGAAACATTTCACGATGATTCTGTTATTTAAAGAGGGAGTTACCTTATAATTGTGGATATTCTAAATTTGTTAGTTTCGTAAACTGTTCATGAAAGCTATTAGGCTGTGATTAGTCAACGGTAAAAGACGTGGTACTGCACTGTTTAATACTAATATCGGATTGGCTATGATGTGCATCAGCCATCAGAGGGCAATACATACGCGCGTATTTTGTGGGCTAAAGGATTGCTTTGTGAAACGTAGAGGTTGAGTAAAGAGTTCAGCCATCATTCGGATGTGGATATAAGGAGCTCTGAATAGATGTGATAATTTTTGCACATTAATGATTAAAACGAACACATGACATTCCGATTTTAATATGCACACTGTGACTTCGCAATAACCAAAATCAGCTTGGCATTACAGACGTGAGTGCAGACTGAACATTCGTAGTCGGCAAATTGTGCAATGTTTGAGGGAGCATTCTGTCACAGGTAATCCGTTTTGTAATCTCTTCTGGTATTAGGATTGGTTTGATACGTTAAGCCGGCTAATATGAGTGACACTGTGCTTGAGTGTTGAAATAAGAACTTATGATTAGCACAGTATTGGCAGTGTCTTTGTATCAAACAGTTTCCCATACATCTAAGTTTTCAATCATAAACTACCTTCAGTTACTCGCTCAGTCAACCTGACACTGAAAAATATTTGTTGCACACGTTGGTTTCGTGTAATGCTACTGTTTCCCATACAGCTTTTCCAGTAGAAGAACATCATTCTTTTTTAACAAGGAGGCATGTGTAAAGAACTGCAGAAGAAGAAACTCACAAAGACGAGTGGACACTTTCTGTAGGACGAGCAAGATTAACCACGTCGTTACAGTTGGTCCTGAATGCAGATAGCTGCCTCAGTGCTGTCCTGAAGGCTTTAATCTTAAAAACTTGCTGGCTCACCAGTGCAGTCATCTCAGCTGACATATGAGAATCTGTTGTGGATATTTGATTCTGTTTGTTGCCTTTTCCCGTGTGTTGAAAGCTGACATTTGGGAAAATTGCTTTCTTCCCATTCTGTCTAAGCAGAACTGTCTGTTACATTGCGTATGCTTTTTTAAACATATTTGCAATTTGAACAAGAGCAATAATTTTCTCCCTACCAAATTGTTTTAACTGCGATCTCTAGTGTAGTTCTGAATACAAATTTTTATTTATTTAAATTATTTATTTAAAAATAATAATAACCTTCTTTAATTGTATTTAACTGTTCGTGTGAGGAACATCATTAATGAACACATAAAGTACAGTTTCTGAAGTTGTAATAAAACTTCTCGCGCCTCTCAGTGGATGTCAGGCGGCAATAATTCCGTCTACAGGACCTCTGCTCGAGTATTGTCTATTATCTGCGCAACACAAAATAAATAATAATTTGTTTAGCTGTGGTTCAAATACTGTATCAGTTCTCTTTTATCCTCTGCCTCTGTCTAAGAATACGAGCTGTTGTAGAAAGTTCTTGTTTGAACAACATTATTAAGGTAACAGAAGATTCAGGATTTTTTCAAACAGTCCAGGTGGTGAAAAGTGGAAGACAAAGCAGGAGTCACCAACACCAAAGAATAAGAAGTGCACGATTGCATCGTCAAATGAAGATCAGAATATAGACTGTAACCAAACTGAAACAACGTCCAAAGCAGGATAGCTGTTTTCAATGACATTCTTCATTTTACAAATAGGTTATATATGAATTAGAAAAAAGGTGAACAGGATAATTGCGTCGATACATGAAAGTGAACTTGCCTAAAAGACGCTGATGTGCGGAAGATGATATAAGTAAACAAAGATCTGCGTCAAACTCATACTCTATAGGAGAAGAAGATCGCCGAGAGTTTTTTATATAAGTGTCAGCATTCAGAAAAGTGACAGTTAAGTCCGATTTTATTCATAGCTCAAAAAAAAGGTTATAGAATGTAAACCATTGTCTGGAAAGGTCGTACTAATTTCATATGAATATTTCTGGGAGTGTCCGGAGACAAACTATGGCGTATTGCTTGAGGATGTACTAAGGCGAATCTAGGTGGACGAATGCAGGAATTAGATAAAAAGTAGAAGCAGTTCATTAAAATAGTATTCTTAAATATAAATGCAGATCTTCTCATTACCGCCGAAATAAAGTTAAACGGTCCTATGTTCCATAAGAGTCAAATCTTGAAAAAATGCATGGTAGGTACAATGCTTCTCGAGTTAAATGAGGATTGTAGAGCTGCTCTGTTTTAAACTATAAAAAAGTATTATACAAATGTTTCAACCTGGGCTTTATATTTTCTCATCTTGTGTACATTTTGTTGTAGAGTTAAATTTCAGCTGTAGATATCTGGAGTTAAAAATAATGTAGCAACAGATTTTAGGTTGCACAAAAGCAGGCCAAAATCGTTTCCAAACATTTTATATGAACAATTATTCAAAATAACAGTCACAACCCACGATGGGGTTATCTTCAGGGCAGTTTCCACCAATTGGTCGCTCGCTGGAGTTAACAACCGTGCACAGGCAGGGTGACGACTCCAGCGAGCCACCAAATGGTGTAAATTGCCCTGAAGATGACCCCATCGCGGGTTGAAACCGGTTGGCAGCAAAATAAATAATGCAATTGTGACTGTCATTTTGAATAACTGATTATAAGTAAATTAATCGCTGTTATCTCCACACAACTATGTTGTTTAAAAACTTTATATGAAGATAAATATAATACTCTGATATTTTGTTTGGACCGCCAGTGTAATCAACTTTTACCCAACTGTCTATTGGAGAAATATTTTACTTGAGACAGTTTGTATGACTGTCGACCTTAAAATATTCACAAAAGGAACAACAGGAAGTAGGTAACTACACATAGCTCGAGATTGAATCATGATGGGTGGGGGAGGAGCAAATAAAATTGCATCTCCTGTGAGAAACTGTCTAAACTTTTTAAAACAGTTTACAGCGAAAGAAGGTGCAGAACACCCAGTCTCAGATTGTTGTCTGATTCTTGTGGCTCCCAAAACAAAGTCAACACAGTGATGGCAATGCTTATGAGTCACACTGAAAGCTCAAAGCTATTTAAAGGAATTCAGCCTGATTTCGCAATATGTGACGTGGTTTTTCACCTTACTGAAGAAAAACTACGACAACATGAAACAGTGACTAAGCCACAGAATACTATAACATTTAGGGAATGTACAGGGATGTTAAATTTAATGGTAAAGACCAGTACTGTAACGAAATTAAGTCACTCTCCTGTTAAATATATAAAACTAAATTGCCGTTTAAGCTATCTGAAGCAAGAGTTCCGCAGTATGTACGAAGACCTTAGATCAGGGCACAATGAATTTTTCAAAATACTTACTTAGTTTCACAGGCAGGAGTTGAGGTGCTGAAATATGGAAAGAGAAGTGCTTCAGTAACGTTTGAAGCACCTCAACTTACTTCAGTGAATCATGAAGCAAAAATAAAGCTAATGATGTGAAGAAGAATTTTATGTCTTATTTTTAAAATGATTCAGAGGAAAGCAAACAGCTCTATTCAAAAGTCCTAGAAAGAAATGCTAATCGTACTGAGGAGAAAATTCTTATTATGAGAAACTTTTACACTAAAGAGGACTGCGTTTCGATGTTTTTGGGTTTTCACACAGAATTAAATCTGAATATTAAATAAGAAGAAACATACATTTTTTTTATGCCGAGATAGCCTTATCTAATAACAAAAACGTGAAGGTACGGTTTCTAAGAAAGGAACAAGGAATAAAAGGACTATCCTAAATGATTACTGACGAGTTAAACTTAACAACGCCTTCTCCTCGAGTTGTAAGTAACTGAGTAGTCAGATATCATTTCATAGTTTCAGATAAAAGAACAGAAGGAGTAGAACTAGCAGAAGATGAAAACGTTAAAGAAGTTCAGACAAGATCAGGGCGAAGAAAATGAAAAGGCGAAAGCTAAGATAATTTGAAACTGAAGGCAGAAGGTCTAGATCCTATCAGAAGAGTTAGTTTGTTTGGTGGTTTAAGGAGTGTGGGAACTTTTCTTGAAACCACTAGGCATCAGAAAGATATTACTGCCCACCTTGATTTTAATAACTAATGTATGTTATGTTGTATTGTAATATACCGATGACAAAGACTTTATTAAGCTAGTACCCATTAAAATACAGGATGACTGCTTTTCTTTTGTTTTGAGATTTGTATGCATTTGGCCTAATACCATCTTTTTCGTAAGACGTATGTGAATGTAATTTGTCAAGGTGCGGCCTAATACCATCTTGTTCGTAAGAAGTATGTGAATGAAATTTGTCTAGGAGCTGTTTTAGTACTGAAATAGTATAAGACTAGTCTGAGAATGTGAACTTTAAAGATATGTAGGGAACATTGCTTAAGAAATTTACAATAGGGTTGTGTTATCTAAACAGTAATTTTATGTAACAGGGTACAAAAGTAAAATAGTCAGTGGCTTAACAACTTTTCAAGAGTAATTAAAATTTTAGAAATAATCATGTGCAAAAGTACTTGATTATTTAAAATTAGATTATTCTGTTTGCACTAGGTGGTGTAGATAATTTCTTAGCAATATGGTTCTTGTTGAGAAGTGGGGGAGTGTGAACTAATGTCCAATGGATTAAGGTGCATAACGTTGCTAAAGAAGAACTGATCCTTGAAGAAGCTGTAAAATGAAGCCTACATTTGAGACCAAAATCTAAGCAGTAAATAATCTTTATCTTCTTACACTATGATTTGTGTGTTTGAATGGAAAGGGGAAAAGAGAATTACACTCCTGGAAATTGAAATAAGAATACCGTGAATTCATTGTCCCAGGAAGGGGAAACTTTATTGACACATTCCTGGGGTCAGATACATCACATGATCACACTGACAGAACCACAGGCACATAGACACAGGCAACAGAGCATGCACAATGTCGGCACTAGTACAGTGTATATCCACCTTTCGCAGCAATGCAGGCTGCTATTCTCCCATGGAGACGATCGTAGAGATGCTGGATGTAGTCCTGTGGAACGGCTTGCCATGCCATTTCCACCTGGCGCCTCAGTTGGACCAGCGTTCGTGCTGGACGTGCAGACCGCGTGAGACGACGCTTCATCCAGTCCCAAACATGCTCAATGGGGGACAGATCCGGAGATCTTGCTGGCCAGGGTAGTTGACTTACACCTTCTAGAGCACGTTGGGTGGCATGGGATACATGCGGACGTGCATTGT
Organism: Schistocerca nitens; assembly: GCF_023898315.1. Taxonomy (NCBI): domain Eukaryota; kingdom Metazoa; phylum Arthropoda; class Insecta; order Orthoptera; family Acrididae; genus Schistocerca; species Schistocerca nitens. The sequence continues at coordinate 672,918,937 of NC_064618.1, forward strand.
CCTGTTGGAACAGCAAGTTCCCTTGCCGGTCTAGGAATGGTAGAACGATGGGTTCGATGACGGTTTGGATGTACCGTGCACTATTCAGTGTCCCCTCGACGATCACCAGTGGTGTACGGCCAGTGTAGGAGATCGCTCCCCACACCATGATGCCGGGTGTTGGCCCTGTGTGCCTCGGTCGTATGCAGTCCTGATTGTGGCGCTCACCTGCACGGCGCCAAACACGCATACGACCATCATTGGCACCAAGGCAGAAGCGACTCTCTTCGCTGAAGACGACACGTCTCCATTCGTCCCTCCATTCACGCCTGTCGCGACACCACTGGAGGCGGGCTGCACGATGTTGGGGCGTGAGCGGAAGACGGCCTAACGGTGTGCGGGACCGTAGCCCAGCTTCATGGAGACGGTTGCGAATGGTCCTCGCCGATACCCCAGGAGCAACAGTGTCCCTAATTTGCTGGGAAGTGGCGGTGCGGTCCCCTACGGCACTGCGTAGGATCCTACGGTCTTGGCGTGCATCCGTGCGTCGCTGCGGTCCGGTCCCAGGTCGACGGGCACGTGCACCTTCCGCCGACCACTGGCGACAACATCGATGTACTGTGGAGACCTCACGCCCCACGTGTTGAGCAATTCGGCGGTACGTCCACCCGGCCTCCCGCATGCCCACTATACGCCCTCGCTCAAAGTCCGTCAACTGCACATACGGTTCACGTCCACGCTGTCGCGGCATGCTACCAGTGTTAAAGACTGCGATGGAGCTCCGTATGCCACGGCAAACTGGCTGACACTGACGGCGGCGGTGCACAAATGCTGCGCAGCTAGCGCCATTCGACAGCCAACACCGTGGGTCCTGGTGTGTCCGCTGTGCCGTGCGTGTGATCATTGCTTGTACAGCCCTCTCGCAGTGTCCGGAGCAAGTATGGTGGGTCTGACACACCGGTGTCAATGTGTTCTTTTTCCCATTTCCAGGAGTGTATAATCAATCCTGACAAGATGAGAATAGAAGCCTTTGAAATATGGTACTACAGAAGAATGCTGAACGTTAGGATAGATCGCGTAACCTGTGAGGAAATACTGACAGAACTGGGTAGAAAAGAAATTTGTGGCTTAACTTCACTAAAAGAAGGGATTTTTAATATACCACGTTTTTGGACTCTGTAATAGATTTCGCTACAAAATCAGAAAAATAGCAACACTCACGATACGAACTGGAAACAAAGCCTGTATACTAACCAGTGCAGATGCTCCTACAAATAACTACAACAAGAAAACCCACAGAAGATTTCCGGGAAGATCTGGAAGAAACCACCAACAAAATCCCCAAGAAGCAGGTGAAAGTGTTACTAGGAGATTTTAATGCCCAATTAGACAGGGAAAGAAAATTCAAAGACACAACAGGAGAACACACGGCCCACAAGCGGGCAAACGAGAACTGAGAGAACCTGATGAACTTCCGCAGGAATTTCGACCTCAAGACCATGTCCATGCAATTCCAGAAGCCAAATAAGAAACTACGAACATGGAAATCCCCCGAAGATGTCGTAGAAGAACTTCAGATAGACCACATAGTGATAACCACGAAAAATACGAGAGAAATAATGAATGTAAGAGCAAGAAAAGGACTTTTCTAATCCGATCATCAACATCATCGTACCACACAGAAAAATCAAGAGAACCAATAGAACTTTCAGAACAGACCCAGAGTACCTACAATCAAACAAGAAAGAAATTTACGGAAATAATTAAGGTAATCGACAGAATGACTGGACAGAACTCTCAGAAAAAATGAAGAAACTGATAAAATTGGGACAACCACAGAGAAAAAGGAAACACAGATGGTGGAACATAACAAGTGACAGAGCCGTAGAAAACAGAATAGAAGCCTGGAAGAAATTTAACAGTCATAGAACATCGGAAAAATGGGAAGAATTCAATAGGGTACAGAAGACCACTTCGAAAATAGTCCCTAGAGAAAGAAGAGGGTACCAACAGACTGAAAGAGATAGAAGAGAATTTCAACAAAAAACACACGAAATTTTTACAGAACATACAGAGAAAATATAACAGGGTATCAACCACCGAGGTTATCTTCAAAAGACAAGACGGAACATTGGAGACAAATCCTAAAAAGAGTTGTGAAATATTCGCGCAATATTTCGATACACTACTAAACTGTGATAAACCAACGCAGATTGTACAGTTCGAGAAATCAGAACCTAACCTCGATTCCAAACCGTCAACACACGAGGGGATGGTGGAAATAATAAAATCATTGAAAAATACACAGCACCTGGAGAAGGTGGACTGACTGAGGAAATCTGGAAATTAGACCACGAAAATATCACACCGAAATTACACGGAACCATCAAAAATATTCGGTAAACAGAAAAGGTACCAGAAGATTGGAAGTCAGTGCTAATACACCCTTCCACAAAGAAGGAGACGAAAAAGGCCCTAATAAGTACAGAGGAATTTCACTACAGACTGTGGCATACCAAGTTCCACCCAAAGCCCTGTTAATTCGGCTAGAGTCTCAAATAGATCCACAGACAGAAGAATACCAACGAGGTTTCAGGAAGGGAAGATCATTCAGAAGAATATTAACAAGAAGAAAGTCCAGGAACACCACAACAACATTTTTCGATTTCAAGAAAGCCTATGACTCCATAGATACAGGAACATTTTTCAATAATCTGGAAGCTATGAAGGTAGACAACAAGGCCAGAAAGCGAATCCAGGAAATACACTCCTGGAAATGGAAAAGAGAACACATTGACACCGGTGTGTCAGACCCACCATACTTGCTCCGGACACTGCGAGAGGGCTGTACAAGCAATGATCACACGCACGGCACAGCGGACACACCAGGAACCGCGGTGTTGGCCGTCGAATGGCGCTAGCTGCGCAGCATTTGTGCACCGCCGCCGTCAGTGTCAGCCAGTTTGCCGTGGCATACGGAGCTCCATCGCAGTTTTTAACACTGGTGGCATGCCGCGACAGCGTGGACGTGAACCGTATGTGCAGTTGACGGACTTTGAGCGAGGGCGTATAGTGGGCATGCGGGAGGCCGGGTGGACGTACCGCCGAATTGCTCAACACGTGGGGCGTGAGGTCTCCACAGTACATCGATGTTGTCGCCAGTGGTCGGCGGAAGGTGCACGTGCCCGTCGACCTGGGACCGGACCGCAGCGACGCACGGATGCACGCCAAGACCGTAGGATCCTACGCAGTGCCGTAGGGGACCGCACCGCCACTTCCCAGCAAATTAGGGACACTGTTGCTCCTGGGGTATCGGCGAGGACCATTCGCAACCGTCTCCATGAAGCTGGGCTACGGTCCCGCACACCGTTAGGCCGTCTTCCGCTCACGCCCCAACATCGTGCAGCCCGCCTCCAGTGGTGTCGCGACAGGCGTGAATGGAGGGACGAATGGAGACGTGTCGTCTTCAGCGATGAGAGTGGCTTCTGCCTTGGTGCCAATGATGGTCGTATGCGTGTTTGGCGCCGTGCAGGTGAGCGCCACAATCAGGACTGCATACGACTGAGGCACACAGGGCCAACACCCGGCATCATGGTGTGGGGAGCGATCTCCTACACTGGCCGTACACCACTGGTGATCGTCGAGGGGACACTGAATAGTGCACGGTACATCCAAACCGTCATCGAACCCATCGTTCTACCATTCCTAGACCGGCAAGGGAACTTGCTGTTCCAACAGGACAATGCACGTCCGCATGTATCCCGTGCCACCCAACGTGCTCTAGAAGGTGTAAGTCAACTACCCTGGCCAGCAAGATCTCCGGATCTGTCCCCCATTGAGCATGTTTGGGACTGGATGAAGCGTCGTCTCACGCGGTCTGCACGTCCAGCACGAACGCTGGTCCAACTGAGGCGCCAGGTGGAAATGGCATGGCAAGCCGTTCCACAGGACTACATCCAGCATCTCTACGATCGTCTCCATGGGAGAATAGCAGCCTGCATTGCTGCGAAAGGTGGATATACACTGTACTAGTGCCGACATTGTGCATGCTCTGTTGCCTGTGTCTATGTGCCTGTGGTTCTGTCAGTGTGATCATGTGATGTATCTGACCCCAGGAATGTGTCAATAAAGTTTCCCCTTCCTGGGACAATGAATTCACGGTGTTCTTATTTCAATTTCCAGGAGTGTAGAATAAAGTTGAGCTACGTATATATAAGCTACTAACCATTTAATAACCAAGTATTATTTTTTATAAATATCGTTCACCTCATGATACGCCGATGAGAGAGCTGTATGCTGTGTCTAGCTGAAAACCCAATATATTTTTTTAATGTCTCTGTGGTGAACCACAACCTGTCAGCCCTGCAGCCCAGATGGGTTATAGCCTACCGTTCTAGCTGGCCTTCAACATCAGTCTTCAAATTGTTAACAAGCATCCTGCCGTTGTACATTTGTCAAAATTAATGGTTACCATCCCTTGTAATATGGTCTAGACAAGCAGTGCCATTTCAACAGAACGAGAAGTGGGTTCGAGTAGTGACGATAAAGTCTTGGATACACTAGTTGTCAGGAACTGTGTGCGGCGGGCCTTAATTTCAAGAGGCTGCCGACTATATCTGTAGCTTCGAGTAGTCTCCCAATATAAATTTTTGGGAGGATCTGATTCACTAATTTCGTGGTTGACAATATAGGTCTCGCCTAACTGTTCTTGTTATGCGAGTTAGAATTTGCTGGAATAGCAAATATTTGTTGGGCTGAGAAGGCACAAGATATCATGATGCTGGTTATGAGTTTTGACTGACTATAGCGGGTTGGGATCTGTACACGTCTGCGACGTAAAGCTAATGATTTGGAAACATACTCAGAGGGAATGGAGTCCTGGCTGTGTCGTTGTGTGGCACGATCTTAGATGATTCAGCTGTAGCTGATTATTGATAGTGTGTGGGTAGATTTGGGCCATGAATGAGGCGATGTCTCAGGAGCATTTTATTTATTTTTCCCAGGTCCAAGTGTCTAGAGACGGATGTTTATCGTCTTATCCCTTTCCTAGAATGACGGTTTGTCAGTGTTGCCGTTCACATGTACTCTGACAAAGAAAAAGAGAGATCACAAATGTTAAAGGAAGCATGAGAAAAATGCCAATATACAGCAAAATTATTGCTTCTAAATAGTACTGCTGAGTGACCATTTCTGCTAGGGAGTTCAGTGGGACATGGGATGCCATCCCCTAAAGAAGCGTTAATAGTGATCCTATTGTTTAATTATATGGACTAAAGTGCTTATCACAGTTGCAATACAACTGACACAAAGAATTTGATGACATTAAGACTACCTAGTTTGAAGGAAAAAGATAATAATTATTAAAAGTGATTAACTAAGAAAACTGATTCATATGTTGTGATTAAATCATTAATATTAAATACTAATTACATACGCAGAGAAAATCAGATTAATCTTCTAAAATAAAATGAGAAGCCGGTATAGGTAGCAAATTGTATCGCTGGCGTGGCTTGTAGCTTAATCATCGATAGTGTGTTAGCTTAAGAGAACAAATGGACGTAATTTTCGCTTGACTGAATTGCATTACTGAAGGGTTTCCGTAAATGGATTTTGGTACCGAATCTGACGTGCTATTACAAAAAGAGATTTAATTTTCAATACTGACAAAATTTAGCAAACGTACCAACGTTGCTCTTGCTAGTTGTCTACCAAATTCCGTTTGGTTGTCGTATCGGAAATTTCTTTTGAAATCCGGGAAACAACTGCCGTTATTCAGTTAACATCCATTTGACTGGCTTCAAGTCACTGCCACCTCTCTTTCCATTTCATTGCAGTCGTAATTATGCCCTTCACTCCACTCTCATCCATGATCCAAAACGTATCTCCCTCCATAGCTCGCCGAGTAATCCTTAGTTTTTCAATGATGTGCGCATCGAAGAGTCTGTGTACCATTGGCATTATAGCAAACAGAAAAATTAAAATAAGTTGTACCACTTTATAAATCGTCGAAAATGAAACTACCCTTGAGCTTGCCCGAAAGGAGTGTTTTAGGGGACATGCCCGGGAAAATAATAAAAAATCTGAAAAATCTATCTTGATCTATAGACAAGAGCATTTCATGCTGATTTCAAAAATGTACAGTTTATGGACATTATCATTTTCCGTTCGTTCTGAAATTGAGGTTGTACAGGGGCCACGTCCATCTGTCAGTTTGAAATACGTCAGAATACGTCATGCATTCAGAATGAAATTTTCACTGTGCAGCAGAGTGTGCGGTGATATGAAACTTCCTGGCAGATTAAAACTGTGTGCACCGACCGAGACTCGAACTCTGGACCTTTGCCTTTTGCGGGCAAGTGCTCTACCATCTGAGCTACCGAAGCACGACTCACGCCCGGCCTTCACAGCTCTACTTCTGCCAGTATCTCGTCTCCTACCTTCCAAACATTACAGAAGCTCTCCTGCATGGTTTGTGTCCAAAATGGGAAGGTTCGTGGTGCAGGTACTTGCAGAGCAATGCTCCAGGCATACAATATATCCACAAGTATTCCTTACCACTTTCTACACTCCTGGAAATTGAAATAAGAACACCGTGAATTCATTGTCCCAGGAAGGGGAAACTTTATTGACACATTCCTGGGGTCAGATACATCACATGATCACACTGACAGAACCACAGGCACATAGACACAGGCAACAGAGCATGCACAATGTCGGCACTAGTACAGTGTATATCCACCTTTCGCAGCAATGCAGGCTGCTATTCTCCCATGGAGACGATCGTAGAGATGCTGGATGTAGTCCTGTGGAACGGCTTGCCATGCCATTTCCACCTGGCGCCTCAGTTGGACCAGCGTTCGTGCTGGACGTGCAGACCGCGTGAGACGACGCTTCATCCAGTCCCAAACATGCTCAATGGGGGACAGATCCGGAGATCTTGCTGGCCAGGGTAGTTGACTTACACCTTCTAGAGCACGTTGGGTGGCACGGGATACATGCGGACGTGCATTGTCCTGTTGGAACAGCAAGTTCCCTTGCCGGTCTAGGAATGGTAGAACGATGGGTTCGATGACGGTTTGGATGTACCGTGCACTATTCAGTGTCCCCTCGACGATCACCAGTGGTGTACGGCCAGTGTAGGAGATCGCTCCCCACACCATGATGCCGGGTGTTGGCCCTGTGTGCCTCGGTCGTATGCAGTCCTGATTGTGGCGCTCACCTGCACGGCGCCAAACACGCATACGACCATCATTGGCACCAAGGCAGAAGCGACTCTCTTCGCTGAAGACGACACGTCTCCATTCGTCCCTCCATTCACGCCTGTCGCGACACCACTGGAGGCGGGCTGCACGATGTTGGGGCGTGAGCGGAAGACGGCCTAACGGTGTGCGGGACCGTAGCCCAGCTTCATGGAGACGGTTGCGAATGGTCCTCGCCGATACCCCAGGAGCAACAGTGTCCCTAATTTGCTGGGAAGTGGCGGTGCGGTCCCCTACGGCACTGCGTAGGATCCTACGGTCTTGGCGTGCATCCGTGCGTCGCTGCGGTCCGGTCCCAGGTCGACGGGCACGTGCACCTTCCGCCGACCACTGGCGACAACATCGATGTACTGTGGAGACCTCACGCCCCACGTGTTGAGCAATTCGGCGGTACGTCCACCCGGCCTCCCGCATGCCCACTATACGCCCTCGCTCAAAGTCCGTCAACTGCACATACGGTTCACGTCCACGCTGTCGCGGCATGCTACCAGTGTTAAAGACTGCGATGGAGCTCCGTATGCCACGGCAAACTGGCTGACACTGACGGCGGCGGTGCACAAATGCTGCGCAGCTAGCGCCATTCGACGGCCAACACTGCGGTTCCTGGTGTGTCCGCTGTGCCGTGCGTGTGATCATTGCTTGTACAGCCCTCTCGCAGTGTCCGGAGCCAGTATGGTGGGTCCGACACACCGGTGTCAATGTGTTCTTTTTTCCATTTCCAGGAGTGTATAATGGAGGCAATTAGGCCTATATATTTGGCAAATAAAACTCTACTTAGGAAATGTATGTATGGTCTCTTTCAGAATGCAAATGAAAGCTTCAACAGCTGTATATGGGAGACAATACCCAAAGCTGTATTTGTTGGGCTGACAACGCTGAAGATTGTTAACAACATTCAATGATGATGCAATTTCAAGAATTAATGTTATGAAGAAATTGAACATCCAAACGGGAAGGAATATGGCTTCAGCTCTAACAGCTATTGATAAGCGGCGGGTAACCGAAGCAGAGACAGCTGCAGAAGCTGCTACCAAGGAGTCAAAGATAAAGAAAAGAATGAAGATACTATGGGGGATATGGAAACAGGAGGAAAACTGGAGTATACAGCTGGAAAGTTCTAAACGAGCATATTGGTAAACTAATAAATTGGTAAATCTTCTTTTGCGATTTACCGAACACTTGAATTTTCATCATTCAGGTACACTTTTCTCCTAAATGACTGAAGTTAAACTCACAAAAATAGGTACAGATATTTAGAATGACCTCCTCTACCTCCCTTGCCTAATATTTCCTGAAAAATTTATAACATCTCCATCTACATACATACTCCGCAATCCACCATACGGTGCGTAGCGGAGGGTACCTCGTACCACAACTAGCATCTTCTTTCCCTGTTCCACTCCCGAACAGTACAGAACATGATGATGATGTCGGTGATAATTGAGCTATATTTTTAAATATTTTTGCTGTAGTAAAAAAAAATTACTTGCCTTTTCCACAGATCAGCATCAGGGAAGGAAATTGCAGGCATAAAACACATATATGAATGTTGTCTGTATTTTGATTCTTTTTCCAGGCTGTGCAGTCATTGGTTCCAAAGAAAATGGTACCGCATTGAAATAGTGTTCCGTTTTTTATATTAATGTAAATATTGTTACCAGTCCCGAAATATAGTAAATATCTCAATGACGTTTTGGGAAAAGCTTTGACTCATGACCCTAGTCGTGTGTAAGAACTTGCAGCTATCTCTCATTTGTAGATCAATTGCACTATAAGGGTGAAGATAATGTTCAAATTCCAGCCCGTTCATTGGTGTGTCCCCTTAAGGGTCTTTGGTTGATTCGATGATTTGGGGGAGGGATTAAGGAAGGACGGGGAAGGAAGTCGGCCGTCCCCTTTCAAAGGAACCATCCCGGCATTTACCTGAAGCGATTTAGGAAAATCACGGAAAACCTAAACCCGGATGGCTGGACGCAGGTTTGAACAGTCGTCCTCCCGAATGCGAGTCCAGCATGCTAACCACTGCACCAGCTCCCTCAGTGAGGGCCGTGGATGCTGGCAGTCTGCATTGCTCGATATCGATATCGTCGGAAACTTTGATTCTTTTCGGATGATGTTGTTGCACATGGGAAAGTCACAAGTCTCAAAATCGGGGGAAAATGCATGAATACATACAAGATTTTTAGAAGCTTCGTACTTGAATCCCGACGAGAATACATTTTAGCAGCTGCTTATAACTAGGTGGAACGATTAGTTGCAGTTCAACCAAACGCTGCGTGTTCAATGTAAGAAAGGATAGTTGTCCTCTCACGGGACGTGACAACTCACGTGGGTATGGAGCTGGTGACATCACAGAGTGGTATTCCACTTCCCACCACACTGCGGGAATAAAATAAGGAATGTGGCACGTCCGGTTTCTGCCTCGTGGAGAGGAACGTGGCCAATGAGATGCGACATAGTTGTACATCACAAGCAAGGGATAGCCGCCGCTATATTGTATGAAGTTCAATTGTTATGTTTCCTTTCTCGTAGAATACGTGTTATGAATGTAAGCTCTTTAAAAGCATCAGCAAATTGAGGATCTCTCCAAAACTCCTTGTCTTAGGTAGCACTCCGTCTTCAGGCCACAAGTGGCCCATCGGGACCATCCGACCGCCGTGTCATCCTCAGCTGAGGACGTGGATAGGAGGGGCGCGTGATCAGCACACCGCTCTCCCGGTCGTTATGATTGTTTTCTTTGACCGGAGCCGCTACTATTCGGTCGAGTAGCTCCTCAGTTGACATCACGAGGCTGAGTGCACCCCGACAAATGGCAACAGCGTACGGGGCCCGGATGGTCACCCATCCAAGTGCCGGCCACGCCCGACAGCGCCTAACTTCGGTGATCTGACGGGAACCGGTATATCCACTACGGCAAGGCCGTTGCCGTTGTCTTAGGTAGGATTTGTTATAATAAAATGACGGTGAATTACATATCCGTAGCTACAGGCTTCATGTACTTGATGTTTTTAGTGATGCAACTTTTGTGCTACCGTCATAGTGGGACGACACAATGCTATGACAAGCCCGTATTTTCGGCACACTTTGCATATTAAATATCAAACAATGACATTTGCAGATACAGTCTTTAGACAGTCTGTACCATTTACGTCAGTCCAGTTCGAAGCTGTAGCGCAATTGATTCTCTTGTTAGCTCTTGACCAGTGAAGCAAATGATACCAGGTTCTCGTCAACCTCCTTCCGAGTTCTCATTAAAAAAAATGGCTCTGAGCACTATGGGACTTAACAAAATGGTTCAAATGGCTCTGAGCACTATGGGACTCAACATCTTAGGTCATAAGTCCCCTAGAACTTAGAACTACTTAAACCTAACTAACCTAAGGACATCACACACATCCATGCCCGAGACAGGATTTGAACCTGCGACCGTAGCAGCTGCGCGGTTCCGGACTGAAGCACCTAGAACCGCTTGGTCACAGCGGCCGGCCTCACATGCAGTCTCGGATGCGGATGGTGCAGTGGTTAGCGCATCTGCCTAGTAGGCAGGACGTCTCGGGTTCGAATCCTGGCCCAGTACACATTTTCGCTCGTTGTCACACATTCCTCTTTAACGTGTCGCTGCAGCTGACGGCACTGATCCCCCTTCAAACTACGTGTAGTCTAATTTGAAGTCACTATTACGTTATGATTTAGGCTGTCTTAATTTTTTTACGAAAGCACGGACCTACTTCACTATCATTTTTATATCTTCCTCCCCACAGCTTCACTGCTACCTCTGACATAGCAGTTGTTCACTCAAAATAAACGATCCGAGGACAGCATTTCCGCGAACCAGAAATCAAATAAATACACTCATGGAAATGGAAAAAAGAACACATTGACACCGGCGTGTCAGACCCACCATACTTGCTCCGGACACTGCGAGAGGGCTGTACAAGCAATGATCACACGCACGGCACAGCGGACACACCAGGAACCGCGGTGTTGGCCGTCGAATGGCGCTAGCTGCGCAGCATTTGTGCACCGCCGCCGTCAGTGGCAGCCAGTTTGCCGTGGCATACGGAGCTCCATCGCAGTCTTTAACACTGGTAGCATGCCGCGACAGCGTGGACGTGAACCGTATGTGCAGTTGACGGACTTTGAGCGAGGGCGTATAGTGGGCATGCGGGAGGCCGGGTGGACGTACCGCCGAATTGCTCAACACGTGGGGCGTGAGGTCTTCACAGTACATCGATGTTGTCGCCAGTGGTCGGCGGAAGGTGCACGTGCCCGTCGACCTGGGACCGGACCGCAGCGACGCACGGATGCACGCCAAGACCGTAGGATCCTACGCAGTGCCGTAGGGGACCGCACCGCCACTTCCCAGCAAAGTAGGGACACTGTTGCTCCTGGGGTATCGGCGAGGACCATTCGCAACCGTCTCCATGAAGCTGGGCTACGGTCCCGCACACCGTTAGGCCGTCTTCCGCTCACGCCCCAACATCGTTCAGCCCGCCTCCAGTGGTGTCGCGACAGGCGTGAATGGAGGGACGAATGGAGACGTGTCGTCTTCACCGATGAGAGTCGCTTCTGCCCTGGTGCCAATGATGGTCGTATGCGTGTTTGGCGCCGTGCAGGTGAGCGCCACAATCAGGACTGCATACGACCGAGGCACACAGGGCCAACACCCGGCATCATGGTGTGGGGAGCGATCTCCTACACTGGCCGTACACCACTGGTGATCGTCGAGGGGACACTGAATAGTGCACGGTACATCCAAACCGTCATCGAACCCATCGTTCTACCATTCCTAGACCGGCAAGGGAACTTGCTGTTCCAACAGGACAATGCACGTCCGCATGTATCCCGTGCCACCCAACGTGCTCTAGAAGGTGTAAGTCAACTACCCTGGCCAGCAAGATCTCCGGATCTGTCCCCCATTGAGCATGTTTGGGACTGGATGAAGCGTCGTCTCACGCGGTGTGCACGTCCAGCACGAACGCTGGTCTGGTCCAACTGAGGCGCCAGGTGGAAATGGCATGGCAAGCCGTTCCACAGGACTACATCCAGCATCTCTACGATCGTCTCCATGGGAGAATAGCAGCCTGCATTGCTGCGAAAGGTGGATATACACTGTACTAGTGCCGACATTGTGCATGCTCTGTTGCCTGTGTCTATGTGCCTGTGGTTCTGTCAGTGTGATCATGTGATGTATCTGACCCCAGGAATGTGTCAATAAAGTTTCCCCTTCCTGGGACAATGAATTCACGGTGTTCTTATTTCAATTTCCAGGAGTGTATGATTTAATTTGAATAGAACTCCTTACCCTTATTCACTTTCCCTACTTTATGTTACTGTTGGCCCGAGTCATACGCAGCAATTGAGGGAAACTTTCGTTGCATTGTTGGCATTTACGAGTGTATGGTTAGGTTAGGTTAGGTTAGGTTAGTGTTTTTTAACGTCCCGTCGACAACGAGGTCATTAGAGACGGAGCACAAGTTCGGGTTAGGGAAGGATGGGAAAGGAAATCGGCCGTGCCCTTTCAAAGGAACAATTCCGGCATTTGCCTGAAAAGATTTAGGGAAATCACGGAAAACCTAAATCAGGATGGCTGGAGACGGGATTGAACCGTCGTCCTCCCGAATGCGAATCCAGTGTGCTCACCACTGCGCTATCTCGCTCGGTGGGAGTGTATGGTACTCGCGTTCATTTGCAAAAGCGAGCTGGAATAACGGATTGTAAACATTAATGATTGCAAACAAATGTTGCCAATAGATACTTTTCATTGTGACTCTCGAAACAGTGCGGGAGAAATCATCGAAAAAATATGGGTCAATTGGCTTTAAGCACTAAGGGACTTAAAATGTGAGGTCATCAGTCCCCTAGACTTAGAACTACTTAAACCTAACTAAACTAAGGACATCACACACGGCCATACTCGAGGCAGCATTCGAACATGCGACCGTAGCAGCAGCGCGATTTCGGACTGAAGTGCCTAGAAACGCTCGGCCACAGCAACCGGCCGGAAAAATCTCTCTACCTTGCAAGAAAGATACTGATTTGAAAATTTTGAGCTCGTTGGATATGTCCAACAGTTATTTATTGCCCGAATGCTGCTTGCACTCAGGTAACTGACGTTGAAGAGCTCGCAACAGAATGCAGGCGATGTAGTGTCAGCTAGTGTTCCACTGCTGTGCTTGCGATCCACAAACTCGTCAGTTGGAAAGTGCATGAATTGTGAAGGACGAGGTGAGGGTTGGAGTGGGGGTGATATGTCTGGGAAGAGCGGTGGGCGGAGGTGGCTGGACGTGACCGGTCGCACCGGCGGCGGCTCCGCGCGCTGCCGGGAAACTGTTTACGGATATCCTCGGCCGTGATGTGTGCCGGGATGTGCCGCTATCCGAAATCACGGCGCCGCGCCGCTCTGTCAGGCACTGGGGTTTATCAGGCATTCGTGTGTCCTAGTGGAGACAGCAGATACAGTGCGACGTGTTGTATCCCGTGTTAAGACGAAATAACTGTCCGGCTTAGTAAATCGAGTAATGCCCGCACAGACCAATGTCAATAGAAGGATGGCTAAAACTACAAAAGAACGCCAGCGAAATCCTGAATAGAGGCGGAAATATACAGTGTGAAACAGATCTCCAGGGGCTGCATATGACTTGCGTCAACACTTATATGAATTAGCAGAAGTGAATAATGGGAGCTCTATTTGAATCACGCCATACTTATCTGAGGTAACATCATTGGAATGTGGAAATGCAGTCCCCGGAGAGCTTATTTTGATGACGCAACTTTAACCTCAGACGTTGTTCAGGAGACACCTTATATTTTGACATAACGACCCATGGTCTCCGGTGGCTCGTTATGGAGTAAAAATGTAACTATGATCTATTCGGTTTCTTATTGCAATCACCTTTTTGTGTGTGAAAATAAGCCACGACAGTGAACAGGCCTGTAGTATACAATAACTAGAACGTACAACACAGTCTATCAATTAATGCATGCCGTCCGGGGTGCCCAAGCGGTTCTAGGCGCTACTGTCTGGAACCGCATGACCGCTACGGTCGCAGGTTCGAATCCTGCCTCGGAGATGGATGTGTTTGATGTCCTTAGGTTAGTTAGGTTTAAATAGTTCGAAGTCGTAGGGGACTGATGACCTCCGAAGTTAAGTCCCATAGTGCTCAGAGCCATTTGAACCATATTTTTAATTAATGCAACAGCCCCCAATGGACAGTATCTTGACGTGGTAGCCGTCTCTACGGCAACAGCTCGGCATGGCGTCACACGGCGTCGTTGTCCCGCTCTGGCACTGCTTTCTGCGAACCCGTAAACAAGGTGCATGTCGGTCTTCTCTGCATCGGTAAACCTGTACATACCACTGCTTTGTATCTCTGTTAACCTACAACTAACACTGCTGGAAAACAGTACAGAGGGCAGCGAGCTAATGTGGGAGTTAGTGTTGTTAGCAGCAGCCATCGTGTGCCAGCACAAACAAGGTACGCAACGCAGTCTGTTGACATTTGTACTGTTGTGCACTACTTCCAGTGCAATGCAGATACAAAGCAAAGTGTGGGGAAGAAACCAAAAGAAATGCAGCAATTGTGTAAAGAAGCCTTTACACTATCAATTGAAATATAGGCCGCCAGCCTTGCGCTGAACCGCGAAACAGGGATAAAACAGTCATTTCTCCTATTCCACTAATCAGGGCCCTGTACCAATCCAACTACTTTCACAAGACTTACAGATCCCACCTCTGAATTGCCAAACGCGTACCACGAACAGTCTCAGTTCAGTATGAAATTGGTTTCTATTCTCCCCTGCTTGTGCTCGTGTTTGTTTACACATAAATTTGTTTCCGGCGGAGGGAGCGGATTCATCTTTAGCAAAATGCTATGTTTTCTTTTTCTTTTGCTCCCCAGACAAGTTTAGCTGAAGATTCGGCATCATCAGTGGGCTTTATTTTCTTTCTGCTAAACAGAAAGTTGCGATTTACTACTTGCATACATATAAACTGAAGTTTTTAAGAACATATTTTGAAATTTGAAAAACAGACAAAGTTTTATACATATATACCTTGGGTTCTTTTTTTTACGTTTTGCGTTATTCTTGCGATCCATACACACTTTCTCGTCTGCAGTCGTAAAGAACATAACGTAGAAAAGTTACTTATTTCGAAATTTTACGAATGAGAGTCTTTTGGTTAGACATAACATCAGTTAACTCTACGTAGCAGATTGTACGTGCGTACCTGGATACGTACGTGTGTGTATGTGTGTGTGTGTGTGTGTGTGTGTGTGTGTGTGTGTGTGTGTGTGTGGGTGGGTTTAATTTTCTCAATTAGCTTACATTTTAAAATGCTTTTTCAATTTTTTTAATTATGTGTGATGTGTGTGTGTGTGTGTGTGTGTGTGTGTGTGTGTGTGTGTGCGAGGGTGCATGTGTAGGTAAAGAATAAAATAAACTACAATATAAAATTAATGAAATATATTAAACTCACACCCATATGATGATGCTGAAACTACGGAGAAACATGTCTGGGTAACAGAAGAAAAAAAAAATTGTTTTGCTCAAGGCCGACTCCACCAAAAAAAAAAGGCCTTCTAAAGTCAAAAGGAGTACGACACACTTAAGAACACCAAATTTCATCTGGATCAGAGGGAATTTAATGTTCCCTAACAATTGTCTTACTTCCGAAAACACCACCTCCACGTAGTTAACGGCACCGCACTCTGCTTTACGGCCCCATCCTTCGAACTCCTTGTACGCCCGCTAAACTGCAATATCCACCTTGCAAACAGCCTAACGCCCGCACACTGCTAACAACTTGTGAGGTATTTCGAAAACTTCAACACTCAAGGAACAACTCTATAGACCTGTCGCTATCGACTTCGGATACCCATACCAAAACACCCCTTTAATCCCAGGTCTGACTAAGTTATCGCTCCCCCGCAGTCCGTGGGTTCTGATTGCCGAAACTCGATATAGTGAGCTTCAATTCATTTACACGAAATTATTTTAACAGTCAGGCCCTTTGGTCAATCAACTTCCGTAGCAAATGTAGCTACTTTAATTGGCCATTTCCTGGTAACGCTCACATTATTGCTGTAAGATGCTGCTTCCTGCCCGGTCTCTCAGAAGTTTCTTTCTGAAAAGGTGTAAGGAATCACCGGCAACGCGGCGGAAATCACTCGCTGTTGGAAACAGCGTGGTCGGCAGAGAGCACCATCCATTCAGCAGGATTAAGGGAATGCCATACCATTATCTCCAGGCTGGGGAAGGATGTTCGCTTCCCCGAAACCAGAAAAGCGGGTTTGGCGTTCACAACAGCGAGCAACGCCAGCCGACGTGCGCGGCAACAAAGAGATATGTTACAAAACTACTCGGTTTAATGTAGTTAGTTAGTTATATGTTCTGCAGATCATACAAACAGTTCTTTTGTAAAAATGATGTGAAACGTGTCACATTAAAGGATATTTATTTATTTTTAATTATTTACTTACGTAACCTGATCTGATTATGGTCATGATGCTCTCTCTTTCATCAGACCAGGGTTTCACTCATACAGTTTCTATTACATCATAGCTACGTAAGAAATGACAAGAAGTACTAAAATTATTTGACTGTGTAAAGTGGCAGTGTGACTAAGTTATGCTGCCTATGAATTAACGAAGTTGATACTGGCATTACGTGTAGTACTGCAGCTGCGAATAGTGGTAATAATAATAATAATAATAATAAACCCCGTGGAGGCCCGGGAAAAGAACAGGCCTCCGGTATGTTCTGCCAGTCGTAAAAGGCGACGAATAGAACAAATCACTAATAGGGCTAACCCCCCTTTTAGTGTGATTAGTTGGTTCAGGACAGAACTAAAGAAGCCTCGGACAAGCGCCGTCATGTTCGGGGACGACGCTTGAACCCTATGCCCGCCCACAATCGTAACGACACTGCTAGCCAACTGGAAGCTGATTTAAATGCAAATAGAGGTGTATTTCAGGCAACCACCCTAGAAGGAAAAACAAGACAGAGGATGAGATGGTCAGATGAAGTTAATCGACACCTCATGTTCTGTTATTACCAAGCAACAAACCTAGGAACCAACACAACCGGATACAGATCACAAGTATACACAACATTTATTACCAGGTACCCAGAATTAAAATTTTTAACGTAACAACGACTAGCTGATCAGATCCGCGTGATAATCAAAAATAACAGGATACCCCAGTCAGAATTAGAAAACATCAAACAACAAGTACAACAAATACTGGAATAAAATAATGTGCAATCAGAAGAAGAAGAAAATACAGTAATGGACTCAAAAATCCCAGAGCAAACAAACAAAGAACAACACGCATCAATTAAATAATCAGAGCAAAACGAAATCTTAAGACAGCCACCAGAACAAGCACAAATAGAACACGAAGTGACACACGTGTTAGATATGGAAGAAAAATTTCAGCTGACATATATAGAATACAAAGACACAAATACAGACATAAGACCATTCTTGCATAGACCGCCAAATAACCCACAAGTCGAAACAACAATAAAAACTATCAACACAATCATACACAACAAAATAAATGAAAACACAACTGTGGAACAGTTACAACTACTGCTTTATATAGGAGCACTCACTACACTAAATATACACACTAGGCAGAGATCAGAACCAACCAACACACAGAAGAAACCCACAAAACCAGCATGGCAACACAGGCTACAGATCAGAATAGAAAAACTGAGAAAAGACATCGGACAGCTAACACAATTTATAAGAAATGAAATGTCAGAAAAAAACGAAAAAGGTTAGATAAAATCTCACAACAAGAAGCGATAGCGCAATTAGATGAAAAGAAGCAGAAATTACAAGCATTGACCAAACGACTTAGAAGATACATAAAAAGTGAAAATAGAAGGAAACAAAACCAAACATTCAACACAAACCAAACGAAATTTTACCGGACAATAGATAACACACAAATTAAAATAGACAATCCACCAAACATAACAGAAACGGAACACTTCTGGAGCAACATATGGTCAAACCCAGTACAACATAACAGGCATGCACGGTGGATACAAGCAGAAACAGGCACATACAAGTTGATACCACAAATGCCTGAAGTAAAAATTTTGCTACATGAAGTCACCCAAGCAATTAATTCTACTCACAACTGGAAAGCCCCTGGAAAAGATAAAATAGCAAATTTTTGGCTAATGAAGTTCACCTCAGCACATTCACATCTAACTAAATTATTTAACAGTTACATTGCAGACCCATACACATTCCCTGAGTCACTTAAACATGGAATAACTTATCTGAAACCTAAAGATCCAGCAGACACAGCAAACCCAGCTAAATATCGCCCCATAACATGCCTACCAACAATATACAAAATATTAACTTCAGTCATTACACAGAAATTATTGACACATACAACACAGAACAAAATTATAGATGAAGAACAAAAAGTCTGTTGCAAAGGAGCACGAGGATGTAAAGAGCAACTGATAATAGATGCAGAGGTGACATATCAAGCTAAAACTAAACAAAGGTCGCTACACTACGCATACATTGATTACCAAAAAGCTTTTGATAGTGTACCCCACTAATGGTTACTACAAATATTGGAAATATACAAAGTAGATCCTAAATCGATACAGTTCCTAAACATAGTAATGAAAAATTGGAAAACCACAGTTAATATCCAAACAAATTCAAATAATATTACATCACAGCCAATACAGATTAAGCGTGGAATATACCAAGGAGACTCATTAAGTCCTTTCTGGTTCTGCCTTGCTCTGAACCCACTATCCAACATGCTAAATAATACAAATTATGGATACAATATTAGTGGAACATACCCACACAAAATCACACATTTGCTGTACATGGATGATCTAAAACTACTGGCAACAACAAATCAACAACTCAACCAATTACTAAAGATAACAGAAGTATTCAGCAATGATATAAATATGGCTTTTGGAACAGACCAATGTAAGAAAAATAGCATAGTCAAGGGAAAACACACTAAACAAGGAGATTACATAATGGATAACAACAGCGACTGCATGGAAGCAATGGAAAAAACAGATGCCTATAAATATCTAGGATACAGACAAAAAATAGGAATAGATAATACAAATATTAAAGAAGAACTAAAAGCAAAATATAGACAAAGACTAACAAAACTACTGCAAACAGAATTGACAGCAAGAAACAAGACAAAAGCTATAAATACTTACGCTATACCAATATTAACCTACTCATTTGGAGTAGTGAAATGGAGTAACACAGACCTAGAAGCACTCAATACACTTACACGATCACAATGCCACAAATATAGAATACATCACATACATTCAGCAACAGAAAGATTCACATTAAGCAGAAAGGAAGGAGGAAGAGGATTTATCGACATAAAAACCTACATAATGGACAGGTAGACAATTTAAGAAAATTCTTTCTAGATCGCGCAGAAACTAGCAAAATACACAAAGCAATCACTCATATAAATACATCGGCTACACCACTGCAATTTCATAACCACTTCTACAACCCTTTAGATCACATAACATCAACAGATATGAAGAAAGTAAATTGGAAAAAGAAAACACTACATGGCAAGCACCCGTATCATCTAACACAGCCACACATCGATCAAGACGCATTCAACACATGGCTAAGAAAAGGCAATATATACAGTGAGACGGAAGGATTCATGATTGCAATACAGGATCAAACAATAAACACCAGATATTACAGCAAGCATATTATTAAAGATCCCAATACCACAACAGATAAATGCAGACTTTGCAAACAACAAATAGAAACAGTAGATCACATCACAAGCGGATGTACAGTACTAGCAAATACAGAATACCCTAGAAGACATGACAATGTAGCAAAAATAATACATCAACAGCTTGCCTTACAACATAAACTTATAAAACAACACGTTCCCACATACAAGAATGCACCACAAAATGTACTGGAGAATGATAAATACAAATTATACTGGAACAGAACCATTATAACAGATAAAACAACACCACATAACAAACCTAACATCATACTCACCAATAAAAAGAAGAAATTAACACAACTAATCGAAATATCCATACCCAATACAACAAATATACAAAAGAAAACAGGAGAAAAAATTGAAAAATACATCCAACTGGCTGAGGAAGTCAAGGACATGTGGCATCAGGATAAAGTTGACATTATACCAATTATACTATCAACTACAGGAGTCATACCACACAATATCCACCAGTGCATCAATGCAATACAGCTACATCCAAACTTATGTATACAACTACAGAAATCTGTAATTATTGATACATGTTCAATTACCCGAAAGTTCCTAAATGCAATATAACACATACCGTACAGTTAAAAGGAAGTGACGCCTGATCAAGTTCCGCGTCACTTTCCATTTTTAACCAGACCTAACGTCTGAGAAAGTAAAGAAATAATAATAATAATAATAATAATAATTGTGACAATAATTGTGACAATAATTGTGAAATTAATAACATTAACGATAGTGGCAGATATAAGAAGAATTTATAGGTCCACAAAATTGATGTTTTGTAATGTAGCGAGTTCTGGGGAACGAAATTTAAGAAGACTACATCGGCTGATAATACTGGGAGACAAGGATGATCAGGTTGCAAAGAGGGATGTGCGATTGTAACGAGTGGGTACAGGGGCAATGGTAATCTTACAGCTGCTTTAGTAGATATATATGTTATTACTAGTCTTCTGAACCTGGAGATAGTATTTAGTTTACTAATACAATGCGAGAAGTTGTTCCAGAGACAGGTTTCCGCTACTGAACACTTCGAGAAGTTGGTTGAACGATGGATGAGACAGAAAGGGTTTTGCGAAAGTCTGATCCTGCCGTGTTGTTCAGATGAGAACATTAAGGTCGATGAGAGATAAGAGGATACGTACACATGATGAGTGTAAGCGTTAGAGAACACATTTCTTACTCCTGCTCATGCAACTACACTATTTGGCTTAAAAAAAGTACTATCGGTATCACTTTTTCAGTAGAAATTCGTGCATGGAATAGCTGTTGGCCGTGAGAAACGACTTTAGGTTAATTTTAAAATTTGTTTTGCTATTTGTCGGACATTTTATGTTATTGGGCAAATACACACTGAACTCTTTTCGAGACCAGCTGTAATAATTGGTCATAAAGACAATCTTTCCCTGCTGTGTGTAGATATCGATGTCCCTGTTTTCCTCAAGTTGTGATGGATTACTTGTGACAAATATATTGGGTTTTACGAAACTTTCCAAAATGTCAGGGGATGATTGTATGCATCAAAACAAACAAAACTGTCTTGTGACCATGGGTCCTACAGAGCGTACAGTTTGACATATGAACGCGTTTCATGGGAGATACTCTTGTGATGTCATCCATGACAATTCATTACTTGTCCTACTACAGACGACTATCCGATAATTAACGTTAATTACAGCCCCTGGCGTTGCGGATACGAGCACCGTTGTTGCACTGGTGCTCCGTGTCATACCAGGGTTAACAGCGTCCTGTGGTGCTGCCGTGCAGGATCGATGTAACTATTATTTGGCTCAGTGGGCTGCAGTGAGCTGTTCCGCTAATGTCGTCTGATGGTACTGTAGTCCTTTTAGATCTGTTTACGTTCGCGTTCATAACTCCGGGTGCGCACCATGGCGTTTGGCCTACTTGCAGGTCACGTTTAAAGTACATGGTATTGTAGCATTTGTAGTGTGCTAAAACATGTTTTCTTTTGCAGATACTCTGACACAGCTCAGCAGAGAAGACCTTTCGTTCCACAACGGAAACAGCAGACATTATTTACTGCAATGATTTAGCAGATGGTATTAATCTGCGTGCCCTTAACCTGTACACTGAACGATTCCCAGTACACAGGGTACCATCTGTTAGCTGTTCAGCCGATTGTTCCAGCCTCTCGGGGAAATACGAGTAGGTTCCGTAGCACCCACCAAAACAGGCAGTGAAAGGCCTCGTTCAGTTCGCACTCCTGAAATGCAGGAGCGAGTTCCATGTGCAGTGGACGACAATCTTGTCCTGGAACCATTGTGCAACGAATGGCAGCAGCTGAAGGTGTTAGTCATTTTTCTGGTCTGGGCGGGACTGTCTTCATGAGAAACTGTTGTATCCTTACCACGTTCAGCGCCTCACAAGACGATCCTGCCAGAGTGCAGTTCTTCCAATGGTTCTTGCGGCAGTGTGATGAAGATCCGTAACTTGACTCTAAGATTTTGTTTACTGATGAGACACTGTTTACACCAGATGGCATTGTAAATTTCTATAATCAACATATGCAGGCCGATGAAAGACCCTATGTAATTCGAGAAACAAGGCATAAGGGTCGATTCTCAATCAATGTATGTGTAGTCGTCCTTGGCGATAGATTACTAGGGCCATTAGTACTACCACAGAGATTAACCAGGACTCGTTATCACCGCTTTGTCAAGAACGTACTGCCCATCTTGGTGGAGGATGAGTCATGTCAGGTCAGAGTACAGACGTGGTTCATGTATGGTGGAGCACCAGTTCATTTTCCCAGCATTGTGCGTCGGCACCGGACGAGGACATTTAAAAACCGGTGGATTGACCACGGAGGTTGCATGCCCTGGGCTGCTCGTTCCCCGGTGTGAAATCCAGTAAACTTATAGTTATGGTGACAGAACAAGCAACTGGTCTATGCCATTGCAATAAACGATGTGCAGACACTACACAATCGTATCTTGTGTCCATCTCAGCACATTGAGAACCAACCAGGGCGATTTCAACAGTGCGTGAGTCCTTACACTGAAGGGCATGCATTGAGATGAATGGATATCATGTTGACCACCTTCTCTCAACAAATGGTCATATGTCAGAATGTATTCTTTGTGAGACCCATGGCTATAAGATTATTTAATACAATCATCGCCTGAAATACTGGATAACTTTCTCTCTTTTTAACACCCTTTACGTATTGTGATGGTGGAGTTAAATTGTCTTAGTCGTTGAAGAGGTACCTATACAAAGACCACAGGTGAACACTATGTATCATTCTTACTGGTCTCTTTTGTCAAATCAATACTAAGTTTCTATGTGATGAGTTGTAAGAAAAAATCATTCCATAAGACATCATTGAGTGGAAATATTAAAGATACATCAGGACACTGGTTTGTCTCCTAGAGTAGCAATTATACCAAGAGCAAAAGTTACTGAACAAAATTATTTAAGTAGCTCTGTACTATGCTTGGGTCTGTGAATGATCTGCATAAGCAGAAACGTATCAGGAAGGAGAAGAAGGAAAAGAAAAAGACGAATAAGTAAAATTCTTCTTACAGATGAAGTTTTCGTCATTATGTAATCAAAAAATCTGAAGCATTCTGACCTTTGTAGTGACTCCTGTTCATGTGTTACAACAGTTTTTTATTTATTTACACGTCAAGTTCCGTCGGACCAATTTGAAGAGCAAATCTCCAAGATCTTGGAAAGTGTCAGTGCATGAAATTACAACACCACAGTAATAACAGATAAAAATAAAATGTTTATGAACCCTAAAAAAGTCAGACCGTAAGTTTAAGTACACGCAGCCAACAATACAACAAGAATCTGCTTAATTTTTCAAGTAACTCATCGACAGACTAGAAGAAGTGACACTTGAGAAAGCTCTTTAGTTTCGATTTGAAAGCGTGTGGATCACTGCTAATATTTTTGAATGCTAGTGGTAGCTTATTGAAAATGGACACAGCAGTATACTGCACACTTTTCTGCACAAGAGTTAAGGAAGTCTGATCCAAATGCAGGTTTGATTTCTGTCGAGTATTAATTGAGTGAAAGCTGCTTATTCTTGGAAATAAGCTAATATTATTAACAAGAAATGACAGTGGGGAATATATATATATATATATATATATATATATATATATATATATATATATATATTTTGAAAGGCCATTGTCAAAATACACAGTCTCGTGAACAGGGGTCGACAAGAGGTTCGTGAACTTACACCACTTACTGCCTGAACCACCTGCTCCTGAGCCAAAAATATATTTTAGGAATGGGAAGAGTTACCCCAAAATATAATACCATACGACATATGCGAACGAAAGTAAGCAAAACAGACTAATTTTCGTGTCGAACGCTCACTCTCTTCAGGTACCCTTCGAATAGTAAAATTGGCAACATTAAGTCTTCAACAAGGTCCTGAACATCAGATTTCCACGACAGTTTACCATCTACCTGAACACCTAGAAATCTGAACTGTTCAGTTTCACTAATTATATACCCATTCTCTGAATCTGAAACGTCACGTTTTGTTAAATTCTGTGTTAGAAACTGTAAAAACTGAGTCTTACTGTGATTTGGCGTTAGTTTATTTTCTACAATCCATGAACTTGTCATGAACTGCACTATTTGAGACCGAGCCAACGTTGTACTATCAAGTTAGAGTAATCAGCAAACAGAAATATTTTAGGGATACCGGTGATACTAAAGGGGCACATCATTTATATAAATAAGGAACTGGAGTGGCCCCAACACTGATCCATGGGGCATAACCCCCCTCCCCCACTTGACCATACGTCACTCAGAACCCTCTTCAGAGTTCACAGCCATTGTCACCACTGTGTATAATGACCTTTTGCTTTCTGTTGCTAAAGTAATAGGTGAACCAATTGTTAGCTACTCCCCGTATTCTGTAATGGTCCAACTTCTGGAGCAATATTTTCTGATCAACACAATCAAACACCTTAGTTAAGGCAAAAAATATGCCTAGCGTTCTAAACCTTTTGTTTAACCCATCCAGTACCTCACAGAGAAACGACTTCTAAAGCCGAACTGTACATTTGATAGCAAATCGTGTGATATAAAATGATCCATTATCATTACATATAGAGCCTTTTCAATAACTTCATCAAATACTGATGGCAAAGAAATACGTCTAAAACTGTCTATATTATCCCTTTCTCCCTTTTTATAAAGCGGTTTTCTACTGAGTAGTTAAATCGTTCAAGAAACTGAGAGTTCCTAAACGAAAAATTACAAATATGGCTAAATACAGGACTAGCACGTGTACCACAGTACTTTAATATTCTACTAGTCACTCCATCATATACATAAGAGTCCGTAGTATTCAGTGACTTAATTATGAACTCAATCTCCCCTTGCTGTATCACAGAGGGGTATTTCAGACATCAAACTCGGAAAGCCATTTGCCAAGAGAGTTATATACTCTTTGCCATACTATTAACATTTTTAAGCACCTTACAGTACTGTCTGTAACGGCCTACTGTAGTTAAATTTTGATTACTTCTAACATTTTTACAATTCCTGCTTCGTTCTACAACATATCCTTATCCCACTAATTAGCCTCTCAGGCTGCCTTTTACTGCTATTACCCTCTTTAGAACGTTCTAATGGAAAGATACTGTCAAAGTGCATGGAGAAATGTGTCAAGGAAAGCATTATATTTTCATCTATGTCGTCAGCACTATAAGCATCCTGCCACTCTTGTTCCTTGACGAAGTTTAAAAAAACTTTCTGTTGCTGTTGGATTATCTTTCCTACACACTTTGTAATTATATGTGACATTTGTTTCAGTACTAAAGCCTTTTACGATTAAAATTTGTGCATCATGGACTAAAACGTCATTCCCCTTTCACTAACACAATGCCCATCTAGTAATGAAGAATGAATAAAACTATTGTCTATGGCTGTGCTACTATTCCCATTCATCCTAGTTGGAAAAAACACAGTCTGCTTCAGATCATATGAATTTAGATCTACCAACATCCTTCATCTTGCGCCATCATATACTAAATTTATATTTAAGTCACCACACATAATTAATTTCTGGAACTTCCTATAAGGTGAATCAAGAATACTCTCTAGCTTGAGCAGGAATGCTCTGAAGTCAGAGTTACGGGACCTATAAACAACAACAGAAGTTTAGTTTCACTAAATTCAACTGCCCCTGCACAACATTCAAATATCTGTTCAGTGCAGTGCCATGATACGTCTATAGGCTCAAATGGAACACTTTTCTTTACGTACATGGCCACTCCACCACCCCAAAAGTAACTCCTTGGGAAACAGCCAGCTAATCTGTATCCTGGTAAAGGAAGCCTCTGAATTGTCAAATTATTTCGTGGTGCTCCAGTATACCAATAATTACAGAGTTCTAAGCAGTCGCTAACTTTATCTCTTTTACCTCTCATATTTTGATGAAGTATGCTAATTCCTTCTCTACTTGGAAACATGACGTCATCTGAAGGTGAGCCCATAGATAGAGGGACTTCCTTTAAGCAGGTGTACCTAACAGCTGACTTCAGTCTAAAAAAGGTGCAGTTCTAACAGCAACTGCTGCAGGAATTTTTCCGTGAGTGACCCCACCCCAACACCACTCTCTACACCATCGCCTATAAGCCTTGCCAGCTTCCCCTTCTAAACCTATTGACGTGCAGGCTATGCCTAGTGAAACCCGACCTACTGATAGACCGAACTGGCAACACTGAAATATGACCCATGCCCTCTGCCATCGGCGCCCTCTCCAGGCCCATGTTAACGTGCCTAACATCCACCTTAAGATCAGGTCGATCATGGCGGTGAAACAGTTGCAAGAAATGCGCATTAGTGCCACCAGTTTGAGTAGCTACCTTTATCAGGCCACCACCTACATCATATTCCCTATCCCTATCAAGAGTGTTCCCTTTCCACCCACTATCACTACTTGATCCTCCTTCATAAAATTCCTACATAACTCCCGTATGCTGTCAGGCACCTGAGCCAACCCTGCACTAGGTTTCACAATGCTGGTGACCTGGTACTCATTCCCCAACACGTCCTGCAACTGTTGGCCCACATCTCTACTGTGCGAACTACCTAGCAGCAGAACCTTCTTCTTTCTGTTAGACTTTGCTACTGACCTAGGCCTCCTAACTGCCTAGGACTGCTGCATGTTCCCTACACCTACAGCTGCAAGAGGATCCTCTCCACTGAACTCTGACAGTTGGTCAAATCTATTGCATATACGCAAAGTAAAACTGTCTGATACCTCCTCCCCCTTGCTGCCTTCTTGCCAACTGCCAGTTCCCATTTCCCAGCACCCTTCACCCTCCTGAACCAGTCTAGTTCCCCCTTTGCGTGTTGTAACTGCACTTGATGGGTGCTCCTGCTCCTCTATCAACTGATTTCTATTACAGTTTCTGCATTCCTATGAGAGGATCTCGCTAGAATGCCCACTGGCTTCCCCACTGTATTCCCCCCCCCCCCCCTCCACCCCGCAATGAAAATACTTTGACCAAATCCCACACCGTAACCCACTACTCACAAACCTACGACAGAGCCCACACTTGTCACTCATGGTAAAATTTTACAGTTACAGAAAAAAAATTATACGTCTGCGTTACCTAAGTTCAGCTACACCAGTAGAGCCATTTATAGGACTAACAACAGCGGTTTCGAAATTCTCTACCAAGAAAGCAACTCAAAGAAGTTAAAACACCGAATGAAAACTTTACTGAAATATTTCACTAGAAACAATAAGAAACGTCAGCTCAAAACTAAAGCAAGAAATTTACTAAACTACTTCAACGTACAGAAAACTCTAAAAAACACAGCTAGCGAACGTTTCCAAAGGTCTATTAAACAGTTATTTCGCCACGAACAGCACGAAACACCGCTGAAAACTATTAAATTTAATAACTATATAACACTGCACAAATAACTTTCTCAGTACCTAGCTTTATAACCACTACGGCTGCAACTGCACGCCGCCAAAGACAACACATTACTGAGGCGCGAGTCTAGGACGAATGACGTAAGCACAGAAGTCGCGTCAATAACACAGGAAGAAAGACTGAGGTTAATAAAATTCCACTAATAAGTTACTTTTACAGCAAATATTAACACAAGTAAACCCTAAAATAAGTAATTGAAGACTAAAGCTTTATAAAATATTCACGAGAAATTTCAACAGCAGTCCATCACACGAAACTATTGACTATCTGTTGTGCTGCATTGAATGTAGTGTATTTTCTCAAAATTTATGGAGAGTTCACTTTCAGAGAACCACTTGTTAACTCTCCCAAAACATCGTTAACAATCTGCTCTGTAGCTTTCTCTCTAATGAATTTTGTTGTAACACCAGTACCATCAGGTGAAGTAGAAGAAACGCGTAATACCGTGCTGCGGGGTAGTAACGCGCACCGCTTTTTCAAGTCTCTAGAGGGAGTAACGAACGCCGCACAATGCTGCCACACAGCGGAAGGAATATCACTCGGGCCGAGAATTGCAGCATCTAATGGAACGAGATTGTTCGCAGTGTCTCATTATTTGATTACAGCTCATTTTCCTTTAAAATCATCGGATCTGAAGTGTAGAGGGAAGTGAAATATATTAATAGTAACAATATGTAAGGTAACTCTATTTAAATACACCTTTCTTGAAATTGGTTTTACCACCAAACATGGGTACACAGTTTTACCCTGGGGTAAACGCTCTTGTCCCATTCGTTAATATAGATTTAGCATTCCCTGTGAATTACATTTCTGAATACGTTTGAAAACTTAGAAGTTGCATTTATCACAGTTGGTACGAAAAAGAATCGGTACGACAGTTAAGGGAATAAGGGTCGACGGATAAAGGAACTAATTGTGCACTCTATGATGTTTTTCAAAATGAGAAGCCACAGACGGAGGCTACAAGAATTTATGTATATTTTTTCTACTTTAAAAGACAGCTCAAAATGCGGAAGCTGTTGCAATGCGAAGTAGAAAGCGCACATTTTCTAAAGAACAGAGTGAAGACGTAGCTGAGTACATGTTATTGTCAACAAAGATATTTTATGGAAAATCTTCTGAGGAGTTGAGGTGATTGGTGTATTAATATGCTGAGCAAAATAATATTCGGCATAATTATAACGAATCATCAAAGTTGCCTGGACAGGACTGGCTCAGTAGGTTTCTACTACAAATACATCACTCAGTATTCGGAAACCTGAGGATTCTATTCTTAACTGGATCTCATATTTTAAAGAAAGCGAAGTTAAATTTATTTCTATTAACCTCTATTCTGTGATGGAAATCCGTAAGTTTGATGCTTCTAGGGTTTATAATTTAGATATGTTCAAAGACCCGTTCAAAAGCCAGGAAAAAATTTAGCATCCAAAGGAGCTAAACAACTTCGCTCAGCAACAATATAGGAGCGTACTACGAACATTAATGCCCGCTGTCCAATGGTTGCCAGTGGGGAGTATGTGCCTCCCACGTTTGTTTTCCGCTTGCTTAAGACGTGACCTGCTCTACAGTGAGGGTGGGGCACCAAATTCGTGACTCTAACAAGAATGATTGGATCTCTTTCCAAAGCGGCGCCAGCGTTTTGTTAACTTTAACAAGTCATCTAAGAGCCGTACCATCGACAATCACACTAGTCACGTCTCCCTAGAAGCCTGCAAGTTTTGCCAGAACAGCGGAGTAGTGGTCGTTACCCTTACAGCTCATCGCTCTTAAAGGCTACAAATAAATGTGACCTTTTTCAGCAGCTTAAGGCTTTGTTTAATAAAGATTGTGACAGTTTTATGAAGTCTAAGTCTCACGGGCATATAACGTCATATAACATTTGCTCTATCCTCAGCAAAGCCTTCATGAGGGTTGCAAACTGTAACTCATCCACTGTTTAAAAGTGGGAGAGAGCTAAATGCTGGAAAATTTTACTCATGCAGCATTGTCGCGAATCATGATTATTCGGAAGTCGGAATGAGTCACAGTGACCGCCGCAAGAATCAGATACGTAAATCAGAGTTAAATCCAGCAATGCTGATATATTACAGTTTCTACTGCTTGTGGTATCTTTTGTCAATTCGTTTACCTGATGTGCTAACAATCAGTTGCTTTACCGTTGTTGGCGAGCAGAAAACTCAGGTGACTGCGGACAGCGTTTGCACTAAATGTGATGCAGCAAATAAATTTTCATTACATGAAATATCATAGACAGGAATTCGTGAAGAATGGTTCGACTTTTCTGAGGTGTGTAAATCTGTATGTAATAATGTATGGTTGCCAAGAAAATCGACACGTCAACTGATGGGCTTCCCACTTGAATTACATTGAAAAAGAGAAATCTTCTAATTATAGGATTAACACAGTGCTTTGAAAGTGAAATAAAGGCAAAGGTGTGGATTACAGTTATTACTATTATTATTATTATTATTATTTTATTCAGCTCCTTAAATACCACTAAAGGAGTGCTTACATGCCACGCTGCTGCGAACAAGGACAACCAAGAGAAAGTGATAAAATATATGAGGCTATTCGTGACTTGATTATTTACAAAAGAATGTAGTTATCATTAGTGATTCCCGTAAAAATATACAGCAATGTCTGTGTTCGACATTGGAATAGATTTCTAAAAAACGTAGAAAAGGGTTTTCCTGGTTCCAGTAAAACATGGATTTTCAGTCTAGATACTGCTATACAGAAGAAGAGACCATTTCACGATTATCAGTTATTGAGGATGACTGCTCTAGAGATGATGAAAGTAATGATAAATTTGTATCTTGTAATTCAAAGAAAGCGACTGATATCCTGGATGATCTATATGAAGATTTAGAAATTCAGCCTGAAGTTGGATTACAGTTTAAAGATAAGATCTCTAGTACAAGGTCCTTCCAAATTTTGAAAAGCACCATACAAAAGCGTCCCTCAATTTTCACTTAGGCTCCTAACAAAGAGACTTCTAGAAATATTGCAGAAATTAAAGAAGCTAAATTAGGGAAGAAAGATGAGGCCTCATCTATCTCACATTACGGAATGTCGTCGGAAAATATCTTTTGAGACTTCATCAGATAACGTTATAGACCTACCCTTACGAAAAATCTGCAATTACAGTGAAATAGATGGCACTGGGAATTTAAAGAGATGGGAACTGGATAAACTGACTAAACCTGAGGTTGTACAGAGTTTCAGGGAAAGCATAAGGGAACAATTGACAGGAATGGGGGAAAGAAATACAGTAGAAGAAGAATGGGTAGCTCTGAGGGATGAAGTAGTGAAGGCGGCAGAGGATCAAGTAGGTAAAAAGACAAGGGCTAGTAGAAATCCTTGGGTAACAGAAGAAATATTGAATTTGACATCTTGGGTTGTCAGGTGTTCTCCCGGATATCAGCGTCGTACTTGCACGATATTTCGGTCACGTAGCTCGTAACCTTAATCAGGTGCGAGACTGCTCCTAGAGTGGACCTGGTCCAGTATTTATGCCTATGGCCTTCCCTCTCCACCAACGGCTGCAAGCGCTTCCTCTGTGGTCCGCGCCCATTCCCTGCGACCTGCTGAAGCGTTGCTGCTCCGTTAAAGGAGCAACGGGGCCAGCTGCAACACTACACTAACAGAAGAACTAGAGACATGGAGATGGAAAAAGAGCCCCTGACGGACCGCCAGGCGCACCAGACCGAAGATGGAAGACCCAGAAGTGGGACTGGTGGGCGCGGACCGCAGAGGGAACATCCAGAGCCGCAGCGGACGAAAAACGGAGCAGCAAAGCTCCAACAGGTCGTGATGAGCGGGCGCGGACCGCAGGCGGAACGCTTGGTACCCCAGACCGTAGAGAAAACCCCCAGGAGCGGGTCTGGTGGGCGCGGACCGCAGAGGGAACACCTAGAACCGCAGCGGACGGAAAACGGAGCAACGCTCCAGCAGGTCGCAGGGAATGGGCGCGGACCACAGAGGAAGCGCTTGCAGCCGTTGGTGGAGGGGGAAGGCCATAGGCATAAATACTGGACCAGGTCCACTCGAGGAGCAGTCTCAGGTCGCACCTGATAAAGGTTACGAGCTACGTTACAGAAATATCGTGCAAGTACGACGCTGATATCCGGCAGAACACCCGACAACCCAAGATGTCATTAGATCGCCGGGAAAGCCTGAAGAGTTACAATATTGAATTTAATTGACGAAAGGAGAAAATATAAAAACTCAGTAAATTAACCAGGCAAAAAGGAATACAAAAGTCTCAGAAATGAGATTGACAGGAAGTGCAAAATGGCCAAACAGGGATGGCTAGAGGACAAATGTAAGGATGTAGAGGCTTATCTCACCAGGGGTAAGATAGATACTGCCTACAGAAAAATTAAAGAGACCATTGGAGAAAAGAGAGCCACTTATATGAATATCAAGAGCTCAGATGGAAACCCAGTTCTAAGCAAAGAAGGGAAAGCAGAAAGGTGGAAGTATAGAGGATCTATACAAGGGCGATGTACTTGAGGACAATATTATGGAAATGGAAGAGGATGTAGACGAAGATGAAATGGGAGATACGATACTGCGTGAAGAGTTTGACAGAGCACTGAAAGACCTGAGTCGAAGCAAGGCTCCCGGAGTAGACAACATTCCATTGGAACTACTGACGGCCTTGGGAGAGCCAGTCCTGACAAAACTCTACCATCTGGTGAGCAAGATGTATGAGACAGGTGAAATAGCCTCTGACTTCAAGAAGAATATAGTAATTTCAATCCCAAAGAAAGCAGGTGTTGACAGATGTGAAAATTACCGAACTATCAGTTTAATAAGTCACTGCTACAAAATACTAACGACAATTCTTTACAGACGAATGGAAATACTAGTAGAAGCCGACCTCGGGGAAGATCAGTTTTGGTTCCGCAGAAATGTTGGAACACGTGAGGCAATACTGACCCTACGACTTATCTTAGAAAATAGATTAAGGAAAGGCAAACCTACGTTTCTAGCATTTGTGGACTTACAGAAAGCTTTCGACAATGTTGACTGGAATACTCTCTTTCAAATTCTAAAGATGGCAGGGGTAAAATACAGGGAGCGAAAGGCTATTTACAATTTGTACAGAAACCAGATGGCAGTTATAAGAGTCGAGGGACATGAAAGGGAAGGGAGTGAGACAGGGTTGTAGCCTATCCCCGATGTTATTCAATCTGTATATTGAGCAAGCAGTAAAGGAAACAAAAGAAAAGTTCGCAGTGGGCATTGAAATCCATGGAGAAGAAATAAATATTTTGAGGTTCGCCGATGACATTGTAATTCTTTCAGGGACAGCAAAGGAATTGGAAGAGCAGTTGAACGGAATGGACAGTGTCTTGAAAGGAGGATATAAGATGAACATCAACAAAAGCAAAACGAGGATAATGGAATGTGGTCGAATTAAGTCGGGGGATGCTGAGGGAATTAGATTAGGAAATGAGAAACTTAAAGTAGTAAAGGAGTTTTGCTATTTGGGGAGCAAAATAACTGATGGTGGTCGAAGTAGAGAGGATATGAAATGTAGACTGGCAATGGCAAGGAAAGCGTTTCTGAAGAAGAGAAATTTGTTAACATCGAGTATAGATTTAAGTGTAAGGAAGTCGTTTCTGAAAGTATTTGTATGGAGTCTAGCCGTGTATGGAAGTGAAACATGGACGATAAATAGTTGGGACAAGAAGAGAATAGAAGCATTCGAAATGTGGTGCTACAGAAGAATGCTGAAGATTAGATGGGTAGATCACATAACTAATGAGGAGGTATTGAATAGAATTGGGGAGAAGAGGAGTTTGTGGCACAACTTGACAAGAAGAAGGGACCGGTTTGTAGGACATGTTCGGAGACATCAAGGGATCACAAATTTAGCATTGGAGGGCAGTGTGGAGGGTACAAATCATAGAGGTAGACCAAGAGATAAATACACTAAGCAGATTCAGAAGAATGTATGTTGCAGAAGTTACTGGGAGATGAAGAAGCTTTCACAGGATAGAGTAGCATGGAGAGCTGCCTCAAACCAGTCTCAGGACTGAAGACAACAACAACAACGACCTTAAGACGGTCAAAGACAGATGCGACGAACATAAACGTCACACGAGGTTGGGTCAGCCAGAGAAATCTGCGGTTGCTGAACACTGCCTTGCCACGTGACACGGCATGAATTATAAAGAAACCAAGACGCTGTCGCATGCTTCCGCATACTGGGACTCCATCATCAAAGAGGCGCTCGAAATACGTATAAGCAGTGACCTAATAAACAGGGACACGGGGTTTCACCTGAGCAAAGTCATGGAGCCAGCCTTGGCGGCACTGAGGAATCGTCAGCCACAGATTAGCAACCGCACCTAGTCAACGCAGATGGGAAGCCTTACCGCAGATGCTTAAATCGCGCGCCAACACCTCGCGCGCGCGAACGGGGTCCGTCGCTCCCGGCCGCATTTTCCCGCGCCGCGGCGCGCTTCCGCAGACCGCGACCCGTTTCTCCAGCAGAGGGCTCTGGTATCCGACGCTGTCTACGATTCGCCTTCGATGACGTTATGCCCCGCTGGCGCCTGCGCTGTTCTAGAAAGCCAGCATATAAATTGGCGAGCTTCTCAGCGACGCAACAGTAGCACCTGAAGATGTCGGGCAGTTGTCTCGCTGAAAATATTGTGCGGTTTCTACAATATTATCCGGCGTTATTCCCGGGAACCTATCAAGCATCTTTAATCTGGCCCTCAGCTACAGTACATCAGGAACAGCTCCCTGGGGGTGTTCATTTGCCACTGATGTGAAGTAACAGATGTCCTGCATTGTTGACAGCACAAAGAGGGTCCTGAGTATAGCGTCACTCAAATGCCACTGTCAGCGACGTCTCTGGATGGGACCATGATGACAGAGCAACAGAGCAGCTGACGTTTCTGTGGGGGTGGCCGTGATCTCCATCCAGTGATAGGCAGCTAGCTGCTCCAGTGGCGGCTCTCTCGTAAGTCAGCGCGAGCTGTCTTGTCCTGTGGTCCAACTGTAGACCCCATACTGCGTTCTCTCTTAGCGTTCTTTTCGACCAAATACGATGGTACGCCACAATACTAACTCTTTACCCATCTCCTTCTCCATTTCAGCAATGAGGCTGTGGAAGATAATGCCCTGTAATCTGAGTTTCATCTCAAATCACTCTAGATTAAAGAAAGATTAAAACCATATCTGTTATCATAGCATCGTCGTGCTATTACAGCGGTTTTCTCCCTGTTCAACAAGTAACTATTATCAGTCATATAAACTAACTAGACTGGAGTTTGTTGAAAAACGTATGACATGGACGTCGGAATGGGACAAACTGATCTTCAATGAAGACAAGTTTAGATTGGATTGATGGATTTCGATATGGCGTGCTGTAAGTATTTTGGTGGTGGAAGTGATGATTTTGGCAGCCTTCGCAGTAAAGGTAAATCACAGATCATGTGGCAGTAGAATGGACACTATGTAAACTGAGATGCTAGAAACAGAATTGATTAGAATGTATGAGGACCTATGGGACAAAAGTGGAATGTTTCAAGAAAATAATGCATCTGTATATGTTTCCGCTAGAACCGAAAAGTGGTTTGAAGATAAGGATATCAGAGTGTTTTCCTGTCCTGTATGCAGCTCAGATCTGAACCCCGTGAAAAGACTTTGTGGAATGCTTGCAAGGCGTGTTTATCGCTGCGGAAAGCAATTTGACGCAGTATGTGAGCTGCAAAGAGCGGAGCAAGAAGAGAAGGCAACAATGTCACTGCAAGAACTTAAAACCGTAACAAAATCAAAGCCGAAGACAATTTTTGAGGTAATTATGAAGAACGGAGGTTGGAAAAGTACTAATAATGTAGTAACACAGCAGGACAATGAGTACCTTAATCCCAATTTCCATTTAGGAAATTCAGTCGTCTTATTTTGGTACCCGTGTTATGAAAGAATCTTCGTAATTCTATCATGATTTTTTATGCCTTATACGTATCCAATACTTTCATAATAAATTCGATACATGAACGCTTCAGATTTTGTACTACGCTTTTCCTGGAACGCTGCCTTTATGCTGACTTGCACTATTGTATCCATCTAAAGAGTTGCCAAACATGTTCTTTATTTGGTGTCCAAAAGCCGAACAAGAGAGCGATACAAAATTTGGACACGAGAACCGGAGTCAAAGGCTCAGCCCTCTCGTGCGCTATCATCTACGCTATGGGAGCAATTGACCCTGATTGTATGTGGCGGCGGCCAGTTGAATATGCGTGCACAATGGCCTGGTTGGCTAACTTCAATTCTAGGTAACTCGGAAGCAGCACAAGGTATCGATTTTCTTCTTACTGCAACAGCCTTACAAGTTTCTCAGACCGCCATATATATATATATATATATATATATATATGGCGTTCTGAAAAACTTATATATATATACACTGCACATGTACTACACAAATAGTTGGTTTGAATCACCAAGGACGTCTAGCAAGAGAGGGTGGGAGCGTTCTAATCGTTCCAGGTGAAATAAATGCACAAATAAATAAATAAACATAGAGAACTTTGAATGTAGTTACCTATTTGAGGTAAACAGGTTTGCATAGGAGAACAAGTTGTGATTGGCTGCACCAAATCAGTCAGAAGACTGATAATAAAAGTAGAAAAAGAAAACAAGGAAATGCCGCTCACCGTGTACAGGCCGTAGAACAGCAGGAGGGAGGCGATGACCCCGCAGCTGGCGCACGCCAGCACCGCCACCGTCAGGCACATGGTCGCTGCAACAACAACAATAACAACACCTGCAATCAGCACCAGGCTCAGCTCACGGTCACTGCGACACCTGCTGCCGCCTCGCCTCTCAGTTTTTCTCGGCTTTTGTTTTGACCGCCATCCCATTCTTCTTAGATGTACTTGCTGCCTAGACTCCAACCTGAGTGTTAGAGTGTAGCCAGTAAGTTTATATAACACGACTCCCCACACCTGAAGGAGAGGACTGGGTCAGTCTTCCAGAAATCATGTAGGAATATGATGCAACAATTCATATTAAAACCCCAGGCACCAAAAAACACTTCTTATAGTATTTCATCCATACTCAGCAATTTTAGTTGTATACATCGAAATAATCAGCAAACACCTCTTATCGTCGCCGGGATACTCGCACAGCGGCACCAAGTCTACAGACAGTGTACATCTGTATGAAACATTTGTCATTATATCTTAACAAAAGCTCTGTCACAGTTTTTCTATTTTATTTTCAACATATAACAGAAGATTCATAGAAAGAGCAAAGCACGCAGTTAAAGTTTTCGTTAAGCACTAATATCCATGTAATAGTTCCCCTTTTGCCCTTGTTGGCTTATACTGTGCTACGACTATCTTACCCTGGGCGTAAACACGCGAACATGTCGTAGGGGGAATCTGACGCGGCGCGAAATGTAAAGAACATTTTTAAGAGGCAGTGAGAGAATTCATGTTACCAATTATACAATGTCTGTTCGAAAGCCTGTGACTGCCTTCTGAAGCTACGGTTATTTTTCGTGAAGAGAACGATTTTCTGCTTTACGAATTCACTGTTGTTTCATTTTGATGAGCATGACGAAATCTGAAAATTTAGTCTCATTTTCATGTGCCCCTAGTTACAAACATTTATACGCTCGTTTACTTGTATGTTGTTTCAGAACGAGACTTTGCATTTCCTATGAGTGGAAAAAAAACTGAGTTCACTTCAGAAAGTAGGTAAATCTCCAATTGAATTCCTGTAGCTTTTTAGCGTATAGCAAATATCTTGTGCTGAAAAATATTTACAAAGAAAGAAGGATATATGAAAGACTGTGCATTTGTAGGGAGAATATATAGATATATCACACATGATCTCTTAGTTTGCAGATCTATATAATCTCAGGTGTGCAGTTATAATATGATGTATCAGTTCTTTAATATTCTTCCTGAAAACACCTAAAAATATTTCAGAGTTCTTTGGATATTCCACTGACCATACTATTAACAGATTTTTATGGTTAACCAAAATTTCTAATTCCTCTACATAATACATTCTGTGTTCTATGTTCAAGTGATCTGTCATATTCAGGTCTTGTTGCATGAATGTGAATGGCTGGCTGAAATCGTGTGTATGTGTGGCTGCTGCAGATTTGGCATATCAGTTTTGGATGTACGAACTGGTGTGTTACATATAGTTTTCTCGAAATATTCATAGTGATTAGGGACATGTCCAACATGTTAATGGCAAATTCTCAGTTGACACCGCGACTTGGGAACTGAAGCGACCTACCAAGATACGCAAATTCGGATGAAGCACTGAACTAAAGCAAATGTTAAGGTTGTTGCGAGTCTCTGCTTGTGCTCAAGTACTATTGTCAGTAATACTATACTTAATGACTAATGCGTGGCTAATTGCCTGAAGCAATTAGTATGACAAAAGGTGGCGAACGTGCGTGCTTCATCAAAATAGTGGACGTCTTTGATTTGTCTGCTCTATGGGAAAATGAAACTTGCACTGAAGAAAAATATGGGTGATCTTTTCTTACAAATGGCAGAACTATTTAACTACCGCTACCGCTGCCGAAGTTAGTTTCGATAAAGTTTTGCTACGTCACCATATACGACTCTTAATTCCTACGGGGGCTCGTATAAACAACGTGTTTGTTACCAGTTGCAGTTCCTGATCAGAAAATTGCATTCGTGGCTGATGCATTCAACACTGCGCATAATGTTTCCCATGCGAGTATCACAAGATGAGGATCATACTGCTATCTTTCACTAAGCATTCTTATTATTTCCAATGCACTCCGTAGGTCTGTAGTTCGTCTGACACAACTTAAATATATCTGGAATATCAGCAGCAGCAAAATAAGACGGCTCGAAGGTCTTACTTCAAGCTCTAACCAACAGAGTAACATACATGCAGACCTGTCGTAACACATGCCTGCATCCACGAATTTCGGAATAGAAGTCGTTACGATCAAACGTTCTTTTACGTGTTCGACGCCCTATTAAATGATTAGCTGTAACGGGCAAGGTGATCACTGTATTCCGAGATAACACACAATGGCAGTTATCCTTGCTTGCCCGTTATTGTCAAACTCAATGAAGAAATTACAGCCCTAATCAGCAAGAGCTGAAGAAAAATGTATCTCAGAGAAAGAAGACACGTACAAAGCTCAGAAAATAATAGTCTAAGCTTACAAAGTAGTTATAATTTCGAATAAATAAATCCATACATATAATAAAAATGGATATACACACACACATATTTTCCAGATCTTCTCCTAAAAATCTTGACCAATTTCAACCAAACCTGGTGCATATTCCACTCAGTGTCTGAAAAGAATGTTTGTGGGTGTAAGAACCACCTATCAATGAAAGTCGTGGAGATGAAAAAGCGGTGTTGCCCATGACTCATGAGTATCCTTACTTACATCCAGTCCTTTAGAACGAGAGCACATAATGACTTACAACACTCATTACACATAATTTCAAATGCCTAAGAAACTTCTTCTCGTTAATATCTCCCACAAAATGATGAAGGGAAAAATATTTATTGCTTACTACGCTTTCGCTGTTCATGTAGTAAAACTGTTGTATGTAGGATGACGTTTTAATTTATCACTTTTTTACTACTAACTGTTTCGTCGGCACATCTTCAGTATGCTCATATAGAATGTTCGCTTATACCACTGAATGTACCAGCAAAATTATATCACTATACATCTAATAGTTCAGGAGATATGACGTCATAACCACTGAGAGGCGTGAAAAACTGTGGCATCATGTATGACGTTTAAATTAATTACTTGTTTACTAGCTGCTCCATTCGTAACACATTTCGCAGGCAGCATCTACATATGTCGCTGAATGTACTTAGAAATATATATCATTAGTTCAAGAGATATAACGTCAAATATTAAGATTCATGAAAAACTGCAGCGTCATGTACTACGTTTTAATTTATTACTTCTTTATTACTAATTTTACTTTCAACACGTTTCTCAAACACTATTCAAATATGCCGCGGAATGTAACTAGAAATAGACACCAATGTCGGACTTTTAGCTCAATAGATACGATGTCATAAATATTGAGCTGCGTCAAAATGAAACTGCAGGGCGAAATTCGCTATCGATACAGGTTAAATAAACGTGTTCAGATACGACTAACGTGTGTTAAATATATATTTGACTAGTGTTACTCGGGGTTGACTTATGTTAGGCTCGTCCTAACCCCTGGAACGATTTAAGTAAAATTTGTTATAATTATTTGTTACGATGCGGAAATAAATTCGGTGGTGTTAAGGATCACCAGCATCCCATTAGAATGAGGATAATAACTTGGAGAGAGAAGGGGGAAGGAGGAAATGGACAGGCAGAGAGAAAAACATGTGGAGATTGGTACAGGTGGTGGGAGGAGAAGATGGACAGAGAGATGAGAAGAGAAAATGAAGAGAAAGAGGGTTGAGGAGGAGATGGACAGAGAAGGGAAAGAGAAGAAGATGGATGGATATAGGGGGAGGAAGAAACAATGGAGGAGGGGGTGTACAGAGAGAGGGGGAGGAGGTAACTGACAAAGGGATAATGAAGATGAGGATCCGAGGAGAAAGAGAAAGGGAAGAGGAGGAGATGGACAGAGTGAGTGGGAGGAGAATAATGACAAAGAGAGGAGGGTGAGGAAATGGAAATTGAAGCGAAGAAGGCAACCGACAGAGGGGGAAACGACAGATGGATAGAGGGGCAAAGAGCACATGGACAGAGAATGGAGGGAGGAGGACATGGAGAGAGAGATGGGTAGGACAAGATGGACAGGGAGAAGGGCAGGAGGAGATGGAAAAAGAGTGGATGTGGAAGAGGTGAATAGGCAAAGGGTTTGGAGGAGATGGCCAAAGAGGGAGTGAAGGAGGCTTTGGAAGAGAGTGAAGGAAGAAATGGTTCAAATGGCTCTGAGCACTATGGGACTCAACTGCTGTGGTCATAAGTCCCCTAGAACTTAGAACTACTTAAACCTAACTAACCTAAGGACATCACACACATCCATGCCCGAGGCAGGATTCGAACCTGCGACCGTAGCAGTCACACGGTTCCGGACTGCGCGCCTAGAACCGCGAGACCACCGCGGCCGGCTGAAGGAAGAAGGAGACGGACTAATATAAGACTGGAATGTATACACACTCGGGCATAGTCGGATACTGAGGTAGTTCTACACAAACATTCACACAGTTTCCAAAATAGAACATAATATATACACTATATGATCAAGAGTATCCGGACACCTGGCTGAAAATGACTTACAAGTTCCTGACGACCTACAATGGTAATGGTGTATTTCAATATGGTGTTCGACTATCCTTAGCTTTGATGACAGCTTATACTCTCGCATGCATACATTCAATCAGGTACTTGAAGGTTTCTTGGGGAATGGCAGCCCATTCTACACAGAGTGCGGAACTGAGGGGAGATATCGATGTCGGTCGGTGAGGCCTGGCACGAAGTTGGCGTTCCAAAATATTCCAAACGTGCTCTATAGGATTCAGGTCAGGACTCTGTGCAGACCAGCCCATTACAGGGATGTCATTGTCGTGTAACCACTCCCCCACAAGCCGTGCATTATGAACAGGTACGACATCATGTTGAAAGATGCAATCGCCATCGTCGATTTGCTCAACAGTTAGAAGCAAGAAGTTCCTTAACACATCAGTGTAGGCCTGTGCTGTGGTAGTGCCACGCAAATCAACAAGGGGTGCAAGTCCCCTCCATGAAAAACACGACCACACCATAACACCACCGCCTCTGAATTTTACTGTTGGCACTTCACACGCTGGCAGATGATGTTCACCCGGCACTCGCCATACCCACACCCTGACATCGGATCGACACATAGTGCACCGTTATTCGTCACTCCACACAACGTTCTTCCACTGTTCAATCGTCCAATGTTTACTCTCCTTACATCAAGTGAGGCGTCGTTCGGCATTTGCCAGCGTGCCACTCGACCATGAAATGCACGTTTTCTCGTCTCCAACCTGTCTTAGTACTTGCAGTGGATCCTGATGCAGTTTGGAATTCCTGTGTGATGGTCTGGATAGATGTCTGCCTATTACACATTACGACCCTCATCAGCTGTCGGCAGTCTGTGTCAGTCGACAGACGAGGTCGGCCCGTATGCTTTTGTGCTGTACATGTCCCTTCACGTTTCCACCTCACTATCACATTGGAAGCAGTGGACCTAGATTTGTTTAAGTGTGTGGAAATCTCGCGTACAGACGTATGACACAATTGACACCCAATCGCCTGACGAGGTTCGATGTCCGTGAGTTCCACGGAGCACCTCATTGTGCTCTCTCACGATGTCTAATGATTACTGAGGTCGCTAATAGGGAGTACCTGGTAGTAAGTGGCAGCAAAAAAATGGTTCAAATGGCTCTGAGCACTATGGGACTCAACTGCTGCGGTCATTAGTCCCCTAGAACTTAGAACTAGTTAAACCTAACTAACCTAAGGACATCACAAACATCCATGCCCGAGGCAGGATTCGAACCTGCGACCGTAGCGGTCTTGCCGTTCCAGACTGCAGCGCCTTTAACCGCACGGCCACTTCGGCCGGCTAAGTGGCAGCACAATGTACCTAATATGAATAACTTATGTTCTGGGGGGTGTCAGGATACTTTTGATCGTATAGTGTACTTAACAAAATACAGTATACCCGTCACCTCGGAAGCAGTGTAAGCGAGGCTGACTGGTCGCATTTTCACCTCACCTGGCACTTGAGTCCGGCAGACCAGAGCGCTCATGAGACCCGTCTCCGCACCTTAAGAGTGTATCTTGTGATTCACTGAGATTCTCTCTTTCACTGTCCAACTTGTAGCACAATTACAAACAATTTTGGATCTTCCGTATTCGAGATGGAGGAGAGAAGCGAGTAGATGACCATTTATGCCTGCTACAACAGAAAAACCTTGACGTCTGTGTCTGATTCAGCCGTGAGGGGGAGTTGGCAACGGCAGTGTAAGTGGTGCTGGATCATCCCTGTTTTTGAGACAGTACAGTTTCTGTCTCCATATTAACAGTTAATATGCAGCTATTTGGTACCACAAGTCCTCTTCTCTTTTCTAAACTTTCAGCCTGATGATTTCCTAGTGGGTGAGAATCAATTCATGCCACCTAAAAATATTTTATAAGTCACGATCTCAATAAGGATACCAGGATACAAACTTTAATATGATTTCAGAAACTGGCGAGCCGGCCGCGGCGGCCGTGCGGTTCTAGGCGCTGCAGTCCGGCACCGCGGGACTGCTACGGTCGCAGGTTCGAATCCTGCCTCGGGAATGGATGTGTGTGATGTCCTTAGGTTAGTTAGGTTTAAGTAGTTGTAAGTTCTAGGGGACTGATGACCTAAGATGTTGAGTCCCATAACGCTCAGAGCCATTTGAACCATTTTTGAAGTAACTGGCGGAACTCGCTATATAAGTGCTTGGAACTACAGGATAATTCTTTTTGGGTAGAATTAAACCGAAATTTTAGGAACGTGACTACTTTGCAGCGTGTAACCACGCTCCGAAATAGTAATTATGGCGCTTGGAATTGTATCAATATAACCATCGCCCATAATGTGTTTCCCATTGAGATCAAAGTCCTTAAAT
The DNA here is from genome assembly GCF_023898315.1 of Schistocerca nitens. Taxonomy (NCBI): domain Eukaryota; kingdom Metazoa; phylum Arthropoda; class Insecta; order Orthoptera; family Acrididae; genus Schistocerca; species Schistocerca nitens. The sequence continues at coordinate 672,962,569 of NC_064618.1, forward strand.
ACATCACCCGAAGCACAAAACAATTATATAATGCAGTGGAAAACGCTTTTACAGCAACAGGTATAAAACTTTCAGTCGGTAAATATTTCCTGGTTTTTCTGACAACGTATGTGTCAACTGAACTGCGTTACAACCGTGACCATGGACCTCCCCGATATGGAGTGGTTTGTGTGCCTCGCCGATGCACACAGCGTTACCGTAGATGCAACAACAATGGAGGGATATCTGCGGAGAAGTTTACAGTAGTTGCAGAATCGACGATCCTGATGACTGACCGATCTGGCCTTGTACCATTAGCCAGGTTTGCTTTTTTGTGCTTATACGTAAAATGGCCGAAAGCAAAAGGCAACTACGCCCTCAATTTTCCTGATGGCATGTATCTCTACGGTATCGCTTAATGATGATGATATCACCTTGGGTAAAATATTCACGATGATAATAGTACCTAATTCGTAACTCCGGCAGGATCTACTCAGGATGACGCCGTCGTCAAGAAAAACAGAACGGGCACTCTACGGGTTGGGGCGTGAAAAATTACATTTCTTATTCGGAAAGGTAAGCTGGAGAGTTTACAATGGGAAATGGATAAGTTGAAGTTAGATTAGTGGCAATTAGTGAATTGCTGTGGCAGAAAAAACAAAACTTCCGGTCAAATGAGTACAGTGTAATAAATAACAAACCAAATACAGTTAATGTAACAGTTGGACCAACAATGGAGAGAAAAAATAGGAGCAGTTAATGCTTCCTTGAGCAGTATTCTGACCTCATTATCGTAACGAAGGCAGACACGAAGCATGCACCCACCACTGCAGCGAATGTTTAAATGCCAATAGTTATGCAGATTATGAGGTTATTGAAAGAAATTGTAATGAAATGACAGAAATTATGCAGGTAGTTAAGGGAGACGAAAGTTGAATTCTGATGAAGGACTGGAATTCGATAGTAGGAAAATAAACAGGAAAAAGTAGTGAGAGAATGTGGACCAGGGAATGAGATTGAAAGAGGAAGCTGTCTGGCAGAATTTCACATGGAGCATACTTTGATCATCGTTGGTACTTGGTGTGGCGTTCGCTGTGTTATTCAGTGGTTTGGTATTTAACTAATTTGTAAATGGAAATGATAATCTTATTTTATTACACTGAGTAATTACTAAATAATTTTTCTACCGGCTAAAGATTTGATCAAGTTGCTAGACAACTCCAAGTTAACGTCGTGTTAAAGTGTTGTCTGTGTCACTAAATCACAGTTCATACAACAGATTCTATACAACTATTGATTAAGATGGAAGCAGTTATCTTCAGCAAAATGATCATTAAAACCAACGAATATCAGCCGCGCACAACACTGACGTATGTTACCTGAAACAATATTCTTCGCAACTCGTGCGTAATTAATTTCGGCTCCATACATCAGCTAGAAAAGTATGTTATAACGTTCGTGCTATGAGCACTGTTTTTTAAGAACCGATCTGATTCGAATTATTTTCATTCAAATGAGTTCTGGACCACCGGTGCACATTTATTTTTACACATTTGTATTACGTTCGGCATTTATGTCTGCAGAGTTGCGTGATTTGAATTTGCCACTGAGACAATTGTTAAGATGGCGGCAGACAATTGATAGAGACTTTCTATTGTTAGACCAAATAAGTATTTTAACTGCTTATTAAACTTTAAAGAAACTCTACTTTCGTATTGTGCACTATTTAGACCTCATTTTTTCTAAGGAAAACACAGACAAAAACGCGATACAAATCGCTATCATCAATGGCTGCGCTCCTTGCACCGGAAAGAAATAATTAACACAGATAATGCTTACTGACAGAGGAATTACAGTTACAAATAATTATTCACTCATATTTATAATAGTAATGAACTCCATTTTCAAGTAATAATTAACAAATAATTACAATTTCTTAACAGACCTCAATTTGATATGCTTCTTGCGTGCTGAACCTACAAAAGCCATCCAACAAAAGGTAAAAACAAAGGAAGATAAACGCAGATCATAAAAGGAATTTACAATTATCATTGTCTTTGTATGATACACATCGATATGTCTAATTACATTATAGAATATTATATAAATAATTAATATTTAGAAGGTTTCACTGTTTTTTCATACGTCGAATACATAAAGTTTATAACTGTTAGAGGCATAATTTCCTCTCGTCGCACTGTAGCCAAAAATTTATCACGTGGATGTTACATTGGTTTAGAAATCATTAAAGAAGGATATGTACCTTGAGGAGATCTGGAGACACATTAAAGTCTCAAGTACATTATAAAACTGTAGCAAGGATTCTGACATCGGATTTTAGACAGCAGAAGTGTTTAAGTGTTTATAGGAGCAGATGAGGACTCAGACTATAAGTTACTGGTCATGAACTGCATATTAAAACTGAAGAAATTGCAGGAAGGTAGGAAAACAGGGATGTAGGACTTGAATCAATTGAAAGAAGCAGAGGTTGTTGAGACTTTCAAAAGGAGCATTAGGCAACGACTGACCGAAACAAGCAAAGGGATGCAACAAAATACGTGTGGGTAGCCCTGAGGGATGAAATAGTAGGGACAACAGAGGTTCAAATAGTGGAAGAAACCAATGCCAATAAAGATATGTGAATATTACACGACATATTGAATAACTGACGAAATGAGAAAATATAAAAAAATACCACAGAACAAAAGGAAGTACAGATACGTAAACAATGAAATTATAGAACTGCAAAGTGGCAAAGCAGAACCAACTAGAGGAAAAATACAAAGAACGTAAAGTCATGCATAACTAAGGGAAACGTAGACGATACTGCTTACAGGGAAATTAAAGGGACCCTAGGCTAAAAGTGGGTAATTCACTAAACATCAAGAGGTCAGAGGGTGAGCCAGTACTAAGCAAAGAAGGGAAAGCGAAAGGTGGAAAGAATATATAGGATCTCTATGCATGGGCAGTGGTCTAGAAGGTAGAAAGTGGAGAGGAATAACTTGAGGTTGAGTTGTGAAATATGACACTGTGAAAAGATCACTGATACATTTACGTCGAAACTAGACCACTGCAGTAGATGACATTCTCTCAGTATTATTGAGACACTTCTTAGAGGCAGCCACGACAAAACTATTCTACCTGCCACGCAAGATACAGGAGACAGGCGAAATGCCATCAGGCATGAAGGTGAATGCAATAATTCCGATTCCAAAGAAAGCGGGTTCAGACAGGTGTGACATTTACCACATTATCAGTTTAAAAAGTCATGATTGAATGTTTCTGACATGATTCATTTACAGAAGAATAAAATAAACTGGTGAAATTGGGTCGGGAAAGATAGGTTTGGATTACAGAGAGACGTAGAGAGACGAAAGGCAAGACGCACCCTATACATAGAACGTTAATGATAGGCAAACCTAAATTTGCAGATTTCTTCGTTCAGAGGAAGCTTTTGACAGTTTTGACAAGAATACGCTCCTTAAAATTATAAAGGTACCAGGGATTAAATATAGAGAGCGAAATGTTATTTATAGCTTGTACAGAAAAAGTATTGCCGTTGTAAAAGTAGAATGACATGAAACAGAAGCAGTGGTTGAGAAAGGAGATAGGTTTTTAGCCTATCCCAGTTGTTATTTAATTTTTAGACTGATGAAGCAATAAAGGGATCCAAGTAAAATTTTGCTGAAGGATATAAACTTCAGGAAGAAGGAGTAAAATATTTGAGGTTAGCCGATGGCACTGTAATACTGCTAGAGACGCCAAACGACTTACATGTGCAGTCGAATGGGACCGATAACGCTTTGAAAAGAGATTATAAGATAAGAAACAGCAAAAGTGAGACAAAGGTAAGTCGAATTAAAGCAGAAGATGCCGAGGGATTGAGAGACCAAACGGAGGCGATGAACGTAGCTATTTCGGCATCAGATTAACTGACGATTGATGATGTTGAGACAATATCAGCTGCACTTTACACCAATATAAATTTAAATATTAGGAAGTCTTCTGGGAAGATATTTATACGGAGTGTTGTCTTGTACTGAAGTGAAACATGGATGATAAACAACGCAGGCAAGAAGAGAATAGAAGCTTTTTAATTGTGGCACTATACAATCATGTTGAATAATGGGTAAATACATCGAAGCGATAATGAGGAGGAAATGATCCGAGTCAGGAAAAAATGAATTAATGGCACAACTTTTCTAAAAGAAGGGATCAGCTGATAAGACACGTCCTGAGGCTCAAGGATCAGCAATTTGGTGGGGTACAGATGAGTGAAGGGTAAAAATTATAGAGTGAGAACAAGATATGAACACAATAAGCAGGTTAAAATGGATTTAGCTGGCAGCTGTTATTTGGAGACGAAGAGGTTTGTACAGGATAGCGGAGGAGGAGAAGGATATTAATGCTTAACATCACGTCGACAACTAGGTCATTAGTTACGAAGCACAAGCTAGGAGTAGGGAAGGATGGAGAAGGGAAGCATCCGTGGCGTTTCGAGACAATCATCCCGGCATTTGCTTGAAGCGATATGGGAAATCAAGCGAAACGTAAATCGCGATGCCCATCAGGTCGGGCTGAAGGACGTCGAAGCACTTCAGAGGGGTTGTGGCCAGTAGGTCCGAACAAAACGCAAATATTACGGAGATATTTCGGTAAATGAAATGGGAGTCCCTGGAGGGAGAGCGATGCTCCCTTCGAGGAACACTTGAGAAAATTTAGAGAACCTATTCGTTAAACAGTCTGTCCATTTACCCGGATAGGTTTCACGTTGACTGCCCCTTCACTCTGCGATGGTATATATTAATTTGGCCGATGGAAGCAGAGTTGAGGAAAAGTCAGCTACATACCTACCACGCAAAAGCCTCGTAACTCCAGTCCATGGGGAGCGTCTGACAGTTAAACTATCGGGCGTTTCGGGCTTCTTTCATACGTAGTTTGAAAAGTGTTCAAAATTTCCTGTAAGCTGGTTTGTTGTCTTTAAAACACAGAAAATGGCTATCAGTTTCTTATTTAATATCCCGACACTAATTATGCAATGTTTCTGTCTCTGTAACGAGTTCCCACCCAAAAGCACCAAGAAGATATTTAGTCCGGCCCGATATTTTAAACGTCCTAAACAGTCGCTGACCCATGACTGCTTCCGAGTTAACACAGTCAGTCGTTCAGTAGTTTTTCGTGCAGAAGTTCTCGCAATTTGCGTGAAACACGCCACACGGAGTTTCTGAACGACTCGAAATGTTCAATTCTAAATCTCCTAAAATAAATCACTTACAAAACTCAAATTTTCCAAATGTACTTGACAGTGTAGTCGTTTTTCGTCAACTACAGAAAACCGATCGAACGCGCAGTGTGCTTCATTTTAGTACAAAGCTTATCAGTGCGATTTTACATATGTGTGTGATAGAAGACGGCTTCCGAGCGACTTTCTTGACTCATAGCGGTGAGGCACCAAACTCTACTCAAAAGCGTGGGAAATGCTTAATTCCGGTTAGCTAGTATGTTAAGTAGACAATGAGAGTATTTCGAACACTGCTTTTCTAGCGGTATTTCTAATGGCAGTCAATCAGACAGCCAGAAGTAATTTAGACTAGGCATCCCGTAATTCCGAAACTAGATAACATTTAATGAAAACGATATACAATGCTTATTCACAAATTAAATCACTAATAAATTTAACACTTAGAGCCCCTTCTGGCTGCCCTTTAAAAAATCAAGCTCACTCAGGCATACGTCACAAATTCCCCTACTACCCAACAACTTTCTTACGCTTACACTAAATAAATGTAAATGCATATATACTAAGATGTAAATGTCGTGAGACTAGGGGCTCCCGTCGGGTAGACACTTCGCCGGGTGTATTCCTTTCGATCCGACGCCACTTCGGCGTCTTGCGAGTCGATGGGGATGACATGATAATGATAATGATGATGATGATTATGACAACACAACACCCAGTGCCTGAGCGCAGAAACTCTCCGACCCAGCCGGGAATCGAAGCCGGACACTAAGGATTGACATTCTGTCGCGCTGCCCACTCAGCTACCGGGGTCGGACACGCATGCATTAAAGTAGTTTTAATAAAATTTCACATTCTCACTTTACGTATGTCCTTTTACTTTCTCGATCTCTCCAAAACTCTCACAGAACAAAAACAATGAAATAATAAATTTCCAATGTACCGTGTGATATTAGAAGGTTTCACATAGATTATATAATGGTAAGACGGAGATTTAAGAACCAGGTTTTAAATTGTAAGACATTTCGAGGGGCATATGTGAACTCTGACCACAATCTATTGGTTACGAGCTGTAGATTAAAACTGAAGAATCTGCAAAAAGGTGGGATTTTAAGGATATGGGACCTGGATAAACTGAAAGAACCAGAGGTGGTACAGAGTTTCAGGGAGAGCATAAGGGAACAATTGTCAAGAATGGGGGAGAGAAATACAGTAGAAGAAGAATCGGTAGCTTTCAGGGATGAAGTAGTGACGGCATCAGAGGATTATGCAGGTAAAAAGACGAGGGATAGTAGAAATCCTTGGGTAACAGAAGACATACTGAATTTAATTGATGAAAGGAGAAAATACAAAAATGCAGTAAGTGAAGCAGGCAAAAAGGAATACAAAAGTCTCAAAAAAAATCGACAGGAAGTGCAAAATGGCTAAGCAGGGATGGCTAGAGGACAAATGTAATAATTTAGAGGCTTATCTCACGAGGGGTAAGATAGATACTGCCTACAGGAGAATTAAAGAGACCTCTGCAGAAAAGAGAACCACTTGCATGAATATCAAGAGCTCAGATGGAAACCCAGTTCTAAGCAAAGAAGGGAAAGCAGAATGGTGGAAGGAGTATATAGAGGGTCTATACAGGGGCGATGTTCTTGAGGTCAATATTATGGAAATGGAAGAGGATGTAGATGAAGATGAAATAGGGGATAGGATACTGCGTGAAGAGTTTGACAGAGCACTGAAAGACCTGAGTCAAAGCAAGGCCCCTGGAGTAGACAACATTCCATTAGAACTACTGACAGCCTTGGGAGAGCTAGGTCTAACATACCTCTACCATCTGGTGAGCAAGATGTATGAGACAGGCGAAATTCCCTGAGACTTCAAGAAGAATATAGTAATTCCAATCCCAAAGAAAGCAGGTGTTGACAGATGTGAAAATTACCGAACTATCAGTTTAATAAATCACAGCTGCAAAATACTAACGCGAATTCTTTACAGGCGAATGGAAAAACTGGTGGAAGCCGACCTCGGGGAAGATCAGTTTGGATTCCGTAGAAATGTTGGCACACGTGAGGCAATACTGACCCTACGACTTATCTTAGAAGAAAGATTAAGGAAAGGCAAACCTACGTTTCTAGCATTTGTAGACTTAGAGAAAGCTTTTGACAATGTTGACTGGACTACTCTCTTTCAAATTCTGAAGGAGGCAGGGATTAAAATACAGGGAGCGAAAGACTATTTACAGTTTGTACAGAAACCAGATGGCAGTTATAAGAGTCGAGGGACATGAAAGGGAAGCAGTGGTTGGGAAGGGAGTGAGACAGGGTTGTAACCTTTCCCCGATGCTATTCAGTTTGTATATTGAGCAAGGAGTGAAGGAAACAAAAGAAAAGTTCAGAGTAGGTATTAAAATCCATGGAGAAGGAATAAAAACTTTGAGGTTTGCCGATGACATTGTAATTCTGTCAGAGACAGCAAAGGACTTGGAAGAGCAGTTGAACGGAATGAACAATGTCTTGAAAGGAGGGTATAAGATGAACATCAACAAAAGCAAAACGAGGATAATGGAATGTAGTCGAAATAAGTCGGGTGATGCTGAGGGAATTAGATTATGAAATGAGACACTTAAAGTAGTAAAGGAGTTTTGCTATTTGGGGAGCAAAATAACTGATGATGGTCGAAGTAGAGATAATATAAAATGTAGACTGGCAATGGCAAGGAATGCCTTTCTGAAGAAGAGGAATTTGTTAACATCGAGTATTGATTTAAGTGTCAGGAAGTCGTTTCTCAAAGTATTTGTATGGAGTGTAGCCATGTATGGAAGTGAAACATGGACGATAAATAGTTTAAACAAGAAGAGAATAGAAGCTTTCGAAATGCGGTGCTACAGAAGAATGCTGAAGATTAGATGGGTAGATCACATAACTAATGAGGAGGTACTGAATAGAATTGAGGAGAAGAGGTGTTTGTGGCACAACTTGACTAGAAGTAGGGGTCGGTTGGTAGGACATGTTCTGAGGCATCAAGGGATCACCAATTTAGTACTGGAGGGCAGCGTGGAGATTAAAAATCGTAGAGGGAGACCAAGAGATGAATACACTAAGCAGATTCAGAAGGATGCAGGCTGCTGAAGGTACTGGGAGATGATGAAGCTTGCAGAGGATAGAGTAGCATGGAGAGCTGCATCAAACCAGTCTCAGGACTGAAGACCACTACAACTACAACCGCGAATTACTTAAGAAATCTGTGGTAATGAAACTAAACAGAATTAATATAATTGCGCCGGCCGCGGTGGTCTCGCGGTTCTAGGCGCGCAGTCCGGAACCGTGCGACTGCTACGGTCGCAGGTTCGAATCCTGCCTCGGGCATGGATGTGTGTGATGTCCTTAGGTTAGTTAGGTTTAAGTAGTTCTAAGTTCTAGGGGACTGATGACCACAGCAGTTGAGTCCCATAGTGCTCAGTGCCATTTGAACCAATATAATTGCGTAGGCTTCCGCGGCGAGATTCAGTCGACATAAAAGTTTTCTGGGTATGGTACCGCGTCATAATGTAAAAACTACTGCTGCTGGAGAAGAAACAAAATTAGAGAAATTTAGATTATGAACCTATCCACTTGGTTGTTTCAATTGATACTACAGTTGAATACATTACAGTTCCTAACTCGGTTTCACAATGGCGGCACAGTTGTTATGTGTTTTAGATAAAAACTTATATCTCCGAAAGTACAGAAGTTACTGGTTTGAACTTTTGGCAGTATTGTTTTGTTATCCATAGCATTTCGTATACTAAGTGTGAAAATGATCGAGTAATATTTAAAACTAGTACTTCAGATTCTTAGAGAGTGTGTGTAGCGCACTGCACGCAGTTTTAGTCAAGCACACCGCTCGCATGGCCCAGTGGCCAGCGTCAGCTGTGTGAGCGTAAGAACCAGCATATTCCCTCCTCCCGACTCCACGGCAAGCTTCGTTTTCGATGCAACGTGACAACTCGTAATAATTTTCTGCGTTACAAACCGGAATTTAAAGTCGATATAGAACGATTCTACAGCCAGCTACGTACATATCACGTAAGGACCACAAAGATAAGATAAGAGAAATTGGGACTTGTGTTGAGGCATTAGACAAAAAACATTAGCGGCATTAGACAATCGTCTATGCCTCGTTCTGTTTGCGAGTGGAACAGCAAAAAATGGTTCAAATGGCTCTGAGCACTATGGGACTTAACATCTATGGTCATCAGTCCCCTAGAACTTAGAACTACTTAAACCTAACTAACCTAAGGACAGCACACAACACCCAGCCATCACGAGGCAGAGAAAACCGCTGACCCCGCCGGGAATCGAACCCGGGAACCCGGGCGTGGGAAGCTAGAACGCTACCGCACGACCACGAGATGCGGGCGGAACAGCAAAGAAAATGATTGATAATAGTACAGGGTAAAATTCGTGTCCATAGTACGGTGGCTTGCAGAGTATGTAGATATAGATGTACATGGTAGTCTAGCAATATGTTTCATAGGAACTTCTTTTTGCTCCATGCTAGGCCCTACTTCGTGCTTCTACACTGAATGTTACACGCCAGACTTTTCTCAAGATCATAGTTACTACATTTACACTTTTATACAAAGGTACTTTTTCTGTCTCCAGGATCTAACAACAGCTGTCCTGTCCATGGATGTGTCTACTGTTGTGTTCACGAGAAACCTTCTTAAATTATATTGCTTACCTCATTGCAATTTTTTATACTATTCCTGCTGTATGTATTTATAAATTCTCAATACTGTAACTAAACCGAAACAATAACGGAATCAAATTTAATCTTTAATTTTAAATTAATTTCTCTTAAATAGCTTAACAGCTCAGACTGTACAACTATCGCCCTTTCGGAATACAGTGAAAATAAACAGGAAATTAAATTATCCGTAAACGAATCACTATTTAAGCAGAAGAAAGGTTAACTGGAGAAAAGGAATAGCTTTGTATAATAGATGAAGTGGTATATTGCTCACAACTAACTCTATAAGGTCTAAGGTTAGTGTTAACTTCACCTGAACTGTTCTGAGAAATTGATGCAGCTCATAACAGCAGCTATAGTCTGAGTTTTATTTAGTGGTATAAGTTGCTGCTCATACAAAGTACCGTTCTCGTTCAAACAATACTGTAATGGTGGATCATACGATTTGTACAAAAATATTTTATTATCTATTTTTGGGGTTCCATACCTCAGCCGGTAAAAAGGTAACTGTTTTAGGCTCACTTTGTGTCCGTCTGTCTGCTTGTCTGTCCCACGGTTAAAACGCTGTTTCTCAAGGAACGGGTAGAAGCATCCAGTTGCCATTTATGTCATATTCTGAGGTATATGATCCGTGGCTGTGTAAGAAATTGAAGATTCTAAGGGAATGCAATTAAAAGACACGCTCGTTTCCGTCTCATATTTTGTATACTTGCCAACTCACTCATCAAAACCTGTAGGATCCTTCCTCTTGGCCTAGAATCATGACATTGGCGAAAATGAAAGAGTGACAGTATAACCAAAGGGAAAAATCTGAAAATTGTGGAATTGTAATTATATCACACGAAAATTATTATGTTTTCTCATTTCTTTTCTAGCTCTGTCTATTCGTCTTTCTGCTAAGACCCTTTTTCTTAGAAATGGGTAAACGTATCAAGCTGATGTTTACCCACATATTAAGGTCTATAGGCTCTTGGCGCTGTAATAAATGTTATCTAAGTCAATGTAACCAAACTATGCGGCCATTTAAGTCACATATTTTGATACGAAGTCACTCGTCGAAACCCTTAGGGTACTTTCCATCAGTTTAGGATCATGAATTTTGACAAAATGCAAAAAGCCACAACACAACGAAAATAAGCCGGGAACTGCTCTTAAGTCAGCAGGGATTGCGAGTCTTTCGACTATGTTTTTATTTCAAGTTTGTCGTAGGATAACAAACGGTAAAAAGTATGTTTCTTTAAATAATTACAAATTAATAATCTTCTGTTTCTTTTCCTTTACTTGTAAGTGAAACCATTCTTCTTTCCAAATTTCATGATTCTAGGTCAACGGGAAGTACTCTATGGGATTCGACGAGCGAGTTTCTCTCAAGACAAATGAAATAAATACTATAGTGTTGCCAAATTTTTTGAAGGAGAAAACGGAGTATATTCGAAGCTACTCCATTTTTGAGGAAAAAATTGAGTTATTTTCGAATTTTCTTGTCTTTTGGAAGATAAAAATGAGTATGTACTAAATGTTTCCTCTTACTATAATAATGAGGTTTCTTTACGTACATGAAATTTTTTTATATAAATTCATCTCACATTACTGACATTTTGTACATGTTTTCGCATCTTTTAATAATCTGATATCTTGTTTAACACACACGAAAAACTCTTTACATTATTGATTATAATTCACCATAATCTGGATCTTTGCCTCGATCAGTTCTGTACTACATCCGTTTCTTGTCTCATTGCATTTGTTATTCATTAATAAGAACATCCTTTCCGCAAAAGTATAGATCTTGATATAGTGAACAAAAATCCCATTACCTCATAAATATTTGGCACTTTATGTTCTGGTCAAGCTGAAGAGAAACGTAAACACATCGATGCATCACTACCGTCCTTATTAACACTTCCAAGTAATTTAGTCCTGAATTTGATGAGTTCTTCATCCAAGCTATCAATACAAACGTAATCTCTCAGATTAAAGACCAGATAAGCAAGCTGAGCTGTTATTGGAGGTAATATCATATCTTTCATCAATTACTAAAGTAAAATGCAGTAAAAGCCATTAAAATCTGCTGAAACTGCATTTTTGCAATTAAGAAGATAAGCCATGTAACAGGTTCTTTGCGTTGTAGCCATAAAAACCATCCTTCCACCTCTGTTTAAGCTTATTTTTTAGAAGACGCATTTGTTTGAAGATCTCCAAGAAAATCAGAGGACCACCTTCTATTGTTCTGTTGACTGTAGACAACGGATTTCCAACATTGCCCACAAAATGGAGGTATATTTCTTGCATGATGTCTTGTTCAGGTTTTCCTTTCAGAAAAACTGACCTCATAAATTTTTGACACCTATCAATACTTTGAAAATAGCTGTTGATGACATACAATTTCAGAAGATTCCTGTTTGCCGATGTTGTCAAAGACAGCCTTCTTTTGGGATTATGGAAAAATGTTTACTTCCTCTCTTCTATTTGTGTAACCGTGAAACGATTATAAATTTTTAGAACTATAGTTTCCACATTTATCAAATGGTTCAAATGGCTCTGAGCACTATGGGACTTAACATCTGAGGTCATCAGTCCCCTAGAACTTAGAACTACTTAAACCTAACTAACCTAAGGACATCACACATACCCATGCCCGAGGCAGGATTCGAACCTGCGACCGTAGCGGTCGCGCGGTTCCAGACATAAGCGCTAGAACCGCTCGACCACACCGGCCGGCCACATTTATCAGTCACATTCCTAATTGTACTGTGGAGTACATGATTGCTGCAATTCGCCTTTATAATATATTTATTCTTACTGAGAAATGACTGAGAAAATGATTAATTCGTGCCAAAATTATCGGCTCTGTATGAAGATACCTCAACTTGTGTACATCTAAACTTCGCAGTAGCAAGTGAGTCACTGCAGAAGAGCTTTCATCAGCAATTTCAATGAAGGTCAAAAGCTTGCTTTGTACTTCTTTCAGTGGGACAAATGTGTGTAAATTCTTAAGGTACCAAACTGCATAGGTCATCGGTCATTAGGCTTCCACACTACTCAAACTAACTTATGCTAAGGAACAACACAAACACCCATGCACGAGGGAGGACTTGAACTTCCGGCGGGAGTGGCCGCGCAGCCCTTGACAGGACGCCTCAAACCGCGCGTCCGCTCAGCGCAGCGACTGGAAAAAGAAAGCGAATGCAAACGGAAAGAGCTTTCTGTTGCCCTTATTTGATACGTCTGTTTAAAATGGAAAAAATATTTGACGCCTTTCTGAGCCTCTTAAGATGTCTTAATAGTCATTCACACTTTTTGGAGCCAGCACGTTCTCAGCCCACATTTCCGCTTTTGTTCGTCCACAAGAAATCTTTGAATGTGTCGCAGAACCTTCGGAAGTTTGTGAAACGAGTATATTTCCGCAGTTCAGACTGGAGTAACTGGGCTTTGTGCCACTGCGTGATATATTAAGGCCAGTTCACTTGAAGCAACATCATGATTGAGCCGTGGGCGGCTCACAATCCATATCATGTGGCTTTAATGGGTTCAAATGGCTCTGAGCACTATGGGATTTAACATCTGAGGTCATAAGTCCCCTAGAACTTAGAACTACTTAAACCTAACTAACCTAAGGACATCACACACATCCATGCCCGAGGCAGGATTCGAACCTGCGACTGTAGCGGTCGCGCGGTTCCAGACTGAAGCGCCTAGAACCGCTCGGCCACTCTGGCCGGCATGTGGCTTTATTTCGGGCATTATTTACTGGCGCTATCATTGGCAGCTCAAATCGATTGTAGCTTGTCACTGATTATCTATAGAACACCGAGTCATAAAGTAGGCTCTGAGCATTGTTGGTGGGGCAGTAAGAGTCAGGCAGCGAGTGACAGCGGACTATAGGCCATCACGGGCCGAGTTCCGGACGTAGTGGGTCAGTCGGCCTTTGGCTCTGTTTATGTCAAGACTAGGTGTAATAGGTGAAGTCGGAGCTAAGAAACTGAGTTGAGTACGGCGTCCTGCCCGCGCCCCCTATTATTCCGACTTCGATGTTTCACGCCGTACGGAAGTGTTTATTGTACATCTCCTTAGGAATGTGATTGTATCACCCATGCTATGAATCTTCGACAGCTACTTCTTTTAAACTTGCTTAAACGCAAGTTACTGTCTTCATTATTATGTTACGCGAATATTTCGAAATTATTTAACTATAATTACTGGTCTGAGCCTAAATAGGGAGCACATTTTAGTCCCGTGTGGATAGCCTTAATCTGTTTTGATGATTTGGTACTTGATAAAATTTTCAGTAGATTTTCTGCTGATTTTAGCAGTGTCTTAAGGGCCTGTCTGACTTAAGAAAAACTACTATTTTTTATTTATTTTGGCACTGTGTTTTGTGGTTTGTTTAGGATAGTAATTTGCAAAGCGGTTATTGCTGTAAGCTTTTAATTAGCCTTACCCTGTCGCCAATAATTATTTGGATTATTGTGTTTATTTATTCATGCTGTTATGTGGTGGTTAAATAAATGTAACCATTCAAACGTCATTGTCGGTTCGCCCTTCCGTTCTTTCCGTGTTCTATCTCATCCTCTTTTTAGGGTTTTCAATGGTGTTCCGTTGAATTCTTCTTACTTACGAAATAATTCTGTAGTTTCTCTGATTCAACTCTACATTTTTCTTTTACTGCATGTCCCTTGCGTTCTAGACGCAGGCGCAAGTCTTTTGTACTCCGTGAGAAATGCTAAAACCATCTTGGCGTTACACCCATAACACCGATGTTCGTTCCATCCCAATTTAACCCAAGAAATAGGTTTCCCGAAATCGTGAAAGACACGTGAGTGCATTTAGATTTCAGACATCTTTGGGGCGAGTCTTGTGCGAATCTTCAGTACCACGATCACTCATTTTAAAACTAATTAAAACAGCCGTTTTACTACGCTTGTACATAAACTGCTTTATTTAGCACTATGGTAAATATACGAGAAAGTGTACTTGCTAGCTGGTCTCGTAATAAAATCACTGAATCGGAAGTGTGTCTCGCTCTCTCCACAGAGGAAGAGAAACTGGTAATACCGACAAAAATAACTAATAATTATAATAGGCTACGCAAAAATGGTTAGCGGCTGTTGCAGTCTGTGTGCGTGGCCGCGTCCGTGAGGTGCGAAGACATGCCTAGTGTTGCGACGAGACTGAAAAATAGGAAGTATTTCTGTCGCTCTCTCTCTCTATCTATCTATCTCTCTACCGTACAGTGTCCCCTACGCCTACTCCAAAGAACCGATCACGTTCTACGATAGAAATGACACACGGACGTAAGAACATTTTCCGGAAGTGCATTACGGGACGTTTATATTCGTATACCAAATTGCACCTATAAGACTCCAGCAAAAAATGGGCAAAACGCCTGTTCTAAGCGCACAGTCAAAGTCTGTCGCTAGACGCTGTGCATTTATTCCCGAAAAAAGTTGGTTCACATGGCTCTGAGCACTATGGGACTTAACATCTGAGGTCATCAGTCCCCTAGAACTTAGAACTACTTAAACCTAACTAACCTAAAGACATCACACACATCTATGCCCGAGACAGGATTCGAACTTGCGACCGTAGCGGTCGCGCGGTTCCAGAATGACGCGCCTAGAACCGCTCGACCATACCAGCCGGCCTATTTCCGAAAAGTGACTGGTTGTGTTAGCAACGTATATAGGAAGATATATCCACGCAAACGATCCCGTTATGGTTCCGTAGTGTTTATATTTCTGCCGAAATTTAAGAAAGTATTTACGTGAACATGAACTTAAAAAAGTAGAAAACGGATTATTGGGGACCACGGGGAAAGCAAAACGGAGTACTAAAATCAGACGAAGTAAACGGTATATCTGGAAAAAACTGCAGTATCTGGCAACATTAAAGTAATTGTATCTTTTGATTTCACTAACATAGATGTTAACGTTTTCTATGACACCATAGGATTATAGACCTTATTATTTGACATAAATTTCAACGTGATACGTCCACGTGTACATGAGAAAAACGGGTAGTAGCAGATGGACGGATGGACCGACAGACCGATAACAAATGACAAAAAACTTTAATTCGTTTGATATAATTACAAATTAACATATTTCGGATTATTTCCTTATTTTGTACTGTGAAACAGCGTTTCTATCAAATTTTATAACTGTGTATCAACGGGAAGAATCTTGTATGTTTCGATGAGAGTTTGAGGGTATCAAAATAAGTGACATATGTTCCAGTATCTTTTGATTGCATTGACTTAGAAGCTTACATTTTTTTCGCCACCAAGGGACTAAAGACTTCAGTACGTGACATAAATTTCGGCTTCATACATGTACCAATTCCTGAGAAAAAGGAATCTTAATTGACGGAGGGACAGACAATCACTCTGATAAGAAATGAGAAAAACATTTATTCCTTGTGATATAATAACAAATAACACAATTTCGGTTTTTTCCTGTAACTGCAGTTTGAAACCTAGCTTCCTGGCAAATTTTATGATTCTAAATCCACGCGAAGTGGTCTGCACGTTTTGATGACTGAGTTTGCTAGTATTAAAATATGTGACATAAATGGTGGTATCTTTTAATCTACGCTTAGAAGCTAACATTTTTCCTAACTCCGAGAGGCATAGGCCTTAGAATGTGACATGAATGTCAACTTGATGCATCAAACCATTCCTGAGAAAAAGCGATCATTGAGAGGCAGACGGACGGACATAAAGTCTGATACGAAACCACAAATTTTTTTTGGTGTGGTATAAGTTTAAATTAACAATTGTCGAATTTTTCCGCTTGGTTGCTGTATGAAATCTTACCGCTTGGAAAGTTTCGTGATTCTAGGGCCACAGGAAGTACCTGTATATTTCGATGAGTAGGTTTACGAGTATCGAAACTTCATTGGTTGATTTGCAGGAAGGGACCAAACAGCGAGCTCGTCAGTCCCATGATCTAGGATGGCAGATATCAAGGGAGGCAAACAAAGAGGGAAAAGGGACTTCAGGGCAGCAAGAAGAGGAAAGGAAGGATGGGGCCAGGGGGGAAAGGGGGGGGGCGGGGATCGTTGACATGGGGTGAGCAGGGATGCCCCAGAAACACTGCACATGATGGGGCACTAGCACCAACAACAACCCGTCCTCACACCCACACCATATCATAATCATGATGCAATGGGAACAACACCAGGGGAAGAAGACACAATAAAATGCGAAACAAAACAGCACAACAGATCAGAAAAAAAAAAACTAGGGAGAAGGCGAGGTGAGTTTGGCCGGTGTATATGTAAGGACAATGTCTCCACATCCAACGCCTACGCTAACTGAGGGACTCAAATATCAGAAGTTAATTGAAGGACTTATAGTTGACAGTACAACCAATTTCGAAACGGAAACTGAGGTCAGACGTAATCATGTGAGGGTCTTTCGCTAACACCCAGGGCAAGGAATGTGGGAGGGCACATTTATTGCATAGGACCAAAAAGCGGGGCAGTCCAGCAAAATAGAGATCACCATGAGTGAAACCCCACAACTACAAAGGGATTGTGGCTCATTGAGGAGTAAGAAATGATGTTCCATTCTTGTATGGTCATTACGAAGACTGTAGAGGATGGTAGATACCCGCCAAGAGAAGCAGAGAGAAGAACGCCATATGGTGCGTGTCTCCTTTATGGTGCGAAGATTAGTAGACAGATGGGTAATCTCTCAATAGTCAGATTGAGCAAAACTTTATTTGATGTAATGACAGACAACAAGGGTAGGTGGACGAGCCCCCCCCCCCCCCCCACCCCCCGCCCTCAGCCAAATGATCAGAAAAATCATTACCCAGGATTCCTATGTTCCCAGGAACTCATAGGAACAAGTAGCATCACAAAGATCAGCGTGAAGATCGTGGATGGCAGAGACCTAGGGATGGCAGGAGAGACACCATGCGATCGCCTGAAGGCCACTCATTTAGTCTGGACATAACAAAATTCAGACGAGGGAGGATCGTTTAGTAAAACATCAAGAGATGGTGTTCTGTCCCAGTAGAAGACATGGTGGCATATCCCACATGATCAGTGGATTTAGAGCAATCAGTGTAACTAACAGTGGCATTCTGAAACTCCTGTAAGAGCGTTCACAGCAAACAACCCAACACCATTGGAACGATGGAGGCTTTTGGTCCTTGGAAGAGATCCATCCGAATCCCTAGCTGGGGAACTAACAGAGGGGGGGGGCGGTGGTGATCAGAAGAGAGCATTGGAAAGAGGGCAAGGAGTGGAAATGGAAAGCACAGTCGGGAGAAGCGAGGTAGAGTCAAACTGGTAAACCCAGCCAAGGGCAGGCAGCAGTCAGGTGAAAATAATAGAATATGAAGGGTGAGCAGTGGAAGAGGTGATAGAGATGACATAGGAAACCAGGAGCTAGGATGGTTGAATCCTTGTGTAGGGACCCCAGTGTCAAGCAAAAGGCTGTCGAGATGGCTAGTGTGGAAGGCACCAGTGGCTAACTGAATGCCATGATGGCAGACTGGGTCCAAAAAGAGCTGCTTCAAAGGAACAGATAACCCATAAACTTGACAACCATAGTCCTGACCTAACGCCCAGTACAAGCAGAGAAGGGTTAAATAATGTGTGCCCCCAGAGGTGTGGACAAGGAGTGACGAACATTGAGCTGACAAAAACAACTGACCTTCAGTTGACGGATATGGGTTGTGGTACAAAATGGGGTCCCTATACTAATAATATCAGTGTAGACCAACGTGCAAACGCCAATGGAAGCCCTCACAGGGGTGACCCAGATCTGACAGAAAGCACACAACCCATGAAGGGTCAGTGACTGAGCATCAGTGAAATGAGAATTCTGAAGAATGACACAAACTGTCGAGTAAAAGGCAATAAGAGGCTGCAACTCTAGGAGGTGACGGTAGTATCCATTACATTTCCACTGAATAATCATTGAGTGGTACCTAAATACGAGGTGAAGGGGCTGAACCCAATCATGGTGCTGCGTCACCATCTATCACCAATTATCAATAATGATGGGGTGAAATCCATAAATAAGACACCAGACAAAATTTGAGAGGGGGCATCAGTGGGGGGAAGAAGGGAGGAGGGGCCTTGTTCTGTGACTTATGTTCCTTTCTGTTCTTTTTAATAGGTTGAGGAGGGCTGGGCACAGAGGGAGAGCAGACCTTGGCAAGATCCTGAATGGAAGGAGAGCAGGCGACCTAGGGCCACATAGTTTGTCCCGAGGCTGAGATATGGTAGCAGGCCTCCAGCCTGAGAGACACCAGGTGGATGGTTCCCAGGAGGAAGCCCCATGACTGCTGCATGCCAAAGAAGGGGGGGGGGGCACTTCATTTGGGCAGGGGGAGTGGTACCCAGAGATGGGGGCCATCGGAACCACAGTGAAAGTGGTGATGAGAGAGGACAGGACTGGGGTAAGGAAGAGGTAGGAGACGGAAAAGACATAACAGAGGCAAAAGTAAGAGTCATCGACTTATGGTATAGTTAGTCTTATTTTTGATGAGCCTGAGTGTAAGACAGACATGATTCAGGGACTTATACTTTCGAATCTCCTTTTCGTTTCTGTAAACCAGGCACTCTGGTGAGCATTGAGAGTGACACATGGTTGGAAGAACACAGGTGCTCCTCTTATGGAGTGGGTGTCTACAGTCAGCATATATATGGTCCGCCACATATAAGGAAGACAGGTGGCAAAACGCAAGCAACGAAAGCACCTCATGGGTGGCAGGATGTACAGCTTCTTGTCACATTGGTGATTCAGGACCTTGGCCTTCTATGGGAGCATTTCACAATCAAAAGCCAGGATAAAGTCGCCGGAATCAGTGTTGCTGTCCTTACGAGCTTTCTGCACAGGTCCTACGAAATGAATGCCCCGTCATTCCAAATTTGCCCATTGTTCCCCATCAATTTTCAGAATGAGTTCCCAATGAAAAATGACTCCCTGGATTATATGCAGAGGCTGGTGGAGTATACTAGACACCGGGAGGTCGCTAATACGATTACAAGCACGAAACTCTGATCGACAGGGAACCCGACCACATCTTACTGAGAGACTCCACTACACCAAACTTGTCTTCAATATTTCAGAGGTTTTGTGGGGGTGAGTGTGTCCCCATTCGTCCTAGTACAGATCAGGTAGCGGGTAGAGTGTTTCACTCCATACCAGCTAGCCCGGCCCTCCTCCCAGGGTGTAGCAAGGGAAGGAAGGTTGCAGGGTCAAGCAGCATTCAAAGATCCTTTAGCACTCGAAGAGATTGCCGTAGAAGAACGATCAGATTTTGGAGCTTCATTCGATGTAGGTAGAAAACATTTCCCCCGATACCACTATGTGTCAAATGGGTGTGCAATGGAAGGGGGCTAGGGCGGGAAGAAAGAGGGGATGGAAGTGAGGAAAGAAATCCACGCCATAGACGCTAGGGAGAGAGTTTTTCCCCAAATGGCTCATACTACAGACATCAAATTTAAAGTGGAGATCAATCCCCAAAGGGGGACCAAGAACGACGAAAGGATGAAAGAGAAAAAGGTAGGGAAACAAAATACAGGAAAGCAGGCCGATAGCCAGGTCGACAAAAGTAATAACATCGAGAGAGGGAGGAGAGGAGGGGGCAACTGTGTAGGAGCGAGGATGGGGAGGGAGGGGCATTGTGAAGGAAATGCTGTCCAGGAAGGAAGAAATGGCTACAATAGTCCAGGGCCGCATGGATATCACACACGAACTCCCCTGAGAACCTTAAGCCTTCTGGGGGGGGGGGGGGGGGAATTTCAACTTGACAGTCAGAAAAAGGGTTTTGATCGGTCGTACAGACAGACAGATGGACGGACGGACGGACAACAAAGCGATCCTATGGTACAGATCAAGATAAGGAACCCTAAAAATCCGTCTGTTAAGACCCCCTTTCCTCAGAAATGCTTAGGCATATCAAGTTGAAATTGATGTCACATGCCAAGGTCTATGGGCCGTTGGCTGTGTAATAAATGTAATCTAAGTCAATGCAAACAAAGAGATACCACAATTAGTGTCATATATTTTGATACTCGGAAACTTACTCATCAAAACCTATAAGGTACTTCCTGTCGGCCTAGAATCATGAAATTTGGCAAGAAGCAAGGTATGACAGTGTGTGTAAGGGAAAGAAACGTAAATTTGTTAATTTGTTATTATATCCGACGTCAGACTTGAAGTTAAAAGTCAACAGTTCTGCACTAGGCCAACTGGTTCGCAATGGTAAAAGTCAAACATTCGGCAATGAACGACTTCATTGTTCATATGACGCGTTTCGGATTTTATCCATCGTGAGATATCCAGGAGCATAGATATGGCCTTTCAAGCTGTATGTGAAGCAAACATATGGAGAATAGTTTGCTAATGTTTGTTTCACATACAACTTGAAATGCCATATCTACTTGCAGCAATCGTTCCTGGATAGCTGACGATGGATTAATTCCGTAACACGTCATATGAGCAATAAAACCATTCCTTGTCTGTTGTTTGACTTCTACAATTTTGACCCAGTCAGCTTGAATGCTGAACTACTTACGAGTATTATAATGATCTCGTGCCTCCTGCATGTCTTTTTCACATCTATATTGTTGAGGTTTCGGTGACATGGCAGGAGGGGGGGGGGGGCGCATGCTTAGGGTAGACAGATGTGATGATTTGCATGACGCAAAACTGCGGAAACGAATATAACAGTTCATCAAAACTGGACATGCTTTTAAGAAGTAAATAGTACAAAATAGGATTATTTTCTGTTTGTCGATCGCAGGTTTTATTTCCGTGTGCCCAGTTTCGCGCAATGCGCTCATCTTCTAACCGTATCTCGTAGTTACAGAGTAATCAGTCTTAGAAGAACTATCAGTTTCATTGGCATATATAGCCTGAGTAATATTATAATACAGCCTGCTCACCATGTATATATGTGACAGCTAATAAACGTTTCAGACAAGAAGAAAAGAGAAGTTTCTGAAACACAACAAAACTGGTATTGTGTTAAGCCATGTTACTCTGTAAGTAGGAGGTATGCTATGAAGATGGGCGATTCTTTCGAAACTGGTCATCCTGAAATTCACATAGTAATCGACAGACAGAAAATAAGGCTATTTTGTAAATATATATGTGTACTTCATTCCGGGATCTAGTACGTCTTTTGTGTTACTACTTGGGAAGTTTCACAATACGGTTCACATAATGTTCTGGACTGCACTGCCTCTAATTCAGGTGGTCCCTAATGTATTTGCGCCACGAGGCTGACCCTTTAATGACCCTCCGCCCCCTCCTTCCCTAGTCGCCATTCCATGCCCACAGCGTGCTGCTTCACACCCACCCACATAGGAGCTGTTCCTGTTTTCGGCTGCTGTGACTAACGAGCGCCGGGAGCTCGGAACATTTGCTGCTGACGGCATTTCGTGCTTCTGTTTGCGTACGTTCTTGTTGAATCACTCACATCTGGCTCAAAGGTCTTTCGCTGTGTAAGCAATAAGACGTTGTTTTCTACAGAGTAGAGCTCTTTTTTTCTTTTAAATCCTTTGTAGTTCTACGGGCACAGGATTTGAATTGATGTGTTAAAATTCCTGGGATAGTTGTGGTGAAAGACTCTTGCACATGACCACAGCGACAAACGTTCTCTTTACCTTCAACTGTAATCACCCCTAGTGATTGCTCTTCTGCCGTAAAGGAGAAGAGAGGAAAATTAGAGTTCAACATCTGTTGAAAATGCCATTCATTCAACTTAAAAGATTCAACAAGGTCACGGAAATACAGTTCTGAATGACTGGAGGGGAAATTCAATCATTCTCTGCCCAAAATGCGAGTCCTGTTCTGCGTCATCTCGTTCAGCTAAAGTAAGAATGCAAGAAATTTCCTTAAAAAGGTAAACAAGACCGTTCTGAATCAGTTGTGTGGGGCGTGGCAGTGTGAAGCCATGGATGGTAACTTCGCGTCGTTAAACAATTAATAATACTATTTCAAATTTTATTTTTCTATGGTGTCTTGAATGCTCAAACGAATATGAACAGTACTTTCTTCAACAAGAGCCACGATTGTGATTGGCTGCTTCTCACTGTAAAAATTCTGAATAAAACTCTCTTTTTCTGCTGACACCATTTTTTGTTCATCCTTGTTTCTCATAGTTGCCATCGGCATCACTTCTCGCTGGTCTATCTTTGATCTCGGAATATACATGATGCACCACAAGGTACTGCCATAGGTCTGTCGAAGGAGGGAATGAAGGAAGGTTAGAGTTTCACATTGTGCCGACAGCTTGGTCATTAGAGACAGAGCACAAGCTCGGATTTCGCAAGGAAGGGGAAGGAAATAGGCCGTGCCCTTTTACAATAAACTGTTCTGGCATTTCCCTGGAGCCATTTAAGGAAACCACGGAAACCAAACCATGGACAGAAGGACGCCGATTTCAACAGTTGTCTTTCGAAATGCGAGTCCAGTTTTCTAGCCAATGCACCACCTCGCTCGGTGGCATATGTATTTTCTTGTTTCTGGTATACATTATTCTTCTTTCCGTTGCCTTTTCACTTCGTGCTATTTCAGTCCCAATTTAGTTGTTCTGAAAGAATAAATAATGAAATGTTTAAATTTACCTGCAGTTGCGGAAAGTTCGTGTTTTGTCATTAAATTTCGGCAAGACTAAAATAACACAGTTCAGTAGGAGAGACATAATTCACTAGCTTTCTGGAAGAAGTACGAGTCCATTCAAATCCATATTTGTATGACGCTGTAATGAAGTACTTGTGTTTTGGAAACTTCGACTCCCACAGTGTGAGTTTCTTCGAAGGTCGGAAAAGTCTGCACGGAGAGAAGGCGCTGACTGCAATTGAAGAACGTGGACAAGATCCCGTTTTTAAAAGCCAATCGAAACACGTTGTTAAATAAATAATTTGTAGTACCACCAATCGACATCTGTAGTTTTAATAATACTGTTAACACTTTTCTTTTAACACGAACGTCTTTAGATAATATTTTATTATTTCATTAAAAACCACTACGTGTCTACGCATTACGAATATAATGAAATCTCTCAAAACTACGTAAAATACTGATGACGCTCATTTCTAACTTTCCCCTAAGCTAATTAGATCAAATATAGACTACTGGCCATTAAAATTGCTACACAAGATGAAATGCAGATGATAAAGGGGAATTCATTGCACGAATATATTATACTAGAACTGATATGTGATTACATTTTCAAGCAATTTGCGTGCATAGATCCTGAGAAAACAGTACCCAGGACAAACACCTCTGGCCGTGATAACGGCTTTGATACGCGTGGGCATTGAGTCAAACAGAGCTTGGATGGCGTGTACAGGTACAGCTGCCCATGCAGCTTCAACACGATACCACAGTTCATCAAAAATAGTGACTGGCGTATTTTGACGAACCAGTTGCTCAGCCACCAGTCGTTTTCAGTTGGTGAGAGATATGGAGAATGTGCTAGCCAGGCAGCAGTCGAACATTTTCTGTATCCAGAAAGGCCCGTACAGGACCACCAACATGCGGTTGTGCATTATCCTGCTGAAATGTAGGGTTTCGCAGGGATCGAATGAAGGGTAGAGCCACGGGTCGTAACACATCTGACATTTAACGTCCACTGTTCAAAGTGCCGTCAATGAGAACAAGAGGTCACCGAGACGTGTAACCAGTGGCACCCCATACCATCACGCCGGGTGATACGCCAGTAAGGCGATGACGAATACACGCTTCCAATTTGCGTTCATGGCGATGTCGCCAAACACGGATGCGACCGTCATGATGCTGTAAACAGAACCTGGATTCATCCGAAATAATGACGTTTTCCCATTCGTGCACCCAGGTTCGTCGTTGAGTACACCATCGCAGGCGCTCCTGCCTGTGACGCAGCGTCAAGGATAATCGCAGCCATGGTTTCCGAGTTGATTGTCCATGCTGCTGGAAACGTCGTAGAACTGTTTGTCTTGCAAACGTCCCCAGCTGTTGACTCAGGGATCGAGACGTGGCTGCACGACCCGTTACAGCCATGCGGATAAGATGCCCGTTATCTCGACTGCTAGTGATACGAGCCGTTGGGATCCAGCACGGCGTTCCGTATTACACTCCTGAACCCACCGACTGCATATTCTGCTAACAGTCATTGAATCTCGACCAGCCGCGGTGGATTAGCCGAGCGGTCTGGGGCGCTACAGTCATGGACTTGCGGCTGGTCCCGGCGGAGGTTCGAGTCCTCCCTTGGGCATGGGTGTGTGTGTTTGTCCTTAGGATAATTTAGATAAAGTAGTGTGTAAGCTTAGGGACTGATAACCTTAGCAGTTAAGTCCCATAAGATTTCACACACATTTAAACATTTTTGAATCTCGACCAACGCGAGCGGCAATGTCACGAAACAATAAACCACAATCTCGATCGGCTACAATCCGACCTTTATCAAAGTCGGAAACGTGATGGTATGCATTTTTCCTCCTTACATGAGGCATCACATCAACGTTTCACCCGGGAGCGCCGGCCAAGTGCTTTTTGTGTATGAGAAATCGGTTGGAAACTTCCCTCATGTCAGCACGTTATAGGTGTCGCCACCGGCGCCAACCTTGTGTGAATGCTCTGAAAAGCTAATCATTTGCATATCACAGCATCTTCTTCCTGTCGGTTAAATTTCGCGTTTGTAGCACGTCATCTTCGTGGTGTAGCAAATTTTTATGGCCAGTAGTGTATCTGTGCTCATGGTAACATTGTGCGAGTATACACACCGCTTACTAGAACAAGGGTACACGGTGTTTGAACATAATTCAGCTAAATAATTTTGAAGTATTATTTTAAAAGTGTTAACATACTGGTGTGAACCGGCTTTGTATGATTCTGCTTTGTTTCGAGTCGGTCTTGCTAACCAGTGCGAGTCTGGGTCTTAGGTGCTCTCTACATACTCGTCTAGGCGAAATCTCTGTTAGTTAGGCATTTCTGCCCCAGTGTCAGCATATACAACACTTGTAATACGAAAAACATGTCTAAGTAGCAATAAAATGATAGGGGACTACATACCATTAGTTAAAGGCTTCTCGTATTAGATCTGTTTAGTGTTATAGTTTGTGTGGTACGAAAGAGTATACTTTCAATTTTCACCACAGTGGTACAGTTTGTCGTAGTTGAATATCAAATATTGAAAATTGTAGATACGGTCTTTACATAGACTACAGCGTATGGAGAGGCACAGCTACCAAGTTAAGTCATATCGTAGTTGATAGCGCCTCAAGCTAGATAGCGGAAGGTAGCACGTTGGTGCCTACCTACCACCGAAAGTCTTTTTCCCGCTATTTGTTTTCTAAAAGCTTCTGGGCCTTTCTTATAAATTTCATAGAAGTATTACTGCAATAATCAATGCTATGTACTATAAATAATTTATCTGCTGCAACTCTTGTTGAATTGGCCACCTCACCGTGGATGCCACTCTGTCAGAAAGTAAACACAAGTAACTAACACGAAGTGTAAAATACATGCATCTCTCTCTTGGTTTTAAGGACTACCTTACTTTTGTAACTTACTAGTATCTTTCTCAGTTACGGTGAGTAGGTTCAAAAAATATTCCATCTGCATGAAATTACGAAACGAATCTCGGGTCTTGAAATCAATGTGTTGAAATATATTTCTCCACAATATTCAACACAACATGGAGGATATGGATATCATGCATGTTGCGGGCTTCTATAATGAATGAAATGGTGTGGTGGCCCTCAACTGCATACCCTCCGAATCAGAGTCGTAATATTTAACGTTTTGGCTGGTTTCATTGTCTAGGGGCTGGGATACGTAGTTGCTGCATACTGCGGGGTCTACAGTATACGTAAGATTACACACATGAATCGAATGGTCTAAGGTTTCTATCACTCAGCAATGGCAAATTATGAATGTAACATATAAATTTATAAATGAAAGATTTCAATTAAATAAAATCTGCAGGTACTATCCTAACGACTTTAAATGATGAGTACGATAGTAGTACTTTTGAGAGTGCGGTATATTTCTGCAAAACACTTATTGGTGTCGATGGTCCAGCAATTAAATAAAATGTAAGTTGAATAACAGGGAAACAATAGATTCCTACTTCACGTAATTAGTTATGAACAACAACATACCTCGCGAGATATTCACTTCTGAATGCATACTACATCTTCACTGCAGAAGCCACGGAAATCACACAAGATCGCAGGTCGGCACTCCGCAATATTTCTATCCACCTTGACCACGTGCAGTCTGCTCCACTGTCTAAGTCTTTCCGCCAACCGTGCATCCGTCGCTCCGTACCGTCCTGGACCCCGTATCCTGTGCGACACTCCCTAACGCCGTACTGTTCAAACTCGCCGTCCAGCACCTCTCATGTTCTGTGCCGTACTCTTCTCACACTTCCATCCAGTCTCCCCATTCAGGAGCGCTGTGATTGGCTAGAGTGCTCCCGCCATGTCTTCAAACCAACGCACACTCACAAACATAAAACACTTTCGAAACACTGGTTTACATTTAAATAACTTGAAATTAAATGAATATTCCTACGGCTGTACCAGAAACAGGCTCTAACACACATTATTAAATAAATAAATTAATTAAATAGACATATGTCAAAGGAATAGCAAGCTAAAGTAGGCCAGTAGCCTAACGTCTCTGTGCTTTCTGAAACACAGTAAATAATTGACCAATTTCTTCACGAATAGCATATATCGGATATAAACAAAGACACAGATGAATAAATATATTTATAAGCATGCTGCTACCGTTTTTTCGTGTAGCTGTGGAGTACTTAGGGCCTGACGCGATCGATAGTTATCGGCCACGTTGACCTCCAATGCAGCAAGTCGTTCCAATAGCGTACACCAACCACAACGGACACCACGTTTGGCATGCTTCGCAATGAGAAACCTGTCCTGTTGAAGAACAACTTTAGGTTTGTAGCATACCCTCACGTCATAGGCGCTATCATGCAAATAGCAGCTGTGCCACAGCAGCTGCAAGAAGCCTTAGAGACGGGCGGGAACTAAAACACCCCAACGGCAGTTGCAGAAAATGGCCTTTTTATGCACGGCGAGCCAAGCAGGGCCGAGCGCCCAATACAGACGACACCTCAAAAGGATAGGGCCACTACGGGATTGGCTGTCTCGTTGCCAAGCCTTCGGTTGTCGGACTTGTTGTAACCATACGGTCACTGCCTAGCATCGCCAGGTATTTTGTAGCTCGAGTCTGAATAAATGGTTGATTATGGGTGTTGTTTTCATGTGTTACCAACGTCCAACATCCTGACAATGACCCAACGTCACTAACCAACAGTGTAAATATAGGGGTATCCACCCTGACTCACAATGGTTGATGTCACATGAGTAAATCGAACAAAAAAAAAAAAAAAAACTTTTGCAACCGCTTGCAGCATCACGTCACAATCGCAGCACGCAGTGTCAATGTATAGTGTGGCAGGAGATGGAACTGTTTTGTTTCTCCCACTTTTTGAGAGCTAGTGATAACTTCAGAGTGGGACTGTCAGGAGAATTAAAGGGAAGCAATTGTGAAGCTGTTGGAACCAGCTGGTTTATCACAATTTCGTGGCATTATCAGGGAGCACTATTTATACCTAGAAAGTGTTTGCAGGACAACGTACTAGGGCACAGTGCATCATGTACTGAGATTGTGTCAGTGGAGTGTCTTACATGTCCTCGATATGGCCATATTGCAAGGCAGTGTACCATTGTGACTGCTATGTGGCAGATGTGACTACTATTCAATGGTTATAAATGTGTCAACTATTGTTTTTCACTGTTGGTGCTTTCTATGCTTGGTTATGTATTGTGGGTAAAGTTTCTACTACGTCAGAGTCCAGGAAACAGGGTGCAAGAAGAGACGATTCAGTTGTTAGTTAATCAGGTACCGCAAATGTGAGTGGATAATATAGTGTTGGATACGCAATCTGTAGCTGAGAAGGTGAAAGAAGTACAGTCCAAGCCACTGGTTCCCTGATTCAGCTGTCCAGCTGTCACTAATTTGATTCTCCCTTTTCTGGCAAGTCAGCTCAGGAAGTGTGATGACGTGGAACAATCGTCAGTGATTGCGGATTTGGTGGATGCGGCCAGGTACTGCAAACGGCAAAGCTTAAAGTTGATAGGAGAAGCAAAAACATTTTGAATATTTATGGAGGGTTTAGAAAACGCGCAGACGTTTCAGAATATATATATATATATATATATATATATATATATATATATATATATATATATATATATATATATGACAACGAAACCTTTCTTGCTGGCAGCTAAGTGGTATAGCGGACGAACACAATGAGACGGTGGAAAGTTTAGCTACAGAATACGGAGATTTGATGGAAGGACTTATGAGCTAAACGAAAGTGATGCAAATAGGATTAGGCTCCAAGAAAAGAAGCCTAGGGCACTAGGCCACCCCATATGTCTAGGAAGGTTCAGACAGATACCCTGCAAGATCTTTATGCTCCTGCCAGGGTGGCTTCAGAGTCAGAGACATTCGACTATGCATGGTGGATTTTATAGGGACAGTGTGCCAGCTTGGGGACGATATTGCCACGGGAGTATTGTTAAGAATTTCGTCTATCTTAAGGGGCCAATAAGTTAATCTGCAGAGGAAAGCACTAATGTTTAATTTACGTCATATAACTCTGGGAGGCCCTGGGAAGCTGCTTTGGATAAGGGAGCTGCCTGTTGAAGGGAGCCGCCTGTTGACTTGTCGTATGTAGTGGGATACTTGAAGCAAAAATGATGTGTTGGACACATCATTCTGTTTTGTGGGAAGGGGCATGGTACTAACACAGGAGAGAGATAGTTGGAATGTTGTCTGGTATATGCAAACCACCGATAGAACTGCATTTTGTATGAAGGTAGAGCAATAAAAAGGAGTAGAAAGGATAGAAAATAAAAAGTTGTAAGTAGTATTGGGGGATCTATTTAATCATCAGGGCGCATTGTCAGAAATTCCCGTAATGTAACACAGAATTCCAACAGGGAATGATGCACAGGTACTTCTAAAACTGTATCATGCATCACAACCCTTACAGCCAGTTATGGGGGACGTCATTCATCAGCAACCAGCAGATGGAATAAGAAAGGAGAGCACTTGTCAACGGAGGGCAGATTTTGCGGTTGTACGTATAAATCAGCAGAAGATCCAAAGAAAGTATAGATTCAGTTCCAATTTCTTTTCTTACCTTCAGTCTTCTGTCTGGTGTCTCCTGTGCCAGCCTCTTTATTTTAGAATAGCACTTGCAACCTACGTCCTCAATTATAGGCAGGGTGTATTCCGGTCTCTGTCCTCCTCTACAGCTATTACCCTCAGCAGCTCCCTCTAGTACCATGGAAGGTATTTCGTGATGTCTTAACATATGTCTTATCATCCAGTCCCGTCTTCTTGTCAGAGGTTCCCACAGATTCCTTTCCTCTCCGATTCTGCCCAGAACCTCCGCATTCCTTATCGAAGCACCTAATTTTGAACATCTCAAATCCTGTGATTCTCTTTTGTTCCGGTTTTCCCACGGTCAATGTTTCACCACCATACAATATTGTGCTCTAAACGTAGAATCTCACAAATTTATTCTTCTAATTAAGTTACAGATTTCATACCAGTAGACTTCTCTCAGCCAGGAATGTCTCTTTTGGCAGTGCTAGTCGTCTTTGGTGTTCTCCAGGCGACATCTAAATAGTAAAGTGATAACAGATGTTTACCGAATATCTAACATCAAAGATAACTCGAGGCAGTGCCGGCACTCCTGTACAAAAGACTGGGCACTTTTCGATAAAGGTCGTTCCGGAAGACCGTCCAAAGACGGCATCCTCGGTTCTCTGGGACCATTAGCAATACCAAACGATACCATTCATACACTCCTGGAAATGGAAAAAAGAACACATTGACACCGGTGTGTCAGACCCACCATACTTGCTCCGGACACTGTAAGAGGGCTGTACAAGCACTGATCACACGCACGGCACAGCGGACACACCAGGAACCGCGGTGTTGGCCGTCGAATGGCGCTAGCTGCGCAGCATTTGTGCACCGCCGCCGTCAGTGTCAGCCAGTTTGCCGTGGCATACGTAGCTCCATCACAGTCTTTAACACTGGTAGCATGCCGCGACAGCGTGGACGTGAACCGTATGTGCAGTTGACGGACTTTGAGCGAGGGCGTATAGTGGGCATGCGGGAGGCCGGGTGGACGTACCGCCGAATTGCTCAACACGTGGGGCGTGAGGTCTCCACAGTACATCGATGTTGTCGCCAGTGGTCGGCGGAAGGTGCACGTGCCCGTCGACCTGGGACCGGACCGCAGCGACGCACGGATGCACGCCAAGACCGTAGGATCCTACGCAGTGCCGTAGGGGACCGCACCGCCACTTCCCAGCAAATTAGGGACACTGTTGCTCCTGGGGTATCGGCGAGGACCATTCTAAACCGTCTCCATGAAGCTGGGCTACGGTCCCGCACACCGTTAGGCCGTCTTCCGCTCACGCCCCAACATCGTGCAGCCCGCCTCCAGTGGTGTCGCGACAGGCGTGAATGGAGGGACGAATGGAGATGTGTCGTCTTCAGCGATGAGAGTCGCTTCTGCCTTGGTGCCAATGATGGTCGTATGCGTGTTTGGCGCCGTGCAGGTGAACGCCACAATCAGGACTGCATACGACCGAGGCACACAGGGCCAACACCCGGCATCATGGTGTGGGGAGCGATCTCCTACACTGGCCGTACACCACTGGTGATCGTCGAGGGGACACTGAATAGTGCACGGTACATCCAAACCGTCATCGAACCCATCGTTCTACCATTCCTAGACCGGCAAGGGAACTTGCTGTTCCAACAGGACAATGCACGTCCGCATGTATCCCGTGCCACCCAACGTGCTCTAGAAGGTGTAAGTCAACTACCCTGGCCAGCAAGATCTCCGGATCTGTCCCCCATTGAGCATGTTTGGGACTGGATGAATCGTCGTCTCACGCGGTCTGCACGTCCAGCACGAACGCTGGTCCAACTGAGGCGCCAGGTGGAAATGGCATGGCAAGCCGTTCCACAGGACTACATCCAGCATCTCTACGATCGTCTCCATGTGAGAATAGCAGCCTGCATTGCTGCGAAAGGTGGATATACACTGTACTAGTGCCGACATTGTGCATGCTCTGTTGCCTGTGTCTATGTGCCTGTGGTTCTGTCAGTGTGATCATGTGATGTATCTGACCCCAGGAATGTGTCAATAAAGTTTCCCCTTCCTGGGACAATGAATTCACGGTGTTCTTATTTCAATTTCCAGGAGTGTATTAATAAACAAATACACCAGGAACACATCAGCTGTTGTTGCACGGGGAACTAAGGGGTAGGAAACCTCAACATCATATTGCGTACCCCCACCGATATAGTTGTGTTTTCAAGGGGTATGATGTAGCATATTCAGTCGTTAAAAGAAGTTTTATATTACGTTACGTTAATGACGTACGTCATTTTTCTTTAGAGAAAGCTAGTTATTTGAGGCGTATAATTATTTCAGACTAGCTGAAGACGGACTCAAAGCTAATAGAAGCAGTGAGAGAATTCGCAAGGAGTTACAGTCGGTTTTGGGTTTGCCAATAATTACAGAAAAGTATAGAACAAGTTCACATCTATCACATAGTCACTTACACAACTGCTACAGACGAGAATAAAGTTTGAGTGGGCAAAACGACGTAAATCCGCATTTGAGGGGTTAACATATGCTTTGGCGTAAAGTCCAGTTTTAATTTTTCCAAACTATGAGAGAGAGTTTGTATTAACGTGTAACATTTCCACTCAGGCATTCGGATGTGATTTGAGTCAGATGATATATGGCCATTAACATCCTGTGGCTTATGCTTCATGACAGTTAAATAATAAGAGAAGGAGATGCTAAAGGTAATGTACGAGGCTACGCATTTTCTATGCTATTTTAACGACAAGAAGGTGGAGACCGATCATGCAGTTAGAACATGGAATGATATTTTTCATCCAAACGGATGTTGTTCTCACCAGTCGCCAGTGCGTGCTAAAATGGTTATGAGAAATTAGGTTTGGTTATGCTGTCAAAGTTACGTCAAAAAGCAGAGCAGGAAGGTGTGTTTGGAGGAATGGTGGAGATTATAGCATTAATTGCATACGTCATACAAACTTTTACGAGGAAAAATGCAATAAGATCTAGGTATGGCACTGCGTAGATTGGAGTGCCCAAAGATGGGTTTGTTGGATGTTGGGTGGAAGATATTTAAAACAGTGTTCGGGACTGCAGACGACGGGGTTACCTGAGAGTTGAAAGGTATCATGGGGAGAATAAAGGAAGTTACAAGGAGTTACAAAGTAATGTTAGAGTGGTATACTACACACTTAATAGAACGAAAAACTAGTCTAATCGGCAAATACTTTATTTTTCATTCGTTGACTAGTTTCGTGCCGAGCCATTGAATGAAAACTAGAATATTTACAACTTGGACTGGTTTTTCGTTCTACTGATTCATAGAAGTTGCTGACCCAAGTTACTCCAACACACAAAAAGTTCGTAAATACGACACATTTCCCAAGTTTTGAACAGGGGTGCTAAAGTATACTTGCACACTGCAGAAGTTAACAGTAGAGTTAACGGACTATGTTAAGACAACAATGAACACCGTAAACCGAGACCTTTGTGTTAAACAGACCGTAATGGATGCGCTGGATACAAAAGTGACGATCGTAAAGCTGTTTCAATTACTGCATATGGAATGTGTTCTTGGTAGTGTCCAGTTTACAGCAAGCCATTCTCCATGCGGTGCAGAATTCTAGGTCCAGCACTACTACAGCCGAAGCAGTACATAGTGGGCTTACATTAGCTGCAGAAGGAGATACCATATGAGTTGGTACACACTGCGGAGCGAAACAAATTAAATCTTCTGCTGTACTGCGACATTGCAACTGAACAATTTAGGACAGACCAAGCACGACTCTATATTATAGCTCAGTGCCCTGTAGCAAATGATCACACATAGTTTGTTTCGTTATTTACCGTTATCTGGAAATGTGAAAATTTCCGAAAACGGGCGCAGGCATGCAGTAATGACAGCAGTGGAACTCAGGCACTGTCAGCTGAAGGCGAAAGCGACGATCAGTGGAGTCCAAGGGACATCCTGGAACCAAAAACCTACCTTCTGTTCATAGGGCTGGACTGGATCTACTCGGTGTGGAATGCCACAGTGTTGGTAGCACATTTCTATGATCAGGGTAGGCTCGCAGGGACAAAGTGATTGAAATTACATGGCTATAAATAGCTAATTAATAAAACAATTTGTGATATAGGAAGGACAATATTTCACCTGTTACAGGGCCACAACGATGAGCATAACGCAACCACAGTTTTGCTGGCTGTACAAACCGGTGTGTGTGGTCCCAGCACAAAGTGTGACCTACCTGAATGGTACGCTAGAACCCATCTCGTCCTTTCCTTGAACCAGCTCACCGCACCATAGGGGTGGAACTGACATGCCTTACAAGTATTACTGACAGGACAAACTGCAAATAGTTGCACCGTGCTGCACTGGGCATCAATATCGCTTACATCACAGCTGTCCTCTGGCCACCTGCTGGCCTCGACAGTGCACGACGGTGTTCGGGACTGCAGACGACAGTGCTATCTTAGTGCTGAACGGCACAGTGGAAAGAATAAAGGAAGTTAGAAAGAATAACAAAGAAAAGATAGTGTGATGTATTACACAGTTGCCAAGTTTGGAACAAGGGGTGCTAAGGAATACTCGCACAATGCTGAAGTTAACAATAGAGTTAATGGAGTATGTGAAGACGTCATCGAACACCGTAAACCGAGATCTATGTATTAAACAGACCGTAATGCATGCGATGGACACAAAGGTGACGATCGTACGCTGCACAACGCACCATATCGGGGCGTGGTCGCTGCGAACCAGCTACGAGTGTCTGGATAAAATGTTCGATTGCAGATGCTTTCACGGGTTACCGATGGCCGATGTCCTCACAACGACCCAAAACTGCTACCCAACTCTGTTACCATAGAGGCCACACACCTCGAGATCACTACGGATTGCTGCGTCTAGAGTTTTTGTTTGGACTGACCAAAAAAAGCAAATATTGCAATTTTTAAATGTATTTTGCTTGTTCGTACTGCGTTCACTGCAACAAGTGATACTGAAAATGTTTCTGGTATACGGTACCAACAACACTGATGAAAACTTGGAAACCCTAACTATTCCACGAATATAAAAATGAATGGTAGAAAATATATGACTACATGAAATTAGGCATCAGATTCAAAGCGATTAGTAGTTTTTGCAAGGATGATTCATATCCTGGAACCGTTTTAATTAATTAAACTGAAAGAAAATGAGTGAATCATGGCTAGTACTTTTCACGAAGAAATTCTTGCGACAAGCGCCACTTTCGACTTAAAAAGCAAGTGATGAAATCATCAAAGAATTAAAACAAGTTATATCCTATATACTTTCTGTTTCCAGTGCATCAGCGCTTACAGAAAAAGAATAGTTGGTGGTGAGTGGAATGATTCAATAAATTTACATTAAAAAGTAATAGTTCATTTATTTAAACACAAATCTACACCGTAGCACCAGTTATTAATCGTTTAAACCAAATCAAACTTTGATACTTCAAGTCAGAAACACGGGAGTTCGTATTTAAGTAAATATATCCACAAATTTTGAGAATAGTTCATTTTAAGACATATACGTTTTATTTGCCTCTCCTTGAAGTAACACAGGTTATTTGTCTCTAAAATATTTGGCAACACTGGTCATTGGTCATATAGGCCACTAACCCAAAAGGCTGAAAAGTATTCAAGCGAAAATATTCCTAGCCGGAGACTGAGCGAAAACGTGCATATAACTTGAATAATCGTCAGAGGCTTGTTCCAGTTGGTTTGTCACATTAAGTGAAAACACTCAGATACGAGGTGCGACTGAAAAACAGTTATGTTGCTGACCTGACCGTAAAGGCTACTTTTATTCGGTCGTTTCATTCGACTGAAAAAGTCATTGAACTGAAGAACAATGGACCTTTCAATCGATTGCCGCATCATTAATAAGTAGAGGGAAACCACAGAATAGCAGGATTTCACGGCCGTTATTAGCGTGTCTGATGCTATTTGTCTTATCAGGCCAGCGTCCAGGGAATATTTCTCTGCCTTACGTTTCGCCTTCCAAGACTGAAAACAGTTCGGCTTGGTAAGCGTTTTCGAGGTTGTAATTGCTTTCTGAATCCTTATATCCTCTGTTGATGTCTCCCGCATTGACGTCGAAACGTTAGGCAGAGAGATACACTTGGGACCACCGCCTAATGCTCACAAAACGAATATCATCAAAAGTAAAGCGAAATCAGCGATGTTGGCATCTGGGGCATGAGCGAAATTAGAAAGGGGAGTATGATGTAAGGAATTAATTTTTGGTTACCCGTTTGTCTTCCGTTGACGGGATTCACATTTTCAGTTATGTAGTATCAAAGGGCATTCAGAATTGATCGATTTCACTGGAATTATCTGACATTTTCTTGAGGCTCATGTCTGTCACGAAAATAAATTTACTGTTAGAAAAGTTAGAACACTAACAAGAGAAATTCGCGACCGCATTCAGTTCATACTATTTAGTCCGAATAAACAGGTCATTACTTAAGTAATAAATTAATTTTTTTGAAAGGCATAACTGTGATAACGAGCGTTGTAATTTGACCTGTTACAAACGTTAAGCAGGTGTCTAAGAAATAAACTCAAAGTAATAAAACTTAGCTGAGAAACTTGTGTCGTATTAAGATATCTGAGCCCCTTCGATGTCTGAGCCCCTTATTTATACTGGGATTCTAATTGTGACTGTATTTGTTTACTGCACACAACACATTTTTGTGCAAAAATACAATGAACTGATGTAAACGTCTTCTCTGCCAGGTAAGTCTGATGCCTATGTTTGATAAACTCGACCACACATTTATGGGAAAAAGCTTGTAATCCTTTCCTCTTTTTAACTTATAATAAAATGTTTTTCGCTCAACATTTCACAACTATCGGATTTACAAGTGAAACGCGAATCATTTTATGTTAGAGAGTAGTAGTACTTTCGCAAGGCTCAGGAAACCAGATAAACGTCTGATGAAAGGTGTACATTATGTGTTAAAGAGAGAAAGAAATTTGGAAAATAGCATTTAAAGTTCACAAGCACTGTCGTTGTTGACATCTTCGATGTAGCGCAGAAACTAGAAACCAAATAGAATGTATGTCCTGTCCACAGATATTTACATAACGTAATTGCAATTACTGTCGTTTGCCAATTCCCCCTGAAAAATTCTGAGCGCAGTTATTCGCTACTGACGTTGCGAGCGTTAAGAAAGGAACGTATATTTATCGTTAATATTAGTAACTGTTATCGTAAAGCGTCATTTTTCCAACAGTAACAATACAATAATGTTATGATTGACACATGTTCCAGTTACAAGCTCACCTGTCCGGTTCAGCTGTCAGCTGACGTATGATGTGATGTGTAAATTGGGAGAGCTGTCAATAAACGCACTAATTCTCTAGCTACCTGCTGACGAGAACATCATTAATTATGCTTTAAGCTTCGCTTGGAAAATAACGGGGATAAAACGTCATAACATGTGCGAGTGGACGGGTAATGCGTCGTTAAATGGGCAGCAGCAACTCAAAGCCTGCGTATTGTGTTTCGCGTACTCAATCCTTATTTTGCTCTACCGCAACACTAAAATATTCGAAGCGATATAAATTTTTAGTCGAGAAATGCAGTGCTTTGTCAGCCTTTAAGTACTCTAATTCTGAAATTGTCGCGACAGTCCACATACACGACAATGCCATATTGTTATGAAAATCGTAGCTACTACAATGGTATAGATTTTTGCGACATAATCTCTGTCATGAGTGACGAAGAAGAAGAAGATGAGAAGAGAGATAAACTAAAAATTCCAATAAACGTACTAGGGCAAAAAATGATGATTGGCATTTATCTGGTAACAAATATGCAACCAGTTACTTTTTTAGGATTTATTCAACCATGGACATGTTTTCGAGCCACTGCCATTTCATCTGCAGGTGTTACATGAACATTACGTTGTGGACCAAGTGTAGCTAAATGCAGTGCTTGTGAGTGCACTGCGTTGTGGTATTCATATCAGACTGCTTCTTGTAACGCGCTTTATTAAGCTAGGTACACAAAGTAACACAGTATGTAGCTACACTTGGTCTTACACTGGCTCACAGGATGTAAACATTCGATGTTGAAAAAAAGATCGAATGTTATCGATCACCAATATGCATAGCAAAGGTCTGACACTCACATCATGGTATATTACATTTGATGCATTAGTAAGACTCTGATCGATTAGTTCCCTGATCTCCTTGTCCACTCTGAGCTCGTATAGAGTGCGAAAACCAGTCTCTCTGCTGACAGAATCCTACTTCAGACTCACAAAGCTGGCCATTGTGCAGGAACATCTGCGGTTATTTAATATCATCTTCATGATAAGCAATCTAATGTTTTATTATTACCTTTAATTTCTGTTTTAACTTTAATTTCATATTTAATTTTCTATATTACGACGCACAATCATTATTATTTGTATAATAATAATTATTATTATCGTTAATATTATTAC
The DNA here is from genome assembly GCF_023898315.1 of Schistocerca nitens. Taxonomy (NCBI): domain Eukaryota; kingdom Metazoa; phylum Arthropoda; class Insecta; order Orthoptera; family Acrididae; genus Schistocerca; species Schistocerca nitens. Next base: position 673,001,160 of record NC_064618.1, read on the forward strand.
TATTGTTGTTGTTGTGATGACGATGATAATGTTAGTATTAGTAGTTGTGAATGTAGCAGTGGCAAATGTAGTAGTATGAGAAGAAAAAGAATAAAGAACAAGTTGTTGTTGTGTCTTTTCTACCAAAATGGCCTTAGACAAATAAAAATTTAATCTTCTCGTATGTGCTTTTTTATTATCACCATATTTTATAACTAGCTTATAGCCCACTGCTTCACTTGAGTAGACTGTATTGTGTGGACTGCAGGGATTTATTTTTCCTTTGCTTCAATAGAATTTTTATGTTGTAAAAAAACTGAAACACCTAAACTTTTCACAATAATGATCATGGTCATGGCCGAATGTGCCTAAGACAAAAAAGTGATTCTGGTAGCTAGAGTCCAAGGTTTTTGTTAATCATGCCTTTTACGTTCCTCTGGTGATGTTTCTGTAGAAACTTGCATATCCAAACACATATTTCTCTTTATCCAACCGAGAGGTGAAACATCAACTTATCATAGATTCAGCTTCTAAATTTTTTTAGTATAACGAGATATTTTTAAAAATTTTTAATCCCGTATTTCAGCCCTTTTGTATGAGTTTTCAAAAACAGTGAAACACGAGCTTTTTTAAAATTTCTAACAGAGAATTCACCTACAAATGTTCATAGATTCAACTTTGAAAATGCTTTCATGATGAAATAATTTCATAACTTTTCATCCCCTATTTCACCCCTTAGGCGGGTAAATTTCTAAAAGCGCTGAAGCATGTATTCTTTTTTTATTTGCGACTTAGAAGTGAAATACTAATTTTCACATACTTAGCTTTAAATATCCTTTAGTAGTTATTTAATAATGGTATATTTTAAAAACATTGTCACCCAATATTTCGCCTCCATAGGGGTAAATATTCAAAAATGCTGAATCAGGTATTTATATGTTTCTGACCTGAAAACCAAATAATAGTTTTCTTAAGCCTAACTTCAAACCTGCCTTAATAGAGACATACTTTCAAAAAACCCTTTGATCCCATAATTCACCCTCTTAGAGGTGGAATTTAGAAAAATCCCTTCTCAAACGATGCCTGCAGGTCAAAACACCGTTCAAATTTCAAGTTCCTATCCTCAGCCGTTTGGGCTGGGCCGTGATGAGTCAGGCAATCAGAACATTGCCTTTTGTAATATGTACAAATATTACAGTTACTATTATAATTTCAGTCAACTTTTGTGTAAAGCGTTTTACATGTATGAAACTGGTTTAATGTGATAATGTGCTTGTAATCCTAATCTGATCAGGTTTAAGAAATAAATAAATGGAATATACAAAAATTAACCCGTTTAGTACATCTGAAAATGTGGGTGAATGTAACGCTTTTGGCGATACGAGTGTAGTCCCGTAACCACTCTACACAGAATGCCGTAGAAAAAACTTTCAGAAGCAGACTGCTCTCTCCTTCCGGATCTTTGCTTTATATCTTCGAACTAACTAGTAAAAGATACCGAAAGTCACAAAGTTGCTAGAAATTCTGTCGAAGCCGCCCACGAATATCACGTGAAAACTTTGCTTGGTCCAACGCTAGGGCTTGAGAACTACTCGGATATTTAAATTTCGTTTTCAGCTGCCGGTGAATTATTTCGGTGCTTGCAAACTTCGCAGACGTCGTCCATGGGCACGTTAAGAATTTATTGCTGTATACTCCACACGCACTGACCAGTAATAACCTGTAACCGCGCGACAATGGAGGACGGAGAAAGTGATTTATGTGGGGGCGCAACAAGAGAAGCAGAGCGGGCAGCGTAAAAGTTCAGGAATTACTTAACACCAGGACGGCGAAAGTCTGTATCAAAGGTACTGATACTTTAGTGTTAATGACCTCAGCTTAACAAATATTCTTCATATACGTTAATGATTGCCACGTTTTGCTACGATATTGCAGTGCATGTGTTATTCTGAATTACGATGCCGCAATTGCGAATATGGACAACTTCAGCTGTAGAATGGAATGACGACATTGAAAATTTCTTCCGGAGCGGGACTTGAACCTGTATTCCCCGTTTAGCACGAGTGTTCTCCTTACCGTTTCGCTATCCGTGCACAACACCCGGCTAGACTCAAACTTCCATACGTCGTCAACCACGCGTCAATAACCTGTACCCGTACATCCATAATATATTTTCCCGTACAGGGGAGACATTTTACTTAAAAGTTGCTTGCCCGTTGTCGGCGGGTAAATACGATATTGCAGTGCCCGTGTTATTGAATACATGTCCGAAGGAACTTTGCATCGTCCATCCTAATGACACGGACACTGCAACATGGTGCTTCTCCGCCGACACCGGGTAAGCGACTTCCAAATAAAATGTCTCACCTGTATAAAAACGTACGTTCAAATATGGTTCAAACGGCTCTAACCACTATGGCACTTAACATCTGAGGTCATCAGTCCCCTAGGCTTAGAAGTACTTCAACCTAACTAACTTAAAGACATCACACACATCCATGCCCGACGCAAGATTCGAACCTGCGAACATAGCAGCAGCGCGGCTCCGGACTGAAGCGCCTAGAACCGCTCGTCCAAAGCGACCGGCGGTACATACATAATGGATGTACGAGTACAAATTGTAGACGTATGGTTGACGACATATGGAAATTGGGGTGTATCTGAGAGATGTGCACGGATAGCCAAATGGTAAGGCGACCGCTTGCGATAAGCGGGAATTACGGGTGAGCCGGCCGCGGTGGCCGAGCGGTTCTAGGCGCTTCAGTCCGGAACCGCGCGACTACTACGGTCGCAGGTTCGAATCCTGCCTCGGGAATGGATATGTGTGATGTCCTTAGGTTAGTTAGGTTTAATTAATTCTAAGTTCTAGGGGACTGATGACCTCAGATGTTAAGTCCCATAGTGCTCAGAGCCATTTGAGCCAATTACGGCTGAGAGTCTCTAAATATACTTAATGTATTGATGATTGATACACATAGTAATTATTTTATGCTTTTCGTTTTCAATGAAACCATATAAATTATGGCGATCTAAGTTTTGCGACACTAAACTGTCCTCTAGCAGAGGCCTAGATAAAATGTTTACGCCGAGAATATTTTGACGCAGCCCTTCCCCAAACAAGGTTTCTATGCCACTGAGGCCGATTGGCCAGTGGAAACGGGTGTACTCCCTTAATAATTTTGTGAGCATTGGCTGCAATAACGTTTACAGTTTTTGTTTCAGAATCCAGTTGCTACAAGTCTTTAGTAATGGCTACACGTAAAACACGTAGAGGTTGGTGAATTCGTTCTGGGCTGGTAAACTAAATATAATAATATTCAAAATCACCCACATAACAAATCTGAGCACGAGAGAGAATGTTCAAAGTTTCATGTGGTTTGCGATGTTCCCCGAGAAGAGCTTTACAGCCCGTTCGTTTTGTGCGAAAGACGGTTTCTTGGGTCAGGTACCAGGAAATGTTGCAGATCTGGATTTGTCCGCAACTGCAAAACATGCCAAAACCTTAATTTTGCTTTAAGACGGTGCACGATTTGCATCTTAGAGCATTTCTTAACATTTTTTCAGGCAGTTTTCGACAGCAATCACGTATTTTTTGAAAAGTGTGCAACACGATAATGTTAATAATATTTTATTACTAGCGGTTTCGCCATTATACAGCCATCACTGGATCTGTATCCAACCAGACTAAGTAAGAAACACAAAGAAAATGCACAAAAGTAATCAATTGTATGCAGATGATAAGTAAAATAACAGTAGCAAAAAGAATCAATTATTAGTCATATGCTACACATCTATCATTATGGCAACACATATAATATATGTCCCACCAGCACTGTTACACATATACTGAAAACAAACTAGCAACTTGACAAAAAATACAGTATGTGTGATCCGTTAGAACCCACGGTTATGTCTGATCCTCACCTAGCGTACACACGTCATGGAGTAAGAACAACAGGTGTTTCTTATGAAAAACAAACCGAAGCAGAGAGTAATTCGCGCTGCTTCTTCATGGATCTACGGCTTCCGCTCTACGTTGCTTTGAAGACGGAGCCGCCAAGCTACAGAACTTTTTCATTTTTGGCGTGTGCACGTGGCAGTTGTTATAAATCGTAAATGTATCTATGCTTTCGTCAATAACAGATCGTCACAGACGATTTTTCAGAACTTTTCTTACCATAAATGTTATTTGACTCAGTAATACGACGCTTGTCGCCTCGTTAATGTAATATTCTCTTATTAAAGGTTTCGAATAACCAATAAGAGAGTTATCTGATGTGAAAAGGCTGCTTTTGTATTCCAGCGATTTCTTTAATACAAACTCAGGAAACTAAAGTACCGATAACACAATTTATTACGTTTAGTCGGTTTCCAAACTTTCCTTCCCAAGCGTTCACCCAGAGAGCGTTTTGATAGGACTCCCAAAGTCAACAGAAAAAAGGAAACTAGAATGAATGTAAACAGCGCAAATTCATGAATAGAAAAGAAATAATACTTGAACTAGTCCACTTATGAATGTAATGTGATTCTGCATACTTCAGATTGTAATCATGATTATCAGTAGACTATAAATGACGCAAAGGGCTAGATACTTCCACCAGAAGCTATCTTTTGTGCCAACTGACGCAGCTTCAAGTATGTTACCTCATAACAACACCACTTTTTATGCCTTCATGTCCTCCATACATTCAGCACTCAACGTTATTAAACATTTGACTTAATTATTGGATAAATACATATTTATAGAAAAAACCCAGTGTATACATTGCGGTTACTATCCGTCATTCGCTAAAACATTAGATATGATGCGGGAACACAGTCTGTGCTTCTTTGATGTCATACGCTTCTCATCTATAATAACAGGTTTCACATTGACAGTTTCATATGATTACTCACATCTTATTGCTTTGTGGTTATTATTCCAATAATTATGTTATTTTGCTATATTATTTGCTTAGTTCTTGTAAATATTACGCTCTTAATCTTTTGAGAAAGATGTGGTATGATACCTATGCATGCTCAAATGGTTCAAATGGCTCTAAGCACTATGGGACTTAATATCAGAGGTCACCAGTCCCCTAGACTTAGAACTACTTAAACCTAATTAACCTAAGAACATCACACACATCTATGTCCGAGGCAGGATTCGAACCTGCGACCGTGGCAGCCACGTGGTTCCGGATTGAAGCGCCTAGAACCGCTCGACCACAGCTGCCGGCATATCTTTGCATGTGAATGGTAAATGTATAAAACGAGGAATTTTAAAAAGTAATGAAAGCATTTTTTCTGAAAGTTTGTTTTTATTCCCTGTTGCAATACACTATAACACTTACGGCAGTCAGGCTTCTTCTAAACAACATCGATGATGCGCTACAAAAGAAACAAATGTTCTACACAGTGTTCATAGACTTTACCAAAGCCTTTGACCTATTGGAAAGAGAGCTCATAGTCCGAAAACTGGAAAACACAATGGGAGAAGATAGCGTATGGGCAAGAATAGTCAAGTCAATCCTCGAATACAACTTAATTACAATATCAGACAGCCTCTATTTTTCGAACCCCATTCTGCAATCGAACGGAGTCTTACAGGGTGACCCAATGAGCCCTTTGCTGTACATTCTTGCCACTGAAGAAGTACTCCGAATTGGAGAAAATGAAGAAGATGTGTATGTATATGCATACGCTGACGACATAGCCATAGGATCAACAGATATACAGAAGCTGCAGAGAATCATTGAGAAAATAGACAGATGGTGCAGTGAACACAAACTACACATAAACATGACAAAGACAGAAATGGTAATTTTCAGAAAAGGAGGCAAAACACCCAAGAATGCGGAAATCAGTATCAGAGGACAAAAAATAAAAATCTCATCAGACTTTAAATACCTAGGAGTGACATTGCAACCAACAGCCAAATGCTTCACAAAACATACAACAGAACGCGCAGCCCAAGCAATAATAGCAATACAGGACATCAAAAACATCCGCCTACTCAGTCTAGAAACAGCTATGAAATTATTCAACACAAAACTCTTGCCAATCCTGGCCTATGGGATGGAGGTTATATGGGACCACCTGACAGAAAAAAATCTAGAATCACTAGAAAAGGTAAAATCGACCTATCTAAAAAGAGCACTAGGTCTCTCAAAGACAACAAGATCTAGACTAGTGTACCTGCTAGCGAGAGAGACATTCCTAATTGAAGACATCAGACTTCGATGTATGATGCCACACACCACGGCTTCCAGAAAGCAACTGAAGATCATGGAGGACAAACGAGAAAAAATATGGCCGGAGTTTTATGGCACCGAAGCAATGACGAACCGCTCATGGACAGCACCAAACTTCGAACAGCGACATGTCGTAACTAGACTTATCACGACCCAACCGCAACATGTGTATGTGAACTGTGTAACGAAGCCTGTGAACGATATCACATAGAACTGTGCAGTAAAAGAGTGAAATCGATAAATGAATAGGCAAAAATGTAAAATGTAAATGTAAAATGTTAAGCAAAGTAACTATATATGGCTATTTGGCTGCAATTTTATTAAATTAAATACACTATAATATTCCCCACTTCTTTGGCTACAAAGTCTACTTTTCAACATAATCTCCATTCAATGCGAAGACCTTACGCCACCTTACAGGGAGCGCCTTTGTACCCGCATTGTGTCACTCTACTAGTCGACGTTCGAACTGACGACTTGCTGGATCAATAACCTCCTCATCGTCCACGTCCCGCTTCCCGCGGAGTGCATCCTTCAATGGGCCAAACAGATGGAAGTCGGAAGGTACGAGATCGTGGCTGTAAGGTGAACGAAGAAGAAAATTTAAATAAAACGTTGTGAGCTTCTCTCGAGTGCGCAGACTTTTGTGAGACCACACGTTGTCATGGAGAAGAAGTTCGTCTGCATGCTGACGTCGTTTCTTCAGTTTTGTGAGAGTAACACAACACACTTCAGAGTTGATCGTCGCTCATTCATGGAGGACATCAACAGAATAACCTCTTCAGAGTCCCAGAAGGCCGTCGCATGATTTTACAGGCTGATGGTGCACCTCTGAACTTTCTCTTCGGAAGACAGATGTTGCGGCACCACTCCATGGATAACCATTTCGTTTCCGGTTCGTAGTGATTAACCAATGTTTTATCGTCTGCGACGATTCCACGTGAAACTGTCTCGATCAGCACTGCAACGCACAAGCAATTCCACACAAGTTGTCCTTCGTTGCTCTTTATGGTCTTCCGTTAGGCTATGACCCTTGATTACGCCAACTTGTGGACGAGTGTGTAAACACTATCAACAGAGACGTCCACTTCATCAGCGAGGTGTCTGATTGTGATTTGTCCATCACCTCTAATGAGACTGTACGACGTTCCAAAATTGCCGTATGCGGCCAGCCGGCACGCTGGAGATCGCTCAGGTTTGCAGAACCATGTTATGATGATGTCAGAAGACTCGCTCAACAGCTCACCGTGTTTTTATTCGCTACCACGTCTCCGTGGACTTTCTGTGAGCTCTATTAATATCTGCTATGCTTTGGTTTCCGCAAAAGGAAACTCAATGACAATGAATGCATCTCCGTTACAGACGCCATTTTGAGGGCTACATATAGCGCCGCCATCTTTCGGGACTTCATGAAATTATGTATTCCACAATGCTCCTCAACAAACTCCGCACTGAAATTGGCCGAGAAAAAAAGTCTTGCAGTACTTATTGAACGCTTCTCGTACTTACATGATCTAGCAGTAATTACAGCTTGTTTTACCATTTTCCATCAAGTGCCGACCTTCTGAATAGCTTTATTATTTGCCCTTCTCAACATACAATACATTTGGTTCTTATTTCTGGTTTCACATTAGAATAAGGATACTCACTTCTTGTAAACATTGTATACTTATTTCTATGAAAGGAGAATGGTATAATTACTGTATATGCATATTTCGCACTTGCTTAACGCTCCAGCCTTCTCCAGAGCTTGATCGTTAACATTCTAAATCTTATTGTGGTTAGTTTTGTTATTCTGATTCTAAAATTTGCTATAAGCATATTGGTTCCAAACGGCTAATACAAGAAATACATCTACATCTACATGTATACTCTGCAAATCACATTTAAGTGCCTGGCAGAGGGTTCATCGAACCACCTGCACAATTCTCTATTTTTCCAATCTCCTATAGCTCGCGGAAAGAACGAACACCTACATCTTTCCGTACGAGCTCTGATTTCCCTTATTTTATCGTGGTGATCGTTTCTCACTATGTAGGTCGGTGTCAACATAATATTTTCGCACTCGGAGGACAAAGTTGGTGATTGGAATTTCGAGGAAGATTCTGCTGCAACGAAAAACACCTTTGTTTTAGTGATGTCCACCCCAAATCCTGTAGCATTTCAGTGAAAACCTCTCCCCTATTTCGCGATAGTACAAAACGTGCTGCCCTTCTTTGAACTTTTCGAAGTACTCCGTCAGTCCTATCTGGTAAGGATCCCACACCACGCTGCAGTATTCTAAAAGAGGACGGACATGCGTAGTGTTGGCAGTATCATTGGTAGATCTGTTACATTTTGTAAGTGTCATGCCAATAAAACGCAGTTGTGCTGCTTATTTTAGAGTGGTTTTATTCCTGTGACACAAAAGATATACACTTATATATTAATATGTGCTTATTATTGACATTTTATTTTTTAACACTTGTTCCGTAATTGTGTGCTGTTTCAAAAAATTGTTTGAAATGAATCACATCTTTAAACACTGAAGGTATAGAGAAGCACGAGTTCCATATCTCCTATGGTTTGCTTTTTACCGAATACCTTTGTTTCCTACTCTTTGACATGTGTACACGTAGATGACCAGCAGTTGTAACCGTGAGTTCTCATGAGTCACATCAGACTTTCTATGTAGTGCTAACACTGTAGATTGGTCTTGTATTATATAGACTGCCATAGTCGAAATTTTTTATTGTAAGTAATACCTTATGCATCAACTGCAAACAACTGATTAGTTTCTGGGCTTTCCTTTACATTTCTTGCTTTGTTGGGCTTGATGCAGATACCGATTTGATGGTACAATACCGAAGACTATGAATGCAGTCATAAGTCATTCGTTAAAACAAATTCTTAACTACGAACTGCTTCAACGAACGATAGGCCGTAAGGGATCTAATGGTACATCGACCTCCAAGTTCACCTGACCCCACGATATTTGCTTACCCTTACTTCAGCTCTAGGTGAACAGTGATGCATGGCATTTATATGCGACTTAGTGGCACGTACTTGGAGTGGGGTGGTAATTCACGTCCACTCAGAGTCACGCAATTATTCTCTGGAGAAGGATCAGGTAATCTGAGGCCTCTAAACTGGAATTCTCTGTGTTGGGAGTAAAACAATTTTACGGATCTAGGGGCCATATGAGAGTTTAGGATTGATCATCAAGCAATTGACAGTTCTATGACAAGAGAAGCGAATTTTTAGTTGAATCACTGTTCTATTGCGAAATATCTTCCCTACAGTTGGGAGTTGGCAAAAATAATATGTGCGTGTTCCACGGTATTACGTGCATTGAGTGCATCACAGCAATTAAATAATGTGCTAATGGTGTTTACTCTTTTATTGTAATTCACGTAAATGCTGTATAAAATTCTTAATTCGTATAATAGTTAATAGTTAACTCTTCCCGACTATAGTGTACTACCTGAAAGTAATTATGAGATTGTATCTTGCAGCAGAGAAAAGGAATTTTCATGTGGAACGGCGACGGTAAAGAAATTTGACATTTATATATTTGCCACACACTTCATGGTGTGTATTTCAACACCCATACACCCGTTGTAGGGTTACGAAAAGATCTCCGTAATACAAAAGGATCCATCACCGTCATGTGTACGTCACAGATACTGCTTACAATTCTAGAGCTTTCACGCAAGTGAAGCTTGAGACAGAGGGTTGTGCCCAGAATCTGATGTTTTCCATGTTACAGGAAAAACAACAGCTCACTCTTTCATTCTCATCGTAGTAACTTCGTAAACTTCTATGTAAGATGACCACCATTTCTTTCTCATTCATTGTACGCTTCTAGTAAATACTAATGTACTTCTTCCGATTCCATTTCCACTCTAGAAATAAATCGAGCAAGCAGGTCTTCCTGGGACTACTAAGGAGCTTTGCAGGTAAGTCGACTCATTTAGCTCTACAAATAAGTTTAATCCAGATACACCGGAGGTCTGGCATTGGCTCCACGTCAAACTTAGAACTTTTCCCAAGACGGTACCGAATCGGAATAGTTACAAGTGCTAGAATGCCATTGTTTTGAAAGCACATTCTTCTGCCATAAATTAAGAACTCACAAAGTGTAAGCTCACCATTGGTAGTAGGGCATAGGTCGTGCTGACTAGCAGCGACTGGTCCAGCGAGGCAGCTGGTTAACTTCGGACTTGAAACTGGACAGATTTCGATACAGCGTGTTCACTTCACTACACGAACATAAACTGTTCAGTGTTTATGAAGAACAAATTGAGCCTATTTTCCTCTCAGCCATATTTAAAATTAGTTGGGAAAATAAACACGCATATTGCCTACAGGAAAGTAAATTTAAGTTATCATCGTGCCTCGATTTTGTTTTATGTTGACAAACAAACGGATTTTTTCCATACAAATAGGGTTTATGAATCCCCGAATCTATTAAGTCGAAGTCTCCAATGATACTGGCACTAACAGGCAGCTTGGATGACTGACTAGAGGGATGGGTATTATTACAAATTGTTAGGAGCAATCACTAGGTGCTTTTTTCGCAATCGAGGTGGGTTTTTAGATTTTAATATATTAACCAACGATTGCTGACGCGCTGCGATGTTGAAGGTTCTTAAATAAATGAATAATAAAATACCCTTTATACGTCGAGCAGGTGTTCTCGTGATAGACACTAGGGGCTTATCAGAAAAGGGTAAACTCCCCGTCTAGGCATCTAGATTTAGGTATCTCGCCATTTTCTAAATCGATTAGAGCTAATGCTTGGCCTGTTCCTTTAAATGCCATTAGAAGTCTCTCCCACAGGCTGCTTCTAGTCAACGTTGTGCTCCGTCTCCATTTATCTCAATAGGATGTAAAACCTAATTTTTCTATATACCTTTTTTCCTTCCATCCTAACTCGAAGACATATTAGCTTGACATAAACGTAAATTTCATCTTTTTAGCTGTTTCGTTTTTTAATAAAGATTTTTCTGTGCCGACTCCTTTTGTAAGTTAGATTATTGTGGGCATATCTGATCCATGAATTTGACGTCCGACATGAGCACAAATTGCAGCAACTGACGATTAATGAGCTTTGTGCCATCTGTGAACCTATTCCAGATTTTTGTTGTATATCAGATTGTCATCTACTCTGAGACAGGGGTGGATTAGGCTCTGATAATAAACTACCAGTCTAGTAGTGGTTCCCCAGTCATTCGTATTGTGTTGCATGGTGGAATTATGGTATTGAGCGAACATCCAATGACGCTCGCCATTTGTGCTTTGTAACTTTTTTCCAAGGAGACTTACGAGGTCTCAGCTTAATGGTTCCTTAGACTCTCTGTATGAGGACAATTAGCCCGTCGCTAGTCAAATCTCCGAGTAGGTGGAGGCGCGAAAGGAAATTTTTCAGTTTCCCATTCAGGTATTCAGATTTATGTGTTGCGTGATTTCCCTAACTCACTCGATTCCTACTGTTTCCATTCCCATCCTCCGCCATTCCGAACCTGTGTTCCGTCCGTAATTAGATCGTTATCGATGGGATGCTAAACCCTAACCTTCTATTCCTTTCTCGAGTTTGTCTCCATTTCTTCCTTTTCTCAGCTCTGGAGATACTCCCAACAAACTCAATACTTAGTCCTGGACATAGGTCCGAAAATATCCAGCTATTAAGAAATTGGCATCTGAAGGCGAAGCGCCTTCATATGTAGTCCAACTGGAAAATAGCTGATAATATGGCGTATTTGGCGCTGAACAATCCGTAAGGTATTGCGAAATACAGTGGTCCCCAAATTATCTGAGACAGCTGCATCTTAAAACGAGAAGATACCAGTTAACTCTACCTACAGGTTTGGCACCCTACTAAACTACAGACTAAAGAAGAAACAAGGCATTCTATAATGACAAATGATAAATAATACATAGTTAAAGTACAAAGAAAATAATCTCAGACATTTGTGAAGTTTTTTCTTGTGTTAAACCAAGATATAATGAATCAGTGGGATAGCTGGTATTGTTTTTTCCGAACAATCCGTTTTATTTAGGATTTGATGTCGAAGAACGTTCGTAACATGGCGTACTGAAATTTCATTAGTTTAATTGCATTTTTTTTTCAGTGCTATCATAGTCGAATGTCTACTTTCATACCTGTAAGTAATAGTAAATTACGCTCATATCTATGGAAAAACTGTTTGAATTCAAGGAAATACACTGCAAAACGGAATTGATGGGTCATTTTTTTTTCTCCTGTTCCAACACGCGAGTTTGCAATTAGGCTCAAATGTGTCTACGGCCTTCCTCTGCAACGGTACAAAAGCGTGGCGCCCTGCTACGTCACACTCTAGCACAAAGAAGCTTCAAACAGCAAAGTGGTGACAATTGTGAAAAAACGGTCAGAATTCTATAGTTCATGTGACGTGTAAACGGGATTAATGATGCCACACTGGACCAACTGTTGTTGTTGTGGTCTTCAGTCCTGAGACTGGTTTGATGCAGCTCTCCATGCTACTCTATCCTGCGCAAGCTTCTTCATCTCCCAGTACCTACTGCAACCTACATCCTTCTGAATCTGCTTAGTGTATTCATCTCTTGGTCTCCCCCTACGATTTTTACCCTCCACGCTGCCCCCCAATACTAAATTCGTGATCCCTTGATGCCTCAGAACATGTCCTACCAACTGATCCCTTCTTCTGGTCAAGTTGTGCCACAAACTCCTCTTCTCCCCAATCCTACTCAGTACCTCCTCATTAGTTATGTGATCTACCTATCTAATCTTCAGCATTCTTCTGTAGCACCACATTTCGAAAGCTTCTATTCTCATCTTGTCCAAACTATATACCGTCAATGTTTCACTTCCATACATGGCTACACTCCATACAAATACTTTCAGAAATGACTTCCTGACACTTAAATCTATACTCGATGTTAACAAATTTCTCTTCTTCAGAAACGCTTTCCTTGCCATTGCCAGTCTACATTTTATATCCTCTCTACTTCGACCATCATCAGTTATTTAGCTCCCCAAATAGCAAAACTCCTTTACTACTTTAAGTGTCTCATTTCCTAATCTAATATCTCATTTCCTAATCTAATACCCTCAACATCACCCGACTTAATTCGACTACATTCCATTATCCTCGTTTTGCTTTTGTTGATGTTCATCTTATATCCTCCCTTTAAGACACCATCCATTCCGTTCAACTGCTCTTCCAAGTCCTTTGCTGTCTCTGACAGAATTACAATGTCATGGGCGAACCTCAAAGTTTTTATTTCTTCTCCATGGATTTTAATACCTACTCCGCTACTGCTTGCTCAATATACAGATTGAATAATATCGGGGAGCGGCTACAACCCTGTCTTACTCCCTTCCCAACCACTGCTTCCCTTTCATGTCCCTCGACTCTTATAACTGCCATCTGGTTTCTGTACAAATTGTAAATAGCCTTTCGCTCCCTGTATTTTACCCCTGCCACCTTCAGAATTTGAAAGAGAGTATTCCAGTCAACAATGTCAAAAGCTTTCTCTAAGTCTACAAATGCTAGAAACGTAGGTTTGCCTTTCCTTAATCTTTCGTCTAAGATAAGCCGTAAGGTCAGTATTGCCTCACATGTTCCAGTATTTCTACGGAATCCAAACTGATCTTCCCCAAGGTCGGCTTCTACTAGTTTTTCCATTCGTCTGTAAAGAATTCGTGTTAGTATTTTGCAGCTGTGGCTTATTAAACTGATTGTTCGGTAATTCTCACATCTGTCAACACCTACTTTCTTTGGGATTGGAATTATTATATTCTTCTTGAAGTCTGAGGGTATTTCGCCTGTTTCATACATCTTGCTCAGCAGATGGTAGAGTTTTGTCAGGACTGGCTCTCCAAAGGCCGTCAGTATTTCCGATGGAATGTTGTCTACTCCGGGGGCCTTGTTTCGACTCAGTACTTTCAGTGCTCTGTCAAACTCTTCACGCAGTATCGTATCTCCCATTTCATCTTCATCTACATCCTCTTCCATTTCCATAATATTGTCCTCAAGTACATCGCCCTTGCTTTCCCTTCTTTGCTTAGAACTGGGTTTCCATCTGAGCCCTTGATGTTCATACAAGTGGTTCTCTTATCTCCAAAGGTCTCTTTAATTTTCCTGTAGGCAGTATCTATCTTACCCCTAGTGAGATAAGCCTCTACATCCTTACATTTGTCCTCTAGCCATCCCTGCTTAGCCATTTTGCACTTCCTGTCGATTTCATTTTTGAGACGTTTGTATTCCAATTTGCCTGCTTCATTTACTGCATTTTTATATTTTCTCCTTTCATCAATTAAATTCAATATTTCTTCTGTTACCCAAGGATTTCTACTAGCCCTCATCTTTTTACCTACTTGATCCTCTGCTGCCTTCACTACTTCATCCCTCAGAGCTACCCATTCTTCTTCTACTGTATTTCTTTCCCCCATTCCTGTCACGTGTTCCCTTATGCTCTCCCTGAAACTCTGTACAACCTCTGGTTATTTCAGTTTATCCAGGTCCCATCTCCTTAAATTCCCACCTTTTTGCAGTTTCTTCAGTTTTAATCTACAGGTCATAACCAATAGATTGTGGTCAGAGCCCACATCTGCCCCTGGAAATGTCTTACAATTTAAAACCTGGTTCCTAAATCTCTGTCTTACCATTATATAATCTATCTGGTACCTTTTAGTATCTCCAGGGTTCTTCCATGTATACAACCTTCTATCATGATTCTTAAACCAAGTGTTAGCTATGATTAAGTTGTGCTCTGTGCAAAATTCTACCAGGCGGCTTCCTCTTTCATTTCTTAGCCCCAATCCATATTCACCTACTATGTTTCCTTCTCTCCCTTTTCCTACAGTCGAATTCCAGTCACCCATGACTATTAAATTTTCGTCTCCCTTCACTATCTGAATAATTTCTTTTATTTCATCATACATTTCTTCAATTTCTTCGTCATCTGCAGAGCTAGTTGGCATATAAACTTGTACTACTGTAGTAGGTGTGGGCTTCGTATGTATCTTGGCCACAATAATGCGTTCACTATGCTGTTTGTAGTAGCTTACCCGCATTCCTATTTTCCTATTCATTATTAAACCTACTTCTGCATTACCCCTATTTGACTTTGAGTTTATAACCCTGTAGTCACCTGACCAGAAGTCTTGTTCCTCCTGCCACCGAACTTCACTAATTCCCACTATATCTAACTTTAACCTATCCATTTCCCTTTTCAAATTTTCTAACCTACCTGCCCGATTAAGGGATCTGACATTCCACGCTCCGATCCGTAGAACGCCAGTTTTCTTTCTCCTGATAACGACATCCTCTTGAGTAGTCCCCGTCCGGAGATCCGAATGGGGGACTATTTTACCTCCGGAATATTTTACGCAAGAGGACGCCATCATCATTTAATCATACAGTAGAGCTGCATGCCCTCGGGAAAAATTACGGCCGTAGTTTCCCCTTGCTTTCAGCCGTTCGCAGTACCAGCACAGCAAGGACCAACTATCCCCACAATTTTTCCCGATGCCACCATCGACGTGTCCCACGATGGGATGGTCGTCACAGCTCCTCTTATAAACATTTCACCCCTTTTTTTATGCCACTGCAATGGTGATCAGAACCGCAACTCCCAGTGTTGAAATCAGACGGTTTTCTCATGAGTGGCCGAGGGAAACATTTGAGACATACCGCCGCTCAGAACTCGGTGAACGAAACCACCCCTTTCTTTTAGACGTTGAGTTCCACACATTTCACAGTAGAAAATTACAGTTTTCAGTGCGATGAGCAAAATGACGTTCTTGCCACCATTTGGTACTGTTGACACTCCCTGTGCGATTCAACTATTCTTGACGGACATCACTGTGTGCATCTCCACTGAACGTGATCTATCCCTTTTGGTTGGCAGTGCGACCGCAGTTTTTGCTGTGATAGACATGGTGGAGTCAATACGGACCGTTCAGAACCATTCTACGAGTTCTGAATGTGATCCAAAGCTGGAATGGGTCCTTAAGCTTTCTGAGTGTTTCCGTTTCACGCCATCTTAAGGCGTGTTCACACAGGACTGCGACATTGCAATATGCATCAATAAAACTACAAAGGGTCCCTCCTAGACCTCCCAGTTCAGCACATTTATTGAGTGTTTTAAAAATTTGCCTATACAGACACAGCTTGCAAAATACTCTCAGGTGCCTGCAGCAGATGGTCTTGGAAGAGTTTCAAGTGGTTGCCTATTTGCAGGTACGTTGGGTTAATTCGTTGGTTTTCTCTGTAAAGATACATTTTTAAAATTCTCAATAAATGTAGGCGGTAGCCAAATAGGGATTTGCCGAACTGAGAAGTGGGTCTTAGAGGGACCTTTGCATGTGTCAGTATCGCACTCATCCTTCATCACGCCACAGGAGAACGTGAAACAGGAGCACTGAAAAAGTATGACGACTCTTTGCTGCTTCGGGATACGTTTAAATTTCTAAGAATGGTCAATGGTTTTGAGCGGCCCCTAGCGTTTCCACCATGTACGGAAGAGCAAAAATTGGTCCAAAAGGGTGCAATCACGATCAGTGGTGTTGCAGCCCCACAATGTCCATAGGGAAGGGTTAAAATGTCCGATCCAGCAGTGTTAAATGTTCATAGGAACGTCTTCCTGTTCCTCAGCACACAACGAACTGTCTTTTTCGATCGCTAAATGTGTGGGAATGATTGTCCCAAGCAAATGGGTGGTTTGTCTGTCGCCTTGTGTGCCACCTCCTGAGGCCGTTTCGTTTAGATTATGAGCGGCGGTGTGTCTGAACTGTTTTCCTGGTAGCCCTTAAGAAAGCTGAATGGTTCCAAAGGAGGGGTGAAATGTGGGAAAAAGGGGCTGTGACGACCTCCCCATTTCTTGACACGTCCACGGTGGCTTTGGGCAGGATTGTGGTCAAATCTGACTTTATACGTCACATGAATTACTCAGCTCTGGCCTTTCTGTAGCACGTGTCGACACCTTACTGTTTGAAGCGTCGCCGAGCCCGAGGGTGACGTCACAGAATGCCACCTATACGCCAAATTTGAAACTTACTTGTTGGACTAGGAGACAACTACGTGGATTTGAAACTCTTTAATTCTGTTTCACAGGGTAGCTGCTAAAAGAAATGACTAGAGACTAGAAATAATGACCACTGCCACAGGATTTATAAGAAATAAAAATAAGCCTAAAACAGTACAAGAGTGCTTATAGTAAAATATACCGGCCTTCAGACCGACTGTTCCAGTATTTCTGAAACTGAAAATCTACAATCCATGTGTGATACCAGTGTTGTCTAGTAGCAGTCTGACGCGGCCTGTACTTGACATCATTCGAAATCTGAGGCGTGATCAGTAATCAGTGAGGAGATGCACGCTGGGAATTACCAGGAGAGACATGGTAAAAAAACAAACCGATCAAGGAACAAGATGGAGTAGAATATGTTATTTTGACTATAATGAAGATGACGAGATATGTGGGATATGTAGAATGCTAAACGGATGGGGAATCACAGTGAATTGCTTCTTATATTCATAGAAATAAAAGAAAACCGTGACGACGGGCTGAGGGAAAGTACGTATGTTGCTGATATATACTCTGGTATCCATTAATCCACCAGGAATAATAGGCGCTACAGTCTAGAACCGCGCGACCGCCACGGTCGCAGGTTCGAATCCTGCCCCGGGCATGGATGTGTGTGATGTCCTTAGGTTAGTTAGGTTTAAGTAGTTCTAAGTTCTAGGGGACTGATGACCTCAGAAGCTAAGTCCCATAGTGCTCAGAGCCATTTGAGCCATTTTTGAACCAGGAATAATAGCAAATGGATAAGTTTAATTTTACTTGTTTTGAGTATAAAGTATATTAGGACGAATATCTTATGAAATATGGAGGTAACTTGTAACTGTCTGTACAGTGAAGAAGCAGGAAAAAATAGTTAAAGTTAGTGGAGAAGAAATAAAAACTCTGAATTCTGGTGACATCGTTGTAACCGTGCTATAGGCAGCAGCTTAACAGCTTAAAGAAGACGATGCTTATTAAATTAATTTCGGAAATATACACTGAAAGTAGTAGATGAATACTGCTATTATGCTGAACTATTATGCAGAAAATTAATCGGCGAAGTCTGCAGGAGAGAGGATATAATATGAAGACTGCATATAAATAGGAATTCGTTAACTTGTAACATAAATCTGACTGATAGGGGATCTTATGAAACTCTTTGTAATGTAGCCTTGTAGTGTAGCCCTGTACGGAGATGAAGCATGGTAGAAAGCAGTTAAGACAACAAGAAAATAGAAGCTTTTGAAATGTGGTGTTATAAAAGATTACTGAAGATTAGATGTGTAACTAGTTAACAGGTACTGAACCGAAATGGTGAAATAAGACATTTGTGACGTATTTGACTGAAAGGAGGTATTTCTCGATACGACACAACCTGAGGCATTAACGAAGAGTAAATTTGGTAATCACAAGAAGTGTGTGTGTGTGTGTGTGAGTGTGTGTGTGTGTGTGTGTCTGTGTGTGTGTGTGTGTGTGTGTGTGTGTGTGTGTGTGTGTGTTGGGTGGGGAGGGGGGGGGGAGGGAGAGGCTGGCAAAAGTTTTAGAGGCAGACCTAGACACGAATACAGTAAGATGTAGGCTGCAGTAATTATTCAGAGTAAAGAGGCTTCACAGGATTGACTAGCTTAGAGAATGCATGAAACCAGTCTTTGGACTAAAAAGAATAGCGACAGCATCAACGTCAACAACATGAGGCAAAATTTAGTACAACGAGCCGTCACCTCTGGCAACGAAATGGTTCTATGAACTGAAGGAAGAGGAGAAGGAGGAGATCAGTGTTTGACGTCCTGTCAACGAGGTCATTACAGGTGGAGCACAACCTCGGATTAGGGAAGGATGGAGAAGGAACCATTCCAGCATTTGCCTTAAGCGATAAGGGAGATAACAGAATACCTAAATCAGGATGACCAGACGCGGGGCTGAACCGTCGTCCTCCCCAGTGCCAGTCCAGTGTGCTTACTACTGCGGTACCCCGCCGCTCGATAGCTTTAATAACAGATACGGGTATTCCGTGCTGCTTGCACCCTATGCCTGGGTTCATCAGTCGTAGTTGAGGCCAGCTGGTGGTATGCAACCTGCGACGAGATGCATTCAGTGGGTGAGATCTCTGGAGAACGTCTTGGCAAGGGCAACAAGAGAACATCGGCCGTATAGAAATAGGTCTGTGCAACAGGAGATTTCATGTTGCATTATTGTCACGTAAATACATGCAGACTGGTAGTACTGCGACACAAAAATAACGGCTGATGTCCAAATTATCGGCCATGCGGTGCAGAGGTAATCATGACTCATACCCAGTGGCATTCCATTATCATATATGGTGCTGGATCCATATGATGAAAAAGAATACCGTCTGGCAAGGTTCGCTCCAAATACACTTACGTCCATCGTCACGGAGTGCTACGATCGGGAACTCGTCTGAAAAGTTGACATGGTGCCACATCTATATCCAATGTTGAGTTGGGCGAACCACTGCCGGCCCACCTCTTTTTGCTGCCGAGTCAAGGTATATGGCAACGACTGTCTCTGCACTCATACCCCGTAGTGCTCCAGACGTCGTAACACGGCACGTGCGGATATTTGTCTACAGCCGAGATACCGTAAGAGGTTCTCGGACAGCTCGCCATGCTGTTGCAAAGTTTCAACTACAAACTGCTTACGGCTACAGGCGAAAACAGTTGCCGTCTATAGAGCTGGGACAACACTGACGTTTTGCCACACAGTCGTTTACAAAATCACATTACGTTATTGGATGACACTGGCTTGCGAAGCCGCCACATCCGACCCACGGCAACTGCCGGCTTATCTACAGCTGCAAACAAGATATTTATTGTGTGTCTCATCCAGAATTTGTGTGGTCAATTAAAGTTTCTGAAGCAAGTTTATAAGTTTGTTTACATTAGTGTTTAGTTACGTATTAGTACACGTTTTGAAACTATTGTGTTGTTGAAGTTATTTTCTGTTTTGTGTTACGTTTTACTATCAAACTATGTGTGACAAGTGTGGTGGTTGCCGTAGAAATTTGAAATAGGGGATGATCTGTATAGACTGTAGGTTGTGGTTTCATTGGGCGAGTGCAGCGGAGAGAAAACGAGGGTAGATAATGAGGCTCTTCCATGGCAGTGTAGGTTATGTAGAAAGGACAGCAAAATCGCTGAACAGGAGGTGAAGATTTATGCCCTTAAGGCTGAATTAGAAACCGCTGATTTGGACTTATGTAAGCTAAGGCAGGAACAGGACTCTGGGCGCTGGGAAAAGGTAGCAAGCAAAGGGAGATAAAGGGAAACAATTGGTAAAACTTCTAAAATTCAGTTAGCAAATCAGTTTGGCTTGCTATCTGAAGCATCATTCAGATGTAGTTAAATGTAGGTTCAAGCACAATGGTAGCTGAAAGAAAGAAGACAGGTCGGGATCAAACCAAAATAGTAAAAGAAGAATTCTGCTCATAGGTAGCAGTCATGGGAGGGGTGTGGGCCCACAGCTTCAGGAGAAATTAGGGACAGAGTACCAGGTCACAAGTTTTGTGAAACAAAGTGCTAGCCTTAGCCAGGTGACAGAAAACTTAGGTCAGTATGTAAAGACTTTGGAGAAGGAAGATCAGGTAATTATAGTTGAGGGAGCAGGAAACAGCCTGGCTATAAATCCAAGATATAGTATTAAGAGTGACCTGGATAAAATAGGAGCAGAAATTGGGAACACGAATGTGGGGTTTGTGGAGGTCTTTCAGCACCATGATCAGCCGTGGGTAAACACTGCTGTAAGGCATGTTAACACTGAGCTGAACAGGATGCTCCAGGCACCGGCAAAGCTTCACATGAGTGTTGTTCCAGTTGATGCTATTGGTAGGTGGGATTACACTACACATGGCCTGCACCTTAACAGGGAGGGGAAAGATAACTTAGCTCCTCTGTTAGCAGATAATGTAAGGGTGGCCACAGTCAAACAAGGGGTCATCCCTGTGGTTACTGGGACAAGGCAGACAGGTTTTTTAGGTTAAATCAAAATTCCAGACAGACAACAGCCAAGGAAAATAGAAGAAAAGAAACTTTATGCACAGGAAATAGGGACAAAGCTAAGGGTGGTATCAACTTAACTTCACTAAAATATCAGGGGAATAAAAAAATAAAGTAGATGGGCTGATAATGGTTTAGATGATCTCAAAAATAATAATGAGATTGATATACTTTGTCTGTCTGAGCACCATGTAACCGTGGGGATGGAAAATGTCAGTATAAATGGGTATAATTTAGCATCTTACACTTATAGATCTAGTATGGATAAAGGACGAGTTGCCATTTTCTTAAAAAAAGGGTATAAATACAGAACTATTGAAGTAAGCAAATTTTTGTGTTGATCAGCACTTTGAGGTTTGTGCATGTGAACTTCAGCTAGATAATGTTGTGCTGCTACTAGCAACAATGTACAGGTCTCCACTACGAGATTGGGAGCTATTGATAAGAAAGTTTGACTTCCTATTATGATGTCTGTCAGAAGGAAGAAGTAGTTATTAATCTGTGGTGATTTAATGTTAACTTTCTAGGCAATTCTGATAGGAAATGTGAACTAGAAGTGTTGTTAACAACATATAACTTAGAATCAGTGATCAAATTCCTTACAACTATAGCTCAGGACAGTAGTACTCTAATAGATAATGTATTTGTAAAGCAAGAGGATGTAGAACAAACACATGCTTTCCCTGTGGTAAATAGATTATCTGACCATGATGCACAACTGATTAACTTACAAAACCTAACAGGGTGTACATTTCAGAAACCATGAAGTAAAAGTGTGAGGGTGCTAAACCAGATATCTATAGATCACTTCAGAGAATGTTTAGGAAATGTAAACTGGGGCCGGCCGGAGTGGCCGATCGGTTCTAGGCGCTTCAGTCTGGAACCGCGCGACCGATACGGTCGCAGGTTCGAATCCTGCCTCGAGCATGGATGTGTGTGATGTCCTTAGGATAGTTAGGTTTAAGTAGCTCTAAGTTCTAGGGGACTGATGATCTCAGCTGTTAAGTCCCATAGTTCTCAGAGCCATTTGAGCCATTTGTAAACTGGGAAGATGTATATAATGAAACAAATGCTAATGATAAATCACGATAAATGATGACAGCCAAAACAGTTGCAAGATAAAAATTTTTATTAAAATTCTTGACCAAGGTTTCAGTACATATTAATATACCTTCATCAGAAGTAGAAAATCTAAATTACATCATGCAATGGAGATTAATAAAACAGTTGTGCCAAAAGCATAGTGCTTCCACACTCTTGTCTCGATAGTTCATAGGCGAAGTACTGGTGCTACACTGTTCACATTGACCCTGTGCCCATAGTGATGTTGTACAAATGGAGAAAATGTCTTAATTATTGACGACGCCTTTGGCACAATTGTTTTATTAATCTTCAATGCATGATGAAATTTAGATTTTTTACTTCTGATGAAGGTATATTTATATGTACCGAAACCTTGGTCAAGAATTTTAATAAAATTTTTTATCCTGCAACTGTTTTGGCTGTCATCCTTTATCGTGGAGAATCGCAACAGTTGCTGTTGCAGCCATGTTTAAAATCTTGCTAATGATAAATGCATATAAATGAATTTATATTCCTTTTTGAACATTGTTTTCCAAAGGAAATTACTAAATGTAACACCACAAACTTTTCAAAGAAACCTTGGATTACTACAGGAATTAAAGTGGCTTCAGAAAGAAAAAGAATCTGTATGAAACAGCAAGAACTAATAAAGATCCATAAGTAGTTTTACACTATAAAAATTATTATAACATACTGAGAAAAGTAGTAAGGAAATCAGGAAATATGTATGTTAGAGAAGAAATTAACAACTCCATCAATAAAATAAAATCAATATGGAATGTTGTTAGAAGGGAGAAAGAAAAAGTAACCACTGGGGTAGGTAGTATTACTATTAAGGAGAACGAGACCATCCTAACCAACAGTGCAAAGGTAGTCAATGTATTTAACAATCACTTCTTGTAGGAGAAAAAATTGGTGAGAATAGTTCAAAAGAAAAAGCCAGGCAGTACATGGGAGAGTCAGTTTTGAAAAATTTTAGTCGGATTAAGATTCGTCTAACAACCTGTTGTGAAATAAGGAAAATTATTAAATCTTGGAAAAATAATTGTTCTGTTGGAGTAGATAACATTTCTAACAAGTTATTAAAACAATGTGGAGCAATTACAGCTGATGTTTTGAGTCACATATGTAATGCACCACTGACTCAGGGTATTTTTCCAGACAGGTTAAAAAATGCCATTGTCAGGCCTCTCTACAAAAAGGGGGAAACCACAGATATCAATAATTACTGGCCAGTATCCTTGCTTACAGCATTTTCAAAAATCTTTGAGAAAGTAATGTACTCAAGAGTGGTTATCCATCTCAACAGTAATGGAATACTTAGTAAATCACAGTTAAGGCCTCAGAAATGCTGTTCGAATGAGACAGCAACATACAGTTTCACTGTCCACATAATAGAGTTTTTAAATAGTAAAATGTCACCAATAGGAGTATTCTGTGACTTATCCAAAGCATCCGATTGTGTGAACCATGACATTATGTCAGAGGTATTACAATTCTATGGTATAAATGGAACAGCATATGAGTGGTCTAAGTCATATCTACAGAACAGGAAGCAAAAAGTCTCTTAATATGCGTCAAGTGACTCAAAGGAGTTTGCCACATGATCTAATAGTGGTGAAATTACATTAGATGTTCCACAAGGTTCGATCATGGGTCATCTCCTGTTCTTGATATATGTGAACGACCTCCCTTATGCGAAAAAAGATGCTGAACTGACACTGTTTGCTGATGATACAAGCATAATTATTAATCCAGTAAAAGAAAGTCCATTAGAGAATGATACAAATCAACTCTTTGGGAAAGTTATTAATTGGTTTTTTGCAAATGGGCTTGCTCTGAACTTTGAAAAAACACAGTACATCCAATTTTTTGCTGCAAAAAGTATAATTCCTGCAATAAACATAACACATCGAAAGAAGTCAGTAGCCAGGGTAGAGCATACTACGTTTTTGGGTGTACATATAGATGAGAAACTTAATTGGAAAATTCGTATTTTGGATGTCATAAAGCGACTAGGTTCAGCAACTTTTGCAATCAGAATAGTTGCCAATTTTGAGAATGTACAAATTAGTAAGCTAACATACTTTGCATGCTTCCACTCTCTGATGTCATATGGAATAATAATCTGGAGCAACTCAACACTTCGGCAAAAGGTATACACGGCTCAAAAGAAAGTAGTTAGAATAATGTGTGATGTTCATAGTCGCACATCTTGTAGACTTCTGTTTAAAAGGTTAGGAATTCTTACAACTGCTTCACGGTACATTTACTCAGTAATGAATTTTTTTTCAACAACATGCACCAGTTTGAAATCAACAGTGACATTCATGACTGTTGTTGTCTTCAGTTCTGAGACTGGTTTGATGCAGCTCTCCATGCTACTCTATCCTTCTTAATCTCCCAGTATCTACTGCAACCTACATCCTTCTGAATCTGCTTAGTGTATTCTTCTCTTGGTCTCCCTCTACGATTTTTACCCTCCACGCTGCCCTCCAATACTAAATTGGTGATCACTCGATGTCTCAGAACATGTCCTACCAACCGGTCCCTTCTTCTTGTCAAGTTGTGCCACAAGCTCCTCTTCTCCCCAATTCTATTCAGTACCTCCTCATTAGTTATGTGATCTACCCACCTAATCTTCAGCTTTCTTCTGTAGCACCACTTTTCGAAAGCTTCTATTCTCTTCTTGTCCAAACTATTTATCGTCCATGTTTCACTTCCATACACGGCTAGACTCCATACAAATACTTTCAGAAACGACTTCCTGACAGTTAAACCTATACTCGATGTTAACAAATATCTCTTCTTCAGAAACGCTTTCCTTGCCATTGCCAGTCTACATTTTATATTCTCTCTACTTCGACCATCATCAGTTATTTTTCTCCACAAATAGCAAAACTCCTTTACTACTTTAAGTGTCTCATTTACTAATCTAATCCCCTCAGCATCACACGACTTAATTCGACTACATTCCATTATCTTCGTTTTCCTTTTGTTGATGTTCATCTTATATCCTCCTTTCAAGACACTGTCCATTCCGTTCAACTGCTCTCCCAAGTCCTTTGCTGTCTCAGACAGAATTACAATGTCATCGGCAAACCTCAACGTTTTTATTTCTTCTCCATGGACTTTAATACCTACTCCGAATTTTTATTTTGTTTCCTTTACTGCTTGTTCAATATACAGATTGAATAACATCGGGGACAGGCTACAACCCTGACTCACTCCCTTCCCAACCACTGCTTCCCTTTCATGCCTCTCTACTCTTATAACTGCCATCTGGTTTCTGTACAAATTACAAATTGCCTTTCGCTCCCTGTATTTTACCCCCACCATCTTTAGAATTTGAAAGAGAGTATTCCAGTCAACATTGTCAAAAGCTTTCTCTAAGTCCACAAATGCTAGAAATATAGGTATGCCTTTCCTTAATCTATTTTCTAAGATAAGTCGTAGGGTCAGTATTGCCTCACGTGTTCCTACATTTCTGCGGAATCGAAATTGATCTTCGCCGAGGTCGGCTTCTACCAGCTTTTCCATTCGTCTGTAAAGAATTCGCGTTAGTATTTTGCAGCCGTGACTTATTAAACTGATAGTTCGGTAATTTTCACATCTGTCAACACCTGCTTTCCTTGGGATTGGATTTATTATATTCTTCTTGAGCTCTGGGGGTATTTCGCCATTCTCATACATCTTGCTCACCAGATGTTAGAGTTTTGTCAGGACTGGCTCTCCCAAGGCCGTGAGTAGGTTTAATGGAATGTTGTCTACTTCCGGGGCCTTGTTTCGACTCATGTGTTTCAGTGATCTGTCAAACTCTTCACGCAGTATCGTATCTCCCATTTCATATTCATCTACATCCTCTTCCATTTCCATAATATTGTCCTCAAGTACATCGCCCTTGTATAGACCCTCTATATACTCCTTCCACCTTTCTGCTCTCCCTTCTTTGCTTAGACCTGGGTTTCCATCTGAGCTCTTGATATTCATAGAAGTGGTTCTCTTTTCTCCAAAGGTTTCTTTAATTTTCCTGTAGGCAGTATCTATCTTACCCCTAGTGAGATATTCCTCTACATCCTTACATTTGTCCTCTAGCCTTCCCTGCTTAGCCATTTTGCACTTCCTGTCGATCTCATTTTCAGACGTTTGTATTCCCTTTTGCGTGCTTCATTTACTGCGTTTTTATATTTTCTCCTTATATCAATATTTCTTCTGTTACCCAAGGATTTCTACTAGCCCTCGTCTTTTTACCTACTTGATCATCTGCTGCCTTCACTACTTCATCCCTCAGTGCTACCCTTTCTTCTTCTACTGTATTTCTTTCCCCCATTCCTCTCAATTGTTCCCTTATGCTCTCCCTGAGACTCTGTGCAGCCTCTGGTTTAGTCAGTTTATCTAGGTCCCATCTCCTTAAATTCCCACCTTTTTTCAGTTTCTTCAGTTTTAATCTACAGTCCATAACCAATAGATTGTGGTCAGAGTCCACTTCTGCCCTGGGAATGTCTCACAATTTAAAAGCTGGTTCCTACATCTCTGTCTTACCATTATATAATATATCTGATACATTGTAGTATCTCCAGGATTCTTCCATGTATACAACCTTCTTTTATGATTCTTGAACCAAGTGTTAGCTATGATTAAGTTATGCTCTGTGCAAAATTCTACCAGACAGCTTCCTCTTTCATTTGTCTCTCCCAATCCATATTCACCCACTATGTTTTCTTCTCTTCCTTTTCCTACTCTCGAATTCCAGTCACTCATGACTATTATAAACTTTCGTCTCCCTTCACTACCTGAATAATTTCTTTTATGATTACAATACCAGAAAGAAGAAAGACCTACACTATCCTTTACTTAAGCTATCTCTTGCACAGAAAAGGCTAAAATATGCTGATATAAAACTTTTTGATAAATTACCAGATGTAATAAAATGTCTGACAGACAGCAGTAATAGTTTCAAAAGCAAATTGAAATCATACCTCCTTGACAACTCTTTCTATACCATTGATGAATTCTTGAGTATGAGTAAATAAATCAGGAGATATAATACATGCATTTTGTGCCATTTAAGGGAATGGGATCGATGATAGAAATATTTAGGCATAGCACTATACCGTAAAAAAAAAGAAAAAAGGAAACAACTTGTTTCCTGTGAGCATTTCTTGTGCATTTAACACGCTCCACATCATAACGGTTTTCCGTGCTATTGATCAATGGAACAAATAACTAACTAACTAACTCAAGCTTGGCGTTGGGTACCAGCCTTCTGTACTCACTTAGTCGTGTGATCCTGACCTACGCAAACAGCAATTATGTAGCACGATTCTGTCGCTGTCGACGTACCGCACCTATTGGAACTCGTTTCTGCTTCTAACACCATGTTTAATCCTATTTTTTCGCAAATAGGCAAAATGCAAGCGAGATACCTGAACGAGCTACCCGTTCTAAAATCTTTCCTTGTATGCACAATGTAAATGGCGTTGATTAATAATCAAAGACTCTACCCGTTGACGACAGAGTCAAGGAATCCAGCCACTGCTTTAATTTTGCCCCTTGCATATTTTGGCCATATTCTTACGTGTATGTTTCGTAGGTCTGGTACGCGCCTGCGCGACATAGGAGGTGTATTTGTAAAGAGAAGAGGCAAGGCAGTCGTCACAGATTACCGGGGCGGCATCCTCGTCACTACGTGGCACACGGCGTTGCAGTCGCGAACACTAATTTACCTCCCGTGATACCGCGCATTTTATCCTTCCGCAGGAGGCTACTTACTTCGGCGATCCATCCCTCAATACATAGTTACGTCCCGAGCCACCAGCAACCATGCTCCGCTTCAAGTCTCCGCTACGAGTCTCCGCTGCCGCTGCCGCCGCCACTGCCTCTGCCAGCGAAGATGTCACCTCGCCCCCGCTGTGATCCACGTTCATTGGCGCACATCCGTCAGCCGCTCCTGAGGGCACTCCTTGGCAGTAATCGCATGTGACTGCCCAAGAGTTCATCGCTTCCTGGGACCGTGTCGTTACAACACTTTGCTACTCATCCGCGGACCACCTACAAATCCCCAGCCCCGTGAGACTGTGTCCTTATTCTTCCCTGCTCCTCAAGGCACTGCTGTTCTCAATTTGTGTAGACATCGATTCTTACAAGTTTTATTTAGTTTGGTTCTTGTAATAAACAGTTTTTATTGCAAACCGTGCATTTCACTACGTCTTGCCACACCACTCAGCAAGTTATATTACAAAAATCTTCACCAATGGTGACCGAAAACTTCCCGCACATGACATCATCCTAGATTCGCAAACGGTCTTGTGGAAGAGGTCGGAGGAGCGGGATGCGTTTCACGGCATTCTCTTGCCCTTTGGCGTGAGAAACAGAGCGAAAATGTAGCCAGTAACGAAAGAGTGTCGTGACGATCTCTCCACTGACAAAACTTTCCGAACTGGTATCTTATTTTGATCTGCAGGAGAGGGCAAAGGGTAGATAGCCAGGAGAAAAAGTGGAATAACCGCCTACGAGATAACATTAAATGAGTCGAAGCATGGATTGTCAGAAGGTTTGACGTAGTCGGAAAGCTATAAAATCTGGAAAAGGAAACGCATTGTATAGTCTCAGCCCAGGTATAGTGGGTTCAGTGGAGTGAAATCGAAAGAACATCAGGATTTATCGTCAGACTCACATTGGGTAAAACCAACAGCAGCAGAAAATGGTATAACGGGAATAGAATTCGCTTTGTATGGGAAGGAAGGTGAGAGTTTAAGAGTTCGGTGACAGTTCATTGACATGGTTGCTCCCGTCAGACTCCACAGAAAACCAACGCCGACAACAGTTTGTCAGGTCTACTTGCCGTCGTCTCAATCAGAAGGAACGTGACAGGCTGTATATGAGAATACTGGTTGGTTGGTTGGTTTTGGGGAAGGAGACCAGACAGCGTGGTCATCGGTCTCATCGCATTAGGGAAGGATGGGGAAGGAAGTCGGCCGTGCCCTTTCAGAGGAACCATCCCGGCATTTGCCTGGAGTGATTTAGGGAAATCACGGAAAACCTAAATCAGGATGGCCGGACGCGGGATTGAACCGTCGTCCTCCCGAATGCGAGTCCAGTGTCTAACCACTGCGCCACCTCGCTCGGTATGAGAATACTGAACGGGTATTTCAATAAGTAAATACCAACAGACATGAAAATATAATAATCACGGGTGACTTAAAAATGTTTTCAGGGGAAGGAATAGGCAGAAACGGTTACAAGACAGTGTGGACTTAGCAGTGCGAATTGGAGAGGAGCAAGACTAATTGAGTTCTGTTGTAAAATTCGGATGTTATTAGATATGCTCTGTTCAAGAATCACAAGAGGATGAGGGATTCTTGGGAAAGACCCTCTTACACCATAGGGTTCCAGCTGGATCACATCGCCGTCAGATCGAAACTCCGAAATCAGATATTATATTCTAAAGCGTAACTAGGTGCAGATATAGACTCAGATCACTATTTAGTAATGGTGAAGAGCAGATCGAAATTTAAGACAATAATACGGAAGAATGAATGTAGAAGTATGTGGGATACTGAAGTACTAAGGCATGATGCGAACCGTTAGAAGTTCGCTCTGGTTGTGCATAATTCAATAAGAAATACAGCAGTAGGCAGTTTAGTTAAAGAGGAGTGGACATCTCTAAAAAGGGCTGTCACAGATGGTGTACACATAAACATAGGTGCAAGGAACTCCGAAGACACCTTGGGTGATAGAAGCAATGCTTCAATTGATCGACGAAAGGAGGAAGTACAAAAATTTCAGAGGAAGACAGGAATACAGCAATGCCGATCCCTTAGGGAGGGCCGGCCGGGGTGGCCGAAAGGTTCTAGGCGCTACAGTCTGGAACCGCGCGACCGCTACGGTCGCAGTTTCCAATCCTGCCTCGGGCATGGATGTGTGTGATGTCCTTAGGTAAGTTAGGTTTAAGTAGTTCTAGGTTATAGGGAACTGCTGACCTTAGAAGTTAAGTCACATAGTGCTCAGTGCCATTTGAACATTAGGGAGGAAATGAATGTGAAGTGCGGGGCATCTTAGGCGAAACGGCTGCAGTAAAGACGCGAAGATATCGAAACAAGAATGACCGGCGATACGATTGACTCTGCACATAGAAAAATCAAAACAGTCTTTGGTGAAATTAAAATGAAAGGTGGTAATATTAATAGTGCAGTAGCAATTCCACTGTTAAACGCGGAGAAGTTAGCGGATAAATGGAAAAGTTATGTTTGAGGCCTCCATGACGTGGAGGATTTGTCTGTTGACGTACTAGATCCATATCAGAGAGAGAATTTAAAAGAGGTTTGGAAGGCTAGATAAAAAAAAAAAGCAGAAGGTACAGATAAAAGCTCATTGCATTTTCTGAAATCGTTGGGCGAAGTGGCAACAAAACAATTACTCACATTGGCATGTAGAATGTCTGAGACGGGATATATACCATCACTCTTTCAGGAAAAATATCATCCACACAATTTCGAAGATGGAAAGGGCAGATAAGCGGAAAAACTATCACCCAATCAGCTTAACAGCTCATGCATCTACGTTGCTGACAAAAATCGGAAGAATGGAAAAAATTGTGGATCTGTTTGGCTTAAGGAAAGGTAAAGGCACCAGAGAGGCACTTGTGACCCTGAAAGCAAGAGAAGAAACCTTCGAGGCACGTTCATGTGATTCGTACAACTAGAAAAAGCGTTTCATAATGTAAAATGGTGCAAGGTGTTCGAAATTCTGAGAATGATCGGCGTAATCGGTAAGAAAAGAGAGATGATGTACAATATGTACAAGAAACAAAAGGAAACAGTAAGACCTGAAGCCCCAGAACGAAGTACTCGGATTAAAAATGGTGTAAGTAAGGAGTGCAGTCTCTCACCCAAACTGTTCAATCAGTACTTCAAAGAAGCAATGACGGAAATAAGAAAGTTCAGGAGTGGAACTAAAACTCATGGTGAAAAGAAATCAGTTTAGGATTCGTCGATGACATTGCTATCCTAAGTCGAGGTGAAGAAGAATTGAAGGAACTATTGAATGAAGTGGTCTAGGGAGTGTGGAATATGGTTTGAGAGTAACCGATAAAAAGATAAAAGTAATTAGATGTAGCAGAAATGAGAACAGCAAGATATTTATCATCGAAATTGGTATTCGCTGGTTAAGGAATTCTGTGCCTTCCAAACAAAATAACCCAAAGCAGACGAAGCCATGTGGACATGAAAAGCAGACTAACATGGGAAAAGAGGGCATTCGTTGCCCAGAGAAGTCTACTAACATACACACAGGTCTTAATTTGAAGGAGAAATTTCTGAGACTTTGCGTTCAGAACACATACCTACATGACAGTGAATCATGAACACTGGGAAAACCGGAACAGAAAACAAACGAAATCTTCGACATTTGGTGCCACAGAAGAATGTTGAAAATTAGGTGGACTGATAAGATAACGCATAAGGAGTGTCTGTGAAGAAAAGGCCGGATAGGACATATGTTAAAACACCAGGAAGTAACTCCTATGGTAGTAAAGGGAAGGCAGAGATTAGAAGACATCTAACACATAATTGAGGGCGTAGGTTGCAAGTGCTACTCTGAGATGAAGAGGTTAGCGCAGGAGAGAAATTCGAGGTAGGAACACTGAAACAACCGGTTTTTCATCGTATCGGGCTTTTATCAACGCCAGTTAAACCTGACTGTTAAAGCCATTCAAAATAGTGGAATTCTGAAATAACCGATTTTCTGGTTAATTCCTGATAACAAACGTTGAAATCGAACAAAGACTGAAAAGTTTTGACTCCTTCAGTTTCAAGAAAAATTAGTCAGTCCACTGTTCATCGCTGCTGTCGAAAAGTGATAAGCGGTTGATAAGTACCGAAAAAAATTTCCAGTTTTCTCCTATGGTATCCAATGTTTTTGGAATCCTGTTCAAAACTCACGTTGCAATCTTGGATCATAACAGTATTTGAACATTACCAATATTTAGTGCTAAAGGGTAAGAACTGAGTTTGGATAACTCAATTTTTTGTGTTAATTTGTCGCTTTTCAAAGGACACAAGCAGATAAAGGCATGTTGTATGGACACAGGTAGCAGATCAGCTGCTTTCTATTTACATTACAAACTATCAAAGAACTGTTACGTTTTACGTTTGGCTCTGAGCACTATGGAACTAAACTGCTGAGGTCATAAGTCCCCTAGAACTTAGAACTACTTAAACCTAACTAACCAAGGACATCACACACATCCATGCCCGAGACAGGAATCGAACTTGCGACCGTAGCGGTCGCGCGGTTCCAGACTGGAGCGCCTAGAACTGCTCGGCCATCCCGGCCGGCTAAGTTTTACGTTTCCTCCCTACATTATGTCTTACGTTTGTTGGGGCTCTCCCATTTTTAATCTTTGAAAGCAAATGTAAGATTGTACTGCATTGATACTGTGCTTCGCAAAATACAGTGCGGCCAAAGTAAAAGAGGCTCCGCGTCCAATAATAGCCATACAGACAATTCATTCGCTTATTGTATCTCCAAAATATAGGGTAGTAAATTATTATGAGAAATGAAGTACTGAATATTCAGTAGGTCAACAGTTCACAGGAGGTTCTGAAAATGTTCACGATTAACTTCGATACACGAATTGCGAATGTTTGTTTTCTATTAATCAATTGTAAGCGGACTGTTTCTGGAGACTTCATCCTTTAAACTACTCCACAAATAAAAATCACAGGTAGACTGATCAGGCGATCAGGGAGGCCGTAAACCTCCGGAAAATGTTCGTTCTTCTCCGAAAGAAAGCTTCACGGACGCTTGACACTAAACACCGTGAAGTAAGCGTCGTGGCACTATCTTGTTTGAAAAACGTACACTTTCGGTAGGTGCACAATGGATGGTTGCAACAATCCCGTTACGTACACTAGACAGTTCATGGTGTTGCTAAAGAAAATGGGGTCGACAATCCGTTGGCCTGGAACTGTACATCGAGAAACTCTTTCTTTCAAATCATGCAAAGGCATTTCTGTTAGACAACAGCGTGTGTCTTCCGAGTTCACGTACCCGCTAAGGTGAACTCATGCTTTTCCTGTGTTGAAGTAAAGATTTGGATCCACACAGCCATCAATGACTTGCGTCAGTAACCATTCGCAGTAGTGTTGTCGTTGTGTGTAATCCGTAGGTTTTAATTCTTCCATCATTCTTACTTTGCATGCTGCTCGCATATGTCACAATTACAGCATGTTCCGGCATGACGTTCCTGTGGCGTTTTGTTGGGAGGATAGACGTTCAGTTGATTTTCATGGGCTTCTTACCAAAGTTCAATATTCTCCGGAGAACAAACATTCTTTACGCGGTTACGTATGGTGTCAACAACTGAACCAGTTACTGTAAATTTAGTGATCACTTTCTGCACAACACTGTTTGCAGGAGCAGCTGTCTCTGGTTATTTTATCGTGAACCTTTCATTTAACGTCTTAAATTATTTAAATCCAAAAGGATTTTCAACGATATACACGCTTTGTTCAACTGACGAATGCATGCCGCGGAACTTTATTCATAACAAGCTTCAAACTGACTGCTGACAACGTATCACTGATCACTAAACCGCCGCTAGCCATCACGTGACATCACATGGCCTTAGGAAATGACACTACTCAGACAGCTTCAAATATCAGGTTCACTATGATAAGGGGCCTCTTTCACTTTGATCACTACGGATGGTGCGATTCTGCAATAACTCTGATGACAACGGTGAGAAAATACAGTATAGCCCACGTGGGCAAATCCAGCACATTGCATGTACATACGTATTATCTAATAGGCCACGACAGGGTAACAGGTACATTATTGTCTCAGCAATACATATAACAAGGCAATATTTAAAAGCAATGAAAATATTACGAATAAAATTTGCTACTTCTTTAAAAAAGTTATATTTAAAAATGAAAAATTTTAGCGCTGCTCCTATGGAAAATTTCGGTTTTTTACCCGGTTATTAGTAAAAAATAATGACCTGTTAAAACAGAAACCAAACAAATACCAAAAAATACCGTTTATTTGGAACTAAAATACCGGTATCGGCTTTAACCTGTCCGTTTTTCCCATCGCTAATTTGAGGCGAGCCGCATGAAACCAGTCAGAAGACTAATCACTAACAAAACATTCATTACTCACAATTTTGTGTGGTTGCGCTGAAGTGCCATTCCTTTCCATGTCCAAGGATATAATGCACTTCAGTTTCAGGTTTCTTGCATGTTGCCTTCATTATATTTCAGTTTTAAATCATCAGCAGTGTGTTAGCTTTTAACAAAATAGAAATAACGCAAATTAAATTTTACAGACGATTTAGAGTCTTTATTAAATTTTACAGACGATTTAGAGTCTTTATTAAATTTAAATATAGCCCTTTATGTTTTTACCCATGCTCTTTCATTTTACACGCCAAAGTGTGATTACCCCAGGGCTAGGAGCCATGGGCGTGGGTACCATGCGTCCCATGTCAATTGGCCGACGCCTTTGCCAACCTTGGTTCGTTAGGCGCTGCGTTTGAGCCAATACACGGTGGGCTCTGTCCATGATATGTGAACTAACAGATTTCCCTAGTTTATGCACGCTGAAACTTCACTTTCTTTGAGCAGCGTCATTAGGTGCAGATGCATTAGGCAGGAATATTAAAAAAGCGGGATATAAAATTGTGGTAAGTTAACGACAGATGAAAAGTTGTTAGGGTGTATAATTGGGCACTGTAAATACCCAACGTGGTTAACTCCGTCACGATGATACTAATTTAGACCAGTTTCAATTTCAAGTGTTTGCTCACAGTTAACGATTACTTTTTTTGTCGTTCAACAATTTCACCTTATTATATTAGAATAACAACGTTTTTGTGAAACGAGAAACAATTATTTGCAACCAAGAAGAAACTTCACATTCAACCGTAAATTAACATTATTGAGTTCAGAGAATTTTGAAGTTTAAATTAAACTCTCTTAAGAAATAACATTTCAGAAATTGAAATACGCACCATTGATGTTCTAAAATAATATTTATTTTAGGTTTCGTTGTGGACCGGTTCTACCTTTCTAGAACAGAAAACCGAACGCCGGATCGCAACTAACTCTGAAATAAATATTATTGTGGAGGATCAGTACTCTGTATTTCAGTTTTTAGCATGTCTATGTTCCTCCAAATACCGACGGGATGTTCCATAAACAACATTTTGTATATCAGTTTCCAATAGGAAAGTGGAAATAACCCTAAATACCTGAAATTTAAAGTCTTCAATAATGCATCTTAAATGGGCGTGGTAACTTTCTGAAGTTTACATAGTTTTGGTTTCACACAATTTTGTGAAGTTGAGACGTTTTGAAATATTGTGGTTCGACCACGACTAGGTGAGCATGTAACGTATCAGCAGTTTTCTGTCTTCACTAAATAGTGTGGTATTCATTTGTTCACTTCAAAATTACGCGTAGTATTAAATATACATATGGTGGATTGGTTTGTTACTCAATCACGACCGGCTTCAATTGAATGATAACCTTGTTGACAGGTGTGACGTTTTATCTATGATAAGGTATAGTGTGAATGTTATATCATGCAGCAACTGAAGCTGAAATGAATTATTCCATAGATATCTTTAATTTACTAGTGGCGAGTGAAGAAACGGGTTTCGTAACAGGCCACAGCCTCTGTTTCTGCCACCCTTGTCCCCTTGGGAATTCTGTCTAGAATAATTACGAAGTCGTATAGACGCTAAATTCCCTTTCCGTTCTTCGGTCTAGTTAGTCTGCAAATCCAACCTGAATTGTATCTAGCCTCAAGAGTATACACTCTCACCCTATCGTGGGGAATTGACTCGGGGCGTCGACAAAGGACTGTCGCGTTCTCCATTAGACGGGCGCAAACAGCGTACACTTGAGAGAAACTACGTTCCGCTTTTCGGAAACTTCCCGAAACGAGTTTTCTGGGACACGCTTCTAGGTCCCAGCTCATGTAATTTGATCCTGACCGAACTGAAATCAGGAACTTCGATCAACTTCTGTAAACGCTTAGGCAGATGCCATTACGCGATTGGACCATGTGCTTTGCCTCTAATATACAGTACATATATTAAAATGTCAGTCTATGGAAAAGGCTAAACATAGCGATACAATACGTGAAAAACAAACCCGCAAGATTTTCATTGAACACTGTACCAGCAAGTTTGAAAAGAGGCGCCGTTAACGTAGTTGCAGAAGATGACAGCGAAACCGGTACAGAAAGCAATGTGTGTGCCAGAATTGCCTGCTGCCGCTCGATATTGAGTGTACAAGGAACGTACCGTTGCAAACTTCACCGGAACCTATCAGTTTACAACAGCATGGTACATTAGTATAAGAAATTTTTGGAGGATGGTTGTTGGTGGACTGCAACACATTCGAGCCGACCGGACGTGTGAGAAGCTACAGAATAGGGATATGATGTTGTGGAGTCCTACAAAGTCAACCTGTCGAAATAGTACTGAGCTGAACATCCATCAGAGTGGAAAATCCTTCGTAAGTGGTTACTAGTGAACCCATACAAATACCATTTCCTGCCAGCCATAAGGCATTACGACAAATTGCGCCACCTACAATTCTGGCACTGACATTCAAAACCATCCTGAAAACGACAGCTTCGCAAGAAAATAAATCTTCAATGACGAAACCAATTTTCATCTTTCGGACACAACACACACATATGCGGGGTAGAGGATCCACATGCAGCTGTCCAACACGACGACGATTCACAGAACGTTGACGTATCCTGTGCTGCGTCCATCAAACAGACAGTGTATGCGGATGGTCAATGTTACCACACACATCGATATGCTGCAAATGCTCCGTCCACATTTCCACAACTGTGTTCGAGATAACCTGACTGAGTCGTTGCCATGTCGCTGGATAGGCTTTATTGCAGCAACTAACGTAGCGTTAGTCGACGGACCAGCATGGTTGCCGTACCATGACACATTTCAATTTTTTCTTGTGCGGTTGCATGAAGGATAGTGTTTATGTTCCACTTCTACCAACGATCCTCGAAGACATGCAGCAGTACATTGGAGCAGCTGTTCTTAATATCTTTCCTGACATCATGGGTTGTGTATAAAAAAAACTTGGTGTTTTTGTCTTTCACATATTGTGTCATTTGTTAAATATTTCTCACTCACTTATCTGTACCGATTTTCTGAAATATTTCATACATCTTATATTATTAAGTACTTTATACTCGGGGATGAACAGGCACTTCTGAAACGAGATTTGGCGTAGTTTCCTAAGTAACTCCAAAGTCTTAAATGTCTCTAACATCTTCGTCATCGACGAGACATTACACTCTAAATTTCCTTCGTTTCTTTGTATTTGCACTGCTTCGTATGAGCTTTGCAGTATCAACAAACTTTTCTGTTTACATACCGTTGACCTGAACATACTTCGTCACAAAAAAGTGATGCAAAGTTTAATATACTTTTACTACCTAAACTTAAGAATACTTTATTTAATCCAAGTGCGATACGATGTTCATCGTGTTATTAACTGATGTGTTGCAAAATTTTCAGAGCTATTGTTTGTGTGTTTACCGGATGAGGGAGAGCTGTAAATTACGTGACACTATTTGTCAATTGTGGAACTGTTTTCAGATCAATTTTAATTTCGACATAACTCCTCTGAATACATAGCTATGTATATTATCACCAAAATGGTGATGCACGTTAAATAGGTTCGTTTGTAGAAAGGAGCGAAATGATACCTTTGCTGGGAGTTATAAGGAGAAGTCAAATGAAAACGAGACAGATGGAAATATAGTGAGTAAACTGTTTGTTATTTCTAAGATAATCACCATAACTGTCAACACAGCTACCCCACTGTGAGACACGGCGATCATTGCCTTCGTTGAAAAATACTGAAACAAGACTGTGTCGTGGCATGAACCTCCTCGTCCGAAGCAAATAGATGGTCACAAATGACTTTCTTCAGGGCTGCAAACATATGGAAATCGCATAGGTAGAGATAGTGATTGTATGGAGAACGTGAAACAGCTTCCGAGTGGAATTTATGCAGCATAATCGAAACAACTTTGGCGACATGTCCCCCGGATATTCCACAACAGAATGATACCATCTGTCGACTTTTCTGGGCGTTTGGAATTGATGGCATGATCCAATTTTTACTAAATGTCCACGGACCGGTATGCGTTAATTGTGTAGCTATATTCCAGAAAGACAATGAGAAACAGGCGCTTGCCAGCAAAGAAAAAGGTCGTCATGACTTTCCGGAAGCCGACTTGCCTGTTGTTGCAACTGCCTTACAGAAATTTCGCTGGTGGAGAGGCCGCAGTGAGTGGTTGGCTGGCGGGCCCTGTAGAGACACTGTTGACGGTTAAGAATGACTTTTGTTGACTTCACTACGTAAAGTAGTGATGCAAGCACGTCTCTCTCTGTTGACCCTGTCCAGCACCGACGTATGGACAGCGGCCTCCGTCCCGTCTGCTGAGCTAGTACCGTACGTTGCAGATGGAAGATCCGTGGTAGGCCGACAACCTTTACAGACGACGGCCATTCACGTCAGCTTCACGGTTATTTCTTCAGCACCGTGGAGCGCGCATCAGGACGACGACGTGCAAAGGCGCCTGTGCGCGGGGCACAACCCTCTTCTCGTGGCAGGAGTCGGATAGCAGCTGGCATGGTGCTGCGAAGTCCTATTAGGAACTCATTTTCGGTGGCAGCAAGCCTGGATGGCAGGACGGCGTGGCTGTGGCACCAAGCCACTTAAAGGACTTAGTAATGGTGACAGGTACAGTCCCATCTCGAGCCCATCACTACTGCTGCTGATGCCCTGTCTTCTTGCCGTCTGGCATAGAAGTGGTATTTTGATGGTGCTGCTCGTTTTCAGTGAAGAGAAGTGACCCACTGCCACAAAATCTGTCTTATTTATATGCCTTTGGTACACATTTATTTCCCCAATACTCGGCACCTTGTCACATCACTCATAGCCCACAACAAAAGAGTTACCCTGACCGGTACATCGCCCTGGTGACTACACGATTACCACCGCTGTACTAAGCTATCCTGGGTTTGCAGTCCTCCTGCGTATGTGTTATTGTGACGACATATCACCACACTTGTGGCTACTGATCCGTGGCTGTTAACGCAACATTCCACTGTAGCTTGAACACTACTACTCAATACTTTTGCTCAAAACTTACAGCTCTTGGTCGAAGACTGGCTAGAAGCACTACACTAGGGAGCCCTTACACGCCCTCGACACAGTTACGATCTCTCCCAAGTAATTCCCATATATTAGGAGCCCTAGTGGAAGACATTCATGGCCATCGATTTCATCGGATAAAGAGGTACACGCCTGGATACATGTCTCCTTGAAGGCATTGATCATCTTTTCTCAGACTGTGATAAATATATAGCTTTTAAACTACTTTACTTTTAAATTAAACAGATTACTTAATTTTTCCCCATATGTATCGTTTTCATTTGGCTGCCCTTATAGTTGACGTTTAGGTCTTGGTGTTCAGATTTAGGTACATACTGGCAGCCTAAAATATCTACAGGACCTCCAACCTGGGACCTTCTCCTTCTGTCAGCAAGTGCTTCACCCTACATTTCTACCTCTTCCAGAGCTGTGAGTGCGGGTCGTGAGGCGTCATTAGGAAGCTCAGTCGGTAGAGCACGTGCCCACTGAAGGAAAGGTCCCAGATTTGAATCCCAGCGTGGCGCACAATTTTAATTTGCCAGGAAGTGTCAGATCACAGCATGTTCCACTGCTAAGTGAAACAGAAAACACGTAGTAGCGTCCGAGTCTACCAATCAGTGTACAACACTGTGGACCGAGTGTTGGGTGCCATTTTATTCAGAGTATTGTACTGACAGTTAACGCGCCCAGAGAAGTGGTGATAGTCTCTAATATGTTTCGCAACGTCTGCCATTCGAAAGACTAAGCGCCAGCTCGAAATCTGAATTTGCGTTTAGCAATGCTTCATGCTAGGAATGTGCCGCCGCGTTCCTTCGTCACTTCTCATTTCCTACAGGTGTCCCTTTCTCCTCTCTCTATCCCATTATTTTTCTTAATATCGAACGATACTTTTTTTTTAATTTGACGTCTCTTTTAATGATTCAGTCGTGATACTCATTACTAGTGGACCCCTTTCCTCTCACTTCAATGTAAAATATTTATTTTCTTGGTGAGTCTTTAGTGCAAAAACATTACAATTATCTTGTAAAATTTGTACATTCCCAGGACTATAAGCATGATACGACCCTTTCTGTTCCCCCATATTCCCATAATTAGCTTCGGTTAAAGAATTTGCCGATTGACTGATTGATTCACATTGGTAGTTTACACAGAATACAACCCTTACGCGTGCTTCAAATGAAATACATGTAAACACAAGAAAAAATACTTTGTCATTTACGTACAACGGTTAGGCTTACTGACAAGGGTTTTTATGTCTAGGCATAACAATACGATGCTATACGGAGTGGTTCGAAATCGTTCAATAGATTGTATCCAGAGACAATAAGGAACTTCAATGTACTACGAGAAGTCAGGAAAAGTATAGTTTTTAAGAGAAATTTTAACTATTTGATTGTAAATTACTATTCATTACACATAATCATGACTAGTAATTTACAGTCAAACGGTGCAAATTTCTTTCCAAAAGCACTACATGACTATGCTTCACTACAAAAGTGAAGTCAGGGCCGGGCGCATTAGCCGAGCAGTTCTAGGCGCTTCAGTCCGGAACTGCGCTGCTGCTACGGTCGCAGGTTCGCATCCTGCCTCGGGCATGGACGTGTGTGATGTGCTTAGGTTAGTTAGGTTTAAGTAGTTCTAAACGGGGACTACTCAGGAGGACGTGCTTATCAGGAGAAAGAAAACTGGCGTTCTACGGATCGGAGCGTGGAATGTCAGATCCCTTAATCGGGCAGGTAGGTTAGAAAATTTAAAAAGGAAAATGGATAGGTTAAAGTTGGATGTAGTGGGAATTACTGAAGTTCTGAGGCAGGAGTAACAGGACTTTTGGTCAGGTGAATACAGGGTTATAAATACAAAATCAAATAGGGGTAATGCAGGAGTAGGTTTAATAATGAATAAAACAATAGGGATGCCGGTAAGCTACTACAAACAGCACAGCGAACGCATTGTTGTGGCCAAGATAGACACGAAGCCCACGCCTACGACAGTAGTACAAGTCTATATGACAACTGGCTTTGCAGGTGATGAAGAAATTGAAGAAATTGAAGAAATGTATGATGAGATAAAAGAAATTATTCAGATAGTGAAGGGAGACGAAAATTTAATATTCATGGGTGACTGGAATTCAGTAGTAGGAAAAGGGAGAGAAGGAAACGTTGTAGATGAATATGGATTGGGGATAAGAAATGAAAGAGGAAGCCGCCTGGTGGAATTTTGCACAGAGCACAACTTAATCATAGCTAACACTTGGTTCAAGAATCATAAAACAAGGTTGTATACATGGAAGAAGCCCCGAGATACTCACAGGTTTCAGATAGATTATATAATGGTAAGACAGATATTTAGGAACCAGGTTTTAAATTGTAAGACATTTCCAGGGGCAGATGTGGACTCTGATCACAATCTATTGGTTATGAGCTATAGATTAAAACTGAAGAAACTGCAAAAAGGCGGGACTTTAAGGAGATGGGACCTGGATAAACTGACTAAACCAGAGGCTGTACAGAGTTTCAGGGAGAGCATAAGGGAACAATTGACAAGAATGGGGGCAAGAAATACAGAAGAAGAAGAATGAGTAGCTTCGAGGGATGAAGTAGTGAAGGCAGCAGAGGATCAAGTAGGTAAAAAGACGAGGGTTAGGAGAAATCCTTGGGTGACAAAAGAAATATTGGTCTTAATTGACGAAAGGAGAGAATATAAAAATGCAGTGAATGAAGCAGGCAAGAAGAAATACAAACGTCTCAAAAATGAGATCGACAGGAAGTGCAAAATGGGTAAGCAGGCATGGCTTGAGGACAAATGTAAGGATGTAGAGGCTTCTTCAACTTTTGTGGTCCTGTCCTCCTCAGTTGCGCCTAATACTACGGTATATTGATAATTTTCACTCATGGACCGTCTGACAGCAACTGAATAAAACACAGTTTTAGTGCCATACGCGTTTCGCCTTTATCTCCTGCAACGCATCATCAGTGGCCTGGAATATGTACATATGTTAGCTATTTTATTTACATTTTTGTCACTGTGCCTATAGGTTATAAACAGTTCTGGTGGTTGGTATTTCCTATTAAGTAGTAATGTTTTGAACTGTACTTACAGGTTGCGTAGACAGTTTCTTACATATTACGCTCCTGTTGCATTTTTGGTGTTGTTCTTCTTCCTATGAGCGCCAATTTGCTGTTTTTTCCCGCATTCCACAGCACTATGCACTGAGCGCTTGTTTTAATGCAATGTTTTGGTTTCTGTTGCCGACTGTCAAATGTTTTTGCCAAAGATCGAATATTACTGCCAAACTTATGAGTGTAACTATTGAAGTATCTGTGGTCTGTTCGTGTATGCATTTGTGTGTGCGTGTGTGTGTGTGTGTTTTTTGGTGTCGTATTA
This sequence comes from Schistocerca nitens, assembly GCF_023898315.1. NCBI lineage: Eukaryota > Metazoa > Arthropoda > Insecta > Orthoptera > Acrididae > Schistocerca > Schistocerca nitens. The sequence continues at coordinate 673,044,120 of NC_064618.1, forward strand.
ATTTAATTTAATTTTATTGTATTTATTTATTTATTTTTGTTTTTGTCCTGTGTATGTGTGTTTGTGTGTGTTTTGGTGTAATATATATTTTTTTGTGCTTTGTGTGTGTGTCTGTCTGTATTTTGGTGTTATGAAATTTTTTTTTCTGGGGAGGGGGGCTGTGTGTGTGTGTGTGTGTGTGTGTCTGTGTGTCTGTATTTTGGTGTTATATATATATATATATATATATATATATATATATATATATATATATATATATATATATTACGTTATCATTTCCTTTATTAAGTGTAGTAGGGAGCCTGTGTTGATGTGTGTTTGTTCATTTATCACATGTTTGTTTTCTGCTATGGCTTTCTGGATGTGGAAGTTTTCTTGCATTTGTATAAGATGTTTGTCATGGTTGCTTATTCTCATTATTTTCATTTCTTGTTCCATGTTTGTAGGATGATGGTTGTAGTGTTTTAAATGCTCTGCAAATGTGGAATGGTTTGTTTCATACTTCCAACATCCGATATGTTCTTTGTATCTTGTTTCAAAATTCCTGCAAGATACAAAGAACATATCAGATGTTGGAAGTATGAAACAAACCATTCCACATTTGCAGAGCATTTAAAACACTCCAACCATCATCCTACAAACACTTAACTTAATAAAGGAAATGATAACGTAAATAAAATATATATATATATATATATATATATATATATATATATATATATATATATATATATATAACACCAAAATATGCATACACGAACAGACCACAGATACTTCAATAGTTACACACACACACACACACACACACACACACACACACAGCCCCCCTCCCAAAAAAAAAAAAAAAAATTTCATAACACCAAAATACAGACACACACACACACACAGCACAAAAAAATATATATTACACCAAAACACACACACACACACATACACAGGACAAAAACAAAAATAAATAAATAAATACAATAAAATTAAATTAAATTAATACGACACCAAAAAACACACACACACACACACACACACACGCACACACAAATGCATACACGAACAGACCACAGATACTTCAATAGTTACACTCATAAGTTTGGCAGTAATATTCGATCTTTGGCAAAAACATTTGACAGTCGGCAACAGAAACCAAAACATTGCATTAAAACAAGCGCTCAGTGCATAGTGCTGTGGAATGCGGGAAAAAAACAGCAAATTGGCGCTCATAAGAAGAAGAACAACACCAAAAATGCAACAGGAGCGTAATATGTAAGAAACTGTCTACTCAACCTGTAAGTACAGTTCAAAACATTACTACTTAATAGGAAATACCAACCACCAGAACTGTTTATAACCTATAGGCACAGTGACAAAAATGTAAATAAAATAGCTAACATATGTACATATTCCAGGCCACTGATGATGCCTTGCAGAAAATAAAGGCGAAACGCGTATGGCACTAAAATTGTGTTTTATTCAGTTGCTGTCAGACGGTCCATAAGTGAAAATTATCAATATACCGTAGTATGTAGAGGCTTGTCTCACTAGGGGTAAGATAGATACTGCCTACAGGAAAATTAAAGAGACCTTTGGAGAAAACAGAACCACTTGCATGAATATCAAGAGCTCAGATGGAAACCCAGTTCTAAGCAAAGAAGGGAAAGCAGAAAGGTGGATGGAGTATATAGAGGGTCTATACAAGGGAGATGTACTTGAGGGCAATGTTATAGAATTGGAAAAGGATGTAGATGAGGATGGAATTGGAGATATGATACTGCGTGAAGAGTTTGATAGAGCACTGAAAGACCTAAGTCGAAACAAGGCCCCGGGAGTAGACAACATTCCATTAGAACTACTGACAGCATTGGGAGAGCCAGTCCAGACAAAACTCTACCATCTGGTGAGCAAAATATATGAGACAGGCGAAATACCCTCAGACCTCAAGAAGAATATAATAATTCCAATCCCAAAGGAAGCAGGTGTTGACAGATGCGAAAATTACCGAACTATCAGTTTAATAAGCATGGCTGCAAAATACTAACGTGAATTCTTTACAGACGAATGGAAAAACTGGTATAAGCTGACCCTGGGAAAGATCAGTTTGGATTCCGTAGAAATATGGGGACACGTGAGGCAATACTGACCCTACGAATTATTTTAGAAGCTAGATTAAGAAAAAGCAAACTTACTTTGAGAAAGCTTTTGACAATGTTGACTGGAATACTCTCTTTCAAATTATGAAGGCGGCAGGGGAAAAATACAGGGAGCGAAAGGCTATTTACAATTTGTACAGAAACCAGATGGCAGTTATAAGTGTCGATGGACATGAAAGGGAAGCAGTGGTTGGGAAGGGAGTGAGACAGGGTTGTAGCCTCTCCCCGATGTTGTTCAATCTGTATATTGAGCAAGCAGTAAAGGGAACAAAAGTAAAATTCGGAATAGGTATTAAAATCCATGGAGAAGAAATAAAAACTTTAAGGATCGCCGATGACATTGTAATTATGTCAGGGACAGCAAAGGACTTGGAAGAGCAGCTGAACGGCATGGACAGTGTCTTGGAAGGAGGGTATAAGATGAACATCAACAAAAGCAAAACGAGGATAATGGAATGTAGTCAAATTAAGTCGGGTGATGCTGCGGGAATTAGATTAGGAGATGAGACACTTAAAGTAGTAAAGGAGTTTTGCTATTTGGGGAGCAAAATAACTGATGATGGTCGAAGTAGTGAGGATATAAAATGTACACTGGCAATGGCAAGGATAGCGTTTCTGAAGAAGAGAAATTTGTTAACATCGAATATAGATTTAAGGGCCAGGAAGTCGTTTCTGAAAGTATACATATGGAGTGTAGCCATGTATGCAAGTGAAACATGGACGATAACTAGTTTGGACAAGAAGAGAACAGAAGCTTTCGAAATGTGGTGCTACAGAAGAATGATGAAGATTATATGGGTAGATCACATAACTAACGAGGAGGTACTGAATAGGATTGGGGAGGAGTTTGTGCCGCAACTTGACTAGAAGAAGGGATCGGTTGGTTGGACATGTTCTGAGGCATCAAGGAATCACCAATTTAGTATTGGAGGGCAGCGTGGAGGGTAAAAATCGTAGAGGGAGACCAAGGGATGAATACACTAAGCAGTTTCAGAAGCATGTAGGCTGCAGTAGGTACTGGGAGATGAAGAAGCTTGCACAGGATAGAGTAGCATGGAGAGCTGCATCAAACCAGTCTCAGGACTGAAGATCACAACAACAACAAACAACAACAACATATACACATGAAATATACAATAACCTTTTCCTTAAAGCTCGAAGAACTCTCGGAAATGTACTGTTCAAAGAACTTGCGGATGTAATCTAAATGTAACCCTGAATCTGATGATAAAGATAAATAAATAAAAAGTAATGCGTGTCAACAGTGAAGAAGCCGTTGGTTTTTGGAATACAGTGGTAAATGGAGAGTCGCTGCAAGTTCTGGAAAGTGTGGATCTCACAGAAAGAAGCACAGTAGTGTAGTTTATGTTGGAATAATGGACATATGTCTGGACATAGGACGTTGTCACGAGATTACTACGCAAGTATACGCTTAATAAGCTCCAGCAGCAGAAACTGCGAAAGCTGCATCACTTTTAAACCTCTGACGATTCCTCACTGTCGATTAGAAAAAAAAAAAAATCTTTTTGCCGTAAAAGGCACTTATCACTTGACACTCATCTTGAGTAGTTTCACAATGACACTATCAGAATCCTTGAATAATAACTTTTTCAGCTGTTGGATCGTTGTCCGTATGAATGAAAAGCTAATAAATTCAGTGTTCATTCTAACGGTCTGCAAATACTAAAACACAGCAGTATGCTGACAGCGAACCAATCAATCTTTACTGCCACCACAACCAATGTGATAATGACGTAAGCGAGCAGGTTATATCGAAGATGAAATCGTAAACACAGTAGGCCTCTTCTGCTGTTTTTGTGATAGCAGTAGAACGTGGCCGGATATCTTCTTTTGCTAGTTAACTGTGCATCCAAGTAGGGAATAGCCACACGTCCAAAAGTTTTTATGGTCGTCTTCTGTCTCGATTCCTAACTATAGTAAAGATTTCTGCTTCGTTTGTACCTAATTTCACAGTCTGTAGTTGAGTTGTAGGTGCGTGTATTACATTGCATTGAAACAGCATGCGAATGTGGCGGTTGTTATACTGTAGAAGGGTCGCTATGTAAACATCTCACGAATGGGAGACATTTCACTGACTCGCTGAATCTTGAACTTGAGTCGTAAAGCAGGCTGGCCCTCTTTCTCCCAAGTCGACAGAAAGGTAGTCCACAAGATGTGGATAGATAACAGAACGCAGGATGTTATTCTCAATGGAGAGAAGTCTTGCGAAGTAAGAGTGATTTCAGGTGTGCCGCAGGGGAGTGTTATAGGACCGTTGCTATTCACAATACACATAAATGACCTTGTGGATGACATCGGAAGTTCACTGAGGCTTTTTGCAGGTGATGCTGTGGTGTATCGAGAGGTTGTAACAATGGAAAATTGTACTGAAATGCAGGAGGATCTGCAGCGAATTGACGCATGGTGCAGGGAATGGCAATTGAATCTCAATGTAGACAAGTGTAATGTGCTGCGAATACATAGAAAGATAGATCCCTTATCATTTAGCTACAAAATAGCAGGTCAGCAACTGGAAACAGTCAATTCCATAAATTATCTGGGAGTACGCATTAGGAGTGATTTAAAATGGAATTATCATATAAAGTTGATCGTCGGTAAAGCAGATGTCAGACTGAGATTCATTGGAAGAATCCTAAGGAAATGCAATCCGAAAACAAAGGAAGTAGGTTACAGTACGGTTGTTCGCCCACTGCTTGAATACTGCTCAGCAGTGTGGGATCCGTACCAGATAGGGTTGATAGAAGAGATAGAGAAGATCCAACGCAGAGCATCGCGCTTCGTTACAGGATCATTTAGTAATCGCGAAAGCGTTACGGAGATGATAGATAAACTCCAGTGGAAGACTCTGCAGGAGAGACGCTCAGTAGCTCGGTACGGGCTTTTGTTAAAGTTTCGAGAACATACCTTCACCGAAGAGTCAAGCAGTATATTGCTCCCTCCTACGTATATATCGTTAAGAGACCATGAGGATAAATTCAAAGAGATTAGAGCCCACACAGAAGCATACCGACAATCCTTCTTTCCACGAACAATACGAGACTAGAATAGAAGGGAGAACCGATAGAGGTACTCAGGGTACCCTCCGCCACACATCGTCAGGTGGCTTGCGGAGTATGGATGTAGATGTAGATGTTGCCAGCACTCAAATCTGTAAGTGGCATGGTTACCAAATTTTCCTTGGTGGAGAAGGTATGATACTGAATCTTCGTTGTTCATTCACAAATCCTGCAAGTGAATTCCCATCGGTGCTGTGGGCAACTACATTCCTGGCTTACATGGCCTAAATATGAAGATTAAATAGGCCAAAGATAGAAAAACTTTTTTGCTGAAAATGCCTTATTCTTATGTTTTTTAGGTTGGGAAATCCTAATATGATACTTAAAGAACTGTATCACCCAGCATTCCTTCACATTTTACAGTTAAATTTATTAAGCTATTTTTTAAAGAATTTGACAGCTTTTATATAGTTAAAATAATTTAAAAAGAAGGCGTAATGAATGTCGACGACGTTGGTAGCACTGCTGAAGAACATTTGCTGGCAAAAAGAGGTCGATTCTATTTTTATGTTAACAGACGGTGTTTTGTTTACTGTCAAACTAACCTCACTTTCCCGTTCCCTGTACATGTGCTCAGTATAATGTGATGTTGTGGCAGGAAGTTACTGATGTCCGGCAGTTCTCCCGTGTTTTTATGCTCAGTATAATGTCTAATCGTGATTGTAAAAACTATGCAGACATTTTTTGTTACATTTATGGTGAATTTGTGATTAAAAAACACCAAAGAAGCATTACAGACTTTGTTAAAAACGTTTATCTATCATAATTTTGATCTAAACTTGGTGATCAAGATAAATCTTGGGGGCCACGTAAGGTATGTTATATGTGTGTTGAAGATCTAATGGTCTAAAAAGGAGAAAAAAGTTTTTAGATTTTCTGTTCCTATGATATGGATGGAGCCAGGAAATCAATCTGGTGATCGCTACTTTTGCAGTGTTGATACTACTGGTCATAATTCGAAGAACAAGAGGGTAATAAGCTACACTAACTTCCCGTCCACCATCCTATCAGTAGGGCATGTTGTAGATTTGCCGGTTCCTGAACAACCAGATAAGTTAAATTCTATTCCAACAGATGTATTTTCTGATGTACGGTGTGATTTAGATGAACAAGATGATGGAGAATTCCATTGTAATACAGAAGTCTAGAGCCCAAATTGTTTACTCAGACTGAACTTAACGATTTGTTTAGGGATCTGGGCTTAACGAAAGAAAAAGCTGAATTGCTTGGCTCTAGATTAAAAGAAAAGGACTTACTGGCAGTTGGAACCAGCATATACATGTATAGAAAGAGAGAGCAGCAGTTTCCCAATTCAACAAGAAGGTGATTCAGTGTACTGCTAAGACTTTCCCAGTCTGGTGAATGAGTTTGGTATTGAATATAAAAAGGAAGACTGGAGGCTGTTTTTTGATTCATCAAAAACTAGTTTAAAGGCTGTTTCATTACACAATGGTAACATGTATGCATCTACAACTGTTAGATGTTCTGTACATATGAAAGAAAGCTATGAAAACCTAGAAATAGTGCTAAATAAAATAGGCTATTCTGCTCATGGTTGGATCATATGTGGCGATCTAAAAGTAAGGTGGCATTACCAAATTTCCATGTTTCTCGTGTGAATGGGACAGTAGAGCTAGGAATCAACACTGGTGCAGAAATAACTGGCCTGTGAGGGAGTCTTTAAAACCTCGTGAGAAGAACATTTTATGCAAAAACCTTGTAGTTCCAAAAAACCTACTCCTACCACCTCTACATCTAAAGTTAGGTCTAATGAAACAGTTTGTAAAGGCTTTGCCTAAAGATGGACCATGTTTAAGTATCTCTGCCAAAAGTTTCCACACCTTTCAGAAACTAAACCAAAAGAAGGCGTCTTCGTCGGACCTGACATTAGGATATTGATATTTTTATGTTGACTTTGAATCTACAATGACCTTCAATAAGAAAGAAGCATGGGTATCATTCAAGCAAGTCGTTACAAAGTTCCTAGGACACGAAAAAGATCCAGAACATGTTTCTATTATAGCTACAATGTTAAAGAAGTTTAAGACTTTATCATGTTTAATAAGTCTGAAGGTTTACTTTTTGAGTATCACCGTGAGTACTTCCCGGACAATATGGGAGATGTTAGTGAGGAGCAAGGAGAGCGTTTTCACTTGGACGTTATAGTGATGGAAAAACGCTGTTAAGGACGCTGGAACACCAACATGATTGGGGACTACTGTTGGTCACTTCACCGAGAAGTTCAGCAAGCGACTCACCGCAGAAAAGCTACAGGAGACGTTTCAAAAAAAAAAAAAAAAAAAAAAAAAAAAAAAAAAAAAAAAATACGAACCAATTCCAGCTGACAAGCTATTAACACATATCATTATTTTAAGTAGCTCACTGTAAATACACACCATGCTTACGTTGTAAGAAAGCGTTTCATTAATTTCCCCGTTTATCGTATAGCATAGGTTATTACTATATAGTAAAAAGCATATTGCTCAAAAACTATGGGTGATACAAAAGAACTAAGGCTAGATTTGTATTCAGCTCATTAAAATCTATAAAGATCAGTTATAAATATAAAAAAGTTTTTCAAAAACTTTTTCGTTTGCCTGTGTTATCAATCTGAATATTGCCGGCCGGAGTGGCCGAGCGGTTAAAGGCGCTACAGTCTGGAACCGCACGACCGCTACGGTCGCAGGTTCGAATCCTGCCTCGGGCATGGATGTGTGTGATGTCCTTAGGTTAGTTAGGTTTAAGTAGTTCTAAGTTCTAGGGGACTTATGACCACAGCAGTTGAGTTCCATAGTGCTCAGAGCCATTTGAACCATTTGAGCCATCAATCTGAATATTATTCTACAATTGGCTGTATAAATTTCATTCTTTCAAAATTGCAGCAGATAATGAATTCAAGAAAACGACAAATGTTTTTAGTATTTTTCTTTCTGTTTTGGCAGAAATATTAAATATTCATATACGTTTTCACCCATTCGACGACGTATGGAAAGAACCCTTAGCACCAGGGCAAAATATTTCGAGTTTTTAATAAATTTTGGACAGCTATTAGTCACCTTTCGTCAATAAAGTGCGCCCGTATACTGTGACCTATATAGCTAGAAAAATTTAGCAGTGTCTGTATGGAATCATGGTTTGTACCTTACCAGCATATTGTGCACTTGTGCATGACCCTGAAACTTCATTACATAATCAGTTATCGTTGTGCTTGATTTGACTCTATGTATAATATAAATAACATTGACCGGATGTTCTTTGTTGCTTCTTTCTCCATACTAAAACTAAAGCAGTAAAAATTGTGTTCCTTCCACGGATAATTCTCGAACATAAGTCATAAGATTTCTTTGCAACGGGTAGTGAAAGTTCCTGATGTACGTTTGAGCTCCCTCCTGATCTAAGGAATGTGAATTTGCAATTTTTTTTCATATAACTCTAATATAATAACACTGGATATTTTCTTGTAGCGTTTCAAACGGCCTGCTGCATCGAAGACGGAACCAAGCACCACGAAAGCTTAAGATAGTTACAACCATTACTGATGTTTCTCTTAGCGTAACGCTACACACTAAAACTGAACTTCATATAAAAAAGTGGCATATCTTTCAGCATTATTTATGGTATCATTGGGTTACAAAATGATTTAACTTACTTTACATTCCTGACAGTTAGTGCTATTTTTGTGTGTTCCTGCAGATTTGTTTCTTCTTTTTGGGACTGTTTAGGTGCACAGAGCGAGTGCTCGCTAGCGGGCAAACACACATTGTGGTGCGTCGAAATTAAAGTCGTTAGTTAGAAAACTCTGCAAACGAGTTTCTGTACCCCTATTGCAACTACGCGGCATCCCACCACTGCCAGCGAAATAGCGGATTCAGTAATTGGACTTTATACCACTGCAAATCGCCAGAGAGGAACATTTGTTAACGACAGTAACACTATCCCACACAACGATTCCATCTCACGGAAGTAATAGCCCATAAGTGACACTTAATCTCTCACTTGCTGCTTCTAATGCATGCTGGTGTCTCACCTGGTGGTAGCAAGTGTAGTTTGCGTATAAATGTGGTTAGCGTACGAAGATTAACGTCTCACTGAATCAGATGATGTCTGATTGCTTTCAAGAATTGTTCTACACGAAATTGCTTTCAGTTTTGAAAGGTACAAAGGTACAATACCGTCTAGCATAAACTGTGTTTGACAGTATCGTTATACTAGTACCTCCGGACACCCTCAGGAATTTTTTATACTGTTTGTGTTTTAACCCATATTACCTCGAGATATTCTACATAAAGGAGAAAATAATTCCATAAAACCAGAACATTACCTAATTTGTGTTTTTCGTGACACACCTCGCACAGTACAGAAAATTATTTGTGACGTTTAACTGTTATGTTGCTAGAACCAAAATGTACACTGAATGCCGCATTTATATTTGGGTGTGGGCACGCATTTACCGCAGATCATCAGGTTTACTTTCCTCCTTTTTATATATTATGCGTCTAAACGTAAATCTCTTGTCTCTCCATACTGCTGACTTTCTATATGACTTTTATCGAATATTTTACCAACTTATAGCATGGTGTCTCTACAGTCTGATCTACAGTTTCTGGCTACTCTAAGTATACTCACAGTATTCTACACCGTAATAACGTACAAATGACTTTTATGTTGAAGAAGTCTTTATAGCAGCTTAGTATGTTGCAATTTCAGTTGCTTTTGATCGAAATGTATCGAGACGTTCTTTCGTTCATTGGTAGCATTAACCACCTCACCAATATCAAACATGAATCGACAGATGTATTACAATTTACACTTCTTGCCAAACAAGTGTAGTACTAAGAACCTCGGGCCAATGTCAGTGTAACTACGGACATGTACACACCATCGGTGGGTATGTAAATGACTATAGTTGCATCTCTCTGTAGCAGGTAGAACGGCCAATAGAGTGAATTAAATGTTGTTTGCGTTTACCGTTTCAACGGACTGATACAAAGTCAGAAACATAATCTTCGACATTCTGCATAAAACTAAAGCGAATACATTAAAATGCACTTTAAGACAGAACTAGAGGTTTAAATTGTAAAAGTAACTGCAAGTAAATGCATGTGTAATATTTAATACAGTAAAGTTAAGTGACAGCGATATGTCAAACTATAAAAAAAGTCAGAGGCACAGCGGAAAACCAAAACCGGATCTAAGAAACTGCGTGCGCCGTGGGGACGAAAGATAATGCAATCACAGTACGCCAGCGACGCCCCGACATTACCGGTCATGAGTGTTTACCATTTCATCATTATTTTAATCTATGTCATGATCCCACTTTTGACTATACTCGTATGTTTTATTCGGTTAGTTTGTTAACTTGATGAAGGCAGTTACCTTTGCTGACCTTCCCGACGATATATATTATGAAACTACTTGTAATAGCTGATATATTTCTATTCCGTAAATATTTTCATAAATATGCACATTTCGTATTTTTATAACAAACCGAAGATGATTATAACAGTTGACACTAGCAATTACGTAAAGATACATTCTCGATCAAAGACTGTTGTAGCAGTGACAAAGTTTCATTCTTCCGATCTCTTCGGGAGGCACAGCGGTGTTGCTGCTGCCGTCATGGTGCGGGTAGTCATCGGCTATGACTTCAGGTCTCGACCGACGAGTGAGGGACCTAGACATTCCGCGTCCTCAGCTGTTACCCCTCATGTGGCAGTGAAACGTCCCCTTAGAAAAATTATAAATGACTATGCTGATAAACCTCTTACGTTATTTGATTTTCAAACAGCTGAGCAAAACTCAACGTTCTCAGAAATTTCTCTCTTTACTTACTCTGATCATCACTAAACTGACACACAATATTTTTAGCGCAACGCAGTTTGACTTTCAATAATCCCTACAAAAGAATGGCCCTGACTAACAATAACCTATACCTTTCATTAATCACTTACCTCACAAAAATCTTCGTTACTCGAACTACTGTAATACAGCGAGCGCCAATATTACAAGCTAAATAAAGGATTCTAACTACTGAGGGCACTATCTACTGATAGGCATAGTTATCAAATAAAAGATTTTGGTGGAGAACAAACAATGTATTTACCTTAATAGTGTTCAAAAGTCATAATGTATATATCAGTTCATGACATCCAGTCTTACAAATTTCGTTTTTCTGACGGACATACGTCCGGATTGTCCGCTCTCAAAACTCTGCCATCTCTCTTCCGACATCCAACTGCGCAACGCTACGCGCTGTTCAAATGGTTCAAATGGCTCTGAGCACTAGGGGACTCAACTGCTGTGGTCATAAGTCCCCTAGAACTTAGAACTACTTAAACCTAACTAACCTAAGGACATCACACACATCCATGCCCGAGGCAGGATTCGAACCTGCGACCGTAGCGGTCGTGCGGTTCCAGACTGCAGCGCTTTTAACCACTCGGCCACTCCGGCCGGCGCTACGCGCTGTTCACATCCAACTGCCCAACACTACAATAGCGAATATTCCAACAATGCCAACCAGCCACAGACTGCACACAGCACAGTCTTTTTTTAGTGATTTTCATACAGAGCGCTACGTGACGTTACCAGCACAAAAGCCTAAACAGCCTACTTACAATAGTATCGTGGTACCACTTTTCATCAAAGTAATGCTTATCCAAACATGAAAAGCGTCTGTATGAACTCTCTGCGTCATGCTGAGATACGTCTGTTGCAAGCAATGTTCCCAGATATGTCCCCGATAGAACTCCGTCCAGTGTCAGTAGCCGGGATATCAAAGACCAGTTGGAACAGCCGTAGCCCAGCTTGCTTTTGAAGAGCATACAACGCCCTTACGAAATCCTTCCCAATGGAATCAATGTACGCATTGAGCTCGGAGGGGATGCTACGTCACACTAATATGTGGACTCATAGCAAAGTTCTCCGTAAATTTGACTCGATTATGTACTCACTGGCAGAGCATCATGTACTCTCTCAGAAGTGAACTTACATTTCGTTTCCTCCTCCTCTCCTGCGTGCTTCAGTTTCTTGTTCGGGCATTGTCCAAGGTGGTTATAATTAAACTTTCGCTTTCTGATAGGGCCCCCATGAAAAGAGAATGATCGTAGGTCAGTGAAACTTTGTGCAAACATTTGTAAAGACACGTGGAAGAGAAATAACGAATACATCATTGAAATAATCACATTTTAGTTTCCACATGAAATTTGTTAATTCCGTGTTATGTTTATGTTTCACATTACAGAGCTCAGTGTGACGATGATCTGCATCCACGACAGCCTGGAACCGCACCAGAGAGTTCTCTATTGCTGCACTGTACATGTCGGGCGGAATGTTGGCTTCCTCCCTCGCTATGCTCATCCTCAGCCTCCACGTGCGTATGTGTCTCGTTGATTAACGCTGTACTTCAGGTAACGCACAGCCAGAAATCACAGGAGTTCAGATCTGCTCATCTTGGTGGCCACTCCTTTTTGGAAGAATCGGCCAATGATTTGGTTTTCTCCAAATGTATTATGGACCTCAGGTGCAATGCGTCGACACTTTTCAAGAGCAGCGGCACTATTGCCGTTGTTTTGGTAAACCAGCTTTGCGAGTAACGCCTGCTTATCTCTCCCAAACCCGTGTTCACAAATTTCAACGGTAGTTCACACTGATACTTGAGTCACCACCCTGCGTCGCCGTACTGGTCCCGGCACCTAATGTTCTTTTTACACGATGAACGAAAGTTTTAAAGTAACATTATAGTCTACCGAAGCGCTCCAAGCGGACTAGTTTCGAACTGTAAACTCGCACAACATCTTCTGGCAGCGTGTCTAAATGATAAACGTAAACACAGCGTACCTCTCCTAGCATAACAGTACGAAAGTTGGGATTTCACAATGGTGTATCATTAATTACTTAGGGAATTTACAAAGATTTATAAACTTCGGGTCCGCAGCTCGTGGTCGTGTGGTAGCGTTCTCGCTTCCCACGCCCGGGTTCGATTCCCGGCGGGGTCAGGGATTTTCTCTGCCTCGTGATGACTGACGTGAACACAAAGCTACTAGCTCGCGCAGCGAGGCCACTAGTATCGAACGTAGAACTAACTGTCCCTATGCCTTTATCCTTAGAATTATCGGGAGTCGCTACTAACGCGGTCGTAATGGTGACCCCGTTCACACTATAGACGGCCCCCGTTCACGCAGCTTGCTGTCAATCGATGACAAGTTCGTTCATCGTGTAAAACGGGCATAACGGCAGGTCATACCACGAACGCTGCTAACAATGCAAATCATGTGGTGCACAGTCTGAACATAATCCTGCAAATAAAAGTAATACGTCTGGTTTGATGCAGCGCGCCACGAATTCCTCTCCTGTGCCAAACTTTTCATCTCACAAGGAGACGGCACGACCGTGGGGTCGGGGATTTGTCCACAATTTTGTGTGGCGAAAGAGGACACCTAACACCTCAAGTGGTTAAAATATTAGGACGCACTACCCAGAAAATCCCGGGAAAAATCGATCCAAAGTTTCTTAGGTGCCTTATGAGTATAAAATGTTAGTACCCAGCCGAGCCACCGTCTGGCCTCGGTGTTTAGGGCTCTGATTCTTACGCCAGAGGTCTCGTGTTTGATTCCTCCTCTGGCACTTTTTTTCCCCTTCTGTTTCATTTTATTTGGTTATTCCACCAATTATTCAGAAAGTTTCTCAAACCTACATTATCTTTAACAGATTAGTTACATTATTGAATAAAAATTATTTTCTTTTTGTCCAACAACACAATTCATAGCGGTGGGTTTTCCATTTTTCATTGTAAAGTATATGAGGAGAAACATTGTCTTTTTAATCAGAATAACAAAGTCGATTGGGAAACATTCAATTTTAATACATATGATAATTATAGACAAGAACTGCAGTGGCAACTATCGTAAAAACAAATAAAGCAATAATTTTTGCGACATCTTGCGCAACATATAAAAGCGGATTTTTTACAATCACAGGGCGTTTGCAATAAATCTGTACAAAAACATGCCCCATTAACATTTACGAAAACGTTTCGAGTTTCTGACAATTTTGAGGCAAACCAGGCATGTTAAATCATGTCTCGGAATATTGGTGACGATTATTGATGGTGAATTATACAATGAATTTTTATACAATCTTCCCGGAAATTAATTTCACGATTCTCCTGTAACAATGCGCTGCAATTTTGCAAGCAACAGAAGAAAAAAAAAATGCCGGAGGAAGAATCGAATCCGAGATCTCTGGCGTAAGGGTCCGAGCGCTAACCATGTAGGCCAGACGGCGGCACGACAATGGACTAACATTTTATGCTGATAAGGTACCTAAGAAACTTTGGATCGATTTTTCTCGGGATTTTCCGAGTAGTGCGTCCGAATATTTTAACCACGTGAGGTGTTAGGGGTCCTCTTTCACCACACAAAATTGCGGACAAATCCCCGACCTCACGGTCGTGCCGTCTCCTTGTCAGTGCAGCACTTGCAACCGACGACCTCAATTATTCCATGGATGTAATCTAATCTCTGTCTGCCCCACAGTTTTTACCTTCTACAGCTCCCTCTATTACCATGGATGTTATTCCCTGATGTATAAACAGATGTCCAAGCATCCTGTCCCTTATTCTTGCAAGATTTTTTTCCATATAGTCCTTACCTCGCTGATTCTGCAGACGACATTCTCATTCCTTATCTAATCTGAGACTCGGTCCCAACAGTCCTTGAAGGCCCTAAAATACTTACTGACCACCCTCAGCCCACAGGTGTCACTATATGCTGATGTGGAGGGGCATTTGGTCAGAAACCGTTCTCCCGCTCATTGTCAGTTTTCGTGAACGGAGCCACTGCTTCCCTATCGCTCCATCAAATTTTTATCATTTTTCTGTCCGCTCCCGGTAGCTGAGTGACGCCGGCATGGTAGCTCAGATCTTTCGGTCAGAGGGCTGCGTGTTCACTGTAATAAAAAAAAAAGTGAGTCAAAGAATCAACGATGAACTTGAACGGATGTCTTGTGACGTCCGCCCAGACCAAACGCAACGAACAATATCGAACAAAGTGAATTTAAGAAAAAAAAAAGCGGTCAGCACGACAGACTGTCAATCCTATAGGCCCAGGTTCGATTCCAGGCTGGGGCGGAGATTTTCTCCGCTCAGGGACTGGGTGTTGTGTTGTCCTAATCATCACCATTTCATCCCCATCCACGCGCAAGTCGCCGAAATGGCGTCAAATGGAAAGACTTGCACCAGGCGAGCGGTCTACCCACCGGGAGGCGCTCGTCACACGCCATTATTATTATCATTCTTCTGCAGCACCACATTTCAAATGCTTCGATTCTTTTATTTTCCTGTTTCCTCACAGACCACGTTTCACTATGCTGTACTCCAACCGTACGTACACCCTCAGAAATATCTTCCGCAAATTAAGTCCTATGTTTGATACTAGTAAACTTCTGTTGGTCGGGAATGCCCTGCTTGACAGTGCTATTTCGTTTTCATATCCTCCTTGCTCTGTCCGTCACGTGTTATTATTCTGCCCAGGTAACAGAACTGTTTAACTTCACTTACTTCGTGATCACCAATTCTAATGTTAAGTCTCTTGCTCTTCTCATTTCTTCTACTTCTCATTTCTTTCGTCTTCCTTCGATTTACTCTCAATCCACATTCAGTACTCATTGGACTGTGCATTTCATTTAGCGTATCCTGCATTCTTGTTCACTTTCAATGAGGACAGCAATGTCATCAGCGAATCTTATCATTGTTTTCTTTCGCATTGAATTTTAATCCCACTCCTGAGCCTTTCATTTATTTCCGTCATTGCTTCTTCGATATATAGTTTGAACAGTAGCGACAATCTTTTTAATCTGAACACTTCCTTCTTGATCTCCTACTATTTTTGGTTCCTCTTGGTTCCTGTACATATTGTGTATTAACCGTCTTTCCCTCCAGCTTACAACAGTTTTTCTCAGAATTTCGAACATCTTCATCTATTTTTAGATTAACGGATGCTTTATCGAGGTCAACGAAGTCTATGAACGTGTCCCGACTTTTCTTCAGTCTTTTGTCCTAGGCTCTGAGAAACAGCAGTCTTCGTATAAAGTTGTTTGATATTCACTACTTATAACTGCAGGTCCTAGTTCTGTTTTCCCTGCGTAATCATATCATGTCACCTGATGTCAACTGATAAGGAATAATGAGATAATATAAGATAGAGAGTAGCCTGTCTAGCAAATGGAGTTACAGTGTGTGGCTGTAGGGCATCAAAGAGGCATCATAGTTAAACCATTAAGTTCTCATTGTTGAGGAAGCTGTGGATATATTTGGCACAGGGAAGCACAAACGAAGTTTTTCACACTGTGAAATATATTATTGTAAAAAGAGCAATATGCAGTTGTTGTTGTTGTTGTTGTCGTTGTTAGAAGGGAGGTTAGCGCTTAAATTCCACTTCCACGACGAGTTCCGTGGAGATGGAATAAAAGTCTGGTTTAGTACAAGATGACAGAATAAAACGGCCAATGCCTCTCAAGGGTATCACCCAGTATTCCCATTAAGTGATTTTAGAAAACCATGAGGAAAACGAAATCGATAGATGGAGCCTGCAGAAGCCGCACTTCTGAATGCACCTTTCATTTATTGCTCTTAACTATGAAGCATTCTGCTTGTTTTCGGGATGGAACTTTGAACGACCCCATGAAAAAACAATAGAATAATAAAAAAAAAATAATAGCAACCGTAACATCGCAGCCCTCAAAGTGTTGAATGCAGAAATTCCAGAGGTGGGGAAACCGTTGCATAATTTTTTCTTTCCACTGCTGTGGCAATTAATGTCAAACTGTAGCCGGATAAAGCACTTGTTGACAGTTACTACTGGGAAGCGGGCTAATTGCGTTTAGCGAGACATGTTGAACGATCTCGTACTGGCAAGCGAGCAGCGAACACAAGCGGAGTGAAGCCGTCGCTTTTATAACAGTACAGCGCAATGAAAAATAAATATTTCAAGCACTCCGTAGCAGCCTTCATAGAGGGACCGAAAGAGGCACTGCGCTTCACTGCTGCAACACGCACCTGTGTTTTCAAAGGAAACACAACGCTCAGTTTGGCACGAAGCCGATGAGTGGGTGTGCACCTACTAACATCCTCTGTGAAAAATTATTATTATTTGTTAAATGAGACGTTTGCGCAGTGAAATCGTGAAATAATTCTGTTGAATTCGGCAGTTTCTTTATTAGCGAACGACAACTGCCAACACTCGATCTTTGATATCTCGTCGGTTTCGTAAAATTCTGACTTGGTTAAACTACTGAAGTTTCCGTCCTTCCGAATTTGAATCTCATTATTGTTCTGAAATAGGGCGCACTATATCTGTTGTAGCGATGGAATACTGAATGGCTCCATGAAAAAAAAAATGGTCACGCCATTACAGCGTCCATAAGGTATTCAGTACAGTAAATGTTGTAGTAAATATCAGTTTTCATAGTATTCCACGATCTCAGAATCTAATAAACTTTAATTATAGCGATGGCGACACTTTTCCTTGTCTAAGGCGACCGATGGCTAACCACTGTACTCACCTTCGTCTTTTATATTGCTTTGTTCTTTGTTGTTTTTATTCTGCACACCTTCACTAACCTTACAATTGTACTAACAATACCACTTAAGCCCGTATTATTCATATATTGTTTTACCACCTTATACTCCTCCTGCTGCCATCAAGAAACTGCGTATATGTTTCTTATCATTAAGTACAACGAGCTCACCTATTCTTTTGTTTTTCTTGTTTGGAATTTGCCAGACATATCTGCATTTGTAGTTATGATCTGTTGAAACCTGCGCGCCACACCATGGGTCCATGGACGTATGTATTGGGTTGTACAGAGCTCAGAATGGTATATTTTGATTTACTGTGAAACGTCCCCTTAGAAAAATTTATGAATGACTCTGCTGATAAGCCTCTTACATTATTTGATTTTCAAACAGCTGAGCAGAACTGAACGTACTCAGACATATCTCTCTTTACCTCTTATGATCAACACTAAACTGACACACAATATTTTTAGCGCAACGCAATCTGACTTTTAATAATCCCTACAAAAGAATGGCCCTGACTAACAATAACCTATACCTTTCACAAATCACTTACCTCACAAAAATCTTCATTACTCGAACTACTGCAATACAGCGAGCGCCACTACTGCCAGCTAAATAAAATATTCAAACTACTGAAGGCACTAACTACTGGTAGGCATAGTTAGCAAATGAAAGATTTTGATAGAGAACAAACAAATTATTTACCTTAATAGTGTTCAAAAGTCATAATATATATAGCAGTTCATTACATCCATTCTTACAAATTTACTGTTTCTCATGGACACACGTCCAGATCATCCGCTCTCAAAACTCCGCCATTTCTCTCCCCACATCCCCCACTGCTGGCGGCTCACCTCCAACTGCGCAACGCTACGCGCTGTTAACAGCCACTACAATAGCTAATATTACAACAGTGCCAACCAGCCACAGACTGCACACAGCACAGCCAATGATTTTCATACTGAACGCTACGTGGCGTTACCAATATAAAAACCTAAACAGCCTACTTACAACTGAACTTACGAGTAGCTGCGGTGATCTGTGTGTGGTAGGCGGCTCATATTTCATTCTTTTTTGTGTTTTAACCATTGACCGTTACTTCCCTTTGTCTGTTTTCGTTACTTGTGAAGATGACTATGAAGTGAATTTGAAACCGATCTCTTTATGTAAAGAAATTGTAGTTATACAGGCATCAATAATGATTTGGGTGTTGCAACTCTCTCTTTCTCTCTCTCTCTCTCTCTCTCACTTTCACGCGCACATACACACACACACACACTCACTGTATTATATTGATTACTCCTTGCTGCTGTAGTGTTATCAGGAACCTGATAGGAAGGAGCACAGGCGCTCCAAGGCGCGGAAGCAGAGACGATGCTGAGGGCAGACGAAACTAGGAGAGATATTGTAACATGAAGTACACCGTAAGGTGAGAGCCCTGCGAAAATGCAGACGCCCCCGGACGCGGTCCCAGGGCGCTAGTTAATCTTCAGGGAAGTAACATTTAACTTCATATGTCGTCTAGACGCTGTGGTAGGTTGCCACCGTAGAACATTGTAACCAACAGGCATGTACTAGCGTATAAAGCCAGCTTGATACCAGCGCTGAGAACAGCAACGTCAGTAGGCTCACGAGGGTTAGAAAGAGAGCGGAAACGCCAAAAAACTGTTGACCTAGTAGTCCCTACTCTGGGGAGCCCGACGGGCGGGGCTAAATGACGTATAACAATAATGTTGCAAGCCTTATTTGGCAGAGCAGTTACGTTTAGCTTTCAGCTGAACAATGTTGATGCCAAATACGGACTTAGTTAGTGCAACTGCATTAACATCACCACCTTAGGAACATTAGAGGGGACCTAACAAAACCGCGATTGGCAGCGCCTGCAAGAGACCTGCGGGATTGCCTGGTTGGATTTAAGTGGGAAAAACAGTGCACCAACGCGACTCTTTAAAAACACTAGGTTCCGCATTTTGGCAGAGTCCGTAGTCAGACGACGTGGGCGCCGAATCCGTGGCTGTCGACTCCAGCGTCGGTCCATATACGCGTAAGTCTGCTCTCTCACTTGGAATGCCTCGGTGAACAGTGTATTAGCGTCCAGTGTAAGTCCTGTCTGGAATAAACAACTATTTCAAAACCCTGTTAGTCCAAGAGTCTCCACAACGAGTACCCTACCACGTCTCACCACCTGCATTTCTAGTAAATGCCTGTACCAGTGTTGGCCCAGACAGAAGAAAGCAATCGAATGCCTTGACTGTGAATTGTCGTTCTGCCTCCTGCTCTGTATACCGCTAGGGAGCACACACTGACCAGTAACCCCTTTACTCCCTCTCCCACCTATGTCAGGACACGACATAGGAAAAATATTGTGGTGCCAGGTGTGAGGTTTGTTTCGGTGTAAGTGATTTTTGAGACAGGTCGTTCCTGCTGAGCCCGAGGTCTTAACTGGACTGACGGCTTTGAGATTCTATTAGATGCAGCACTGGCACTCCAGTGAGAGCAGTCGGAGAGAGAAGAGCTGAAGAAAGAAGAGGAGGCCGGACTTCGAAGCCGGATGCCGGTAGACGGGTCAGGGCGGCCTGTCGTCACAACTAGCGACACGGCGGACGTCGCGAGGGTGGCGTAGTGCCAACGAGACGGAGCCTTCTCGCGGTCCAGCATGTTGCATCACAAGCACAGTAGGTCATGACGACCCCTAACTCAGCCGTTACTGACAGTGGACTGGCTATGGCTAGTATTTCAATAAGCGACGCATTAAAGTTGATCCCTCAGGCCTTTGATGGCACTAAGTCAACAATAAATGAATTTATAAATAATGTAGACATAGCCTGTGAACTAGTGTGAGAAGCAGATCATCGTATCCTTTTAAAATTTGTCGAAACAAGAATCCAGGGTCCTGCACAAAGCAAATTGCTCGTACGTGAATTATCTTCCACATGGGCGGAAGTAAGAACCATTTTCTTAGAAAATTACGCATCCCAGCGCATGTTAGATTTCTGTACTTGTACCGTGTTTTCGAGTAGGCAATCAAAGGGAGAATCAATGGCAGATTGAGCTAGTAAAGTAGATTCGCTTCAGCATCAATTTCGTGAAGCTGTACACGGTGCCATACCAGCGTCAGAACTGGCGGAATATGTGGCGTTAATGACAGAAGTCAGCAGGGCAAAACGGGAAAAGCTACTCTCAATTGTTTTACCTGTGTTCGTGTAGGGCATTCCTGAAGGGATTGCAGAAGTAATATCAGGTGCATGACTTAAGGAAAGGCAAACCTACGTTTCTAGCATTTGTAGACTTAGAGAAAGCTTTTGACATTGTTGACTGGAATACTCTCTTTCAAATTCTAAAGGTGGCAGGGGTAAAATACAGGGAGCGAAAGGCTATTTACAATTTGTACAGAAACCAGATGGCAGTTATAAGAGTCGAGGGGTATGAAAGGGAAGCAGTGGTTGGGAAGGGAGTGAGACAGGGTTGTAGCCTCTCCCCGATGTTATTCAATCTGTATATTGAGCAAGCAGTAAAGGAAACATAAAAAACTCGGAGTAGGTATTAAAATCCATGAAGAAGAAATAAAAACTTTGAGGTTCGCCGATGACATTGTAATTCTGTCAGAGACAGCAAAGGACTTGGAAGAGCAGTTGAATGGAATGGATAGCGTCTTGAAAGGAGGATATAAGATGAACATTAACAAAAGCAAAACGAGGATAATGGAATGTAGTCGAATTAAGTCGGGTGATGCTGAGGGAATTAGATTATGAAATGAGACACTTAAAGTAGTAAAGGAGTTTTGCTATTTGGGGAGCAAAATAACTGATGATGGTCGAAGTAGAGAGGATATAAAATGTAGACTGGCAATGGCAAGGAAAGCGTTTCTGAAGAAGAGAAATTTGTTAACATCGAGTATAGATTTAAGTGTCAGGAAGTCATTTCTGAAAGTATACGTATGGAGTGTAGCCATGTATGCAAGTGAAACATGGACGATAAATAGTTTGGACAAGAAGAGAATAGAAGCTTTCGAAATGTGGTGCTACAGAAGAATGCTGAAGATTAGATGGTTAATTACATAACTAATGAGGAAGTATTGAATAGGATTGGGGTGAAGAGAAGTTTATGGCACAACTTGACCAGAAGAAGGGATCGGTTGGTAGGACATGTTCTGAGGCATCAAGGGATCACCAATTTAGTATTGGAGGGCAGCGTGGAGGGTAAAAATCGTAGAGGGAGACCAAGAGATGAATTCACTAAGCAGATTCAGAAGGATGTAGGTTGCAGTAGGTACTGGGAGATGATGAAGCTTGCACAGGATAGAGTAGCGTGGAGAGCTGCATCAAACCAGTCTCAGGACTGAAGACCGCAACAACAACAACAACGACTTGTGATAAATTAGGCCATTTAACGCGAGACTGCCGACTTGAGAAACGAAGTCGAATCGGTGCAAGCGTATCGAGAATCAGAGATGTCAAAAACAGATGTGAAAGTTGCAATTTATTGGGATATCGAGGCCCCTGCAAGAATGCGAAATCAGTTGTGAGTTTGTCGTGTCATAGGCCAGGACACATGGGTAGAGAATGTACTGCGAACTCAGGGTCACCTATGAAAAATAAGAAGCATGGAAACGACCAGGAAATGTAAGACTACAGTCGCCTTATGCTGAACTAGGGAAGGTATTTAAAGTCGACTGCGAGAGTAAAAAAGAGTTTGTACTATTGAGGTGCCCCCAGAGCACAGAAAGCCCGTTAAAATTGCTTCTAGACAATGGAACTCAGATTAGTTTATTTAATATGAAGTGTCAGCAATACCAGGTCGGGTATAGACCTGAGAAAGCATAAAGATTAAAGGTATTATGAACCCAGCTATGCACACGTATGGGTCAGCAGTCTTAGATCTTGAAATAGAACGCGGGTTAAGAGTGAAATATAACTTTCATCTGGTAGGAGGAGAATTGGATATTCCCTATACTGGTTTAATTGGAAGAGACTTCTTTATGAAGTATCGCGTAAAGATTGACTACACAAAAGAAACATTGTAGATTAAGGGCAGATCCGTTAAATTGTGTGCGGAGTTGGAGACACCAAGCCCACGTACACAAGAGCCGGTGCTTAAGAGGCTGCCGATGGAATATGAAACTGCAGAGAGAGAAGACAGTTTTATTTTGTTAACGTTTTATTTGTCGACGTGCTACTAAGAGATATTTCTGGAACATCAGCTTTATGTGAAACAATACTGAGAAAGTTTGGAAACCTAAAACATTATGGTATTTGCGCGTTTCAACTTTACAATTACTTCTTTTCGTAAACTCGACAGTGAAAGAGTGAAATATAAAGTGGCTCATATCTTAATTATTTTTTATCCAGTTTCATTTGTAAGTGAAGCACGTACATTGTTGCCCAAATAAACTCAAACGCTAGGAAGTTATCGAATAACAGAGCTTTACGCACTGCGTGTAAATGTTACATATGGACCACAAGATTAAATTTACAGGTGATCTGGGGATATATAGGTGATAATACAGGTGTCACCGGTGGCAGAAACAACGGCTCTACGCTGGGTGTAAGTGGAGTATAAATGACAATCAGTTTGGTTGGCAGATCCATAAATATCATTCCATGCAGCTTCAGCTCTGTGCGAGAGTTTATTAACTGAAGTATCTGACAGGTGTTGACGTCCCAAACTTTCGGCAACCATCTTCAGTGCGTAAAGATATCTGGAGAACGTTCCTGCGATGGCAACAATTTAACTCACTCTGTACTCAGGGAGCCAAGTTCTGTACGGGCAGTATGCGGTACATCATTTAATTGAAAGCCAGTGTCACCAGGACCTCGAAGTTAGGACACGGACGAAGCGTTATCGCCACAGAAATATAATGAGTGCTGTTCAGTTACAAGAAGCACGGTCGATCTTGTCGGCTGATACCGTAACATTAACCGGGCCAGTATGACTATGATGAACGATGTATATGATTAACGTTATCAATTTATGGGCGATCTAGATTAATGTAGAAACAGAGGTACAACTTCAGACAGCCAAGATCGCTCTTGTACAGTATTTATTGTGATGACCGGTTATAGCAAACTATGTTACCTTAATCAGATCTTCTGCCGTACATTTCAGTGAATCTTGACCAAATGCATAATATACGTTATTATATCACAGAATGGTACTTTATGCAGATGATAACAATAGTATTTCAGCAAGTCAAGCACGAAATAAGTGTTACATAAAACAACGTACATACTGAACTGATCAAACGAACTCATGTTCTTACATTAGCAGAATGAAGACCCACATTCAGTGGAATTTACTGCAGGAGATCTGCTGATAGCAACGTAGTTTTTCTGAAACCGGTCATCACGATAAATGCTGTACAACAGCGATCATGGCTGTTTAAAGTTGACCTTCTGTTTCCACAATGAAGAATGAATGTGGCAACATTTTATCTTCTCGGAGCCTCCACCGACGGGTATGTCTACCGTGACGTTGTACACAGAACTGAGACTCTCCTGGAAAGAAGACCCGCTACTCTTACGTCCAGTCTTGGCGCTAGGCGCCCCATTGTGGATGTGCCGTTCTCTGCTGTCGCATCATAGGAAGCAGCAACTACGGTCGTCGTGCTGACAGTGCAATCTCGGTAGGCCACGGTTATTCTGGTGCCAAATTTCGAGACGTGCTGGCAGATGTCACTCCTTCTTACACGGGACAAATCACTTTGTTAGTCCGCCTCCTTAGCCGAGAGGTCATCTGGTCTGACTGCCTTACAGAGGGCATGGGTTCGAGTAGGCAGAGATGATAATGATGTTGGGTTTATGGGGCTCTCAACTGCGCGGTCATCAACGCGCATATAAAGTCCCAATTTTTTTCACAGTCCAATTTTTTATGCAGTCCAGTCTAGCCACTGTCACGAATGATGATGATGATGATGATGATGATGAAATAATAAGGACAACACAAACACCCAGTCCCCGGGCAGAGAAAATCCCCAACCAGTCCAGGAATCGAACCGGGGAGCCAGTGATCCAGAGGCAGCAAAGCTAGCCACTAGACCACGAGCTGCGGACAGAGTCGGAGACTTCCTCCACTCGGGGACTAGGTGTTCTATTGTCCTCATTATCATTTCATTATCATCGACACGGAAATCGCCCAACTCGATGACCGAACTACCCCATATGGAGGCTTCCGGCCATCAATGTCCAACGAGCATTTGTTTTTTTCATCATGATATTCTCAGAAACAACCACCACACAACTGCTACTTGTAAATTAGAAAGCTACTGCATAACGTTTCCCTAAGCACTATATATTGATAACATTACTCCCATTACTTTGTACAGTTTCTCAGAAAAGTGAATCATTTCCATATGGAATCATGTTGTATACTCCATGCCATTCTGCTCACTGTCGCTTGCCGTCTTCGCGGTATCGCCATTTCGATGATTGTAAGTGCAGGCGTTATTGTATCCATACCAGACACGATTGACAGAAGACATAGAAAAAGTTCACAGAAATGGAGCTCCTATTGTATCATCGCGAAACAAGGAAGAAGAGTATCTCGCACATGATATCCGAGTTGGAGTGGCTCTAATTAAACCAAAAACGTTTTTTTCGTTGCACAGGAATCTTTTCAGGAAAATTCAGTCACCTACTTTCTCCTCAGAATGAGAAAAAATTTTTTTGACTGGCACCTACACAGAGAGAAAAAAACCATCGAAATAAACTAAGATAAAAGCAGTGTTCCCACGAATAGAATTTCATTCTCGCCACTCCTACGTGCTGTTCGAAACCGTAGAAATTTGGGAATTTGTGTTAAGTTCCTATGGGACCAAACTGCTAAGGTCATCGGTCCCTAGGCTTACACACTACGTAATCTAACTCAAACTAACTTACGCTAGGGACAACACACCCATGCCCGTTGGAGGACTCGAACCTCAGGCGGGGGGTGCCGCGCGGACCGTGCAAGACGCCCCTGACCACGCGGCTCCCCGCGCGGCGAAACGGTAGTGAAGTTGAAAGTAGATGGTTCTAACATCAGTCAAGAAATTAAATGTGAACTGCAGAGAAGTCGTGCAGATGTAAAAGTAGATGTAGATCTCCTGTTTAATACTCTAGATACGGCCTCATATATCACATCTGCTATATTTCTTTCTGAATTTATAAATTCGTACTGACATTAATTTCAGTTGATGCCATTCTCATATAAAAATTCTGATGAAATGGAAGTTGATAAGTTTTCCTCTTGTCGCCTAGTGAGGCAGCCTGCTTGACTCTAATGGTACCGTCAGGCAGCGAGGCAACAACACTACTTTGTCACTATTAAAGTACTTGGCGTCTTATCTGTCTTACGTTTATTTGTCACCATTAACACATATAGTTGTATAGAGTACCGCAATAGATTAATCTGAGACCGCTCTATCGGAGAGCACATAAAATAGTGCTTTGAAAATATTTTGTTCCCAATGATAAGGAATCCGACACGGGTTGAACATATTTTCAGCACTATTTGTTCGTGATCACACCTTCTACACTCTACAATGCGCCAAAGGCTATGTGCCACAGGAGTGCTGAATAATTTACAACTGTCACTGCCTATGAAAGCATCACTCGATGCATTAAGCTACGTATTGTTCTCTTCAGGTGCGCCGACTAGTGTGGCCTAGCGGTTTTAGGCGCTTCAGTCTGGAACCGCGCGACCGCTATGGTCGCACTTTCGAATCCTCCCTCGGGCATGGATGTGTGTGATGTCCTTAGGTTAGTTAGGTTTAAGTAGTTCTAAGTTCTAGGGGACTGATGACCTCAGATGTTAAGTCCCATAGTGCTCAGAGCCATCTTCAGGTGCGATTTTCGCAATTTATAACAGTCCAAGCTCATCTGAAACTTCAGCGACTCGGTGCTACACTATGCCGTTGACTACTGCAGCTGAGGTCACGTACTGCGCTGAGCCCTTGCATGCTCGGTACTATATTGACCTCAGCGTGTGGGGCTGCTGTGCTGAGAGGGATGGCGTGTACTCTGGAGTGTGGGCTAGTGGCTGTTGAGGTTTGCAGCCGAATATCTCTAATGTCCGTGGTATCCATTCACGTTGACGACTTAAGTAGGCCAACACGATATCTGGACGATGACACAAAAATAACCCCCCCCCCCCCCCCCAAGGATCAAGAAGATACGATAAGTAAATCGAATAACTAATGATGAAGCACTCAATCGAAGCGGGAAGGTATCTATCATTAGAACGCGGCGTACTTGATACTACCGTAAGGAGACGCAGTTAACATCATTATGAAAGAATGAATACTATGTATATCATCACATGTGTATACACGGAATAATTTTGTGCACAAAGGAAAATAAATTAGAAAACTCATTCACCTCTTTCCTGCGAATAATTAATGCGAAAGGTTAATTTTAATAATGAACAGCCTCAGTTGCACCGTTTACCTAGAATTTACCTAGTGCTGTACAGCACTCGTGGCTGCCGCATCGCGGTCGCGAAATGGTGTCGAGGTAGTGCCAGATAAGTTTTACAGTCTGACGATAATTTATGGATTTGTAGTTTTAGCTTGACGATGTCCACTACGGACAAACGATAGATACTGTTATTCTGAAGAAGGTTGGGTTCTCCCGACTGAAACCTAGGTAAATTCTAGGTAGACGGAGCAACTGAGGGTGTTCATTTTTAAAATTAAAATAAATATTTGTACAGTAGCTGACAGGGCCGCGAAATGTTGAAGATATTTAATGCGAAACAATTTTATGTTCCCAGAACTACTTCTACGGAGGACCGTTAAAGACTTTTATTTTTATCGTATTCGTACTTGGAAGTCAGGCATTACACGGTACACAACTCTTTATTTTACATGGGACACAAAAGGCATGAAGCGTCCGATAGAAAGCACAGTAAAAAAAAAAGGAATAATAAATAATGTACAGGAAGACTGTATAATGGAGGGATCTGTGAGAGGTAAAACTCGTAGAGGGAGTCCAATTCTACGGAAGAGTAAGCATGTTCAAGTGGATGTATATGACAGTAGTTATGCAGAGATAAAGAGTCTTCCACAGGATAGACCAGGGCTGAGGACCACAATACGTACAAAAACGAGTATTCATGTTTATACCCTACTGCGCTGCACGATGTACAACGAAGAGTATTATGAGAATCCTACTTTAGTTTTTGTTTGTGCCAATATTACTTGCATTCTCTCTGATTGGGCTCATTTCCTCGAGGAGGGCGGCACTTTTCCGCTACTCAGACCAAGCTGTCCGCAACTTCTTTGGTTTTTCTGCCGGATCAAGAGTACGCTCGTGAATGTTCTATCCAATTTTTTTTCTGTCTGATATATCAAGTGGTGTTCTTCCGGCTTCTTTCACAGTTTTAAAACTGCGCCGATCCATTTCATAGATTCAATTTTAGATTTGGTTTCTATTAATATGGTTGGTTCTATTCTTTTAGTATGTCCAGAAAAATTTAGTATGCCCTTCTGCATGTTCGAGTAAATGTTTCTTTATTTGTTAATTAAAACTTTCGGGCTGAATTGCCGTGGTCCATATATAAAGTTTTATATATGAACCACGGCAATTTAGCCCGGAAGTTTTAATTAATGAAGACGCCGGCCGTGAAAGCTTACATGCTATGATTCTTTCTTTGTTCTTGATCTGCGTGTTCATTCTCATTATGTTTGAAGAATATGACTGTTTCAGTTCGTGTGCGTGTGTGTGTGTGTGTGTGTGTGTGTGTGTGTGTGTTTTGCCAGCAAGTAAGACCGCAACTGACGTGAAGAAACAATTCTCTCAAGACAGCTCAGGCTCTTGTACCACCACATCTGAATCTACATTTACACGTCTACTCTGCAGTTCGCACATAAGTGCCTGGCAGAAGGTTCATCTAATGACTTTCAGATTATTTCTTTACTGTTCCATTCTTCAGTAGTTCGCGGGAAAAACGAACACTTAAATCTATCCTTGCAAGCACTATTTTATTACGATTATCATGTCTCCCGGTGTAGGCTCGCGTCAAAGGAAAATATGCCTTAAGAGGAGAAAGTAGGCTACTGAAATCTAGTGAAAATATCTCGAGCTTTTTTTAAAGATTGGCACCCCAAGTCGCGTATCATAGTCATGTCACATTCTCCCCAATTTCGCGATAATACAAAACGAGTTGTCCTTATTTTTATTTATTTAACTTGATCTGCCCAGGGCCGTAAAGTCATTTCTTACATCAGACCAGGGTTTCACAGATACAGTGCGTATTACTTCACGGGTACTTAGGAAAATAAAAGTTTTATTATAATTTTAGGATGAAAGCTAATATTAAAATGACCTGAGAGTCTGCTGCATAGGTGAGAGTAAATTATACTGTCTATGGACTATCGAAGTTAATACTGGTATTACTTGTAGTGCTACAACTTGCAGGCGCTGATAGTGATAATAGTAATAATAATAATAAGAAGAAGAAGAAGAAAGGAAAACAAAGACAGAGGATGAGATGGTCAGATGAAGTTAATCGACACCTCATGTTCTTTTATTACCAAGCAACAAACCTAGGAACCAACACAACTGGATACAGATCACAAGTATACCCAACATTTATTACCAGATACCCAGAATTAAAATTTTTAGCAGAACAACGACTAGCTGATCAGATGCGTATAATAATCAAAAATAACAGGATACCCCAGTCAGAATTAGAAAACATCAAACAACAAGTACAACAAATACTGGAACAAAATAATGTGCAATCAGAAGAAGAAGAAAATACAGTAATGGACTCAAACATCCCAGAGCAAACAAACAAAGAACAACACGCATCAATTAAATAAACAGAGAAAAACGAAATCTTAAGACAGCCACCAGAACAAGCACAAATAAAACACAAAGTGACACACATGTTAGAAAGAGAAGAAGAATTTCAGCTGACATATATAGAATACAAAGACACAAATACAGACATTAGACCATTCTTGCATAGACCGTAAAATAACCCACAAGTCGAAACAACAAAAAAAACTATCAACACAATCATACACAACAAAATAAATGAAAACACAACTGTGGAAGAGTTACAACTACTGCTTTATATAGGAGCACTCACTACACTAAATATACACACTAGGCAGAGATCAGAACCAACCAACACACAGAAGAAACCCATAAAACCAGCATGGCAACACAGGCTACAGATCAGAATAGAAAAACTGAGAAAAGACATCGGACAGCTAACACAATTTATAAGAAATGAAATGTCAAAAAAAAAAAAAAAAAACGAAAAAGATTTGGTAAAATCTCACAACAAAAAGCGATAGAGCAATTAGATGAAAAGAAGCAGAAATTACAAGCATTGGCCAAACGACTTAGAAGATACAAAAAAAGTGAAAATAGGAGGAAACAAAACCTAACACTTAACACAAACCAAAAGAAATTTTATCAGACAATACATAACACACACATTAAAATAGACAATCCACCAAACATAACAGACATGGAACACTTCTGGAGCAACATATGGTCAAACCCAGTACAACATAACAGGCATGCACGGTGGGTACAAGCAGAAACAGACACACACAAGATGATACCACAAATGCCTGAAGTGATAATTTTGCAACATGAAGTGACCCAAGCAATTAATTCTACTCACAATTGGAAAGCCCCTGGAAAAGATAAAATAGCAAATTTCTGGCTACAGAAGTTCACCTCAACATATTCACATCTAACTAAATAATTTAACAGTTACATTGCAGACCCATACACATTCCCTGATACACTTACACAAGGAAGAACTTATCTGAAACCTAAAGATCAAGCAGACACCGCAAACCCAGCTAAATATGGCCCCATAACATGCCTACCAACAATATACAAAATATTAACTTCAGTCATTACACAGAAATTAATGACACATACAACACAGAACAAAATTATAAATGAAGAACAAAGAGGCTGTTGCAAAGGAGCATGAAGATGTAAAGAGCAGCTGATAATAGATGCAGAGGTGACATATCAAGCTAAAACTAAACAAAGGTCGCTCCACTACGCAAACATTGATTACCAAAAAGCTTTTGATAGTGTACCCCTCTCATGGTTACTACAAATATTGGAAATATACAAAGTAGATCCTAAACTGATACAATTCCTAAACATAGTAATGAAAAATTGGAAAACCACACTTAATATCCAAACAAATTCAAATAATATCACATCACAGCCAATACAGATTAAGCGTGGAATATACCAAGGAGACTCATTAAGTCCTTTCTGGTTCTGCCTTGCTCTGAACCCTCTATCCAACATGCTAAATAATACGTATTAAGGATACAATATTACTGGAACATACCCACACAAAATCATACATTTGCTATACATGGATGATCTAAAACTACTGGCAGCAACAAATCAACAACTCAACCAATTACTAAAGATAACAGAAGTATTCAGCAATGATATAAATATGGCTTTTGGAACAGACAAATGTACGAAAAATAGCGTAGTCAAGGGAAAACACACTAAACAAGAAGATTACATATTCGATAACCACAGTGACTGCATAGAAGCGATGGAAAAAACAGATGCCTATAAATATCTAGGATACAGACAAAAAATAGGAATGGATAATATAAACATTAAAGAAGAACTAAAAGAAAAATATAGACAGAGACTAACAAAAATACTGAAAACAGAATTGACAGCAAGAAACAAGACAAAAGCTATAAATACTTATGCCATACCGATATTGACCTACTCATTTGGAGTAGTGAAATGGAGTAACACAGACCTAGAAGCACTCAATACACTTACACGATCACAATGCCACAAATATAGAATACATCACATACATTCAGCAACAGAAAGATTCACATTAAGCAGAAAGGAAGGAGGAAGGGGATTTATTGATATAAAAAACCTACATTATGGACAGGTAGACAATTTAAGAAAATTCTTTCTAGAACGAGCAGAAACAAGCAAAATACACAAAGCAATCACTCATATAAATACATCGGCTACACCACTGCAATTTCATGACCACTTCTACAACCCTTTAGATTACATAACATCAACAGATACGAAGAAAGTAAATTGGAAAAAGAAAACACCACATAGCAAGCACCCGTATCATCTAACACAGCCACACCTCGATCAAGACGCATCCAACACATGGCTAAGAAAAGGCAACATATACAGTGAGACGGAAGGATTCATGATTGCAATACAGGATCAAACAATAAACACCAGATATTACAGCAAACAACAAATAGAAACAGTAGATCACATCACAAGCGGGTGTACAATACTAGCAAATACAGAATACCCCAGAAGACATGACAATGTAGCAAAAATAATACATCAACAGCTTGCCTTACAACATAAACTTATAAAACAACACGTTCCCACATACAAGTATGCACCACAAAATCTACTGGAGAATGATGAATACAAATTATACTGGAACAGAACCATTAGAACAGATAAAACAACACCACATAACAAACCTGACATCATACTCACCAATAAAAAGAAGAAATTAACACAACTAATCGAAATATCCATACCCAATACAACGAATATACAAAAGAAAACAGGAGAAAAAATTGAAAAATACATCAACTGGCTGAGGAAGTCAAGGACATGTTGAAACGTCCCCTTTGAACAATTTTACAGGACTGTGCTTAACCTGACACACAATATTTTTTTAGCGCAACGCAATCTGACTTTCAACACACAATATTTTGTTAGCGCAACGCAATCTGACTTTCAAAATTCTCTACAAGAGAATGGCCCTGACTAACATTAACCTATACATCTCACAAATCACTTACCTCACCAAAAATCTTCGCTGCTCAAGCTACTGCAATACAGCGAGCGCCACTACTGCCAGCTAAATAAAAGATTCAAACTATGGAAGGCACTAACTACTGATAGGGATAGTTAGCAAATGAAAGATATTAATAGAGAACAAACAATGTATTTACCTTGATATCATGACAAATTACAAAACTCCACCATCTCTCTCCCCTCATCCACCACTGCTGGCGGCTCACCTCCAACTGCGCAACGCTACGCGCTGTTCACAGCCAGCTGCCTAACACTACAATGGTTGAGTATTACAACAATGCAAAGCAGCCACAGACTGCACACAGCACAGCCAGTGATTTTTCATACTGAGGTGGCGTTACCAATAAAAAAACCTAAACAGCCTACTTACAATGTGGCATCAGGATAAAGTTCACACTATACCAATTATACTATCAACTACAGGAGTCATACCACATAATATCCACCAGTACATCAATGCAATACAGCTACATCCAAACTTATATATACAACTACAGAAATCTGTAATGATTGATACATGTTCAATTACCCGAAAGTCCCTAAATGCAATATAACATATACCGTACAGTTAAAAGGAAGTCACGCTTGATCAAGGTCTGCGTCACTTTCCATTTTTGACCAGACATAACGTCTGAGAAAAGAAAGAAATAATAATAATAATTGCAGTAACGGTGACGGTAGATAAAACACTAATAGAATTTATAGGTCTACAAAATACACTCCTGGAAATTGAAATAAGAACACCGTGAATTCATTGTCCCAGGAAGGGGAAACTTTATTGACACATTCCTGGGGTCAGATACATCACATGATCACACTGACAGAACCACAGGCACATAGACACAGGCAACAGAGCATGCACAATGTCGGCACTAGTACAGTGTATATCCACCTTTCGCAGCAATGCAGGCTGCTATTCTCCCATGGAGACGATCGTAGAGATGCTGGATGTAGTCCTGTGGAACGGCTTGCCATGCCATTTCCACCTGGCGCCTCAGTTGGACCAGCGTTCGTGCTCGACGTGCAGACCGCGTGAGACGACGCTTCATCCAGTCCCAAATATGCTCAATGGGGGACAGATCCGGAGATCTTGCTGGCCAGGGTAGTTGACTTACATCTTCTAGAGCACGTTGGGTGGCACGGGATACATGCGGACGTGCATTGTCCTGTTGGAACAGCAAGTTCCCTTGCCGGTCTAGGAATGGTAGAACGATGGGTTCGATGACGGTTTGGATGTACCGTGCACTATTCAGTGTCCCCTCGACGATCACCAGTGGTGTACGGCCAGTGTAGGAGATCGCTCCCCACGCCATGATGCCGGGTGTTGGCCCTGTGTGCCTCGGTCGTATGCAGTCCTGATTGTGGCGCTCACCTGCACGGCGCCAAACACGCATACGACCATCATTGGCACCAAGGCAGAAGCGACTCTCATCGCTGAAGACGACACGTCTCCATTCGTCCCTCCATTCACGCCTGTCGCGACACCACTGGAGGCGGGCTGCACGATGTTGGGGCGTGAGCGGAAGACGGCCTAACGGTGTGCGGGACCGTATCCCAGCTTCATGGAGACGGTTGCGAATGGTCCTCGCCGATACCCCAGGAGCAACAGTGTCCCTAATTTGCTGGGACGTGGCGGTGCGGTCCCCTGCGGCACTGCGTGGGATCCTACGGTCTTGGCGTGCATCTGTGCGTCGCTGCGGTCCGGTCCCAGGTCGACGGGCACGTGCACCTTCCGCCGACCACTGGCGACAACATCGATGTACTGTGGAGACCTCACGCCCCACGTGTTGAGCAATTCGGCGGTACGTCCACCCGGCCTCCCGCATGCCCACTATTCGCCCTCGCTCAAAGTCCGTCAACTGCACATACGGTTCACGTCCACGCTGTCGCGGCATGCTACCAGTGTTAAAGACTGCGATGGAGCTCCGTATGCCACGGCAAAGTGGCTGACACTGACGGCGGCGGTGCACAAATGCTACGCAGCTAGCGCCATTCGATGGCCAACACCGCGGTTCCTGGTGTGTCCGCTGTGCCGTGCGTGTGATCATTGCTTGTACAGCCCTCTCGCAGTGTCCGGAGCAAGTATGGAGGGTCTGACACACCGGTGTCAATGTGTTCTTTTTTCCATTTCCAGGAGTGTAGATGCTTTCTGATTTAGT
This sequence comes from Schistocerca nitens, assembly GCF_023898315.1. Lineage (NCBI taxonomy): Eukaryota > Metazoa > Arthropoda > Insecta > Orthoptera > Acrididae > Schistocerca > Schistocerca nitens. Next base: position 673,078,887 of record NC_064618.1, read on the forward strand.
GCGTTTTCGCAAAAGGAAATTTCAGGAGACACTATCGGCTCAGAATAGTGAGAAATGAGGAATGTCTGGTTCGAAAGAGGGGTGTCTAAGGGTAACGAGAGCATACAGAGACAATGATAATCTTATTGTTGCTTTACTATCTGCCTTCTAATAATTCTCTAATACAATGCGGAAGTTTGTTAGAGAGTTGGGTTCCTGCTACTGAAAAGGACTTCAAGAAGGTGGCTGAACGATGAAGTGGGACAGAATGAATTTTGCTCTGGTTCCAACGGGTCTTCCTGTCATGTTCTTCAGACAAGAGAGATGAAGTCGATGAGAGAAATGAGGGACAGTGTTAATTATTAAGACAGTAGAGAAGACAGAGGGAATGGAAATCTCTGCGCTTGTGTGCATGGAGCCAGAATAGCTGTGCATGCGTATGACGCTGAAATGTGAGCAGTGATCCGAACATCACAGGAATATGGAACACAGACACAGTGAGCCTTCTGAGAAAGGACATTGCTGTAATCAATAATTGCAATTGTAAGTGTCTGTACAAGCTTCTTTTTCAGGTCAAGAGGGAAGAGGAAAGAGCTTTTTATAATTTTATGGGGCATAGATAGACTCCTTCTTGCACATTACAGTTGCATGATCAGTGAATTTATATTTTCTTCTATTATTACTCCTAGACTCCTTGCTGAAGGTGAGACGTTGATACTTAACCCATTTAGGGTTAAAGATGGTAGGGATAGCCGAGTATTCGGGCTAATGAACCTAGAATAAAAAACAAGTGCCGCTTGGGTTTTAAGTGGTTTGAATTTTAACCCTGTATCCAACGCCCATTTTAACAGTGCACACAGATCAGTATTGATTTTCTTGATAGGTGTCTTCGTGTTTATAGGTTTTGCACGTAGGTACAAATGGAGGTCACCAGGGTACACCTGGTACTTGCATTAGTACAAGACTGGTGACATATCTTTTACGAACAATGGATATAATATAGGACTTAATACCGAACTGCGAAGACACCTGATACTATCTGCCTCTATTGTGAATTTATGGTGCCGGACATGACGTAGTGCTGACGAGGCGTCAGGTATGAGCAAAACCATTGCGCTATACTTGGCGAGAAATTTAAGCTGCTAAGTTTGGCAAGTAAAATGTAATAGCAGCAATATTCCAGAAGAGGATGGACAGGTGTAGTGTAGGCAGTCTGTTTAGCAGATTTGTTGCTTATTTTAAATGTTCTGCCAAAGAAACTCATTCAATGGTATGCGTTCCCCACCATATTTTGTATGTGGTCTTCGCAGTTCAAGTTGTTCGTAAATGTAGTTCCTAGGTATTTAGTTGAATCAACAGACTTTAGATATGTGTGATTATTGCGTAACAGACCCGCTTTAGTACTCATATGGATGACTCTACAGTAGTCATTACTTAGGATCAATTGCCAGTTTTCACATCACAGAGATACTTTTTCCAAATCATTTTGTAATTGGTTTCGATCTTATGGTGACAGCATTGCCGAGATAACTTACCACAAGTGTTTCCCTGAGGTCTGTAAACGGGGACTAACTAAGCCATTACTTAAAAAGGATCTTCCCACAGCACCTCTGATTACCATCTTATTTGAATCCCTCAAGCACTGTCCAAGGCCTAAGGGTTTGTAGCCTATGACATCCAAAAAGGACCTGACTAAAAATAACCAATTAGACGAATACGAATCATGCTTTCGTAAACATCGCAGCACAACATCTGATTTATTAAGTGTAATAGACGACCTGAATCTTCCCTTGGACGCACATCAAGCAACAAACATGTGCTTCTTAGATTTTTCTTCGGCTACACTCTCGATTACAGAACGCTTTTTCTCACACACCAACATACACTACCGGAAAAAATTAGTAAAACTCGAAAGACAATGCATGTTTTGATCCGGTGGTGGAATATGCTACATAGGGGGGAGGGCTAGTAGACATTGTGATCATATTTTCAGCGTCGTCCGCCAGCAGACAGCATAGTGAAATAGCTACCAGAGCGTCTTCTACGTCTAAACATCCATAGGGAATGCTCACAGCCAGAAGACTCAATGTGATGCTAACGCGTGAAGTAAGCAGGCAACCATGATATGGAAATTTACCCGTACTTCCTACAGCCAACTGAGCGACTTGGAAACGGGTCCAATTGTGGTCTTCAGAATGGCGGGATGGTACTTTCGGAGAATTGCCACGCAAGTTGGGCGTTCTGCGTCAGCTACGCAACAATGCTGGTATCAGTGGTCATGTGAATATTCTCAGCATCTAACTGAGTGAGTTTGTTAGGGGTGAGATCGTGGTCACCCGAATTCGGGATGGCGCTTTCGGAGAATTGCCATACAAGTTGCTCGTGCTGCGTCAGCTAAGCAACAATTCTGGTATCACTGGTAACATGAATATTCTCACTCAGCCAACTGAGCGACTTTGAAAGGGGTCACTTCGTGTCCTTCGGAATGGCGGGATGTCACTTTCGGAGAATTGTCACACAATTTATACCTGTTGCGTCAGGTATGCCACATTGCCGGTATCAATGGTCACGTGAATATTCTCACACAGCCAACCGAGCGCGTGTGAATGTGGTCAGACGTGGCCTTCCGAATGGCGTGTTGGTATTTCCAGAGATTTGCCACACAAGTTGCACGTGCAGCATCAGCTATGAGTCGATGCTGGTATCAGTGGTCACGTGAATATTCTTACAAAGCCAACCGAGCACGTGTGAATGTGGTCAGACGTAGCCTTCCGAATGGCGTGTTGGTATTTCCAGAGATTTGCCACACAAGTTGCACGCGCAGCGTCAGCTATGAGTCGATGCTGGTATCAGTGGTCACTTGAATATTCATACACAGCCAAATGAGCGCGTGTGAATGTGGTCAGACATGGCCTTCCAAATGGCGTGTTGGTATTTCCAGGGATTTGCCACACAAGTTGCACGTGCAGCGTCAGCTATGAGTCGATGCTTGTATCAGTGGTCACGTGAATATGCTTACACAGCCAAATGAGCGCGTGTGAATGTGGTCAGACGTAGCCTTCCAAATGGCGTGTTGGTATTTCCAGAGATTTGCCACACAAGTTGCATGTGCAGCGTCAGCTATGAGTCGATGCTGGTATCAGTGGTCATGTGAATATTCTCACACAGCCACCTGAGCGCGTGTGAATGTGGTCAGGTGTGGCCTTCCGAATGGCGTGTTGGTATTTCCAGAGATTTGCCACACAAGTTGCACGCGCAGCATCAGCTATGAGTCGCTGCTGGTATCAGTGGTCACGTGAATATTCTTACACAGCCAAATGAGCGCGTGTGAATGTGGACAGAGGTGGCCTTCCAAATGGCTTGTTGGTATTTCCAGAGATTTGCCACACAAGTTGTACGTGACGCGTCAGCTATGAGTCGATGCTGGTATCAGTGGTCATGTGAATATTCTTACACAACCAACCGAGCGCGTGTGAATGTGGTCAGACGTGGCCTTCCGAATGGCGTGTTGGTATTTCCAGAGATTTGCCACACAAGTTGCACGTGCAGCATCAGCTATGAGTCGATGCTGGTATCAGTGGTCACGTGAATATTCTTACAAAGCCAACCGAGCACGTGTGAATGTGGTCAGACGTAGCCTTCCGAATGGCGTGTTGGTATTTCCAGAGATTTGCCACACAAGTTGCACGCGCAGCGTCAGCTATGAGTCGATGCTGGTATCAGTGGTCACTTGAATATTCATACACAGCCAAATGAGCGCGTGTGAATGTGGTCAGACATGGCCTTCCAAATGGCGTGTTGGTATTTCCAGGGATTTGCCACACAAGTTGCACGTGCAGCGTCAGCTATGAGTCGATGCTTGTATCAGTGGTCACGTGAATATGCTTACACAGCCAAATGAGCGCGTGTGAATGTGGTCAGACGTAGCCTTCCAAATGGCGTGTTGGTATTTCCAGAGATTTGCCACACAAGTTGCATGTGCAGCGTCAGCTATGAGTCGATGGTGGTATCAGTGGTCATGTGAATATTCTCACACAGCCACCTGAGCGCGTGTGAATGTGGTCAGGTGTGGCCTTCCGAATGGCGTGTTGGTATTTCCAGAGATTTGCCACACAAGTTGCACGCGCAGCATCAGCTATGAGTCGCTGCTGGTATCAGTGGTCACGTGAATATTCTTACACAGCCAAATGAGCGCGTGTGAATGTGGACAGAGGTGGCCTTCCAAATGGCTTGTTGGTATTTCCAGAGATTTGCCACACAAGTTGCACGTGCAGCGTCAGCTATGAGTCGATGCTGGTATCGGTGGCGATGTGAATATTCTCACACAGCCACCTGAGCCCGTGTGAATGTGGTCAGACGTTGCCTTCCGAATGGCGTGTTGGTATTTCCAGAGATTTGCCACACAAGTTGCACGCGCAGCGTCAGCTATGAGTCGATGCTGGTATCACTGGTCATGTGAATATTCTCACACAGCCACCTGAGCGCGTGTGAATGTGGTCAGGCGTGGCCTTCCGAATGGCGTGTTGGTATTTCCAGAGATTTGCCACACAAGTTGCACACGCAGCGTCAGCTACGAGTCGATGCTAGTATCTGTGGTCACGTGAATATTCTTACACAGCCAAATGAGCGCGTGTGAATGTGGTCAGACATAGCCTTCCGAATGGCGTGTTGGTATTTCCAGAGATTTGCCACACAAGTTGCACGTGCAGCGTCAGCTATGAGTCGATGCTGGTATCAGTGGTCATGTGAATATTCTCACACAGCCACCTCAGCGCGTGTGAATGTGGTCAGGCGTGGCCTTCCGAATGGCGTGTTGGTATTTCCAGAGATTTGCCACACAAGAAGCACACGCAGCGTCAGCTACGAGTCGATGCTAGTATCAGTGGTCATGTGAATATTCTTACACAGCGAAATGAGCGCATGTGAATGTGGTCAGACGTGGCCTTCCGAAAGGCTTTTTGGTATTTCCAGAGATTTGCCACACAAGTTGCACGTGCAGCGTCAGCTATGAGTCGATGCTGGTATCGGTGGTGATGTGAATATTCTCACACAGCCACCTGAGCACGTAAGAATGTGGTCAGACGTGGCCTTCCGAATGGCATGTTGCTATTTCCAGAGATTTGCCACACAAGTTGCACGCGCAGCGTCAGCTTTGAGACGATGCTGGTATCAGTGGTCACGTGAATATTCTTACACAGCCAACCGAGCGCGTGTGAATGTGGTCAGACGTTGCCTTCCGAATGGCGTGTTGGTATTTCCAGAGATTTGCCACACAAGTTGTACGTGCAGCATCAGCTATGAGTCGATGCTGGTATCAGTGGTCACATGAATATTCTTACAAAGCAAACCGAGCGCGTGTGAATGTGGTCAGACGTAGCCTTCCGAATGGCGTGTTGGTATTTCCAGAGATTTGCCACACAAGTTGCACACGCAGCGTCAGCTATGAGTCGCTGCTGGTATCAGTGGTCACTTGAATATTCATACACTGCCAAATGAGCGCGTGTGAATGTGGTCAGACATGGCCTTCCAAATGGCGTGTTGGTATTTCCAGGGATTTGCCACACAAGTTGCACGTGCAGCGTCAGCTCTGAGTCGATGCTGGTATCAGTGGTCACGTGAATATGCTTACACAGCCAAATGAGCGCGTGTGAATGTGGACAGAGGTGGCCTTCCGAATGGCTTGTTGGTATTTCCAGAGATTTGCCACACAAGTTGCACGTGCAGCGTCAGCTATGAGTCGATGCTGGTATCGGTGGCGATGTGAATATTCTCACACAGCCACCTGAGCCCGTGTGAATGTGGTCAGACGTTGCCTTCCGAATGGCGTGTTGGTATTTCCAGAGATTTGCCACACAAGTTGCACGCGCAGCGTCAGCTATGAGTCGATGCTGGTATCAGTGGTCATGTGAATATTCTCACACAGCCACCTGAGCGCGTGTGAATGTGGTCAGGCGTGGCCTTCCGAATGGCGTGTTGGTATTTCCAGAGGTTTGCCACACAAGTTGCACACGCAGCGTCAGCTACGAGTCGATGCTAGTATCTGTGGTCACGTGAATATTCTTACACAGCCAAATGAGCGCGTGTGAATGTGGTCAGACATAGCCTTCCGAATGGCGTGTTGGTATTTCCAGAGATTTGCCACACAAGTTGCACGTGCAGCGTCAGCTATGAGTCGATGCTGGTATCAGTGGTCATGTGAATATTCTCACACAGCCACCTCAGCGCGTGTGAATGTGGTCAGACGTGGCCTTCCGAAAGGCTTTTTGGTATTTCCAGAGATTTGCCACACAAGAAGCACACGCAGCGTCAGCTATGAGTCGATGCTGGTATCGGTGGTGATGTGAATATTCTCACACAGCCACCTGAGCACGTGTGAATGTGGTCAGACGTGGCCTTCCGAATGGCATGTTGCTATTTCCAGAGATTTGCCACACAAGTTGAACGCGCAGTGTCAGCTTTGAGACGATGCTGGTATCAGTGGTCACGTGAATATTCTTACACAGCCAACCGAGCGCGTGTGAATGTGGTCAGACGTGGCCTTCCGAATGGCGTGTTGGTATTTCCAGAGATTTGCCACACAAGTTGTACGTGCAGCATCAGCTATGAGTCGATGCTGGTATCAGTGGTCACATGAATATTCTTACAAAGCCAACCGAGCGCGTGTGAATGTGGTCAGACGTAGCCTTCCGAATGGCGTGTTGGTATTTCCAGAGATTTGCCACACAAGTTGCACGCGCAGCGTCAGCTATGAGTCGCTGCTGGTATCAGTGGTCACTTGAATATTCATACACTGCCAAATGAGCGCGTGTGAATGTGGTCAGACATGGCCTTCCAAATGGCGTGTTGGTATTTCCAGGGATTTGCCACACAAGTTGCACGTGCAGCGTCAGCTATGAGTCGATGCTGGTATCAGTGGTCACGTGAATATGCTTACACAGCCAAATGTGCGCGTGTGAATGTGGTCAGACGTAGCCTTCCAAATGGCGTGTTGGTATTTCCAGAGATTTGCCACACAAGTTGCACGTGCAGCGTCAGCTATGAGACGATGCTGGTATCAGTGGTCATGTGAATATTCTCACACAGCCACCTGAGCGTGTGTGAATGTGGTCAGGCGTGGCCTTCCGAATGGCGTGTTGGTATTTCCAAAGATTTGCCACACAAGTTGCACACGCAGCGTCAGCTACGAGTCGATGCTGGTATCAGTGGTCACGTGAATATTCCTACACAGCCAAATGAGTGCGTGTGAATGTGGTCAGACGTGGCCTTCCGAAGGGCGTGTCAGTATTTCCAGAGATTTGCCACACAAGTTGCACGCGCAGCGTCAGCTATGAGTCTCTGCTGGTATCAGTGGTCACGTGATTATTCATACACAGCCAAATGAGGGCGTGTGAATGTGGTCAGACGTGGCCTTCCAAATGGCGTGTTGGTATTTCCAGAGATTTGCCACACAAGTTGCACGTGCAGCGTCAGCTATGAGTCGATGCTGGTATCAGTGGTCACGTGAATATTCTTACACAGCCAAATGAGCGTGTGTGAATGTGGTCAGACGTGGCCTTCCGAATGGCGTGTTGGTATTTCCAGAGATTTGCCACACAAGTTGCACGTGCAGCGTCAGCTATGAGTCGACGCTAGTATCTGTGGTCACGTGAATATTCTTACACAGCCAAATGAGCGCGTGTGAATGTGGTCAGACATAGCCTTCCGAATGGCGTGTTGGTATTTCCAGAGATTTGCCACACAAGTTGCACGTGCAGCGTCAGCTATGAGTCGATGCTGGTATCAGTGGTCATGTGAATATTCTCACACAGCCACCTGAGCGCGTGTGAATGTGGTCAGACGTGGCCTTCCGAATGGCATGTTGGTATTTCCAGAGATTTTCCACACAAGCTGCACAAGCAGCATCAGCTACGAGTCGATGCTGGTATCAGTGGTCACGTGAATATTCATACACAGCCAAATGAGCGCGTGTGAATGTGGTCAGACGTGGCCTTCCGAAAGGCTTGTTGGTATTTCCAGACATTTGCCACACAAGTTGCACGTGCAGCGTCAACTATGAGTCAATGCTGGTATCGGTGGTGATGTGAATATTCTCACACAGCCACCTGAGCACGTGTGAATGTGGTCAGACGTTGCCTTCCGAATGGCGTGTTGCAATTTCCAGAGATTTGCCACACAAGTTGCACGCGCAGCGTCAGCTATGAGTCGTTGCTGGTATCAGTGGTCACGTGAATATTCTTACACAGCCAAATGAGCGCGTGTGAATGTGGTCAGACGTGGCCTTACGAATGGCGTGTTGGTATATCCAGACATTTGCCACACAAGTTGCACATGCAGCATCAGCTATGAGTCGATGCTGGTATCAGTGGTCACGTGAATATTCTTACACAGCCAAATGAGCGCGTGTGAATGTGGTCGGACGTGGCCTTCCGAATGGCGTGTTGGTATTTCAGGGATTTGCCACACAAGTTGCACGTGCAGCGTCAGCTATGAGTCGATGCTGGTATCAGTGGTCACGTGAATATTCTTACACAGCCAAATGAGAGCGTGTGAATGTGGTCAGATGTGGCCTTCCGAATGGCGTGTTGGTATTTCCAGAGATTTGCCACACAAGTTGCACGTGCAGCGTCAGCTATGAGTCGATGCTGGTATCAGTGGTCACGTGAATATTCTTACACAGCCAAATGAGCGCGTGTGAATGTGGTCAGATGTGGCCTTCCGAATGGCGTGTTGGTATTTCCAGAGATTTGCCACACAAGTTGCACGTGCAGCGTCAGCTATGAGTCGATGCTAGTATCAGTGGTCACGTGAATATTCTTACGCAGCCAAATGAGCGTGTGTGAATGTGGTCAGACGTAGCCTTCCGAATGGCGTGTTGGTATTTCCAGAGATTTGCCACACAAGTTGCACGTGCAGCATCAGCTATGAGTCGATGCTGGTATCAGTGGTCATGTGAATATTCTTACACAGCCAAATGAGCGCGTGTGAATGTTGTCAGACGTGGCCTTTCGAATGGCTTGTTGGTATTTCCAGAGATTTGCCATACAAGTTGCACGTGCAGCGTCAGCTATGAGTCGATGCTGGTATCGGTGGTGATGTGAATATTCTCACACAGCCACCTGGGCACGTGTGAATGTGGTCAGACGTTGCCTTCCGAATGGCGTGTTGATTTTCCAGAGATTTGCCCCACAAGTTGCACGCGGAGCATCAGCTATGAGTCGCTGCTGGTAACAGTGGTCACGTGAATATTCTCACACAGCCACCTGAGCGCGTGTGAATGTGGTCAGTCGTGGCCTTCCGAATGGCGTGTTGGTATTTCCAGAGATTTGCCACACAAGTTGCACGTGCAGCATCAGCTATGAGTCGATGCTGGTATCAGTGGTCACGTGAAAATTCTCACACAGCCACCTGAGCGCGTGTGAATGTGGTCAGACGTGGCCTTCCGAATGGCGTGTTGGTATTTCCAGAGATTTGCCTCACAAGTTGCACGTGCAGCGTCAGCTATGAGTCGATGCTGGTGTCAGTGGTCACGTGAATATTCTTACACAGCCAAATGAGCACGTGTGAATGTGGTCAGACATGGCCTTCCGAATGGCGTGTTGGTATTTCCAGAGATTTGCCACACCAGTTGCACGTGCAGCGTCAGCTATGAGTCGATGCTGGTATCAGTGGTCACGTGAATATTCTTACACAGCCAAATGAGGGCGTGTGAATGTGGTCAGATGTGGCCTTCTGAATGGCGTGTTGGTATTTCCAGAGATTTGCCACACAATTTGCACGCGCAGCGTCAGCTATGACTCGATGCTGGTATCAGTGGTCACGTGAATATTCTCACACAACCACCTGAGGGCGTGTGAATGTGGTCAGACGTGGCCTTCCGAATGGCGTGTTGGTATTTCCAGTGATTTGCCACACATGTTGCACGTGCAGCGTCAGCTATGAGTCGATGCTGGAATCAGTGGTCACGTGAATATTCTCACACAGCCTCCTGAGCGCGTGTGAATGTGGTCAGACGTGGCCCTCCGAATGGCGTGTTGGTATTTCCAGAGATTTGCCACACAAGTTGCACGTGCAGCGTCAGCTATGAGTCGATGCTGGTATCAGTGGTCACGTGATTATTCTCACACAGCCACCTGAGCGCATGTGAATGTGGTCAGACGTGGCCTTCCGAATGGCGTGTTGGTATTTCCAGAGATTTGCCACACAATTTGCACGTGGAGCGTCAGCTATGAGTCGATGCTGGTATCAGTGGTCACATGAATATTCTTACACAGCCAAATGAGCACGTGTGAATGTGGTCAGACGTGGCCTTCCGAATGGCGTGTTGGTATTTCCAGAGATTTGCCACAAAAATTGCACGTGCAGCGTCAGCTATCAGTCGATGCTGGTATCAGTGGTCACGTGAATAATCTTACACAGCCAAATGAGCGCGTGTGAATGTGGTCAGACATGGCCTTCCGAATGGCGTGTTGATATTTCCAGAGATTTGCTACACTAGTTGCACGTGCAGCGTCAGCTATGAGTCGATGCTGGTATCAGTGGTCACGTGAATATTCTTGCACAGCCAAATGAGCGCGTGTGAATGTGGTCAGACGTGGCCTTCCGAATGGCTTGTTGGTATTTCCAGAGATGTGCCACACAAGTTGCATGTGCAGCGTCAGCTATGAGCCAATGCTGGTATCAGTGGTCACGTGAATATTCTTACACAGCCAAATGAGGGCGTGTGAATGTGGTCAGATGTGGCCTTCTGAGTGGCGTGTTGGTATTTCCAGAGATTTGCCACACAAGTTGCACGTGCAGCGTCAGCTATGAGTCGATGCTGGTATCAGTGGTCACGTGAATATTCTCACACAGCCTCCTGAGCGCGTGTGAATGTGGTCAGACGTGGCCTCCCGAATGGCGTGTTGGTATTTCCAGAGATTTGCCACACAAGTTGCATGTGCAGCGTCGGCTATGAGTCGATGCTGGTATCAGTTGTCACGTGAATATTCTTACACAGCCAAATGAGCGCGTGTGAATGTGGTCAGACGTGGCCTTCCGAATGGCGTGTTGGTATTTCCAGAGATTTGCCACACAAGTTTCACGTGCAGTGTCAGCTATGAGTCGTTGATGGTATCAGTGGTCTCGTGAATATTCTTACACAGCCAAATGAGCGCGTGTGAATGTGGTCAGACGTGGCCTTCCGAATGGCGTGTTGGTATTTCCAGAGATTTGCCACACAAGTTGCACGTGCAGCGTCAGCTATGAGTCGATGCTGGTATCAGTGGTCAAGTGAATATTCTCACACAGCCACCTGAGCGCGTGTGAACGTGGTCAGATGTGCCCTTCCGAATGGCGTGTTGGTATTTCCAGAGATTTACCATACAATTTGCACGTGCAGCGTCAGCTATGAGTCGATGCTGGTATCAGTGGTCACGTGAATATTCTCTCACAACCACCTGAGCGCGTGTGAATGTGGTCAGACGTGGCCTTCCGAATGGCGTGTTGGTATTTCCAGAGATTTGCCGCACAAGTTGCACGTGCAGCGTCAGCTATGAGTCGATGCTGGTATCAGTGGTCACGTGAATATTCTCACACAGCCTCCTGAGCGCGTGTGAATGTGGTCAGACGTGGCCTTCCGAATGGCGTGTTGGTATTTCCAGAGATTTGCCACACAAGTTGCACGTGCAGCGTCAGCTATGAGTCGATGCTGGTATCAGTGGTCACGTGAATATTCTTACACAGCCAAATGAGCGCGTGTGAATGTGGTCAGATGTGGCCTTCCGAATGGCGTGTTGGTATTTCCAGAGATTTGCCACACAAGTTGCACGTGCAGCGTCAGCTATGAGTCGATGCTGGTATCAGTGGTCACGCGAATATTCTCACACAGCCACCTGAGCGCATGTGAATGTGGTCAGACGTGGCCTTCCGAATGGCGTGTTGGTATTTCCAGAGATTTGCCACACAATTTGCACGTGGAGCGTCAGCTATGAGTCGATGCTGGTATCAGTGGTCACATGATTATTCTTACACAGCCAAATGAGCGCGTGTGAATGTGGTCAGACGTGGCCTTCCGAATGGCGTGTTGGTATTTCCAGAGATTTGCCACAAAAATTGCACGTGCAGCGTCAGCTATGAGTCGATGCTGGTATCAGTGGTCACGTGAATATTCTCACACAGCCAAATGAGCGCGTGTGAATGTGGTCAGACATGGCCTTCCAAATGGCGTGTTGTTATTTCCAGAGATTTGCCACACTAGTTGCACGTGCACCGTCAGCTATGAGTCGATGCTGGTATCAGTGGTCACGTGAATATTCTTACACAGCCAAATGAGCGCGTGTGAATGTGGTCAGACGTGGCCTTCCGAATGGCGTGTTGGTATTTCCAGAGATGTGCCACACAAGTTGCACGTGCAGCGTCAGCTATGAGTCGATGCTGGTATCAGTGGTCACGTGAATATTCTTACACAGCCAAATGAGGGCGTGTGAATGTGGTCAGATGTGGCCTTCTGAGTGGCGTGTTGGTATTTCCAGAGATTTGCCACTCAAGTTGCACGTGCAGCGTCAGCTATGAGTCGATGCTGGTATCAGTGGTCACGTGAATATTCTCACACAGCCTCCTGAGCGCGTGTGAATGTGGTCAGACGTGGCCTTCCGAATGGCGTGTTGGTGTTTCCAGAGATTTGCCACACAAGTTGCATGTGCAGCGTCGGCTATGAGTCGATGCTGGTATCAGTGGTCACGTGAATATTCTTACACAGCCAAATGAGCGCGTGTGAATGTGGTCAGACGTGGCCTTCCGAATGGCGTGTTGGTATTTCCAGACATTTGCCACACAAGTTGCACGTGCAGCGTCAGCTATGAGTCGATGCTGGTATCAGTGGTCAAGTGAAGATTCTTACACAGCCAACTGAGCGAGTTTGAAAGGATTCAAATGTTGGCCTTCCGAATGGCTGGATGGTACTTTCGGAGAACTGCCACAGAAGTTGGTCTTGCTTTTTCATTTGTGTAACAATGCTGCATTCAGTGGTCACGTGAATATGTTCACAGCCTTAGATGAGGTTCTGGGCGTTCACGCAGCACAGACGCCAACCACGTTCGCCGTATTGTAACGGCTGCACTGACAGCTCCCTTAGGAAAGAAGCCTTGTTAGCCCAGATGGGTCAACGCGATCTACTGCGAACCAGTTATTAGCAATGCGACTACGAGCACCTATATTCCTAGCCCGTCTTCCACTGACGCCCATGCATCGTCACGTACGGCGCAACTGCCGCTGTCAGATGGAGTGGCGTGCTGGGTCTTTAACGATGAAAGCAGATTCTGCCTGCACGCAAGTGATGGTCATTTGCGTGTACGACGTAGAGCTGGTGCGCGCTGTTTCGTAGAGTGCTTTCCTCCGAGATACACTAGCGCCACCGCAGGCCTTATGATCTTGTGTGCTGTAAGCTACAACTCTCGTTCACCTTTGGTGTTCTGGAGGGGACGCTAACCAGCGCTCGTTATGTGCTGAATATAGTTAGATCCGTCCTTTTGCCATTCTTGCAACTGGAATGTCATGTGTTGTTCCAACAGGATGGTGCTGGCCCACACACTGCCCGTGGAACTCGAAGTATTCGGCAAGACAGGCCAACACGATCTCTGGATTTGTCTCCAATCGAACACGTGTGTGATATGATGGTATGAACTTGTCAGTCAACAACTCTTACAGAAATACATGAAATGGTCGAGCACGCATGGAATAACGTATCCCAGGATAGTATTCGCCATCTTTCCGATCCACTGGATGCCAGCGTGAACCCCTGTATTGCCGTCCATGGAGGCGTCATCACATGATAATAAGGGTGCTTTAGCATGGGTGGATACCTGCCATCTCAGAACTGCTAATGAGCTGCAAATGTAATTATTTCATGTACTCTTTATGCCCTGTTGTGGCAATAAATCTTGAGGAAATAGTAAACTTCTAAAAGGGCGTACTATTTTTTTTCCCGACAGTTGAGTTACGTTACTCACCACTATGCTACGCCCTATATTTCGGAACACGCTAAAGACAGAGGGTTGCAACTTCCATCAGTGAAGCGGAGAAGTCGACTAAATAATATGCAGTAATAAATCAACTGCTACTGACGACAGAATAAAAAATTTGGAGGCATTACTTTTCGGCATGTCCTCCTAAATTGAGTTCAGATGATTTAAGTACGCGACACTGTGTTTCATCTCCTAATAAGGATTGAATTTACACGTAAGGTTGATCCACTATGCAGCAAACTGTGTTACGTTCACTAGGTGGCACCGGGGAGCTGTTTCGAATGCGTGCCAGAAGTCAAGGGACGAAGCACCAACCTGGGAGCCGTTATATACGGCAGACTAGAATTTATTGAGGAAAAGAGCGAGCAGACATGCAGTTGGTCTTTGTTTCTAAAATTCTATTTCATTCCCAAACAGAGGACTTTGTTTCTCATGTAGTATAATGGTGTAGTGATCAAAGCTCACACTTTAGTCACGGTTTTCTAAAATGCCAAAGTAAGAAACTTTATGACACCACACACTCATGGTGGCACCATAAGGATTCTTACGTTTGCATTTTGGAAAGCCGTACTGTTAGGTTTTGAGGAACGTCAGCACTCAGCTGCATACAGAGACAGGGTTATTCTTTGGAAAATTATTTCACAGTAATGCTACCAAGATATTTATCTTAACAGATGCAGCAACTACCAGGAACAGACATGAAATTTGAATTATAATCTGCGAAAAGTTAAATTACGTCACTTCTTCCTGATGACTTCTTCAGGTACACGTCTGTCGTACAACTCAGGACTGAAAACTCCGCACACCATTACCACAGCACGCCACTAGAGGAGAAAAACCAAATCACACAGCCCACTCATCAAATGAAGAATTCTGAGGTAAAACGCGACATCTGTGTGCTCGATGACTGAGGTATCACTAACCTGTTGTGAGAAAAGCCAGAGTCACTCATGGGTCAGTTTTCAACAACATTTTGAAAGAATCGCCACGGCCGGCTGGGTTCTGCGACTGCTCACACGCATCGAAAAATCCCTCTCAACGCAGGCAGCCGAAATGTTGCAGCTGGGTTAGGTCAGTCCGAAACATTTTCTTGGTCACCATGGACTACTGAATATATAACTACGACCGCTTGACAAATAAGGAAGGCAACGACTGGAAAAGGTGGTGACTGTTTTTGGGACAACCCATTCCATGGTGCTAATCTACTGCGTGGTGCCAATAGACTATGCTTGTAAGGGTCAAACCGTCACATTGCTAAAATAAGGTGACAAGACGAAACATGATGGGAGGTGTTCATTTGTGTGATCGTGGTCCAAGACAATGCCTCAGTAACTTCTACACAGGAGACAATCACACATGCTACTTCTCTTTACTATCAAATTCTGCGACACTCCCCCCCCTCCCCCCCCCCCCCCGGCCTCATTCACCTACCTACTCCGTTTTCGTCTGACATGGCATACGATGACTACTTCCTCGTTCCTCGAATAAGGAAAGAATTTCGTGGAAGTAATTTCTAGAATGACAAAGAGACGATTTTCAATGTGGTTCGTATCCCCAACAGCCAAAATGCTGAATGCTATAACCACCTAGTCCTCTCTGGTACCCTACGTTGAGAGAATGTATCGCGTTGAAGGGTGGAAGCGTAAGGAAGGGCTAAAAACTTCACCAGTGTTCATGGTTGAAGCTTTATTGTTATAATTAAGAACACAGTATTAGTGATACAGCGGTTGCCTTGTGCCTAACTGGTATGCGAGGAAGAGATTTGGCGAGTTTCGAGTGGAAGGATAAATGGAGGATGAGTGGAAGGGGCAGAGGGGGATGGAGGGAGGAGTGGAGGGGAATACCGAGTGCGAAAATATCGTGAAGATTTCGTAGGTAGCTGTTGAAGCGCCCGCTCTGCAGAAAGGGCTGTAAAATTTGCATACTTGAGGCGGCCATGGCAGTATGGGCCGAAATAACTTCTGCCAGTCGCCACGACCCGGCTATCGCAGGGCGCAGCTTAACCGAGGAGAAGCGAGGCAGTCGGCACCGAACTCCAACGGCTGGCTACAGTTTGGGAAGCTGGGATGCCTACCGTAGCTACCGCTCTGATCTGCATTTTTGTAGGAAGGAGCACAAGACCGGTAAAGCCCACTCTGAATCTTAAAACGACGTTCCGGTGCAACACTCCGCAACTCAGGCACCGGACACACTTCTGCCAAGTAGAAATCGCGGGAGGGGGAAAGCAACTTGTGCATAATGTACATAGCAATAGCTGTGAAACTGTTGCAGTTATCCGCTCCGTAATCATGATATTTTCCACACCATGCAGAACTAACACAATGTTCTGAAGTATTCATGTTGGTATGAATTTTCGTGTGGGGGTTTGCGTGCGTGCACGCTCGCGCTCGTGTGTGTGTGTGTGTGTGTGTGTGTGTGTATGTGTGTGTATTGCTGCATACTGAGTTTGAAGCAAGAAAAACGGCAGAATATTAAGCGTTTCAATGGAAGGCACCAGTGCCGCTGAAACGACAGAGGTTCTTAGACGACACCACCGTACATGAAAATGTTCACTACAGTTAGAAATCTCTGCTACACTGCAGTCATCACTAAGCAACTAATACGAGATGAATGTGAAAAGCAGTCTGAAGACTCACTTATCAGTTCTAAACATGTATCGGCTTTTTTCATTAAACAGAATAATCAGCAGTGTCAGAATGTTGTTTTTACGTTCAGTATCATTCATCTACCACCTGGAATAAAATCACAGCATCACTTTGCTGGTTAACTATATCATCATTCTTCACAGAAATCATCAGTCTGTCTGATGACAGCTCCTGACACAGCTCTACACATTATACTTTGACAGTCTATTGTACCGGGTCTGTGCAGACGGTGAAAATATACCACCGACTTTATTCTCTTTGCTTGTGTGAAAACAGAGTCGTGGTGTTATCTGTTCCTATGCAGGTTGTTTGAACATTGCGTAATAACTGTAGTGATATGTTTGGTTCACTGTGTCAGATACAATCCAGCTGCAGGGAAACAATGGCCACGGGGTTAAGAACCTTTCATATGAGTACTCCAGTTCAAATAACGCCTAGATAAGCAACGTCTGGACGACAGAACAAAAGTATCTTAGCAGGTTCACTGTTTCAGTTAATGCACAAATAAAGCCGCCTCGGTAGTACATTATTTAATTTATTTGGTAAGTTCCGTTTGTCTCAGACGATCCTCATTGATAGCCATTCCCCTGATTGGGAACACATTACTCTGTAAAAGCATAGCTCGAATAATGTTCGTGTCCACGGAGGTGTTGAGGCATGGGTTTGTGCTCTGACAGCTCCTCTTGTGTGCAGTCTGATGTGAACGCATCACGCTGTGGGAAAACGTAAACAAGCGATTCAACATGAAGCGGTTCGACGCCGCTTCTCTGTCGTAAATGTGCAGCACAACCGTTCAAATGGCTCTGAGCACTATGGGACTTAACATCTATGGTCATCAGTCACCTAGAACTTAGAACTACCTAAACCTAACCAACCTAAGGATATCACACACATCCATGCCCGAGGCAGGATTCGAACCTGCGACCGTAGCAGTCGCGCGGTACAGCACAACCGTGTTACATGGATTGTCGGCCAAGAGGTGGAGCAGAGGGGTCGGCCGCTATGAAATGTCACTCCATTTTAAGATAAATAATCAGTGAAAGAATCTGATTCTTTCACATCTTACTGACTAAATTTATTTTGGTATTTTTCGCAGTTACTCTACTTCATCAAATTAAGTAAATCAGTGGAAGAAATTCTATGAGTTTGTAGGGAGAAAAACGCACTGCGTCTGTTTTACGTATGGTTCATTTTAGGTCATAGCATTTCTCCATATAAGATGCACTTAACATATCGAAATTGATTTTAAACTTGAGACCGGAATGATTTCTATTTCTTACAGAGTGCAGCAATCAGTCGTCCTATTTTTCCATTTTATTACGCAAATGCAGATTTCGCAAGTACCTAGCCATTCTAAATGCACTATTTTCTATTCTCAATGCATGTAAGTCCCAATTGTTCGGGCGTCAGTCACAGTTCTTTGAATACATTACCTTATATCTTGAATACATTATCTTATTTGAATACACTCCTGGAAATTGAAATAAGAACACCGTGAATTCATTGTCCCAGGAAGGGGAAACTTTATTGACCCATTCCTGGGGTCAGATACATCACATGATCACACTGACAGAACCACAGGCACATAGACACAGGCAACAAAGCATGCACAATGTCGGCACTAGTACAGTGTATATCCACCTTTCGCAGCAATGCAGGCTGCTATTCTCCCATGGAGACGATCGTAGAGATGCTGGATGTAGTCCTGTGGAACGGCTTGCCATGCCATTTCCACCTGCCGCCTCAGTTGGACCAGCGTTCGTGCTGGACGTGCAGACCGCGTGAGACGACGCTTCATCCAGTCCCAAACATGCTCAATGGGGGACAGATCCGGAGATCTTGCTGGCCAGGGTAGTTGACTTACACCTTCTAGAGCACGTTGGGTGGCACGGGATACATGCGGACGTGCATTGTCCTGTTGGAACAGCAAGTTCCCTTGCCGGTCTAGGAATGGTAGAACGATGGGTTCGATGACGGTTTGGATGTACCGTGCACTATTCAGTGTCCCCTCGACGATCACCAGTGGTGTACGGCCAGTGTAGGAGATCGCTCCCCACACCATGATGCCGGGTGTTGGCCCTGTGTGCCTCGGTCGTATGCAGTCCTGATTGTGACGCTCACCTGCACGGCGCCAAACACGCATACGACCATCATTGGCACCAAGGCAGAAGCGACTCTCATCGCTGAAGACGACATGTCTCCATTCGTCCCTCCATTCACGCCTGTCGCGACACCACTGGAGGCGGGCTGCACGATGTTGGGGCGTGAGCGGAAGACGGCCTAACGGTGTGCGGGACCGTAGCCCAGCTTCATGGAGACGGTTGCGAATGGTCCTCGCCGATACCCCAGGAGCAACAGTGTCCCTAATTTGCTGGGAAGTGGCGGTGCGGTCCCCTACGGCACTGCGTAGGATCCTACGGTCTTGGCGTGCATCCGTGCGTCGCTGCGGTCCGGTCCCAGGTCGACGGGCACGTGCACCTTCCGCCGACCACTGGCGACAACATCGATGTACTGTGGAGACCTCACGCCCCACGTGTTGCGCAATTCGGCGGTACGTCCACCCGGCCTCCCGCATGCCCACTATACGCCCTCGCTCAAAGTCCGTCAACTGCACATACGGTTCACGTCCACGCTGTCGCGGCATGCTACCAGTGTTAAAGACTACGATGGAGCTCCGTATGCCACGGCAAACTGGCTGACACTGACGGCGGCGGTGCACAAATGCTGCGCAGCTAGCGCCATTCGACGGCCAACACCGCGGTTCCTGGTGTGTCCGCTGTGCCGTGCGTGTGATCATTGCTTGTACAGCCCTCTCGCAGTGTCCGGAGCAAGTATCGTGGGTCTGACACACCGGTGTCAATGTGTTCTTTTTTCCATTTCCAGGAGTGTAGATTACATTCTTTGAATACATTATACCTGTTGTTTCGGTGTCAGTCACAGTTCTTTGAGTAATGTATTCAAAGAACAGTGACTGACGCCCGAGCAATAGGGACTTACATGCATTGAGAAGAGAAAATAGTGTATTGAGAATGGCTAGCTACTAGCCGAAATCCGGATTTGCGTAATAAAATCGAAAAATAGGACGACTGATTGCTGCACTCTATAATTTATAAGTCACATAATAGTGAGTACACCCACTTTCCGAATGAAAGTTAACCTGATATCAATTTCTGTTCTCCAGACATCCGTTAGTATGTTTACTGGAGAGTCATGAGCAGTGCGCCAAGGTCTCTCCATACACATCGTTAACCATCTGGTTGTTACAGCCATGGTACTCCATAATCAGTTCAAAATACGTGAACTAGATTTTTTGCAAGTGATAGCATGCAGCGAGGTGCATATTTTTCCGTACGAATAATACTTGAAACTTTTAGATCCGTCGAGATATCGAAGTTATTGTGAGTTTTTTCAATGGAATAAGGTACTGTTTCCTATTTCTTTTAATTTCTCGTCAGACAGCTATACTACGACACGGCACAGGTTAATATTTACAATTTCTATGTCGTTTACTTACCTTTAATCGAAACCTTTTTGTTATACCACAATACTTCGTCACTCAGTAGCTACATGTCTTAGCCATTTAAGTTTGCATCAACAACTTTCGTTTACTTACAAAATTTAGAATGTTCTATAGCTATATCTGATGACATCATTATCAACTGGTCTCTCCAGCAAGACTATTGCAATAAATTTTATAAGGAGGAGTCTGGTGTTCTACTTCGCTTTCTTTTATTCTGTGCTCCGAAGTACCAGTTATAATTGCCTGTTACATCTTTACAAATCACACGTCCCGAACAAGAATGTAGCATACTATGTGATACTGATTAGTAGTCATGTAGCGTCACAATTAGCTTTCGCATATCCACCTCAGCTGTAAAGATACGAGACTAGATTTTCCACTTGATTGCCAAAATACTGAATGTGCTTTTTATTAAATTACTGCCACCTTTGATAAGACTGCATATGGTTGCATGATATTAGGAGACTGCAAAAGAAGGTCCGTGCACAAAACACGTGAGGGGAACAATGAGAAGTACCTGTTTGGAAAGCGCTTTACAGTGATTTTCGGGATATATACACTCCTGGAAATGAAAAAAAGAACACATTGACACCGGTGTGTCAGACCCACCATACTTGCTCCGGACACTGCGAGAGGGCTGTACAAGCAATGATCACACGCACGGCACAGCGGACACACCAGGAACCGCGGTGTTGGCCGTCGAATGGCGCTAGCTGCGCAGCATTTGTGCACCGCCGCCGTCAGTGTCAGCCAGTTTGCCGTGGCATACGGAGCTCCATCGCAGTCTTTAACACTGGTAGCATGCCGCGACAGCGTGGACGTGAACCGTAAGTGCAGTTGACGGACTTTGAGCGAGGGCGTATAGTGGGCATGCGGGAGGCCGGGTGGACGTACCACCGAATTGCGCAACACGTGGGGCGTGAGGTCTCCACAGTACATCGATGTTGTCGCCAGTGGTCGGCGGAAGGTGCACGTGCCCGTCGACCTGGGACCGGACCACAGCGACGCACGGATGCACGCCAAGACCGTAGGATCCTACGCAGTGCCGTAGGGGACCGCACCGCCACTTCGCAGCAAATTAGGGACACTGTTGCTCCTGGGGTATCGGCGAGGACCATTCGCAACCGTCTCCATGAAGCTGGGCTACGGTCCCGCACACCGTTAGGCCGTCTTCCGCTCACGCCCCAACATCGTGCATCCCACCTCCAGTGGTGTCGCGACAGGCGTGAATGGAGGGACGAATGGAGACGTGTCGTCTTCAGCGATGAGAGTCGCTTCTGCCTTGGTGCCAATGATGGTCGTATGCGCGTTTGGCGCCGTGCAGGTGAGCGCCACAATCAGGACTGCATACGACCGAGGCACACAGGGCCAACACCCGGCATCATGGTGTGGGGAGCGATCTCCTACACTGGCCGTACACTACTGGTGATCATCGAGGGGACACTGAATAGTGCACGGTACATCCAAACCGTCATCGAACCCATCGTTCTACCATTCCTAGACCGGCAAGGGAACTTGCTGTTCCAACAGGACAATGCACGTCCGCATGTATCCCGTGCCACCCAACGTGCTCTAGAAGGTGTAAGGCAACTACCCTGGCCAGCAAGATCTCCGGATCTGTCCCCCATTGTGCATGTTTGGGACTGGATGAAGCGTCGTCTCACGCGGTCTGCACGTCCAGCACGAACGCTGGTCCAACTGAGGCGGCAGGTGGAAATGGCATGGCAAGCCGTTCCACAGGACTACATCCAGCATCTCTACGATCGTCTCCATGGGAGAATAGCAGCCTGCATTGCTGCGAAAGGTGGATATACACTGTACTAGTGCCGACATTGTGCATGCTCTGTTGCCTGTGTCTATGTGCCTGTTGTGCTGTCAGTGTGATCATGTGATGTATCTGACCCCAGGAATGTGTCAATAAAGTTTCCCCTTCCTGGGACAATGAATTCACGGTGTTCTTATTTCAATTTCCAGGAGTGTAGTTTGGTACGGGTGTACGAAACACATACCACCGATCTCGATCTCTTTCCGAAAAGAATTCAAACCACCTTATCGCGTCCAGCTTTCTTCAATCGCGCGTCACACAATACAGCAGATGAGCTAGAACTCGTCACTTTTCCGAAAATCTGCAACGGGTTCGTAATTACTTCGGGAGAAGGACTGTTCTCCAACTTTGATGTAATGGACCAGTCTACAATTAATCCGCTTAAATGAATTGTGTTCTGGGCCGACCACACACTTTCAGAGGGGAATAATTTCCTAACATAATTAGGAAAAGACTTCTAAAAGACGTGGCAGGAAAGAGAACCTTACAGCAAGTGCTGATGCGGTCCACGATTGTAAGACCATTACTATGCTGGGACGTGGCACTGTGGCGAGCTAGTGGGATCCAGCTGTTGGTATCTTAGACAGACAACATCAAAAGTAAAACTATTTTATCAGCACTCACTCGCAACACTGACAGCTTCGCAATGGAGGCTGCGGTCACATCCCCTCGCAGCTCGGAGTAAGAATTGCGCATGGCAGCTGCGAAGTTTCGACTACCGCTCTCTGCTAAGGGAATGGGGCAGTGGAGTAGTGGCAAGTCCAAAGAGAACACTTGGCTGCAGCTTGGGGTGTGGAGGTGGAATCCCGAAACTTGTAGAGCTGCATGATGTCCAATGTCGCTCAATCATCAGACGCGGCCCTTCATCCCCATGGGCGGCAGAGGACTGCTGATCTCTGTGCTCAAACTATTAGTTACACTATGTGATCAAAACTATCCGGAAACCCCCCAAAACATACGTTTGTCATGGTAGGATCATTGTGCTGCCACCTACTGCCAGGTACTCCATATAAGCGACCTCAGTAGCCATTAGACATCGTGAGAGAGCAGAATGCGTTCCGTGGAACTCATGAACTTCGAATGTGGTCAGGTGATTGGGTGTCACTTGTGTCGTACGACAGTACGCGGTATTTCCACACTCCTAAACATCCCTAGGTCAACTGTATCCGATGTGATAGTGAAGTGAAAACGTGAAGGGACACGTACAGTAGAAAAGCGTACAGGCCGACCTCGTCTGTTGACTGACAGAGACCACCGAAAAAAAGAAAATGGCTCTGAGCACTATGCGACTTAACTTCTGAGATCATCTGTCGCCTAGAACTTAGAACCAATTAAACCTAACTAACCTAAGGACATCACACACATCCATGCCCGAGGCAGGATTCGAACCTGCCACCGTAGCGGTCGCTCGTTTCCAGACTGTAGCTCCTAGAACCGCACGGCCACTCCGGCCGGCGAGACCGCCGAGGGTCGTAATGTGCAATAGGCAAACATCTATCCAGACCATCATACAGGAATTCCAAACTGCATCAGGATCCACTGTAAGTACGATGACAGGTGGGAGTAGAGAAAACTTGGATTTCATGGTCGAGCGGCTGCCACTCATCACGCCGGTAAATGCCAAACGACGCCTCGCTTGCTGTAAGGAGCGTAAACATTGGACGATTGAACAGTGCAAAAAACGTTGTGTGAAAAATCATGGTACACGATGTTGCGATCCGATGGTAGGAAGTGGGTATGGCGAATGCCCGGTGAACGTCATCTGCCAGCGTCTGTAGTGCCAACAGTAAACTCCGGAAGCCGTGGTGTTATGATGTGGTCGTGTTTTTCACGGAAGGAGCTTGTACCCCTTTTTTTTGCGTGGCACTATCGCACCATAGGTCTACACTGATGTTTTAAGCACTTTCTTGCTTTCCACTGTTGAAAAGCAATTCGGGGATGGCGATTGCATCTTTCAACACATAATGAACGGCGTGTGGCGGAGTGGTTACATGACAATAACATCCCTGTAATGGACTGGCCTGCGCAGAGTCCTGACCTGAATCCTCTAGAAGAACTTTATTATGTTTTGGAAAGCCGACTTCGTACCAGGCCTCACCGACCGACATCGATACCTCTTCTCATTGCTTCACTCCGTGAAGAATGGGCTGCCATTCCCCTAGAAATTTT
This sequence comes from Schistocerca nitens, assembly GCF_023898315.1. Classification (NCBI taxonomy): domain Eukaryota; kingdom Metazoa; phylum Arthropoda; class Insecta; order Orthoptera; family Acrididae; genus Schistocerca; species Schistocerca nitens. The sequence goes on from NC_064618.1 coordinate 673,103,025, forward strand.
CCAGCTCCAGGTTTAACGTACGCCTGCGAGAGTGCACGCTGTCATCAAGGCTAAGTGTGGGCCGACAGCATACTGAATTTCAGCATTACCTATGGAGGGAGCCACGAACTTGTAAGTCATTTTTATTCAGGTGTCCGGATACTTTCATCACATAGAGTATTTATACCCATTCGTGACCCCACTTGTTGTTTAGTACTACAAATCCCTGGTCTGGAGGAGTGGAAACGCTTGCTTAGTCCGGCTTAAGCTCAGTTATACTGCTGTGGTTGCAATACTGCGGTGCTTGGCCTGGTCCGTCTCACGGTGTCCCGATGCTGCATGTTAGCGCCTGCCGGTTGTCTTCCAGAGCTGTGGCGGAATTGCTAGTTTCTACAGGAACGTTCGAAACGTGGTGCCGGCGTTATACTAGTATGAAAGTGAGTAGAAGATGGCAAACTGAACTACCCTGGAGGCTGATTGGCTGAAAGGCCTGAGTGTTAAAATACCCTGACGGTAAAAAATCGCAAACACCAAATAATGATTACTGTAGAGTGATGAAATTTCTGGAATACATTTGTCTAGATAACATGTTGAAGTTATTAACATTGGAAGATCACAGATTAATGTAACCGTGAGATGTGCCATTGCAAATATGGAATCCTGGTTGATTGATAACCCATGTGACTACCAAAACGTTGAACGCAAGCATTCAAACGTGCATGTATTAGTTGTACAGGTGAAGGATGTCAGTTTGCAGGCAGGAGCTCCATACCTCTGTATAGGGATAGTTAATGCTGTTCGTGGATGACACTGGAATAGTCGTCCGATGATGTGTCATATGTGCTCGATTGGTGAGAGATACGGTGGTCGAGCAGACCAAGGCCACATGACGAAACTCTGAAAAAGGAAGTGGATTGCAAAAGCGGCATGTGAGCGAGCGTTATCCTATTGGAAATCATCCACTGAAATTCTATTCATGAATGGCAGAAATACAAGTCGATTCACCAGATCGACGTAGAAACTAGTTGTCAGGGTGCGTGGGATAACTACGAGAATACTCCTGCAGTCACAAGAAGTCTCACCCTGGACGATAATTCCAAATGTGGGTTCAGTGTGACTAGCTTGAGCTTGCAGACAGGTTGGTTATAGGCCCTCAACTTGCTTCCTTCTAACCATCACTTGGCCATCGCTGGCACCGATACAGAACAAGCTCTCAACAAGAAACACATCAGACCTCCACCCTGCCTTCCAATGAACTCTCACTCGACTCCGCTGAAGTCGCAGATGGCGGTGGTTCGGGTCATTGGAATGCATTGCAGAGGACGTCTGATTTGGATCTGTCCTTGATGTAACCGATTTGTAACAGTGCGTTGCGTCACTGTGGTGCCAACTTCTGCAGAAATTGCTGTTGCATATGCAGTTTGACGCGCCATAGTCATCCGAAAACACAACGCTCTTCCCTCGCGGTAGAGGCACGTGGCCGCCCGGAGTCCAGTCTTCTAATCATATACAGTGGATACATTCCTGACAAGTATTTTTGCAGGTTGTAGAAGGAACAAATTGTTCAAATGGCTCTGAGCACTATGCGACTTAACTTCTGAGGTCATCAGTCGCCTAGAACATAGAACTAATTAAACCTAACTAACCTAAGGACATCACACACATCCATGCCCGAGGCAGGATTCGAACCTGCGACCGTAGCGGTCGCTCGGTTCCATACTGTAGCGCCTAGAACCGCACGGTCACTCCGGCCGGCAAAATTTAATAGTCATCATCTTTCAGATATAGTAACATGCCTACCAACTTTAGTTTACGTCACACAGCTTCTTCTCGGTGCTGCGATTTCTTTTTCCATCATTGTATTTTTTTGGTGCGATTTTGGAGCTCGCGAAATGGGAGTGATCTGGCTGCGCTCTCGATGGTAGTCTTGAAGTCCTGGCTCTGTTACGCTTTTGATAGTATTGTGTGTATATTTCTAGTGTCACTGATCTTTAATGACGAATAAAGTTCTTGTTCTGCTACGGAAACTCTAATAATAAGAGCGTGTACAGGTGTAGCGGGCTCAACAATGTCCTGGTTTTATTAACAAGGGCTTGACTGAGGGACGGAGCATTTTTTTCAGTGATCAGAGGCGTTGTATCACAAAACGTGGAGGTAGTATTCCGCAGCAACGAAGCAGGCTGGTTGAGGTCCATTTAAAGGTAATTATTTTTGTCTTTTTTCCAGTAGGAACTTGAAATGAGGCATAAAATGAAATGAAATGTGTGACGAGGGCCTCCCGTCGGGTAGACCGTTCGCCTGGTGCAAGTCTTTCGATTTGACGCCACTTCGGCGACTTGCGCGTCGATGGGGATGAAATGGTGATGATTAGGATAACACAACACCCAGTCCCTGAGCTGAGAAAATCTCCGAACCAGCCGGGAATCGAACCCGGGCCCTTCGGATTAACAGTCTGTCGGGCTGACCACTCAGCTACCGGGGGCGGACGAAATGAGGCATAATAACGGAGTTTGTCTTCAAACGAACGAGGATAACACACTAAAGTTAATGCCAGTATCAAGGTTCGTTGATGGGGAAGATTATCGGCGAGAGAGAACAGAAACGATTTGAAGATGGCGTTGTGACTCTTCGCGGTGCATGCCTTCTAATCCATCGGTCGAATGTGGGAGAGTTTTCAATGAAGTTGAATTGCTACAGGGCATTGATTTCTGGTACGGAAATAGTAAAATTTTAACTTCGTCTTATTGGGCCTAAAATTACGTTGCATAATTTATCTCGTGCACCGTAGTCCGTTAAGAGTGTGCGGTCACACCGTGAATGGTTCTTCACCCCACGCTACGCAAATTTCGAGGCGAGGACGGGAAGAAACATTTCAGCAACAAATTATTATTTCCTTTTAGTGTAATAATTAGGCTATTGTATGCGGAAGTAATGATCAACGTACGAGATAATTTGTTTTCTGTAGCACGAAACAACATTAACTAGAGAGTCATATGGCATCTTTGGTTTGAAGACACCGAGAGGTACGTTCAGCTGCATAATGGGAGAGGGTTTTCTTCCTCTGTGCACAACGGCCGACTTACACGCCGTGTCTCGTTTTGAAGCGCATTTTTTGATTATAAGTAACTGTAATGGACTGTGTATAGTGCAGTATGATTAACATGTTCTATGTGATCAGAGAAGTGCTAGGGTAAAACACAGTGTCGGAAAATAGCCGGCTCTTCTAGAACAGCAACACTGAGACCACAGAAGTTGACGTTCCCAGTAGCCGGCCTCTTTGGACGAGCGGTTCTAGGCGCTTAAGTCCGGAATCGCGTTGCTGCTACGGTCTCAGGTTCGAATGCAGCCTCGGGCATGGATGTGTGTGATGTTCTTAGGTTAGCTAGGTTTAAGTAGTTCTAAGTCTAGGGGACTGATGACCTCAGATGTTAAGTCCCATAGTGCTTAGAGCCATTTGAAAGATTTGACGTCATCAGTGGCACTTCTCCTAACTCATTTAGATAATGTCAATGGGTTTGCAAGTTAATTGAGGTTATAGGCACAAATCCTAATGACCACGAGTTCTACGCTACCATCTTTCCCTGCTTTTTCCGGCCAAATATTGGCCGTGAACATTTCTTCCACAGCCAAGTGAATCTCGGGGTGGTTCCGTTAAACGGGCACAGCTGATTTCTTTCCCCATCCTTCTTTAGTCCCGACTTTGTTGTTCTCGTCATTGACGGTACACTAAATTTTTTCCTATTGTAAAACACTATCATGATGGTAATTACAAGAGTAAAGCTGATACATGTGTACAAATGAACCTCATATTACTGATGAGGTACATGGTAACATAGAAATGATTTTGTGACTCTCACCACGGATGACCTGGCAGACCTTCAAGTCAAGTTCAGCAATATTTCACAGTCCGACCTGGCTGTCATTTTCACTTGAGTCGCAGCTGATGCTGAGTGTCGTCGAAATGTACGACGAGGCCGACGAGACTCAGCAACAGCAGCGTCTCACCTGATGATGACGGCCTCTGGACCGTCGAAATGTTGTTTGAACCTGAAGAACCGGTTGGAAATCCGAGAATATCGCATTCCTCCGGAAAAAAACGAAGGCACAAAAATTTTACGTTTGCTAAACTGAACAAGGTGTTCAATATGATGCGAAACACCCACGTCAAATACTTGGAGTCAGTAAATTTTATGATACTGAATTCAAGAAGGTTGTGTACGCCACTGGTGAATATTCAGGACAATGGAAAACGAAGCACTGACATACCTCGTCCTGCACGACCATTAAGTTTCGTGCACCAGTTCAATTTATGTCTACGTAAGACCATCTGTAACTAATACTCTACTTGTAAAACTCTCGCAACAGCACGTCCTATACAAGAAGACTTCCGAGTGTCGGAATCCCTCATCAAGTAGGTGACTTACATGCTGATTTAAATTCTTTGTTGTCGACTGTGGATATTAACACTTGCCTTTACCGTTTCATTTATTTTCACGATACTTTACCCAGTGAGTATGGAGCAATAATAGTCACTAACGTCGGTAAGACTAAAATATGACATGCTCTCAGGTGTCATGACTGATGACAAATAGTAAATTATTCAGTAATGCGCCTTCTATTAATTAAAATCTCTGCCAAAATCTTACATCCACGTTCAAGTCGCTAAAAGAGACACTCCACATAAAATATAACTGACGGCATGTCTGAGGAAACACTCTCAGGACACCATCTTAAGAAATCGTGATATCCGTTACTATCGTTGTGAGTGGACGATATTTGCGTCACCTTGAGGCGTTGCCAGCGTTCAACACGCGTTTGCTCTAAGGTACACGCTGAAGATTGTGGGAGCTAAGTATTGATTGGACTCGTCTATCAAAGGAAATTTCGGTGAGAGGATATCCACAGAACAAATATTGGAGTTCAATGGTTGAGTACTTTCAACCGGTCAGCACCTACCGTATGTACAAGAAGTACTGCACAAAATGTTTCTTGTCCTACGAGGCATGTCGTGTTACTAGCGCTAACTGCGGAGAGCAGGGCCGCGAAGATGCAAAGTTCCACTTCGGATGTCGAATGTCAAAGACTCGGCGCCGTGTGACTGACGGCAAGTTAACACTCTGTTCAAAACGGCAATTTTAAATGTGGAGGTACGCATTAAACATTGTTATAAATTGTGATAAATGCAATCTGGAGCTGCTAGTTGATGAGCCCACTCAAATAGTAAACGATTCTGGAAACACGCTTGACCTGAGCTAATAACGAGCATCAAAACGGCTACAGGAATTAGCTGTTATTTGCACGACACTTTACTCAGCGAGTTCGGAGCACCATTAATCACTAACGTCGTTAGAACCAAACCATGACATGGTCTCAGGTGTCCTGACTGACGCTTGTTGTACGGAGAGACTGAGTAGTACTGTAACTCCCAGATCATCCCAAAGAGAGAAAAAAAAAGGAAAATACACCTAATGAAAAAAATAGTTAAAAATTCACTTGACGCACTCCTGAGAGACCATCTTCACTCCTACCAAATTAACGATGTATCGCTAAGTGTATACCAGATGTGGCTTGAATTCAAAGAAATAGTATCTACAGCAAATGAGAGATTGTACTGAAATGCAGGAGGATCTGCAGCGAATTGTCGCATGGTGCAGGGAATGGCAATTGAATCTCAATGTAGACAAGTGTAATGTGCTGCAAATACATAGAAAGATAGATCCCTTATCATTTAGCTACAAAATAGCAGGTCAGCAACTGGAAGCAGTTAATTCCATAAATTATCTGGGAGTACGCATTAGGAGTGATTTAAAATGGAATGATCATATAAAGTTGATCGTCGGTAAAGCAGATGTCAGACTGAGATTCATTGGAAGAATCCTAAGGAAATGCAATCCGAAAACAAAGGAAGTAGGTTACAGTACGCTTGTTCGCCCACTGCTTGAATACTGCTCAGCGGTGTGGGATCCGTACCAGATAGGGTTGACAGAAGAGATAGAGAAGATCCAACGGAGAGCAGCGCGCTTCGTTACAGGATCATTTAGTAATCGCGAAAGCGTTACGGAGATGATAGATAAACTCCAGTGGAAGACTCTGCGGGAGAGACGCTCAGTAGCTCGGTACGGGCTTTTGTTAAAGTTTCGAGAACATACCTTCACCGAAGAGTCCAGCAGTATATTTCTCCCTCCTACTTATATCTCACGAAGAGACCATGAGGATAAAATCAGAGAGATTAGAGCCCACACAGAAGCATACAGACTATCCTTCTTTCCACGAACAATACGAGACTGGAATAGAAGGGAGAACCGATAGAGGTACTCAGGGTACCCTCCGCCACACACCGTCAGGTGGCTTGCGGAGTATGGATGTAGATGTAGATGTAGATGTAGATTGATACCAAATCAATTAACAAAGGACGGAGCTGATCCCCTTTGGTATACAAAACTGGTCAGAACATTGCTGCAGAATCAAAGAATAAAGCGTGTCAAATTTAAACGAACGCAAAATCCCAAAGTTTTGCGATCTTTTACAGAAGCTCGAAATTTAGCACGGACTTGAATGCGAGATGCTCATAATAGTGTCCCAACGAAACTGTGTCTCGAAAACTGACAGAAAATCTAAAGAGGTCCTGGTCGTCGGCAGCACACTATCAAGGCCTTCTCTGCGTGACAACGATGGAAATACTATCTATGACAGTGCTGCTAAGACAGAGTAACTAAACTCAGCCTAGCGAAATTTCTTCACCAATCAAGACAAAGTAAATATTCCAGAATTTGAATCAAGGACAGCTGCCACAATGAGTTGGTTAAAAATAGATACACTCAGAATAGTGAAGCAACTTAGATCACTTAATAAAAGCAAGTCTTCCGTCCACACTGTGTATTAATTAGGTTCCTTTCAGAGTATGCTGATGCAATAGCTCCATTCTTAACAATCATATACAACCGCACCGTCGACGAAAGACCCGTACCCAATGACTGGGAAGTTGCACAGCTCACACCAATAATCAAGAAAGGCAGTAGGAGCAATCCAGTAACTTACAGGCCTATATCATTAAGGTCGACTTACAGTAGGACTTTGGAACATACATTGTGTTCGACCATTATGAATTACCCCGAAGACAACGGTCTAATGACACATAGTCAACAGAGATTTAGGAATGATCGTTCTTGTGAAACATAAGAAGCTCTAGCAAAGTGTTGAGTGATACTGACAAGGGATTTCAAATTTATTTTGTGTTTTAGATTTCCAGAAAGCTTCTGACATGGTACCTCACAAGTGGCATGTAATCAAATTGTGTGCTTATGGAATATCGCGTCAATTACGCGCCTGGATTCTTGATTTCCTGTCAGAAAGGTCACACTTCGTAGTAAGTGACGGTAAGTCATCGTGTAAAACCGAAGTGATTTGTGGCGTTCCCAAGGTATTGTTATAGGCTCTCTGCTCTTCCTTATGTTTATAGGCTACTTAGGAGACCCTCTGAGCAGCCGCTTTCGGTTTCTTGCCGATGATGCTGTCGTTTAGCGTTTTGTGAAGTTATCAGAAGATCAAGATCAATTGTAAAACGATTAAGATATCTGTATGGTGCGAAAATTGGAAATTGACCCTAAATAATGAAAAGTTGGAAGTCATCCACATGAGTGCCGAAAGGAATCCTTTGAACTTCGGTTACACGATAAATAAGTCAAATCTAAAGGCCGTAAATTCAACTTGATACATATGAATTAAAATTACGAACAACTTAAATTGAAAAGAACACATAGAAAATGTTGTGAAGAAGGCGAACCAAAGACTTCGTTTCACTGGCAGAACAGTTAGAAGGTGCAACAAATCTACTAAAGAGACTGCCTGCACTACGCTTGTCCGTCTTCTTTTGGTGTACTGTTACGCGGTATTGGATCCTTACCACATAGTGTTAATGGTGAAAGGGTCCTATAGTCCCCTTTCATCATCATTTTACTTGCTTTCCAGTGCACGTTGCATCCTACATACCAAATCGGGTGTTTTCGTTGCTAAATTTCGAACCAGAGAAGAGTGAACTAAGATTGAATCTAGCCGTAGCCTATTTCTTTCTACGATTTGCAAGTATCATATGGCTGTTATGGTGGTTCTTTTCAGACTTGCAAATGCGTCTACAAAACCATTATAAGTTTTTATATGTAACCCAACTCACTACTGTGATTCCATAAAGTGTTTATCCTTTGTTCTCCTATTCCAAACCTCTGACATGCGTGAGTGAATGGATTTGGGTGTGTTTCATTTTGCTGTACGGTGGTTTGGTCTGCTGCAGAGAATCACCGGTAGTCTTACAGAATGGCCAACTCTTGTTGTTTTCAGGTAGGTAAAGAGGGTTGTTTCCTTTATGTGAAAGTCACCGGTGCTAGGTTGGTGGCGGAAGCCTCATCTCTGGGTTTTCCTGGTGTAAGGGGTCCGCAGGCCCTTACTACTAAGTTTGCGCTCACACAGGTCGACAGGGCAATTATCGATAGTGTGTTGGGTCGCGAGAGCGAGAGTTGAGTCAGTCAATGCTGTGTTGGGTAGGTTCCCGCGAGGCGGGCAGAGAGCTGTGCAGAAGCCAGCAATTGAAATAATGCAGATTACCGACAAAGGGAGTGGCCATCGCCGCGGTTTAACCCCTTTGTGTTAGTATTATACGGGAAAGTGAAGAAGTTTAACTACGAGTGTGATCAGCGATATTTATGTGCCGTTATTGAGATTCCGCGTCTACCGCGCCGGCATTATTTGGATTACAGTGTTGGATTGCAGTGATTGGATTTTGCGTGTGACGACTATGAATAGCGAGGAAGCCTGTGCTGAGATTAGCCGTTATTAACAGTGTATTGACGAAGGCAGTGGCTGTCTCCTTATCTTTGTGGTTTTGAGATGAATATAGGTCTTGATTAGTGAAGCTGTGTTGTTGTTCTCTTGCCACCAGACATTTCATTATTGCAGCATTTGAGAAGGACAGAATGGAATGTAACAACTCCCAAGCAGTCCAATCCGATTGCCAGCCCCATTAGGTACACGGTCATATTAATTAATTACTTAATTTGGGCTGCTATTCAGATCCGCGAACGAGCGGATACACCAAAATATAAGGGAGTGTTACACCCTTGGCTTACCGTGAAAGGACAAGTGCAATTTTCGGACGAATAGTAAAGAACAATAGGTAATTTTACCGTGCTTAACGCAAGAGAATGTTTTTTTCAATTGGATCGGGACAGAGCATAAACTTTAAAATCGCGACAAGGAACAGTGCATTTTTGAACAATACGAAGTAGTAATATCTTACGATTGTGACTAAACTTTTTTCTTGGCATATTAAATAAGAATATAGTGCCAATAAACTGTGTTATAATGTGCAAATGCGTAAATCCGCACGAAAAACTGTGAAAAGTGAACACTAAAGAAAGACACGTGTGAACAGTAAAATAGCGAAACGAGCCAAGATTTCGTCACAAAAGTTGTTAAAAAAGTGTTTAGCGGTAGTATTTCGACTGAAATTGCTTTTTGAACAGTGAAAATCGGACGGTTTCGTGTGGACCCATAAACTGTTATGCTGACGACAATGTGTTGTGGCGACGCAATTATTGAGTGACGTCACGCAGACCCGTGTAGCAGTTGCACCGAAGAGCTTCGATCCGCAAGGTGATTTCACACGACATCCTACCACGGAGCAACGCGACTTCGAGACAACGAGCGCAGTCCCGGCATCTAGCGGCCAAACTACAAACTACGCCCGCCTGCAGCGCCACGGAGCGGCCGACGGAGAACTATGTCGTCTTGTAGCAGATCTTCAACTTCACGCGAGCTTCGGCGCAGTGCAGCGCCACGCCCACCTCAAACGTCAAAACATCGCGACTCGCGGTAACGTCGGTTGGTGAGTGAAGACGACTGGTTGACATAACAGTAAATTGCAGTGTGCAGTATTCGCGATAAATAAACAGTTTTTAACTGATATTTACATTAGGAAAAGTGCTAAATTGCGGTAATTTCCGAAAAATTTGCGAAACATACTCTGAAATATAGCATGCTTATTTATGCACACTACACTGACTAAATGGTAATTGTTTTTGGGGATTTTACATTTATAGATTTTGTGAGTGATATGATTTATCTTGTTTGGAACGTTTTTACATAAACTGTGGATGTGGAAATTGTTATTTGAAAATTATTAGATTTTGAGGGTTGTTACGTTCAGTACTCATGCATGTTGTATCATTTTGGGGATTTACTGAAAAGACTGCAGGTACTATTTGGTTAGTTCTTGGTAATTAGGAGTGTTTTGGGTTACTAGAGGTTATTTTGTATTACTTGCCTGTGCATAAAAAAAATTAACCAAACATGTCTACTGAAGATAAGCAGGTCTGTGAGGCAGTAGTTGAAAGGAAAGGGATAGGACAGGAAGACAGAGATGATTCAGGAATTAGTGATTGTGGATTGTCATTAGGAAGCCCATCAGCACATTCAACTAGTTATCCTGAGACACCGGGACAAACGATGAGAGCTAGGCCAGTTTCAGAGGATGCAGATATGCGATCGATGTTGGCAGCCTTGCTAAAAGAAACTAGAGAGAGGGAAGAAAAATTCCACAAATCGTTAGAGAGGAGTTCACAAGAAGCTAGAGAAAGGGAAGAAATATTCCGCAAATCATTAAAGGAAGAGTTACAAGAAACTAGAGAAGAGGGAAGAATATCCCGAGAATTATTAGAGAAAGGTCTCAGAGAATCATTAGAGAAGAGTTCACAAGAAACAAGAGAATCACTAAAAGAAGATTTACAAGAGATCAAAACATCACAAATGAAGATGGAATATAATTTGAAGAAGGAAATGCAGGAGTTACAAGAACGACTGAGGATGGACATCGACGAAACAGAGAGGAAGCTACAGAAGAGCATAGACCAAGTCCAGGAAGACGTGGAGAAGGTGGAAGGAAAGTTAACAAGAAAGATAGAAGACGATGTTGAAGAAACGAAAGCCGAATTGGGAGAAAGAATCAACGAAGTGGAAACATTTTGCAATCATCGAATCGCCGAGGTGACACAGATGCAGAAACAATGCAACGATGCGGTTAAGGGAATAGGAGATAGGCAAAACCAACTGGCTGTCAATCTGAGAAATGCTATAGCCATGCAACGAGAAGAGGATAACAGGAGAGTGCAGCAATTGGAGAGCAAGACAGAAGAAATCGATAAACGAATTAGCAATGCCACCTTAACCGTTGGGGAAGGTAAGGTCGTTACCTTGATGAGCAGTGATAATCGGTGCATCCAAAGTAATACAGGGCAGAAATTTAGACCGAAAGGAGGGTTGCACCCAATGATATTTATGAAATGGCTAAAAGGAGTTTTCCCAGCACATCTTAAGGACTCAGACAAGATTCAATTTGCAATAGATAGAATGGAAGGTGAGGCCTTCACTTGGGGAGTCAGGAAGAAGGAAGGGACTACTAATTATGATCAGTTTGAAGAGGAATTCTTGAAGAAATACTGGTCCAAAAGCCGTCAGTGTGCAGCAATTGAGGACCTACTCCATCGCAAGTCACTTAGCACATGGAGAGGAACGTTGAGAGAGTTTGCCGAACATTTGTGGGAATTGAACGAGACCTTGGAACAACCCCTGAGTGATGACGTAATGATATCAGCGATAAAAAGAAGAATGAGCCAGAGAATGCAAGAAACTGTATCTGGGAGCCTAATTGAAGATAGGGAGGCCTTGATGAAAATACTGGAACAGTTGGAATCTGTTCGATCACAGGGACACAATCAACCTAATGATCAAAACCGAGGGGGAAATAATGACCCAAGAAATCATTTTGGTAATTCGTCTAATTATAGAGGAAGAGGTGGTGGCCATAGGTACAGGAACCATGGTGGTGAACGTCAATGGAGAAATGATTGGAGAAGGAGTGAAGAACCAAGAGATCATGAGAGAAGATGGGATAGGCGAATGAATGACACAGTGCATATAGAAGAGGGAAGTAATGACCCAAGGAATCACTTTAATCATTCATCTGATTATAGAGGAAGAGGTGGAGGAACCGAAGAAAACTGAATGACACTCCAGGTGAGGTCCGGTCAAGTATGAGGGCTACAAGGACCCGAATAAACCTGCTAAGATATTTAGGACATTTAGTTGCAAAACGGACATTTAAAAAAGGGAAATGTTTGGTTACATTGTGTTTTTTGATGTATTATAATCAGAATTGCATATTTCATATCGAAGATTATCTAAGAATGAGTATAAAACCTGTAATAACTAATTTGGAGTATAGTAATTCACATGTCATGTGTTTAGGTAATAATTTTTGAGTGTATGTTGTATGTTTCATTCAATCTTGGACTATATAGGACTATTGCCGCTTGATAAGAAAAATTGTAATTAGGACAGTACCATATTTATGTGATGTAATAACCTTTTGTAAAAATTATTGTGGAGGCAGCCCACTACCGGAGTCGAGGGATTATTTTGATGAATTGTAGTTCCATTAATTATTTGTATTGTATGTTTTGTTCAAATGTAGCAATGTTTAATTTCCCTTGCCGATTCTTTTTCGCCTGCGGCTCTAAAGAAGTTTTCGAGGGCGGGGATGTAAGGGGTCCGCAGGCCCTTACTACTAAGTTTGCGCTCACACAGGTCGACAGGGCAATTATCGATAGTGTGTTGGGTCGCGAGAGCGAGAGTTGAGTCAGTCAGTGCTGTGTTGGGTAGGTTCCCGCGAGGCGGGCAGAGAGCTGTGCAGAAGCCAGCAATTGAAATAATGCAGATTACCGACAAAGGGAGTGGCCATCGCCGCGGTTTAACCCCTTTGTGTTAGTATTATACGGGAAAGTGAAGAAGTTTAACTACGAGTGTGATCAGTGATATTTATGTGCCGTTATTGAGATTCCGCGTCTACCGCGCCGGCATTATTTGGATTACAGTGTTGGATTGCAGTGATTGGATTTTGCGTGTGACGACTATGAATAGCGAGGAAGCCTGTGCTGAGATTAGCCGTTATTAACAGTGTATTGACGAAGGCAGTGGCTGTCTCCTTATCTTTGTGGTTTTGAGATGAATATAGGTCTTGATTAGTGAAGCTGTGTTGTTGTTCTCTTGCCACCAGACATTTCATTATTGCAGCATTTGAGAAGGACAGAATGGAATGTAACAACTCCCAAGCAGTCCAATCCGATTGCCAGCCCCATTAGGTACACGGTCATATTAATTAATTACTTAATTTGGGCTGCTATTCAGATCCGCGAACGAGCGGATACACCAAAATATAAGGGAGTGTTACACTGGCCATGGGGTTGTGCGGGAGAAGTTTTAGTGTGAGACGGACAGTCTGCTTCATGATCTGCAACCGACGTCTCTTCGAAGAAGGGGGAGTTGATTTAACCGCGTGGTGCTTTGTCTCATAGCGTGAGTGGAACTTTTTGTAATTCAGTCTCACTGAACTTGCACCTTGTGCTGCTTTTGGCCTCGCGTTTTGTCTTATAAAGATTGTTTTTCTGGCTTGCAGCAAGGAACGCAAGGTTTCTGCAGACTTTCAGTTTGATTCCTAATGCCAACTTTGGTCGGTAAGAAGAACATAGCACAAAGGTGTTGCATATGTTGAAGCGATCTCATGTAGGAAGTGCGCCCTCGGTTTAGTGTGAATGTTTGTGTGCCTGCAACTGCGTGTGCATACATTCTAATCTTTTCCGAATCTTCATTATTTTTGCCTCTTTGTGAATTTCTTTGTTTCATTACTATATGTAGGTGGGAAACCATTCACGTTGGTTAATATTAGAGTTTTTGGCCCTCTGTCATTATCCTTTGTCTATTCAGATGTGTCCTCTGTAAAATGTTAACTGCATACCAATACCGCAAATGATAGTACAGGTGTACATGTTAACGTTGCAAGCTGAAGATGAAGAGATAGAGAAAGTATATGATATATTGAAAAGGTAGTTCCATAATTAAAGGGAAGTGACAATCTGGATGTCATGGGGGTTAGGAATGCGATTCTAGGAGAAGGAGTAGAACAAAGGGTTACAGAAGAATAGGGACTTCATACTAGGTATGAGAAAGGATTAACTGAGTTCTGCAATAAATACCAGCTAGTAACAGCGAATACTCTGTTCAAAAATCACCAGAGGAGGAGGTATACATGGAAAAGACGGAGAGGTAATTAAAGATTTCAGTTATATTATCATGGTCAGATTTCGAAGTCAATTACTAGATCGTAAGGCATACCGAGTAGCAGATATAGACTCAGATCACAATTTAGTAGTGATGGATGGGAGGCTAAAGTATAAGTGACTAGTCAGCAAGAATCAACGAACAAACAACTGGGATAGGAGGTACTAAGAAATTAAGAGGTGTCCTTCGAGTTCTGCGAGTACATACACTGTGACAAGAAATAGCTCAGTAGGCAGTTAAGCTGGAGAGGAGTGGATGTCTCTCGAAAGGGGACTCACAGAAATTGTCAAGAAAACATAGTTACAAACAAGGCAACTACAATGAAACCATCCACAACAGAAGGAAAAAATGCTTAGGGAAGTTCAGGAATACATAAATACAAAGCACATAGGAATGAAATAAGTAGGAAGTACAGTGAAGCAAAGGCAAAATCCCTGCATGAGAAACGCGAAGAAGTCTAAAATGAAATTATTGTCGGAAAAACTGACTCAGAATACAGAAAATCCAAAAGAGCTTTCGGTGAAATTAAAAAGCAAGGATAGTAACTTTAAGAGTGCAATGGGAGTTGCACTATCAAATAAAGATGAGAGAGCGGATGGGTGGAAAGAGCAAATTAAAAGCCTCTATGAGGGGAAGACTTGTATGATGAAGTAATAGAAGAAACAAGAATCGATACAGAAGAGATAGGTGATCCGGTATTGTAATAAGAATTTAAAAGAGCTTCGGATGACTTAAGGTCAAATAAGGCAGAAGGGATAAATAACATTCCATCACAATTTTTAAAATCGTTAGGGGAAGTGCTGACAAAGCCACTGTTCACGTTAATGTGTAAAATGTATTAGTCACGCGACATGCTTTCTGACTCTTGGAAAAAATAATCCACACAACTCTAAAGACTCCAAGAGCTGCCAAGTGCGAGAATTTTTCACAATCAGCTTAACAGCTCAAGAATCCAAATTGCTGACAAGAGTAATGTCTAGAGGAATGGAATAGAGAATTTAGGGTGTATTAGATGACGATGAGTTTGCCTTTAGGAAACGTAAGGCATCAGAGAGGCAATTCTGACGTTGCAGTTGATAATGAAAGCAAGAATAAGGAAAATTCAAGTGTCGTTCACAGGATTTGTCGACCTACAAAAAGCATCGACAATGTCAAATGGTACAAGATGTTCAAAACGATGAGAAAAATAAGTGTAAACTACAGGAAAAGACGGGTCAGCATCATAATCTTCATCCCCTTCCAACGATTAGGTATTGTAATCACCTGTTCCGGTCTCTATCAGCCATCCCTCCATCTCTTACGGTATCTATCTAGTTCTCTCTTTCCAGTCGGCCAATAATTCATTCTCTTTTTTGAAAAACTGTTTTCTGTCATTCTGTCAACATGATCCATTTCATTCTGTTCTATCTTGTCATTAATAGAAAAGACATTTAAATTTGGTCTCATTGTTTCATTCCTTATTTTATCGATTTTATTACAGCCTCTTACATATCTGTGTTGCTTATATACGTGATTTTGCGTTTTTTTTTTTTTACAACCATATGTAAGAGCAGATACAGGATAACTCTATAGAAGTTCATTGGTTCTTTTGACTCGTTTTTCTTCCAAAAGTCCTTGCACTGGTTCCGCAGATAGGTTGATATTTATTAACTTTCTTCTCAGTGTAATTGTCATAGTTAAACCTAATGTCATCTCCTAGATAAATAAGTGTGATAATTGTCCCAAAATTTTCTCATATTATTATTTTCGACCTGACTCGATTTTTTTCTCTGAAAACCATTGTCTGCCTTGTTTTAAGATGTAGTTAAGCTGTAATATACTGCGTTTTGGCTCAATGTAGAGACCGCTCTTTGTAAATTTTCTTCTGTTTCCTGTATAGTTATCTGGTCATCAGCTTATAACAGACACTTTAATGGTAAGCTAAATTCTGTGTTAATTACTATGCGTATTTCATCTGTCTACTTCATAAGTTGGTCGTCAAAATATAAATTAAATGTAATCACCAGCGATAGTTTGTAGCCATTGATTAAGCATTTTCCCATTAATTTTACATCGTGCTTTTAATATGCTAATTAATCTATAACTTCCTGAGTATTTCTTATTTCAATTTTTAAATATCGAAACTACTCAAGCATTGTTCATTCTTCAGGTACATAACAGTTCTTCCAACACATATTTAAAGAGGGAAGGAAACAAGATTCTAAAAGGATCACTCCATATTTGATTAACCCAGCATTAATGCCATCTACGCCAGCCGATTGTCTGTTTTTTGATACATTTAAGGCTGCTTTTAATTCTTTTATGTCTTTTTGATCTACAGAGGTATTATGAATGTTTGTAGAACAACTTCGTCGCTAACGTCACCTTACCATAAATTTCTGTAAGGATGTACGATTGATTCCCTGTTATTATGTTGATGTTTCCAGTATCTCTGTCTTCATTCATATGCTTCGTAAGCTTAAATACTATATTCTGTTTTTCGTGAATGCCATGTTTAACATTACCCATATTACGTATGAATCATTCCCAGTTTTCACTGTGATATCTATTCATTAATGTCTTTGTCTTATTTCCTTTCTTTTTGTATATTGCTCAGGCTTCATATTTTTTATTTATAAACAGACATATTCTTTAATATTGTTACCTGTTTTTTAATTTCATATCTTCAGATTCCTTCTCCTGGTTGATACTTTACTTTTTCCTAATACCTCATTAGCTATTTTCAACATTGCTGATTTTAAGGTGGGTGCTATACAATATGTATAAGAGATAAAAGGGAGCAATAAAAGTGGACGACGAAGAACGAAATACTCAGATTAAAAAGGATATAAGACAGGGATGTCGTCTTTCGCCCCTATTCTTCAGTTTATGTACTGGAGAAGAAATGATGGACATAAAGGACCAAGAGTGTAATTAAAATTCAAGGTGAAATGACATCGATGATACGATTCGCTGATGACATTGCTATCCTCAGTGAAAGTGAAGAAGAACTACAGGATTTGCTGAATGGAATGAACAGTCTAATAAGGACAGAATGTGGACTGAGAGTTTATCGAAGAAATACGATAGTAATGACAAGTAGCAGAAATGAGAATAACGAGAAACTTAACATCAGGACTTACGGTCACAAAGTAGATGCAGGTAAGGGAGTCTGCTACCTAAGGAGCGGAATAACCCATGACGGTAGGAGCAAAGAAGACATTGAAAGCAGACTAGCACTAGCAAAACGAGCATTCCTCACCGAGAGGGGATTACTAGTATCAAACATAGGCCTAAATTTAAGGAAGAAATTTCTGAGAACGTACGTTAGGAGCACAGCATTGTATGGTAGTGAAAGAAGGACTGGGGCCAAACTGGAAAAGAAGAGAATCGAAGCACTTTAAATGTGGTGCTACAGGCAAATCTGAAAAATTAGGTGGAATGATAAGGTAAGGAATAAGGAAGTACTCATCAGAATCGAGGAGACCGGAATATAGGGAAAACACTGACAAGGAAAAGGGACAGGACGGTAGGACATACGTCAAGACGTCACAAAATGACTTCCATTGTACTAGATTCAGATGTAGAGAGCAAAAACTGTAGAGCAAGACAGGGAATGGAATAGAGCCAGCAAGTAAATGAGGAAGTAGGTTGCAAGTGCTTCTCTGAGATGAAGAGGTTGGCACAGAAGAGGAATTTGTGGCGGGCCACATCAAACCAGTCAGAAGGCTGAAAAAGAAACTTTGGTCGTAAACCATGGCTGTATAATGAATGGACAACACTGTTTAGATTACTGACCTCTAAGTAATGATGACCGGTTTTGGATATCATCTTCAGATGTAAGTTTCGAGAAGGAAATAAAAAATGGTGTGATATCAGTACAGGGAGATTGAAAAGTCCCTTGACATTTCCTTGAAATTAATAACCCGTGTCTCTTATTTTTTGCAGATACTCCTGAAGAATGCTCACAATTGCAGAAAAAATAGCTTGTTTCGGCTCGATGAGAGGGATAAGCTACTAAGAGATCTACCAGGGTTTCCTGGGGAAGTTTACAAGCTAACAGGGATTTAGTGAATAAGTTGGAAAGAACTGCAAACGTTGTTGTTGGAGTACATTCTGGGAGGCCACCATAGACGCCATGCAGAACGTTGTCAACGGCAGTCCAAACGCCTCAACACGACGGCTCAGTAGGGAGCTAAATGACCTGCAAACGAATGTGTGGCGGACACTGAGATTCACGTTGAACAAACGTGCATAACACATCCAGACCACGCACCATCCTGATCCTAAAGACACTCCTGCTCGTCTTGCCATGTGTGCAGACCTGCTACAAGACATCGAGGACAAACATCTAGTGGAATACTTCCTTTTCGGTGTAGAATACTGAAAGGTCTCTGTTGGATTCCTTTCATGTTTAATTTCTCAAATTTGTTGTCTTTTAAGGAATAAATTCCTCTTCTAAATTTACTGTGGCGTTTCTGACTATCTGGGAGGAGACTGAGTAGTGGAACGTGTTACTTTTACACGTAAACAAGAACGATCTCTCACACTACTACACTTTAAAGCACAGTTTATATGTAATTCTTATATGTAATTCATGTCACACAGTCTCATACGGAACCTACATCCGCTTTCTTTTATATACTGTGTATGATAAGATACTGTCATCCCCCTTCCCTTCTGTGTGAGAGGATGAATGATCAAATGTGTTTGTAGCTGCATGCTTGAGGGTAGCAGACAAGGCTGTCTGCTAGAGAACAGTAGGACCAACGTTGAAACAGGTAGCTACGGTTCCTAAAAGCAGAGAGGTTTCCATTCTTAGTATGGTCCGGTCCGTCCCCTGTCATGTTGGTATAGGAAGCTGCCCCTCTGGCGCCTTCCGTTTGTCTTTGTGAGCGACTCTCAGGAGCACGCTGGGTAGTTCAGTGGGAGTCTGGAAGTTGGAGAGTTGCAGCCGAGCAGTAGGCAGTTGGAGTCCAGTAGTAGCGCAGGGCAGTCCAGCAGTAGCAGTCTGGCGGTAGCGAGCGTCTCAAGTGGTAAGATCTCCGGCCAAGCGCGTGTCTGTTAAGTCCATAGAACAATGGATTTGTTAAGTTCAGCTTAACTGAGAATTTAATCATTTTATTTCGGGTTAGCTTTAAAATAGCTAAGGTTATCTTTAATTGCAGCGGAGTGTAATTCTCGTGTCCAGTTCAGATTAATTTGCGGTAGTTGCTTTGTTACTACTTTGTGAGTAAAGTGGAACCACGTGTTGGTCAGTAACTCTAAGTAAGATCAATCTTAAATGCAAATGCTTGTGTGATTATAACGTATCGTCTTGAAAAGATTTTGAATATACCAACTTTTCTTTATGTTCAACCCACGTGGCGTGTACTTTGTGAGACCAGTACCACGTGCTTATATAACTGTTTGACCCATCAGGTTAATAGTAAGACGTTAGTAACCAGTTCGAGGTTTTTGTTTTGTAATTTGCTTTTTGATCTAATTTATTTTTATTATCTAAATTATTGCGGAGTTATACGCTTTCTGTAAACCAAGTTGACCACGTGAAGGGTAATTACAAGACGGACAGGATTGTGCTATGAAAGTAATGTCTTCAACTGAAAATTTGAATCTGTTTGTAGTGATTAACTTTCTGTTGCATGTGTTTCAATGTTCTTTGTGTGTTGTTTTATGAATGCAGTGTTATATCCAGTCTCCCAATCTTGGGTCCATATTTTATGTGTTCCGTAATATTCCAATCTCACAGTCTCACAATCGTAAATAAGGCACCAGCTCAGTTATAACTCACGTATAATATGCTGAAATTTCAATGAACAATCTTTAAAATAAATTTGCAAATATAAACTGATTTCTTTCTTTTTATTTAAATTCTCCTTTATATAGATATATTACCGGTTGTTGTATGACTGTAAAAGATTATAATCAATGTTAGTCTGATTGGTAATGTGGTAAACCTAGACTGGTGAAACAGTGGCCCAGTAAACGCACGGTTAACCTCCCAGGACAGCTCACAGTTTTAAACCGCTTTCATGGTCTAATTAGCACCCGATTTCAGCATACCAAATTCAAGTCACAATCTTACGCTATTCAGCAAAACAAATTAGAGTTACAATCTTTCACATGGCGACCCTGTTCTGTGATTCCGCTAGACTCTGGAATCTCTGAGACGTTAGATTGCAAGCGTTGTATAATCTTAATTTTTTTTCCCTACAGCGCTCAAACAACTTTTGCGTTGTTTCTGAGCAGACGTTCAAAAGATTCACGGCGTTGTTGAGCGGCGTTGTGTTGTTTGTCTTGTTTTGTTTTCTATATTTGTTTGTTCTATATATGTGTGTTTTTTTTTCTTCTCTCGCTTGTAAATTCCACTGTTTCGATCAAACATAAAAATTTGTTTTGCGTGTGAAAAAGTGCGTACTAGGTTGGGTATCTTTCTTGTGACTGTCGTAATTTTTTGGGGGATACATTTACTGTGATTAGTGTGTTGCGTACTGGGTGTAAATTGCACTAATGCTGACACGTAACCAAGCTAAAAGTAAGCGGTCCGACAACTTAAGCAACATGGACCAAGGGGATAATTTGATTTCCAATATTAACGCGTCGGGCGGTTCCGAAAATGCAATGGGGAATACTTCAGACGAAATGCAAAACAGCACGAACGGACTCACATCAGAGCCAGAAATTAATTCGCCTCCAACTAACCAAATTGATTTGGCGGAACTCATGAAAGCCTTATTGCAACAAAATAAAGAATCATTTGAAAAATCGTTCCGAGAACAAAAAGAATCATCAGAAAAATCGTTCCGAGAACAAAAAGAATCATCAGAAAAATTGTTCCGAGAACAAAAAGAATCATCCGAAAAATCGATCCGCGAGCTAAACGAACAAATAGACAAAAAACTAATCCAGCAGACAAATAAAGTTGACAAGTCGATGCAGAGAGTGTCCGATGATATCTCACAAAGAATAAACAATCTGGCAAGTGAAATAAAAAGTGACATTATGAAAGAATTAGGCCGTACATTTGAACAAATCGACGACCGTCTGCAAGCCCTAGAACAGAGCAAGCGGTGTGGCGAGGCCGAATCTAAAGAAAGCGAAGAACGGCTACTTAGGAATTTCCAAGAGCTGAGAGAACAATGCCAAAGAGATCGTCAGCAGGTTCTCTCGAGGGTCCAAGAGGCTGAAACGCATTGTCCCACGGCCGTTAGCAACACAATAGCGGACAACAGTTTAGCGATCCACGCGTTGGAACAGCAGGTCGAACAATTGAAGCAGACTGGGGCGGAGGACAAGAGACAAATAGATGAGAAGATCGCGGCATTAGCGGACATTGTAGGCACGATGAAGCTGACGGAAAGCGAGAACAATATCACACAGGTAGCGGCCGCAGAGACCGAAGAAGTGCGTTCGCTTCTTAAATTCCAGAAGGGACAGTTTGAAGTAAACAGACAGCACAAAGCTGTAACAGGCGATTTACAAGAACGCGTGGCGCATCTGGAAAACCGCATGGCGTGTGATTCCGAACTCGCCAATAGCAATAAAAATAGCCGTACGAACAGTGCAGAGAGGGACTCCGGCCACGAGGGAGATTGTGACGACAGGGAAGAATGTAATTTAAGGGGCAGACATGAGACAAATAGAAACATTCAAGGGCCTCGCCAGGAGGAAATGCGGGAATTTGATTTCAAACATTTCCTTACGGTAAGAAAATTTGAGATATTCCGTCATTCTCAAAAAGGCATACATCCACGAGCATGGCTCGAGCAATTTGAGTTCTGTCTTCCTCCCGACTGGGCAAGTTCACATAAAATAGAGTATATGTGTGGCTATTTGGAAGGCGAACCGGCGAGTCGTATGAGGTCGGCAGCGCGTCACTGCAACTCCACTCGGGAGTTTCGACAAGCCTTTCTCTCCGCCTATTGGTCGGAAGCGGCACAAGATAGGGTCAAACATGGCATAATTATGCTGCCAAATTTGAACCAGTCTGGTTTCGGCAGCCCTGCACGCCTATTCGACCACATGCTGCAGGCAAATCAATTTTTATACGACCCATACGGACCTGCGGAACTAATTAGGATATGCATCACCAAATTGCCGATGCACTTGCGGCACGTCATTCTTGCGGGACGATGCAAAGAGGACGTGGAAACGTTTAAAACGCTTCTCCAAGAGTTGGAATACAATACACCAGAATGCCCGCCTAATCAGGCACAAAGTTATTACGGGGCTCAGCAGCGCGATCGCAGTCGTGGCCGTATTACTAATCAACGGCGTGACTGGTCGTCGCGACGCGAACGAAACAATAATCGAGACAGGCCGTATAGAAACTGGGGTAACAGTCGCGAACACAGATGGAGCAACAGAAATGATAGAGGATGGGGACAAGATCGTGAACGCAACAGGTACGGCAACCAGCATCGTTACTACGATGAACACGGTGGGAGTAGAATTGTAGGCGGAGCCCCACATGATGTCGAAATTCGGCCGGCCAACCCCAGACATAATCCAACAAATGGGAATGAGCGAAACCGGCAATGACAAATGATCAGCCCAGAAGGCGCCAATCGGAACAAATGAGCGACATGGCAAATGAGTACATAGGATTTATAGAGAGGAGAATGAATTGATTAGTTTAAATTTGTGGCGTATGAATTTTGAATAATATGTTAGCAAAAATAATGATAAAGATATTTTTATGTGATTGATTGAAGTGATGTTGTTAATTTGTTTTCTTTCCTTGTGCAATTAGGATTTAGTTTGATTCAAACGTAAAGATAAAAGGTTTCCTTGTGAACAAGTGAAATGCTTTTTTTTTTGTGTCAATTGAAAAGAGTTGCTCCTGAGAGAAGCAAGATCGTTGCTGAAATTAAAAAAAAAACTCAGGGGAATATCCGATCTGTGGGTATTATGGGTCTGGCAAACCCAGGTCCCCAGCTGTTAGTAGCCTTGTTTCCGATTTTCTGCTTTCCGTGCTACTATCTATCTATTACTATTCTATATCTGTCAGTATAAATGAGGATCTCTTACTATAGTATGCGTGCTGTATGAATATTTTAAGATAGGAGAACTCTGAGAAAGGAATGAGTAAATCTGGAATCGTGAAAACAGGATGCGATAATACGATTGTTTAACCATTGGCTTCCCAATATGCGATGATATGTTAATATTGATAATATATGTTTTTTTTGTTCTTTATAGCTGAGTACGTAAAGTGATGTCTGTGGATCTCGTAAGTATATTGATTCCCTTCAAGGTGAAAGAAGAATTGTGGTTTGTGTAATTTACGTGGCCCTGAAATATTATTGTGGTAGTCATACGAGCGGTTTTTTCAGCAAATGGAGAATGGAACGGAAATATGGATCCTTTTTGTAGTCTTGATTGATGTTGAGCCAAAGCCCAAAAAATTATTCTGCGTGAATACTTGTCCTAGAAAAGCGACGTTTATGTGATTTTGCTGATGCTGTGAGCATTACAGCCTACTGTTTTCGCTGGTGCGGGATGCACTGCAGCTTATATGGTTTGTACTGAGGAAGTTTCCCTCTTGAAGGTAGAGGATGATTAAATAATTTTGATTATGGGAACGAAGGAAAGCTTGGTTTAAGGTAATAAGGATGAAGCAAAACATTTGTCATTTAAACCACAGGAGGATTCGGATCTTTTGTGTCTGTTGTAAGTTCAAATATGTAAAAGATGAAACTGTTTTACAGAATAGAGGTGACCACAATTTTGCCATTCATGAGAAATGAATCCAGAATAACCACCACAGGAGAAATAACTGATTTGAAGGCGAAAGGTAACGTAAAGAAGGAACGAAATCGAAGCAAAATGGGTAAGAAAATGTAATATAACCTGTATAATTAAAATATTTTACCTTCTCAGAGCCATCTGTGTGATTAAGTCTTGTAATAACGTAATTTTAGATGAAATTTTCTTACTGTTTTATGTGTGAATCTATGAGTATGACAAATGTATAATTGCGAGTCTCTTTTCAGGTGTGAGAACTGGTATAAATGTTTTTGCGTGTAAATAACCATTGTTTTTTTTTTACTGTGTATGTTTAAGGAAAGTTTCTCCATATTTATCATGTGACAAGACGTAGGCAGCGAGCGTCAAGAAGAGTACGAAGTAAAAAAAATGTTGTAGTGGTATATACACGGTGTTGAAGTAGCATTGAAGTGGCTTGTGGGATTAATTAGTAGTGGATAGAAGTAGAATTTTGAGTAATGCATGTTTATGGGTAGTTAGTTTGTAGAATAGACAACAGGTGTGCATGTGTGTGTGTAAATAACATGTGAACCCCATGCTCTCCTAACCTATACTTGCGCAAGGCATAACCCTATTCATTTTAGTGAATTAATAAGTGGCATTTGATTTATTAAAACACAAGTGAACCACATTAGTGATGTGGATTTAAATATTATATTGTCAGTTCATTTAATTTTTATTTTTACATTGTAAAGTCATTTCACTTTTATTTTTTATATTGTCAAGTCATTTAACTTTTAATTTTATATTGTCGATTCATCTAACTTTGTTCTTAAAAATTGTGTTAAAAATTGTGAAAGACAATACTAAGTGGTATTATGTATGACATTGTGTAATCACATAAGAATGATGAAAAATTTCTGTGAATGCAGTTGAGAACGTGAAAGCGAACCGGCAAAACTCTTAAGAGACAGCGGGAGCAGCCGGACTAGTTGTAAACTGGCGGGTTTCCCAGCGGGACACGCTGTCAGCCAGGCCACTTTGGGAGCGCGGCCGACAACAAAAGAAGGATGGGACGCCGCAAACACTTTCCTTATACCTGCAGCTAATGGGCGGCCGCCCCGCGCGACCCTAGCTGAAGGGAATGACCTGAGATGGGCGAGCGGTCCACCGCGCGGAAATCCATCTCCTGGCAACGCACGCGACCGTGACGAGACGGCCGCGGAGAAACAACACAAGGGGCGTGGAGCCTTTTGACAGGTACTGTCCAAAGAAACTTGCAGACGTCAACGACGCCTATCGACATTTCCTGACGGATGCCTACTGTCAAGCGACAGTAATTCATGGTTAGATGTTCTCTGGTCGCTAAGGGTGACACGAAGAAGAGCCATTGAAGTGTCATCCTTGCCCAGGAATATCAACCTGGCATGTCAATCGAGGATACTGCACGAATTTGACAATACAAACATGGAACAAAATCGAGATGTACGTGACACAAGAGAAACTTCATGAGAGGGCAGAGACGGCGGGATCGCACGCAACAGATGGACAAAAAATCCCTACTGACAGCTGCGGCGACGAACCCCCTCCCCCTCCCCTTATATTGTGCCACGGAACAGTGGAACTAGTGAGTGTATCAGTGAACAGTGATTATACGGTTCTTAGTTCAATGCATATACGTGTGTTTCTGTCACAGAAACTTTGACTCGTGTGTTTTGCAGGGACTCGATTTATTGATGTTTATTAAACTCTGACTCTTGTATTTTGCAGGTGTTCTATATTTTTGTTTTGTTTTGAAACTTTGACTCTTGCATTTTGCAGGTGTTTTATTTATTGGTGTTTTGTTTTAGATGTTGACTATTGTACTGTTTTATTGATCAATGTTTGTTCTTGTGTTAGCTATTAGATTTGTGTTATTTTGTTTGGTAAATTCATTGCTGTGGCACTGCTTCCTTTATCAGTCAGATTGCTATTCATTCTCATTGGACTGTGATCGATTAGCCTTTGCATGGGGCATATTTATTGTGAGGAACCCCTTAAGGGTAACAATCACACAATTATTGTACTTTCAGTATAATGACACAGTGCTCATTGTTTGCTAACTAACTGAAATATTGTAGAGTGATTAAATTAGTGCCACATAGTTAGGTTAATCCTACAGATTATTAGTTTTATAAGATATAGAATTTTTTTGCGATAACCACTTAGTAAAACATGTTTTTTTTTGTCGATTTTTTGCCTTTTGCGAATTGTGCATTGTAATGTTCTACTTTATGATACTGATGTTATTTGATGTTCTTTTTTTTAATTGCTGTGGCACCTTTGCTATTTTCATAAATTTTGCCTGTTAATAAACAGTCATAAATTTGCCTGTGATCAGTTGGCTCTTGCAATGAGCAAATACTGGTGAACTCCATAAGGGTAACAACCAGAAATTGTTTTCATATTAATGACACAGGAACCATTGTTTTTACTTGCTGACCGATTTAGGTCTACATGATCTTTTAAATAGGTGTCACAGATTGTGTGTTTTTATTTTTCTCTCTTTGAAATTGGTAGATTGTAAAGATGTTTGAAATTATTGTGTTTTAGCAAGTAGCTGGTGACCTTTTGCCTTTTTTCTTTACACTTTTGGTTTAAGTAGGGTGTGAGAAGCCTGCTTGGGAATGTCCTAGCATGGCCAGAAAATTCCCTGCACAGTCTTTTCCCGGAGCGTTGGGGTTATGAAAGGTCTCTGTTGGATTCCTTTCATGTTTAATTTCTCAAATTTGTTGTCTTTTAAGGAATAAATTCCTCTTCTAAATTTACTGTGGCGTTTCTGACTATCTGGGAGGAGACTGAGTAGTGGAACGTGTTACTTTTACACGTAAACAAGAACGATCTCTCACACTACTACACTTTAAAGCACAGTTTATATGTAATTCTTATATGTAATTCATGTCACACAGTCTCATACGGAACCTACATCCGCTTTCTTTTATATACTGTGTATGATAAGATACTGTCATCCCCCTTCCCTTCTGTGTGAGAGGATGAATGATCAAATGTGTTTGTAGCTGCATGCTTGAGGGTAGCAGACAAGGCTGTCTGCTAGAGAACAGTAGGACCAACGTTGAAACAGGTAGCTACGGTTCCTAAAAGCAGAGAGGTTTCCATTCTTAGTATGGTCCGGTCCGTCCCCTGTCATGTTGGTATAGGAAGCTGCCCCTCTGGCGCCTTCCGTTTGTCTTTGTGAGCGACTCTCAGGAGCACGCTGGGTAGTTCAGTGGGAGTCTGGAAGTTGGAGAGTTGCAGCCGAGCAGTAGGCAGTTGGAGTCCAGTAGTAGCGCAGGGCAGTCCAGCAGTAGCAGTCTGGCGGTAGCGAGCGTCTCAAGTGGTAAGATCTCCGGCCAAGCGCGTGTCTGTTAAGTCCATAGAACAATGGATTTGTTAAGTTCAGCTTAACTGAGAATTTAATCATTTTATTTCGGGTTAGCTTTAAAATAGCTAAGGTTATCTTTAATTGCAGCGGAGTGTAATTCTCGTGTCCAGTTCAGATTAATTTGCGGTAGTTGCTTTGTTACTACTTTGTGAGTAAAGTGGAACCACGTGTTGGTCAGTAACTCTAAGTAAGATCAATCTTAAATGCAAATGCTTGTGTGATTATAACGTATCGTCTTGAAAAGATTTTGAATATACCAACTTTTCTTTATGTTCAACCCACGTGGCGTGTACTTTGTGAGACCAGTACCACGTGCTTATATAACTGTTTGACCCATCAGGTTAATAGTAAGACGTTAGTAACCAGTTCGAGGTTTTTGTTTTGTAATTTGCTTTTTGATCTAATTTATTTTTATTATCTAAATTATTGCGGAGTTATACGCTTTCTGTAAACCAAGTTGACCACGTGAAGGGTAATTACAAGACGGACAGGATTGTGCTATGAAAGTAATGTCTTCAACTGAAAATTTGAATCTGTTTGTAGTGATTAACTTTCTGTTGCATGTGTTTCAATGTTCTTTGTGTGTTGTTTTATGAATGCAGTGTTATATCCAGTCTCCCAATCTTGGGTCCATATTTTATGTGTTCCGTAATATTCCAATCTCACAGTCTCACAATCGTAAATAAGGCACCAGCTCAGTTATAACTCACGTATAATATGCTGAAATTTCAATGAACAATCTTTAAAATAAATTTGCAAATATAAACTGATTTCTTTCTTTTTATTTAAATTCTCCTTTATATAGATATATTACCGGTTGTTGTATGACTGTAAAAGATTATAATCAATGTTAGTCTGATTGGTAATGTGGTAAACCTAGACTGGTGAAACAGTGGCCCAGTAAACGCACGGTTAACCTCCCAGGACAGCTCACAGTTTTAAACCGCTTTCATGGTCTAATTAGCACCCGATTTCAGCATACCAAATTCAAGTCACAATCTTACGCTATTCAGCAAAACAAATTAGAGTTACAATCTTTCAATACACATTCCACATGTGTGGCAAGGCTAACAGGCATATTTGTTGCATTTGATCGGATGAACAGATAAATGCAGTTCAAGATTTGGAACGTGACACACCTAAAATGAAGGTGTGGATGTGAACTACCAAAACAAAGGTATAATGAACTTTCATGTTTGCCGTAAAGCCTATTAGAGGAACAATTTACGTAAACATTCCTCAAAAGTTCTGGAACCACATCTGTAACAGGATGGATTAAACGACTCTGTTGTTTTCCAACAAAATGGCGTACTTCCTCACTTTGCAATCGTCGCTCGGGATTACTTGGAGGAAACATTTTCTGGTAGACGGTTCGGTCGCACATCGCCTAGATTGTGGATTGCCCACTCTCCTGACCTGACGCCCTTGGACTTCCTTGTTTGGCATTTTGTAAAATCGAAGTTGTACCAGGTAAAGATTGATAGCCTAGACCAGCTGATACAGCAAATGACCGATGCAGCAAGAGCAATAACACAAGACATGTTGGCAACCGTCTTTCTACCACACAAGAGAGAACTGAACTGCATTTAGATTTCAAGGGTCACCAAACAGAAATATATTGATATGTGTCCTCCGTGTGGAGTGTAGTAAAGCTGTAACTTCCATTTTGTGCATAACCATGTGTTTTTGTAAATGTCAAAGGACTTTTGAATCACCCTGTATAAAAGCTGCGTAAGTGGAACAATATAAATAACCTTGTCAATGGTACTATGAATAACAATAAAACATCATAGACATAGTCATACTTTGTGTGTTACGGTTGTATCTGTCTGAGTAATTGACAACTTTATGCATTTTATTTACGTTACATTTGTGATTTTTATTTTAAATAAAAATTAGAGGAAAATCAGCCTGCCACCAGCGGTAAGAGTGACATAAACGTAGCGTAAAAAGATACGCCGGATAAAGTGGAGGAAACTGGCATAGTGTTTGAAATAATCCAAATGAAACATGTTTGCTAATTTCACAGTTCGTGTCTTACGAAATGTTTAAACACACACGAAAATGTACAATGTACAGTTTATTGTGAGGGTGTTTCTCATGTTTCAATTTCCCTCTTTACCTTGTAAGAGAACATTCCACATTGGAACGTATTACATGAAATTAATTTTTAATTTTAATAATTATTTGTATTCTGTGCTAGAAGAAACAGCTTGACACTGTAAGAATGCACTCGTCACTGATTGGGCCGTTGTTACGTGGTTGCCTGTGCCACTATTTCCACTGCTGACACATTGCACCTTGCCTCAACAGGTATGAATAAATTCATGATGTTTTATTGTTATCTCTATTACAATTGGCTGTGTTATTTACAGTGTCAAGCTTACGTATTTTTTTTTAATTTCCCATGCTTCTTTTCTTCTTGTCCTTGTATCTGAAGAATTTCTGCTAGTCATAAGAAAAGTCACCACTATTAAGAAAAATATAGTGACCTAAACGGAATTTTTCATTCATTACACCAAAAATACAAAGGATATAAAATGTAGACTGGCAATGGCAAGGAAAGCGTTTCTGAAGAACAGAAATTTGTTAACATCGAGTATAGATTTAAGTGTCAGGAAGTCGTTTCTGAAAGTATTTGTATGGAGTGTAGCCATGTATGGAAGTGAAACGTGGACGAATTTGGGAGAAGAGAAATTTGTGGCACAACTTGACTAGAAGAAGGGATCGGGTGGTAGGACATATTCTGAGGCATCAAGGGATCACCAATTTAGTATTGGAGGGCAGCGTGGAGGGTAAAAATCGTAGAGGGAGACGAAGAGATGAATTTACTAAACAGATTCAGAAGGATGTAGGTTGCAGTAGGTACTGGGAGAGGAATAAGCGTGCACAGGATAGAGTAGCATGGAGAGCTGCATCAAACCAGTCTCTCGACTGAAGATCACAACAACAACAAAATACCGAAAAAACGAAACATGTTTGCTAATAATCACAGTTCGTGTCTTACGAAATGTTTAAACACACACGAAAATGTACAATGTACAGTTTATTGTGAGGGTGTTTCTCATTCTGGGAGATACTGACTTAGCAGTCCCACCAACCGACCTTCCTACAAAGAGTTCGATAGACTGTTGTAGGTTAACGGATAAATACACTAACAAACTGCCAAATCAGCCTTTGAATAAGATGGAATTCAAACTCAGCACCTAGAAAATAAATGAGGAGTACGGAATTTCAGAATCGTAGATAGGGTACAAAATTTCTTTAGAGAGAAGATAAAAAAGGATGACGTTATTTAGCGGTGTGTAGAGTACAAACTGCGGCGCCAGATCCATACTTCATAAATAGTGTACCGCTATAATTTCTGATATTTGTAGCAGGCGCTTATCCAGTGATCACATTCATCTTCTGACGTTAAGTGACACGAACAAGTTGGAGAATGTCTAGTGATTACGCAGTTTATGAATTGGCATTATTAGTAAATAAGGCTGAAAATTTCGAATGATAAGACAGGAAACGTGAGGAGACCCAGTGTTAGCTTCATTTTTCATGTAGGAAGTGAGATACGTGCCCTCCTGTGGCACGAAGCAAGTATATTCAGTGGATGTTACACATAGTGTGAATAGAGCCCGGCTATTCACCTGGATGCAGCTGCATGAATAGAGAAAGAAGCTGCCAGCTGCAACGTGCGGGGACCTGCAGGGTCGGGACCGCTGGGAGACGAGGCAGGGTGAGCCGCAGGCCGGCTTGTGAATGCGGGCCACGTGTCAGCGAGCGGACGTGCTGGCAGACGGCCGGCTGCCTCGCGGAGCTGCGTGTCTTATCGCTACAGGGCAGCCGGGCCAGGGCAGCCAGACTTCTGCTTCCTTCTGCACTGGCTGCCGTACAACCAAGGACGCCTTCCTGACTTCACTGAATTAAGCTCGTAACTTCCTTGTCCTGTCAGAGGGATAGATACAGATGATTACAGAGCGTATCAGCTACAAATTGATGACGGAACTATAGGTACTCTGAGGGTCAAACGATCAGGCAAGGGGTACCACAAGGCTCTGTTTTGGGTCCTTTGTTACTTCTGATATTCATAAATGATCCTTAAATTCCACTTTGTGAACTTCCACGTTTTCTTCCTTTTTTCAGGTGAAACAAGTACAGGGTTAAAAACACCAGTACCGGTCCCTCAGTGAAACGGGAGCTTACGAAATGTTTGCATACGTCGTCGGATCGTTGGGGGCAAATGGATTACCCCTGCTGAAGAAATACGAGGGTTGTCCAGAAAGTAAGTTCCGATCGGTCCCCTAAATCAAAATGAAAATCAGAAACATTTTATTTGCAAGAGGTAGCTACACTTTCCAAATACTACTCTACATAGTCGCTGCACCGGCATAGACATTTGTCGGAACGTTATACCAAATTTCCAACACAGTCGTCATAGAAGGCAGCCGCCTGCGCTTTCCGATATTTGTCTACGCTGGTCTGTAGAGCGTAGCCTGCGTCCATGTGTTGTCTTCGTATCCAACGTTTCATGTGAAGAGAAATGATACTCAGGGCGAGCCAATTCTGGCTCTGCTGTGTATGATCCAACACTTTCCATCGAAATGGCTGCTGGAGCGTCTTCACTGCCCCTGCACCGTGCGGCTGAGAATTGCCATGAAGAAAGCAAGTGCGTGGTAGTTGTGATAGGTGGGCTGCATTCATTAAGGAGAAGAGTCTCAGTGGGTCCTCCTACTTGGCGGGAGACATCGTTGTTCTAGGCACATTTACTCGCTCACAGTGTGCTCACAACTGAAAAGAGCGTCTCGATGCGATCGACTGTCATACTAGAGACACTGTCCAACACATCTGTGCAAAGCTTCATCGGGGTTTCACTGTGGTGTCCATTTCGCGACCGATCGGAACTTACTTTCTGGACATTCCTCATATTCGTCAGGAAAGATTCATCAACGTGAAATTTTAATTTATTCTTTGTTCAATTTTTCACCAAGATAAATAGACGATTTTAGTGTGCAGGTATGGGTGCACCGTGGAAGACCAAGAATGAAGAGTTCGGATCGCAAAGGGTGTAAGGCAGGGATGTAGTCTTTCGCACCTACTGTTCGATCTATATATGGAGGAAGCAGTGATAAAAATAAAAGTTCAATAGTGGGATTAAATTTAAAGGTGAAAGGTTATCTGTGATAAGATTTGCTAATGACACTGCTATTCTCAGTAAACGTAATAAGAATGACAGGCTCTGCTGAATAGGCTGTTGATATACTTTCCGGGATGTGAGGTCGTGGTCCAAGAACTTTTCTGCTCCTTACGTTTCGTCCAGAACTGCGCTGGACTTCCTCAGGGGCGCTGCTCCGCTGAGTCTTGCCGACTGACTGGTCGGGTGTCTGAGAGCGACTTATATATTGTGAGAAAGGGGGGGCGTGGTTCAGGTGACACGTGATGAGCAGTGATAAACCATAGCAAAGATAAGGTTGACTATCGATTACCACCTTGTCAAAGATAAAAATTGTTAGCAATTTTGTAGAGCCACTGATAATCCATAGCAAAGATAAGGTTGACTATAGATTACCACCTTGTCCAAGATAAAAATTGTTAGCAATTTTGTAGAGCCACTGTCCATATATCGCTAAGTTTCATAGCCTCCTCTTTCCTATTAAAATTATCGTGATGTTTATAAATTTCGATAGCTTCTCTATATAGCCGTGGATAGTAATTTAACGTTGTAGATAAAACTTCGGTATCCGAAAACTTCACTTGGTGGTTGCCTGGTTGAAGAGCATGTTCCGCTACAGCTGACTTTTCTATTTTTCCAAGTCGACAAAGACTTTTATGCTCTTTCAGTCGCGTGTTTACGCTTCTTTTGGTAGTACCAATGTAAACTTTACCACAGGTACATGGAATTTTATACACACCACATGTCGACAGGGGAGGGCGTTTATCCTTCACAGATCGTAGTACTTATTTTCTTTGTTGGTTTAAAGATCGGTTTTATGTCATGTTTTCGTAAAATCTTACCGATCCGATCTGTTACTTTTTTAATAAAAGGGAGAACTACTGCATTTTTCTGTCGTTGTGGTTCATTCTTATCTTTTGGGTTTCTGTTCCTTGGACGCAAAATTCTATTTATCTCTTTCCTTGAGTAGCCGTTTTTTTTCAAAAGCCTGCTTCAGATGTTTCACTTCAGCATCCAAATGTTCAGGTGTACATATCCGTTCCGCTCGATTGACAAGACTTTTTATGACACCTCTTTTTTGTTGAGGATGATGATTAGAATTTTTATGTAAATATCTGTCCGTATGTGTTTCCTTCCGAAAAACTTTATATTCCAAGCTTCTATCGGACCGTCTCATAACTAAGACATCAAAGAAAGATATTCTGTTGTTATCTTGAACAAGGTGGTAATCGATAGTCAACCTTATCTTTGCTATGGATTATCAGTGGCGCTACAAGATTGCTAACAATTTTTATCTTTGGCAAGGTGGTAATCGATAGTCAACCTTATCTTTGCTATGGTTTATCACTGCTCATCACGTGTCACCTGAACCACGCCCCCCCTTTCTCACAATATATAAGTCGCTCTCAGACACCCGACCAGTCAGTCGGCAAGATTCAGCGGCGCAGCGCCTCTGAGGAAGTCCAGCGCAGTTCTGGACGAAACGTAAGGAGCAGAAAAGTTCTTGGACCACGACCTCACATCCCGGAGAGTATATCAACAGCCATGTCACCCGGTCGTGAAAGCCTTCATTCTACAATCTGCTGAATAGGACGAACAGTGTAATCAGTACAGAATGTGTATTGAGAGTAAATCGAAGAAAGACGAAAGTAAGGAGAAGTTGTAGAAACGAGAACAGCGATGAACTTGATATCAGGATTGGTGACCACGGAGTATATGAAGTTAAGGAGCTCTGCTACCTAGGTAGGATTCGAATCAGAGAAGCAAAAAATGTGTTCTTACAATTTTTTGTGAAAGGATTATCCGTTGCCATGGTATAGTGGTTGCACATAAAATGCATTTACCCGTGAAATCGGGTTTTATGCGAATCACACGTGCTGAGACCCTTTAAAGTGGTATAACTGGTACCAAAAAATATTCTTACGGAAATTGTAAAAGTGTTTGGTAAAATCCTTCATCGTTCTGGATTTACTTGCGAAATATCACATGTTTGCACGTCAAACATTCTAAGCGCTGCATTCGGTTATAATCAAGGAAACTGGTTATTTCAGCTGATTATAGCTTCGTTGTTTATACGTTAAAGATTTTATATGTCAGTGGCCTAAAATCAGAGTAAAATCCTTGGACGCGCAAAACAGTGCGTACCAAATCAGAATTATGACCAGCCCTATACAAAATGATATACAGTTTGACAGAGCATTTAAAGCCTTATCAATGACCACGCAGAAAATTGAACTAGCCAGAAAATTACTTGTCTGAGAAGAGGTCACCTTATTTATAAACTATTGAAAAGTTGGTGTATTTTGTTGTGCGTACGTTGTTTCGCAGTTAATCTGATTAATTCAGCCAATCATACTTCACTCGGAATGGCTGTTGCAACATTTCGCGCCATAATTATTCACGTGAGTTTTTCTAGTGGTCGACTTTTCATTTTCAGTTTTTATTATTGCACATTGTAAGTAAACAATGGCAATAACCGTAAGATAAGAGATAATAACAAGATGTTTTCCATAATTTATTTGTTGTGCTAATCATTCAACTTGTGATATAATAAGCTTTTAGTAAAGTTATCTATATAATATAGTCTTATCGTAAGTTTATCGATGTAGTATAAACTAATTACATATATTATTGTCATAAACATCGCACAAAATTTAATATTTCGTTCGGTGTAGTATTTATGTTCGTTGTTATTTTGTGCACCATACTAAGCATTTATGGTTATTTTTCAAGTGTCTGCTAATACATTCTCAAGCTAATTGAATAAAATGCATGTAACTCAAAACAAAAGAAATTAAAACACCTAAAATTGAAAATGTAAAACAAATTGAAAAAATAAAAATATGAAAAAAGAAATAAAACAGAAATCTCATGTGACGCTGATGTGCTGGTGACTCTCGTGTGCTCTGAGGGTACAGTAGGCTACACTGGACAGGCTCAACCACACCAGGCAGGTACAATAGGAGAAGCAGACCAACGATGCGCATTTCGAGCAACATTGTTCGAAAAACTAAAATCTACGTCCTTTTTCAGGCTACGGCAGCCTAATCTCAAAATTACGGTAAAGTTGGGAACTAGAATATAAAATGGTACCATCATAACACAAGGGCAATTATGTTCTTGGCAGAGTTAGGGATGTAAGAGAAGGGAACCGACTTTCTGTCTTACCTGGCTGCTTTAAAGGAATTTAAAGCATCTTCACATATCCGTCCTTTTTACGACTCCGCCTGCTTCCCAGCGCAGTGAGCTCTCTTTGCTGCAAAACTTCTTCAAGCCTGCATATTGCAGTTTCTAGACTGAAGTCCCTAAGACTGTGCCAAAATTTCAGAAAACTGGCCACCTATAGTAAACAACACATAATGTCATGTGGCTGATATGACCTGGTGGGATAAAAGTTATGGTCTGCATTTGTTCCTGGGCGGAGCCGGGGCGGGGAAGTGGTAGCATTTCTCGTCCAAACCCACCCTCAGTTGTATGTATGGTGAGGGATGTAAGAACAAATGGACACAAATTTATGTGCACCTAGAGTGTGAAATGCATCTACAGGGTGTAAATTTCACAAACCAGAATAACTCGAAAAATAAGCTTCACACGAAAACATGTGTAGAATCCAAAGTTGATTATTTTCGAGGGGGCATCTGCTGGTGCTAAACCCCCCCCCCCCCCAAAGGCCCCCTTGTGGTGGGGCGGGAGGCAACTTTAAAATTTCAAATGGGAATCCCCATTTTTTATTGCAGAATGAGATTCTACATAAAAAATTACGTCCATTTTGTCTTATACATTTGTTTTGATTCTTGGAAGTTGGAGCTTTAATTCCAGGAAATCCATGCTCTCATTTCTGAGTGGAAAATAGTTACAGATAAAAAAAAGTACTTATTTAGTTCGTAAATTTTGATTGGCTTAGTTAGTTAGTTAGCTAGTCAGGTGATTTGTTTGATAATTAAAAGTTGTGTGGCATTATGACCAAGACACAAGCAAAACTTTCCAAATCTGCAGAAAAACTTAATATGTGGGTCAACATTTGTAGAACTCTAATTCGTCTCTATGAAACCCCAGGTTACGCGGAGAGAGGGAGAGTTTTAGTTTTAGCGAATCAAAATTTACGAAGTAAATAAGTATTTTTTATTTATCCGTAACCATTTCCACGCAAAAATTGGAACATGGATTTTCTGGAATTGAAGCGCCAACTACCAAGAATCAATTCAAATGTTTAAGACAAAATGTACGTAATTTTTTATGTAGAATCTGATTCTGCAATAAAAATGGGGATTCCCATTTGAAATTTTAAAGTTGCCTCACTCCCCACCCCCCCAGCAGATGCCCCCATCGAAAATAATAAACTTTGGATTCTACAAATTTTTTTCGTGTGACGCTTATTTTTCGAGTTATTCTTGTTTTGTCAACTTAAAATTTACCCCCTATGTAATAGGTAGTATCTTAGGGTGGGGGTGCATGCGTAATAGAAAATATTCCGGAGTGGGGATACATGAATCCTAAATTAGATGGCACGTTGTGTCGCATTGCATGACACGATAAATGCCGGGCTGGATCACATGACGGCAAGTGTCACGTTGTAAGAAAGGACATTATTATCAGGTTAATTTATTTGACACAATATTATATTATGTTGGTACTACTGCTAAAAAGTAAATAGGATCGAAAATGTCAGGATGTTTTCATTTACATGTCTTTGAAGCAGCCAGATAAGTCGAAAAGCTAGTTCCTCAGAACATATTCGCGTTTTTTGTGATGTGATAGGAACATTTTTCATTCTGGTCAGTATACAAGTATGGTTGGTACTGTCTCCAGGTCACAGAACTGCTGTACGTGAGTTTCTCCTGTAAATGGCTGTAAGTGGTGCTTACATTCCATACCAGAACAAACACTTTAACAGTGTGAACAGAAAATTGCACACTCTGTTCGTGAAATGTAAGTTAGTGTTTCTTATACCGCATGCTAAGCGGCAGTTTCCTTTCATTGTAGATTTGGGCGACTGTTAATTTGTTTTGTTTCGAGATAGAAAGTTTTTTATCACATCAAAAATACAGGTTCATAGAAGGTAACATACACGTAAGACCTGTCTAGATTTCTGCCATGTAACTTGTACTCACACATAATGCAGCAGTTGATTTTTCTCCTCTTTTCCTCGCTATTCTAAAAGATTGCATCAATTTAGAATTTTCAAATACTTTTGTATAATATATCCCTCTAAACTTCCACAATCTGCACTTAGAAGATCCACCTATGCTTTCTGAGGCGTACAGAAGGCTGAGGAATAAACTGAAGTAAAACTTGCTTAACGCTAATATCAAGTTTGTCGAGACCTGTCAGTACTGCTGTATGCAGCGACTGATAGAAGCTTCTCACCTTCAGCAAAGCAAACGTAAAGCCTGGCGCTGTTTTCAAGGTCTCCACGGGTTTCTACCTGCAAAAAACTACCGATCATCACATATACAGGAGAGAGCTGACAGCGATGTTTCGAATACATGTTTCTACATGTATGGTATGGGAAGCAGGGATATGTAGTTAAGGAGGCGATGGAAACGTATGTCAAACTTTTACGCCGGTTTTTACAGATATCTTAGTTTTATCTCTCGATAACGATACATATTTCACAGCGTAATTCAGGCCTTTTTGTACGTGTATTAAAATTATAACATTAATTTACTACATAGTTTTGTACCCAACAGCATAATGCCCGTTAAATAAAAACATTTGAATATGAACAGCTGATCATCTTAAAACAGCCTCCATCTACAGTAAGGAATTAATTAACATCATGAGAGGACAATGGCGTTATTCAAAGTTACTGTCTCAAAGAAAACCATAAACAAATATAAATCGACCATTGTTAAATTACTTGATTTCGAAGAAGCGCATTGTAATATTGATTTCAATACATAATTTTCGAAAATGATACAGAGTAATTTCTCGAACAATGAACTCATTTGGTTTGACAACTACCGAAGAGAGAGAGAACTCTACCAATCGTTTGTGAATTGGTTAACTCATGAAAATATAAATAACAAGTTGAAAAAATACTGACAGCCTTTCCCATAGTCCATTTATTGCTCTGTTCCTTTTCTAACTTTATATAAATAACATTTCGTCCGTGTTGCAGTGTCTTCCTCATATTTACATCCCATAAGACTCGCTAGTATCGTATTATAAAATAAACTTTTTCGAAAATTTCTGACATATAGATTGGCCAAGTCCTGTGTTTGAATTTAAATCAGAAATGAAAGACTTTTGTAGCATACAAGAAAAATTTCATTAACTTTCTGTTAGCAAAAAGTTTATGAACGCCTACTAGGTGCTATAGTGCTCTTAAGTCCAAAGACTGGCTGGCTTGCTTATTGTACTTCTTTTGGTTTCCCTCACCCTCCGTCCCCCCCCCCCCCTCCCTCCACCACAGACACTTCCCTGCAATAATAAAATCGTTATCACTTGATGTCTCGTAATGTGTTCGGTCGACCTGTCTCCTCTTTTAGTCACTTTATGCCAGAAATCTTCCCCCATGAACCATGGACCTTGCCGTTGGTGGGGAGGCTTGCGTGCCTCAGCGATACAGATGGCCGTACCGTAGGTGCAACCACAACGGAGGGGTATCTGTTGAGAGGCCAGACAAACATGTGGTTCCTGAAGAGGGGCAGCAGCCTTTTCAGTAGTTACAGGGGCAACAGTCTGGATGATTGACTGATCTGGCCTTGTAACACTAACTGGTACTGCGAACGGCTGAAAGCAAGAGGAAACTACAGCCGTAATTTTTCCCGAGGACATGCAGCTTTACTGTATGATTAAATGATGATGGCGTCCTCTTGGGTAAAATATTCCGGAGGTAAAATAGTCCCCCATTCGGATCTCCGGGCGGGGACTACTCAAGAGGACGTCGTTATCAGGAGAAAGAAAACTGGCATTCTACGGATCGGAGCGTGGAATGTCAGATCCCTTAATCGGGCAGGTAGGTTAGAAAATTTAAAAAGGGAAATGGATAGGTTAAAGTTAGATATAGTGGGAATTAGTGAAGTTCGGTGGCAGGAGGAACAAGACTTTTGGTCTGGTGATTACAGGGTTATAAATACAAAATCAAATAGGGGTAATGCAGGAGTAGGTTTAATAATGAATAAAAAAATAGGAGTGCGGGTTAGCTACTACAAACAGCATAGTGAACGCATTATTGTGGCCAAGATAGACACAAAGCCCATGCCTACTACAGTAGTACAAGTTTATATGCCAACTAGCTCTGCAGATGATGAAGAAATTGATGAAATGTATGACGAGATAAAAGAAATTATTCAGGTAGTGAAGGGAGACGAAAATTTAATAGTCATGGGTGACTGGAATTCATCAGTAGGAAAAGGGAGAGAAGGAAACATAGTAGGTGAATATGGATTGGGGGGAAGAAATGAAAGAGGAAGCCGCCTAGTAGAATTTTGCACAGAGCATACCTTAATCATAGCTAACACTTGCTTCAAGAATCATAAAAGAAGGTTGTATACCTGGAAGAATCCTGGAGATACTAATAGGTATCACATAGATTATATAATGATAAGACAGAGATTTAGGAACCAGGTTTTAAATTGTAAGACATTTCCAGGGGCAGATGTGGATTCTGACCACAATCTATTGGTTATGAACTGCAGATTGAAACTGAAGAAACTGCAAAAAGGTGGGAATTTAAGGAGATGGGACCTGGATAAACTGAAAAAACCAGAGGTTGTAGAGAGTTTCAGGGAGAGCATAAGGGAACAATTGACAGGAATGGGGGAAAGAAATACAGTAGAAGAAGAATGGGTAGCTCTGAGGGATGAAGTAGTGAAGGCAGCAGAGGATCAAGCAGGTAAAAAGACGAGGGCTAATAGAAATCCTTGGGTAACAGAAGAAATATTGAATTTAATTGATGAAAGCAGAAAATATAAAAATGCAGTAAATGAAGCAGGCAAAAGGGAATACAAACGTCTCAAAAATGAGATCGACAGAAAGTGCAGAATAGCTAAGCAGGGATGGCTAGAGGACAAATGTAAGGATGTAGAGGCTTGTCTCACTAGGGGTAAGATAGATACTGCCTACAGGAAAATTAAAGAGACCTTTGGAGAGAAGAGAACCACTTGTATGAATATCAAGAGCTCAGATGGCAACCCAGTTCTAAGCAAAGAAGGGAAGGCAGAAAGGTGGAAGGAGTATATAGAGGGTTTATACAAGGGCGATGTACTTGAGGACGATATTATGGAAATGGAAGAGGATGTAGATGAAGATGAAATGGGAGATAAGATACTGCGTGAAGAGTTTGACAGAGCACTGAAAGACCTGAGTCGAAACAAGGCCCCGGGAGTAGACAACATTCCATTAGAACTACTGATGGCCTTGGGAGAGCCAGTCATGACAAAACTCTACCATCTGGTGAGCAAGATGTATGAGACAGGCGAAATACCCACAGACTTCAAGAAGAATATAATAATTCCAATCCGAAAGAAAGCAGGTGTTGACAGATGTGAAAATTACCGAACTATCAGTTTAATAAGTCACAGCTGCAAAATACTAACGCGAATTCTTTACAGACGAATGGAAAAACTGGTAGAAGCGGACCTCGGGGAAGATCAGTTTGGATTCCGTAGAAATGTTGGAACACGTGAGACAATACTAACCTTACGATTATTCTTAGAAGAAAGATTAAGGAAAGGCAAAGCTACGTTTCTAGCATTTGTAGACTTAGAGAAAGCTTTTGACAACGTTAACTGGAATACTCTCTTTCAAATTCTGAAGGTGGCAGGGATTAAAATACAGGGAGCGAAAGACTATTTACAGTTTGTACAGAAACC
Source organism: Schistocerca nitens (assembly GCF_023898315.1). NCBI lineage: Eukaryota > Metazoa > Arthropoda > Insecta > Orthoptera > Acrididae > Schistocerca > Schistocerca nitens. The sequence continues at coordinate 673,144,258 of NC_064618.1, forward strand.
AGATGGCAGTAATAAGAGTCGAGGGGCATGAAAGGGAAGCAGTGGTTGGGAAGGGAGTGAGACAGGGTTGTAGCCTCTCCCCGATCTTATTCAATCTGTATATTGAGCAAGCAGTAAAGGAAACAAAAGAAAAATTCGGAGTAGGTATTAAAATTCATGGAGAAGAAGTAAAAACTTTGAGGTTCGCCGATGACATTGTAATTCTGTCAGAGACAGCAAAGGACTTGGAAGAGCAGCTGAACGGAATGGACAGTGTCTTGAAAGGAGGATATAAGATGAACATCAACAAAAACAAAACGAGGATAATGGAATGTAGTCAAATTAAATCGGGTGATGCTGAGGGGATTAGATTAGGAAATGAGACACTTAAAGTAGTAAAGGAGTTTTGCTATTTAGGGAGCAAAATAACTGATGATGGTCGAAGTAGAGAGGATATAAAATGTAGACTGGCAATGGCAAGGAAATCGTTTCTGAAGAAGAGAAATTTGTTAACATCGAGTATAGATTTAAGTGTCAGGAAGTCGTTTCTGAAAGTATTTGTATGGAGTGTAGCCATGTATGGAAGTGAAACATGGACGATAAACAGTTTGGACAAGAAGAGAATAGAAGCTTTCGAAATGTGGTGCTACAGAAGAATGCTGAAGATAAGGTGGGTAGATCACTTAACTAATGAGGAGGTATTGAATAGGATTGGGGAGAAGAGAAGTTTGTGGCTCAACTTGACTAGAAGAAGGGATCGGTTGGTAGGACATGTTTTGAGGCATCAAGGGATCACAAATTTAGCATTGGAGGGCAGCGTGGAGGGTAAAAATCGTAGAGGGAGACCAAGAGATCAATACACTAAGCAGATTCAGAAGGATGTAGGTTGCAGTAGGTACTGGGAGATGAAGAAGCTTGCACAGGATAGAGTAGCATGGAGAGCTGCATCAAACCAGTCTCAGGACTGAAGACCACAACAACAACAACAAAAACATGCCAGAAATTTTTTTTCGACAGTTCTTTTTAGTATTTCCCCGTCAGTTACCTTATCTAACCATCTAATCTCAGGCATTCTTCATCAGAGCTGCGTTTAAAATTTCCTATGCCCTTCTCGTCTGAAATGCTTGACGTTCGCGTTTCGCTTCCGTACAAGGCTACGCTGAAGACAAGTATCATCAGAAAAGACTTACGAAAACCAAGATTTATACTTAATATTAACAAATTTTACTTCTTCAAGAACGCTTCACTTAATATTGCAAGTCGACATTTTATGTCCTCTCTACTTCGACCATCGTGAGTTATTTAAATGCCCAAATAGCAAAAATCACCTACTATAGTATGTTTAGTGTCCCAATTCTTAATCTAAATCTCTACATCATCTGATTTAATTCAGTTGCACTTCATTACCATTTTTTTTGCTTTTGTTCATACTGACTTGTGTCATTCTTTAAAGGTAATCTCCATTACGTTCAACTGCTCCTCCAAGTTCTTTGCTGTATTTGACAGGTTCACTATGCCACTGACAAATATCAAAGTTTCATTTTTTTTCCTCCCTGCACATTAACTTCGTTTCCAAATTTCTCCTTGGTTTCCTGTAGTCCTTGCGCAGAGTACATATTGAATAATATCGAAGAGAAGGTACATACCTGTCTCGGTCTCTACTCAAGTGTTCCTTCCCTTTCATGCTCTTAGCTACAAATGCTATAAATACAGGTTTTATATTCTATAGCCTAAGATACATCATAGTATCAGTATTTTCTCGCATGTTCCGGCATCTCCCCGAAGTCAGTTTGTACAGGTCTTTCTATGTTTTGTAAGTAATTTGTGTCCGTATTTTGGGACAAAAATTTATTATACTGACAGTTCGGTGATATTAACGTCTGCTTTCCTTTGAACTGTAATTATTCCATTGATCTTGAAGTCCGAATGCCGTTTGCCTATGTCACTTATATTACACACCAGGTGGAATAATCTTTTCATGGCTTACTCTTCCAAGGATCTCAATAATTAATGATTATTATACCTACTCTGGCGTTAACCCTACTTGATTTTTTATTCATAGACCTTCACTCAACTAACCAAGTTCTGTTGCACCTGCAACCGCACTTCACTAATTCTCCCTATTGTCAGTATAACCATTATGGATGACGAATTGCAACTGTGATTTAAACTGGCGACATTGCTGAGTATAAATATTCAACCAGTTGCTTTTCCTGTTTCTTGATAAGATTGCTTGTACCATTAACTAGATTTCGAGCCCTGCTGTTTCATCCTCAAATGGAGGATTTATACGAACATTATATTATGGACCATGTGTAGCTAGAAGCTTTGGTGGTGAGGCTCGGCAAAATAACGGAAATTTGTTAATTGATAACGAAAAATTTATGAAATGGAAATGTTGTACGTTTCGGGTTCTTACAGTGCACTGAATCGTTGTTTCCATGGCAATTCCTTTCCCGTAATGTAAATTATCAGGCGTACACACAAACATACACAATGTTTAGTAGTAGTTGGTTTTACAGCTATCTACAGAATGTAAACATTCTTTCATAATTTGCAAGACAGCCTGGAACTGAAATACCAATAAAAGAGAGTAATAATATACATTCATTCTCCAGCATAAGTTGTATTCTCTCTGTCTTGTAACAACTATGTCATTTTGTAGCTCATCCATTCTGTAACCTATTCACTCTTTAATTACATAGTGAATATTTAGCTCCATTAGTCAGATAACACCTACGACTTGCTGTAACATGTTCACTCTTTAATTTCATAGTAAAATGTTCACCCTATTTGTTTAGCTTTTACGTACCTTTTTAAGCCACATTATTAACTTCCAGTTAGCAAGATTCACTTAAATAACACATCTGTACTTCAAGATATTTATTTTGTGATATACTGCATCTGGGCCAAAGATCATGCTGTAGCAAAGTACTATATTTATTGTATACAAGTTCTTTGCCTTGATATCAAGTGTCTACATCCTGTGAATAGCTGCGAAACCAGGTGCTGCTAAACAGTGCATATAGTTGTGTGCAAATATACACAGTGGCAGAGTTCCAGAAAGCTTCCTTCTGTAACACTGTCAAATGATGTCCACACAAATTACGTTTAAAACACGTATAAAATACAAAATAAATATAAAACTGATGTACATACATATGTGTGTGTGTGTGTGTGTGTGTGTGTGTGTGTGTATGTATGTATACATATAACTATATATCTTGATCCCCTCCTAAGCGACTAGACCGATTTCAACCAAAACTGGTACACCAATCATTTACTGCCTGGAAGGAATCACTAGGAGTAAGGTTCATCCACCTATCAAAAGGTATGGGTGGAGATGAAAAAGCAGTGTAGTCCACAACGTGAGAATACCCATAATTTAGTCATCCAGTATTTGAAAGTGAGAGCACTTAGGGACTTGCTACAAACTTCACACATAACTCCAAACCTTTTAAAAACTTTTTCTCTCTGACGACCTCTACAAAATGATGAAAGGAATAAAGTTTATCGCTTACTACACTTTCACAGTTCATGCATTAATACTGCTACATGAAGCATGATGTCTTAATGTATGACTTCTTTACTATTAACTGTACGTATGACAATTTAGGCAACAGTATTAAAATATGCTACTGAACGTGCCAGAAAAATTACATCATTATATGACACATAGTTCAGGAGAAATGACATCATCAATACTGAGATGAGTGACAAACTGCCACATAATGACTGACGTTTTAGTTCGTTTCTTCTTTACTACTAACTATTAAGATTTTGCATACAGTAGGCCCATATATTAATGGATGTACCTGCGAAATTGTATCATTGTACAGCATACAGTTTAGGAGGTAAACCTTAAACATTGAACTGCAAGACAATGAAAATGCAGGCGGAAATTCGATAGGCATGCAGGTGAAATATGAGTACAAATATGAGTGAAGTATGTTGAAATGTTTGTGAAAGATATTTAACGTGCACTTGCGAGTGAAGCAACGTGTAGAAAGCACATCATACAGTTCTGGAATGATTCTAGTCGAATTACATAAATAAATAAATAAATACTGACATAAATACTGATAAGGTAAGGAACACCAGCCCACTTTTGGGATATGATACTGTGGAGAGAGAAGGGAGGGCGATGAGATGAACAAATAGAGAGAGAGAGAGAGAGAGAGAGAGACGTATTACATACGCACAGATAGGAGCAAAAGGAGGTGGACAGAGATAAGGGAGGAAGAAATGGACAGAGAGGAGCGGATACACAGAGAAAGGGAAGAGGAGGAGATGTAGTGGGACAGGAGAAGGAAGACATTGGAAGAGAAGTGCGGTAGGAGGAGATGAACAGACAGAAGGGAAAGGGGAAGGGGAAGGGAAGAGGATGAGATGGTAGGAAGAGGGGGAGGAGATGAACACAGGGAGGAAAGTGCTAGAAAAGGACAGTGAGAAAAGAGGAAGAGATGGAGAGGGGAGGAGTGGATAGACGTAGAGGAGGACATAGGCAGAGAAGATTGATGAAGTCATGGGGAGGAGGAGATGGAATTAGAGGGGAGCAGATGGAAAATGGGACAAGGAGCACATGGATACATGTGGAGGAGCATATTGACAGAGAGATTGGGGGGGTGGGGGGGGAAGGTGAGGAGATAGAGAGGGGGCAGAAGGAGATGGACAGTGTGGTGGCTGGAAGGCGCGGATAGGGAGATGGACAGAGAGAGGGGGGAGGAGATCATGAGCTAATAGAAGATTGGAATAAATGCGTACATGGACCACACTAGGTACTCTGCAGGTTACTGAAAAACTATTACTTGCATTATTAAGCAATATAATTACTGTTTAGCCAAGTGTGAATGAATGTGCAGAGCGAAAGAGCAAAAAAATCATTTCCTCAAAGATGGGTGCAGAACCACCGACAGCCATTTAAACTTGCTCTGTTTCTGACACGACCTGTGGTTCCTACACTGGTAGGTAGAGGAGCTCAGGAGAGCACCAATTATAACCGTTTTCTAAAACTGAGACCTGTGGTTCCTACACTGGTAGGTAGAGGAGCTCAGGAGAGCATCAATTATAACCGTTTTCTAAAACTGAGGAAGCGATTCCACGTGGAAAAGCTGTCCCAGTCGCCGTACATGCTGAGGGCGAGACGGTCTGTAGAGAGTGAGTTTGAGTCGTGGGCGTCTCCCGCGTGTCACCGGCGGTTTGCTTCCCTGCAGCTGCGTGCAGTCAGGCGTCGCCGAGCGATCCGTGATGCATGCATACACTGTCCGCAGGATAGGGCCTACGTGTTAATTTGCCGCCCGGATGGTCACACGGCTCGCAGAGGCGCTATCAGATGAGCCGCAGGAAAACCGTACGTAATCAGTACGCAAATGCCACGTGGTGTGGAAAGCCACGCACGCGCGTGTGTGTGTATGTATGTGTGTGTGCGTGTATGTGTGTGTGCGTGTGTGTGCGTGTGTGTGTGTGTGTGTGTGTGCGGAAGAGCGCCGGCTGGCCCTGGCTCGCCACTTAACTGTGCGCGAGCTGCGGCGCACGCATAATGACGGCCTACGCGTGGCACGCGTGGCGGAGCCCGTAATTGGAGAGATTTCCGGCTAATGGCGTAATTGAGAGTGCGGCCGGCGACAGTGCGTAGCGACTGTGCACCGCGCGTGCGGTCTGCGGGTGGCCGCACGGTTTGGCGCTGCCCGCCATGCGCGAACGAGCGCCGCGTTCCAGACCAGCTTCAGTGGCGCACCGAGTATCTGGTAAGGCCCGGTGAGTACGCTGTGCGGCTTAGACCGGCCCCCTACCCTTCTGCATCATCTGGCTCCCAAGCCACCAGTGCAAGGTCTATCGAGTGAATGTTAAGGAACCAACACCAATTGCGCTACATCGTTTCTGAATGTTTCTTGATGTTTTCCCAGCAGAACGAATATTCCACATTTATCGGGATGGATTCAGGATATAATGCATTTTCGTCCCGATAATTTTGCTAAAACCTCTACCCATTTTCAGAGTGTACTCGTATACAAAATTCCTTGTGAGAATTGTAAAAGGGACCAAGCACGAACGATATAGCTCGTCGGATGCAGCCCTTCACAAATTTCTCTGGTTTGTGAACTATGTAAGACAGGAATGTAGTCTTTCGATCTATACGTCGATGGAGCACCGACTGAAATAAAATAAAAGTTCAGGAGTGAGACTAAAATCCCACGTGAAAGAATATCATTTGTATGATTCACTGCAGCCTACGTCCTCGAGTATTTGCTAGTACCATATAAGTTATTCCCTGATGTCGTCAATCTACCCTTCTTCTTGTCAGTGTTTCCCATATATTGCTTTCCATGCCGATTCTGCAGAGAACCTACTCATTCCTTGCCATATCAGTCAAGCTAATTTTCAGCATTCTTCTAGGCACTACATCTCAAATACTTCTGTTGTGACTGACAAATCGCAATTTTTCACAAACACAACTTTTATTGGTCTAAGTTCACAAGGTTGATGACTGAACAACAAACGAGGAAAACAAAAGTTCTCTTCTAATTATCACAAAGGTTCCTGGTAACATACACACTAGTAAGAGTCCGATTCAGAGACGAAGACGTAATCTTTAGCAGGCGAAGTACACGAGGTCGGCATCCGGAGTGAACTTAACTTCGGGGCTGGTTCTATCCCCTAAATAGCTGTCTCCAGATAATGAGGTTTTGGCGTAGTGATACTTCCTACAGGCCGAGGCTCGAGCTCCCCCTGAAGGAAGTAGTGCTCGGAATATCTGTTTCCATTACCTTGTATGTAAAGAGCCAGTGTTTACTATCGTGCTTTTGGTAGCCTTGGACATAGACAATCTCGTCCTCCTTGCCGGTTGCCGGTCCGAAGGGCTACCTTGGCTCTGGCTTAACAACTTCTGTTATCGTCTGCTCCAGTTTTCCAACAATCCATGTTTCTCCGACATACAATGCTGTGCTCCAAACCTAAATTCTCAGAAATTACATTTTCAAAATAAGACATGTTTTTGATACTAGTAGGCTTCTCCTGGCCAGGAATTCTTTCTTGCCAGTGCTAGCCTGCTTTTTATGTCCTATCTCCGCCCAACAATTTCATTCCTTAACTTCATCCACTTCGTGCTCATCTATTATGCTATTAAGTTTCATGCTGTTTTCATTTCTGGTACTTTTCATTACTTTGTTTTTTCTTCGATTTACTCTCAATCGACATTCTCTACTCATTAGAATATTCATTACAATCAAGATGTCCTATAATTCTTTTTAACATTCAATAAGGACAGCAATGTCATCAGTAAATCTTACAAATGCTATTCTTTCACCCGGAATTTTAGCCCCACTTATGAACTTTTATTTTATTTTAGTCATTGCTTCTTCAACGTATAGGTTGAACTGCAGTGGCGAAAGACTACGTTCCTGTCTTTACATCCTTCGTTGTTGGTCTTTCATTCTTATTTTTCCCTCTTGGGTTTTGTACATTTTGTATATGTCCCGTCTTACCCTACAGTGTATCCCTATTTTTATCAGGATTTCAAGAATCTTGCACCATTTGACACTGTCGAAAGTATTCCCAGGTCGACAGATCCTGTGAACGTATCTAGATTTTTCTTCAGTCTTGCTTCCATTACGAAACCTAACGTCAAAATTGCCGGTCTGGTGATTTTACCTTCCATAGAGCCAAACTTTTCGTCTTGTAATAAATCCTGAACTTTCTTTTCCGTTCTCCTGTACTTTACTCTTGTTAGCAACCTAGAAGCAAGAGCTGTTAAGCTTGTTGTACGATAGTTGTCATACTTGTTGCCTCTTACAATTTTGAGAATTGAGTGGATGATGTTCTTCCGAAAGTCTGATGCTATATCGACAGTCTCACACATTCTACATATTTACTTGAATAATCTTTTTGTTGCCTCATTCCTCAATGATCTTAGAAATTCAGATGGATTGTTATCTACCATTTATACCTTATTTGATTTTAAGCTCTTCTAAATTCTGATTCTAATACTGGATCGACTCCTGATTCTTCTTCTGTCACGTAATCACAGAGGCCCTCACGTCCACTTCGGAGGAAGAAAAGCTTCTACCGACAAATGAATAAGGATTTACAATGGATCGCTCTTCAGAAACTCTGTTTGCTCTTTTTTCGCATAAGATCTTGGGCACTGTGGATCAAGGACAGGGCAGATCGCAAACTCCTTGATTTTCGGAAAACGTATCAAACAGTGCCACACAGCAGGTCCGATAGTACAGAATAAGTTCTCAGTTACGAGAATGGCTCGACCACTTTAAATAATAGTACCCATTACGTTGTCATGGACGGTGAGTGTTCATTAGAGACAGAGATGTCATCAGGAGTACAGCAAGAAAGTGTGATACAAGCACTCGCTCTCTCTATATACATAAACGGTCTGACCGACACCGTGAGAAGCAATCTCCGACTGTGTGCTGATGATGGCTTAGTGTACGAGAAAGCATCGTGTTTAAGTGACTGTAGAAGGATAATCGATGACTCGGACAGAATTTCCATTTGTGTGCAGAAAGGCTGCTTGTTATAACTGTCTAAAAATGTCAATTAAGGTAGATGAATAGGAAATGTAATCGTATAATGTTCGAATACAGGACGAGTTCTTGGCAAAGTCACGTCGAGCAATATCTAGGCGTAAAGACGTCGGTTTATTGGGAAAAATCGAGGAAAGCTTAGTTCAGCTGTAAAGCAGATCGCACATATACAATATGTCTAACCAATTACTAAGTACCTCTCGAATGTTTGGGATCACAATCAGATCGGATTAAGGGAAGTCATCGGAGAAATCGAGTGGCGTGCTGGTAGATCTGTTACCGGGAGGTTCGATCAACAAGCGAGCATTACTGAAAAAAATAATTGGACTCAAGTGGGAACCCGAGGAGGAACTTCACGGAACACTATTGAGAACGTTCAGAGAATCGGTATCTGCTGCAGAATGATCCTGATGCAACTAATATTCATCCTTCATGATAGAGAAATCAGTTCTAGCACGGAGGTACACACAGTAGATAGTCGTTTTTTCCATCGCTCCATTTGTGAATGATGGTTCAAATGGCTCTGAGCACTATGGGACTTAAATTCTGAGGTCATCAGTCCCCTAGAACTTAGAACTACTTAAACCTAACTAACCTAAGGACATCACACACATCCATGCCCAGGGCAGGATTCGAACCTGCGACTAGACTGTAGCGCCTAGAACCGCTCGGTCACCCCGGCCGGCCATTTGTGAATGAAACAGGGCGTACAGGATATCCTCCGCTATGTGCTGTATGGTAGCTTGCGGTTGTGTGTATGTAGATGTAGGCGGAACGTCTCATGCTGAGTTGCACGTACACAACGGCAACGACTACTTATCGCAAAATGCCATTTACACAACCCAGCCAAAGCTGCTACGACGTGCGCCGAGATCCCATCGCAAGTCCCGTTAACGCATGATACAACCTATACAAGCGAGTATATCGAGCCGTGTGCTCTGAATGTTTTATGAAGACGGTAACTATGCCACTGGTTACTGTTTATGAAAGGCGGTAGCAACTCCAGTCAGAATGGCAACGTGGACGCATAGCGAGAAACAGGCCTGCTTTAACTCGAAAAGTAACTGCAGAAATTTTGATTCACTCCCCCCCCCCCCCTCTCTCTCTCTCTCTCTCTGTCTCTCTCTCTCTCTCTCTCTCTCTATATATATATATATATAGGGTTATTACAAATGATTGAAGCAATTTCACAGCTCTACAATAACTTTATTATTTGAGATATTTTCACAATGCTTTGCACACACATACAAAAACTCAAAATGTTTTTTTATTCATTCACAAATGTTCGATATGTGCCCCTTTAGTGATTCGGCAGACATCAAGCCGATAATCAAGTTCCTCCCACACTCGGCGCAGCATGTCCCCATCAATGAGTTCGAAAGCATTGTTGATGCGAGCTCGCAGTTCTGCCACGTTTCTTGGTAGAGGAGGTTTAAACACTGAATCTTTCACATCACTATGCGTGAAACTTGCCCGTACGCGTTCAACCGTTTCTTCGCTCACTGCAGGCCGACCCGTTGATTTCCCCTTACAGAGGCATCCAGAAGCTTTAAACTGCGCATATCATCGCCGAATGGAGTTAGCAGTTGGTGGATCTTTGTTGAACTTCGTCCTGAAGTGTCGTTGCACTGTTATGACTGACTGATGTGAGTGCATTTCAAGCACGACATACGCTTTCTCGGCTCCTGTCGCCATTTTGTCTCACTGCGCTCTCGAGCGCTCTGGCGGCAGAAACCTGAAGTGCGGCTTCAGCCGAACAAAACTTTATGAGTTTTTCTACGTATCTGTAGTGTGTCGTGACCATATGTCAATGAATGGAGCTACAGTGAATTTATGAAATCGCTTCAATCATTTGTAATAGCCCTGTATATATGTGGGTGAGTAAGTCAATGTGACTGATTCCCAGTGCACTGCAGGCATTAGCGTCGACTGCTCGGTTTCACAGACTTAACAGGTTTTTTTGCCTGTGTACTAATTGTGCATTCATATGTGCTCAGTACGATGCACAGAGTACACATATAGTAGAAGAATTCCTTTATGAACGTTTAACGCTTCCCCTCCCTGCGCCTCCTTTTGCTATGGAAAGCAAAGCCTTCAAGTGTAATTTTGGTAACATCCCAGAATAATCGTCTAGAATAACAACTAGAACCAAAACTGCATTATCAATATATACTGTTGAAGTGTACTACACAAGCTTCAAACCACTGCGAAATGCAATGGCAGTTCCACACATTATGATTTCTTCCTCCTCTATTCGCGTGTGGCGTGCGGGAAGAATCACTGCCTAAAAGCTCCTGTGTTCGTTGTCATTACTCATTTAGTGATAATGTTTTCTTGATCTCTCCTGCAACGACATGTAGACACATTGAAATTTTCAGTCTGCAGCGGAGTGTGCGCTGATATGAAACTTCCTGGCAGATTAAAACTGTGTGTCGGACAGAGAATCGAACTCAGTACTTTTACCTTTCGTGAGCAAGTGCTCTACCGTCTTGCGAACCTTGCAGGAGAACTTCTGTGAAGTTTGGAAAGCAGGAGACGAGGTACTGGCGGAAGTAAAGCTGTGAGGACGGGGGGTGAGTCGTGGTTGGGTAGCTCAGATGGTAGAGCACTTGCCCACAAAAAGCAAAGGTCCCGAATTCGAGTCTCGGTCCTACACACAGTTTTAATCTGCCAGGAAGTTTCATAACAGCAGACACTCCGCTGCAGAGTGAATAACTCATTCTGGAAACATTCCTCTGACTGTGGTTAAGCCAAGTCTCCGCAATATCCTTTCTTCCAGGAGTGCTAGTTCTGCAAGGCTCGCAGGAGAGCTTCTGTGAAGTTTGGAAAGTACGAGACGCGGTACAGGCGGAAGTGAAGCTGTGAGGACGGCGCGTAGTTCGTGCTTGGGTAGCTCAGATGATAGAGCACTTGCTCGCGAAAGGCCGTAGTTGTGTCCGGCTCTTCGAAAAGAGCGCCAGGTGGGGTGCTTTCGCTTCGCGTCTAGTGTTTGCGGCGGCGCTTTCTGTTTGGCGCGCTGTTTGGATCGCTACCGCCCTCTGGCGGGAGGTGGAGCACATGTACGGTCGCGTGGCGATCGAGGAGTACGTACTGGTCTGTGACAGAGAGAAGTGGTGGCGCGAGCTAAGGACAATTTTTTTGGGGAGTGACACATGTAAAAGGGCCCAAATCACAATACGCGGAATAGTTACTGGTGGTCTACAGGGCCATAGCAGATCAGGCTTAAAGGCAGTTTAATGTGAAGGTTTGTCTGCTGGCTTTTTGGCATTTATCTTGTAACAACTGACAGGTGTAATATAAGTTATTTAACTGGCGGGAGGCAACTATATTATCTTTAGTACAAACTAGCTACTGAAAGGTGATTTTTTTAAAGGAATTGTTCCCTTATACATACAACAAGTTTAAAATCTTATTATGGGGAAGTTGTTAACGTCATATCTTGCAATATCCTTTACATAGAGCAATTTGCCACCTATTTAAAAGAGTTTTTTAATTGTTGTCTTTTATCAAGTTAAAATCTTACTATTGGGAAGATGTTAACGTCATAACTGGCAATCCCCTTTTCATAAAAAAAAATTTGTCAGCGATTCGAAATTGTTATTGAAATTTTTTTTGAATGCCACACTAAAAGTTTATTATTGGGAAAGCCTTTTTAAAATGAAAATATAACCTTAGCAGTGTGTGTTATTTCACGAGCACCTCCTGGCCTCTACTTCCACGATAACGTTTTTGGAATAACACGTGTACTTGAGTTGTTGTTTGTGACCCGCTCTAATTGACGATTCATTCCTGATTTCGAGTCTCGGTCCGACACACAGTTTTAATCTGCCAGGAACTTAGCGCACACTCCGCTGCAGAGCGAAAATCTCATTCTGGAAACATCCCCCAGGCTGTGGTTAAGCCATGTCTCCGCAGTATCCCTTATTCCAGGAGTGCTAGTTCTGCAAGTTTCGCAGGAGAGCTTCTGTGACAGTACGAGACGAGGTACTGGCGGAAGTAAAGTTGTGAAGACGGGGCGTGTATCGTGCTTAGGTAGTTCAGGTGTTAGAGTACTTGCCCGTGAAAGGCAAAGGTCCCAAGTTCGAGTCTCGATCCGGCACACAGTTGTAATCCGCCAGCAAGTTTCATGTTGACAGACGTTGCACATACCTAGACTCGTCACATTATTGTGGATCCTGAAGCTTTGAAAATATGATTTTGTCGTATGGTTGTTGCCTATCTTCAGTTTCTGTCAGTTCAGGTTTTTCAGCATTTCCGAGACGCTCGTAAGTTAGTGCAATGTCTGTATTGCATGCGAAAGCACATGAAACTGACAAGAAAGACGTTGTCTCTCCCTAAGTGGGATACACACTTATGGAGTGCGAACACTATGGAACGTAGACACTAGTACATGTGGAAGTGTGGAAAGTACGGATAGCCGAAGTTTTTAATGGTAATTACAAAATGTATGTATAGCCACCTCGGTTGCATAATATTGTTGTCAAATTGACCATGGTTTCGATAGCTCTAGGGCGGGCTTCATCAGAATAAAAATTACATAGGATTACCTAGAAAATACACTCCTGGAAATTGAAATAAGAACACCGTGAATTCATTGTCCCGGGAAGGGGAAACTTTATTGACACATTCCTGGGGTCAGATACATCACATGATCACACTGACAGAACCACAGGCACATAGACACAGGCAACAGAGCATGCACAATGTCGGCACTAGTACAGTGTATATCCACCTTTCGCAGCAATGCAGGCTGCTATTCTCCCATGGAGACGATCGTAGAGATGCTGGATGTAGTCCTGTGGAACGGCTTGCCATGCCATTTCCACCTGGCGCCTCAGTTGGACCAGCGTTCGTGCTGGACGTGCAGACCGCGTGAGACGACGCTTCATCCAGTCCCAAACATGCTCAATGGGGGACAGACCCGGAGATCTTGCTGGCCAGGGTAGTTGACTTACACCTTCTAGAGCACGTTGGGTGGCACGGGATACATGCGGACGTGCATTGTCCTGTTGGAACAGCAAGTTCCCTTGCCGGTCTAGGAATGGTAGAACGATGGGTTCGATGACGGTTTGGATGTACCGTGCACTATTCAGTGTCCCCTCGACGATCACCAGTGGTGTACGGCCAGTGTAGGAGATCGCTCCCCACACCATGATGCCGGGTGTTGGCCCTGTGTGCCTCGGTCGTATGCAGTCCTGAATGTGGCGTTCACCTGCACGGCGCCAAACACGCATACGACCATCATTGGCACCAAGGCAGAAGCGACTCTCATCACTGAAGACGACACGTCTCCATTCGTCCCTCCATTCACGCCTGTCGCGACACCACTGGAGGCGGGCTGCACGATATTGGGGCGTGAGCGGAAGACGGCCTAACGGTGTGCGGGACCGTAGCCAAGCTTCATGGAGACGGTTGCGAATGGTCCTCGCCGATACCCCAGGAGCAACAGTGTCCCTAATTTGCTGGGAAGTGGCGGTGCGGTCGCCTACGGAACTGCGTAGGATCCTACGGTCTTGGCGTGCATCCGTGCGTCGCTGCGGTCCGGTCCCAGGTCGACGGGCACGTGCACCTTCCACCGACCACTGGCGACAACATCGATGTACTGTGGAGACCTCACGCCCCACGTGTTGAGCAATTCGGCGGTACGTCCACCCGGTCTCCCGCATGCCCACTGTACGCCCTCGCTCAAAGTCCGTCAACTGCACATACGGTTCACGTCCACGCTGTCGCGGCATGCTACCAGTGTTAAAGACTGCGATGGAGCTCCGTATGCCGCGGCAAACTGGCTGACACTGACGGCGGCGGTGCACAAATGCTGCGCAGCTAGCGCCATTCGACGGCCAACACCGCGGTTCCTGGTGTGTCCGCTGTGCCGTGCGTGTGATCATTGCTTGTACAGCCCTCTCGCAGTGTCCGGAGCAAGTATGGTGGGTCTGACACACCGGTGTCAATGTGTTCTTTTTTCCATTTCCAGGAGTGTATGTTCAACCAGATTCATGAAAATAATTCTTTCACCTGCGAAGGCGAAAATGAGTTCCGGCATTTTAATTTTCTTGATCTCACTCTTAAGATAGTAGAGGACAAAGTTAGCTTCAATATCTTCTGCAAAGAAACCAGTTCTTATCAAATTATTCCATCCATTTCAGTACACCCGTATTCTCATAAGATGGCCTTTTTTCATTCAGCTATTTACTGAGCCATCTCCACAAGCATTTCTTCTGAAAATCTCAATTCCGAAATGAATCTGATTAAAACTTTGACTGCCAATAGTGTCTATGATCCTTCCATTGTAGACAGTATTTTAGTAGGAAAACCAATAGGAGAGTCACCACCCTAGGACTTTCTGTTAACGAACCTAATGAAAAGAAAACATTTTCCTCTATACCATTTCTGAGTCCAGTTTATTACTGGATAAAGCGTTTACTTCAAAATAAATATAACAGCAGAGTAGCCTTGTCCACTAATAATTCTTTAAAACGTAACATCATATATAACTTGAAACCTACGCTTTCCCCTATGCAGAATTCTGGTGTCTGTAAAATTATTTTCGGCAATTGTCCTGCCTATTACATAGGCCAAAATGGCCCAGCTATTTCGACAAGATTTGAGGAACACCTTCTCGGCAAAAAAGGCACCAACGTCCACAATTCAACTTTCGCTAACCATTTGTTAATCACAGGACATAATCCTAAAGATGTAAAAGACGTCCAGACCTTGCATTCGGAGAAAAAAATGCTTTAGACTTTGATGAGCTAGAGATTTTTAAACACCTATCTATGAAGGACTGTCTCATCCTGAACGAACAGTTGCAATTACGCAATAAAAACTTTTTCAAGTTATAGAGCCGCTAATTAAAAATGGCCTAATGGCGATACTCTCCTCAATGTAAGCTCTTAAACATCGTTTTCCTTTCCAGTTTTATATTTTCTATGTACGCTTTGAACTATATTTTTTTTATAAAATAAGACCGTTACGGTATGTTGTAATTTTCATGCATGATTCCTGTTGTTGCCTGTAATTTCAAACAGTCCATGCAGTGCCTCATTTGCTCTTGTATGTAATTCGATCGCTTCTTGCTAGATGGCGCGAATCTGTTTTCGTGTCCAACTCGTGGCTGCCTTGGCCTGTTAGCCGCCTAGTTTAACGGTAGCGACGGTTTGGTACAAATGGCTCTGAGCACAATGGGACTTAACTTCTGAAGTCATCAGTCACCTAGAACGTAGAACTACTTAAATCTAACTAACCTAAGGACATCACACACATCCATGCCCGAGGCAGGAGGCAGGATCCGTAGCGGTCGCGCGGTTCCAGACTGTAACACCTAGAACCGCTCGGCCACCCCGCTCGGCTGCGACGGTTTGATGCAGTTGTTTGGCCCTAAGCGACATCGTGACTGTCACTGTACTTCGATGGAACATTTTATTCCATTTGACAAACATGTTATATTTTTTATAGTTTAATTTTTATTCTAGTAATAATTTCAATTTGACAAAAGCATTTTTGCTCAGATGATTTTCACCTATGGTGTGATTACATGTAAGTACACTGGTTGTACGTATTTTATGGAAGTAATCCTATTAAGTATATTATATTTTTGAGCCATGTCATTATATTTTCTAGGTTATCCTATGTAATTTTTATTCTGATGAAGACCGCCTTAGAGCTGTCGAAACCATGGTCGATTTGACAACAATTTATGCAGCCGAGGTTACTATACGTACATTTTTTTAATAAAGTTAACGCATTGTTGGAAATGGAAGAGGATGAAGATGAAATGGGAGATAAGATACTGCGTGAAGAGTTTGACAGAGCACTGAAAGACCTGAGTCGAAACAAGGCCCCGGGAGTAGACAACATTCCATTAGAACTACTGATGGCCTTGGGAGAGCCAGTCATGACAAAACTCTACCATCTGGTGAGCAAGATGTATGAGACAGGCGAAATACCCACAGACTTCAAGAAGAATATAATAATTCCAATCCGAAAGAAAGCAGGTGTTGACAGATGTGAAAATTACCGAACTATCAGTTTAATAAGTCACAGCTGCAAAATACTAACGCGAATTCTTTACAGACGAATGGAAAAACTGGCAGAAGCGGACCTCGGGGAAGATCAGTTTGGATTCCGTAGAAATGTTGGAACACGTGAGGCAATACTAACCTTACGACTAATCTTAGAAGGAAGATTAAGAAAAGGCAAACCTACGTTTCTAGCATTTGTAGACGTAGAGAAAGCTTTTGACAACGTTAACTGGAATACTCTCTTTCAAATTCCGAAGGTGGCAGGGGTAAAATACAGGGAGCGAAAGGCTATTTACAATTTGTACAGAAAACAGATGGCAGTTATAAGAATCGAGGGGCATGAAAGGGAAGCAGTGGTTGGGAAAGGAGTGAGACAGGGTTGTAGCCTCTCCCCGATGTTATTCAATCTGTATACTGAGCAAGCAGTAAAGGAAACAAAAGAAAAATTCGGAGTAGGTATTAAAATCCATGGAGAAGAAATAAAAACTTGAAGGTTCGCCGATGACATTGTAATTCTGTCAGAGACAGCAAAAGACTTGGAAGAGCAGTTGAACGGAATGGACAGTGTCTTGAAAGGAGGATATAAGATGAACATCAACAAAAGCAAAACGAGGATAATGGAATGTAGTCAAATTAAATCGGGTGACGCTGAGGGGATTAGATTAGGAAATGAGACACTTAAAGTAGTAAAGGAGTTTTGCTATTTATGGAGCAAAATAGCTGATGATGGTCGAAGTAGAGAGGATATAAAATGTAGACTGGCAATGGCAAGGAAATCGTTTCTGAAGAAGAAAAATTTGTTAACATCGAGTATAGATTTAAGTGTCAGGAAGGCGTTTCTGAAAGTATTTGTATGGAGTGTAGCCATGTATGGAAGTGAAACATGGACGATAAACAGTTTGGACAAGAAGAGAATAGAAGCTTTTGAAATGTGGTGCTACAGAAGAATGCTGAAGATAAGGTGGGTAGATCACGTAACTAATGAGGAGGTATTGAATAGGATTGGCGAGAGTTGGGGAGAGTTGTGGCACAACTTGACTAGAAGAATGGATCGGTTGGTAGGACATGTTTTGAGGCATCAAGGGATCACAAATTTAGCATTGGAGGGCAGCGTGGAGGGTAAAAATCGTAGAGGGAGACCAAGAGATCAACACACTAAGCAGATTCAGAAGGATGTAGGTTGCAGTAGGTACTGGGAGATGAAGAAGCTTGCACAGGATAGAATAGCATGGAGAGCCTCATCAAACCAGTCTCAGGACTGAAGACCACAACAACAACAACGCATTGTTGTTGGACTTCAGCCTGGAACAATGTTTAAAATTTCAAGCATACGTTACACTGATAATCCAAACCATTATGACCACCTGCTTAATAGCTTGTTTGTCCGACATCGGTACGAAATATATCACTGATTCAGCGTATCAGGAATCCGACAGTTTGTTAGCAGCTTTGTTGAGGTAAGAGGCATTATATGTCTACGCACAGGCCACGTAATTAGTGGAAGTAACGGCCGTTGGTTTGCTTACACAGTGTCAGCGCCCAATAACGACCCAGATGTGTCCCGTACGATTTACATCAGGCGAATTTGGTCATCGGAACATCAACGTGAGTTCACTATAATGCTCCTGAAACCACTGTAGCATGGTTCTGGCTCCGATACACGGACAATTATACTGCTGAAAGATGTCGTCGCTGTCGGGGAAGACATGAAGCATGAAGGGATGCTGGTGGTTGCCAACTTTCAGGGTGTCTTCGTTTACTGCCACAGATCCCATTGAGGAAAATGTCTCCCATAGCATAATACTGCTCCACCAGCATGCGTCCTTGGTGCGCTGCACGTTTCGAGCCGCCGTTCACCTCGATGACGGCGTTTGTGGAGACGACCCGGGACATAGCGTAGCAAAAATGTGATTCACCCGAAGAGCAGACACGTTTCATTTGATCGATGGAATCCCGATGGTCCTGTGCCCATTGCAATCGTAAGTGACGATGTCGTTGAATCAACATGTGAACGCGTAAAGGTGGTCAGCATCTGAGTTCCATGTTCAACAATGTACGATAAACGGTGTGTTCTGGAACACTTGTGCGTGCACCAGTAGCGTGCTCTTTCGGCAGATAACCATTTGTCCTACTTTAAAGAGCAGACAGGCCTCCGAATCCCACGTTTTGTGAAAAGTCGTGGACATCCAACGAGTTGGTGCCCAGCAGTATTTTCACTGTACTTCTACATGTTTCCGCAGATGCTCGCAAAAGTACCACATATACAATCGACCAGCTTGCCGTTTTTGAGATTTTCGTTCACAGGCTCTGCGTAGTAATAATAATAATAATAATCTGCCCTTGTCCCGTGTAGGGTTGTTAGTAACCCAATCGTGCGCCTCCCCAAAAGGCGGACAGGGGAAAGCCTTCTAGATATAGATGGTACTGGGGAAATGAAATACCCAGGGTGGACCAAAAGCTAAGAAACATTACAAACTCACTGGCGTATATTTGGGATCCGATGGCCACTGGTCAGCCTCTGTTCCTCTAGGTGAGGCGTCTAAAGTCTTCCCGAACTCAAAAATCGAGTCGCACACCTGTGATCTCCGTCGAGATCACCACAAAAACTGAAATTCAACTTGAACGCGTGATGGAAAAGACGATTACTGAATCACTACCACAGGCACCAGTCGATAGACTGGACTCACCAACGAATTCTGGGGGATCAGGGACACCATGCGGGAAAGAACAGGAGTTCCTCAAGAACTCTTAAGACTCTCAAGACTATACATAAAAATGTTATTGGCACAATTAATGTGAACACTGTTACCGAAACAGGTAACTTAAAAGATCTCACCAAAGCCTGGAAATATCTGAGATGAGAATCACCACACTCCTGGAGACCAAATTTACTGACGAAGGACACTTCAGCACATGGAAATTCCGAATCTACAAGGGAAAACCTGCCGTACAAGTTAGAGGCAAACTATCACTCCTGGGAACCGGATTCGCCGTACACAACTCAGCACTCGACTCAGTGGCCAGCTTCACCTCTCCCAATGAAATATTCTCATTACTGTCAGTAAAATCAGCTGATAAAGCTTACACACTAATCAACGTACATACCCTTACTAATCAACAGAGCAAAACCGATCATGAAGCCATGGATAATTTCTGGGAAACTCTAGAAGAAGAAACCAACTAAATACCAAGGTGCTGTGTGAAAACCCTCTTGGACGGTTTTAACGCACACCTAGGAAAAGAGAGAAAATTCAGAGATATAATAGGCCCTTATACCAAATATAAACGTGCTAACAAGAACAGTGACAAACTAAATTCTGAAGGAACTTGGAACTTAAAGTCATGAGTATCCAATTTCAAAAATCTATACACGAGCTAATCACATGGAGATCGCCCAATCTGAGGTAGGGCGAATTGACCACGTTGCCATTTCCAAGGAAAATACGAAAGAAATTAGAAACGTCACACCTGGCAAAGGTGCTTTTGAATCAGTCTATCACCTCCTACAAAGAAAGACAAATTTTAAACCCAAAAGAAGGAAAAAAATGTCCAACCAGAAACATGAAGCTAGGTCAGGAATACCGGAAATTAAAAAAAAAAACACACAATAATCAAACAAATTAATCAGGATATCTACAGGCTAGAACAAACTAACAAGGAAAATTCAGGAGGCCAAGAATCTAGGACAACCCGCTCTCTCCAGAAAACACCGCTGGTTGAACACAGTCTGCGAGCAGGCAATAGGCAATCGAATAACAGCCTGGAAAAAATTCAGCAGCAGCAAAATCGAGGAAAACTGTTACAACTTTCTTAGAACACGAAAATAGACTCCAAAGGTGATTCGAAAAGGTAAACGAGGGTATGACAACAACAGACTCCACAAAATCTCACAGGATTTTAATGGAAATAATACATGATATTTCTACAAGACGTTCAGAGAAAACCTACAGGGATACCAAGCACCACAGTCCTTCAAAAGACCCAACGGCCCGTTGGAAACCAACTCAAAAAACAATTGCAAAATATCAGCCCAGTATTTCTGCTCCCTTTTTAACAGTGAACCACCTCAGGGAAACCTTAACTTCACACCCCTCATATTCACACAGCCGGACCCAAAAGCCCCAGATCTCGCAGAAATTACGGCGATAATCAAGTAGTTCAATACAAGGAAGTACCATGAGAAGATGGGATTTTAGCAGAACTATTGAAACAGAACGATCCTACACTGACACAGAAACTTCATCAGCAAATCTCAGACTTGTGGGAGACGGAGGAAATACCAGAAGACTAGAAATGCGCTCTGGCCCACCCGTTACATAAAAATGGTGACAAGACCGACATCAACAACTACAGGGGAATCTCCGTGCTCCCAGTGGCCTACAAAATCCCCTCCAAAAGACTTCTAAACAGAATAGAACCCCAGGAGGACCCACAACTGGGTGAATATCGAGCCGCATTCACAAAAGGGTGATCATGTGTGGAACAGATCTGGAGCTTAAAGATGATACTACATATGAGAAAATGCAGGAATACAGTAGTTACATTCATCGATTGCAGGGAAGTTTATGTCTCAATACACGGCGGAACCCTTTTTAAAATCATGGAAGAATTCGTAATCGACCTAAACATGCGGAAAATCTTAGAACAGACACTTACAATAACAACTTCAAAAGAGAAATTCATGGATGAGATAACGGAACCTTTGAAAACAAAACTGAAGTACGGCAGGGGGACGGACTATCCCAGATTATTTTAAATATAGTTCTAGAAAAGATCGTCAGAGAATGGGAACCTCATGTAAAAGATGTCCAAATTGGTATCAGAAAAGAAAACCCCACTAAAGTAAAATACCTTGCGATTATCACAAACAACAGGACAGAATCGATCCACGCAGTTGAAAAACTACACGAAATTGCACAGAAAATTGAATTGCAAAGTTCGTAAAAAGACAGTATAACGAAAGACGACAAGAGAATAAGTTAACAATTGGCAACCAGTGCTGCACAATTGCAATAAGATCATGAGATGTTCAGTTGACTCTTTTATTAGAACATGTTGCGGGTTTCGGGATTACACCCATCTTCAGACATCTGTTACAAAAAAGTACAAAACATAAGTGAACAGCACACTCAACACGTCTCAGCGTTGCAGAAAATGAGATCGGGTCATATGAGTTACATACCACAAATTTCAACTCCTTCCTAACCAAGCAGGCGTACAGATTTGACAACTCAAAGAAAGTGTCCGATAACATATGACTATAATTGCGACATAAGCTGTCTTGAAGCAGACGCTAAGCAAGTCAACTAGCAGCGAAGCGCCCTCGGTAGGGGGCGCTGCATGGTCATGTTATCCATGCGCTCACATGTAATTTAATAATAATATACTCAGCATATAACATCTAACAGGGCGTAATTACGACTAGCAACAAGAGTGGTACTTCCGTACACGTTAACACAAAAGGATTTTTAAATTTAATTTCTTTTTTTGTTTTTTAAAAACTCCAAAATTTTTACAACGCCATACTATACCTGTCCCCGCTAATCAAGATACACGATAACGTCACACAAATCAGCCACTTTAAATATCTTGGCGAAACTATACAGTCATCAGCGCTAAACAGAATCGTCAATGAACAGAGGATCAGCAAGCTGCAAAAGGCATATATATTTACATGGGACTACTACAACAACAAATGCATTTCGACAGACGCATAATTGAGACGTTACAAGACTGTGATTCTTGCAGAAGCAACATACGTAGCTGAAACAATGGTAATTGCCCATCACTCCAAAATAAGGAAATAGAAAAAACAGGAGCGAAAAATTCTTAGGAAGATTTACGGAGCAATCAACAAAACCGGAATTTGGATAAACAGATGTCAGAACGAACTCGATTAAAAGACCAACAAAATAACCGAAGAAATCTGGAAATGCCGAGTAAAGTTTTACACACATACCTACAGGATGGAGAACACCAGAACAGCAAAGAAACTACTCGACATCATAACAAAGAGTAAATGCAGCATGGAGTGGCTAAAGGAGGTCCAGAGGGACATGCAACAGATCAACATAGAAAATCTTGAAGACCTCAACGAGTGCCGGAGTAAAATCATGAATGTGAAGTCCGAGCAAAGAACAACGCAACAACCTGGTAAAAAGTGGACAGACGAACGGAAGAGAGAATATTCTGAGAAGTTGAAGAGTTTCTGGAAGAGGAAGAGGGAAAACATCCAAAAATAAAATCGTGAATTCAAGTTCAATCGTTCTCCTAAAAGGGAATAATCGATTATTAAAATAAATAATAATTATAATGTGCCGTTGTAAATGTTGCTTATCTCAATGGATTTCTCCATTTGCTGCCGATATCTTTGCTAGGGTGATCTCCCGTCCGTGTCTGCTCTGCTTACACTTTTGTTACCCCTTCGCCGCGCGGGATCAGCCGAGCGGTCTTAGGCGCTGCAGTCATGGACTGTGCGGCTGGTCCCGGCGGAGGTTCGAGTCCTCCCTCGGGCATGGGTGTGTGTGTGTTTGTTCTTAAGATAATTTAGGTTAAGTAGTGTGTAAGCTTAGGGACTCATGACCTTAGCAGTTAAGTCCCATAAGATTTCACACACATTTGAACATTTTTTTTTTGTTACCGCTTCAAGTGCCCGCAACGCCACAAGGCGGCATTCAACGTCACGGTGGGAGGTGGTCATCATGTTTTGGCCTATCACTGGGTAGCTGACATAATATCGTATTCGCTGTCTGCAAACCCATTTCAGTAATTAGTTGGTCACCGCTTTTGTCGACTTCAAGAAAGCTTATGACAGTATCCATCGTGAGTCATTACTTAAAATCCTCGCGGAATTTGGACTGCACCTGAAACTCAATCTTATTGGACTCACCGTTAACAATACTAAATCAAAAGTTTAACTCAGAGGGGAGCTATCTGAATCATTTGAAATCCGGACGGGGCTTCGACAGGAGGATGGTTTCTCACCACTAATATTTCACTGCGAACTGGAGAAAGTCATGCGAGAGTGGAATAATAAATTCCAACCAAACATCAAGATTGCCATAAATATCAAACTCAATTGCCTGGCCTTTGCCGATGATCTAGCGCTGCTCGCAAATAGCGTGGAAAATGCTAAACACCAAATTGAAGAACTCGAAAAAATAGCGGCAAAAGTCGAACTACGGATCTCGTTTGAAAAGACAGAAATGATGCCATCCTTCAAGGTTGAAACACCAGCCATTACACTGAATGATAGCAAACAAATTAAAATTGTAAAGAAATTCAAATATCTTGGGGAGGTTATAAGTTGGAATTCAAGCGAGGATATGTCAGTAGAATGCCGAACAACTAAACTGAAACAAGCCCAACGCAACACCTGGCCTACATGAAGAAATGTCTCTCGATAAATGAAAAACTCAGACACTACCACTCTGCTATTGAACCTGAGCAACTATGCTAGTGATACACTGTTCAAGATGAACACCAAATCAACCACAGACAAATTACAGAAGGCAGACAGAAGAATCCTTACAACAATTATATAAAAAAATACCAAGTAGAGGGACAGTGGCGAATATTACCTAACGAAGTTGTATACCAAGGAACTGAGTCGGTAATTGACACAATGGGGGAAAAGAGGGTTGCTTTTTTTCTGCCACATATCCATACTACCAAAACCAGGCTACTGAAACAACTGCTACCCTACTTTTGGAAAAGTAAGACCAAGATCAACTGGTGCAAAGAAGTTCAAGATAATTTACACGATTAGGCTTGACAATGCTACAAATTGAAGGCGGAGAAGAGAAGAAGATCCTGAAGCACAGTGACACGAGATTTAAGCTAAAGACATTTACACTCAAAAAATACACCATAACTGATGAAGAAAGGGCAGCCAGGTCGGAAGGATTAAGAAGTTTTGGGAGTAGAAGAGGAAGCTAAATCTACAACTAGTATAAGACTTAAATGTATGTGGATTGCATAAAGTGCCCCAATGTGGATGTAAAATATGTAAATAAATAAATAAAGAAAGAATCAGTGTGTGTTTGTGCTGCTATGTTTTGCATAAAAATTTTATACCCTCAGCCCGTACTTGAAGAATTCTAGCATACCATTCTCCCAGTATCCACCAAAGACCAAAATTTGGTAACTGATCTACCTTTCGCTGAGGCTATGTCATCATTCCACTTCTTAAACACACAAATGGTTTCATTTGATAACTGTACGAGGCGGATTATTACAATTTTGACCCACTGTCATTGTCTCTGCTTTTTCTGAAATGTATAATATTATTTTTAAATCGAATTGTCAGTCTTTATGCCAATTAAGATGTAGCATCCGAAGGCTTATTTGTGTGCCTTTTTCGATGGCTTTTCATTACTGATGCCTTCATCCCTCTGCAGAAAGTCTGAGACTTATAACGTCTGCAGCTCATTAATACAGATCGGTACAGCGATTGTCTCAATACACTCCTTTGAGTTTCTCCTGAATTTACTTCTGCATGTTTCATCGGTCTATGGCCTCCTCCAAGATTACATACTGCGTCCACCATACCCAGGAATCTCCATCCCTGTCAGAACACGGTTTCGATTGACATAAAGAAGTTTTTTACACAAATGTGGCTTTCCTGAAGGGCGGATAGTGTTCCATGGGTAAATACGAGGGTTGGAACATTAATAGTGGCAACAATTTACAGTTCGTACACAGTAGATACGTGTTTCAAAGTTTTACTGATCTTCATAGTAGTCACCAACATTGTGTGTAATCCGTTACCAGCGATGTGGAAGTCGTAGGATACTCTTAGCAGTGCCACTTGTGTTGACAGTTCGAACGGAGCGGTCTATTGCCCGACGAATTTTTAGCAGTTCTGAAGCGAATGCCGTGAAGTGTTTCCTACAGTTTAGAAATCGAGTTGAACTCACGAGCGCTTAAGTCAGGGGAGTGCAGTAGATGGTATAGCACTTAGCACCCCCATCCGTCAAACAAATCAGTAACAGCTTGGACTGTACGTACTTGAGCATTGTCCTGCAAAATGATGGTCAGGTCCTGCCGAAAGTGTCATAACTTCTGTTTCAATGATGTTCATTTTTAGAACACAACCTACAACCAGCTTAGACATAGAAGTGATGACACTTTCTGCAGGACCGGACCATCATTTTGCAGGACAATGCTGAAGCACGTACGGTGCAAGCTGTTACTGATTTGTTAGACTGATGGGGCTGCTAAGTGCTATACCACCTACTGCACTTCGCTGGCAACGGGTTATACACAATGCTGGTGACTACTTTGAAGCTCCGTAACACTTTGAAAAACGTATCTATTTTGTACGAGTTGTAAACAGATGTTTGCCGCTATTAAAGATCCAACCCTCGTACATTATCATTGAAAATCTGGCTCATTGTAGCTCATTTGCTGTAACTGCTATTACTTCTACGGTTGAGGGAGGAAAATAATTGAAAATGTAAGCTATGTAGACATGACATTTTTGAATTAAAACGACCGATAGCACAGTAAATAACAATGAAGTCTAAATAAGCATTCTACTGTTTCCTTGGATGTTCGTATACCAACACAGATGAATAAGAAATGCATACTATTAGTAATTAGAATACTGACACGACAGAAGTAATATTTGATAAAACTGATATTCGTTGAAGATATCACGAAACGAAAAGAATATTTGAAGACAATAATGCTTCAGTAGAAACAAGTGATACTAAAAGGAAATATGTGGAAGAGAAACTTCAAAAATTATTCTCAGAAGGTCTCCAGAGTGAAACAATTCCTCAAAAATGAAAGTTTCACAACTGAGTCAAAATAATGGACTATTTTCGAGTTATTAGCGGACTTCTAGAGAGGGGAAAAATACGAATCATCACTTTGACTGCGTCCACTGATGTGGTAATATTTTTCATTTAGTTTCAACCAGATCTGTTTTAACACCGTTTGA
Source organism: Schistocerca nitens (assembly GCF_023898315.1). Taxonomy (NCBI): domain Eukaryota; kingdom Metazoa; phylum Arthropoda; class Insecta; order Orthoptera; family Acrididae; genus Schistocerca; species Schistocerca nitens. The sequence goes on from NC_064618.1 coordinate 673,170,744, forward strand.
CAACAGATATACTGATCTCACCTCACTGAAAAGCTAATGCTTCAATTATAAATCAGGGCACTAAGAAAATCGTAACTGAAGGATAACTCACTCTATTTGGTGAATAAAACCGTCTGTATCGCTTAATACGTTTCTTAATTTAACGTTACGTATCGGCTACTGCCGTAATCACACCAAACCTCAGGTTCAGTGTCAGTATGTAAAATGTATGGCTAATCGAGGGGTCAACTATGAACTATATACTGCTGACAGCTGACGCACCGATTAGGAATATGTTTTATATACTGACACTGACTCATGTTTCCAAAGTCCCAAGCTCTGACCTGATGTCGGCGACAGCCGAAAAGGCACAATAAATAAAGAAACACATTAAGCGATATAAACTGTTTTGTTCACGGTGTACTCAAAAAGATCGCAGAATTATTTCCTTTATTAATATGAAGATTCTTCTCAATGAATCTGTTCTCTGTAGAAATATGGGATGCTTTTGATCTCTTAATAGGGATAAAGGCGAAGCAGAAAGTGTTAACCTTCCTGCTACCAGGACTTTTTGTCTCACTGAGTACCACTGGAATCATACAGCGCGAAGCAATTTAAACCTGATACGCTGGCGGTGTTTTAATAAATTAACATCAAAAGTTACATTACAGTTGTTCAGTGTAACAATAACCTACATCTGCATCTGCATCGATACTCCGAAATCCACCTTATGGTACGTGGTGGAGGGTACCCCGTACCACAACTAGTCAATTACTTTTCTATTCCATTCACAAAAACAGAAGTTTTTCCTTTTCTACGAAGGTTGTCAAGAAAGTAAGTTCCGATCTGTCGCGAAATGGCGCAATGGACACCACAGTGGAAACTCGATGAAACTTTGCACAGATATGTTGGGTAGTGTCTCTAGTGTGATCGTCGATCTCATCAAGACGCTCTTTTCAGTTGTCAGCGCACTGTGAGCGAGTAAAGGTGCCTAGAACAACGATGACTCCCGTCAAGAAGGAGGTCTCGCTGAGAGGCTTCGCCATAATGAATGCAGCCCACCTAACACAACTGCCACGCGCTTCCTTCTTGATGGCAATTCTTAGTAGCACTCTGCAGGGGCAGTGAAGAAGCTTCTGAAGCCTTTTCGATGGGAAGTGTTCGATCACCCACTACACAGCCCTAATTGGCTCGTCCTTAGTATCATCTCTGTTCACATGAAACGCTGGATATGAAGACAACACTTGGGCGCAGGCTACGCGCTATAGACCAGCGTAGAGAATTATCGGAAAGCACAGGCGGCTGCCTCCAATGACGATGGTGTTGGAAATTTGGTATAACGCTCCGACAAATGTCTAAGTCGGAGCAGCGACTATGTAGAGAAGTATCCGGAAAGTGTAACTAACTCTTGCAAATAAAATGTTTCTGATTTTCACTGTGGTTTTCATGTAGCGACCGATCGGATCTTACTTTCTGGACAACCCTAGTATTTGTGTCCGTTTGAGCACTAATTTTTTTGTATCTTCTCTTCGTTGTCCTTACGAGTAACGTGTGTTGTGGGCAAAAGAATCATTATTCAGTCATCTTAAAATGCCGGTTTTCTAAATTTTCTCATTGCTGTTACTCGGAAAGAATGTCGTATTCCCTCCATGAATACCCATTATAGTTCCTCAAGTATTTCCCTAACATTTGCGTTTTGTTCCAACCTACCAGTAAAAAATTCTAGCAGCCTGCCTCTGAACTGCTTTGATGTTTTCCTTTATGGATCCCAAACACTCGAGCAGTACTCAAGGATAGATTGACTAGCGTCCTATATACGGTTTCCCCTACATGTGAATCACATTTTCTTAGAAATTTACCAATAAACCAAAGGCGAACATCGCCTTTCCTGTCACAATCCTCCCATACTCTTTCCATTTCATATCGCTTTGCAACGTTACGCCCAGATATTTAAACGACGTGACTGTGTCAAGTAGGACACAATTAGTGCTGCATCCGAACATTATGGGTGTGTTGATCCTACTCATCTGAATAAGCTTACATTTTTCTACGTTTAGAGCTAACTGCCATTCATTGTACCAACTACAAAAAAAAATGGCTCTGAGCACTATGGGACTCAACATCTTAGGTCATAAGTCCCCTGGAACTTAGAACTACTTAAACCTAACTAACCTAAGGACATCCCACACACCCATGCCCGAGGCAGGATTCGAACCTGCGACCGTAGCAGTCCCGCGGTTCCGGACTGCAGCGCCAGAACCGCTAGACCACCGCGGCCGGCTGTACCAACTACAAATTAAGTCTAAGTCATCTTATATCCTCCTGCAATCATTCAACATCGACACCTTACCGTACACTACAGCATCATCAGAAAACAGCATCACACTGCTGTCAACCGTACACATCGTTGGGACACTTCTGACGATACCGTTGTTTCTGATGAGCATTCGCCATCGAAGATAACGTCCTAGGTTCTACAACTTAAGAAGTCAATGATTCCATTTTCAAAAATATTATATTAAAGAAAGAAAAACATATTTCGAATGAGTCATACTGACCATAGTGGTACTTAGTGGAAAATACGTGAACAAATTTTAAAATGTTGTACATATAAAACTGAGAAAACATCATTGGATGCAACTGACTCAGAGGGAGAGAGTCGTGTATTCTAAAAATAATAGTTTTGAAAACAAGGGAGATATATATTTCCAAAGTGCTAGGAGGATTAATGTGTTTATGGAATCTTTGGTTCTCTGATGACATGAACTGTCTGCTATCGTGTAGAAAAACTTCATCAGCTTACAGGAGATATTAATATTGAAGATGGAATTTAAAACCGACTATAATAGCATAAAAATAATGTACAATCAGCACATGGAAAAGAATAATGCACGAATCAATAAGTAAACAACAGAATCTTTTAATGAAATATTTGAGTTTAGGGTAGTTGGTGACATACGATTCGATCGTCTGATTAGCTGAAAGGCTACTTTTAAAAAGGTTCAGTTCTACTCATATATTTCAATCCGCTATTGGCTAGTTTCTGGAACAGAGCGTGGAGTCTCAATCTGAATATGCAAAATGGATTGATTAACCTTAATTCATATACTGATTATCCAGAATGTGAATTATGAATTTCTATACACTTATAGTACATGCAAAGCAGGTTCCTCGCTACGCATGAAAAACGAAACGCATGCACGGATAGAGACCATTGCACATTGGTTAGCAATTCAAAACGCATTTCAGCAATCCAGATTTGAACTTTCGTGGTTTCCCTGAATCACTTAAGGCAAAGGTCAGAACGTTTATTTTTAAAATGACACGGCCGATTTTTTTCTTAAATTTTCCATAGTTCCAGCTTGGACTTCGTTTCATTTGCTTTTGTCGATACAACATTTAACCCTAACCCCCCTGCAATACACAGATTATTAAGATACAGACGTTCGCACAACAAAATTTCCACGATTCGCAGATAAATGGAGCATATGTTTTTCTGAATGTCCCACTTACAAAACTTACTATATCATGGACAGGAAGTATGTGCCGCTGCAAAACGGAAATAAAATTTTCTCGAAATTGCGACTTGGCAATCATCCATCACCTAGTGATAACTAAATATCACAACAATGGATAAAACGACATGCTAGTTACACAAATGGTAGTGTTACAGAATGTTTGTAAAGAAATGAAATTGCATTTTAAAAAATTGATGACGGGTCTAAGCAGACTGAAGCGACGAACGAAAATTTATGCGAAGGCCGGTTTTCGAACCTGGGTATCCTGCTAACTAGGTAGATGTGCGAACCACTACGCCACCGTTGCACAGTGACTTTGCATCTCTGCTCTGCCTACCCACGGCACTTCCCTCGTCAATCCAAATTCCCATTCATGCGTCTAACCACTTGGTATTGCACATAAACTGGAACAGCATTGCTGAAGCTCTTCCAACTGTTAAGGAATAGTACCTCAGCAAAGAACGAAAAGTGGCATCCTGCCTGAAACTCAGTAATAGGTGCTTTAATCAAACGAAACAATACGCTTCCAGAGTCGTTTTCAAGTCTCAAACGTCTATGATGAACATATGCTGACTGAGATGCTTTTGTAGTATGGTGGAGAGCCTCAGCAATACAGTTCTAGTTAAGGGGAAAAGGAAGTGGACTGATGGGTGAATAGGATTTGAACTGAGGATGGAAGCGCGTTAGGGTAGCCTGTGCATTTGTACAAACATTGTGTGAGGACGTAGTGGTTAGCGTATTTGCCTAGTGAACAGAGAACCCGGCTTCGAATACAATTTTCATTCGTCCCTTCAGTCTGCATATATACATCGTAGTAGTCTGCTACTTGAGAAGCTCTCTGGAACCAAACAGTTTCAGATGATCTGCGTTGTAACCACGAGTGATGAGGTTGCTTTTACTATTGTGATCTGATTCTCAGATGTGTAAAACTCTAAATCTAATTTAAGATACCGGAAAAGGATATAATTACATTAAAAGTATGGCAGTTTTCTGTGCCATATGTTTATTGATTTTAAGTACTTTCACTACTGTAAGTGTGGGATCACAAACTGTGGGAAGAAATCGTACTTTCTGTTGGCAAGTTTAAATGAATGCAGGTTTCGATACTGAGGAGAATTATTCACGATAAATCACTGTGGGGAGCTTCATCATACTTTTCTTCAGACTGCAGCGTACAACAATCCCGGAAACAGGAAACTAGCAGACAGTAATATCTTACACAGTACGTGTCAGCCATAAACTCGCCGTATTTAGGGAACAAAGCCTAATCTCGACGTGGAAGGTGGGCGCCTGTTGCTTTGGCTGTGAAATGTCACACTGACATTCTGCATCGTCTACGGAAGCGTCGTCGTCGTCTGTACAGTTCTGGAAATGAAAATTTTGAGTAGCCGTCACTGTAGATCAGATGCGGAGAGGAGCCCCTAGAAAAGGAGAGAGAGAGGGGAGCGGCGGGGGGGGGGGGGGGGCAGGAGAGAGAGAGAAAGAGAGAGAGAGAGAGAGAGAGAGATATATGAGGAGGGGAGAGAAATCAGAGGAGATAGGAGATAAGAAGAGAGAGGAGGAGAGGAGGAGGAGGGAAGGGGCTGTTGGTGCCTTTGTGGGCCCCGCAGGAAGCAATCAGGCGACGCCAATCTCCGGCGGCAGACGCCCGCAGCTGCCGTGGCTCTGGCCGTGGCCGCGGGCAGACGCCAGACACTTGTTGAGATGGAGTAACCCAGCCCCGACCTCTATTTGACGTCACGCTTCACGACCTTTGTGGACCGTCTGGCGCTAAGATGGCTGTACATACTGCCTCAGTAGTGGACTAGACCTTAGCGTGACACTGTGCAGTCTCGTGCTTTGGGAACCAATTTTCAACAGTCAGCACAAAGAACTGTAAGCCAATTACTCTCAGCCTTCAAGACGAATTATTAGCCCTTGTACGGAGAAACGCAGATCCTGTTTAGTAACTTATCGTGAAAGTAACCTTTTATGAACACTGAATAAATTTTAAACACAACAGGTTTCGGAAATCCTGTGTTGCCATCTTTGGATCTATGTTACATAATAACACAATTGTCTTCTTCAGTACAGTAAGTGATGCTGTATAAAGTACGTGCATGTTGGTGGCTTCAGGCTTAATAAAAGTCGGCATATCAGTTTGACATACTCTGTATAGCACCAAAAACTGTACTGAAAGAGACTATCGTGTAGTAGTGTAACATAGATCCGAAGATGGCAAGAGACAATTGCCGAAAACCGGTAAACTATCTGAATAAAGGATTTTAGCTATTTTGGCAATTGAAAATCAATTCAGTATTCATAACACTACAGATCGACCCAATGTTGAAGATGTCAGAAGTGAATCAGTGACCTTTCTGTTTGAGATCAACTATGCACAGTGTACGAGGCGTGTTTACTTAAGTACCGTTTTGAAATTAAAAAAAGACGTGCTAAGATACCTCAATAATGTAACTTTTACATGAAAGTCTGTGCCCTAATCTAGTTTTCTACATAATTTCCGTCAATAACGTTGTATCAGTTTTTGAATACCCTCCTCATAGAAGTCTGCCGCCTGACTTGATAATCACTGCATCACCACTGTTTTGACTTCGTCACCGTCTTGAAGACGCTGACCGCCCACGTGTTTCTTCAAGTGCAGGAACAGTTGGTAGTCACTGGGCGCAAGATTGGGGCTGTACGGAGGATGAACTAGAGTTTCCCATCGAAAAGATGTGATGAGATCTTTGGTCTGATTAGTCACATGCGGACGGGCATTGCGTTGCAGCAAAACGATGCCCTTCCTCAACTACCATGGACTGTTTCTTTGATTCTGGTGTGACGTAGGCCACCCATATTTCATCTTCCGTAACAATTTGACTTAAGAAATCATCACCGTCGTTGCGGTACCACTCAAGGAAAGTCAGTGCACTATCTAAACGTTTGGTTTTGTGCACATCCGTCAACATTTTCGGTACCCAACGTGCGCACAATTTTCGATAATTCAAGTGCTCGGTCACAATGCCATACAAAACACTACGATAAACGTTTGGAAAGTCATCCCGCAAGGAGGTAATCGTAAAGCCTCTGTTTTCTCTCAACTTATTGTCCACTTCCTGCACCAAACTTTCATTAACGACCGAAGGATTCCCACTCCGTTGTTCATCATGCGCTTTTGTGCGGCCATCTTTAAATGCTCTCACCCACTGTCTTACCATTCCATCACTCATAATGTTTTCTCCGTGAACTGCACAGATCTCACGATGAATATCGATCGCTTTTAGGCCTGTAGCACTAAGAGATCTTATAACACCCCGTACTTCACAGTCGGTGGGACTCAACGATTATCGGAGGCATCTTAAACACTCAGTACGCCGGCCGGTGTGGCCGAGCGGTTCTAGGCGCTTCAGTCTGGAACCGCGTGACCGCTACGGTCGCAGGTTCGAATCCTGCCTCGGGTATGGATGTGTGTGATGTGCTTAGGTTAGTTAGGTTTAAGTAGTTCTAAGTTCTAGGGGATTGATGACCACAGATGTTAAGTCCCATAGTGCTCAGAGCCATTTGAACCATTTTTAGCCACTCAGTACACCAAGTAAACAAGGAAGAATCAGACTGTAATGGCGTCAGTGCGTAGATTAAGGTACAGGCTTTCATGTAAAAATAAACTTATTGAGATATCTTAGCACGCCTGTTTTAAATTTCAGAACGTTACTTGCTTAAAGAACACTCCTCGTATATGGTGCAACAGGTACAAAACTACGAGGCAGACTAGTGAACCAGTGGCTACGTGCCACCTTCCTTAAAGTGCAGTCGGTCCTTTGGAAGCAAATATATAGCAATGATCTGCCGATGAGGCCCGTAGTATCTCTGGACTGGGAATCATAATTGTATAGATGTACACGTTAGGAGAATATTGGCTTCTTCCTGGGCATTATGAGGTCCGGTGCATTGGAGTGCTGCTAGTAAGAAGTTCTCTAAATTTCAACGTCTTTGTCATCAAACATTGATATCGGGAAATGATACTTGTCGACGGATTGTGATAAATCTTACAAACGAAGAAAAAGTACTGGAAAAATGTTTAAACTTTTCACCCACGCCTATAGGGATTTCCACCATGGAAATCATTTCTTCTGCTGAGCAAGCGTATCACGCCTTCCGCAAAAACTGGCGGAAGAAATCAGACACGAGATTTTTCACGTTTTGCGTGAGGCTTGGTCTCCAAAGTGTAATAATTCCTTGCCTGAAGTATTCGGTTTATTAGAGAGGACCCTGAATTGTTAGTTTTACCAGCACACAACGGCAACGCTACCGTTTTAATGTACAAGGCCGATTACGTGGATAAGATTTATGGTTTACTTACCGATTCCTCGTATCATATATTGCAGAACGATCCCACGGCCAGCATAAAACGGACACCGACTTCACTTTTGTAGAAGAGCTCATTACGTGAGTACTTTATTAAAAAAAATCGTACTGGTGCGGCAGTTCCACCTAGGTTATATGGACTGCTGAAGGTCCATAAGGATGGGGTCCCGTTACACCTCATTGTTAGTAAGTTGGGTTCGCCGACTTACAATTTGGCAAAGTATTATCGTCGGTACTCAGCCCTCAAGTGGGTAAATGTGAGCATCTTATTTTCGATTCCATGGATTTTATTCAGCGTTTATAGTCGCTTCATCTTGGTCCCTCTGATTATTCCGGTCCCTCTTGATGAGCCATTGGTTTTAATTAATTGAAAAACTGGATATGAAAATGACGAATATCTGCCGTAATGTACTGACGTACACCTACTTTTTATTCACGACAAATATTTTGAACATGCTGACGGTGTGGCAATGGGGAGTCCTTTATTCCCCACAGTCGCAAATTTTTTTATTGATGACTTTGAGGATATGGCCCTGCAAACATCTTTCTGAAGCCCATTTGTTTTTTGAGGCATGTTGGCGATATGTTTCTTGTTTGGCCATATGGAATAGATTCTTTTTGCCAGTTACTGAACCATTTTAATAGTCTTCATCCTAACATCAAATTTACGACGAAAGTTTCTCGATGCACTGGTTTTAAAAAAAGATGACGGAACTCTTGGACACTAAGTTTATAGGAAACATACTGATAGGAATTTACATGCTATCAGCTGTCATCCGCCGTTTGAGCATACAGAAATCCTATGGACTTTGGTCAGAAGAGCATTTGCCATCGGATACTGAAAACTTACCACAAGAGCTGCAACATCTTAAGGAAGCGTTTCATGATAACGGCTGTACAGACAGAGAGATTCAACGTGTTTTGAGTTTGGATTACTACTTAACCACCTGAAAACACTTTTAGTTCTGTAGCTTTCCATTCATATGCAAGGAACATGTCTGCCAACATAGGTACGGTTTTGAAGAAACATGAAACCAACATAAGGACATCAGACACATCCATGCCCGAGGCAGGATTCGAACCTGCGACCGTAGCAGTAGCGCGGTTCCGGACCGGTGCGCCTAGAACCGCTCGGCCCAAATGGCTGCAAACGCCTCGCGTTACTAGGATTGTGTTTCAAAAGAATCTGTCAAAATCGGACTAAGAGATAATATCATTAACCGTGATAACTGAAACCCGCTAAGTACCACCCTGGAATCCTGTTTCATCATTTTACGTATTACTGACCGCTTCAACTGAATTTGGTCCTTTGCTACTGTATCACTACTTGTTTCGTGGCGTTAAAATCCACATCTTCAGGTGAACACCAGTATAACAATAAATCCAGAGGGCCCTACTGGCCGGCACGGTAGCTCAGCGTGTTCGGCCAGAGGGTTAGCTGCCCTCTGTAATTAAAAAACTGAGTTAATGATCAACAACGAACTTAAACGGATGTCTTACGACGTCCGCCTCGAGCAGATGCAACGAACAAAAGCGAACGAAATGAGAAGCCGGCACGGTAACTCAGCGTGTTCGGTCAGAGGGTTAGCTGCCCTCTGTAATTAAAAAAACTGACTTAATGGATCAACGACGAACTGAAAGTGGTGTCTTGCGACGTCCGCCCCGAGCAGATACAATGAACGAAAACGAACAAAATGAGATTTTAAAAATAGTGGTCAGAGCAACAGAATGTCAATCCTAAGAGCCGGAGTTCGATTCCCAGCTGGGTCGGAGATTTTCTCCATTCAGGGACTGGGTGTTGTGTTGTCCTAATCTTCATCATTTCATCCCCATCGACGCGCAAGTCGCCGAAGTGGCGTCAAATCGAAAGACTTGCATCCGGCGAACGGTCTACCCGACGGGAGGCCCTAGTCACACGATATTTACATTTTGTATTCACCACTGGAGATTCTACAACCCTTCTTGCGGCAAGGGGCAGCAGCAACGTTTAAGCACCTGCGTATTTTATCTTAGGGCATTCGTATTTTCGCTGCATGTCGTTCACGGTTTCTATCAGTTATCGGCGACAGCGGCTTAGCGTTCTTCACCTGATGATGGCGGCCAGGTGGACCACAGAAATATTGTGTGCAGATGACAGCCTGATACGGCTGAAGACCAGACAAGGAACTGAGCATCGATGATACTGTGATGGTCTAGTTGAACTGTAAACAGTGTACGCGGTATCACAAAAAGGTATTGTAAAATTGAAGCAGAATTTCGAACAACTCTCACTAACTTGTGACTGAGGCATTTTCCTAAATTCAATGATTTTTAGACCTGTACAAAATATATTCTTCAGGTGAGACTGCCATGTCCATTTTTCGTAAAATTAAAGGTCCAGAAACCTTTACTGATCACGTACAACAGAAAACAGTCCTCCTGAGAAATCCGGTTTGTGGAGTTGTCCGATGCTGTCATGAGTCCTCTCGAAATGAAACAACGCACCTATAAGGTGGTGTTTGCGTATTGTATTCCTCTTCCAGCAAGATGAGGTTTCCGCGGGTTGACCGATATCTGCTAAGCCTGCACTGGATGTTCCAACCGCCAGTTCCGCTTGCGTTTTAGCTTCTTTCTTCTGCAGCTAGTGAGATTGAAGCTCCGACATAAACGCACTTATGACTATTAAGAGAGCGCCCCAGGATACACCAAGCTGTTCACTGCAGATAACCAGTATAGATGTATTCTGGAGATGAAGACCAGTGTTGCACAGCGATGGAGAAGGGATGGCGCTCACCTGGTGAGATGGGCCCCGCCTCCAGCACGCTGGTTGTCTGCGGCGCCGGCACATAGCCTTGCAGGAACTGCCGCTCCTCGTGCAACACGCGGCCCATGATCACCACCATCACCGAGAAGTACGCCTGCAAACACGCACAACTGTCAGGGGAACGCTCCTCTTATCACCATTCATAGGCAAGTATAGCAGCAAGAATTGACCCTGCAAGTACATTGTTATGCGAAGTTAAAGGACGAAACTAACTTCCGTATGCTGTGTCACTGCCAAGTAACATAGCTCGATGAAACTTTGGCTGTGCGTACAAAGAATTGCTGCAGTATAGTACAGAAGGTAAGTGAAAGAAATACGCAATGAGGCAAACAGAAATGACACTTTTATTTAAAGACAATAGTTGCACTGGATTGTCTGCGACTTAAGATGGTCTCCCGAACATTACAAATGGCTATACAGGTTCCTTGAAAGGGCTTTGTTTTCACCCTGGCAGGCAACGCATACTCTATAATGTGGTCCCACGCCGGCGACATGGTTGGTGAGTAGTTCTTGTGGCAGATCGTTTCATTTCACAACCAGCGTGTTTGAAAACTGCTGGATGGTCGGTGGTGCATATGAATGTATTGCAATACGTCTCGCCAACCCATCACACATGCTGTAAGAAAATGAATCATCTCTCCTTAAGATGTCTTTTATTGTTTAGCTACCACTCCTGGGGCTTCAATGCACCGTCTTCAAGCCTTCAAGGGGTTATCAGGATCCATATATACGATGCATCAGTGGTCAACATTACTGGTTTACGCAAACTACCTGAACTGTGATGTCGTCTCTCCAACCATCAACTGTCAACTCAGTTGAAGACAACACAGTCACAGGTAGTCTGCGTAAACCAGTAATGTTAGGCACTGATATATCGTATATGTGGATAGTAATAATACCTTCAGCATCAACTAAGGCCTGAAGATGGTGCACTGACGTGCCTAAACTGGTACCTACGCAATAAACTTCTTAAGGACGGCTATAGGTGTTCCATTTTCTTACAATGGTGAACGGGGGTAGTCCCAAGACCACAGCCACAAGGATGGACATACAAAAACATCCCATATGTGCTCTATAGGATTTAAATCGCGGGAATGAGAAGACCAGGCCATTCGTCGAATATCCTCTCGCACGAAGAGCTCATCCATTTGCGTTGCTCGGTGCAGTCCTACATGTTATTGTGGTCTTCAGACCACGCTCTTCGTGCGAGAGGATATTCGACGAATTGCCTGGTCTTCTCATTCCCCCGATTTAAATCCTATAGAGCACATATGGGATGTTTTTGTTTGTCCATCCTTGTGGCTGTGGTCTTGGGACTACCCCCTTTCACCATTGCAAGAAAATGGAACACCTATAGCCGTCCTTAAGAAGTCGTTTATTGTGTAGGTACCAGTTTAGGCACTTCAGTGCACCATCTTGAGGCCTTAGTTGATGCTGAAGGTATTATTACTATCCACATATACATATGCGCTGCTCGGTGCAGTCCTACATAATCATTCAAAAAGACGTACACGGGAAAGGTGTTTGTTGTCACAATATCATTGGCCATTGAGTGTGCCGCGTTCAAATATTTTACGTTCAGTATACACATGCTTCACAATGCCGCCCCACACAAAAACATCTGGACAACCCAAACATTCGACAATGTTCCTGAGTGTATTGAGTGTTCCCATCGCTTGCCATATGATACATCCAGAATAACTACTCATCTGAATGAGCTATCATAGAAGAGCACGCGATCCTACTCCTCGACTGAGCGAAGTTTCGCAGTCTTACCACATTGCACTCTCATGTGGGAGAAGGACGGTTTAAACCCACGTCCGGCTATCCTGATTTAGGTTTTTGTGAAATCTCTAAATCGCTTCAGGCAAATGCCAGGATGGTTCCTTTGAAAGGATACGTCTGACTTGTTTCCCCATCATTCCCTAATTCTATGGGACTGATGTCGTCACCAACCAACCATCCCACTTCTCATTGGTCCAATCCCTACGCGTCACCATCGTCAACTGTGCTGCGAAAGTGTGAATGTAAAGGGAACAGAGCGTATTGGCCGTTGGTCAAAGAGATCACCCCACACAGTCGCTTTGCCAATGTGGAGCGCGAGAAGGTGCCTGGCAGTCCTGTTATATGTAGTTAGAATTGCACCAGCTACATCGGTCCCTTCTTGCCTGTTGGAAAATGTAGCCGTCATCATCTGCGGCAATTTGATTGGGGTTAACCACCTCCTCTTCTACGAGTAGCAGTGCCTGTATTTTGAAACTCTCCCCATGCATGTCAAACAATACTGTGAGCAATACCAATATCCGCAGCTACGCTTGTCACACTTCGTCCTTATTCTTGTTTCCACATGATGAGAAGTCAGCCAAATTTAGTCTTGGGCCATAGTGTTAAAGAACACTCCCAAAATGTACTGTGACTGCCCGCTCAGTTTCTTTTCCACTTATTCTAACTGCCTCGTATTACTTGAGCAGCTTCATTTGGCTGACCTCACATCCAGTTTCATGTTCATCACACAGTAAGCTCTGGCAACATGCACCCAGCTTTTCATTCATTTCCGAGTTGTTAAAATGTTATGTTACTTTACCTCATTTTTAAGTTTTGCAGAGCAATGTACGTCTGCTCCTTGTGTAGTAGTTCATGATGACCACCATTACCGAGAACTATGACTGCAAACACCCTCCCAGTCACCCTTCCTTCTCCGCCCCAACACAAACACACACACACACACACACACACACACACACACACACATAAACACACACAAACAATGCACTGGCAAGTATTCAATAAGAAGTTTGTATAAATTAGTTTCCAGCAGAAACATGTCATTTGGGTGAGGTGTCTGAAGTAGTGAACTCGTACATCTCCTTAAGAACAAGTGCAAGTTTAGCCTCCCAGACATATCGCTACTTTCACTGCACTACTTAGACAGACCCTACACAGCGAATCAGTGCAGTTTTTTCAGTGCTACGTTTATACTGGTAGTCAAGATTGCAGAAAATTTTTTTCCAGAATTTCCTCAACAAGTTTCAGATATATTAACAGCGTGCGGTGACAATTATTTTTGAATGACAATATTCACTTTATTTAATTATACACTTATTTACCCTGGCAAGATGTGCGCTTTAGGCTTTATCTAAAAAGTCATCTTTAATCACTGACATTAATTTTTGTGTGGCACATGAACTGCATGCAAACCAATAACAAAAATAATGATGGAAGGTGAAAAAATGATTTGAAATTTGTGCCATGGCTTGAACTCGAGTCTTCTTGCTTACTAGACAGGAATAACATAAACTTCAATTCCCACCTTCAGCCTATTTTCCCCTTGTTAAATCGTCACCACTGCCAAGGCTCTCCGGCACTGGAACAGCATGTAATAGAGAAATCCTGTAAATCAGGTATTGGTGATCTGTAGATCGTATAATTAAATTTTCCTCGAGACATTTGATTCTCATCTTTATCTATGATAATAATGCAGGCTGAAGCCATGAATTAAAATTTGTGCAACGGGTGGGACTTTAACCCAGGTCTCCTTGCTTCCATCATTTTCGGAGATAACGATGAGAGTCAAATGTTTCGAGGAAAATTTAATTATAAGATCTATAAATCACCTACACCTGAGGTACAGGATTTCTCCATTACGTCCAACGCTGGGGTTCTATTCCAAAGCTGGGGAGCGTCGGCAATGGCGACTATTTAAGAATGGGAAAATAAGCTGAAGATGTGAATTGAAGTGTTTGTTGGGGAGGGCTTTGAACTAGGGTAGTCCATGCGGCAATGTTACTTACAGTGTTGCGGTGGTGTAATGACTAGCGTTCCTGTCTAGTAAACAAGGAGACTGGGGATCGATTACCGACCGTGGCAAAGATATTAATTCATTTTTTTCAGCTTCTGTAACGGAGAGAGTCGGACCTATGGTACGGTAGCGTGCGAAACTGCCCAGTGCGCTGGCCAGCTCTCAACTGTCGGAGTTGTTTACTTCCGCGTCGCGGTATTTGTGTACACTACTAACGTACCTCATTGCGCACTCTTACCGCCATGCGACGATGAAAGTAATGCTTTAGGCAGATCAGTCACGACCTATAGCCATTGAAGTTGATCAGTTCACACTAGAGGATCTGTGTTTGAACTCCCTGAAAGTGATCAGAATTCATTTTTCAATCACAGGAAGTGGTGTATACACACTCTGATGGACACGTAGGTGCAGTGACAGTGGACGACGCAGGATTCGGACTCCGAAATTTGCGGGTGTTTGAGCTCCCTCAAGAAGTAGTCTTTGCCGCTTTGCAACCATATGGCAACGTTTTGGGTCACCTGGCGGAGAAATGGCAGACGTTTACGATCTACCCAGATCGTCCGGCAGATCATAATTTAGCTGGCAAAACACATTTCATCGTAACTGAAGTTTGGCGGTATGCAGGCCGTTGTCATGTACGTCGGCCAGCCACGAATATAGGCAGGATGTGGCCAGGAAGGACATGTCAAGTCCGAATGTTTACACCAACGTTTCATACAGACACCGCTGGGAGACGTGACACCTACATCGACGCTCACGTCTGTACTCATCACATACGTAATAGTAACACAGAACCCTGTCGCGCCACTCCAGGATATTCCTAAAGCCTCGTAGAAGTCACCCACTTCACCAAAATTCCAGACAAGACCAGCATAACGTCACCTCCAGTGCTCGAACCGGTACCATACAATCTCAGGACCGTGACGGACAACCCTGCTGGAACCATGGACATCGAACAAGATGTCTTTTCGACAGCTGCCTTTATCCAGACGGGCACCGCATCAGATGATGGGCGACCATATTCTGATTTGGAACAACACATTAGGAAACAGCAGTCACTCAGGAAGATCAAGAAACGCCGACGAAGCCCTCTAGCTACACCCTCCTTCAGATAGCCTCTCGAGATAATGACCGGATATCTGATGGTGACCTTCATTTAGCGTCCAGTTACACAGTGTGACCACTCGCGACACCCCTCCTGTGAAGGATCCTCTCTGAATCCAGAAGACGTGTTCAGTGTTGCCAGTATAAGAAAATGTCAGATCCCCCACAGTTCTTGTTGCAGCAACCACTTCCAACAGTCCAAGTCAGTCTCCTGGGCTGATGTTGGAGAAGGAGTTGATCAGAGCACCAAAGCGTGTTTGAGCAGGAACACCTCACAGAGCGCCTAGGCTCGCGACCTGCCAGTAGTCATGTCCGCTTTGGCAGACCTGGTGGGTCTACACCCACAGGATGCCTCCGTCATGCAGTATGCATCGACTGCAAGGGACTGTACACAGCAATATCGCGTCTCCACAAACTGGTCACATTCCGAGACACTATCTACTCTGCAGATGTTGATTATGCACTCCTAAAAGAAGTGTTTGTCACTGACTTCCAAGTATCCACTGGGTACACCACCCATGTTTCTGATGCCCTCGACACTGGTAGTGGCGTCGCCATCCTCCTATGCGACAGGCTCCCTGCACATGATGTTGCATACCTCCACACCACATGGGGTATGGCCTATTAGCGTGTGTATCATTAATATCTATTCACAGTCTTGCTCTAGCCTTTGTCATGACACACATAGACAGACATACATTATTTGCCGAGGAGGTCACACCTGTCTTCACAGGTCCCCAAAACTGTGCTCAGTGTGAACTTCAACTCGACACAAGGGCCCACTGACCAACTCCTATGGCATTCACCTTGTGCGTCTCTCCCGATAGTCATCGATCGCCTGCGACTCATTGACACCTGGCTGAAGCTTCACGCAGCCCAACCAGGTTACACGTTTTACACCGTTCACTCATCAAGCCGCATAGACCGCACCTACCTTACCCACCTGCTTGCTGATGGAACCCGTCGTGCAGAAATCTGTCCCATATCCTTCTCAGACCATGAAACACACAGCCGGCCGAAGTGGCCGTGCGGTTAAAGGCGCTGCGGTCTGGAACCGCAAGACCGCTACGGTCGCAGGTTCGAATCCTGCCTCGGGCATGGATGTTTGTGATGTCCTTAGGTTAGTTGGGTTTAACTAGTTCTAAGTTCTAGGGGACTAATGACCTCAGCAGTTGAGTCCCATAGTGCTCAGAGCCATTTGAACCATTTGAAACACACATCTGCGACGTTACTCTCGCCCCACAGCGTGTATGACATAGTCATGGGCTGTGGAAATTCAACGTCGCCCACCTGACCCCCCTTGACTGTCACCATCTGGTCGAGGATGCGTGGGCACTATGCTAATGTCGTCGTGAGCCTATGACTCCCCCTTATCTTGGTGGCTCCCCTGTGCAAAGCCGATCTTCCGTAAAACATTGATGAGCTGTAGCAAGGAAGTCAAGGCATAGTGAACTAAACCTTGCTCTTTTATTGGCTCAAATGGCTCTGCGCACTATGGGACATAACTTCTGAGGTCATCAGTTCCCTAGAACGTAGTACCACTTAAACCTAACTAACCTAAGGACATCCCACACACCCATCCCCGAGGCAGGACTCGAACCTGCGACCGTAACGGTCGCGCGCTTCCAGACTGTAGCGCCTAGAACCGCTCGGCCGCCCCGGCCGGCGCACTTTTATTATTTCGTTCTTCAAGACGGTACCATTTTCACCAACTTGGCAAACGGTTGTACACCGAACGAGGCGCAGATATCCTTGACCATGCGACATCACCTGGAAGGCACTGTAGTCTTGTCTCGGACCTCTAGTCACATACCTCAAGAACCTTTGTTGATGTACTTCTTGCCCATCATCAAAATTCACTTCGTGATTTGGATCGTGGCAATATGATCAGTTATCTTTTTAATTTTGGTCATAAGTGAGTGCTACGATATTGGAATTAACGATCGACACTGCTTCCTAACACGCAACCCAAGCTATCAACAATATTTCTCCAATTACTTAGGGAACAACTTTAATGATCCGCCCCGCAGTTGAATTGTCCAAGCCATGAGAAGCTGAAAACTGATCTGAACCTACACCGAACGACAGAACCGATAACGGAATCTACGCCCACTCAACTAGAAGACATGTTTGGGTGTGCAAGCCGACTTAGGATCCGATACTCAAGGCGCTCATATATAAAACAAATTAAAACGAAAAACAAAAAATATGTAAGAAAATAAAAAATCTAATCACGTTTAATTTTAATGGCTCTTCTGCGGTTTGCTTCCCTTTATCCTTTCTCGCCCCCTCATAGCTCTAGGGTAATTGTACTAGGAGTAGAATTAGATGGGGGCCAACGCCTGACGTGGTTCTTTTTTCCTTCCTTTTCTGAATCATTTTCCTTTTCTTAAAAAAAAATTTAGGCAAGGAGACAGAGGTTCAAGTACCGACTGTGGCACAAATTTTATTTCATTTCTTCAGCTTCCATCACTATCGCAGCTAAAGATGAGACTCAAATGCTTTCAGAAAAATTTAATTATGAGAATAAATGTAACATTGTTAATTATATTAATAATATAAATACATATCTTTGTGATTATAGGTAACCTGTAATTAATTATTTATCCGAATTAAATGGCTGTTAGGCACTTTCGAGGCGTTAGTTTTTATTAAGCGTGGAGTCAAAAAAATTTCAGCAGGAAAGTAAACAATGGTTCACCTCTCTAGCTAGAGGTTCAGTGTGTTTGATTCTCATGCAGGGTATCCGAATTCAAGTTCCAATACTGCCAGTGACTTTTTTCCTTGATGAGAAGGCTGGAATGGGGTGACGTCGGTCTGGTGAGGCAGACTGAGGAACCATTTGAATGAGAAGGAGCGGCTCCTGGGTCTGGAAATTTGACAATGGCTGGGAAAGCAATGTGATGACGTCATGCCCTTCCATGCTGTACCCAAATGGTGCCATTGTTGGAGGATGACATGGCGGCAGGCAGGCATCACTGACCCTCTGAGACCAGTTGCAGAATTACTTTTTCCTCAGTTCAACAATATGTCCATGCCAATTTTTCTAATTAAACCAGCATTTTCATAAAGCAATACGTGCTTGCACCCTCAAAGTAAAAAGAGTTCTACTCTGTTGCGTACGTTAAAACTTATCTTTTATTCAGGCGATTACCTCACCTCTTCAAATAATCCCGAAATGCATCCACCCCCTCCCTCTCTTGGAGAATATGTCAGGATTATCTTAAATCAGGCACACGTAGTGGATGGGCAACGGGTCCTACTCGACCCAGCCAATATTCACTGACGGTGATAGATATGCTCGCACGTCAGTGTTAAAGTATATTGGAGACCCATCGACAGTTTGCCAACACAGCAAGCAGTGTTGTGCCCTGATTTAAAAGAGTGTATGCTGGTCAACATTGTCAAAAGTTCTCTCTACGTCCACAAATGCTATAAACGCACTAAGATAGGTCGTAAGGTCACTACTACCTCGATAGCTTAACATTTCTGGTACACAAAGTGACCTATCCCGAAGTTGACCTCTGCCTGCTTTACCATTCTTTACTTCAGTATTTTGAAGCTATGGCTTGCACTTTTCACCTGCATCCGTCATTCATTGCCAAATAGTATCCCTGAAATTCTTAACAACCATTGCTTTATTCAATTTATTCAGGTTCGTCTTATTAATAACCCACTTCTCAGCAATTTCTTGAGTTCTGATCTGCTGTTCTTGACCAACAAAAGGTCCCTGCATGTCTCTTCCACATCTACAACCTCCTCTCAGGATTCGTAAACCACAGACGGTAAAATTATTGCAGCACCCAAAAATAATTTACGTAATGTAATAAATTTCGGGTACACGTTTAGCTAGGTAACATAATTATGTAGGTGATTACCGTGGCAAGATCACAACTTAATGTAAGCGAAAGATAAGCTACTGCAAATGTGAAATGCTGGTACACTAATAACCAATATTCCCACCAGAATGTTGAGAGCAAGCATGGAAACACGAATGAATTGTGTAGTAGAGATGCCAGGTGTCAGTTTTTGGGATTTAGTTGCATGCCTGTTGCATTTGGTCGCTCAACACGGGGAGTGGCTCCGTACAGGGACGGTTAATGCTGGTTGCTGATGACGGTGGAGTTGTCGTCCGATGATGTCCCGTATGTGCTCGATTGGAGACAGATCTGTTGATCGAGCAGGCTCTTTAAAGCACGTTAGGTTATAACAGAGGTATATGGGCTGCAGTTATCCAGTTGGAGACGCAGCCATATTAGTTGTGGGCGAGGCAGAAATAGCTTTCGTCAGAAAACACAACAGACCTCAAATCTGCCCTTCAATGAGTTATCACTTGACACTACTGAAGTGGCAAATGGTGGTAGTTTGTAATCACCGAAAAGTACGTTACGGCATCAGGCTCGGAGCTGTTATTGTAAAAACCGATTTTTAACGGTTGGCTGTGTCATTATGATACCAATGACTGCTCGTATTGCTGTTGAAGATGCAGTACGATGTCCCAGAGCCCCAAGCCGAATACCATGGTCCTCCCTCTAGCTAGTGCCACGTGGCCGTCTGGATCCCGGTTTCTTGCGACCGTACATTCTCTTGATCACCGCTGCTACCAACCATGTTCTGTGGTTACATTTCTGCAAAGTCTTTCTGTAATATCGCAGAAGGGATATCAATCCCTATTTTACGACCTCGTTCAAACTCAGTGCACTCTAGGTAACAGTGTCTTTGTCGCCTTAAAGACATTGTTGACTAACATCTATTCACCACGTCAGATCTCAAACGTAACAAACGCTCACGAGCGTTTCCCCGTGTATTAGGGCAGTCGTGAATTGTATCGTCATAGCGACGATATTGGCGACACTCTTATGCAACTACCGCGAAATCTGAACAGACATCATCTAGCAGATGTAGAAACATGCTACGAACGTTTGTTTATTTTGGGCAACTCGTTTTTCATGTTGTTACTTTTTTCCGTTAGAGCGTTTCCAAGATTCAATCATGCTTTGTTCGAAGGTGAACCAGCGTGTTTTGTCGTTCGTTGCTTTATAACCAATGCAAACTGTGTTAATACGAGATTCCTTGCCTTGCTTACGGTATTTAACGTATCAAGCTCCAATCCCCGGAAGGACAAATGTGGTCTTCTTTTTATTTTTTTTTGATCAAATAATTTTTCTGCATAGTCCCCGGAGGGAAATCCGAATGGGGGACTATTTCAGCTTTGAAATGTCTTACCTTTCATCATTAAAGAATACAGTAGACAGTCGCTGGTAAGCACAGTGACTTTATTTCCCTCTTGCTTTCAGTCCTGCAACTAAAAGAAAAAAAAAAAACTAATAATATGATTCACTGGGGAAAGGTACTCGATAATCACGGTAAATTGTGTACAATATCGCTGAGATAGTGTCTCCCATAACATTCAGTAGATTAATCACTAGTATATAAGACGTGAAATATCTAAAATTTTAGAAGACACCACACGAAATGAAATGACACAGTGCCTCAGAAAATCGTGTGCACTGTAACCCGCACTGTTGCATACTTATATCTAATAAGTCATTTACGAATGACAACGTCAATTAGCTACGCATGTTAAAATAAACAACATTTCTTCACACACAATGCTCTCTGCATATGAATAATTTTTGGGGAACTAGAGGAAAATCTACAACACGGATTGCACGTGCATATAAGTTTAACACAGAAGTGTAATCTCAATTTTTCTGACGAGATAATGCGGTCCTGTGGAAGTAATCCATTAATTACTTTGTGTCCTGCTTTTGTCTCGTTGCTTCCTGTTTCTCAATATAAATTAGTTTTTGAAATTGATTGCAAATTATGTAATTTACAATGCTGAGTATATACCGGGTGAAAATAGTACTTGGCAAGATTTGTATCGTTAGTTATGACAAGAAATAAAGTACACTATCTCCTCAAAAGTATCTGGACACCTGTGAGATGCTGAATTGTCACTATATCTCACAATAAATAGACCTAGCTGTATGAAAGGAGGCGCTTAGTATAGTGTTGTGAGTAGAAAGTAGTAACGCCACAATTCCCGGCGGGGTCATGGATTTTCACTGTCTCGTGATGACTGGGTGTTGTGTGATGTCCTTAGGTTAGTTAGGTTTAAGTAGTTCTAAGTTCTAGGGGACTGATGACCATAGATGTTAAGTCCCATAGTGCTCAGAGCCATTTAGCCAGTAACGCCAGAATGAAATCCATCACCATCGTTCCCAAACTTCTCAAGCCACAGCTAAACCAGGCAGCATTTATGTACTGAGCATTGTGGAGGGTGGCTGTAAAAACCGCATGAAATCATTGGAAGGAATCACTCGTGAGTTCCTAAGTGCTACCATCCGTCCAGCTAGCGCAGCAACTGTACATAGGAAATTTAAAAGAATGGGGCAAAATGGTAAAGTAGCTATACAAAACTGCCATACTTCTGTCGTCAGTGTCAAGCAAAATTTGAGGTGGTGCAAAGAAAGACGCCACTGGACAATAGATGACTGGAATCAAGTTATTTTGAGCCATGAATCACGATATACCTTGTGGCCAGCCGATAGAAGGGTTTGGGTTTGGCGCATGCCAAGCGAATGACTCACGTGTCATCACGTGTAGCGCCACCAGCGAAGCACAGAGGAGGTGCCGTTACGACATGACTTAGTTTCCCTGTTTAAAGTGTGTACGAACCCGTGGTCTAGCGGTAGCGTCTTTCATTAGGAATCAGAACGTCCTCGATCTTGGGTTAAGACCCAGCCGCTGTTTAATTTTGAAGTAAAATCACCAGCAATGACAGCCGAAGACTTCCGGCATAAGAAGTCATCCTCATTCTGCGAAGGGCCTTATCAATGAGGGAAGAAAGTGCACAGAGATTCAGGGCATCAACAGCAACAGAAAATGGTATAACGGGAGGAGGATTCGTTACGAACAGAAAAGTTTGGCAAAGGGCGGGTTACTGCGAACAGTTCAGTGATATAGTTGTTCTCATCAGAACAGACAGCAAAATAACACCGGCAACAATAGTTCAGGTATACACGAAGCGTCGCAAGCTGATGAAGAGACAGAGGAAGCATATGTGCTACTGAACTGGTAATTCAGTACGTTGAGAGAGATGAAAATCTAGTTGTCTTGGGGACTGTAATACGTTTGTAGCGGAAGGAGTAGAAGAGTGAGTTGCAGGAGAATTTGAGATTGCTACTAGAAATGAGAAAGACTAATTGAGTTCTGCAATAAATTTCAGGTAATAATAGCGAAGACTCTGTTCGACATTCACATGAGAAGGACATATACATGGAAAAGGCCAGAAGATACAGGAAGATTCCAGTTACATTTGATCATGATCAGGCAGCGATTACGAAATCTGATACTGCACTGTAAGGCGTACCCAGTAACAGATATAGGCTCAGACCACAATTCTGTAGCGATGACGAGTAGGCTGAAGTTTAAGAGACTAGTCTGCCAGAAACAATGTGCAGGGAAGTGGGATATGGGAATACTAAGGAATAAATAGGTAAGCTTGAAGTTCTCTGAGGCTATACTGCAATAGGGAATAGCCCAGTAGGCATTTCAGTTGAGAGGAACGTACATCTCTAAAAAGGGCAATTATAGAAGTTGGAGACAAAAAGGTAGGTAGGTAAAATGAACTTAGCTGCGAAGAAACCATGGGTAACAGAAAAATATTTCAGTTGAACAATGAAAGATGGAAGTATAAAGACGTTCAGCGATATTCAGGAATACAGAAGTAAAAGTCGCTTAAGAATGAAATAAATGGGAAATTCAGGGAAGCTAAGGCGAAATAGCTACATGAAAAACGTGAAGAAATATAAAAAGAAGTTACTGTCGAGAGGACTGACAGAGCATATAGAAAAGTCACAACAACTTTCGGTGAAATTAAAAACAAGGATGATAATATTAAGGGTGAAATATGAAATCCAATCTTAACGGCAGAGGAGAGAGAGGATAGGTGGAAAGACTACATTGAAGGCCTCTATCATGGGCAAGATTTGCCTGATGTGACAGCAGAAGGAACGGAATTCGACATAGAAGGGATAGGATATCAAGTAGTACAATGAGAATTTAAAAGAGCTTTGCCAGACTTAGGATCACATAATGCAGAAAGGATAGACAAAATTCCGTCAGAATTTCTAAAACGATTGGGGGAAGTAGCAGCAAACAACTGTTCACGTTCATGTGTGGAATGCACGAGTCTGGCGATATAACATCTGACTTTGGGAAAACTTTCATGCAGACCATTCCGAACATTGCAAGCCCTAAGAAGAATCATCGCACTATCAGCTTAGCGGTTCATGCATCCAAGTTGCTGACAAGAATGGTATATAGAAGAATGGAAAAGAAATTTGAGGATGTATTAGATGACTATCAATTTGGATTTATGAAAGGTAAAGGCACCACAGAGGCAGTTTTGACGTTGCGGTTGATAATGGAAGCAAGACTAAAGGCAAATCCAGACACGTTCATAGGATTTATCGACCTTGAAGAAGTGTTCGACGATGTCAAGTGGTGTAAGATGTTCGAAATTATGAGAAAAATAGGGGTAAGCTGTAGGGAGAGACGCGTAACATGCAAACCGTACAAGAGACCGGAGGGAATAATAAGAGTGGACGACCAAGAACGAAGTGCACCGATTAAAAAGGGTGTAAGACAGGAATGTAGTCTTTCGCCCTTACTGTTCAATCTGTACATCGAAGAAGCAAAGGTGGGAATGAAAGGAAGATTCAGGAGTGGAACTTTGTAAATTCAAGTTGAAAAGATATGAGTGATAAGATACGCAGATGGCGTTGTTATCATGAGTGAATGTGAAGCAGAATTACATGATCAGCTGAATAGAATTAACAGTCTAATGAATACAGAACATGGATTGACAGTAAATCGAAAAAAGACGAAAGTAATGAGAAGAATCAGAAATGAGAACAGAGTGACTGATGGTCACGGAGTAGATGAAGTTAAGGAATTTTGCTACCAATGCAGTAAAATAACCCATGACGGTTGGAGAAAGGAGGATATCAAAAGCAGTTTAGCACTGGGAAAAACGGCGTTCCTTGTCAAGACAATTCCACTAGTATCAAACAATGGCCTTACTTTGAGGGAAGGAATTTCTGAGAATTCGCACGTTGGGAGCACAGCATTGCATGGTAGCGAGACATGGCCAGTGGGAAACATGGACCAGAAGAGAATCAAAGCATATGAGGTGTGGTGCTACAGACGAATGTTGAAAGGTACGTGGACTAATAAGCTAAGGAATGAAGAGGTTCTGAGCAGAATCTGAGAGGATAGGAATATATGGAAAACACTGACGGGAAGGACAGACAAGATGATAGTCCATGTTTTAAGACGTCATAAAAATCTTCGATGATACTAAAGGAAGGTGTAGAGAGTGAAGGCTGTAGAGGAAGAGAGAAGGATACATCCGGGAAATAACACTGTTCGACATGGGTTCTATTTCTGATATTAAAGTATGTGCTTCTAGACCATTTTACCATGGGAAATTCAAATATGTAAACAAAATATCGTTGTCAGGGATACTTTTTATGTAATATGTATATATATGTATATTCACAATTTAAGGCATACACAGAGACGTTGTAGAGAAATACGGGTATGTTGCCGTATCCAATAGTGATAGAACGTGATAATTTCTTGTGCAACAGCAGGTGGGAAGAATCAGACATCATTAGGTTATCCCCCGACACACCTATGTCATTAAGACCACCTGAAACATCTCATTAACTCGAACGGCGACAGCCGGTCGCTGCCTCGGCAGTAAAGCTTCACGCCTCCTAGGGGCAGTTGCATCGAGTTTACAACAGTGGTGTTAGCCGCAATTTGTGTCAGTCTTAACGAGTGGGTGTTTTGGCTGACAAGTAACTGTGTGTCATATTTCCAAGCAATGTTGAATCTTTTAGTTCCTGTGTGTAAACTGATTGAGCCTGGTGCTGAAGGTAAAACGACTGCTTGTTTTTACACATCAGCGTTCCTCTAGTTCCCTACTATTAATTTAATACAGGTGTATTACCAGAGTGGTATTTTTAAATTTGCACAAATGCCACGTCATCGTGGATGTTGATATAAGCCGGACTACTTCTGCTACATCTGTGGGAAGTTCCCTTTTGCCAGAAATAGGAAGAAAATTTCTTCAATCATAAAGAAAGCATACAAACATTACTTTGGAGTAGAGGTAGGAGACCAAGATAAAGAATGGGCACCACATTTCTGTTGTGCTACATGTTACTGCAAACTAATTTAGTGGTGGAAAGGTAAAGAGAATGTGGCGTTGTTTGCTGTTCCCAAGGTGTGGAGGGAGCCTAAGGACCATGTTACTGATTGTTATTTCTGTCTAAAAAAAATTCAGGGTTTTACAAACAAAAAGTCGAAGAGGCACATTGTTTACCCAGTCCTGCCTTCAGCGAGAATGCCAGTGCAGCATTCCGACAACCTTCCAGTTCCTTCAAGAGCCCGAGGTCAAATTCCGAGTGACAGTGAAATAAGTAGTACTGAAGAAATCACAGATGATGATTCTTTATATCACTGCACAAGTGAGTCATCGCCACATTTGTTAACACAGGCAGATTTAAATGATTTAGTACGTGATCTAGGACTAAGTAAACAAAAGGCACAGCTGCTTGGTTCAAGATTACAAGAGTATAATCTACTGCACCAAAGTACCAAAATCAGTGTGTTCAGGCAAAGAGAACATGCCTTTATTTCTTATTTTTGAACTGACGAAGCACTGACATTTTGCAAAGACGTTGCTGGCCATATGAAAGTGCTGAACTTCACTTATATTTCACAGGAGTGGAGACTTTTCATAGATGCACCGAAAACAAGTCTGAAGGGTGTTTTGCTCCACAATGGAAATAAAATACCCTCTGTTCCAGCAGCTTACGCTAGTTTGACAAAAGAGAATTACGAATTCGTACAAAGGAGCTAAATTCATTAAAATACAATGAACACAAATGGAAAATATGTGCAGATTTCAAGGTAATTGCTATGGTACTGGGAATGCAACAAGGCTACGCAAAGTATGCCTGTTTTCTTTGCGAGTGAGATAGTCGAGACCGAAATTCTGACTACGTGAAAACGAAATGGCCTAGGCGGAGATGGAAAGTTGGCGAAAAGAATGTACAACGTGAAAGTCTGGTAGCTCCTGAATATATACTACTTCCACCACTTCACATCAAACTTCGCCTGATGAAACAATTCGTGAAGGCCATGGATCCAACAGGCTGTGGGTTTGCATATCTAGCTACCAAATTTCCCCATCTTTCAGCTGCAAAAATAAAGTATGTGTGGGCCCACAAATCAGGGAGCTGCAGAAAGATGCAAATTTTGAAGCATGTTTAACTGATAAAGAAAAAACCGCATGGGACTGTTTCAAGATGGTGTCGGAAAACTTCCTTGGAAGAAGAAGAGCTACTAACTACAAAGCAATGGTGAAAGATATGATCAAAGCATATCAGGATTTGGGGTGCAATATGTCTTTGAAGGTACATATGATGGACTCTCATCTGGACTACTTCACAGAGAGTTGTAGTGACGTATCGGATGAACATGGGGAAAGATTCCATAAAGACATTTCTACCACAGAAAGGCGCTATGAAGGGAAGTGGGTACCTTCTATGTTAGCAGATTATTGCTGGAATATCATTCGAGAGAAGAAAGATTCACAATACAAGAGAAAAAAGTGATGTGCATTACAATGCAGTGGCTCATTGTTTGTCAATTTTCTGTAATTTCTCATGTCAAATAAATGCTTTAATGCGTATACACAAAGGTTACTGTGTTATATGTTAGATCCCACCCTCCATTAATGTGATGAACTTATAACATCATAAAGATGTGCATTTGTTTGTCGAATTTCACCTCACGTTTGCTGCACTATATCAGGAACTGAAAAAGAGAAATAAAATTGCGATTACTCATAAACTATCCCTGACACAAAAAAACCAAAAAACAGTTTTCAATTCAGCACTCAAAATACAACTAGGATCACAATATTTTTCATCAGAAATAGAAAAAAAGGTTTTTTTTGTAGAATAGTGTAATTTAGGACGTAAGTTGTTCGTGCTACTCTGAGATGAAGAGTTTGGCACAGGAGAGGGATTTATGGCGGCCCGCGACAAACAGATGAATTTTTAAAAGAAGGATAGGGGTATGGTCCCTTACTGCACTCAAGAAAAGTAGAGAATTGGTCCGGAGACGAAGATTTCACCAGCATGACAGTTAACATTATTAAAAGCATTATCTTATTAAAAGCATTATTAAAAGCATCCCTAACCTCCGTACACCGGACTGGTGTACAACAGTATTCCTGAAATTCACTGTGTAGAGTACCGACCTTAGCACCTTTGGGATGAATATTTAATAGCAAACTATTATTTTAAAAAAACTGCAAGCAAGTGAATTGAAAACATAATATTAGTGTAGAGAGAGGGAAATTTTACGTCCTAAAACGAGTAACAATTTTTTCGATGGCGGATACTACAGATTATTAACTTGCGACAGTTATAGTGAAACAGTTTTTGAGTGTGTTTTATTTGCATAGAAGATATGCTAAATTTCAGGTAACATCTTGCGGTCGAGTTTAAAATGGCTCTAAGCACTATGGGACTCAACTGCTGTGGTAATCAGTCCCCTA
Organism: Schistocerca nitens; assembly: GCF_023898315.1. Classification (NCBI taxonomy): domain Eukaryota; kingdom Metazoa; phylum Arthropoda; class Insecta; order Orthoptera; family Acrididae; genus Schistocerca; species Schistocerca nitens. Next base: position 673,198,940 of record NC_064618.1, read on the forward strand.
GAACTTAGAACTACTTAAACCTAACTAACCTAAGGACATCACACACATCCATGCCCGAGGCAGGATTCGAACCCGCGACCGTAGCAGTCACACGGTTCCGGACTGCGCGCCTAGAACCGCGAGACCACCGCGGCCGGCTTTGCAGTCGAGTCCCCACAGCTGAATGTCGTTTCGGTTATCAACGCTAATTATTGTTTGATGCACCTCTCATCCTTGTTGGTTGCCAGCTGTAACACTTCCTTCATTTTAGTATAACTGCTTCGTCCACCAACACCGACAATGTTGACTATGTAATTATATCTAGATCTGCACCTGCGATTCTTCGGCATTACCGTATGGAGTGTAGCCATGTATGGAAGTGAAACATGGACGATAAATAGTTTGGACAAGAAGAGAATAGAAGCTTTCGAAATGTGGTGCTACAGAAGAATGCTGAAGATTAGATGGGTAGATCACATAACTAATGAGGAGGTACTGAATAGGATTGGGGAGAAGAGGAGTTTGTGGCACAACTTGACCAGAAGAAGGGATCGGTTGGTAGGACATGTTCTGAGGCATCAAGGGATCACCAATTTAGTATTGGAGGGCAGCGTGGAGGGTAAAAATCGTAGGGGGAGACCAAGAGATGCATACACTAAGCAGATTCAGAAGGATGTAGGTTGCAGTAGGTACTGGGAGATGAAGAAGCTTGCACAGGATAGAGTAGCATGGAGAGCTGCATCAAACCAGTCTCAGGACTGAAGACCACAACAACAACAACCATCACTTCAGCTACCGTTTTCAACATCCCAACTGTGTATGTGCTCAACAGTTACCCTCGTCTCATTACATTCTTTATTAGACATTTTTATTGTTTCCACGTTTCAGGACATCTTCCAGAAACTCAGGGTAATTGTCACCACCGTTACGTATTTCATTTCAGTTACTTAGTTGCTCTTTCCATACAAAATCTGAACGATATCTTTCGCCCAAATGATGCGAAACCTGTTAGTTTGCAAGATATGTATAAGTGAATAACGTTAACACTAATGAACACGTTATTTCTGATTCCTCCTACTGCAACTATGCATAAAGACTTGTTTTTGTCCGGTCTTTGAAGCTACCAGATTTTAAATGAACTGTCGTCCACGGAATAGAAGGCCTTGTTCAGGGAAAATAATTTTAGGTTATATGTAAAACTTGCTTTGCTACATGTCAGACGTTTGAAATTCATTCTGAACCACAAAGATTTCAAAAATGTGCACTAAAGGTCAGTTTTTTGGTCTAGTGTTGTAGAAACGGAATTCACTATTCTTATCAAATTGTGATGGATTATTTATGAAGAATTTCATCAGTGATTATACGTGTATGTATTTGGATGGTGTAGTTAAAATGATCAACTCCCTGAAGCCGCACCTACGTGACGACCAAGGGCGAACACCACATATCATTCTTAATGCCCGCCCTTCTGCTAAGAATGTTTATCTTCGAAAAGACTAGTTACCTTAGTCTGGTGTGGCAGTTGAATTTGACGTTCAAAAATCTTTCACATAGGATAATCGTACACCGTCATTTGGCCGCCGGACAGTCTCCCTTACGGACGACATAGTGATAATCATATCTGGCGTATAGAAACAGCTTAAAGATTTGAAAGCAAATAAATCACCATGTTCGGATTAAATCGCAGTTCGATTTTACGAAGAGTAATCTACGGCACTGGCCACTTACCTAGCTTGCATTTACCGCGAATCTCTCGCCCAGCGCGAAGTCCCAAGCGACTGGAGAAAAACGCAGATGACTCCAGTATATAGGGGTACAAAAAGGGAACCGCAAAATTACAGACCAATATCCCTAACCTCCGTTTACTGCAGAGTCCTTGAACATATTCTCAGTTCGAATATAATAAACTTTCTTGAGACTGAGACGCTTTTGTCCACTAATCAGCATGGTTTTAGGAAGCATCGCTCGAGCGAAGCTCAACTTGTCTCACATGATGTACTGAAAACTATGGATGAAGGGTAACAGGCCGATTCCATATGTCAAGATTTCCGGAAAGCATTTGACACGGTGCTGCATTGCAGGTTGTTAACGAACGTACGATATGGAATAAGTTCACAGATTTGTGAGTGGCTCGAAAACTTCATAAATAAAAGCCCAGTGTGTAGTCCTCGACGGTGGAGGATGTCGTCAGAAGTGCCACAGGAAAGTGTGACAGGACCGCTGCTGTTCTCCTTAAACATGAAGAATGTGAATGACAGTGTGGACAGAAATTGGCTGTTATTTGCTGACGATAGCGTTGTGTACGGTAACGTGTCGGAGTTGAGTAACCGTAGGAAGATACCAGGCGAATTAGACAAAAATTCTAGTTAGTGGACGAATGGCAGCTGGCTCTAAATGTTGAAAAGTGAGTTAATGAGGATGAGTAGGAAAACAAACCTGCGTCCTGCTTGGCACGGTTCAGTCGTTTAAAGATCTGGCCAAAACGTTGCAAAGCGGTATGAGGTGGGACGAGCATGTGAGAACTGTGGTAGGGAAGGGGAAAGATCGACTTCGGTTCAGTGGGAGAATTGTAGGAAAGAGTGGTTCAGCTGTAAAGGAGACCGCATAGAGGACGCTGGTGCGACCTATTCTTAAGTAAGGCTCGAGTGTTCGGGACCCGTACGAGGTCGGACTGAAGGAAGATATCGAAGCATTTCAGAGTCGGCCTGCTAGATTTGTTACTGGTAGGTTCGATCAACACGTAAGTCTTACGGAGATGCTTCGGGAACTCGAATGGCAATCCTTGGAGGTAAGACGACGTACTTTTCGTGAAACACAATTGTGAAACTTTAGAGAACCGCCATTTCGAGCTGACTACCTTACGATTCTACTGCGGCCAAAAAATAAAAGGGCCACAAAGATATGATACGAGAAATTAGGGCTCGTACAGAGGCTTGGAGACAGTCGTCTTTCCCTCGCTCTATTGGCGAGTGGAACAGGAAAGGAAGTGACAAGATGTGCTACAGGGTACCCCCAGCCACCACCGTACGGCGGCTACGTAGGTGTAAATGTAGAGGTAGAAAATTATTCAGAAAGACGTTATTGAGTAGTAATATGCAGAACATTTTAGGAGGTTGTTTCGACTGTTTCCAAGACTAGCAATTATACGAAGAGCAAAAGTAACTGAACTTCACTGTTTGAGAGGATCAGTAATATCCTCCTTCCGTTCCACGTTTAATGTGTGCAACGAGATATTTGGAGGGATCTACTCTTTTACTGACTCCTGCCATGGACAACATCGGCTGTTGGTATAACTCTTTTTGTACTAAATAACAGAATATAATGTGTTTTCTCAAAATTCGAGAGACTCGTCACTTTCAACTAACGCAATAGTATAGTATCAAATCAATGAACGTAAGAGAATCAGGTTTTACTGATGATTACAACCGCTAAAATGTGTTGCAAATAACTTACTTAACATTAAATTTCATACAGACACTAAATTCAATGTGAAACAGCTTTTAATTATTATTATTTTCTTTGCAAATTTTTAAAAATCTTTGTAGACTGCTGGGCGCCAAAAGCGAAGGTTACGTGACTGTTAATCAGGGAGAACATGACTGACAGAACTGTCATCTTTATTCCTTGCGTGAGTGTAGGTTCTGTTGAGTGCATGGTCCACATGATTCATTTATCCAGCGGCGCTTTAACTTCGTGTGTTAAAAACAAAGCATTCTCTATATACACACCTAAAAAGCTAAATGCGAATGACCACCATCAATGAAAGAAAGAAAAAGTAAATGAGGGAACATTGTTTGACATAGGAAAGCCATTAGGGAACTTTAAGAATCGTATAGAACCGACATAAAAATAAAACACACTGCAAAATGAGACCACCAGATACAGTTAGTGCCCAAAGCCATTGAATTCGTCTCCATACTCTAAAGAGTACGAGTTTTTGAGAAAAGCAATGATTTTTTATCTATCAGAGTTTTTATTTCTTTTTCACATTAAACCTTTCAAAGTAGACAGCTTGCGCATCCATACACTTCGGAGTTGTTCCGAGTCGTGGTACTTGCGCTAAAAGGCTTCAACTCCTCGGGTCTTTCCCACGTCAGTAATGTTCTTTTGATAGTTCTCCGGAGACCCAAAAAGGCCATTCTATTGAAATGTTTTTCGGGAAAAGCAAAAAAATAGTAAGGACTCAGATCAGCTGAACAGCGGATCTGTGGAGCAATAGGAATGCCTATTGGCGTAAAAAATTCCGAGATGCAAGCATTCGTATGACATGCGATGTTGTCATGATGGAGCATGCAATTGCCTTCGATGTCCGATATCTCTCCATTCACCGTTTCAACGTCATATTTGTAAAACATTTGGTTGACAGTTTGGCCTGGAGGAACAAATTTGTCTGATCTCACAAGAGCACGCACACGTTCGACACTTTCGTCAGGTTTTTAAGTTGAAGGTCTTTGTGGGCGAGGTTCAGTTTGAACGTGTTCTCGGCCTTCCAGAAGTGATTTTTGGCAGGGAAAAACTTTTTCTCTTAATAAGGAAATTTCCCCATAGACTTGTTCCAAAATTTCACACTCACACATTCCCCAAGTTTGGCTCAAAACTTGATGGCATTTTGTAACACGCAACAAAAACACAGCTTCCCTGATAGCCCTCTCAAAAATCACGTGTTGGCTGTAAGGAGTTGAAACGTCGACTGAGCATTGAGCGGATCAGCCAACCGGTCTACAGCAGCAGAAGAACACAGCGTTGCCAGATGGCTCTCAGTGTTGTCAATGTCACTGCTTTTTCACACACCTCGTATTTCATTGTTTCTCGTAAATGGCTTTGTGACTTTCTGTTGGCTGGGTCCGCAGTACGACAGCAGCCGTCATGTCCGTTAAGGTTAAGAAAGAAATTTACAGACGATAACGGTGAAGTATTTTTATTCGTTTTGTTATCTTTTTAAGCGTATTATAGTTTGAATCTTAAAGATCTAGCGGTTAACACAGCTGAATGTATACCTATCAGAGTACTTTGACCTCGCAAAGCAAAAATCGAAATATCTCGGCCACTAAGTAGCATAAACTACAGGAAAAATACATGGCTCTTAACTAGTAAGGTCGCTGATATGGAAAAATTGGATCAGAGAAGTTGCCTGTGCGTTAGTTTGGTTATCTGAAAATTACATTCTAATCCTATTTTCTTTTTATTTTTTACAATGTGGATATAGTTTGTGTCATAAAAAGCAATGTATCAGTCCGGTTGAGCTAATTAAGGCAGTGGGGTTGTATTAGAGTTAAGCTAAACATATCCGTAGTCTACAACAAAGTGTGCAGTAAGAGAACTGAAAGCGGAACAGAGATTTTAAATGTGAGCCGATAGCAGCCGATGGAAAATCTCGCATCTGATGGAAACGGAGGTTCGTCACGTGTGTCATTAGTGAAATGAAGTACGCTCCAGAACAAACCTCTAAGTCCCAATGAACTGGCGCTCTTTAATTATGTCTTTCCTCCTACCACAAATTTCGGCATGCTTCTAAGCTGCCAGCTTCTGATTTCAAAATTACTTCTTCTTCATTGCGGCAGTGTTTAGCAGACGCGAGCTCCTTCAGTGGAGCTAAAGAGATCGATGCGATGTCTGAACTGCTGTTAAGCTTACTGGAAACATGTGCTAAATCGTCCAGCCAATCGCGTAAATTGGACTAATAGCCTTCGTTAATTTCGATGAAAATGCGGTACGTGTTACAGTGTTCATCATAAACTCTTAGAATATTACAGAAAAGTATAATGTACGAAGAACAGGGAAATAACGTGTTCAGAGTCGACATATAAATTTGAGCAATAAACTGCAATACATATAGTGTTTTGAAGACACTAGTGGTTCAATAGATGAAACTACAGTGAAAATGATGAAAGCATGTTCAGTTAAATTGAAATACGTGCGAATTAAAAAAATTGGATTTGCTATAACGTAGTCCGGATCATACTTTTATATTAATGACAGAATATTGATCTTCAGTTAATACTTGTACACATAAGTTATCAGCCGGAAATATGTATGGAACGAATTATCTACCTTTCTCTCCCTGAAAACCGACATGAGTTTGTTCAGCATTGTTTCAAAATTATGGACTTGTTTCCACATACTTTGATACACAGTTAGAGACACTATAAGTAGACTATACACCATGGAGTGGAGTAAAGATCAGTAGCAATACCACAAAACTATGCTGGGCTTTCAGTAAAAGAATAGATGTATATTGTGTTCTCCACAAATTCCCCCAATAACTTTGTGTATCGACTCTTAGATTATCTTGATAGTTTTAAAAAAGACCCAAAAGTATCTAAAAGTTACTCAATTTCACAGAAATTGTGGTCTGAAAGCAATAAACTTCTCGCTTCTAAAGCCGTTAAGCAACTGAATAAACTTCTTTCTCTGTTCAAGTTAGTGATGGGCATGATGCCCATGAATCCTTTGTATGATTTATTCTGAACAGAAGATGATCGACTGATATTCGTTAGTTGTTCGTATCGATGATTATTCATATAGTTGCTTTAGACGTACTTACTATGATAGTGTTTAAATTTTTGCGAGCCCTGCAGCACTACATGAAGAAACGCCGTGTTCGAAGCAATGTACTGGAGGAGAACGGATAGTTCCATTTTTCATTCGCACAACCTAACCTCATCAACGTTTTCATTTTTCGACTTTTCTAATTATTTCGATTATACGCAGAGGCGAGAGACATTTTCGTAAGTACTATGGACAGAGATGTGTAACCTGCAAGTATTCCATAGAGGCGGAGATAAACCTATTAGCGAGAGCTCGAACTACAGGGAATTCGGCCGGCAGAGTTTCACAGGAGCCGTAGAACATTCATAGAGCCGAGAGCCGAACACTACTCACCGGAGGACAGAAAGACGATTATATTTGTTGCAAGAACAAGTGCAAAATGATACACAAGCTTTTATTGTGTACGTCGTTTGCAGTATTTCTGAAGCTGCAGTATACAATAATTTTGACTTAGGGAAAATCTTTTAGCCAAAAAACAAGTCCAGTTCAAAAATTAGGGTGCTACCATTAACAACCGCATTGTTATCGTCTGAAATGAGTTACTTAACTACAGTTTGTTCAGTGGTTGGATAGACCAGAATAAAAATAGATTCACTAAGACGACAGTTAAGCAGCCCTCCAACAACACCGTAAAAATATCGTACAAACTCCGTATACAGAGAACCCGTATTCAACGGACGAAATTTTGAAGGTTGCTCAGGGATAGGTTTTGAGTATGTTGGTACGAGAGGCCAGTAACCTCCGGTGGCTTATTATAGAGAAAAGTCTTTTCGTTTCACTTGTTACACTCATTCATCTTTCTATATGTATTGCCCTGTAGACATCTTCACTACAGTACAAATATCAATTACACCCACTTTGTCTCTTGTTTGGACAGAAATCATGGAACTTTTTCTTGAAACAGTAATGCCAACTTCACAGTTTCTCCTCAAGCTTGCATTCAACACTGCATGCTTCTGCCACGGAGGGGTTTCTTTTCTCCATTTTTAGTTCTACATTGGCAGTGATACGCCGGTATGTGGATAGGTTTAATGATGAAGAGTTAAAAAATAGTAAGTGGAAAAGTAGTGTTATGTGATTCCCTTCGTTGCGGAAACAGTTCAGCTTAGCGTAATTGTAATACGAGTAATACGAGAGACGTATTCGCATTTGCGAATGTTGCCAAATTTTAGCTGCACTACACGTTGCTGGTAGTGGAAATTTGTTCATCGGGCGGAATTCGAAACCGAATCTTCTGCGAGGAGTCACTTCGACCGTTTCGACCGCCCGAGCACGATCAATTAGCGACCCAAACTTCCATACGTCATCGCTTTGGTCTACATTCTACACTCCTGGAAATGGAAAAAAGAACACATTGACACCGGTGTGTCAGACCCACCATACTTGCTCCGGACACTGCGAGAGGGCTGTACAAGCAATGATTACACGCACGGCACAGCGGACACACTAGGAACCGTGGTGTTGGCCGTCGAATGGCGCTAGCTGCGCAGCATTTGTGCACCGCCGCCGTCAGTGTCAGCCAGTTTGCCGTGGCATACGGAGCTCCATCGCAGTCTTTAACACTGGTAGCATGCCGCGACAGCGTGGACGTGAACCGTATGTGCAGTTGACGGACTTTGAGCGAGGGCGTATAGTGGGCATGCGGGAGGCCGTGTGGACGTACCGCCGAATTGCTCAACACGTGGGGCGTGAGGTCTCCACAGTACATCGATGTTGTCGCCAGTGGCCGGCGGAAGGTGCACGTGCCCGTCGACCTGGGACCGGACAGCAGCGACGCACGGATACACGCCAAGACCGTAGGATCCTACGCAGTGCCGTAGGGGACCGCACCGCCACTTCCCAGCAAATTAGGGACACTGTTGCTCCTCGGGTATCGGCGAGGACCATTCGCAACCGTCTCCACGAAGCTGGGCTACGGTCCCGCACACCGTTAGGCCGTCTTCCGCTCACGCCCCAACATCGTGCAGCCCGCCTCCAGTGGTGTCGCGACAGGCGTGAATGGAGGGACGAATGGAGACGTGTCGTCTTCAGCGATGAGAGTCGCTTCTGCCTTGGTGCCAATGATGGTCGTATGCGTGTTTGGCGCCGTGCAGGTGAGCGCCACAATCAGGACTGCATACGACCGAGGCACACAGGGCCAACACCCGGCATCATGGTGTGGGGAGCGATCTCCTACACTGGCCGTACACCACTGGTGATCGTCGAGGGGACACTGAATAGTGCACGGTACATCCAAACCGTCATCGAACCCATCGTTCTACCATTCCTAGACCGGCAAGGGAACTTGCTGTTCCAACAGGACAATGCACGTCCGCATGTATCCCGTGCCACCCAACGTGCTCTAGAAGGTGTAAGTCAACTACCCTGGCCAGCAAGATCTCCGGATCTGTCCCCCTTTGAGCATGTTTGGGACTGGATGAAGCGTCGTCTCACGCGGTCTGCACGTCCAGCACGAACGCTGGTCCAACTGAGGCGCCAGGTGGAAATGGCATGGTAAGCCGTTCCACAGGACTACATCCAGCATCTCTACGATCGTCTCCATGGGAGAATAGCAGCCTGCATTGCTGCGAAAGGTGGATATACAGTGTACTAGTGCCGACATTGTGCATGCTCTGTTGCCTGTGTCTATGTGCCTGTGGTTCTGTCAGTGTGATCATGTGATGTATCTGACCCCAGGAATGTGTCAATAAAGTTTCCCCTTCCTGGGACAATGAATTCACGGTGTTCTTATTTCAATTTCCAGGAGTGTATATTGGCACAGATACTGCGAGTCCCGTACAGGAAGATACGTGTGACTTAAGTCGATGCTCTGTTAGTAAGCGTGACGTACTAAATAGCAGTGCCTGTCTTGCTGTAATTTACTTTGTAATGTCATTCAGACAGCATGCATGTCGGATGTAACGGCGCTGCAGCGATAAAATACGAGAATCATATTCGCATTTGCTAATATGGCTAGACTCTGGCTGCAGTACACATTGGTCCAATGAAAATTCATGTACGGACCAGGACTCGAACACGGATCTTCCGCTTTGTGCGAGCGGTCGGCTCGGCCGTCTCGACCACCCGATCGCGCTCTCCAGACCTCAAAGGCTTAGCAAGATTAGCAACTTTAATATGATTCACTAGTTCATACTGCTGCCGATTGGTGCAGTCGCTCCTTCAGACAGGCTTGCATGTCTCAGGACGTTGCAAAGCATATTAGAAAACGCAGGCACTACAGCACTGTATAGCGTAATTGTGACGCTCTTCCACTGCATTCAGTGAACCAATGTACGAGGAACATACTGCACAACGTACATGGCCCACCACTTATACGGAGTATAAAGAATCTCTTTTTTGCTGACCTTGTCGCTGTCTAAGGCAACGGCCTTGCCGCAGTGGATACACCGGTTCCCGTCAGATCACCGAAGTTAAGCGCTGTCGGGCGTGACCGGCACTTGGATGGGTGACCATCTGGGGCGCCATGCGCTGTTGCCATTTTTCGGGGAGCACTCAGCCTCGTGACGCCAATTGAGGAGGTACTTGACCGCATAGTAGTGGCTCCGGTCCAAGAAAACCATCATAACGACCGGGAGAGCAGCGTGCTGACCACACACCCCTCCTATCCGCATCCTCTGCTGAGGATGACACGGCGGTAGGATGGTCCCGATGGGATACTTGTGGCCTGAAAACGGAGTGCTTGTCGCTGGATACAGGTAAAATCAGTTCCTTTCTGGGTCTCAGGTTCTGTCCACAGTGCCCCAACCTGAACTCCTCGCACAGCACATTAAGATCCAAAGGCCATATTTAACTGCCAGCCGCTGTGGTCGAGCGGTTCTAGGCGCTTCAGTCCGGAATCATGCTGCTGCTATGGTCGTAAGTTCGAATCCTGCCTCGGGCATGGATGTGTGTTATGTCCTTGGGTTAGTTAGGTTTAAGTAGTTCTAAGTCTCCAGGACTGATGACCTCAGATGTTAAGTCCCATAGTGCTTGGAGCCATTTGAACCAGACTTAACCGAGAGTTTCCCGCTATGAAAATTTATTACGGTGGTCCAGATATTGCTTTAACATAAATTTATTTTCCACTATATGTAACACGCAGCTAACTTTGAGAATTATCTTGTTCTTTCAAATGGTTCTATTTGTACATTTCTTCAAATTAGTTTAGTATCCTGTACTTAAACAGATAAGCTATAATACCCTGACAGCCTGTCATAGAAGCCAAGTAAGGGGATATAAGGAGTCGCTTCTTAGCCATACTTCAGAAGTCGGTAGCTCAATTCTACGTTTTCACACTTCTCTCGAAAATAAGGAGCGTGCAGAATGTGTTAAGGCGGAAACCACATATCGGGAAGGTGGAAAATATGTTATTGTAGGGTCGTATGTTACACTTGAATCTCTTACCTAACGGCACAGGCATACCAGATGTGACGGTAATTACGGTACACTTCTCGCGAAGAACTGAATATAAATGTTTAGTCCATTGAAAAAAAAAAATTAACTCATTTCGTGCTGTGATTCATTACCGTGGAGGAGACCTGAGGCTACCATTTCACACCAGAAATGAAAGGCAATCAAAGCAGAGTGTGGAAACCGGCAACTCTTTGCCAAAAAAGGGCGAAATTGATTTCACCTTTCGGGAAAGTTGTGGGAAGTTAGTGTATTCTGGACTGCAAAAGACACATTTGTTATTGATTGTTTGGTAAATGAAAAATGAGTAAGTGTACATACTGAGACGTCAAGAATACAGAAGTTTGAAAAAATCTTTGATCAGGACAATACATCGTCTCACAAAAGTAGTTTGAAAATGGGAAGCAGAGGTATCTGAAGAACCAGTTCTTGAGGGCCGCTGTCTGATTATCGGATATACCGTCCTCTTACTTCCTCCTGCAGCCATGTTCATGGATGTTAATGGCTGTGGAGCTTTTTCATAACGAGGTTACACCGGCTGTGATAAGACTCTGCAGATCAGCACCCAATCATGGCGAAAGCCATGGGCGAAGTGCAGTGACTGAAATGGAAAATAACTGAGATTTAGACGCAGATAGAAACATTTTTCACGTAGTATGTCGTTACAGATACAGAGTTACAGCTCATATAACATTCTGTTTCTTGCAATGCTGTGACACAGGTTTCCTAAAGCACATTTCAGGTCTAATTTGCAGATCCCTTTCGGCCTGCTCCTGGTTTGAGAAGTGCTCAAAGCATTGCAGTTCAAATCTTCTGAGTTGTTAGCCCGCATCATGTTCTTAAAAAAATTGAACCATTTGCTTTTGATATTCCTCAGGATCTTGTAGTGTCCACTGCAGAGTGAACGCTCGACAGTGGACACCACAATGTCCTGAAGAAGATCGCAGCAGAGGTGTCGAAATGTCAATTGTCTGATGGAATATGACGCGGCCTAACAACTCAAAAGATTTTGACTTCGGTGATAATGGCCACGAAAGCCTGCAGACTAACATTAAATCACTGTGTCAGAAATATATACCGGCTCCTTTGAGCACTGAAATGAATGCATTGTTGTACAATGAGCAATCGTAGCTTCAGCTTTAACACAGAAAGACTTGAGCGTTCTTCAGTGGGCCACCACACACCGATGAATAAAGTCTATCGTATGTGCACTGCAGATTGAAACTGAAGAAACTGCAAAAAGGTGGGAATTTAAGGAGATGGGACCTGGATAAACTGAAAGAACCAGAGGTTGTAGACAGTTTCAGGGAGAGCATAAGGGAACAATTGACAGGAATGGGGGAAGGAAATACAGTAGAAGAAGAATGGGTAGCTCTGAGGGATGAAGTGGTGAAGGCAGCAGACGATCAAGTAGGTAAAAAGACGAGGGCTAATAGAAATCCTTGGGTAACAGAAGAAATATTGAATTTAACTGATGAAAGGAGAAAATATAAAAATGCAGTAAATGAAGCAGGCAAAAAGGAATACAAACGTCTCAAAAATGAAATCGACAGGAAGTGCAAAATGGCTAAGCAGGGATGGCTAGAGGACAAATGTAAGGATGTAGAGGCTTGTCTCACTGGGGTAAGATAGATACTGCCTACAGGAAAATTAAAGAGACATTTGGAGAGAAGAGAACCACTTGTATGAATATCAAGAGCTCAGATGGCAACCCAGTTCTAAGCAAAGAAGGGAAGGCAGAAAGGTGGAAGGAGTATATAGAGGGTTTATACAAGGGCGATGTACTTGAGGACAATATTATGGAAATGGAAGAGGATGTAGATGAAGACGAAATGGGAGATAAGATACTGCGTGAAGAGTTTGACAGAGCACTGAAAGACCTGAGTCGAAACAAGGCCCCGGGAGTAGACAACATTCCATTAGAACTACTGATGGCCTTGGGAGAGCCAGTCATGACAAAACTCTACCATCTGGTGAGCAAGATGTATGAGACAGGCGAAATACCCTCAGACTTCAAGAAGAATATAATAATTCCAATCCCAAAGAAAGCAGGTGTTGACAGATGTGAAAATTACCGAACTATCAGTTTAATAAGTCACAGCTGCAAAATACTAACGCGAATTATTTACAGACGAATGGAAAAACTGGTAGAAGCCGACCTCGGGGAAGATCAGTTTGGATTCCGTAGAAATGTTGGAACACGTGAGGCAATACTGACCTTACGACTTATCTTGGAAGAAAGATTAAGAAAAGGCAAACCTACGTTTCTAGCATTTGTAGACTTAGAGAAAGCTTTTGACAATGTCGACTGGAATACTCTCTTTCAAATTCTGAAGGTGGCAGGGGTAAAATACAAGGAGCGAAAGGCTATTTACAATTTGTACAGAAACCAGACGGCAGTTATAAGAGTCGAGGGGCATGAAAGGGAAGCAGTGGTTGGGAAAGGAGTGAGACAGGGTTGTAGCCTCTCCCCGATGTTATTCAATCTGTATATTGAGCAAGCAGTAAAGGAAACAAAAGAAAAATTCGGAGTAGGTATTAAAATTCATGGAGAAGAAGTAAAAACTTTGAGGTTCGCCGATGACATTGTAATTCTGTCAGAGACAGCAAAGGACTTGGAAGAGCAGTTGAACGGAATGGACAGTGTCTTGAAAGGAGGATATAAGATGAACATCAACAAAAGCAAAACAAGGATAATGGAATGTGGTCGAATTAAGTCGGGTGATGCTGAGGGAATCAGATTAGGAAATGAGACACTTAAAGTAGTAAAGGAGTTTTGCTATTTAGGGAGTAAAATAACCGATGATGGTCGAAGTAGAGAGGATATAAAATGTAGACTGGCAATGGCAAGGAAATCGTTTCTCAAGAAGAGAAATTTGTTAACATCGAGTATAGATTTAGGTGTCAGGAAGTCGTTTCTGAAAGTATTTGTATGGAGTGCAGCCATGTATGGAAGTGAGACATGGACGATAACTAGTTTGGACAAGAAGAGAATAGAAGCTTTCGAAATGTGGTGCTACAGAAGAATGCTGAAGATAAGGTGGGTAGATCACGTAACTAATGAGGAGGTATTGAATAGGATTGGGGAGAAGAGAAGTTTGTGGCACAACTTGACTAGAAGAAGGGATCGGTTGGTAGGACATGTTTTGAGGCATCAAGGCATCACAAATTTAGCATTGGAGGGCAGCGTGGAGGGTAAAAATCGTAGAGGGAGACCAAGAGATGAATACACTAAGCAGATTCAGAAGGATGTAGGTTGCAGTAGGTACTGGGAGATGAAGAAGCTTGCACAGGATAGAGTAGCATGGAGAGCTGCATCAAACCAGTCTCAGGACTGAAGACCACAACAACAACAACAACAACATGTGCACTGCTGTCTGTTCCCAACTGAGAGTACATTGGACAATATTTTCGGTCCAAAGCTGCCTCCTAGCTATGTCATATCTGTTTTTGCCATTAGCTTTGTGAAGCACTTTCCTTTAATCTGAGAATGCAGTATGTGCAGTGCGACAATCGTAAGCTTTCTAGTTCTTTAGTCGATTCATCAATTTTTATTTCTCTTTAAATCTTCCCATCTACGCTGTAAGGTACCTCTTTTCACTCATTTCCATCAATGCGGCATTATTTTGATTTTTCGTTGTTTTCTTGAGTACCAAGATGATTGTAATAGCCGGTTCCTAATTCCATCTTTCTCCATCCTAGAACATGTTTACTAATGACATCACAGTAGCATGAACCGAGAGGCAGGTTAAATTTACTGGTACTGCATTCGGAAAGAATTGGGTTGAAATCCCTTCCGGTTCATTTACATAAATCACTCCCGTTAAATGATTCCTTAAGTAACGTTACGATATGTTTCAGGTGTTATCTGTGTCCTGTCTGAGTTTCGCCACCACAAATGGGACACAGAGTCCTGATCTCTACCGACAAAAACTGTAATATTCATCCTTTCCTGCTAGGACTTACCTGTGCGTTTTCTTATAGATTACGTGAACCTTTCTAGACAGATGACTTACATGCCTCATCATTTCTCAGAAGTACATTTGTCGCATATTTGTTTCTTTCCTTGAAAATACGGAAATCATTGCTGTGGCTTCATCGATACGTTTTGGTTATTTAGTTTTGGGTTACATATTTTGTTTTCTGCCTATCCACTCCAGCAACAGGCCTCTACTTAAGGCAGCTTGCTGCTGTAGTGTAGAGAACTTGCTGAGAGATATGCTAGCTACATGGTTATCTCTACCTTTTATCGCTACATTTATATTTTGCTCACTCTTTCTGTATAGTGACAGATGATTAACAAGTGTGGTGAAATATGTTGTTTCTAAGATAGGCATTAAAGCTGTTCTTGCAAGAAAGTAAACCCAATTTCTAGTTCATTCTTTTCAAGCACGAAGCGGAGCTTAAAATCCTTCATAATTCTGTATGAATGAGCCACCTATTTTTCTCAATATGATCACTAAAACAAAAAACACAGTAATTACTGTTTATAAGAAAAAATGGTTCAAATGGCTCTGAGCACTATGGGACTTAACATCTATGGTCATCAGTCCCCTAGAACTTAGAACTACTTAAACCTAACTAACCTAAGGACATCACACAACACCCAGCCATCACGAGGCAGAGAAAATCCCTGACCCCGCCGGGACTCGAACCCGGGAACCCGGGCGTGGGAAGCGAGAACGCTACCGCACGACCACGAGATGCGGGGTGTTTATAAGAATTAAGAATTAACCAAGAAAACAAGGAAATAATTTTGCACTTCCCACACATTGGATGCCAAGTACTAACACTAATTTACGCACATTATTATGCTAACGCGAGTTACAAATGGAAGGAAAGTAGGCAGACGAGCGTACCGGGGTACTGAGAAAGTGCAGCCCTTCAGGACCTGGCTCCCTTTTGAGAGGCGATTACTTTGCGAGGGCGACCCGGGCTAGCGGCACTCGCGGCGAACTATCCCCTTCAAGAGCGGAGCGTCGCTTCCCACGCAGCGAGCCTACCGACCACAGCTTGGCGGCATTACGCCTAAGTCCTTCACCTGTTCCCGCGTCACGTGCCCCTTAAGCCGGCAAAACTAATTGAAACGCGCACACTTTATAGAAACCGTGTCAGTACCGAACTGATGTCACAGAAAGTAGGCCGCCTAAGCAAGGAAATAGATCGCGAGGCTGCTCAGTAATATCCGTAAAAATAACGTAATATTCAATCTACGCCATATTCTTCAGATGGTTTCGGAATAGCTGACGCAAACGTATTGCAGGGCTTGTAAATGCTTACGTGCAAATTGTATCGTTACTGCACAATCAAAGTAGTGTAGATATACACTACTGGCCATTAAAATTGTTACACCACGAAGATCACGTGCTACAGACGCGAAATTTAACCGACAGGAAGAAGATGCTGTGATATGCAAATGATTAGCTTTTCAGAGCATTCACACAAGACTGGTGCGCGGTGGCGACACCTACAACGTGCTGACATGAGGAAAGTTTCCAACCGATTTCTCATACACAAACAGCAGTTGACCGACGTTGCCTGGTGAAACGTTGTTGTGATGCCTCGTGTAAGAAGGAAAAAAGCGTACCATCATGTTTCCGACTTTGATAAATGTCGGATTGTAGCCTATCACGATTGCAGTTTATCGTTTCGCGACATTGCTGCTCGCGTTGGTCGAGATCCAAAGACTGTTAGCAGAATATGGAATCGGTGGGTTCAGGAGGGTAATACGGAATGCCGTGCTGGATCCCAACGGCCTCGTATCACTAGCAGTCGAGATGACAGGCATCGTATCCGCATGGCTGTAAGTGATCGTGCAGCCGCGTCTCGATCCCTGAGTCAACAGATGGGGATCTTTGCAAGACAACAACCATCTGCACGAACAGTTCGACGACGTTTGCAGCAGCATGGACTATCAGCTAGGAGACCATGGCTGCGGTTACCCTTGACGCTGCATCACAGACAGGAGCGCCTGCGATGGTGTACTCAATGACGAACCTGGGTGCATGAGTGGCAAAACGTCACTTCTTCGGATGAATCCAGGTTCTGTTTACAGCATCATGATGGTCGCATCCGTGTTTGGCGACATCGTGGTGAACGCACATTGGAAGCGTGTATTCGTCATCGCCATACTGGCCTATCACCCGACATGATGGTATGCGGTGCCATTGGTTACACGTCTCGCTCACCTCTTGTTCGCATTGACGACACTTTGAACAGTGGACGTTACATTTCGGATGTGTTACGACCCGTGGCTCTACCCTTAATTCGATCACTGCGAAACCCTACATTTCAGCAGGATAATTCACGACCGCATGTTGCAGGTCCTGTAAGGGCCTTCCGGGATACAGAAAATGTTCGACCGCTGCCCTCGCCAGCACATTCTCCAGATCTCTCACCAACTGAAAACGTCTCGTCAATGGCGGCCGAGCAACTGGCTCATCACAATACGCCAGTCACTACTCTTGATGAACTGTGGTATCGTGTTGAAGCTGCGTGGGCAGTTGTACCTGTACACGCCAAACAAGCTCTATTTGACTCAATGTCCAGGCGTATCAAGGCCGTTATTACGGCCAGAGGTGATTGTTCTGGGTACTCATTTCTCAGGATCTATGCATCCAAACTGTGTGAAAATGTAATCACATGTCAGTTCTAGTATAATTTATTTGTCCAATGAATACCCGTTTATCATCTGAATATCTTCTTGGTGTAGCAATTTTAATGGCCACTAATGTAGTAATAAGCTTAGTATCTCCTGGCTCATTAGTGAATGTTCAGAGATTTTTCTTTACGTCAACATTCTAAGGTTTATAATTTATTGCAATACGCCAAGTCGTGAACGCACTTACATTGTTTATATCTAGTTTTAGATGACCGGCTTTGATCTTGTAAGAGGTCATTCCTTGACGACTGTAGGTATCGTTGGGCGTGGAGCAGATCCGTCTATAATGACCTGGGGAACACATCAGTGTTTCGATATTTTAAGAGATTATCTTAGGAGCTTACATTCCTTGATAGCCGTAGCAACCGTTGGCGTGAAGCAGGTCCATCTGTGAAGGCGTGAGGCGTGGAAACACTGCTGTGTTCGTCACGCTTTCACAAATGGACTTGCTGCATGCTAACTGATCCTACAGTCATCAAAGACTTTAAGGTCTGAAGATAGTCTCTGAGGAAGTCGAAACCGATTATCTAAAGATAAAACTAAAGCAATTAAGTGATATCACGACTGTGTGTAATGAAATAAGTTCTAATAAAAAGATCGCTGTTTTTCAAGTAAAAATGTTCCCAAAATATTTTACTTTCCTTGTGCCAAGTTACTTTTAGTCACAACAATAGCGATTTCTATCGCATAGTCGTGTTCAGATATACGGTTTTGTGCCGAAGTACATGTCAAAAAAATTGAAACATCTTATGGCATAAAAGGAATAGAAGACCAGCGAGCACATCACGTCAAAAACGAGGCTGTTACAGGCGTAGTAAAATGTACGATTACGGGAGGATGGAGAAAGGAAACAGTCGTGTCCTTAACAAATAAACTATTCCACTATTTGTCTTAAGCGATTTAGAGAAGATAAGACTAAATCTGGACGAGTATTTGAACCGGTGTCTTCCACAAGTCAAATTCTGTCTCTGTCATGCACAACATAAACTTTTCATGTTAAGCAAACATAGGTAGAACAGTAGTTGCACTTCTGTTTCCATAGGTACACTGTGAGGAGAGCTTCAATGATGTAGATGTTGTCATAGAAACGAAAATGCATAGTACATATTTGCAAAAGGACATATACGCCAATGTTGCTTCCACAGATAGTGAAATGATCCTCTAGGGGGTGCAACAACTGAAAATCTCCAACATATTTCCATTCGAAAGATAATATAAGTGCCGGCCGCAGTGGCCGAGCGGTTCTAGGCGCTTCAGTCCGGAACCGCGCTGTTGCTATGGTTACAGGTTCGAATCCTGCCTCGGACATGAATGTGTCTGATGTCGTTTGCTACTTAGGTTTATGTAGTTCTAAGTCTAGGGGACTCATGACCTCAGATGTTAAGTCCCATAGTTCTTAGAGCGATTTGAAACATTTCATAATATCAGTACCGCACAGAAGATGTGCAGAAGTCAGTTTTTATGTCAAATCCACGCTAACTGATATTAATAAGAGTATGTAAATCAGTTGGTTCTACGAAGAAACTCGTCAGCGAAGTAGAAGCAGTTGATCCCTCTTCGGCATGAAATGTTCATATACATGTCAGAAAATATCCACATTTTTTCTACGCACGCAAGGTGAAATTAGTGTACTCAAAATTTACCTTTCGGCGGAAGTTACAAACATGCTAGTTGAAAATAAAGTGACAGTGAAAGCTCTACATGACGGTGACGTAAACGACGCTCGCTGACAGCCTACAGCATTTGCACGCCGCCGGAAAAAGTCGGGGTGGTGCGCCTGTCCCGGATAGAATTCGGGCGGTGGATAAAAGTCGGAGGCCGGGCAGACTCGATCTCGTTTATGGACTGTTTCCCGCGTCTGACTAGGTGAATATCGGGCTGGTATGCACGTCCCGTCTCAGTTACAGGATTTGCCTACATTTCCAAAAGTTCACAGTTTCATCTGGGTAACGCTAGACGCAGAAATATGGGGTACTCAAATTGCGCACTGGCAAGGGGGAGTGGCGGGGGGGTTGGGGGAATGGTGGCGACAACGAGGACATCGGGCCACCATCTACCCCCAACATTGCCAAATCCAAGTTAACATGCCGACCCTGTGATAGACGCTGGGGAAAGGCAGAAAGAACATAAGCATGTCATAGAGTAAGCAGCCGTCCTTCATTTAAATGCTGTTGACCTGTCGTAGGTGAAGATCTGATTAGATAACTGTCTGCCAGTTGGACTGCTACGGCCTGTGATGGGCTAACATACCATCAGATATGGTAGCTGGCATTATCATGTGGTAACTATTTAACTTCTCTCATCTGAATGACCTACACTAGATACACTGTCATGATCTACTCGCCAAATAACCACTACAATTAACGTTCACCGCAATCAATTAATTTACCTTAATTAAAATCAGTGAGCTCTAAATTAAGATTACATTAAGTAATTCTTAGATACACTGATATAAAGGTAGTATGTAGTAATCAAGGTTTTGCCTCAGGTAGGTCACAAAAACTAAAAGAAAAATAAATGCAATCGTGCATTTATGTTTTCACATAAGCAAATGAGGTCACTACTACACTTATTTAGGAACAGAATATTCTAAAACTGCCAAGGCATAACGTGAATTGGTCACTTCATGCATCCCAGAGGGCTTGGAAAATAATTTTAGCGCAATAAAAAAGAGAAATAGAAAATTGGAACTGTGTACTTTGGTTCCCAGACATAGTATTCGCGTATGAATGTTTACAATATTGTTGCTGAAGTACTGAGTCGGGCCAATAATCTAATAAATTTACAAAATCCAGGTGGCAATAACACAAGCGTAGTAATTACAAAGTTTAGAAATGTTATGGGAGGATTGCAATTAATTGCCTCTGCTCTTCGTACGTCGTACTGCTATCAGTACGCCGGAGAAGTTTTGATGAAAGGGAAAGAAAATTTCAGAACAGAAATAAAGGTGTAAGGATACAGGAACCAATTAAACATTTACCTATTTGTAAGGAATACACAGAAAACTAATCGGAAGTAGTGGAAATCACAGCTGTCACAGAATATGTTTAATGTAATGAAAATAAACAAACATGTCCTTAAGCAGAATATCCGCCTCGACAGCTGTACGGTCAGCTTAGCGGATTACTAAGCGAAGAAGCCCAAGTTCGGTTCTCGGCTCGGTGGAAAGTTTTCTCCATTCGAGAACTGGATGTTCTGTCGTCCTTATTCCGTCTCGTCGAAAGTGACATTACTAGGGAGACGGCTCAGTGGGCACATCCCGAATTCAATAAACTGGAAAAAGACAAATATAAAGGAGAACAAAAATTTGCTTAATCTTCTCCTATGGAAGAATCAAGATTATGTACGATGGATGAAGTAAGGTATGCATCAGACGCATAGTGGAATAGTCAAAGAAAACTTTTTTCGGTAGAAGAAGGCTAATGGGGTCAGATGTTATTGCAATCAGGAAGAAGTTTCTGAAAGTGTACATCCAACTGAACGTGGCTGTAGCGAAAATGGTGAAAAGTGGAAGCATTTGAAATGTGGTGCTAAGAAAGAATGTTAAAAATTACGCAACAGATAAAATATGAAGATGTACTGAAACGGGAAGAAGTCTACATAATATCCGTGGCTAATGAAATATGTAGTTTGGTGAGTGATCTGCTGCGACGTCCAAGAATGATTCAGTGGAAGGTGCAGTAAAAGTGAATCCACGATCAGGATCAGAGGACCACGCGATTCTGACCGACTGTCTTGTCGTCCTCTGCCATAAGGTGTCATTCAGATACTGCTGAAGGGAATGGTGTCAGCAAACCGTTTTCCTGGCGTTGTCGGCTTCCTAGACGTTGGAGCTCTTATTATTAATTCAAGCAGTTTCTCAGTCGGCATAATGGTGCAAAGTGGATCACCTTCCAGCCCTCCCACAAAGAAAAAATCCCTGATAGTCCACATGGCTGTCAGATCCATAAAGCCAGACAACAATAAAAATAGAGTGCTCCATCAAAGATTAGAAAAGAGTGGATGCAGTTGTGTCGTAGAGATGTAAACATAAGCGTCAAATAGGATAACTCGGTGGACACCGTCATATCACTGCAAATGTTGATAGTTCCGAAAAGCGTCGAATAATGATTTGTTTAACGGCAGCGAGAGTTCGGAAGACTTCCAGTGCATCTTATGAAATATTACATTATAAACGTTTCTGTGATTTTTCTCTTCCTGACTAATCCAGTTTGGTTACAATCCATGAAGCGACCCCACTAAAACGTACTCTTTCAGCATTTGTATAAAACTATTTGGTCTGCCTTACAAATTTTGTGCGCAATATTTTAATAGTCAAATCGACTTAACACCTGAAATCAGACAATTACACATTGTAGCTAGCCCCTTACGCAATGGAAAAGAATAAAATGGTGAGCATATGGCTCTATATAACTTTTAGAATATTTGTGTTGTAATGTGACACGTAATACGCCGCTATGTCGGCCCAACTTACTTTTACTTGACCATTGTCATTGATCAAATATTTTAATTTGCCTACTGTCACTGCTGATGCGACAGTTTCATGCTGAACAAACGAATCCATTACAACGCTAGCAGCAGGTATCTGAGTTCCTTCTAGCGACAAAGAGGGCCCAATAAAGAAGGAACTACATTCGTCCAGCTTTCACATTCGGTAACATTTTGCGTGATTTCCTTAAACAACTACCATTCCGACGAAAAATGATCATACGTAGAATTAAATAGTTAAGCTAACGCCTGTATATCTGACATTAAAGAATTTGCCATGATGCATTGGTCTAAGTTTCGTGATCACTTCGTCAGTGTTTCAAGTGAAGTTGTTAGGTGCCGCAGCCTGACTATGTAAGAAAATATAGCCTTGGTAATGTTAACAGTCACAAAACTGAGGCAGAATGTCAGACAAACCATGGCAAATTATCTTCAACGCAAATAACAGCCAGCTCAACTGCAATTTTTTTAACACCGAAGGTACACTACTGTATCCACTTTTGCATGAATTGTCTTCCAGCATAAGAGACACAAAGGAACCGTAAACCTGAAAAACGTATGAGACTTTTGAGAGCAGACGTTGGTTCCACATTATTTCATAGGAAGGGAATAGAAAACAGAAGTCTTCAGGCACAAAATCGAAGTTTATATTTCTACACACAACTTATTTCTACGTCTACAGCTACATACATTTCCTTTCCTGTTACACTTGGAAGTAGAGTGATGAAAGATTGACTCTCTATAGGCTTCCGTACGGGCACTAATTTATCTCGTCTTATCTTTGTGGTCCTCAGGTGATATGTGCATTGGCGCCATTAGAATCGTTCTGCAGTCAGCTTCAAATGCCGACTCTCTAAATTTCCCCAACAGTGTTACGTGAAAACGACGTCACCTCCCATCCAGGGATTCCCATTTTTCCACGCGGGATAGGCGCGTGGTATAGGGTGCCTTGTTACGGCTTGCGCGGCTCCCCCCGTTGAAGTATTTAAGTTAGTTTAATTAGTATGTAAGCCTAGGAACTGATGACCTCAGCAGTTTGGTCCCATAGAACGTTACCACAAATTTCAAAAAATTTCAAAAATTCCCATTTGAGTTCCTAAGGCATTTTCCTATTACTTGCGTGTTGATCCAACCTACAGGTAAAGAATGTAGTAGACAGCCTTTGAATATGTTTGATGTCTTCCTTTAATCCGACCTGGTCGGATCCCAAAAACTCGAACAGTAATGTAGAATGGGTCGCACAATTTTTCTATGCGTGGTCTCCTTTACAAATGACGGTTTGTGCACTAGACCCGCAATTGGGAGGACGACTATTTGGACCAACGTACGGCTACCCAGATTTAGGTTTTCGGTGATTTCCGTAAATCGCTTACGGTAAATCCCGGGATGGTTCCTTCGAAAGGATACGGCCGCTTTCCTTCTCCATCCCTCTCTAATCCAAGCTTGTGCTCCGTCTCTAGTGCCTCCTCTTTGTTCGTGACCCACACTTTCCCAAAATTCTTCCAACAAATCTAAGTCTGTCACTCAGCTTCCTTACTATAGTCCATACATACTCGTTTCATTTCACATCGTTTTGCAACGTTACGCCTAGATATTCAATCGACGTGACTGTGTACAACAACACGCTACTGACACTGTATTCGAACATTACGGGATTGTTTTTCCTACACGTCGGCATTAACTTACGTTTTTGTACATTTAGAGCTAGCTACCATTGATCAAACTAACTAGAAATTGTGTCGATGTCAGCTCGTATGCTTCTACAGTCACTCAACGACGACACTTTTCCCTACACCACAGCGTCGTCAGAGTACGTAGATTTATTACAAGGTGGCACAATGTGATTACAGCTCTTACAAAACTAAAATTTAGGAATCACAGATACGGTGCTACCATGTCACGTTTAATTTTCTTTCTTCGTCGAGGATATACACTCCTGGAAATGGAAAAAAGAACACATTGACACCGGTGTGTCAGACCCACCATACTTGCTCCGGACACTGCGAGAGGGCTGTACAAGCAACGATCACACGCACGGCACAGCGGACACACCAGGAACCGCGGTGTTGGCCGTCGAATGGCGCTAGCTGCGCAGTATTTGTGCACCGCCGCCGTCAGTGTCAGCCAGTTTGCCGTGGCATACGGAGCTCCATCGCAGTCTTTAACACTGGTAGCATGCCGCGACAGCGTGGACGTGAACCGTATGTGCAGTTGACGGACTTTGAGCGAGGGCGTATAGTGGGCATGCAGGAGGCCGGGTGGACGTACCGCCGAATTGCTCAACACGTGGGGCGTGAGGTCTCCACAGTACATCGATGTTGTCGCCAGTGGTCGGCGGAAGGTGCACGTGCCCGTCGACCTGGGACCGGACCGCAGCGACGCACGGATGCACGCCAAGACCGTAGGATCCTACGCAGTGCCGTAGGGGACTGCACCGCCACTTCCCAGCAAATTAGGGACACTGTTGCTCCTGGGGTATCGGCGAGGACCATTCGCAACCGTCTCCATGAAGCTGGGCTACGGTCCCGCACACCGTTAGGCCGTCTTCCGCTCACGCCCCAACATCGTGCAGCCCGCCTCCAGTGGTGTCGCGACAGGCGTGAATGGAGGGACGAATGGAGACGTGTCGTCTTCAGCGATGAGAGTCGCTTCTGCCTTGGTGCCAATGATGGTCGTATGTGTGTTTGGCGCCGTGCAGGTGAGCGCCACAATCAGGACTGCATACGACCGAGGCACACAGGGCCAACACCCGGCATCATGGTGTGGGGAGCGATCTCCTACACTGGCCGTACACCACTGGTGATCGTCGAGGGGACACTGAATAGTGCACGGTACATCCAAACCGTCATCGAACCCATCGTTCTACCATTCCTAGACCGGCAAGGGAACTTGCTGTTCCAACAGGACAATGCACGTCCGCATGTATCCCGTGCCACCCAACGTGCTCTAGAAGGTGTAAGTCAACTACCCTGGCCAGCAAGATCTCCGGATCTGTCCCCCATTGAGCATGTTTGGGACTGGATGAAGCGTCGTCTCACGCGGTCTGCACGTCCAGCACGAACGCTGGTCCAACTGAGGCGCCAGGTGGAAATGGCATGGCAAGCCGTTCCACAGGACTACATCCAGCATCTCTACGATCGTCTCCATGGGAGAATAGCAGCCTGCATTGCTGCGAAAGGTGGATATACACTGTACTAGTGCCGACATTGTGCATGCTCTGTTGCCTGTGTCTATGTGCCTGTGGTTCTGTCAGTGTGATCATGTGATGTATCTGACCCCAGGAATGTGTCAATAAAGTTTCCCCTTCCTGGGACAATGAATTCACGGTGTTCTTATTTCAATTTCCAGGAGTGTAGTAATTGAGAGATAAATTTGTTTCGACCTGTACTTCCGGGCGATCCCCAAGGTTCATTGCCTCCCAGAATTCGGAAGGCTGTTGTGTTTCTCGTGGTTATAAAGTGTCGACTCTTCCAATCTGTCTATCATCCAGTATCATCCAGTTCGTTGTCTGTCGATGAAAATGTCAGCGTATTCGGCTTGTGCCACAGATCTACACTGTGTTTTCCTACCAGAGGGTCTGCTGTCCTTGTCTGAAAAATCTCGCCTATTGGCACAGTTATAGACGACGTGCACCAGGGTGCCTATCTCTCTGTATTTAAACGTGTCTTTATCAACGCGTTCATTTATTTCATTTATTTTCTTCTTGTATGTAGTTCTCCTGTCCTGTATCTCCTCCACTGTTTCATGTTATGTCCTTTGAGTAAATACAGTGCGCACATTTTCCTCAATGATAGGTCAGTTGGTAGTCAGACCAGCATAACAATGAATGCATTAGTCGGTGTAGTTCTATACGCGGAAGCGGTGAGCAGGAATCTGCTGTGTAGTCGTCGAACGGAAAATAGTATCTTTACTTTACTGGCTGAGTCAGTGAACCTATATAGAGTGCTCGGATTAAAAAGGGTGCAAGATTGGTGATGTAGTCTTTCACCCCTACTGTTCAATCTGTACATTGTAACATCATAGATTAAGGGTCGACCTGCGACAGCAATCGCACAACTTGCGTACGGGCCGCTAGACGCCGCCGCCGCGAGCGCTAAGAGTGCATTGTGATCGCAGGCGCGCGTGTTGCGTACGGGCCGCTAGGTGCCGCCACGAGCGCAACCGTATGTAAGTGCTGACGGAGTTCGGCCAACTCTCATTTTGTTGGCATCTCAATTTTGCCTATTATCTTATTTGCTTAGTTGCTTAGCTCTTATTCATTTATGGGTCATGTTATTGTGCTCTCTTTCAGCCATTCTGATTGTTTTGATTTACTCTCAATTGAGAATTGCTCATTTTGGCATTTCATTTTTCCCCATTTCTCATTTTGCCAATAATATGCTCCTTAGCTTCTTACAGTTGCATTGATTAACATAGTCTCATGTACTCTTTGTTCATTTCAGCCTGTTCATATTTTGATGTTCTTTAAATACTGCAATGATTATCGGAAGCATTTCTTCCCTTAAACTTGTGTAAAGTATTCTCGATGTAGGATTTGTTCCGTGACACAGGTGTAAGGTTTTGAATATAAATTATATACGAAACTGGGCTTTAAAAGGAATTTATTTTTTCAGTTTCTACTACATCAGACGATAATTCTGTGATATGAGGGAGAAATTTGAGGGCGAACCCATGGAAATAGTCTTAAGTGATCCCCTTTAAAAATAAAAATTTGTGTGACATTGAAAGACGTGACACTGTAGGCACCGTAAATTTATGTATATAAAATTATACGTCACAACATAGAAGAAACAATGACGGAAATAAAACGAGTTTCAATTATGGAACTAAAATTCAAGGTGAAAAGATATGAATGATAAGAATGGATGGTGACATTGCTATCCTCAGAGACAGTAAAGAAGAATTACAGGTTCTACTGAAACGGAATGAATAGAGTAATGAGTACAGGACATGAATTGTGATTAAACAGAAAGACCAAAGACCAAAGTAATAAGAAGTAGCAGAAATGAGACCAGGAAAAACTTAACATTATATCTAGTGATCACGAAGTAGATGAAGGAATTCTACTACCTAAGCAGCAAAATAACCCTTGACAGACGGAGCAAGGAGAACATAAAAATTAGACTAGCACTGGAAGAAAGGGCATTCCTGCCTAAGAGAAGTTTACTACTATCAAACATAGGCCTTAATCTGAGAAAGAAATTTCTGAGGATGTACGTTGGAGAGCAGCATTGTATGGAAGTGAAACATGGATTGTAGCAAAGCAGGAACTGAAGACAATCGATGCATTTAAGGTACGGTTCTACTTAAAAAGCTGGAAAATAAGATGGACTTATAAGGTACGCACTGAAATAGTTGTCCACAGAATCTGCGGGGATATGATTATATGGAAAACTCTGACAAGAAGAAGAGACATGATGGTACTTTATGTCTTAAGACATCATGAAATAACTTCCATAGTACTACAGAGATAAATTGAAGCAAAAAATTGAGGACGTAGGAGGCAAGTGATAGGCTGAGAAGAAGAAGCTAGCACAGGAGACGGATTAGTGGCATGCCGCATTAAATCAGTCAGCTGACTGATGACACAAACAAAGGAAAAAGAACTGAAGAGGAATTGCCACAACTTGTATACCACTCCAGAGTCAGATGGCAATAAGCTTAACCTGTGCTTTAGAAAGAGCACGTTACCTTGTAGAAGTTTACTGGGGTTGGCCATTGTCTCATCTTTCAGTACACTGAATTTCCAATTTCTGGGGATCTGTTCCTGCAAAAATATTCGTTTGATAACAATTTCAGGTACAGAACGATATTCTGTGTCTTTCTTCATCTCTACTATTGCCAGCCTCATTTCCCCTTGAGCATGCGAGATCAAAATCAGATTATTCGCATGCTGCTCTAGAAATTCGAAAGAGAAGACGCAGGTGGTAATCTGCGTCTTCCGTGTTTGTTGTTCGGCAGCAGAGATGTTACTAAGTATTTCTAAGTATTTCAGTAATGTTCACAGTACGTCGTTACTGTGCAATTATGTTTCCTCAAGGTAGAAGAAGTAGTGGGTGACTGACCTTCTCTGATGCATGTTTGTAAGCGGAACCGCATATGTCTATTATCATCTGATCATTCATGTTTGGCGTAAAAGGTTGGCGTAAAAGTTCTTTGTAGGGCTGTTAAACTGATATGGGTTCAGTAATTGTGTCGCATACGATTCCTCCGGTAGACGTCTGATAGTGTCTTCAAAGCTGTCTTGTTGCGTGTGACGGAGGTATAGAATGGAAGGAGACAGATTTTTGTCCCACTAGACATTCTAGTGAAAGTTGGGATCGACTAGTCTTGCGTCTCCTGCAACTTTCACACCATTTTTCTTTGCTTTGGCATCAACATATAGTCCACTTCCTTGCAACGGCTGTACGCTAAATTCTGCATACCATTTTTTTCAGTTCGTACGGTGTGATTTTATGACGGCTCAGTCATTGTTGGGAGGAAAATAATGTATTATTCGCAGGGAAAAGCTATGTCCATAGATGTATATACCTGGCTTTCTTTCAACTATTACGTTAAAAAAAAACCTCAAGCGATGTAAATGACGCTGAGACAAGTAGTTTAATATGAGACACACCGGGCCGCAAATGTCGTGAAACAGACCAAAAATGAAGGAAGAATGCTGAGCATGTGACGTCGACATATGACGGGTACTTCGCCGCGCGTGCAACGGCTGGGCTTTGGCGTGAAGAGACGATTCAGTGATGCAATACTTGCATTCAAGCAACAGGTACAAATTTCGAATATCTTTTGTAAATGTGGCCTGGTGTGAACGTATAAGTTAGTGTCCTCACTGTAACCAAATGTTTCTTTCCTTTCGCCCTTCTTTTTTTTTTTTTTTTGGAGCGCTTTATTTTATAAGGAAAATGTAGATCATATACAGGTAACAACGCAATTCGGAAGCTTATACTCATTTACATGTGACGCATTACCACCGATTTTGTTGTAATGTTATTTGCAACACACCAGCGCACACCGCGAGATCTGTAAATAAAATAATAAATCTTACCTCAATGTAATCACGTAATTGTGTATCGCAATGAACAAAATAATGCTTCCAAACGTAAGACCCGAACCGTGAGCTACACACGCTAAAGTCGCGCACGAGGGCCCAGAGACACACCGGTTTTTTTTTCTTTTATTTTGTTTTATTTATAAAGATATCAATGTGCGAACAGTCATAGTTAATCAAGCCTGGAAAACTAAAACAGAATGAAGACACCGTCGAAGATAGTAAACATAAATAACATGAAAATAAAACTAACACTTCGTAGTTCGTCTTCCCAGCGACTGCGCCTACTGATAAGGATAGTTCAATGTATGAGCGTTTGCAGTTAGTTCTGACCTCATCTACCACTGCCTGGAACATTCCAGCTACACGGCGGGCTGTGAAAGGCACTCCATAAGTAGTTTACGAAACATTGTCGGTATCTGGTATGCCCAGCAATAGCATGATATCTTTCTTGCAAGTAGAGCCAGAAGTCAAGTAAATTATTTTTACGATGATCAGGTGCGACATGCCGGTAGGGTCAGCCGCCGCACACACGACGAGGTACGTTATGTGGTGACGTCATTTTTTCAACATCTGTCATCCACTTATGGGGTATTTCCCGACATTTGTAACCCCCCATGTCTTAATTAATTGTTTAGGAGTCATCTGCATTGCTCCGGAGATTTTTAAACGTTAATAAGAATCACCCCTCATATGCAAGCAGGACAGCTTTCGTTCGTGATTTCTTTTGTTACATAGACCACCACTTTATCACCTGTATCACTGAATTCGCGTCGTCTTTTACCAGAGAGACGAAGGAGAAAATTATCTACGATTTGGAATTTCGTTATTGACGAAATTAATGTTTAAGTGCAGGTATCAGTTTCTGTGGCTGCGGCCCTGCCGCAGTGGATACACCGGTTCCCGTCAGATCACCGAAGTTAAGCGCTGTCGGGCGTGGCCGGTACTTGGATGGGTGACCATCCAAGCCGCCGTGTGCTGTTGCCATTTTTCGGGGTGCACTCGGCCTCGTGATGCCAACTGAGGAGCTACTCGACCGAATAGTAGCGGCTCCGGTCAAAGAAAACCGTTATAACGACCGGGAGTGCGGTGTGCTGTCCACACGCCCCTCCTATCTGCATCCTCACCTCAGGATGACACGGCGGTCGGATGGTTCCGATGGGCCACTTGTGGCCTGAAGACGGAGTGCTATCAGTCAATGTGATGTGTGAGCTGTTTAAAATTGGCCGACTCCACATTTGTGTACATGATGAACCAACTGACCATCATTCCTTTCTGTGGGTACCCGATCCACAATGATGAGCTAGTGCTTCTTTACTACTCTGCGGTCACCGAGCACTTTGCAACCCTAGAGCAGCGACACGACCGCGACACAGCACCCGTGTAGCTTTTCTCGGCGTTGGAAGTGACGCTGCCCGAGCTCGTATATCCTGTCTGCCAGGCTTATGTTTCCCTCACCGTAGAAATTTAATTTTCAGCAGCGTATTACGTCGCGTGCTGCCCGCCCGCATGTTCGCTGCCGGATTATCTTAACCCTACCCGCCGCCGTAAGACGGGCACTTCATCGCGGGCGTGGCGGTTTAAGAGCTACGGCACCGTAGGGAAATACTCGAAGCACGCCGTGGCGTGTCCTCCACGTCGTAGCAGCTGGCAGAGACCGCCCAGTGAAATCGTAAACGATTTACCGTCGCGAGCTCTGAGCGCCGCTACTAGGTGGAAAGCGCCCCGGCAGCGAGAGATCTCAAGGGTCGCCTTAATTATCGAGGAGGTGGGTTCGATCCATTACGAAGCGAGAGATTCTGTTGCGTCCGCGAATAGGAAATTTTCCTCCTTACGATGGAAGCAGCCGCACAGAGAGATCGCTGAGGTACTGCAAACCATCCCTTTTAAAGCTCCTCTTACGAGTCGGAATTTCATAGGAGTACGGTCGCAGATGCTGAATCGATACTGTCGGGTGAGGAGAGACAACGCGAAACGATTCATTCCAGAGGGCAAGTGGTGCACGGTGCGCTAACGCAGCCCCACGCTGCAGCTCTAGCGAATGCTCCGAGTGGAATTACGTCCAAAATAGACCACCACAGACATCGAGTTCTGTACGTCCTGAAATTCACAGCACTTGGCGAGTTTTCTCCTGTGGGCTGCGCATAGACGTACGTATCATTAGAAAAATCATGTGATTGGGGTATTTTATTCTACTACAACACACACACACATTTAAAGGAGAGAAACCTTTTAATTCTAAACTCTATGACCATCATCATCATCATCAGTGTTCTGCCAAAAGGCAGGTTTTCACATGGTAGTTCTCCAGGCTGTCCGGTCTTCTGCCATCCTCTTCAGGTTTGCATAATTTCCTCTTCGCTTTATGCCGTCTATCATCTTGTATCTTCTTCTTCATCTCTGTCTTCTCCCACAAACCAATCCTTCCAAAGCATCTGCTAGCAAGCACTCTCTTCTCAATGAATGTCCCAACTAGTTCTTTTTCCTTTCTCTCACAACCTTCAGCAGACATCTTCTCTCACCAACCTTTTACAATACTCTTTCATTACTCACTCTTTCCATTCAGGTTATTCTCTCCATTCTCCTCCACATCCACATCTCAAATGCTTCTAACCTTTTTTCATCCTCTCGTCTCAGCGTCCATGTTTCTGCCCCATATAGTGCCACACTCCACACAAAACATTTGGCAAGCCTTTTCCTTAGTTCTTTATCTAATTTGCCTCATAAGAGTCTCCTCTTTCTGTTGAATGCCTACTTCGCTATGGCAATTCGAGTTTTCACATCCCGTTGACATCTCACGTCTTCAGTTATTGTGCTTCCAAGATATTTAAATGCACTTACTTGGCTGATGGTACATTATCATATTTTAATATTGCACAGTCTGCGTCTTTACCCTAAGACCAAAAAATAAAAAAAAGCTGTGCACTATTATGAATTCATGCGAATGGACGGAGATCAATAGATATGGTGTACATTTATAGTCGAACAAATTTTAACAGTTTCAGAAAAATTCGTTAATTCATTCAAGAGAAACAGCTTCCCAAATTAAGCAAGTTAGTAGCATGTTGGTCCTACTGTGGTCCTTATGCAAGCAGTTATTCCGCTTGGATTGAGTGGTAGAGCTGGATGTCAGCCTATGGAATATCGTGGCAATTCTGTGCAACTTGCATGTAGGAGAGATCTGGCGACCTTCCTGGCCGAGGTGGAGTTAGGCAAGCACAAAGAGAAGCAGTAGAAACTCTCACCGTGTGCGGACGCGCATTAATTTACTGAAATGTAAGCCCAGGATGGCTTTCCACGAAGGGCAATAAAAGAATATGGAGAATATAGCCAACGTAACGCCGTGCTGTAAGGATCCCTTGGATGGTAACCAAAATGGGTCTTGCGGTGAGATAAAACGTGACTCCGACCAGCACTCCTGGTTGTTGGGCGATATGGAGGGTGACAGTCAGGTTGGTATCCTACCGGTGTCTGGGGCGTCTCCAGAAATGTCTTCACGGGTCATCGGGGCTCAGTTCGAAGCGAGACTCATCACTGGACGCAATTCTACTGCAGTCAGTGTGATTTCAGGCCGAAGACGTCACGTGTTCAAAATGCCAATTTGTGAAGCTCTTTGTCTTGAATAAATAATCCTATTTTTTCTGAAATTGTAATGATTTGTTTATCTATACATGCACATCACATATACAGATCTCCGTCCCATTGGGATAGTTTCTTCGTGGAGGGTCATTTTTTTGTTGTTGTTGTTAGAGCATATTTCGTTTTTCACAAAAACATTTATGAATTTCCTAGTGTATATCATAAACCTACATATGATAGTTCGACTACTGGGATATGCACAAATGGCGTTATTTCAATCCTCCTATGGTAAGGTTAGACAGCCTCGCTCAAGGAGGCTTTTTTATTCCTCATAATCTGCCAAATTTTCAGAATAATATTTACATGCAATGTTGTTGCTGCCGCCTCTTCCCCTACTCGTTTCTCCTCTGAGCCTCCTCCTAGTACGATGGAAGGTACTTACTTATAACCTAGGTCTATTTATTGTCCTTTCTTTTAGTTAGTGTTTTCCACATACGAGTATCTCACTGGTTTTGCGAATAGATTCCAAATTTATTTTATATTAGACCACTTAAATTTCAATACCCTTCTGTAACACACATCTGAAACCCATCATTCCACTCCATTATCCTGGTGTAGCAACTGTAATTAATTATTCCAAAAAGAAAAAAAGAGTCTCTGTTGCAAAAGGCTTCATTGATAATGGGGCGCTTCGTGCAGTTAGACATCTTCAGATTATCTTAAAACAGAGAAAGCCGCATCAATAAAATAATCTGTTTTAAGATAATACGAAGTGCGCCAACTGCACGAGACGCATAATTAGCAGTAAAGCCTTTTGGAATAGAGGCTGATTTTCGCTTGTGGAACATCTCAGGAAGTTCTAATCAATTCATTTCCAGTTTTTCCAATGTCGTTGACTCATTTCCCCAGACATCCATACTCAAAAGCTACTTTCTCAAATTAAGGTTTATTGTTTTATACTAGGACACTATTTCTGGGTGACGAATGGTCTCTTTGACTGTGCTAATGTGCTTCCTGTATCCTTCTTGCTTCTTCGGTCATGTGTTATTTCATCCGGAAAGTAGCAGAATTCCTACGTCCACTTCGTGGTCCCTACGTCTATCGTTAATATTGTTATGCCGCTCCTCGATATTTTTATCTTTCTTTCGTTTTCGATCAATCTACAATTTTTAGTAGCTCGATTGTTCATTCTGCTTAATAAGTCCTGTAATTCTTCATCACGTTCGCAGATGATTCGAATGTCTTCAATTTTATCACTATCCTTTCACTCTTAGTCTTAATCCCACTTATGAACAACCGCTTCATTGATCTAGACTGAACAGAGTAAGGAGAAGAGAAGGAAGACTGTATTACTGCCCTGCGCATTTTTAAATCTTACCATTTCTCTTTCGAAAATAAAATCTGCCAGGTTGTTAGGTGTCTGTTCCTCTTCCATTTCTTCTTATATAACCAAAGTTTCGTTCCCTCTGCCGGGATCTTCTTTAGGACCTGAAGCTCCCGGTGTGAAAAGAAATTGAAGAAGAACGTGAGGGGATGTAACAACTCACAATATTTTTCCTTCAATGACAGCGGCCACGAAAACCTACTGAATAGCACTTCACTTTTGGTATTCTGTTTTCATTACTCACTTATAGTTCTTGTATTGTAAATTACCCATCTTTCACAACAGAACACGCCTGTTTTAGGGTATCTGAAACATCGTTGACGATTTCATGTTGTCATACTTTTTCTGTGGCTCATCATTTCCAATGTAAGTGTCATTGTTTTGTTAAAATTGTCTTCCATTACTAATTTTAGCGTCAGGACATCGCGGTATCAGCATTTATTCACTTTTTTTATTACTTTTGTTCCAACAATGAAATGTTTTGCAAGTACAGGTTGTGTGCAGATATGTAGCAGTCTCAGCTTTGGCAACATTCTGTATCTATATCCAACCCACATGGATACTTTACAAAGCACACAGAAGTGCCTGAAGATAGTCCAGCGAGGCTCCTTCACAGTAACTCTCTAGTACTCCACTTTCGAACAACGTGAGGAAAAAACGAAAATCTATATCTTTCCGTACGTGCTCTGATTTCTCTTATTTTATTATGATGATCATTTCTCCCTGAGTAGGCTGGCGTGAACAAAATGTTTTCGCATTCGGAGGAAAAAGTTGGTGACTGAAATTTCGCGAGAAGATTCCGCCGCAACGATCAACGTCTTTGTTTTAACAATGTGAACAACAAATTGTGTATCACGTCAGTGACGCTCACCCCCGAATTTCTCGGTAATACAAAAGTTTCTCGACGTACTCAGTTAATCCTATCTGGTGAGGATCCCACATCACGCAGCAGTGCTCTAAAAGGCAGTACTCTGAAAGTGGACGAACTAGCGTTCTGTAGGCGGGTTCTTTAGTACGTCTGTTGCATTTTCCAAGTGTTATGCCAATAAAATTCAGCCTTTGGTTCACCTTCTCCAAAACATTTTCTATATGTTCTTCCCAATTTATTCGCAATTGTAATTCCTAAGCGTTTAGTTGAATTTAGGTGGCCTTTAGATTTGACTGATTTATCGTGTAGTCGAAGTTAAACGGATTTCTTTTAGCATTCCTGTGGATGACCTCACACTTTTCGTCATTTAGAGTCAATCGCCAATTTTCGCACCACACACATATCTTTCCTAAATCGTCTTGAGATTTGTTTTGAAATTCTAATGACTTTACTAGATGATAATCGACAACGTCATCTGCAAACAGCCTAAGACGACTTTTTAGATTGTCTCCTAAATCGGTTGTATGGATAAGGAACATCAGAGGACCTATAACACTAAGTTGGGAAACGCCATAATTCATTTCTGTTTCACTCGAAGACTTTCCGTCAGTTACTATGAACTGTGACTTCGCTGACAGGAAATCAATAATCCAGTCACATAACTTAGACGATATTCCATAAGTACGCAGTTTGACGACTGGCCGCTTGTGAGGTACAGTGTCGAAAGCCCTCTGGAACTCTAAAAATACGGAATAAGTTTGAAAGCCCTTGTCAATAAAACTCAACACTTCGTGTGAGTAAAGAGCCAGTTGCATTTCACAAGAACGATGTTTTCTAAATCCGTGTAAGCTGTGTGTCAATAGACCATACTCTTCGAGGTAATTCATAACTTTGGAACAGAATATATCTTCCAAAATCCTGCTGTATCGACGTTAATGATATAGGCCTGTAATTTAGTGCATTAATCCTAGCCGGCCGTTGTGACCGTGCGGTTCTAGCCGCTTCAGTCTGGAACCGCGTGACCGCTCCGGTCGCAGGTTCGAATCCTGCCTCGGGCATGGATGTGTGTGATGTCCTTAGGTTAGTTACGTTTAAGTAGTTCTAAGTTCTAGGGGACTGATGACCTCAGATGTTAAGTCCCATAGTGCTCAGAGCCATTTGAACCATTTTTTTTATTAATCCTACTACCTTTCTTGAATATTGGTGTGACCTGTGCAACTTTCCAGTCTTTGGGTACGGATCTTTCGTCGAGCGAAGAGTTGTATATGATTGTTAAATATGTAGCTCTTGCATCAACATACTCAGAAAAGAACTTCATTGGTATACAGTCAGGACCAGAAGACTTGCCTTTATTAAGGGCTCGAGTTGGTTTACTTCTCCGAGGATATCTACTTCTAAGTTACTCGTGACGGCAGCAGTTCTTGATTCGAGTTCTGAAATATTTACTTCGCCTTCTTTGGTGAAGGAATTTCGGAAGGCTGTGTTTAGTAACTCTGCTGTAGCAGCACTGTCATCTATAGTATTCATATCACACAGAGAAGTCATTGATTGTGTCTTGTCGCTAGCATATTTTTCATACGACCAGAATCTCTTTAAATTTTCTGCCAGGTTTCAAGACAAAGATTCGTTATGGGAACTTTTACAAGCATATCGCGTTGAAGTCCGCTTTAAATTTCGAGCTTCTGTAAAAGATTGGCAATCTTGTAGATTTTGCGTTCGTTTAAATTTAGCATGGTATTTTCGTAGTTTCTGCAACATTGTTCTGACCTGTTGTAGGTATCAAGGGGGATCAACTCCGACGTTTGTTAATTTATTTGGTTTTAATCAGTTGTTGTCAATACTATTTCTTTCAAGCCACGTGTACTTTACAGGAAGGCAACAAATGAATTTTTATCTGCTTCTTTGAACAAGTGTCTTTGGAAGATTTTGGAGTTGCAATAGTCTCGCTACGACAGCCTTGTGTTCGCTAATCTCTGTACCCGTTTTGATGCTCGTTATTATCTCAGAACTATTGGTTGCCAAGAGGCCAATTGTGTTTTCGCAAAAGTTAGCTATTCGACTGGGCTCATGAACCAACTGTTCGAAATAATTTTCAGAAAGTGCTTTTAGCTCAGTTTCGGGTGATATTTTATGCGTATCTCCGAATTTAAAAATGTACTTTCGCCAACATATCGGAGGTAAATTGAAGTCACCACCAACAATACTTGTATGAGACGGGTACATGTTTCAAATTAGATACAAGTTTTCTTTGAACCTTTCAGCAATTGTATCATCTGTGTCGGGAGGTCGGTAAAAGGATCCAATTATTATCGTATTCCAGTTACCAAGAAAGACCTCTACCCTTACTAACTCACAGGAACAACCTACTTCAGTTTCGCTTCAAGATAAGGTACTTCTAACAGCAACAAACAAGCTGCGCGAGCTGTGTTTATCCTATCCTTTCGGAACACCGTTAGGTCTTCGCAAAAATTTCGGGATAACTTATATCCGGCTTTAGCCAACTTTCAATGCCTTTAACGATTTGAGTATCAGTGTTTAATACGCATGGAGCTCTGATACCTTCCCAACAGAGCTGCGACAACTTGGCAACTGTTATACCGATGGTTCCTGGATCTACGTTCATCCTGTGTTCGAACTGGACCCTATGAGACTCAAATCCTTTTTGTGTTTTCACGGAAGCCCCTAACCAAAAAAATCCCAGCCCACGCCACGCAGTCTCCTCCTGCGTAAAGTGGACCCCTGACATGTTTAGTGGAACCAACATTTATTAATTGTGTGGGTGTTATTATGAACATATAGTTGAATCAGGTCGTTCTTTTATGAATTTCATGGATAATTTGCACAGTTTTCCTACAGATATGTACCTGTAATTACTTTATAATTGAATTTTGACAAATTGTTTTTGACCACGGTAACCACGAAGATGTGCACTTGAAAATAAAATTATGTCCACTATTGATCAATAAAACTGCAACACTAAGAAGGAATAACGAAGTTTTGCCTGTTTTGATTGTACAGGATAGTAGGAAGAATACACAATTAAACTTGTAGGTGATTTGAAGGAGTGCAAAGTTTAGCACCCAGAGTAGAAACCTCTGGCAACAACAACAGCTATATCCCGAGTGGGCATCGTGTAGGATTGAGCTTGAATGAAAGGTACAGATATGTGATTCCACGCTCTTGCACCTCTATACCAGAGTCCATCACTATAGTGGTTGCGTGGGAGCCCTCAACAACCATTTACCACGTATTCACAATCTCTGAGCGATCTGGACAACATGGAGACCCGGACCAACAGTCGAAGGCCCTTCTGTATCGAGATAGGTCATTATATCTCGGGCATTATGAGAGCTTGCGTTATCTTGTTAAAAGATGACATTACAAAGACCTCCAAAGTAGGGCACAGTCACCGTCCTGAGCGCGTTAGACATGCAAGAAACCTGCTCACAAAACGGCTTTTGCTGCCAGAATTGTCGGCTATGCGAACCACAGGTGATCGTATTGAGTTCCCAGTGGCACCCATATCACCGCGTGAGACGCCGGGCCCCTGTGACGATGATGAGTGCAAACTTTCCTTGTAGACTCTACGTACGGTGAAGTCCATCTTAATGCTGTGCGTAGAACGGAGGCACGTCTCAAAAACCCATGTGGTGTTTCTTCTGTACCTAATTTTATCGTTGGGTGCATAGGTATCGGCGTGCATCTCTGCCCTGCCGCCTCAAGAGAAGCGACAATCGTGGTCGATGTACACCGTCCATGTCTTCTTGGAAATTATCGCATTTCCTCAGTGAAGCTACGTGACATGACTGTACGAGCCTGAAAGACCGAGCAAACAAGGTCAGTGAATTTTCAAGCATGTGGCGCACTTCGTGTTGTTGTTCACAACTTGGCCCACAATGTTAAGGGCAGGTGGGCTACTGAGTGGTGGAGCAAATGTTGTTATAAGAAATCTCAACACGAGCAGAGATAATTAGCGAACAAGTTAACATATTAACTCGTATTTCTCCAAGTGTATGGCTCAGTGGGCGTTCATCATTGGGTCCATCAGATCCCATGCGAACGCTACTGGCGCCAGACGCAACCTTACTGTTCTGTTACCAACTGTAGAACCGCAGTGGGTTGGTATAAACACGACGTGCATTCAAGTTCTAAGGCCTCCGATTTTTTTTCTAATTAACTACTCACCCGAAATCGATGAAACTGGCGTTACTTCTCGACGTAATCGCCCTGCAGACGTACACATTTTTCACATCGCTGGGCGCCATGATTCCATGGCAGCGGCGAAGGCTTCTTTAGGAATCTGTTTTGACCACTGGAAAAACGCTGAGGCAATAGCAGCACGGCTGGTGAATGTGCGGCCACGGAGAGTGTCTTTCATTGTTGGAAAAAGCCAAAAGTCACTAGGAGCCAGGTCAGGTGAGTAGGGAGCACCAGGAATCACTTCAAAGTTGTTATCACGAAGAAACTGTTGCGAAACGTTAAATGGTTCAAATGGCTCTGAGCACTATGGGACTCAACTGCTGAGGTCATTAGTCCCCTAGAACTTAGAACTAGTTAAACCTAACTAACCTAAGGACATCACAAACATCCATGCCCGAGGCAGGATTCGAACCTGCGACCGTAGCGGTCTTGCGGTTCCAGACTGCAGCGCCTTTAACCGCACGGCCACTTCGGCCGGCCACGTAACGTTAGCTCGATGTGCGGGTGCGTTGTCTCGGTGAAACAGCACAGCGCAGCCCTTCCTGGGCTTTTATGTTGCAGTGCAGGAAGAAATTTGTTCTTCAAAACATTTTCGTAGGATGCACCTATTACCGTAGTGCCCTTTGGAACGCAATGGGTAAGGATCACGCCCTCACTGTCCCAGAACATGGTCAAATTCATGTCGTCAGACCGGCTTGTGCGAGCCCGAGGTTGTTTCGGTTTGTTGTCACACGATGTTCTGCCTTCATTAAACTGTCGCACCCATGAACGCACTTTCGACACATCCATAACTCCATCACCACATGTCTCCTTCAACTGTCGATGAATTTCAATTGGTTTCACACCACGCAAATTCAGAAAACGAATGATTGCACGCTGTTCAAGTAAGGAAAACGTCGCCATTTTAAGTATTTAAAACAGTTCTCATTCTCGCCGCTGGCGTTAAAATTCCATGTGCGGTACGGTGCTGCCATCTCTGGGACATATTGACAATGAACGCGGCCTCATTTTAAAACAATGCGCATGTTTCTATCTCTTTCCAGTCCGGAGAAAAAAATCGGAGGCCTTAGAACTTGAATGCACCTCGTA
This sequence comes from Schistocerca nitens, assembly GCF_023898315.1. Classification (NCBI taxonomy): domain Eukaryota; kingdom Metazoa; phylum Arthropoda; class Insecta; order Orthoptera; family Acrididae; genus Schistocerca; species Schistocerca nitens. The sequence continues at coordinate 673,239,177 of NC_064618.1, forward strand.
CATGATACAACACATGTCATATAGATGTTTATTACACGCTGCCTTCATGGTAATGAAGTTTTAATAGTCAGCCATGTATTTTAAAACCAGTAGTGCAGTAAAATAGAGCAAATAAAGTAACTCCTGGGGAGGAAGAATTATGTCCATTTGAATACTATGAATCCAGTGAAGGGCATGAAGTTTAGAAAAGTTAGCATTCTTTTTAATCATACTACACCTGATACTCACTTTCTACAAAAATTTTGTTTGTAGAAGTGAAACTCTCAGGAAGAAAGAAATTTATTTTTTAATTTAAAATTCGGTGCCCTGACTGTCAGAATTTTGGTCATTTTTCAAAGTGATCAAAAAATGTTTGAGGCTATATTCTGCAGCATTCTAAGGAACCCAAAGTGAACATGACTGTTCTTTTTAAATTGTGATGGATTATTAATGACGAATTGGTGGTTAGAGTGATGATGGCTTTTAAGTTGTGCTAAGATGACTGTAGGTGAGCGTCAAATATTTCTCCCAGTGGGTACTTTTATCCGGCAAACACTTTCAGTCTCACTTATCAGCTACCCCACGATGAATGGGTAATGCACGGTTATCGCTAGATATATCAAGGTGTTGAATTGTTTGCGAGACTGGTAACTGTACTTGTAAAGTAAACTGAGAAACTCGGTAACATGTTTAATGCAAGTCACATTTTATCTATATTTGTATTCATACCTTTAGAAACTTCTTCGCCAGTTTCTGTCAGTCTAAGCTTCATGACTCCTACCAAAATTACTTTCTTATACAGAGGACTGGTGAATCTGATTTTTCTGCTGGCTGAGTATATTATTTTCTGTCGCAGAAGATGAAACCTTCTACCCAGTACTGATATAGCAGGACGCTTATCGAGTGAAAATGTCCGATAAAAAGCCAGGGGTGAACATCATTTTCGTACGACCTGCTGTTTGACCAGGAGAATGAAATTCTTGAAGCAAGTTTTGTCTTTCAAAAAAGCGAAAGAGTTCCGCTCGCAGAGTGCGTCTTCCCTTTCTTTCTTATTTCAGTCTTTCCTGGAGCTTTTCTCAAGAAGATGTACAGGGCCCAACCAATTAGTTGCCAGGCGCCGTTAGGTCGTTAATTGCGCCTACGATAGAGACAACGCCTACCGCTTTGTTCCGCAATTTTCTGCTGTTCTCTTTGTCACGGATACGCTGTTGTGTGGAACCCTTACAGAATCTCGTTTTCGTAAAGAGCGGAAGGAGCCCGTACTACGCTGGCAGATGCTATTAATGTAATTTTGTAGCGTAGCTTCTTGTTCCGAGCCGTCGTCCATATTGCCACTACAGCATGTTAGCCGTCAGTCCATAATAGTCAGCGGTCGAAGTGTTAACAGCACAAACCCTTCAGATCCGCTGAACCTGTCATGCTACGTTTATGCATGATAGTTAAACAATCCGATCCGTACCAAGATTCGAACCGAATTATCGCACTAATTGTGAGTAGTCGCCTTTACCACACCTCCAGACCTAACTGCATCTTATAATGGCACTCAGGTTTTCTTCAGTTTTTTTCGAACACTACGACCAAATGTTACCCCCATTTACTTGTTCCGAAACATCACGTGGGAGAAGACATGGTACTACTGTTTGTAAATCATAGGTGGAAACATAATTAACGGTGAAATTATGAACTGTTTACGATTTCTGCCCTATTTTAAATTTAATACTTTCTTCGGCCGTTTCGGTGCCACGTCACCCGACAGGTTAAAGAAATTGAGGTTCCAGTCCCAGCTGGCACAGATTTTCGATTGCTACTACTTATTTATTATAACCTGTTAGTTCAAAAATGGTTCAAATGGCTCTGAGCACTATGAGACTTAACATTTGAGGTCATCAGTCCCCTAGAACTTAGAACTTCTTAAACCTAACTAACCTAAGGACATCACACACATCCATGCCCGAGGCAGGATTCGAACCTGCGACCGTAGCGGTCGCGCGTTTCCAGACTGAAGCGCCTAGAACCGCTCGGCCATCCCGGCCGGCTAACCCGTTAGTCTTCAAAAGAATATTTCGCCTTCTTCTTTAATATTTCCTACGTGGCAGCAACAACAGTAATAGAAGTACTCCGGCCGGCTAACCCGTTAGTCTTCAAAAGAATATTTCGCCTTCTTCTTTAATATTTCCTAGGTGGCAGCAACAACAGTAATAGAAGTACTATCAGTACTGGCACTATTAGTTCATAGTCGGTATTACATACTCACATTGTCTCTGAGGACACTTAAATCATTCTAATACTATTTGTCATATTCACATTGTTATTTACTAGGTAAGTGTTGATGTAAGAAAGATACTGTATGTGTGAAACCCTGGTCCGATGTAAGAAAAGGCCTGGTGGCCCTAAGCAGAAAATCTTAAATAAATAAGTAAGTACGCTCACCTCTAACTGCTCCGCTGTAATTGCACACTTAGCGTCTGTAGAGCATTGTATACTGGATGGCCGTGTCCATTTCTTTCCCTTTATTCCTTTGGGGCTCAATGGTTTAGTCTTCAGTTATCTTGAATGTAACAATCACACTTTATCATGAGTGGTTAAAGTGTTCTACAATATATTCCGCATAAAGTGAATATTTAAGATTCAGATGATCACGTAACCAATTACACAGAAAACAAATAGAAGTTACCATGTCAAATTAACAAGTTGTTACAGATTAATCCTATTCTTTATATGATATTCCTTAGCTGTGTGTTTACTTAAAATTAAAATTCTGGTTCCACCTTGACCGCACGTAAATGATGATCGAAACGACTACTTGATTATTAACATTATTTCATGCGAGAAGATAAGAACGAATAACAGACGGAAGTGGCTAGCAGATAACAAAACTTCGTTCAGGCAGAGACAGTGGCGTACTGTGATCTCTTCCCTACCAATAACAAATATGACGGTTTCCTGATATTAATGCGTGCTATAATTTGTAACTAGGTAAATATTTGAATAAATAATTTTGGGTGTTATTCAACGTCATTATGAAACACTAAAAACTAACTAAAATATCGTTTCGGCCATCTTTGCAGAGGTCCTTTTCAGGGCGTCTTAAAATTCGACGGTCTGAAGTGGACTACCCCAAAAAGGGCCGAAACATCGGTATTTTATTGTGTTTTAGCGGTGCATATTGACGCTGCCTTGTACCCAAAATGATTTTCATCAAACTGACACTTGCTGAATATGCCTACGGACCTACGGAAGTGTATATTTCGTTTCTCCGAATATTTTTTGCTGCCGACAAGCCATACGTAGCTGGTGAAACCAGAAGTGAAAATTAAGTGACTCCAAAATCCTAGTTTACTCGTGCGTCTATAGGAAACGAAGTGCAGGAGCTAAAGCAGGTAATCGTCACCAGCAGTGGAACATTCCGACGGATTTTGTAGCAGGGGTGTACAAATACTCCTTCCACCCTGCCGGATCGTATCTCAAACGCAACCATAAAAGCAACTCAACCTGATGCGATGGAGATACAAGAGTACATGTGTACTTCAGCACAGTGGTTAGAACAGGTCAGCTTGTGTTTCCACAGCATGGCAAGCTTCACGGGCCTCGTTAAGCCTGCTGCATCTGACAAAAGGTTTTTGTGTCAATCCATCTTGACTATCCAGGTATAAATCTGTGTAGATAGTATCACTGCATCTCGTTTATCATAACGGTGAGAGCAGAAAAATTAAGAAATCAAACTTAAAGGAGATTGAAGAGACATTAAGAACTGCGGAATGAGTAGCAGTCAAGAAACTGAGCCTAAGTCTCACAGGGGAAGCGTTGTCTTGTTTTTAGGAGGCAGCTTCAAATAAGTCGGCACATATCTCGCAATGGAAATTGTCTAAAAGGTTTGTGAACACCCATTTGGGAACCTCGAATACGTTACAACATTTTTGTGAGTACGACCAGCATTTTCCTCACTCCATAAATATTTTGAAAGAGGACAAAGTATTAGTGGCTGACGGGTGCGGGGAAATGTGTGATAAAGACTTGCCTTTAGCAATATATTGACTTTCTACATTTCGGACAAACATTGATTGACTCAGGAAAAATAAGTTGCTCAGTGGATACCAAGAAGCACAGTCTAGTGGTATGCAACGTACAGCGGAGGAAGCGTAGTACGAAAGAAAAGCTTCGTCTATCAGACATGTACTTTATACACTCCTGGAAATTGAAATAAGAACACCGTGAATTCATTGTCCCAGGAAGGGGAAACTTTATTGACACATTCCTGGGGTCAGATACATCACATGATCACACTGACAGAACCACAGGCACATAGACACAGGCAACACAGCATGCACAATGTCGGCACTAGTACAGTGTATATCCACCTTTCGCAGCAATGCAGGCTGCTATTCTCCCATGGAGACGATCGTAGAGATGCTGGATGTAGTCCTGTGGAACGGCTTGCCATGCCATTTCCACCTGGCGCCTCAGTTGGACCAGCGTTCGTGCTGGACGTGCAGACCGCGTGAGACGACGCTTCATCCAGTCCCAAACATGCTCAATGGGGGACAGATCCGGAGATCTTGCTGGCCAGGGTAGTTAACTTACACCTTCTAGAGCACGTTGGGTGGCACGAGATACATGCGGACGTGCATTGTCCTGTTGGAACAGCAAGTTCCCTTGCCGGTCTAGGAATGGTAGAACGATGGGTTCGATGACGGTTTGGATGTACCGTGCACTATTCAGTGTCCCCTCGACGATCACCAGTGGTGTACGGCCAGTGTAGGAGATCGCTCCCCACACCATGATGCCGGGTGTTGGCACTGTGTGCCTCGGTCGTATGCAGTCCTGATTGTGGCGCTCACCTGCACGGCGCCAAACACGCATACGACCATCATTGGCACCAAGGCAGAAGCGACTCTCATCGCTGAAGACGACACGTCTCCATTCGTCCCTCCATTCACGCCTGTCGCGACACCACTGGAGGCGGGCTGCACGATGTTGGGGCGTGAGCGGAAGACGGCCTAACGGTGTGCGGGACCGTAGCCCAGCTTCATGGAGACGGTTGCGAATGGTCCTCGCCGATACCCCAGGAGCAACAGTGTCCCTAATTTGCTGGGAAGTGGCGGTGCGGTCCCCTACGGCACTGCGTAGGATCCTACGGTCTTGGCGTGCATCCGTGCGTCGCTGCGGTCCGGTCCCAGGTCGACTGGCACGTGCAACTTCCGCCGACCACTGGCGACAACATCGATGTACTGTGGAGACCTCACGCCCCACGTGTTGAGCAATTCGGCGGTACGTCCACCCGGCCTCCCGCATGCCCACTATACGCCCTCGCTCAAAGTCCGTCAACTGCACATACGGTTCACGACCACGCTGTCGCGGCATGCTACCAGTGTTAAAGACTGCGATGGAGCTCCGTATGCCACGGCAAACTGGCTGACACTGACGGCGGCGGTGCACAAATGCTGCGCAGCTAGCGCCATTCGACGGCCAACACCGCGGTTCCTGGTGTGTCCGCTGTGCCGTGCGTGTGATCATTGCTTGTACAGCCCTCTCGCAGTGTCCGGAGCAAGTATGGTGGGTCTGACACACCGGTGTCAATGTGTTCTTTTTTCCATTTCCAGGAGTGTAGATTAATATCATATGATTAACGAAATTCGTGTTTACTAAAATCCTTTGGTGAATTCAGAGTGAACTACTTTGGCCTCTTAGAATGAATTCAGCGAAAGTGCAATACATACCCAAGAAAAAGTAATTAAAATTAGTATAAGTGGGCTCATATGTGTCTGGAACACCACAGACACTAGACTTGCAAAAGCTTTATTTAGTATTCGTTGCAGTATAATGGACATATTCGGGTTTACAGGATCTCGACTTTCAGAGATCTGCTTAAAAAAAAAATGGGTTAAACGTGACCCAGTGATTGTTCGAATTGACAATAGCCAGTACTAGTCAAAAGGATACGAAATTTAATATCGAGATAAATAAGTAAACTCGAAATTCGCCGAAAAGGAAGAAAGGGAAAAAATAAAATCCACCATGTTATGGCCTTCAATGACCCAAAATTAATATATACGGTATTTTATTGAGACTCGAGATATTCAGGTGAAAAAAGGACTTACCATAGACTTCTGAGCCCAGCCCATAACACCACAATGAAAGCGTAAAGAATAAACTTGTTCCCCGCGTAGGACCGCGGGACGAGAGGCGGGCAAGCAAGACCCCTTTACGTCCGCCTCTCTAGCTGCGAGTTCAGGCCGGCGGATTTCTAAGCGAAGGGGCTTAGATTTGTTTCCCGGTCAGGTTGGGAATTTTCTCGGCGAGTGGGTGTAGCGTTGTGCTTTCTGTCGTATCGTCGTAATTAATGTTACTATTGACGTGGATGAAATGACGCGGCTAGGAAGCCAGTAAACTGAAAAAGGAAAATACTCCTTTAGCCCGTTTCGTTTGGGCATAGTTTGACCTCGATGAGAGTAAAGCAGCCTATCTGTTCTGATGGTAATGTGCGGCGGCTTGCTTGCCTGCCTGGTTAACACGTAAGCATGGGCTGGTTAAAGTGGAATATGTATACCTGTGCTTTGTAGACAGGCCATGGCAAGAAATGGCAGCTTTACACCAATACGTGATGGAATACAGTGCAAGGAAACCCTCACAGTCTCAGAACCGCAGTAACCACCCTGGAAAACAGCAGGCAGAATGCAATCGATCTTTTGCCTCGTAGGAAAGGCCAGACGGATGCAGAAGTGTAGATGACGCAGAAAAATTTGAGAACTGTTACTTGATTGTTATTACCATTTTATCGCGTACGATCTTTGTCTGTGACTAAATAAAACACTATGTGTTTACTGCCGTGCACGTTTCATTTCTTTTATTTCTGAAACTTGATTAAATAATTCTCCACTTTTTTTTGTATTTTATATCTTCTCTTTTAGTCTGCTGTTCTAGAGCTAAAATATGACTCCTGAATTCAATTTTTTCTACGTTTTAGTAGTTTTCAGCTACCCTTACGAGTTTATGTGATCCTTTATTCATATGTGTATACAAGTGTGTTTAGCTGTACAAGATACAGAATTGTGGTAAGCTGCGTACACGTTTCACTCTGAAGGCTTCTTGTCTTGACGAGTAAACAACACCGTAAACAGACATTGTCTTAGCAAAGGACGACAGAACGTACGAATATATAGAATGAAGAATTTTTGTTTGTAAAATGTATTAGTCAGTACTGATGGGTGGGGAGTGGCTTCACGTACATTAGGGCATTTTCTGGGCACGACTTTGGTCTTTCGTTTTGATCAGTTGGATGCTGATGCTGCGTCGCTTTACACCGCGAGTCACTATGGTGAGTGAATCGCAATTATTTTTCAGTCAGTGAAGTTTCGGATGATTAGGAAAATCGCATTTGTAACCTGCAGGTATCTGCGTATATGAAATATTTTAATCAGTGTAAGGGACACTTGCCTGAATTTGCAGAAGTGATACACTCTATAACAATAGTTTTTCGCACCTACTAAGTGCTTTCATTACTATTCAGTAGTTTCACTCAATAATGAAAAAGTACATGGTGATGTGTCAGTGCGAATGATTCCAGGCGAAATATCTAGGCGTGGGCCTGGATTGGACTCAGACGTTTAAAGAGGATTGCCTCACCTTCAATACGTAGGTCTTTGGCAGGAAAAACATTATAAGGTTGGTGAAGAGCAGGGAATGTGACGCCAATCTGCAGCTGTTGCAGGTGTGAGCTATGGCCTCGTGTGTGCCTGCTGTCGAAAATGCTGTTCCTGTGTGCAGCGCTTAAGTATACTGAAGAAATGGGACATTGAAGTGAATGAGTCAGTGGGGCGGGATGCCTGAATCCAGCATCAGTGCAGAAATTTGATCTGCTCACATTGGCGTTGTAGCCTTTCACGTGCGCCGTGTCATTCCGAAAAACGAAAAATGAAAGAGGAAGAAGGAGGATTCCGACCCCCACCCCTCCCAATTAACGGATAGCAGCCGGTAGACAGCGGCTTGAGTTCGAAGAGCACTGGTTGTCTTGGGCGCTTATCAGAACTACCGTGCATAAAACTGGAGGATAAAATTGGAGGACACGGTCATCCGCTCAAGGACCTACCCCCGACAGGAAACCCTCCTACCCTTTGTAGCAATTTCCAGAGTGGGACTGCCGAATGCCAACAGTTACAAGTGGAGCCTCTTCCCCTCCTAGGTGAAGCAGGTGTTCTGTGCGAGTACCGCGAGGCGGTAAATAAGAACCATGTACTGCAGTGTCGCCTGCTGGATAAACCCTGCATTTTTAAGTTCATCCGAAGACCAGTATCAGTTGCAAAGCGATTTAGAAAAGATTGCTGTATGATGTGGCAGGTGGCAGTTGACGCTAAATAACGAAAAGTGTGAGGTGACCCACATGAGTTCCAAAAGAAATCCGTTTGAATTCGATTACTCGATAAATAGTACAATTCTCAAGGCTGTCAATTCAACTAAGTACCTGGGTGTTAAAATTTCGAACAACTTCAGTTGGAAAGACCACATAGATAATATTGTGGGGAAGGCGAGCCAAAGGTTGCGTTTCATTGGCAGGACACTTAGAAGATGCAACAAGTCCACTAAAAAGACAGCTTACACTACACTCGTTCGTCCTCTGTTAGAATATTGCTGCGCGGTATGGGATTGACGGAGGACATCGAAAGGGTGCAAAAAAGGGCAGCTCGTTTTGTATTATCACGTAATAGGGGAGAGAGTGTGGCAGATATGATACGCAAGTTGGGATGGAAGTCTTTAAAGCAAAGACGTTTTTCGTCGTGGCGAAATCTATTTACGAAATTTCAGTCACCAAATTTCTCTTCCGAATGCGAAAATATTTTGTTGAGCCCAACCTACATAGGTATGAATGATCATCAAAATAAAATAAGAGAAATCAGAGCTCGAACAGATAGGTTTAGGTGTTCGTTTTTCCCGCGCGCTGTTCGGGAGTGGAATGGTAGAGAAATAGTATGATTGTGGTTCAATGAACCCTCTGCCAAGCACTTAAATGTGAATTGCAGAGTAATCATGTAGATGTAGATGTATATGACATACTGCCACCATCGTTGGTGTAAAAGATGGAGCTACCTGCTCCACAGACAAGACTTGTCTCCTATGACTGCGATGCTCTGTAGTCTTGCTGGATGACGTTTTCATACATGGTTTTCCATCCACAGTTTTATTTTTCTCCTGAAACCTCTAGAATTCCAATGTTTTTCGGTATACAGGAGAAAATTAAACTGTATATGGCAAACGATGCCCGAAACCATCACCTAGCATCGCTCTCATAGGAGACAAGGCCTGTACACGCAGCAGCTACGTGCATCTTCTCCACTTGCGATCGTGGCAATCAGTCGCGACCGCTGAGTAACAAGCAACACTGCGAGGTGTTCGGTCAGCGTGCAGGGTCACGTTTGTTGTTGCAGGGGAGGCCTAGTCGCAGGCGGCGGCGCCTGTCACTTCTACGATCTGTAGCGTCATTGGATGTCGTTTCCAGACATGGGTTCCTGCTCGTGATTTGTTCGTCGAGACACCCTCCTACAACCCCTCAAAGTTTGACACCACGTTTCTGACATACCCTCTATGCCCTCAGATCAGTGATTAATTTCGTTTACAAATTAAGCGCCTTAATTTATATACTTAAAACGACGAACGGAAAAAAAATTCTGGCACCCTCTAGTCATTTTATTGAGCCAAGTAATACTCATTCCTCGAACATCAGTTAAGTACAATTTGCTTTGCAAAGGATAGAAATACTTTCACATATCGGTCACATTGCATAACACATAAGTTAAAAAGTAGGAAAAGGAATGAAGAAATCCCGATATTTAGCGTGCCGTCGTCAATATGCTCATTGGAGACGGTGTGAAAATTCAGGTTAGGAAAGCATGGTAAAAGGAATCGGCTGTACCCTAGCCAAAGGAGGCTATTATACTTACAAACATCAATATGGTGCACCGAGATCTTGAAGAAATTAATCGATGAGGGAGATCCCATGTTTGTAATGAGAGACGTGGTCTGCCTGAACATATCCCGGGGCTGCTTGTAGATGATCTAGCAAAACCAAGCTGGGCCCTTCCACATGTTGCCAAGGCTGTTTCGACTATGAGGCACAAGTTTGGGTGGGCAGTCCTCATACATCGTCCATACCGTCACGATATTTCCCCACGCGATTTCCAAACTTTTGGAGTCCTGAACAAAGTCATTTGGGGCCGTAGATTACCTTTGAACGAAGAGTCGGACGCTTGGGTATATTCGTGCCTCCGTAGGCAAACGCAAACATTTCCCCACGAAGGCACTGAGCGTCTTGTCTCACTATGAGATAGTGTATTAACATTTACGGTGACTACTTTTGAAATAATAAACACATTACTTATTTTTAACCGTGTTTTCGATTTCAGTTGACTGCCCTAATAAAATTCCACAGTTTACACAGTGACTGACAGCAAAATATTACAAATGGAGTAAAATAGTACAAACTGAGTACTCACTACTTTAAATTACCCTGTTTATTTCCTTGTAGTATAAAGAAAGTCTAGTCTTGCAAATGATTGAAGGAGTACGATAGGCTTTAGTAACAATTTACGAAGCACAATACCGAGTTAATAACAACAAACTGCAGTAATCCTTCACAGAATGCATTGAAACTTAAGAGAGTTTAGGATACACATATTTTTATAATCTAATTTAAACATGTGTATACACGGTAATGCTGTAACAAGTCCGTCAACATAGGTGCATTACCGATTACCAGCGTCTATGTGATATTTGACTTCGAATGTGTGTCCCCTTAGGGAGCCACTACATACAATGTAATTTATTCACTCTTAACACCTTTATCCCCATTCAGTTGTACCATTATAGCAAGTACAAGAAACTGACTATTGTAACACAACACGAATGAAGATCACTCGGTCTGATATTTCCCGCCCAATTCACAGCCAAAGCTTGTGTGCAGTTGTTAATTCCTTTGTTTTCCTATGTTGATATAAGACAAATTTCATCTGAAAATGGCCTAATAAACCGAATAACATTTACCAATAAACAAATATTACCGAATCAAAAGACAATAAACATGAAATGGTTGTGCTAGGAAGCAACGGTATACTGGGTTAAGGTAACACTCTTCTACATCTACATCTACATCCACACTCCGCAAGCCACCTGACGGTGTGTGGCGGAGGGTACCCTGAGTACCTCTATCGGTTCTCCCTTCTATTCCAGTCTCGTATTGTTCGTGGAAAGAAGGATTGTTGGTATGCTTCTGTGTGGGCTCTAATCTCTATGATTTTATCCTCATGGTCTCTTTGCGAGATATACGTAGGAGGGAGCAATATACTGCTTGACTCTTCGGTGAAGGTATGTTCTCGAAACTTTAACAAAAGCCCGTACCGAGCTACTAAGCGTCTCTCTTAAAGTTCGCAAACACTTTGGTTGGTTTTCGTGTGCAATATAACTTTCTCTCAAAATTACTGTCCCTTATAAGTTACTAAATGTTCCGTTAGGACCCTTTATTTTACATTCTGCAGCACCTTATGATGGTCCTATATCCTCACACGTATTTTTTTCTTCTATACCTGCACGCCGATCTGTGATGTATCGATAGTTATCCAGCAACACCTAGTTTAGCTGTACCCAGTGGTAAATTATGACGTTTGTCTGTCGACAACGTCTCATGGCTTGTCGTTGTGCCCTCCATACGTTCGCTGAGAACAACGTTTAAGTAGTTGCAGTTGGTAGTTACAGTTCTTCTGAGGCATTCATAAGCCGTGAGCATGTCGATGTTTGTGTCATGGCATATTAACACGTTAATTACTGTTTCAGATTGGATGCTGGAGATTTCACTGTCTAATCGTATTAGGAATGTTGGCTGAGATGAATTTTCAGTGTAAAGACTTTCTCAAAAAAATGGTTCAAATGGCTCTGAGCACTATGGGACTTAACATCTGTGGTCATCACTCCCCTAGAACTTAGAACTACTTAAACCTAACTAACCTAAGGACAACACACACATCCAAGCCCGAGGCAAGATTCGAACCTGCGACCGTAGCAGTCCCGCGGTTCCGGACTGAGCGCCTAGAACCATGAGACCACCGCGGCCGGCAAAGACTTTCTCGAAAGTTCATGCATTTCTCAAACGTATGTAATTTCGATTATTGATATTCATGTAGCAGAGGAGATGATAAACAGAACGTTTCGCCCATAACTGATTATTCTAACCTACGGCCTTCATATTTCGCATCATCGTTTGATCATAACTGATACTTTCACGTTGTTATTTACGTAAATGTTGTATGTTGATTCACACAGTAAAATAGAGAGTTATGACCGACAGTTTGGGAAAGGATAACAAACTAAATCACAACAAACTTCATAAATACGCAGTTCGTTGTGGGTCAGTTTGGAGGAGGAGGAGGAGCTTAGTGTTTAACGTCCCGTCGACAACGGGGTCATTAGAGACGGAGCGCAAGCTCGGGTGAGGGAAGGAAATCGGCCGTGCCCTTTCAAAGGAACCATCCCGGCATTTTCCTGAAGCGATTTAGGGAAATCACGGAAAACCTAAATCAGGATGGCCGGAGACGGGATTGAACCGTCGTCCTCCCGAATGCGAGTCCAGTGTGCTAACCAGGTCAGTTTGGAACACTGCCGAGCAGTCGCTTTAACCCCCTTCCGTTTTTCGTTTTGAACCCTGTGTTATCCTTTCCCAAATTGAAGGTCACAGCTCTCTATTTTACCATAGCGACTTTTCCACAACGGAATGCCTTGGACGCACAAAGAGAGACAGGGTAATAAACATCACTTGAAGAAAAGAAGAATAACGCAGCAAAAAGCGCCGTACATTTTATGACTGAAAGTCAGCCAGTGATTTTGTCTTGCGAAGGAAATACTGATATTCCCCCATTACGCAATTTATAAATGTAAATATCTCGAGAATCCAATGTTAATATATCACACACCTTGTTTTTTAAGCGAGCTCTTTGCTGTTGGACTGTCGAACTGTGGCAGGCGAGAAGACGTCAGACATCCGTAAAGGCCAGCTGAATAAAGCTCCTTGTTTATGGACACTTTTATGGACACTTGATTTGCATAACGAGGACCAGGCGCAGCTGGAAATATGCGGAGTGCCAGACCTCCAGCACTGAAGCCGTGTGTCACAAGCCTTCCTTCTTGCTCTGACGGTTGTCTTTAAAGGTCGACGTGCACGATTTCTTTTGTCTCTCAGCACAAAGTCGTAATCCACTACTTAATGTACTAGGAACAGCGAGACGGATCTACCGGCATATAGACCAACAAATTAAAGAAGGACATCTACGAAAGAGTGCAAAGAACATATCGAAACACTGTAGAGTTCTGCTGCTAAATTCGTTATCGTTATCTGTGATCAACTTTCGTATATTGCGGAAATGTTCCACGAAATCAAATGAGAATCTCTGGAAAGAAGACGACCTTATTTTTGTGAAATAATATTGATAGGACACTTACGCGGGCATATAAAGTCGTCTTCCTCTTGCTGCATTTCCGAGTGGAACGTGAAAGTGAATGAGTAACAACGGCACAATATATCCTCCGTCAAGCGCCGTATGGTGGTCTGCGGAGTACGCATGTAGAAATAGAACCGACAGCTATGACTGGATGGTAGTTTGGCCCTTTTCTCGCAGCGCCATCTCAAATCGTGGCTACCAGTAGGGAAAGCTAAGCGAAGTAATAAATCGATACAATGTTTTATGTAGGGAATAGTTAACAATTTTTCTCCGGAGGTATATTCGTATCATCTGAATAGCTGAAACATGTAGGCCTAGAGTTCTTTTTTCTCAACTGAACCGTTTCAATTTTTATTCGATAAAGACCTGTCTCCTCCTCGGAATGGTCGCCACAAGCGGAGTACCAACCCAGTAAGTCACTGAAGTACGTGGCCGGGTGGACTGGGATCATTCCACAAACTGAGTTAGAGAAGACCACGAAAATCCCAATTGAGCCTGTCCGTATGTGAACCTGATGCTTTGTCTTCCAATGTGCCACCAAACTCACTGACTTCACTTTGAAACAAGAGTAGCGGTACAGATGTAGTACAATGCGTTAATATTCAGTCTAAACCTCCACAGTTATATATATTCATGTTGTTCCATGAAATTTCTGGAGAAGTTTCGCATGTAGATAAGTTGTATGGATATTTCGAAGCACTGTCTTTTAGCCATCTTCAGGTGTATACTGGTGACAATACATTGAGCTTCCTTATTTGAGAGCCTGCCGGCGAATGTATTGTGTACCCTGTTGTCCCTGCGTTTTTTAAACACTTTGATGGTGTTGTCACATAGAATAATTTGTAACATATGGTGGCCATCATTTTTATGAAAGGTTTCTAAGAGCGAATTCTCGATTCAAATGTTTCATATCCAATCATATTTTGGCGATACGACTGTTATACTTTTAGAGTTCGGACTCTGGGTTTGGGCAGTCTTTCAATGTTCCTCCAACAACTGAACTCCATACACGGGTAGTAAACTTTACTATGGAGATGAATAGAAAAGGTTGTATGCCGTTTTTAGAAACCTTTGAGCGATGTAAGAGCGATGGTACACTAGGACATTCGATATTTCCTAAGCCCACTCAGATCTTTTTTACAGGTTCCTAGCTGCCACAACCCGACGCAAACTACAGGCGTTCTGAATACCTTCGGTCGTACTAATGAAGCAGATGCACAAGCTTGGGAGATAAAGGTAGAAGTCAAAGAATTTACTTGCAATCAAAAGGTTCAAATGGTTCAAATGGCTCTGAGAACTATGGGACTTAACTTCTGAGGTCATCAGTCCCCTACAACTTAGAACTACTTAAACCGATCTAACCTAAGGACATCACACACATCCATGCCCGAGGCAGGATTCGAACCTGCGACCGTGGCGGTCACGCGGTTCCAGACTGAAGCGCCTAGAGCCGCACGGCCACTCTGGCCGGCCAACAAAAGGAAGAAGCGAAGCTTTTGTTACAGATAATATGAATTCCCTTGCCATTTTTCCTACCTTTTACTTTTAACTCAAATACAAAAACTTCTGACGATCTGCTTCGCCTGCCTTGTCAGCATCCTTTGTTGAGTAAGCGCGCTCATCGGATTTCACTGTTTTGTTAGCCGTAACACTTCCTTTCGCATTATTTGTTTTAGGTTTGCACAAGTGACTTGTCGATTAAGGATGTCCTCATCTGATTCAGATGTAAGATGGTATGAGCAGAAAGTACCACGGCCTTAGAAATGTATCGGAATTATTAGAGAAACCTTACATTCTGGGAACTAAAAGAAATAAAGAGCAAGCAACTCAGGAAGTAAGACATTTATTTGAAGCTAATTTACGTTAACAACGGAAAATAATTGCTAAAGGAAGTAACTAACATGAAAACGAGTCTCTGAAGACTTGGGCCGGCTATTATTAGAAGTGCCGCCTGTTGGTATCTATTTTTTTCAAGATTGCAGTTAATTAAAATATAAATTGTTGTATTACAACCACTTACTTTGTTACAGGTTAAGCAAATCACGCACATTCTGTAAGGTTAAAATAAAAATATTTTATAGTTTTTTTTTTTTTTCAAATCGTAATTTTCAGGAGCAATGACACAAGGCTTACAGCATCCACTTTAACGCCATCGCCTGTGTAGCACAGGCAGTTACATGGTAAGGATTTATTTCCAGCTTTTATTAGCCAGAGAAAATTAATCGCGACTACCAACACCAGGAATTGCTTCTCATTAGAAAAGAACCTAATGTTCTCTCCACCTCGTAGCCGCTGTTATTATTAATATTATTATTATTATCAGAATAAGTAGTGTATTGGCGAACGTCCTATTCTTTATTGCATTAAAGATGTTTCATTTTGTACTTTATGTTTATAGATCATATTGTGCTATTTATAACGCTTTATTCGTTGAGAGAACTAAAAATTACGTTGCTGAGTATGGTAATAGTATGAGTTTCATCCGATATGTAAGAAATTTTCATATTACTCAAAATGCTTAAGTGCCATGACTACAGTTAAATTAGGTCACTAACATTTTGTAATTTCCACTATTATCATTGTACATCTTTACAAAAATGCAAACTCCAATTTTGTCCTTTCTAGGAGGAGATGTTACACCTCGTGGTGCCCCATCATCCTGCTAGTCCGTAGCAAGTTCACATGACAAGCCACCACCGTTGAAAAAGTAAAATGTTTTACAGAAACAGAAAGTACAAAGAAACTGAGTACCGCAGAATTACATAGCCTGGTGCAGACAAGGATGCGAATGGGAAAATAAGCTATGACAATGAGTCTCCTTAATGGAGAGATGAACGATGAAAGCAATGTGCAAGAGGTGGAAAATTAGCATATATATATATATATATATATATATATATATATATATATATATATATATATATATATATATATATAGAGAGAGAGAGAGAGAGAGAGAGAGAGAGAGAGAGAGGGGGGGGGGGGCAGGGAGAGGTGGAAAAATAGCTTATATACACTCCTGGAAATTGAAATAAGAACACCGTGAATTCATTGTCCCAGGAAGGGGAATATTGACACATTCCTGGGGTGAGATACATCACATGATCACACTGACAGAACCACAGGCACATAGACACAGGCAACAGAGCATGCACAATGTCGGCACTAGTACAGTGTATATCCACCTTTCGCAGCAATGCAGGCTGCTATTCTCCCATGGAGACGATGGTAGAGATGCTGGATGTAGTCCTGTGGAACGGCTTGCCGTGCCATTTCCACCTGGCGCCTCAGTTGGACCAGCGTTCGTGCTGGACGTGCAGACCGCGTGAGACGACGCTTCATCCAGTCCCAAACATGCTCAATGGGGGACAGATTCGGAGATCTTGCTGGCCAGGCAGGTTGACTTACACCTTCTAGAGCACGTTGGGTGGCACGGGATACATGCGGACGTGCATTGTCCTGTTGGAACAGCAAGTTCCCTTGCCGGTCTAGGAATGGTAGAACGATGGGTTCGATGACGGTTTGGATGTACCGTGCACTATTCAGTGTCCCCTCGACGATCACCAGTGGTGTACGGCCAGTGTAGGAGATCGCTCCCCACATCATGATGCCGGCTGTTGACCCTGGGTGCCTCGGTCGTATGCAGTCCTGATTGTGGCGCTCACCTGCACGGCGCCAAACACGCATACGACCATCATTGGCACCAAGGCAGAAGCGACTCTCATCGCTGAAGACGACACGTCTCCATTCGTCCCTCCATTCACGCCTGTCGCGACACCACTGGAGGCGGGCTGCACGATGTTGGGGCGTGAGCGGAAGACGGCCTAACGGTGTGCGGGACCGTAGCCCAGCTTCATGGAGACGGTTGCGAATGGTCCTCGCCGATACCCCAGGAGCAACAGTGTCCCTAATTTGCTGGGAAGTGGCGGTGCGGTCCCCTACGGCACTGCGTAGGATCCTACGGTCTTGGCGTGCATCCGTGCGTCGCTGCGGTCCGGTCCCAGGTCGACGGGCACGTGCACCTTCCGCCGACCACTGGCGACAACATCGATGTACTGTGGAGACCTCACGCCCCACGTGTTGAGCAATTCGGCGGTACGTCCACCCGGCCTCCCGCATGCCCACTATACGCCCTCGCTCAAAGTCCGTCAACTGCACATACGGTTCACGTCCACGCTGTCGCGGCATGCTACCAGTGTTAAAGACTGCGATGGAGCTCCGTATGCCACGGCAAACTGGCTGACACTGACGGCGGCGGTGCACAAATGCCTCGCAGCTAGCGCCATTCGATGGCCAACACCGCGGTTCCTGGTGTGTCCGCTGTGCCGTGCGTGTGATCATTGCTTGTACAGCCCTCTCGCAGTGTCCGGAGCAAGTATGGTGGGTCTGACACACCGGTGTCAATGTGTTCTTTTTTCCATTTCCAAGAGTATATATATATATATATATATAATTACTAAAAATCCTGCATTTTTATTGGACATTTTCCATGTCCTCTCCTAAAAATTTCCCTCCCAGTTATAGGCTCCTCTTCACTTTCAGAAATGTCATGGAATTCCCGTGCAATATCTTCAAAATCTTCATCCTGTAGATGTTTCGTAACATTTTGCAGTACAAAATAGCAATCAATAATTATTGGAACATTTGATAAGGTAACTCTAGACAGGTACGATAAAATATGAAACCACCTCTCCGGCTGACCAAAACAACGCTCTATCCGCACCCTCACTCTTTTTCAAAAGCGTTTTGAATGATTTATGGCCGGCCGCGGTGGTCTAGCGGTTCTAGGCGCTCAGTCCGGAACCGCGCGACTGCTACGGTCGCAGGTTCGAATCCTGCCTCGGGCATGGATGTCTGTGATGTCCTTAGATTAGTTAGGTTTAAGTAGTTCTAAGTTTTAGGGGACTGATGACCACAGATGTTAAGTCCGATAGTGCTCAGAGCCAATGATTTATGACTGTCCTCTGTTGGATTACGTTAGGGGATCATCAACCAAGGGCTCTAGACCATAACCTTTATCACCCAAAAGAATAGACACTTGAATTTCCCGTTATTGTATTGTCATTTACGATACTAGGCCTGATTGCCTCAGCGCTAGTGAACTGTTCCTTTACGCTGCATATAGTCTGCACATTCATACTTGCGTAGCCCTGCGCTTAGAGGTTTATATGTTGCTAGTCACTCCTATTTTGCTACAACCACGTAAAAAAGGCTGAAATTTGGTCCAAAAGTCACCTACCTGCGTTATCCTTTTAGAAACACTGCTCACAGCTACACTCACTGTAGTTTGATCAGTCCCCATTGCTTCTGCTATGCCGGGCTGGAATCCTGGATCCTCTACGTACTAAAGGAAAATCCTCATCCTCTGCTCTGATATAGTCCTCCGCCTCATCTTTCCATTGTGTCTGACAGAAAATGAGTTGAAGTCCATTTAACATTTTCTTCTTTGAAACGATGCAGAGTATTATAATGCTCTCTATGTGAAAATCGACGTGGGCTGGCGTTCACACCCAGTTAGCTGAGCCATATCTGCATCCTTCAAACGTGAGTCAACTATTGCCCAGGCTTCACCCTTCATGTTTTAGAAGCCATCGCTACCAGAATGAAGACAAACTTCTCTTTATTCACACGGTTTATCTAATGCCGAAACCAGGACTCAAGGCGAAGGAGAAGCTGCTTTCTCTGCTTCGTCCCCACAATCCAGAGCTCATTCTTCGAATTTTATGCATAAATATCGAAGCTTAAGCTTCTAAATCTGTAGGGAAAGTGGTTGCTTCACTTTATACATACGGTCCCTCGACTAACCCAAACCATTGCATTCAAGAGCAATTAAAACACCTACTAACTGTGTTCACGGAAAATTTATGTTCATGTTAGTAGATACGGAAAGCACTACGGAGCTATAAACGGAAGAATAAGAAAGGACGAGCTCCTGGACAACAGCCTACCTACCATATACTTGAGATATTTCAAGGTTAAAGTGATCTTTTGCCCTTAAACAAAAATCTCGGCCCCCCAGGGATGGGGAAAAAAAGACTACATAGAGCTGTGAAAGCCAAGTATTTATAAGATTTGGAGCGAGTGCGGCAAATCGCGTACAAAGCAAACAACGCACAATGACCAAATGTAGAGTGTGGAACACCGGTGTCATACTCGCCTCCTCAAAGCTAGCAAATTCGTTATCGTCAAATGCTTATTTCTACTGGTCATGTACTGGAACATAATGAAAGAAAAATTGTGGGCCATATTACAAACTTTGGGAACTCCATTATAAATTAATCAGTCGTAATACCACAGTGAGGCCCTTACCAATCGAGGAGGCGGTTTTCAATTAAATTCTTAATGGAATCCTGCTGAAGAAAAACCTGGTGCTCTCCGTAGCCGGCGTCGTTCTGCGGTTTTTCCGTAAGAAGAAGATCGATCTGATTTCATTCGGGCGAGCTTTCAGCACGGAGGACGCACGCAGCACCGCATAAGCTTGTAGCAGAAACACGAGCGCTCAAGCAACATTATAATGTACGGCTTACTTCCTTAACGGGCATTCGACCATTAAACCGAAAACCAGTTAGCGAAATGAATCATTACTGTAGAATAACCCCAAATTTGTGAGTTTAATTTATAATATAAAAATAAATAGAATAAAAAGTGGAATTAAGGACGACAAAATTCCCTCAGATTTATTGACATCTTAGAGAGCCCGCCGTGAGAAAAGTAATACAGCCTGTGCACATTATATTTGTGTCAGACAAAATACACGCAGACTTCAGGCAGACTGCTGTAACTGTTGTCCCAAAGAAGAGGTGTGCTGACATGTACAAACATTACCGCACTCTCATTTACATAGAGGCAGCCCGGACAAAATACGTTGCGGAGAAATGGAGAATCCTGTGATGCAGCACTTAAGTACGTTCATAGCGTTTCTTAGTTTACAGAAAGCTCTTGACGCTACTGATTGCAAAATACTTCTTGAAAATCTGAAAGCAGCAGGCGTTCAGCGCAGGGAGCGGAAGCACAGCTATATCGGTGATATACCAGATGGACATGAAAGCGATGTAGTGATTAAGAAGGAAGCGAGAGAGGGCTATAGCTTCTCTCCTCTGTTATTGACTCTGCACACTGAGCGATCGGATGAAGAAAACAAGGAGAAATTGTGAAAGGGGATGTCTTTGTAATTTTTTTACAATCAGCAAACGGTCTGGAAGAGCAATTGAAAGACGGAATGGATAGCGTCTTGAAAAGATATTATAACATGGAGATCAACTAAATTAAACAATGGTAATGGAATGTTGTTGAACTAAGTTAGGTGGTTTCCGAGAATTAATTACAAAATGAGACATTAAAACTAATAGATCAACTTTGCTGTTTGGGCTGCGGAAAACAAATGATTGCTAAGTAAAGAGAACGTAACATGCACGAGTGGCTATAACAAAAAGCACTTATGAAAAACAGGTAATTTCTAACATTTAACACTAATTTGAGTTTTAGAAAGCCAATTACTAAGTTATTTTTCTAGAATTTATCCTTGTACGGAAGTCAAGCGTGGACAATAAGTAGGTAGGATAAGAAGAGAATAGAATAATTTGAAATGTGGTGCTGCGGAAGGGTATTGAAGGCTGTATGGGTAGAACGGGTAACTAATCTTTAGATACCAAATCGAATTTAGGTAAAAAAGGAAATTTGTGGCCCAGTTTGACTAAAAGAAGGGATTAGTTAACGGAACACATTCCGAGGCTTAAGAAATCGTGGAGTTCGTTATGGAGGGAAGAGCGGGAAGTACAAATACGGAGGAAGACCAACGAATGAAACCAGTAAGCAGCAGTAGTTTTTCAGAGCTGAAGAGGCTGTCGAACGGTAGTCTAGCACGGAGAGCCGCATCAGACGAGTCTTCGGATAGAAGACCACAATAAGTACAACATTTACAATTAATAAATATTCAGATCTCTGAAAATGCTTTGAAATATGTGTTGGTGAGAGCATACAGAAAAATGACCCATCACACACTGAAAAGGAAAATTTCCAACTCTAAAAGGCTTCAGAAACATGCATCTGGATTGGATGCGCTACAATTATTGCAGCTTAGTGTTACTATGGCCTTTGAAATATATTATTGTACACCATTATTACAACAACATGCCGGCTGCGGACGGTCGTGTGTTTCTCACAAGTAGTGCCGTATGTAAACAGTAATCCAGGGATTTTACAACTCTGAAAATTTATATAAATTAATTGATAGTACATATATAGATGATTGTAGTGTCATTTGTTTTCTTAAAGTACGAATTACGACCTCGCGGAATCCAGGATCAGCCTAGAATTCAGACAGGAAACACAGTTTTCGTAACGAGGCAAAGACGTCAATTTTGATAGTAGCTTCGAGATTACTGGAAGGTTTACCACTGTGTCGACAATGTTCCCATTACATAGGGTATTCCATGTGGGGTGCAAGCGCTGCCTGTGTTGTGTCACGGGGACCAGCATCCCCGTAGGTGGGCTGCCATCATGCACGACACTCCATCCCGATGTGCCGCAAGTGCTGTGGGGCGACGCGAGCTAGGGGCTACCTTGCAAAGTCCGAGGAAATCTTGCGTCACTTAGCACTTCAGGCTGGTTTGCTAGTAAAATGTGCTGACAGAACTGTGCACAAACTGCATCCTTCCAAACTAATGGTAGTGCATTGCATCGTCAATTCACATACTGATAGAACCGTAAAAAATTTCACAGATGCACATTTTTCTTTATAAGACATGCATGTGGCAGATGCATAGCAGTGTGTGCTCTAGAATTGTGCTGCGTGAGGTAACTGTAGGTCTGGAATAATCGTCGGTCTGTTAACTAGTATTTTGTTTCCTGCAAAAAGCATGCATTACATTGTTCAGATATACTGGGTGTTAGGGGAATGTGTAGATATTGCGATCATTTGTACCTTAATACGTACCCACTTCATTGTGTTACTTTTTTTTTCTCTGGGTCAAACAGTGTTTCCCCAAACACGTCAAATAATTTACTACCTAATGTTTTCTACAAGGTCATAACTGCACCACTACATCGACTACCTCTGCCAGCATAGACTAACCGTTTTGCGTGCATGTGTCCGCAGTTTAGCACCTGACCTGTCGCCCAGGGGAAGTAATCGGTAATGATTTGCCCTTGCCATGTACACTTGGAGGTACTAACAAACTTAAACACATTCTACTCGCAACAGCTATAATTATTAGCCAGCAAATGAAGTAAAAACTGAAGCAAAATTGTTCAGTATACTGTCCTCAGTCACCAATAAAAATAGCTGCACTTATATCCCTAACAACCCAGATATCAGATGTTCCACTTTGCTCTAATTGGCGTTGCAATAACTGCACACCTCATTTCTTTTATCACATCACGCACATATTATTGATCTATGTCTACCTTTACGCTATAAAATCAGAATGTAGTGTGTGGCGGTAGATAATTCTGGTACCATGTATCGATCACCCTTATCTCTGTTCCATTCGCTCGTTGCTCGTTGAAAGAACGACTAACTCCGCATGAGTTATAAACTCTCTGATTTCTTTCCGGTGCTCATTTGACGAGGGATGTATGTGAGGAAGTAACATACTGTTCAACTTTTCACAGAAAATATGCTTTCTAAATGTGAAGACTAACATTTTCTGTGATACAAAACACCTCTCTTGTAGCGCCTGTCACTGTAGTATATTCTCCACAATTGCTGAAAGATCCCGTTCGGAACTATGCCGCTGTTCATTGTATCTTCTCTACCCGTTATGCTATGCCTAATTGGTAAGGTTTCCACGCAGAACAACAACTTAAAAGAACAGGTCGAAAAATGTTTTGTAAGCCACTTATTTTGTGAATAAATACCATTTCTTTGTGATCTTTGCAAACAGTCTCAGCCCAGCATCCGTTTTCCTACCGTTTATTTTATGTGGTGGCTCCATTTAAAGTCGCTTAGGACGGCTGCTCCTAGGTATTTTGTGTTTCATGTTACACCTGAGGTTTTTCAGTAATTGCCGAACTGAACAATAATGGACCTCTTCGCCTGTTTACGTGTAATACGTTTCATTTATTTCTGTACATGGCCAGGGTCTAGTGATGGTACCACCCACCAATCTTCTGCGGATCTTTTTTCATTTCGCTACAGCCTGCTGGCGTTGCAACCTTCCTATGGATATAAGTATCCCGTACAAAGAGCTGCATAGAGTCTCCTCTTTAGTCTGGGACCCATAATTATAGCACTGATAGAGCAGATAAAGAAAATCTGAAAGGAATTACATGTGTCGCAACAGATACAAGTAAGAGGTAGACACTACGGGAGTGATATTACGCGTCAAGGAGAGGATCAGTGTTAAAACTCAGAGAATGTGCGTTCCAAGGAGAGTCAAAGTACA
Organism: Schistocerca nitens; assembly: GCF_023898315.1. Classification (NCBI taxonomy): domain Eukaryota; kingdom Metazoa; phylum Arthropoda; class Insecta; order Orthoptera; family Acrididae; genus Schistocerca; species Schistocerca nitens. Next base: position 673,263,016 of record NC_064618.1, read on the forward strand.
TTATTTTCGTGAAATGGCTACTAAGGGAAAACCAGAAAAATTAAATCTCATATAGAATCTTACCGACAGTCTTGTTTTCATGCAGAGGAATGTTACGAAACGACAGTGACAACAGAAATGAAGTTTGAAGAAGGAGTTCATCTCCCAAGTGATTAAGTAGGAGAGCGGGTGGAGTAACACCTATTTAAAAAACCTGGGTTCGTCTGGTTCCAGATGGTATCTCCTTATGCCGTCGTTTGCCTAGGGTTACAGGTAAGGCGGAAGAGCAGTTTCAGTTACCAATGTCGGTGAGAACGGAAGAACCACTCAGAGCAACCCTTCAGGGTCTGTTCCGAAAGAAGACAATATGTGGCTTGCTTTCCACGTATTCTACTTTAAAAACTTTGTGACTAAAGCTTTATCGCTTGGTATTCATTTTCCGACCGAGGGCGGTAATTGCTTTAATTTTAATTTGTAAACGGTCGCTGACCAAGCAGCCATGTTTAAAACTTTCAGACTATAGGATCTTGTGGCGTTCGGCCTGCCACGAAAACAGAGAGAGTCGGAGACCGCTAGCAAATTTTCCAGCAACGAGAAGGAACATTGAACATCAATACACTGATCAGAGCCGATAAAATACGTGAAATAGAAGCTCCAGCTCTGGGCATTCCAAGAAAACTACTTAACAGATGACAACACTACCGACTTGGGTAACTACAGACTGTCCAAGAGCAAAACACACCGGAGAAGAGGCGAAGGACCTCAGCTCCCATGAATGGCCTTTGCAGTCAACAAGAGGATACACCGATTAGTAATAGAAGTGAAATTAGTAAACAACAGACAGATGACGATGAGGCTCAACTGTACTAATATGTATCACACAAGAATCATTTCACATGCACAAGCAGATGAAGATAACAAGAGAAATAAACAATAAGTCACTAAATACTGGGATGAACTAAAGAAAGTTGCGAGAAAAGTCCCTAAAGGAAATGCTAAAATTTGATTAGGTGATTTATACTCACAATTAGGCATAGAAAAGAGATTCTGAGGAACGGTAGGACAATATCCAGTTCACAGATGCACTAACAAGAATAGCCAGACAATGACCGAGATATTTTATCGACACAATAGAAAGATAATATCAATTCACTCCAAGGACGAGATCACGGAAACCAAGATGCTGAGATCGGCCGTCAGATTCTTAGGATAAAATCAAAACTACCGTGTAGCAATTACGCACAAGAAACACGGATAAACAGTGATTGTACAAGTCAGAAGTGTGGTGTCAACGTTAGACACCACGCTAGAGGTTGCGATAATCGATAGCGGTCGAGGACTTGCAACCTCTCTGGACTCGCTGGTGTCTGCAGCGCCGCCGTATGGCACGGACAGAGACTTGCAGATCGCACCGGTCGAGTCAGCTACAGTTCGTGAGCGAAGTTAGATTAGAAAAGCCTTCAGCTCGCTGGTTTCGCAGCCTCTAGTTCGCGCATGTTTTACGCACGTAATACCAGAATTGTGTTATCTTGCATGTTGTATAATCCAGTTAATGTTTGTTAATATGTTATTTGTATTCAAGAAAGATAGTTGTTATTAGTTATGTTCCTGGAGTGCGGTAGAAGGACGAAGTTAAGTAAAAGTTATTTACTAAAGTATTCCAGTACTAATTATTGTTGAATGTTCCAGATTCCTACAACCACCTCACTCGTGCTAGCCTATATCATCCCACTGCAAATCCCAGGGGTACCGATCCAAAAGCATCCTACATTTGTGTGAAGTCATGACTTGCTGCCATATACCTTCACCTCAGGAAGAGGGTAAACATAGACTCCTATCATTACCTCACGAGAATCAGAATGTGGCTAAGACAAAATTAATGAGAAGACCACGGAGTTCAGTACAACAAAATTAAAATTATCATGGACCAAAGAGGAAAGGTAGGCACAGACAGACAAACCTAAAAATTATTCAAACAGAAGGTGGTCAGTAAAACGAAAGAGAATACTCCTTAAATTAAAAAGAAGATACATCCACGTTTGGAAGACGTTTGCGATAAAACTAGCAAAGGTTAATCTGGCAAAGTATACAGACACAAGATAGCAAATGTCAAGAGACGCCACGGCAGGCAAACAGAATATGAAAAGTGTTAGTGAAGAGGAATAGTTAGTCAAAAGGAATATATCTCCGAAACTGTAACAGGAGGTACTTCTACAAGGTATTTATAACCAGAATCGTAGTATATCAACCACAAAATTCGTGTTTCACTAAGAAGGTATGGACAACTGGTACTGAACAACGAAGAGAACTGTGAGACACCGGGGAACTACATTACTAAATTGCCGGCCGCTGTGGCCTAGCGGTTCTAGGCGCTTCAGTCCGGAATCGGGTTGCTGCTACGGTCGCAGGTTCGAATCCTGCCCCGGGAACGGATGTGTGTAATGTCCTTAGGTTAGTTAGGTTTAAGTAGTTCTATGTCTAGGTCACTGATGACCTCAGATGTTAAGTCCCATAGTGCTTAGAGCCATTTGAACCATTTGAACATCACTTAATTGCTGGATAGTCCTGGACTTGCTGAGAGATTCCCAATTAGCTAAGAGATAAAGACAAATCATGAATCTGAAAACTGGTAGAACAGCAGCAGGAAATGGCATTTTATCTGAACTGCTAAAGGAAGCTGGGCAGAATACTATCAATGAAATAAATATCATACAAACATGTGACGGAGTGAAATAATTGTAGGAGTCTGGAAGTTCGGAGTTACGCACCGTCTAAATGAGAAAGGGGATGGTACCTATGTTACATAGTTACAATATTCTATCACAATACCTGCTACATAAGACATAGTTACAACTGGAAAGCGGGAGAATACCAAACAGGCTTTCGTTTGACGAGACCCAATGCTAAACCGGTAGTTTAAATACAGTCCTTAATTAGCGATCGATGGGGAGCGGAGAGACCATGTGAACCTCTGTAGATTTCAAAACGTCTTATGACTCTACAGATGGACCTTCACTGTGCGAAAACATAGAGGAGAGGAGCCTCGACGAGGACACAGTGAACATTGTCAAACAGCCATTCACAAACACCAAATACTAAATGAAATTTATGGGAGGGACATCAAAGTCATTCAGTATTAGAAGAGAACAGGGACAGGTTGATGGTGTATCACTTTTTGTTCGCTGTTTAATAAATAAAGTTGTTAGGGAATGGGACTTTATTTATTATTATTATGATGATCAACGACATGAGGATGCAGAAGGCAATGGAAACCACTGCATTAAAGACACGTAACGTGTATCCACAGGACATGTGGCCTGTAATTGAAGAAGTATCATGATGATCTCTACATTGGAAAAAGATTCCGGAATAGTCCCCCATTCGGATCTCCGGGAGGGGACTGCCAAGGGGGAGGTTACCATGAGAAAAAGATTGAATAATCTACGAAAGGATAACGTTCTACGAGTCGGGGCGTGGAATGTCAGAAGCTTGAACGTGGTAGGGAAACTAGAAAATCTGAAAAGGGAAATGAAAAGGCTCAATCTAGATATAGTAGGGGTCAGTGAAGTAAAGTGAAAGGAAGACAAGGATTTCTGGTCAGATGAGTATCGGGTAATATCAACAGCAGCAGAAAATGGTCTACACCTGTTATACCATTTTCGTTATGAATAGGAAGGCAGGGCAGAGGGTGTGTTACTGTGAACAGTTCAGTGACCGGGTTGTTCTAATCAGAATCGACAGCAGACCAACACCGACAACGATAGTTCAGGTATACATGCCGACGTCGCAAGCTGAAGGTGAACAGACAGAGAAAGTGTATTAGGATATTGAAAGGATAATGCAGTATGTAAAGGGGAACGAAAATCTAATAGTCATGGGCGACTGGAATGCAGTTGTAGGGGAAGGAGTAGAAGAAAAGGTTACATGAGAATATGGGCTTGGGACAAGGAATGAAAGAGGAGAAAGACTAATTGAGTTCTGTAACAAGTTTCAGCTAGTAATAGCGAATACCCTGTTCAAGTATCACAAGAGGAGGAGGTATACTTGGAAAGGGCCGGGAGATACGGGAAGATTTCAATTAGATTACACCATGGTCAGACAGAGATTCCGAAATCAGATATTGGATTGTAAGGTGTACCCAGGAGCAAATATAGACTCAGATCACAATATAGTAGTGATGAAGAGTAGGCTGAAGCTCAAGACACTAGTCAGGAAGAATCAATACGCAAAGAAGTGGGATACGGAAGTACTGAGGAATGACGAGATACGTTTGAAGTTCTCTATCGCTATAGATACAGCAATAAGGAATAGCGCAGTAGGCAGTACAGTTGAAGAGGAATGAACATCTCTGGAAAGGGCCATCACAGAAGTTGGGAAGGAAAACATAGGTACAAAGAAGGTAGCTGCGAAGAAACCATGGGTAACAGAAGAAATACTTCAGTTGATTGATGAAAGGAGGAAGTACAAACATGTTCCGGGAAAATAAGGAATACAGAAATACAATTCGCTGAGGAATGAAATAAATAGGAAGTGCAGGGAAGCTAAGACGAAATGGCTGCAGGAAAAATGTGAAGACATCGAAAAAGATATGATTGTCGGAAGGACAGACTCAGCATACAGGAAAGTCAAAACAATATTTGGTGACATTAAAAGCAACGGTGGTAACATTAAGAGTGTAGCGGGAATTCCACTGTTAAATGCAGAGGAGAGAGTGGATAGGTGGAAAGAATACATTGAAAGCCTCTATGAGGGTGAAGATTTGTCTGATGTGATGGAAGAAGAAACAGGAGTCGATTTAGAAGAGATAGGGGATCCAGTATTAGAATCGGAATTTAAAAGAGCTTTGGAGGACCTACGGTCAAATAAGGCACAAGGGATAGATAACATTCCATCAGAATTTGTAAAATCATTGGGGGAAGTGGCAACAAAACGACTATTCACGTTGGTGTGTAGAATATATGAGCCTGGCAACATACCATCTGACTTTCGGAAAAGCATCATCCACACAATTCCGAAGACGGCAAGAGCTGACAAGTGCGAGAATTATCGCACAATCAGCTTAACGGCTCATGCATCGAAGCTGCTTACAAGATTAATATACAGAAGAATGGAAAAGAAAATTGAGAATGCGCTAGGTGACGATCAGTTTGGCTTTAGAAAAAGTAAAGGGACGAGAGAGGCAATTCTGACGTTACGGCTAATAATGGAAGCAAGGCTAAAGAAAAATCAAGACACTTTTATAGAATTTGTCGACCTGGAAAAAGCGTTCGACAATATAAAATGGTGCAAGCAGTTCGAGATTCTGGAAAAAGTAGGGGTAAGCTATAGGGAGAGACGGGTCATATACAATATGTACAACAACCAAGAGGGAATAATAAGAGTGGACGATCAAGAACGAAGTGCTCGTATTAAGAAGGGTGTAAGACAAGGCTGTAGCCTTTCGCCCCTACGCTTCAATCTGTACATCGAGGAAGCAATGATGGAAATAAAAGAAAGGTTCAGGAGTGGAATTAAAATACAAGGTGAAAGGATAACAATGATACGATTCGCTGATGACATTGCTATCCTGAGTGAAAGTGAAGAAGAATTAAATGATCTGCTGAACGGAATGAACAGTCTAATGAGTTCACAGTATGGTTTGAGAATAAATCGGAGAAAGACGAAGGTAATGAGAAGTAGTAGAAATGAGAACAGCGAGAAACTTAACATCAGGATTGATGGTCACGAAGTCAATGAAGTTAAGGAATTCTGCTACCTAGGCAGTAAAATAACCAATGACGGACGGAGTAAGGAGAACATCAAAGCAGACTCGCTATGGCAAAAAAAGGCATTTCCGGCCAAGGAAAGTCTACTAATATCAAATACCGGCCTTAATTTGAGGAAGAAGAAATTTCTGAGGATGTACATCTGGAGTACAGCATTGTATGGTAGTGAAATATGGACTGTGGGAAAACCGGAACAGAAGAGAATCGAAGCATTTTAGATGTGGTGCTATAGACGAATGTTGAAAATTAGGTGGACTGATAAGGTACGGAATGAGGAGGTTCTACGCAGAATCGGAGAGGAAAGGAATATGTGGAAAACACTGATAAGGAGAAGGGACAGGATGATAGGACATCTGCTAAGACATGAGGGAATGACTTCCATGGTACCAGAGGGCGCTGTAGAGGGCAAAAACTGTAGAGGAAGACAGAGATTGGAATACGTCAAGCAAATAATTGAGGACGTAGGTTGCAAGTGCTACTCTGAGATGAAGAGGTTAGCACAGGAAAGGAATTCGTGGCGGGCCGCATCAAACCAGTAAGTAGACTGATGACAAAAAAAAAAAAAAGAAAAAAAAGGGGAATGGGTAAAGAATTGAAGATTGAGGGATTTTATACACCAATCAGTCTATTAAGGAAAACGAAAGCATGCGACGATGATCCGGGAATACACACAGATAACACAAAAGCTGCCGAGTTCTGAAACAAGCGGTTGAAAAAGTCGTTCTACAGACAGACAGAGGATGCATAGCAAGCCAAAAAGATGCACCAAGAGAAAAATCGAGTCAAAATGTTTGGAGATCAAGACCGTTAATAGATCCAAGTACCTTCCGGAGTTGATACAGGAAAATGGGATAGAGGAAAAAGCTCACGAGCATAGAATTCGAAGGATGACTAAAACATTCTGGAAAACTGGAGACATCGACAGTAGCTCATGCGTATTACATAACGTACAAGTGAGACTTTACAACACCATAATCAATCCAGAAAACCATATAAGAGTTGGAAACGGTGACCATTGAATCGGAAATGTCCACTGAAAGAAACAAACAAAAAACTGAAACGAGTTTTCAGCAAAATTCTGTGGCCCAACAATAAACACAAGGTTACATTTTGCTTTGCAGGTAAGAGACCGAACAGGTATCTAGCATCGTACATGGCATGAAGAGATGTCGATTGACATTTTATGTGCATATCAGAAGAATGTCGAACACCCGACAAACTGAAGTGACTTTATATTACACTTAAAGCATTAATAAGAACGTGAACTGGATCACGCTCAGATATACGAGGGTTAAAACTTTAATAGTGACAACTATTTATTTACAGCTCGTACAAAATAGATACCTGTTTCAAAGTTTAACTGAACTTCAAAATAGTCTCCAGCATTGTGTTAACCCGTTGTCAGCGATGCTGAAGTCGTAGGATACTCTTAGCAGTGCTAGCTGTGTTGACAGTTCGACCGGCGCGGTCTGTTGCCCGACGAATTTTTAGCAGTTCTGAAGCGAATGCCGTGAAATGTTTCATTCAGTTTAGAAATTTAGTTGAATTCACGAGGGCTTAAGTCAGGGGTTTGCAGTAGGTGGTTTAGCACTTAGCAGCCGCATCAGTCAAACAAATCAGTAACAGCTTGAGTGAGCATTGTCCTGCAAAATGATTGCCAGGTCCTGCAGAAAGTGTCATCACTTTTGTCTATGATCTGGTCGTAGGTTGTGTTCCAAAAATGAACGGCATTGAGACAGCAGTGATGACGATTTCTTCAGGACCTGACCATCATTTTTCAGGACAATGCTCAAGCACGTACAGTGCAAGCTGTTGCTGATTTGTTTGACTGATGGGGCTTCTAAGTGCTGCACCAGCTACTGCACGCTCCTGACTTAAGCCCTCGTGAGTTCAACTCGATTTCTAAACTGAAGAAAACACTTCACGGCATTCGCTTCAGAACTGCTACAAATTCGTCGGGCAATAGACCGCGTCGCTCGAACTGTCAACGCAACTATCATTGCTAACAGTATCGTACGACTTCCACATCGCTGGCAACGGCTTGTACACAATGCTGGTGACTACTTTGAAGGTCAATAATACTTTGAAACACATATCTATTTAGTACGAGCTCTAAATAAATAATTGCCACTATTAAAGTTCCAACCCTCGTACAAGGCAGAAAAACATTCAGGCACGAAGTATTAAAGTGGAGAGAGAGCGAAGAGGTCAAGAAATTTAAGACAGGAGTAACTTGGTGGGGAGAAAGGAAGAAAATGCGTAGTGAGAAGATGAGAAATAAGTAGTATCTGAGGCATTTCGCGTGGTTCTCTAGCGGCCTATACGTGTATAAAAATAACAGTCTTAATAAGGGAAATAAACTAATATACAAATCATATCGACAGAATAGTTCTCTCACAAGGTGCTGGAGATGAAGGAAGGTTTAGTGGTGTACACTTTCCAGTCCAGTGGCAGGATCTCAGGCATTAATTTCTACTGTTTTTGATGTACCGATAAGCTGAACGCTTTCTCGTGAGTGGCCTTATCTAGGTTGATTTAGTCGTGTAGCAGTGCAGAGAATTAACCCAGATCCGGGGATAACTATTTCGTGGTAACTCTGAGGACGAATACGTCGTGAAATTCCGAGAGCGAAACAGAAGGAACGATCCAACCTCAAGGAAAATTGAGAAGCTTCAGAAACAGGTTGCATACATCCTCTGAGGTGTTAAAATCCGCTTTCGGGTCTGACGGGTAGCTATACTACCGAAAGCGACCCCTGGATGTACAGCAGGTTTCCCCGTCAGCCGTGTGCTGCACAACTTTGCCCGGCCTCCCGGGGTGGTAGGGACCACAGTACGAGGGGTTTCTTCGGCGGCTCCGTTTTCAGCCGGCGTTGGTCGCAGACACCGCTGCCAACCGCTCCCAGCAAGAACAATGCCGGCCGCGAGTGCTTCTCAGGAGGGACGCAATCTGGGTCAGCGCGGCCGAGATAATGGGCCGCGCACAGCACAGATTACTTCGTGTTGTGGTCCGCGGCGCAGTGGCCACTGCCGTCCAAGCATCGGGAAGCTCTGCGCTGAACGTCTACACCGCTACTCTACTGGAATGACCATGTGAGACCAACTGTGGGAAAGGCATACTCTAGGCTGACATTCATTAGGAAAATTTGAGAGAGTGGCTTACAAATCGCTTGCGAGACCGGTTCTTGACTAGATCTCAACAGTCTGGGACCAGCACCAGGTTCCAGATTAGGTAAATAGAAGAGAGCTGCGTTTCGTAATGGGATGGTTGTTTGTGTAGGCGCTAGAATGTTGCGGAGATCCTCAAGAAACTCCATAGGCTGTCACTGCAATAGAGATGTCGTACTTCACTGAAATGTTTACTGCTGAAATTTCGAGACGGTTCGTTCGAAAAAGACTCGGGAATCGTATTACTTCCTCCTACACACGTCTCGCGAAATGACCACGACGAGGAAATTACCTGAACAATTACTCGCTTGTGTCGTAGATGTGCAGAATAAATGTCAAGAATTCAGTTCCACAAAGGTACTAATAAACTAGCGTACAAGTAAATCGAATTCTAATCGTCAATAGTTAAATTGATACTGTGGGATATTAATGCTGTAGTCGTTTAAGTTGAAGCCACTACATACATGGAATGCTGGCGATACAAAACATCTGTACTATGTTCTGGTTAGGCTGCATCGTACTGTATTTATTATCTAACTATGGAGCAACTGCCAATTAAATCTCCCTCATTAGCAAGCTGAAATGTCTAAGAGAGAATGCACACAAACGCTTCGAAATGCTACTAATTCAGTGTAAAGTTGCTGGCCACAAACACTGACAACGATAAGGGAGTTAAGTTCTCCTAATATATTCGGAAGCTTTTGTGTACTATCTCGGCGAATATTACGTCCTTAATACTTCGATGTTAAAGAAAATTCACATAATTTTCCGAATATCGGATCGAGACAGCCCAGATATCATCAGCATAGTCCCAAACGGTCAATCTGAAAGTCGAGGAAGAAATGAGGTTGAGCAGAAATCAGCTCTCTCTACGCGCCGAACCCACTGCCGCATTCAGCCTTCCTCGCTCTGCTGTTCCGACATCAACGGTGACTTTCTGAAATACAAAATGTTGTAACACTCAGATTTGACAAAACTTTCTGCTATACATTCTGTAATGATGCATGAGAATTTTTACGCTGCTCACTTAGATATCTTAACAACCATTGCATATTATTAGTTCTCGTTAAGACAGTAAAAAATAGTCTGTACCAATTCCCGGGAAAGACTTAAGAGATTAACAGCCATGTTCCATCACCATTCTATCTATAAAAATGACATACGAGTTTGGTGCGATTTTTGTTTTCTACACGATGGTAGTCTCAGAATTTGTATAGCACACACAACTTTTGAATGGCTTCAGTTATTTACAATCCCTCGTATAACTAAGTACTACGTTGCTAACACATCCCCCATTTAAAGTTCGGATAGGTGGGATGATATGGATGCCGGCCGCGATGGTCTAGCGGTTCTAGGCGCGCAGTCCGGCAACGCGACTGCTACGGTGGCAGGTTCGAATCCTGCCTCGGGCATGGTTGTGTGTGATGTCCTTAGGTTAGTTAGGTTTAAGTAGTTCTAAGTTCTAGGGGACTGATGACCTCAGAAGCTAAGTCCCACAGTGCTCAGAGCCATTTTAATGATAAGGATGATACAGTATGTGATACATCATATTGGTTTTATAACAGGTGTGCATGTTGTACTCGTAATATGGTGTGCTTGCTAACTTTGCAACTTGTTCACTACTAATTTATACCGCCTCTTTCATCAGCCCAAGAAAAAATGAAAATGGGCGTATGGTATCGTTGGCCGGGGTGCCCCATTCAGGGAAGTTCGGCCGTCAAGTGCAAGTCTTAATGCTTTCGAAGCCACAATGGGCGACTTGCGCCCCCATGATGAGGATGGAATAATGATGAGGACAACACAATGCCCAGTCCACGAGCGGAGAAAATCTCCACCCCGGCCGGCAATCGAACCTGGGCCTGCTTGCATGAGAGGCAAGCACGTTACCACCCAGCTAAGCAGGCGGACATTACAAGTATGGATTACTTGTGTCTGACATACCGCATGGCCTGCCTTCTTGATATATTAGGGTGAATCAATGCATTTTATTGAAACTGTACTTTTCGAAAACAGATGTAACATCTTTAGCTTTCATTGTGTGGACCGTATACATTGTTAGTGTTATACGTTTCGACACTATTCCCAGTTTGGTGTAAAAGTCTTTATACAACTTTCGTAAAAAACGATGTAGTATTTTTGTGATTTCATAAGCTTACCGGATGAATCATTAATAGCTTCCTTAAAAGAGCACACTGGTTGTTTTGCAGTGCAGTTTTTTTGGTATATAACTGGTAGTGCGCGTGCATGCTGCCCTCCATCACTGGTACAAGTCACGACATTGAAGTGGTGTGTATGTGCCAGACGGTTGCACGAGATCCGCAGAATATGATGTGTCGACTTTGAGTCGTGAAAGAGTGGCAGAATGGAACTGATATGCCTTGACGTGCCCATGACCGCACCATTAATTATGTTGCCTGATTTCTTGGAGTATCACCCTAGAAGAAGCAGTGTATCAATGACAGACACCTGATATGGAGTAAGAACAGATACAAAAAAAAAAAAAAGTTGCTGCTGTCAGTGCTTTTTGCATTAGATTTCTCGGCTGAGGCTCTATGGCGCGCAAAATGCGATCGATGTGTTCTGGGAAATGTTTCGTGGCTTTCCTTGGGTGATCTCGTCGTTCTGGAAGGAACAATGCATCTATCTTTGGCGAACATGTCTTATCGCTACATGCATTTTGTTTTTCATCGGCACGATAAAATCTGACAGCAGCAGAGTGCAACGTGTGACACAGTGCACAGTTTCTGATCGAACATTCCAAAGGGAACGGGTGAATTATGGCTGCGGTGAAGTGTACAGACGAATAGACATGCAGCTGTTGAGCAACCGACACCCAGCTGACCCAAGAGAGTCTCGTGAGCGACTGTTCAGCCAACGTTGCTGTATATGAGCCTCCATATACGCCCCTGCAGCCGGCACGTAATTCATGCATCCGTGCTGACTGCTTTTCATGAACAGGAATGCTAGAATCTGGACGTCAGTGGCGACTGGTGGCCTTTTCAGATGCATAACGTCTTACGCTCCATCGGTAGAGTCCACACAGGAGGAGGGTGCGTTGTGGTCTGGGGAATGTTTCGTGGCTTTCCTTGGGTAATCTCGCCGTTCTGGAAGGAACAATGCATCTATCTTTGGCGAACATGTCCATCGCTACATGCATTTTGTTTTTCATCTGCACGGTAAAATCTGACACCAGGACAGTGCAACGTGTGACACAGTGGACAGTATATGAGTATGATTAGAAGCGAACTCCCCTGGCAGCTAAATCCCTGGATTTAAACCCAATCTGTAACCTGTGAGTCCACATTGATTTCATTTCGCGCGCCATAGAGCCTCAGCCGAGAAATCTAATGCAGCTCGTCGCGGCACTGAGGTGTGCACGGCACTACATCCCTGGTAGTACCTTGCTAAATCTTATTGACTTTCTTCTTCCATGTCTCTCAGCGCTCCAAGCAGCGAAAGTTGGTTCTTCGGGCTTTTAAAATGTGATTACATGAACGTGTGTGGACAGGTTATTCCGCTGACGATATTTTGCAGCTACAGTGAGCTGGCTACAAGGAGGATTCCACTGGCAGTGTGGTATGTTAGTGTGGCCCGTTCAATAGGAGACAAAGCTTTACTCGTCATGGTTTGCAGAGAATGACGTGTTTCCTGCTTGTAAGCACATGCTGGAGCTGTCTTATCTGCGAACGTTATGGGGAGACTACGATATGCTCTAGCTGCTTCATTTTTGTAAGTCTTTCAAGTCTATATATGTACCTTCAGTCGTGTTCAGATTTAATTTCCGTTGGTTAACAAGACATTTCTTGCATCATTCTCGTGGTAGAGTGTCGGTGTTTCACTTGTCCACTCTGGTTTAGTATTGTTTAACGTATTCTTGTGTGCGTGGAGCTTTCTTTTATTCTGATTGTCATATATCAAGTACTTGTATATGTCGAGATCCATCGAGATAAAAGTCTAAATTCGTTGTTTGGCATTAGTCACTGACTTGCACATTAGTACTCAGGAACTTCACTAAAGAATCTTTGATTTATTTCCTTTGACCATTCGTTTCTGAGATCAGTACAATACTAGATGGTACATGCGTTATTATATTCATTCTTGCGACTTTACTTGATCTCAGCACGAACTTTATAGTGAATTCGGTCAGCAGCGCAATTATCAGCTAAATAGAATCAACTGTTATCACCAGGAAAGTCTAGAATACTTTGCACGCCTTCACAGCTTGTAAGATAAGTTTGCACTGCTGAGATTAAATGGTTCAAATGGCTCTGAGCTCTATGGGACTTAACTTCGGAGGCCATCAGTCCTTAGAACTTAGAACTGCTTAAACCTAACTAACCTAAGGACATCACACACATCCGTGCCCTAGGCAGGATTCGAACCTGCGATCGTAGCGGTCGCGCGGTACCATACTGAAGCGCCTAGAACCGCTCGGCCACAAAGGCCGGCCGCCGAGATTAAGAGACTTGGTAATGTTCATGAGTATGTGCTACCTCACTGCTTTATTTCACGTTTTTTATTTTGTATACACGCTAGGCTAAGCAGTTTTTGATGTTGCTGAGTAACAGTCATACAATAATTTTAAAAAAAAAACACACCACCATTTGACAATGTTGTTATTTATTTAATGACGACCGGGGTTCAGGCCTTTTGTTCTATTTTCAAGTGATCGAGTTTATGTCATTAACATATATTGCACGACATCAATCGCAAAATTGACCATAAATTAAGAAAAACATTGGCTCCCCAGGGCCTTCAGGACCTTTTTTAAATTGGGGAGACATCAAGACTATGGGATGGGTGCTAGAGTGTCTGCTACTTGATTTGGCGTTAACTTCTGTATTGCGACATGGGACATGGGTTATCATGAGAAGGAGAATACCTTGTCGCAGTTTTCCCAATAACGTTTTCGACGGACATGCTGCCCCTTACACATTCTTCATTCTCCAATGGATGTCTTCCGGTGTTTGAACACATTTGGTAGAAACCTCACCACGGTTCACGTTTCTTCATTTACCTCACGCACGAATGTTACACTGATCCCTTGCCACTTGTCGGCGCTTGCATACTAGCATTAGAGTCGCACGAAACATATACGCAGCAGCAACACCTTCAACCCGAAACTTTTTGGGCGCCCCTTATGTAATAGTGATAGTCATTCAAACATTTGTTCATGCGACTGTTCCTTTCCTGTCGCGCAGTGAAAGCATGTCTTACCGTTGGCTTTAGGAATTTTAACAGATAATGTTTTAATACGAAGCCACTGTGATCCGGGCAGAAGGCCTTACACGCCAGGAATGGCAATAAATTAAGAATGTAATAATAATATAAAATATAATACAAAAAAATTGAAACCTGCTGTAAAACAGCAAATACAATTGCAAAAGTAAATTAAAAAAGACAAGCAACTGAAGGTCCGCCAACAAACACTTCGCGAGCAATGAGATAGGCAGCCAAGAGTTGCATTCACTTCACAAGATGGTAACTCAGACTAGTGGCAGTCGAACGAATGACTGATGATAATCTTGCTGAAGCTACATGACGTCCGATAAACCAAATGCAACGATGGGACAATATGCCAAAGCCGGAACCGGTGGTGTGCACTACCTCCCCAGAATACTATGTTTGGAGCTCCCAGAACGAGAATGGAACCACTACCACCAGAGTAGAGAGCACTCCACTCGCTGCTCTTCGCCTCGGCGACGCTACAAGCAGCAACTCGAACCCAAGGCACTGGAGAATCCCTAGATATCACAATGGTGGAGGTTTCTCTACTTGGATTGCAGTGCACTCATCTTAAATCTTGCTGGATCCGCTTTACGACGAGGTCGTGCACCCTCGTGACCACAGCCCTTCCATCGGGCAGTCCATGCGTGCCGCCAGCGGTCGCGGCGTGTACTGGCACTGCGCGGACCTGGCTCCTCCTAAGTCCCCAACCGAACTGGCACACTCATCATCATCATCAGCAGCAGCAGCAGCAGCAGCAGCAGCAGCAGCAGCCAATTATATCATTAAATGATGTGGCCTCTTCGAGTCGTGGATTCAGGTAGGCTTTCAGCAGTCTTCTCCAGGTGGGACGGTCTTCGCCTGTTCTCTGCCAGGTGTTACCAGCGATCTTCTTGATGTCTTTGTCCCATCTGTCTGGTGGTCTTCCTCTAGGCCTCCGGTGATCTCTCGGAGTCCACTCCAGTACTAGCTTCGTCCATCTGTTGTCTTTTCATCTTGCGACGTGGCCAGCCCACTGCCATTTCAATGAACCTACTGTCTCTAAGATGTCGTTAACCTTCGTCACAGACCGGATGTCATCTGCCCTTTTCCTATCCTTTCTTGTATAGCCCAGCATTGGGCTCTCCATGGCTCTCTGTGCTGCCCTAAGTTTCCCTTTTGTAAATGAGTCCAGTGTCCATGTCTCGTAGCTATACGTCATCACAGGAAGAATGGATTGCTCAAATACTGCTTTCTTCAGGTTTACTGGCATATTTGATCTGAATACTGTTGAATTCTTCCCAAATGCTTGCCAGCCAAGCTTGATGCATCGATAGATTTCTGGCCTTATGTCTCCCTTCATATTTATAATCTGGCCAAGATAGACATATTCACTGACCTCTTTTAATAGACTGTCCTTGACTTTCACATCTCCAGCTGGGACCCATTTGTTGGACATTACTTTTGTTTTGGAAAGGTTCATGTTCAAGCCAACCAGCTGACATTCCGATGCAAGATCTGTAACTAGGTTTTGGAGCTCTGCGAAGTCTTTGGCCAGTAAGGCAATATCATCAGCAACGATATATATATATATATATATATATATATATATATATATATATATATATATATATATATATATATACATATCACACTGGCACACTCGTACGACCCGAAATACAACGACGTCGCCACAAAGATACGGCAACAGTTACAACATATCGATAACCGACGCTGTTGCCACTAGCGCACAGGGAACACTTGCGAAACCGAGTGCCGCCAGTCTACGCTAGAAGAAGACAAACGACTGCAACCGTGCCAACTAAACGATACCGTCTGGCCTGCAACAGAGGGTGGAAACCTACAAACAGTACCAACGCGAGCCGCAGCACGACTCAGAATTATTCTTGGGTTAATATTTTGTGGAAGAAGAGGAACATTTTGTGGGCGTTTTGCTGAAACCGCATGTTTCGTGCACTTAGCTCAGTTCAAAGATAGAGAGAAGGATTTCAAGGATACCAAGAACTTGAATAAGGACGTTTATTTCCAGGTTCTCCGCAACCAGGTGTGGCACTTCTATGTTTTCATTGTGAATATGCTACGAAGACTTCCAGATGACTGTAGACGAGTTCACACGGCTTCACGTATAGGTTTCTCAATTCACGGACCCTCAAGCAATCTATTACTCATCGGCTGTCCCACTAAACTTCCCATTTAAATGTTCTGGTATGTTTGGAGAACCTAGAGAAGCGAAGGGATCAGCATCCCTGTAATGTGGTAATTCGGTAGCTCTACTGGATCTGTCACCAATGTGTGATTTCAGTGAAAGCGGAAATCATGAAGAAACTTACGGATTATCAACGCTATAAGTGATGTTACAGGATTTTATAGCGTCATGTTTCTTAGGGGTGACATATTTATTGGTCGTGAATACACAAACCATATTAATATTAATTTTATTTACCATGTGTAGCGGATTTCTCGTATGTCCTGCACCCTAGAATGGCACAGCATGACTTATTTAAGAATTATTGTATATTATTATTATTATTATTGGTATTATTGTTATTATTCTGAATCATACGTCTTCTGACAGGTTTGGTGCGGTCCGCCACGAATTCCTCTACTATGTCAACCTTCTAACCTCAGTGTAGCAATTACAGCCTAAGTCTTCAATTATTTGCTGGACGTATTCCAATCTTTGTCCTTCCCTTCAGTTTTATCCACTACTGCTCCCTCCAGCATCATACAGGTTATTCCCTGACATCTTAACAGATATCGTATACCCTCTTCTTTTCAGTGCATGTTACATATTCCTTTCCTCCCGTATTCTGCAAAGAACCTCCTCATTCTTATCTTACCAGTCCACTTAATTTTCAACACTCTTCTAGAACACCACATCTCAAATTATTATATTCTCTTTTGTTTCGGTTTCCCCACAGACCATGTTTCACTACCACACAATGATGGTCTCCAAACGAATAGCTTCAGAAATTTTTTCCTCAAATTAAGGAGAATATTTGATACTAGAAGACTACTCTTGCCCAGGAATGCCCTTTTTGCCAGTGATAGTCTATTCTTTATGTCCTCCCTGCTCCATCCACCATCTGTTATTTTGCTGCCTAAGCAGTGGAATTCTTCGTCTACTTTGTGATCCCCAATCTGTTGTAAAGTTCCCACTGTTCGCACTTCTGCTGCTTCTCTTTGGTTTCATCTTCCTTCAGTTAATGCTCAGACCATATTTCGTAGTCACTAGATTGTTAATTGCATTCAGCAGTTCCTGTAATTCATCATCCCATTCACTGAGGACAGCAATGTTATCTGCGAATTTTATCGGTCATATCCTTTGAATTTTAATCCCACTCTTGACCCTTTCTTTTATTTCCATGATTGCCAATTCCATGTATTACTTGAACAGTGAAGATAAAAGACTACATCTCTGTCCAACACCCTTTTTAATCCGAGCACTTCGTTCTTCGTCTCCCAGTCTTATTTTCCCCTCTTGTTTCTTGTGTACATTGTACCGGGTGATCAAAAAGTCAGAATAAATTTGAAAACTTAATAAACCACGGTATAATGTAGATAGAGAGGTAAAAATTGACACACATGCTTGGAATGACATGGGGTTATTTAGAACAAAAAAAAACAGAGTTCACAAAATGATCTCTTGCGCGCGAGGTTTGGTGATGATCGTGTGCTCAGCCGCCACTTTCGTCATGCTTCGCCTTCCATGTCTCCAGTACTCAGTCCATGCGATTATTGGCTTTTGGGGTACCTGAAGTCGCAAGTTTATCGTGATCGACCGACATTTCTAGGGATGCTGAAAGACAACATCCGTCGCCTATGCCTCATCATAACTCCGGACATGCTTTATTCCTCGACTACAGCTGTTGTTGAGGAAAGATGGTGGACATATTGAGCATTTCCTGTAAAGAACATCATCTTTGCTTTACCATACTTTGTTATGCTAATTATTGCTAAGCTGATCAGATGAAGCGCCATCTGTCGGACATTTTTTGAACTTTTGTATTTTTTTTGTTCTAATAAAACCCCATGTCATTCCAAGCATGTGTGTCAATTTGTACCTCTCTATCTACATTATTCCGTGATTTATTCAGTTTTCAAATTTATACTAACTTTTTGATCACCCGGTATATTACCCGTCTTTCGCTACAGCTCCTCCATGTTTTTCTTAGTATTTCCGACGTCTTGCACCATTTGACATTGTGCATTGCTATTTCCAGCTCGACAAATCCTTTGAAAGCGTTTTGATTTTTCGTCTCGCTTCCGTTATCAACCACAACATTAGAGCTCTTTCGTAAATTTAAATTGAGCTCCATGTAACACATCCTAAACTTTCCTTTCCATTATTCTGTACTTTACTTTTGTCAGCAAGATGGATTCATCAGCTGTTAAGCTGGTTGTGTGATAATTCCCGCATAAGACGGCTCTTGCTATCTTCAGAAATGTTCGGATGATGATTTTCCGAAGGTCATTAGAAATAAAGTAATGGATACTCCCCTAATAATTTCTTTTTCTTTTTTCTGTGTGGCTACAGCGCTTTGCTGCATCCTGGTCATTGTAGGAAAAGATCGTTTATCAAATTCTGGCTGCATGTCCCCAGAAAAACCATTGCTTCCGTATAGCGAGGCGACACCTGCTTAAGTCTCTGCCTGTCTGACATCATCCGGTTTCTTATCGTGGAGTAGCCCCATCTCTGCGCCAAACGCAGACTTCATAGCCGGCACATACTACTTCATAGCCGGCACATACGAGACAAAGGGGACACGACACTCTTTCACTATGACAACGCATGTTATTCATCCTTTGTTCGTCGGATGCCTCCTTCACTACGCGATCGAAAGAATCCGGACACCTTGCTGAAAAAGACTTACAAGTTCGAGGCGCCCTTCATCGGTAACGCTGAATTCAGTATGGTGTTGGCCGACTTTTAGCCTTGATGTAGCTTCCACTCTCGCAAGCATACGTTCAGTCAGGTGCTGGAAGGTTTCTTGCGGAATGGTAGCCAATTCTTCATGGAGTGCTGCACTGAGGAGAGGTATCGATGTCGGTCGGTGAGACCTGGCACGAAGTTGGCGTTCTAAAATACCCCAAAGGTTTTCTGTAGGATTCAGGTCAGGACTCTGTACAGGCCAGCCCACTACAGGGATGTTATTGTAGTGTAACAACCACGCCACAGGACATGCATTATGAATAGGTGCTCGATCGTGTTGAAAGACTCTGTCGCCATTCCCGAAGCAAGAAGGGGCTTAAAACATCAATGTAGGCCTGTGCTGTGATAGTGCCATGCAAAACAACAAGGATTGCAAGCCCCCTCCATGACAAACACGACCACACCATAACACCATCGCCTCCGAATTTTTCTGTTGGCACTATCACACTCTTTCAGATGACGTTCACAGGCCATTCGCCATATCCACACACTGCCTTCGGATCGCCACATTGTGTACCGTGATTCGTCACTGCTCACAACGTTTTTCCACTTTTCAATCGTCCAATGTTTACGATCCTTACAACAAGCGAGGTGTCGTTTGGCATTTACCGGCGTGACGGCCGGCCAGGATGGCCGAGCGGTTCTAGGCGCTAAGGTCTGGAACCGCGCGACCGATATGGTCACAGGTTCGAATCCTGCCTCGGGCATGGATATGTGTGATGTCCTTAGCTTAGTTAGGTTTAAGTAGTTCTATGTTCTAGGGGACTGATGACCTCAAAAGTTGAGTCCCAAAGTGCTCAGAGCCATTTGAACCATTTTTAAACCGACGTGACGTGTGGCTTATGAGCAGCGGGCCACTCGACCATGAAATCCAAGTTTTCTCACTTCCCGCCTAACTGTTGTAGTGCTTGCAGTGAATCCTGATGCAGTTTTGAATTCCTTTGTTATGGTCTGGATGGATGTCTGCCTATTACACGTTACGACCCTCTTCTACTGTCGGCGGTCTCTGCCATTCAACAGATGAGTTCGGCCTGTACGCCTTTGTGTTGTAGTCTACGTGTCCCTTCACGATTCCACTTCACTATCACATCGGAAACAGTGGACCTAGGGATGTTCAGGAGTGTGGAAAACTCGCGTACAGACGTATGACACAAGTGGCACCCAAACACCTGACCACGTTCGAAGTCCATGAGTTCGGCGGAGCGCCTCATTATGCTCTCTCACGACGTTTAATGACCACTGATATGGAGTACCCGGCAGTAGGTGGCAGCACAATGCACCTTATACGAAAAACGTATGCTTTTGTGGGTGTCCGGATACTTTTGATCACATAGTGTATGTCGTATGGATTATAACTGTGGTCAGTGTAAGGCGGGAGATAGTAACAACTGTAATTACGTTAAGTGGTAGTGTCTCGCAGATCATTAGTGATCGCCTATGATGACTCTTTTAGATGTCACACAGATCCTCTGAAGCAAAACTACATATGGCTCTGAAGCACTGACCCTATGATACTTTCACGATATCTAGTGATTAGGAGAGAGCTCATATCAAGTTTATATCGGGTTTCTTTAGCACCGGGAAGCTTTTTTATAGTTCCATACTGTAGTCTGGTACACAAAAGCTGCTGTAGCGAAATATACGAGGAGTTGTCTCTGAGTACTATGCTTCTGAGGTCATTAGTCCCCTTGAACTTAGAACTACTTAAACCGAACTAACCTAAGGACATCACAGACATCCATGCCCGAGGCAGGATATGAACCTGCGACCGTAGCGGTCGCGCGGTTCCAGACTGAAGCGCGTAGAACCGCTCGGCCACTCCGGCCGGCTATACGAGGTGTTAGACGATGCTACTGGTGACCTCCTAAGAAGCTGAATTTAGTACGCCATTCCTGAGAAGGTGGAAAGATTCGTATTCAACGTTCCAACGTGGACGAGGACATTAGAGATGGTTCACAGTTTAGGATTTGGGAGGAATGGAAATGGAATCAGCCATGTTCTTCCCAATGGAACCAACAGCGATTTAGGGAAGCGATGGAAAATTAGTTCTGCAAGGTGTCAGGTGGATTTGAAGCGCCATCCTCTCGAATGCGAGACCAGTGGCTTTACTATTCAGCCTCTTAAAAGAGTCTATTCACAAGCGAACACAGTGTTTGTAGTAAGTTGCGCTTTCCTGACGGCGACATAACGCTTTCCATTTAATTTCTTTGGGTTATGTGACGGTTTCCTCTTTATCTTTTTAGGTAAGTAGCCTGTATTATCGATTAGGTGCTCACATGAGCAATTCTATCTCTACCACCGTCTCATTTTGAGTTGTCTTGAAGGAAAAGAAAAGAGGGAGCGGCAGATGCTATTTGTCTTCTCCTGGAGCTGCGATGCTGATCAGGCGCAAAGAGAGGGGTGCTGTGTTCTGGTAACAAGGTTTGCTAAGATAAACGTCGAGACTCAGACTACATTGGCATGCGCTACATTGTTCTTTAACCTGTTTATTTATTTTATATTTGTGTTCTGTAAGGTCAAAGAAACACGCCATATCCAACAAAGCGAGGAGAAAATTTCTTCCACTATTCTAATTCCCAGGAGGGAAAGTTACATTACACACCCGCTGTCCGTTGTATCTACATGTAGTATAACAAGGCAATGATTACACATTAAGGTAGTATCCACTGGCATACTTTCTTACAATATATTTTTTGTGTTTTATTAATTCTTTAGTTTCTTCTTCTTATGTTTCAAGCAGTAGGTGTAGGTCCGTTCGGAAACTAAAGGATTTTAATAGATTATATTTTATTATTTGTATATGGGTATATACGTTAGTGACATCAAATGAAATAAATTTACCATTAGGTGGTATTTGTATGTATTTTATATCTCTTTCCAGGTTATGCGAATTTTTGATTGTGCACTTTTTGTTGACGGTATAAAGTTTCGTTATTAGTGTGTTTGATTTTGCTTATCGAATGTGATGGGCTTTTTATGCAATTAATTACAAGCCGAATCGGAACCGTCGGTTTATGTGGCTTTGGCTAGACTCGTAAATTTGGTGCATTTGGCTTCATTACTATATAGGTTCTTTTTTCATGTTCAGTGAGAATGTTATTACAATTTGTAATGGCTTTTTTTTATTGTAACTGCAAATCTACTGGTAGGGATGTGAGGAAATTTTGTGATATCAAATTTAATGAATGACATGACCTTACCTACATAGTCGTTTTTGTTATGTTTGAACACGATATTCCATTTATCAGCTTTCAATTCTGCAGAATCGTGTAATATCAGTTTATGGTTTATATCATTCAGAATTTTGTTGTCGTTTTTGGGCTGATATATGTATGTAATCTGTTTGCACAGTTGCTTGCCTGTAATGTTTGTTACGTTACCTGTAATTTCATTTTGTTTTGCGTATGAGAGATTCGCTACACCTATTGCAAACTTGAGCAGCGGCTATCAACTACTTTACAGAATTTTCTGTGGTGTTTGGACTACGTTGTAATTCAGACCTTTGGTGAGGAGATTTGTTTCGCTATCTGTAAATTCTATGTTTCTGAAGTTTTCTAACCGTAGGTACAACTGAAAATGAGATTCATGTTCATGTGGAGGCTGTCATATATGATTCTGAATTTCTTGTTATGGATACGCCGAATATGTCTGCTTGTGTCCCATATACACCTACAACAAAATAAGCAATATAATCAAAAGTTATTGATGTTACACTGTTACTTAACTTTAGATGTGCTACTTAGAGTTCTTGATTCACTCCTTCTTTCTGATCTAATCCACACACTTGTTGCATGGTTCTTGATTTGATGTACAAGATCTGGTGTTTGTGTCACTTTTATGTAGGAGTGACGTTATATCAATCACCTTCACCAATCTGACTTTTAAGCGAATAAAAAGCAGAATATTCCATTTTATTTCATGGGACGACATCGTCAACAATTTTTCTTCTTTGGGTCCAGCAAACTAATGTATGTCTGATAATGACATGATTACTCGAAAGATGCATCAAATAGCTGCTTGTAATAACCACTCTTTATTACCGACAGATTGTTTCGGCATTTGTCCCCACTCCCAAGTACGTGCGAATACAATTTTGGTGGGAACGTGTATCATATTTTACAAGCAAAAAACTAAACACACTAATAGCTAAACTTTTTACTTTCAACAAAAAGAACACGATACAGAATTTAACAGCTCTGTTGTCTCCATCTCTACATTGGGCGTCCTATATCCCATCTACCAGTCAGTAAAAGTGTAATGCTCGCCGTCGTATGCGCTCAGGTGGCACCGTTTTGATGTAGTTATACAATCTAACTTCTTCTATCATTGTTGTTTTCTGATGACGTCCTTTCGATACGGTCGTATAGCCTAATTTCTTGTTTCATCGTTATTTTCAAGTCTAGTTGCTGTGTTATATCTTCAATAAGCACTATGCCTACTAATGTTAACTGCTCAATTTGTTTTGTTTATTAATTTCCTAATCAGAATTCTGTAAGCGATATGCTGATTCATCCCATGACTAAGTAGCTCTGCCTCGCATGGGAACCTGGGCAGTCTACATATACAAAAATTTGGGTCCGATGTTTCTTCATCTACATCTACATGATTACTCTGCTATTCACAGTAAAGTGCCTGGCAGAGGGTTCAATGAACCACCTTGATGCTGTCTCTCTACCATTCCACTCTCGAAAGGCACGTGGGAAAAATGAGCACTTAAATTTTTCTGTTCAAGCCCTGATTTCTCTTATTTAATCGTGATGATCATTTCTCCCTATGTAGGTGGGTGCCAATAGAATGCTTTCGCAATCGTAGGAGAAAACTGGTGATTGAAATTTCATGAGAAGATCCCGACGCAACGAAAAACGCCTTTGTTTGCATGATTACCACTCCAATTCACGTATCATGTCTGTGAAACTATGTTTGTTTATAATTCATACAAATCTATAGATTTATTGCGAAGGTGATGGATTTTTCCACACTTTACCTTCAATACAAGAGGAACATCACTTCTACATAAGATTTCGTAATCTGTCTTAAAACAGATACGTATGTACTACGTAAATGGGAAAGGACATTACCAAATATTTCTAAAACTTCTTGGCCGATTTACTTAAAATTCGCAAGCGATTTCGTGACGAATATTTAGGCGGACATAGGTTATATAGTTTTAGTATATATATTACACGAATAAGTATGTATAAAAAAGAGAAACGTTGTTAACAAAGATATCGAAAAGCACTTTACGGTTGTACATCGATATTCCCAGCCGATTTACTTCAAATTCCACATTCTCATGAAAAAATAAAGAAAATAAATGAAAAATTAAATGAGTAAAAAACTGAATACGTCGCCATAAAGTGACTGCAAATCCTATACCGACCATGAATTACAGCGACAATACCCGTCTTGGAGATAGTACCATCAGAAGCCACAAGATCCCAGGACGAGTCTCGAGAATCTGACAGAAACATGGTTCCAAACGCTTGCCGTTGTTACATATGCAACGAAGCAAGGCTAGCGATGTATAACCTATTGTTGAACATAATCACGGGGTATGCTGCAGGTGAAAGCGTATTCATTCCTCGCAATACGTCGATACTCAGTGATTTAAATATGCCCTTCGATTTAAATCGATAGCAGTTTCCCATGCGGCTTCCATTCGCTATGAGTATCAACAAGGCAGAGGACCAACCAGTTCTGGTGACAGATATTAAGGTTACCGGTAACACCGGGCACTGCAGCTAGTACGTAAGTAATATTCATATACTACAAGGCTGAACCAGAAAAAGCTACACAATCAGAAAGCTTTTGTGAAAATTGGAGAGAATTGCAGGAACTGGCAACAAACGTTAAATATCGATACACGTAATGTAATTCACGCAAACAGAAAAAGAGAATCGATTTTTTCACTACGCGATCAGCACTGACTCACTGAAGTTAACAGCAACCCTTACACACCTGGGAATATGCGAAGACATTCATTCAGGTACAACGATAACACAAACCGGTCCGGGTGACGATTTATCCGCTCACAAAAGGGAGCGCTTCTAAAAGCTCCGTTCAGACATTTCTTTTGAATATTGTTTCTGTGAGATGCTAACCAAGAAGAGGAAGGAAGGATTCAACGAAGACTTACATTCAGGCATTTTTTTAAAATATTATTCCTTTGAGACGCTAACCAAGAAAAGGAAGGAAGAATTCAAAGAAGACTTACGCGGTACGTCCTTGTTTTCGTTACCTTCGGGAGAGCGTTGCGGAAATTATCATCAAACTGTGATTGGGAACGATATAAGTTTGACGTTGATTGTTGAGAACAGCGTTATCCTGTAAATGTACGTCCCAGTACGGGTGAATAAACACATTACTTGCTATATAAATCTTATATAATTCGCACTTCGGGATTTAACAGGGAGTTACCGACGACATTTCTTCCTACTAGCCAACGGCGAGTGGAGTGTGGAGGGGTACAATAAGTACAGTTAACAACGGGCTGAGCTGATTAAAACACTTCTTAATGTTGGACAGGTGTACGCTGGTCATTTTCATAAAGCTATCGCACAAAATTTTGATGCATTCAGAAGTATATTAATCTATTCCTACTGTTCTTGAATGAGTATAAGAAAATTACCCTAATCGCAACGCAGCAACAACATAAATAATGTATATAAATGTATCTAGCACCCGCATGTTTGGTATGATTGTGTTACGTAAACTCTTTGTTCTTGTAAATGTTACTTCTTTGCTACATAAGAACATATTGTGTGACTGATGTAGAGTGATAAGAATATGTGAACGTCAGCAGGAGAGTATGACAAACTTGCTGCTATCCTTGCACTATGAGTAACTTAAATTTCTAAATGTCTCCTACATCGCACCTAAAAGTCCTGTCTCATATTCACTCAGTTTGTATATTGTGCAAGTCACAATCTGACCTCCCGAATGCATCACATACTGCTTCTGAAATCACTAATATTTACCGCTAGGAACAGCCGTATAAAAGACACGCGCAGTGTGCGAAATTAAATTGCGTGACTGACTTTTGTCATTCTATTATCAGTCCTTACAAAATAGTCCATAGTGGATGTAAATGATGCCTCGTACACGTGTTCAGATATTGATACTGTAATTTGTGAGACACTAATATTTCTTCTTCAGTGTTTTACAAGTTAGTTTAAGAAAATGAAATTGGGTAAGATTTATTTTTATCAATGAACATGTGAGTGTGGTTGTACCATAATCCTGCAGGGAGGAAACAGCTTCTATTTTCACAGATATGCGTTAAAACTATCAAGGAGTGATCCATCGTCATATGTAATTTTTTATGTTTCTTATCACACTCATGCAGAGAGACGTTTCGTAAGATATATCGACTGTGTCGATTTCAGCAAGACTCTTTGCGGCATTATCCTACTCAATATTGAACTATCGTAGTCAGCAACATATTTTGATCTAAATTATTCCCGGTTTCCATTCTATTAAAGAAAATCAGCAATGTACCAGCTAGATCAAGATACCATCTCAAATAGAAATATCAATTGCTTTAAATTATGAGGAAATCAAGAATAAGCTGCTGTTTTATACAATAATGTTCTCAACCATTCTACTTCGATAATATTGCGTTAGTAGGATTAACGAAATACAAGGGCTATTCATTTTACTAAGATCCGACTTGTCATGAAATGGAACCTACAGTGAAAATCAAAAAAGGGTTTTATTTGCAGTAGTGAGCTACACTTTCAAGCTACTGCTCTATATAGTCGCCGTTCAGACTTAGACATTTGTCGTAGCAATGCGCCAACTTCGCAATACCATCATAATAGAAGACAGCCGCCTATGCTTTTCGCCAATTCTCTACTCTGATCTGCAGCTCGTTGTCTGCATTAAAATGTTATCCTCACGGCCATCTCTTGATGTGAGAAGAGATGAAACAGAGGGAGCCACGTAACTGTCGTATGATTGGTGACCAAACACCTCCCGCCAAAAATGCTACAAGAACTTCTTCATTGCCCCGGCAATGTGCGGTCGAAAACTGTCATGAAGAAGGAAATGCATGACAATTTCGTTATTTGGGATGCATGAAATCAGTCGAAGTCACTCAGCAGGTACTTCCTATTCTCTAGGCATCTTTATGTGCTCACTGCGCTTTCAGAACTAAAAAAAAAAGCAACGTTAAGTGGTTGACGGGCCAACCAGAAACATTGTCCAACACATCTGTGCAGAGCGTCATCGAATTTTCACCGTAGTTTCCATTTCACAGTCGATGGGACCTTAATAAATGAACTGCCCTTATACCTAGTTAAGGGCTTTTAAAATGAATATTCAAACTCTAGAAACCGATATACAGATTGAGGTTTTCCGGAAAAGTATGGGAGATCTTTAACAAACTGTTGACAAGTTATCCCAACGTCGTAGGCAGTGCAAACTGAAAATGGTGGACTATATCGACAGAGGACCTAAGGTTGAAACCTGATGGTACAGTGGCATATTATCACGACACTCAAACTGGTAATCTGCTTGTTCCATTCCATAACAATAATTGTGTGGTCTGTGTGTGTGTGTGTGTGTGTGTGTGTGTATGTGTGTGTGTGTGTAAAAGAGAGAGAGAGACTGGAAGAGCAAAGGACAGAGATGAAGACTAAGTGGTGTGCTTCGTAGTAGACCATCATGGGATTTGAGTTTGTGATACGTAACCACCTCTGAACTATTTTCACTGTACTCTAATGGAATGCAACAAGCCACTGATTTTGACCGCTCGTTCATTACGCTGCCACATACAGATAGCTTGAAGGCACCAGTTTAACCTACGCTTCGAATAAAATCTTTCACAACTGTGTAAAATGAATTTATGTTACGTAACACACGCGTGAAATTACGGTAATACAACGGATGCGTGGAATTACGTAAAAGATTAGAATCAAAGGCTGTACACGATGTCATATACGACTGTAAACTAAACGTATCAACCTAGTGTAAAAGTAAGTCTGCGGTTTGTGTGCTGTGTTGGAAAACAGAACAGCATAGACCCATCTAGTGCACTAACAGCACTGAACACAATAAAATTAGGGAAAACGCGTATGGCAACAAATACACTGCATTTATTAATTTATAAACAGACTAACCTTCACTACGGCGAACTGACAGATCACTAACATGAAAGACATAGGAGAAGTTCAGCTACCAGGAGCAAAACAAGCTATCTCCATACTTAAAAGGATTATCTCGTTAATATGTGAATTAACAAAACCGTTATCGCGATAATTCAGAGTGACATGATTTTGTTTGTACAAACAGTTCGAATCCGTAATATAAAGACAAACCTACCTGTAGCAGATTGTCTCTCCAGTTCCAAGCTAAATAACGCACACGCACACTATAATGGAGAGAGAAAGGTTGAAACTCCAATCGGGTCGCGCTACGAATCTTATAAGTCAGTGATGTAAGAACACCCCACCCCCCCCCCTTTTTCTCTTCTGAGATATTAATAAATTCATCGTAACCGTTTTAATAAGTCATTGCAACTTAAAATGTAAATAAATAGATCAAAATTTGATCCTTTCCCCATCGATCTTTCTCTCTTGCTTAATTAATGCAGACGTGTCCCTATATCGGTGAGGATGCCATATTGGACACGAGCTGCTCTACGACAGGATCGCGAAAATTTCATTACGCAGGGATATTAACTCCAGCGCGGCCAGAAGTTAATATCGCAGCTTTCACTGTACTTCGTGATGGCGAATGTCTAGCATTACCCACGCTCTATCCGCGTTGCTGACAGATCGGTAGGTCTCAGTCATTCTTTTTCCTCAAAATGCATAGTACACGGTTTATGGAATAGTATAAATGTAGCATATTTATACTGTTGTCGCCGACAGAAAATGCTGGCAGCAACATTTTGTTGAGTAGTGACAAGACAAAATCGTATATAATGCACATCTTCTCATGAAAGTAGCAAGAAAATAGCAGGGAAATGACGTGTGTAGAAAGACAGTGCAACAATTCTCTCAAAAAAAGGGGGCCAGTTGCCGAGAGATTATGGTCGTGACTCTTCCACATTATAAAAAAGAATCCCAAACAATAAAGGAAGCCATTAAGCCTCTGAGATAATTTTGGAGTGTTTTTCAACTGTAGTAAATTCCGTGTTTACTTTCAGAATCATTTATTTTCTATTATCTCTTATGGGTTTAGAGGTATTAAGAAATATTACAAATTTTAGGGAACAATGAACAATAATTCTCATGTACGCTGCGCAAACTTGAACATAAGCAGCTAAGAAACCACTTTCTCCAAGCGACACTCTAGTCACATAAGTACCTGTAGGATGTGTGGTTACGCAATATACCCTCGCACTTCCCTTGTGTGTGAGTATGATATGTAATACAATGTTCCTCAAGCGAGTCAACGTTTGGGGCCAATAGCCCACCAAAATAATTCAGGGATTGTTAGCGCGATGGAAGATCGTCTATGTAACTCTGTCTAACGACGAAGTTCTCTATTTTATGGTGCTTGTTATTAAACGAGATGTTGGTAGGCAGATGTGTTTCTTGAATCGTTTTGCAATGTGGGTATCGGCATTTTGTAGATAAGACCCGCCATTTACCGCACTTTCTGCCCAAGTGTGTAACAAATTCAGGACGAAAGCAATTTTCATGTGATGTGTCAATGCCAAATAAAACAGCTCGATAAAGTCGGGACCATATATAGAATGCGGTGCTATAGTACAGTAGAGAAGGTAACTGAAAGAAATGCGCAACAGACGAACAGAAATGATAATTCTGTTCAAAGGCACAAATTACACTGAGTCATCGAGATTTATGAAACCTCCAGTTCGTTACAAAAGGCGGAACATGGTTCTTAATTGGGTACGTGATCACGATGGACGACGATGTACGCTCTTCAAAGTGCTCCTACGCTGGCCATGGCGACGGTAAGGAGTTCTTGTGGCTGCCCGGACTATTCTTCCTCCAGCGCTGTTGGAAACTGCTGCATGCTCGTTGGCGCATATGGACGTGCTTGAAACACGTATCCCCAACACATCCCACAAGTGCTCAATGGGATTTTAGTAAGAGGAAAACAGGCAGGCCAATCGATTCGCCAAATATCCTCACGTTCCAAGAGCTGCTCCACATGCACTGTTCGATCCGGTCCCGCATTGTCATCCATAATAATGAAGTCAGGGCTGAATGTCCCCTGAAAAGCCGCATATGGGGAAGGAGTACAACGTCGGACTTTGACCGGTGAGTGTATCGTGTTCAAAGACCTGGAGGTCAGTACGCCCAAGGAATATTATGCCTCCTAACATAGTTACATCTTGACCACCAAAAGGATCTTGTTCGACAGTGCTGGATGTATTATCACATGGCGAGAGGTGGGAACACGAAGTACACCCAGGAACATTGTCAAACATAGTCGTTAAATTTGAAGAACTGGAAGTTATTCAAGGTTACGGCGGTGCACTGTGATAACAGTGGAGCTACTCATGTGCAAAATAGGATCGATCCAGTGCTTTTGCTGCCAAGCTCTATCGCACTTAGCATGCCACTGCTTACCGTTTGAATCATGCTTGACGTGCCCGGACGACCAATGCAATGCCTGCAGCCAGAACTGCATCCTCGGCGCAGCAAAAACTGTGTTAACAAGCTCGTCGCGACCTATCATGTCTGCATTAAGTTCGAGGCCACTGTGGCATCTTGCCCTAGCCGTGTCACGGAGTACACCGGTGCGACGTCAGTTGCGTGCCTGGCAAACGGCGCCAGCATCGCTACGAGGAGCCATCCAAAATTTTCGGGATTGGTGCTGCCATCTGCTGAAAGTCTTACCTTTGGACTAATGGTTACCATCACCCTCCAAGTAGTTCCCATCTGCACATAAACACCTGTCCCAGGGCTTCTGCCACTGATCAAACGTTTTGTAGACGGCCTGTTCTTTGAGGGTGTTTATGACTGCCAGCGATTCTCCTTTAATCCTCTCTATAGTGTCGAACCGACAGCCATTCAACTTTTCAGTTTTGGGAATAGCGCAAAGTCGCAAGGTGCCAAATCTGGTTAGTGCAGTGGGTGGGGTACAACCGCCATGTTGTTTTTTCCCAAAAGGGTTCTGGTGAGCAAGGACGTGTGACAGGACGCGTTGTCGTGATGCAGCAGCCAGTTTCCTTGACGCCAAAGTTCGGGCCGTCGTCGCCGCACATTTTCACGAAGCCGTCGCATAACTTCACAGTAGCACACGGAATTCACTGTTTGCTTGTGTGCTACGAATTCTTTGTGCACAGTTCCCTTGGTATCAAAGAGAACGATGATCATGCTCTTCACTTAGGTCTTCACCTGTCTCGCATTTTTGGGCCTTGTAGAGCCCGGGCTCTTCCACTGGGACGATTGTTGCATTGTCTCTTGGTCACAACCATAAATCAGGCTCCCGCCACCGGTGATAGCCCCGTGACAAGAAGGTTGGATCATCAGGTGCTGTGTCACGAAGGTCCGTGCACACTTCAACCATCGTTAAATCGCCACACGCCAGACACAGAGAATTACGGATATCACTGTGGACACACAGCACATCCTCTCAGATGAATGCCACTCTGCACACTGACTCATCAGGTATGCAGCGCTCGCCACCTAGCAGTGCAAAGATCTACTACTCCCACTTTCCAGATGGCAGCTCCAGTCCCGAAAATTTTGGATTCCACCTCATACGTTGACGGCAAGTGGAGTTGCCAATACCAGTCAACCTCAGGTAGCAACTGAAGGCAGGAAGCATCCCAGGCCCAGCAAATCTGCCTGGTGGGGGGGAATCCGACGGCAACCATTCAGAGAGGAACACAACAACGCTGCAGGTGAATGTGGCAGCCATACTGTAGCCACCGGCTCGGGGCCTCTTCGTGGCGCAGCCATCACCGTATAGAGTAGTGACAATACTTACTTCCGGGAATCTTCACTGATATCTTTTTTTTTTTTTTTTTGGTCATCAGTCTACTGACTGGTTTGATGCGGCCCGCCACGAATTCATTTCCTGTGCTAACCTCTTCATCTCAGAGTAGCACTTGCAACCTACGTCGTCAATTATTTGCTTGACGTATTTCAATCTCTGTCTTCCTCTACAGCTTTTTTCCTTTTCAGCTCCCTCTAGTACCATGGAAGTCATTCCCTCATGTCTTAGCAGATCTCCTATCATCCTGTCCCTTCTCCTTATCAGTGTTTTCCACATATTCCTTTCCGATTCTGCGTAGAACCTCCTCATTCCTGACCTTATCAGTCCATCTAATTTTCAACATTCGTCTATAGCACCACATCTCAAATGCTTCGATTCTCTTCTGCTCCGGTTTTCCCACAGTCCATGTTTCACTACCATACAATGCTGTACTCCAGACGAACATCCTCAGAAATTTCTTCCTCAAATTAAGGCCGGTATTTGATATTAGTAGACTTCTCTTGGCCAGAAATGCCTTTTTTGCCATAAGTAGTCTGCTTTTGATGTCCTCCTTGCTCCGTCCGTCATTGGTTATTTTACTGCCTAGGTAGCAGAATTCCTTAACTTCATTGACTTCGTGACCATCAATCCTGATGTTAAGTTTCTCGCTGTTCTCATTTCTACTACTTCTCATTACCTTCGTCTTTCTCCGATTTACTCTCAAAGCATACTGTGTACTCATTAGACTGTTCATTCCGTTCAGCAGATCATTTAATTCTTCTTCACTTTCACTCAGGATAGCAATGTCATCAGCGAATCGTATCATTGATATCCTTTCACCTTGTATTTTAATTCTACTCCTGAACCTTTCTTTTATTTCCATCATTGCTTCCTCGATGTACAGATTGAAGAGTAGGGGCGAAAGGCTACAGCCTTGTCTTACACCCTTCTTAATACGAGCACTTCGTTCTTGATCGTCCACTCTTATTATTCCCTCTTGGTTGTTGTACATATTGTATATGACCCGTCTCTCCCTATAGCTTACCCCTACTTTTTTCAGAATCTCGAACTGCTTGCACCATTTTACGAGATATTGTCCAACGCTTTTTCCAGGTCGACAAATTCTATAAAAGTGTCTTGATTTTTCTTTAGCCTTGCTTCCATTATTAGCCGTAACGTCAGAATTGCCTCTCTCGTCCCTTTACTTTTCCTAAAGCCAAACTGATCGTCACCTAGCGAATTCTCAATTTTTTTCTCCATTCTTTTGTATATTATTCTTGTAAGCAGCTACGATGCATGAGCTGTTAAGCTGATTGTGCGATAATTCTCGCACTTGTCAGCTCTTGCCGTCTTCGGAATTGTGTGGATGATGCTTTTCCGAAAGTCAGATGGTATGTCGCCAGACTCATATATTCTACACACCAACGTGAATAGTCCTTTTGTTGCCACTTCCCCCAGTGATTTTAGAAATTCTGATGGAAATGATCCCTTCTGCCTTATTTGACCGTAAGTCCTCCAAAGCTCTTTTAAATTCCGATTCTAATACTGGATCCCCTATCTCTTCTAAATCGACTCCTGTTTCTTCTTCTATCACATCAGACAAATCTTCACCCTCATAGAGGCTTTCAATGTATTCTTTTCACCTATCTGCTCTCTCCTCTGCATTTAACAGTGGAATTCCCGTTGCACTCTTAATGTTGCTACCGTTGCTTTTAATGTCACCAAAGGTTGTTTTGACTTTCCTGTATGCTGAGTCTTTCCTTCCGATAATCATATCTTTTTCGATGTCTTCACAATTTCCTGCAGCCATTTCGTCTTAGCTTCCCTGCACTTCCTATTTATTTCATTCCTCAGCGACTTGTATTTCTGTATTCCTGATTTTCCCGGAACATGTTTGTACTTCCTCCTTTCATCAGTCAACTGAAGTATTTCTTCTGTTACCCATGGTTTCTTCGCAGCTACCCTCTTTGTACCAATGTTTTCCTTCCCAAGTTCTGTGATGACCCTTTTTAGAGATGTCCATTCCTCTTCAACTGTACTGCCTACAGCGCTATCCCTTATTGCTGTATCTATAGCGTTAGAGAAGATCAAACGTATCTCGTCATTCCTTAGTACTTCCGTATCCCACTTCTTTGCGTATTGATTCTTCCTGACTAATGTTTTGAACTTCAGCCTACTCTTCATCACTACTATATTGTGATATGAGTCTATATCTGCTTCTGGGTACGCCTTACAATCCAGTATTTGATTTCGGAATCTCTGTCTGACCATGATGTAATCTAATTGAAATCTTTCCGTATCTCCCGGCATTTTCCAAGTATACCTCCTCCTCTTGTGTTCTTGAACAGGGTATTCGCTATGCCCAGCTGGGACTTGTTACAGAATTCAATTAGTCTTTCTCCTCTTTCATTCCTCGTCCCAAGCCCATATTCTCCTGTAACCTTTTCTTCTACTCCTTCCCCTACAACTGCATTCCAGTCGCCCATGACTATTAGATTTTCGCCCCCCTTTACATACTGCATTACCCTTTCAATATCCTCATACACTTTCTCTATCTGTTCATCTTCAGCTTGCGACGTCGGCATGTATACCTGAACTATCGTTGTCGGTGTTGGTCTGCTGTCGATTCTGATTTGAACAACCTGGTCACTGAACTGTTCACAGTAACACACCCTCTGCCCTACCTTCCTATTCATAACGAATCCTACACCTGTTATACCATTTTCTGCTGCTGTTGATATTACCCAATACTCATCTGACCAGAAATCCTTGTCTTCCTTCCACTTCACTTCACTGACCCCTACTATATCTAGATTGAGCCTTTGCATTTCCCTTTTCAGATTTTCTAGTTTCCCTATCATGTTCAAGCTTCTGACATTCCACGCCCGACTCGTAGAACGTTATCCTTTCGTTGATTATTCAATCTTTTTCTCATGGTAACCTCCCCCTTGGCAGTCCCCTCCCGGAGATCCGAATGGGGGACTATTCCGGAATGGAGAGATCATCATGACACTTCTTCAATTACAGGCCACATGTCCTGTGGATACACGTTACGTGTCTTTAATGCAGTGGTTTCCATTGCCTTCTGCATCCTCGTGTCGTTGATCATTGCTGATTCTTCCGCCTTTTAGGGGCAATTTCCCACCCCTAGGACAAGAGAGTGCCCTGAACCTCTATCCGCTCCTCCGCCCTCTTTGACAAGGCCGTTGGCAGAATGAGGCTGACTTCTTATGCCGGAAGTCTTCGGCCGCCAGTGCTGATTATTTATCAAAATATAGGCAGTGGCTGGGATCGAACCCGGGACCGAAGACGTTTTGATTATGAATCAAAGACGCTACCCCTCTTTTTTTTTAGTCTCATTTTGTTCGTTGTAATTGTTCGTAGCGGACGTCTCCTGACGCCCATTGAAGCTCGTTATTGATCCATTCACTCAGTTTTTTTATTACAGAACCCCTAGACCACATCAACATTCGGAAAATTCTTCCTAAGGTACCACGGAAGCAATGATAAAGTCTGTATAAGCAGCTGGCAAATTTAACTCGTTCCCGGGCCTGTGCACACCCAGGGTGATGATATCAGACTCAATCGCTGGCATCTAAACTGCCAACAACAGAAGACGAAAACCAGCAAAGGGGGGTCAATGAATAAAACGAAAGAAGTCTACATCAAACAAAAGTTAACACAGGAGGCAAAGCACAATACGCTAAAACTCTGTAGTTACCAGCGGTCAATGAAGAAAACGAAAGAAGTCTGCATCAAACAAAAGTTAACACAGGAGGCAAAGCACAATACGCTAAAACTCTGTAGTTACCAGCGGACAATTTCCACCCTAGAAATGACCCAGCAGCTGGTTGAGGAGATGAATCATCTTTCACCCACGCCGGAATCAGGAGCTAAGTTACTCTGCACAGCGTATCGGCCGCATACTTCAGTTGGAACTGAGAAATATTCACATGCGTGCAGACCACATTTGTGAAAATTTCGCTATTTAATTACAGTTTGGACTCTCTCTTCAATGGACTCGTGAGTTTTGATGAATTTTCGAGTGTTTTTCAGGTAAGTTGGAATACATTCAGCTGTGGATGGTGGTCGACCTATTGACAGGTTAGTCGCAGTAAAAACTTGTGTTTATTAGTGTCTTGACGAGGAGCCAGGTTTGTGTTTCTTTCGTGGTATTACGATCAGTTGCGAGTTGTTTTTATCCTTCATTTGCCGAATATTTACTTGGAGCATCACAGAAATTTAATCGGCAGTTGGAAGAAGGAAATAACTCCATAAACCTGTTTGTTGGGAAATTCAAGAAAACCGTATAACTTATGCATTTTTCATTGAACCAGAAATTATTTCTTATTTCACATACAGAACAACATTTCCATCCGTTTGCAGTGTTCGGACAATTTCCAGGTATTGTTCTTTGACTCATAAAATTTAAAAAAAGTTGATGGATTTGTTTCCTTCTTCCAACTGATTGAAAATGTGACTAAAAACAAAGAAATAAGTCAATAATGCCTTGCAAATTTTATTCAAAATTTCAATAACTAAACACTATAGGCTATTGGAAAATTGTATATTGTTGAAATGTTTAAAATGGCATCAATTATTTGACCTCAAGAATGCGCAGAAAGTATTAGAGAAAAAAAAACTTGGACACAAAAATCACTCATCATCATGATCAGCTGGATCTGAGGAGGTAGGCCAGGTCATTAAGTCCTCGTAGAAGTCTTTCTTTTCTATAATTATGTAGGTGATTAGCTTCTCTACATCTTGCATGTTTTCTCATTTATGGGTATTTTTCCTGTGCATGCAGTCTCTGTAGGAAGCGTTATTCCATCCAGTAACTTTGGTTTTTGAAGGACAAATCTTGTCTGAACGATGCCATCATAGAGTAAGGAGGCTATTACAGAACCCTTGAAATCAGTTGAATACTGAAGGTGTCGGTATTTAGAAATACAAAAGCTTGAACGTTTGTCAGTACTTTTCGTTGATTTCTTGAAGAACCATGGTGATCAATCCTTATAGCTCACGTTTTGTTTTGAAGTCACCTTTCTCACAGAGTATCCAGATTCTCTCGCTGATGTATCAACTCACAGTACTCGTCCGGAGTGATATTCTGTCGATTTTCCTAATCTTACACTTGGCGGTACCAAAGAACCTATCACACTGCAGGAACGAATGTCCACGAATAAGAAAATGTTGGTGAATTGTAGCAAAACGGCCAAGTGATACCAAGGCAAGTAGAAACCTGACGACAGTATTATTTCGGTTTTGTCCTCCGCAAGCGTCGGTAAAAATATCAAGTTCTTTAACAATTGGACTCATGTCCTGAATCTTCAAGCAAAGTATGATACGTACCTCATCAGGGCCTCTTTTAGCCACACCTTCTGGATATGTGTAGAAATTTTCTGATCCTGTTTTCACATCATGGATACAGAAAACGTACAACCAAAGCCTTCTTAGATAGAACATCTCTTGCACTGAAATTTTCGGCAGTGGAAGATTTTGCTTTTAGTCAAAAACGAGGCACCCTACTACTTCTTTTTGACTTCACAATTGCAGCAATTCCTTTTGTTTGGAGAAAAATTCTTGGCTCGACATAAATGAACCATCTTTTCAGCGACTGCGACACGTTTTGCGGAGTCGTTGAGAACTGGTGATTTCATCTTCGTTTCCAATTCCTCACATGTGCTACAGACGTCAATTTGGAGCCTCCCAAATCTATATCCATATTTCCGATAAAAATCGTATTTGACGCTAAATGCGTAATGCGGATGTTTCTCACAAAACGGTGCAAAGTTTTTATGTCCAGCTCAGCACATAGATATTTAATTTCCTTACTCCAGTAATGAGAATGGTGTATTGGGAACTCATTTAGATGATCATCAATAGCACCTAGTATTTGTGGAGGTAACACTTTACCCCGGTTCATATGTTTACCGCGCATATCAATTGCAGATTTTCCAGATGCAATTAAAGTAGTCAAACGAAAAAGCGCTCTATTTTTGATAGCATATAAAACGGAAAATGCAATCCTGCAAACTTGAATTCTTTTGTTGGCATTGCTCAAAACAAAGAAATCGTTTCTTAGGATTTTCATTCTTTGAACGGCAGCGTTTTGGATCACGTCGTATTATCAGACCCATTAGGAATGTATCTTGTTCATTTTTGTTTTTTCCATCATATAAATTATCTAGAAAGTATTTCTTCTCTTCAGGAGGGAAGTTGTCTGTACGTTTAAACTTGCAAGAACACGAAATGTTGGTGTTTGGTTTTGCAGGAATCTGTGGAGGTACTCACATTTCGTTGACCAAGAAGATGCTGCCTCTTCTGTACTTCACGTTTATAGCAGTGAACAGTGCGAAATCCTTTTTTCCGCTTGTTTCTGAACGATGAACCCACTTCAGAATCACTCTCGGAAATCGATGACATTATATAAGTATGTTGTAGTACGAAGAAATTAGTGATTAGAGAAATCTCTACATGAACACGCAATCACATTAACGAACAGTTTGCAAACTAACTACTTTAAAAGATATCCAGCAGATGGAGCAAGAACGAACTTGTTCCGTGCCCTGCAGCGATCCCTTGCCCATGAGTGGCAGCAGTTGGAAGGCAAAAATAAATCCAGTGTTTGTTTTCTTCTTCCAACTTACGGAGTATTCAGACCTGGTTTTCAAGGCTTGATGGGTTGGTTTTCGTTCCTTTCTTGTATCTATAGTTGCGTGTACCCTTTCATGACTCGAATTGAGCAAAATCTCGATTTATTATTTTCGGTGTTTATTCCCTTCTTCCAACTACCGTTTCAATTAGTTATAGATATCTGCACTGTATGTGATCTCACAAGATAGTTTACTGACTTTAACACGTGTTTCAAGCACGCTTCGTGCAGGACAGTTCCATTAATACAGGTTCAGGTTAACTATAAACACCAGCAAACAGTGTTTATGAAACCCAATTAACCAAAATTTCAGTTTCATAAAAAACATTTCGTCTCGGATACAGTGTTTTACAGTAGTTTTCTAGTTCACTACATTTAATTGTACACTTACATTGGGTACTGTTATTTAACTAATTAAAGTGTTAATAGTGGATGCAGCCAACCCCCTGACAACATAGAGCCACAGACAGTAGTTTGGTTGGACTCCAGCACTGCCAAGTCTGAAAACAAATCTGGAACGCTGGAGCCTCGCTACTGTCACCTGAGGCGTTGTTTGCTGCGAGTTCGCTACAGACTTGTGACAACACGGGGCGCGTCGGGGCAGTATGCAAATGTAGGGGCGCCGAGCTCGTGCTCAGACCACAGTGGGAGGAGCAACGTGAGATGGTGGCGTCACTACAGACGTTTCACCCGGCACTGTGGTCGAAGCGAAGTTCAAATGTCACAGCGACCGTTCTGCGAAGTTTAGTCCAGTGGGGGTGCCACCTCTGCAGTTTTACGAAGGGAAGTTTAAGGGGCTCCGGAAAGGCTCAAAATCATGAAAACTTCAATTTTTACTTTTTTGCGTTTTCTTAATCTGCAGACTATTACCTTTTAA
The DNA here is from genome assembly GCF_023898315.1 of Schistocerca nitens. Lineage (NCBI taxonomy): Eukaryota > Metazoa > Arthropoda > Insecta > Orthoptera > Acrididae > Schistocerca > Schistocerca nitens. The sequence goes on from NC_064618.1 coordinate 673,302,518, forward strand.
TAGATATATAATTTATTCAATTCCGAAGACTACAACTATTTTTAAATTTTTTTTTTTAAATGTGTTCTACATGGGCGTGACCCACTGTGGCGCTGTTAAACTGCTGTCAAATGGTGTTATTATTAACGTCCGTGTTCATCAGGTGCATTTTAGTGATGTGAGATAAAGTATGTGTTGTGGCTAACCTGTGATGGTTCAGTATATATCGCTGGTGTGATTGTCGATTGTTTCATGTTTATTTACTCTGTCGTTATCTCGAAAATATTCGTAATTAGTTCTGTTTCTTGAGTCTCTGTTTTGTTGAAGTATAATAATGAGTAAAAGTAAAGTTATTAGAAATCCTCTGAAGGCTTTTAAGAAAAGGAGAAATGTTGGAAAGCCAAAGGTATGTGTTATTACTCTAAACAATAAAGACGATGAAAATCCCCAACATAGCTTGTATCCCAAAGAAGAAGACAGTTGGTGTAAATACAACAAAGGATTGCTAACTGGTGAAGTATACACTCATAAGCATAGTCTGCCTCATGCAATAACGGAGGTGATAAAACCTATTTTCAGAGACTTAGCAGCACCTGAACTGTTGAAAAAGTGTATTCACGGAAAAACTCAAAACCCCAATGAAAGTGTAAATAGTGTTATATGGTCGAGAATCCCCAAGACTGTATTTGTTGGAATAGAAACACTTCACTTTGGTGTGTATGATGCTGTTGCGACTTTCAATGATGGCAACATTGTAAGGTGCAAGGTATTTAGAAATATGGGAATGAAGATAGGTTCTAACATGGTACGAGCGATGCTTGCTTTAGACAAGGAACGCCTTCGGGCTGCAGACAGGGCTGTAAAGAGTCTAGAAATACAAGCAAGAGTAAACAGGAGGAGGAACAAGAGGAAGCTGGAGGAGGAGTTTGCAGAGGATGAAGATAATCCATCCTATGGACCTGGAATGCACTAAAAAGTTAATCCAATCTTTGTCGCTCGATTCCCAAAACTTTTATTTTCTCATACTAATTACATGTTTTCTAAGGATCTTCCAAAAATATTTGTTTCAAACTTTCAGTAAATGTTACACAGTACCTTCTGCATAATTTAACACAGCCTTTTTCCAAAAAACTGTATATTTTTGAATATATAAATAATTGCAAAAAAATGTTGTGAATTTTCATTACAATTGAAAAAAAATCATCTTTAATAACTGAACTAAAATTTTGTAAAATCCCTGTGTTAAGTTGTAGCCCATATTCCAATAAATAATCTGTAAAAAGTTCAACTTCCTACCTCAAATACTTTGTGAGGTAAGATGTAATTTATAAGCGTTATTTTACCATTGCAAGTATAGGGCGTTCCGGAGCCCCTTAAGGCAAGGCTAGGGACGTAGTCAGTGCGCGAAGAAGAGGCAAAATACGTTGATTGGCATAAATCACAACATCAGAAAATGATTAATGTAGAATAATGAAACAATAATGAATCTGTCTAGGAACAATATTTACGTGATTGACAAATGAAAGATCACACGTTAATGTAAGCGCGAGATAATCCATTGCAATGTGAAATGCTGACATATTAATAACTGATGTAACAGCGGGAATGTTGAATGCAATCAAGTGGACGTGCATGCATTTTGTTATACTGGTGCCGGGAGTCAGTTTATGGTATGGAGTTCCATGCGTGATGCACTTGGTCGGCCAATACGGGGACGGTTAAGGCTGGAGTTGTCGTCTGATGATGTCCCACATGTGATCGATTGGAGAGAGATCAGGTGATGGAGGATGCCAATTTCACATTTCGACACTCAGTATAGTTTGTTTGGTTGCAAAGGTGGTATGTGGGCGCGCATTAACCTCTGGGAAAACACCCCCTGGAATTCTGTTCATAAATGGCAATACAGCAGGTCGGATCACCAGACTGACGCAGAAATGTGGTGTCAGGGTGCTCAGGACAAGCGCCAGAGTGCTCCTGCAGTCATGCACTCATCCAGACACATTATTGTGAATAGCAGAATAATCGAAATGTAAATACGAAATCGCACCTCTAGTGTGTCTTGCACGCAGAAAGACTGGTTGCAGGCCCACAACTGGCCGTACACCGAACTCGATGGTATTCCCTCCCGGTAGTGCCACGTGCTCGTCCAGAAACTTGCGACCGTAAACTTTCGTGACCGTCGTTGCCAGCAATCATGTACAGTGGTTACATTGCAGCCAAGTCTTTCTTTAATACTGGAGGAGGAACATCCAGCTTCTCCTAGCCCTGTTACACGACCTCGTTCAAAAGGAGTAAGATGCTGATAATGGCGTCCTTACCGCCTTATAGGCATTCTTGACTAACATAGCTCACCACGTCCAGACGCAAAGATAGCTAACGCTCATGACCGTTATAGCTTATATTTAACAAAATCTGATTTGCACTCGCATATTGGCGCTACCAGTACCAGATTTATGCGACCGGTGAACAATCTTAATTCACATGATCTTTCAGATGTAGAAACACGCCTATCACCTTTCGTTTATGTCGCACAACTTCTTCGTGGTGTCGTGATTTTCGTTTTCCGTCAGTGCACTCGTACATTCCTATACTTGCAAACTAACGAAGACTCAGTTAATTAATTAACTGCAATCAGCAGTTAAGATCCGTTTAGGAGAGGCAACATGTGAGTGATACGATTGTTGGTGTTACTGGGTAGCGTTGGATGGGTTCAATGGAGGTTAAAGAACACTCCTAACTACACATTAGAAAGTAATCATTTATTATAAATTTACTACACACAATCACGGTACAAGCTCGTACATCGGGCCAAGTGGGCAGAAAACTACATATAATCACCGTCAACCTGGCTATTAATAACAAGGAAAGATCTCCAGGACTAATTCGAAATACGGCATTAGTTATACCATCCCAGAACGGAGTGAGGCACAACTCACTAAACAGGTGGATCTTCATAGCTACACTACGTGTTAAAAAGTATCCGGACACCTGGGTGAAAAATAACTAACAAGTTCAAGCGACCTCCATCGGTAATGCTGGCCCACCCTTAGCCTTGATGACAGCTTCTACTCTCGCAAACATACGTTCGATCAGGTGGTGAAAGGTTTCATGAGGAATAGCAGCCCATTCATCATGGAGTACTGCTCTGAGGAGAGGTATAGATGTCAGTCGGTGAAACCTGGCACGAAGTCAGAGTTCCAAAACATCCCAAAGGTGTTCTATATGATTCAGGTCAAAACTTTGTGCAGGCCAATCCATTACAGGGATGTTATTGTCGTGTAACCACCACGCCACAGGCCGTGCATTATGAACAGGTGCTCGATCGTATTGAAACATGCAGTCGCCATCCCCGAATTGCTCTTCAACAGTGGGAAGCAAGAAGGTGCTTAAAACATCAATGTAGGCCTGGGCTGCGGTAGTGCCATGCAAAACCACAAAGGGTGCAAGCACCCTCCATGAAAAACACGACCACACCATAACACCACCGTCTCCGAATTTTACTGTTGCCCACGCTGGCAGATGACGTTCACCGGGCATTCACCATACCCACACCCTGCCATCGGATCGCCACGCTGTGTATTATGATTCGTCACTCCACACAAAGTTTTTCCACTGTTCAATCGTCCGATGTTAACTCTCCTTACACAAAGCGAGGCGTCGTTTGGCATTTACCGGCGTGATGTTTGGCTTTTGAGCAGCCACTCGACCGAGCTGAAATCCAAGTTTTCTCACTTCCCGCCCAACTGTCATAGTAATTGCAGTGGATCTTGGTGCAGTTTTGCTTTCCTGTGTGATGGTCTGGATTCATGTCTGCCTATTACACATTATGATCCTCTTCAACTGTCGGCGGTCTCTGTCAGCCAATAGACGAGGTCAGCCCGTACACTTTTGTGCTGTACGTGTCACTTCACGTTTGCACTTCACTATCACATCGCAAACAGTGGACCTAGAGATGTTTATGAGTGTGGAAATCTCGCCTACAGACTTATGACACAAGTGACACCCAATCACCTCACCACATTGAAGTCTGTGAGTTCGTAGTAGAGAACGTAGCGGCTCGGTCATTTCTGGCAAAAGAAAGTCTTCTGAACGGAGAGAAACAAGAAACTCCTCCATCCCCCTCGCTCCGCCTACAGACATGTAGACCATAAGATATTCCGGTTTTTCCTCCTATGATTCGTGAGGCGCTTTCTGTCTGGTGTGTCGATGGAAAGCGTCAGTTTGCTCCACGTTACAAAGTAACATCTGAAACCGAATTTTTGTGACCAGTTGATAGAACGGTCTCAGATTAGTGTATTGTATGTTTTATCGAAATGTAGCTCCGTGTCAAAAATCTTCTTGTTTGTAAGGCAAGTAAACCGACGCTTTCCGAGCAGTTGTTGCTAGGGCTGACTATCAAAGAGTCAGTATAAATTTGAAAACTTAATAAACCAAGGAATAATGTAGATAGAGAGGTAAAAATTGACACAAATGCTTGGAATGACACGGGGTTTTATGAGAACCAAAAAAAAACACCCCACATTGCTAGACGCGTGAAAGATCCCTTGCGCGCGTCGTTTGGTGATGATCGTGTGCTCAGCCGCCACTTTCGTCGTGCTTGGCCTCTCAGGTCCCCAGACCTCAGTCCGTGCGATTATTGGCTTTGGTGTTATCTGAAGTCGCAAGTGTATCGTGATCGACCGACATCTCTAGGGATGCTGAATGACAACATCTGACGCCAGTGCCTCACCATAACTCCGGACATGCTTTACTGTGCTGTTCACAACACTATTCCTCGACTACAGCTATTGTTGAGGAATTATGGTGGACATATTGAGCATTTTCTGTACAGAACATCATGTTTCCTTTGTCTTACTTTGTTATGCTAATTATTGCTATTCTGATCAGATGAAGCGCCATCTGACGGACATGTTTTGAACGTTAGTATTTTTTTGGTTCTAATAAAACCGCATGTTATTCGAAGCATGTGTGTCAATTTGTACCTCTATATCTACATTATTACGTGATTTATTCAGTTTTCAAATTTATATTTACCTTTAGATCACCCAGTATATATATGTTGTCCCAGAATTCTTTCCATGATTACGTTCACAACATGAAATATGACACGTAGACAAATAATTCTTGTCTTGACTTCCATGTGATATACTAAAATTTTTGTGTATAGAAATACTTACTGTTATTTTGTCTGGCCGGCCGCGGTGGTCTCGCGGTTCTAGGCACGCAGTCCGGAACCGTGCGACTGCTACGGTCGCAGGTTCGAATTCTCTCCTCGGGCATGGATGTGTGTGATGTCCTTAGGTTAGTTAGGTTTAAGTAGTTCTAAGTTCTAGGGGACTGATGACCACAGCAGTTGAGTCCCATAGTACTCAGAGCCATTTTTTTTTTTGTTATTTTGTTTGTTAAAGCGTCCATTGACATAACAGCAGCGAAAACGGATACCACTTGCAAACCACATGTACTCAAACCAGGAGAAAACACATTGTGTCATGTGGTATCACGAGACTCAGACACAAAAATTCCTTATGGTATAGGTTGCCACAGACAGCCGTCAGATGTTATAATCATCATGATGTGATATGCGAAGTTTAAGAAAACATGGTGCTTCTGTGATATCCCAAGATCAGGCAGGCATGGACCTATTCATAATGGCTCTGAGTACTATGGGACTTAACATCTGTGGTCATCAGTCCCCTAGAACTTAGAAGTACTTAAACCTAACTAACCTAAGGGCATCACACACATCCATGCCCGAGGCAGGATTCGAACCTGCGACCGTAGCGGTCACGCGGTTCCAGACTGAAGCGCCTAGAACCGCTCGACCACATCGGCCGGCATGGACCTAGTGTGCAGACAGTTCAGAGTGAGAGACGCCTTCGTCAGAAATCCCAGGAAGTCAGTTAGCGGAGACTCATGTGAATTGTATATTCCGAAGTCATCAGTGCACCCAATCCTATATAAATAACTCTTTTTCCTTGGTTACAAAGTCCAGATTGTGCAGTCCCTCCAACCTACAGTCTATAGTGCTCACTATGACTTTGATGTCGCCAAGGTGGCTGATATTGAGGAAGATGATGACTATCTCAGATGTGTCCTTTCCTCAGATTAGGCCACGATTCATTTGACGATGTTGCCAACCGACATAATACTAGGATCCGGGGTCCTAGTATCAGCCCATTGTGTTTGAGCCGTCAGAGACAGCCCTAAGCTGAACGTGTGGTGCGGGTTTATGAACAATAAAATCATAGAGCCCTTCTCCTTCAATGAAACTACGATCACAGTTATTTGTTGTGCCACAGATTCAGGACATTCTGGACTGAATTTTCCAGCAAGGTGGTGCGCCACGTCTTTGGGGTGTTAGATGTGCGTGGCTGTTTGGATACCAATCCGGCAAGATGGATCGGGTGTCGTAGTTCCCATCAACTGGCCTCCGCGATCACCAGACATACCACCGCTGGATTGCTTCCTTTGGGGTTACGTCAAGGACCCTATTCACCAAACACCTGCGAACGACATCGCATCATTACGACGCAGAATTACTGTCGTAATAACATCCATTCCTCACGAAATTTTGACCAGCACATGCATGGGAAAGGAATATCGCCTGGATATCCTTCGTGCAAAGAAAGAAAACGTGCCTAAATTTATTAATTGTTTACGTGTGAACAAAAACTTGAATATGTTACCTCCTGCACTTCAAGATAAAACGTATGTGTTTGTGTTTCATATACAATGTGTGTATGTGTGTGTATGCGTGCGTGTGTGTGTGTGTGTGTGTGTGTGTATTTCCGAACCATACCATGAAGGATCGTTTTCCAGTGTCGGCCATTTCGGTAGACCACAGAACTTCGCAAACAAGAATCTGAATACGAGGACCACAAGAAAATAATAACTGATCAGACGATATTCGTATTCCACCCGCTATTTAGCAACCCAGAAAACACCTACCACCCAGTAAACTACAATCACCGACCGGCGCCAGACGCCTAAAAATACCGCTTGATGCGTTGTCCCAGTGGTAAAGTTCCAATAAAGCTTATACAGACTATTTCTGTATGCCCATCCTTTTGGCTGGAGGTCTGGGGGACCACGGCCGTTCACTATTGTAAGAAAATGAATCGTCTCCAGCCATCATTGTGATCTTATTTAGTGTGTAGCTACCAGTTTCGGCACTTCAATGTGCCATATTCAGGCCTTAGTTGATGCTGAAGGAGTGATCACAAGCCATATATACTCTGCACCAATGGCCAACATAGCAGGTTTCCGCAGACTGTAACTGTGATGTCAGCACTGCAACCATCAACTGCCAACTTAAGCAGTTGGCCACTGATGCAGTGTATGTATGGATCGTGATAGGCAGCTGACGGTAAGTGAGATTATACAGATTGGTTACGGGCAATAGTACTGAATTACGCAATCAATAGTAATGTTAGTGGATAACACTCACAGGGAGAGGAAGTGCAGACGATGAATGGAATGAAATCGACCTTTCTCCGGGTAGCTCTGAAAAGCCATATTACCTGAGGACAACGACGGAAAAATCTGTAGGAGGGAAGGCGTGAGAATGACTTGAATTGGTAGGAAGAATTCTGGGAAGTATAGTACGTTTCAAAATAAAATACCTTACTCGCATCAGGTACGAACAGTTCTCTTGTGCATTCGGGAGTACAACGGTTCAAACTCGCGTCCGATCATGCGGAGTTAGGTTTCCGAAGTTTCCCTGAAATGCGCAGGCAAATGTCGGGATGATTCCTTTGAAAGGGCGTGACCGATTTCCTCGAACTTATGCTTCTTCTCTTGTGACCTCGCTGTCGACGGAATAAGCTCTAACCTTTCTTCCTTCTTCATTTCTAGCGTAATGCTCCTGTGTTCAGAGTCCTTATCAAACAGTCAGCATGACACATGTCAAATTCAGAGGCGTCCATTACTACCATGCCCAGGTCACACGGAAGTGTAACATTATATGCTCGGAGAACATTAAAGGGAACATTGAAAGAAAGGTGACGTTGCTTTCGCTAGATTCTATTGTATGAATTTAGAGGAGTTATATTCAAGGAAGTCAGTGCGACAACTCTACACATCATCGTATCTCTTATGTTAAGCCATGAGGTAAAATACAACTGGCATATAATCATTTTTCAGTCGCTAAAGATGCAATGGAATTGGACAGAAAATCTGTAGTATTCCTACAAAGTATGCGCTTGCACATACTGTAAACTGGCTCGCGGAATATATATATATATATATATATATATATATATATATATATATATATATATATATAGCCTACTTGTAGATTACTAGCTATGAAAAGAATGATTTGGGAACAAGTTCTTGCAAAGACTGCTTGCAGGAAAACATGCATTTCGTAGACAATACTGAAGTGTGACAATCTAAAGCGATTGCTTATGTAATCATGATAATGCTGTACCATTGGACATTGATTTAAATCAACAGGGAAAGTTCAAAAATTTGTGCCGAACTAGCTCACTCGCTGGCAATATCTGTGATCCCTTTGTGAATTATTTAGCTACTTCGTACTGTTTTGCTAAGGGTCTTTGCGCTGTACGGGGCGATTTTAAATTTCGTTGTACTGTCCTAGGCAGCTCAGGTGGAAATGATGAAACGTTGGATAACATGCAATCGATAGTCAGCGAAAACTATATTCTTAAAGCCATTTAAGTTCATTGTGTTACGATCCACTTGAACATAAGGGCCAGGTGTTGACAAGTAAATGAGAAAGTCAGAAGAAATTTATACCTCACAGAGATGGAAAAAACCATTACAGAAAATGAATGAGGCTTTAAATCACTCACAGCAGCATCTGGTGCAAGCTTAGCTGGAAAAGCTATGTGCTTAATCAAAGTGAAAAAATGAGTAGTCACTAAAAAAGGGAACAGTTGATATGATATCAGCGAACACTCCGCTGCAGAGTGAAAATTTCTTTCTGCAAAGTCCAGCACTGTGCGAAGTTTGTAGACCTCTCCGTCACATATAACTTGTTTCTTAAACACGTTCAGCAAAATCGAGACTGGATAAAAATTAAATCACAACATAATTGCAGAGAAATGACAAAATGAATATAATTAAGCATTTTGCCTCTGATACTTGGAACTGACTTCCACTCTGAAGCTCCGCATTGCACTAACCGTCTCCTATAGGTTTTAATAAAAAAAAATTAAATAAAATTAATTAAATTATTAAATATTACTAAATATTATAGGCTAAGCGTATGAAGGCATATTTTTGTAGAATATAATACGATTACGTTATTAAAATGTTATGTGTTTATTGGTATTCCTTTGGGCATCGGACTTCGCTTACATTTTTGTTGAAGCTGCAGGCGGCGGACTCCGGCAACGCCGGCGCTTGTCGTAAGCACTTAAATAAATAAAATGCTTGATACTGTTTTATAACATCATATTACTCACCCACACATATGATACATCGAGATCGCATTACTTCATATCTAATATATCATAGCCTCATCGTCCTTCTACATACGAGAGAGTGTTAGTGTGTCTGTCCAAAACAAACAAGAAAACAAAAAACAAAGTAAAACTGAAAAAAAATTGAATGAAAAAATGTTTTCGTTTGTTTGCGCCTTACCGCGCATTCATAATTAACATTTTTGCTAATGATTCTGTTCGATTGGTGTTCCATATTTGTTTCGTTCTTAAATAAATATCAACTTTGCGGCATCCTGGGGGTCTTTCATCATGTACTGATACAAGGTCCAGGACGAAGAGTGTAGAAGTTTCCCTGTTCAGGAAACTCCAAAAGTTACCGAATAACAGTTGTTCAAAGAAGTCAGAGCTTCTGACTGAGGATATATTTGCCCCACAATGAGAAGAAAACCCATCGCATATCAATGGATGCATGTTGTGAAAACGATCGACATTATGAAAAGAATGACATATTCACTAGACGCCTTTCAGTGCTACTAATACAGTGAAGTTCGAGTCCGTGTTTCCCATGCATTCATAAAACTACAATGGGAGAACACCGCTTAGTTAATATGGGTATCTGACCAACAGTTCCAGAAATTCAAAACACAAGTGCAGTGTTCTAATTGATAAACAGTGAGAAGAATCCATAGAACGATCTGTGTAAGATAAGAAAAATTAAGATGACGGTTGCTGTACGGGAAACGGTAATCTTTGACAGCAGTTCTCGTGGAGAACAGGCCGTACTGATGAATTATTTAAAAACTAAATTGAAAACAGTCTTGAGCACAATAAAATATTTCTTGATGATGGTGGTCGGTTTCGGTCAAAATTTTACCATTTACACCATGATGGCAGGCGGTGGCGTTGAACGGAGTAGGCGTCGTGGATCCACATAGGTCATCCGTTCAAGTTGTTTGTGAATCCGTGATACCTGCTACGTTCACCGCACACCGCCTGCCTTCATGATGTATATAGTCCTAACACAGTTACATTTTGGCCGAAACCTGTTACGATTATACGAGGTGCATTCAAGTTCTAAGGCCTCCGATTTTTTTTTCTCCGGACTGGAAAGAGATAGAAACATGCACATTGTTTTAAAATAAGGCCGCGTTCATTGTCAATACGTCCCAGAGATGGCAGCACCGTACGGCAGATGGAATTTTACCGCCAGCGGCGAGAATGAGAACTGTTTTAAATACTTAAAATGGCGACGTTTTCCTTACTTGAACAGCGTGCAATCATTCGTTTTCTGAATTTGCGTGGTGTGAAACCAATTGAAATTCATCGACAGTTGAAGGTGACATGTGGTGATGGAGTTATGGATGTGTCGAAAGTGCGTTCATGGGTGCGACACTTTAATGAAGGCAGAACATCGTGTGACAACAAACTGAAACAACGTCGGGCTCGCACAAGCAGGTCTGACGACATGATCGAGGAAGTGGAGAGAATTGTTCTGGGGGATCGCCGAATGACTGTTGAACAGATCGCCTCAAGAGTTGGCATTTCTGTGGGTTCTGTGCACACAATCCTGCATGACGACATGAAAATGCGAAAAGTGTCATCCAGGTGGGTGCCACGAATGCTGACGGAGACCACATGGCTGCCCGTGTGGCATGTTGCCGAGCAATGTTGACGCGCAATGACAGCATGAATGGGACTTTCTTTTCGTCGGCTGTGACAATGGATGAGACGTGGATGCCATTTTTCAATCCAGAAACAAAGCGCCAGTCAGCTCAATGGAAGCACACAGATTCACCACCACCAAAAAAATTTCGGGTAACCGCCAGTGCTGAAAAAATTATGGTGTCCATGTTCTGGGACAGCGAGGGCGTAATCCTTACCCATTGCGTTCAAAAGGGCACTACGGTAACAGGTGCATCCTACGAAAATGTTTTGAAGAACAAATTCCTTCTTGCACTGCAACAAAAACGTCCGGGAAGGGCTGCGCATGTGCTGTTTCACTGAGACAACACACCCGCACATCGAGCTAACGTAAAGCAACAGTTTCTTCGTGATAACAACTTTGAAGTGATTCCTCGTGCTCCCTACTCACCTGACCTGGCTCCTAGTGACTTTTGGCTTTTTCCAACAATGAAAGACACTCTCCTTGGACGCACATTCACCAGCAGTGCTGCTATTGGCTCAGCGATTTTCCAATGGTCAAAACAGACTCCTAAAGAAGCCTTCGCCGCTGCCATGGAATCATGGCGTCAGCGTTATGAAGAATGTGTACGTCTGCAGGGTGATTACGTCGAGAAGTAACGCCTGTTTCATCGATTTCGGGTGAGTACTTAATTAGAAAAAAAAATCGGAGGCCTTAGAACTTGAATGCACCTCGTAATCAGATATTTTATTGCGGTCAAGACTGTTTCTAGTTCAGTTTTAATATCCTGCCCCCAAACGAGAAGAAACAAGCTGTTTTAAAATAAGCACAGCGTACATCACGCTCATATAGCTTAACACTGCCATCTTAATGATGGCTTGTATTCGGTGACAGAGGGCGTTCACAAGTTTCTTCGGGTGTGACACATCAAACGGAAGCCACTCAGTGCTGATTCCACCCCGCAGAGCCAGAGAATTGGGAGGACATTATTAAACTTCACCTGCTGTTATAAATCGTCGCAAACGTTTTCTGTAGGACAAAAATTAGTTGATTGAGGGGTCCAGTCGAAGTACGACAGATCGCCTGAGTGCTCGTCGAAACAGGAACGTGTGCGTACAGCGCTGTGGACACTGCTCTTATCATGCATAACCATAGAGATGTAGAAGAAGGAGGAACATTTGGTCACCGAGAATCAACATTCAGGTTCTATCTCACGGTAAACTGAATGAGTGGACACAAGTGAAGTTACGAAATGCCCTCCCAAAACACCATAGAACCACCTCTGGCCGTTGGAGTAGTCTCGGCTTAGTATCTTTTGAAAGGAGACAAATTCGCAACACGTTGGACCGCACCAGAAGCATCCTGTCAACTGCTGTCCAGTTTGTGTGTGGTTTTTTCCGTTGATACGTGAAAAGTTTTGTGACACTGAGAGAAATGCACTTGCGTGCAAGGAATCTCACTTCAGATATATAGGTGGCAGTGAAACGGAAACAGCACTGATGGGGAAGAAAGTAAACTGTTCACTATTTCAAAAGTAATCGCCATAACAGTTAACGCATTTATCCAACTGTGGAACAAGATGGTCAGTGCTTTTATGGCAAACCGTTCGCAGTTATCTATAGGCCCACTCGTTCGCAAGGTTGTTTCGAGTACGCGGAAGAAGTTTAGCCAGGGAATCTTACACATCCTCCATAACCCTTGAACTCTCCCCGAGCGATATCTTTGTTTTTGGTGCCATGAAGAGAGACGTTCGTGGCCGTCGATTTGATTCGGACGAAGAGGTGCACGCCTGGTTAAGGGGCTCCGGAACGCCCTATACTTGCAATGTTAAAATAACGCTTATAAATTACATCTTTCCTCACAAAGTATTTGAGGTAGGAAGTTGAACTTTTTACAGATTATTTATTGGAATATGGGCTACAACTTAACACAGGGATTTTACAAAATTTTAGTTCAGTTATTAAAGATGATTTTTTTTCAATTGTAATGAAAATTCATAACATTTTTTTGCAATTATTTATATATTCAAAAATATACAGTTTTTTGGAAAAAGGCTGTGTTAAATTATGCAGAAGGTACTGTGTAACATTTACTGAAAGTTTGAAAGAAATATGTTTGGAAGATCCTTAGAAAACATGTAATTAGTATGAGAAAATAAAAGTTTTGGGAATCGAGCGACAAAGATTGGATTAACTTTTTAGTGCATTCCAGGTCCATAGGATGGATTATCTTCATCCTCTGCAAACTCCTCCTCCAGCTTCCTCTTGTTCCTCCTCCTGTTTACTCTTGCTTGTATTTCTAGACTCTTTACAGCCCTGTCTGCAGCCCGAAGGCGTTCCTTGTCTAAAGCAAGCATCGCTCGTTGTTGTGTTCGTAGATTTTGCTACCATTTTCTTCAGTTGCAGTTACTGCAACACTGTTCCAAAAGGTGGTCATGTATGAACACTTATCACATTTCAGTTGTATTTCACTAGCAAGTCCTACGTGCTTTATTATGGAGAGTTCCAGACCAACTTCACTACAATGAATACATCTTACACAGTTTGAAAAAATTCCTTTGAGAACCGACATATCAAATATTTCATTCACATCCGATTCCCACATAAAACATTCATAGTTTTCACTCACTGAACCAAGCTTCTTCTGTGAAGTATTTTCTTTCCCACTTTGACTGCTATGGGCAGGTGTACTTGAGAGGTTAGGTTCACTCACTTGGTTATCGTCTTTATTGTTTACAATAATAACACATACCTTTGGCTTTCCAACATTTCTCCTTTTCTTAAAAGCCTTCAGAGGATTTCTAATAACTTTACTTTTACTCATTATTATACTTCAACAAAACAGAGACTCAACAAACAGAATTAATTACGAATATTTTCGAGATAACGACAGAGTAAATAAACATGAAACAATCGACAATCACACCAGCGATATATATTGAACCATCACAGGTTAGCCACAACATATACTTTATCTCACATCACTAAAATGTACCTGATGAACACGGACGTTAATAATAACACCATTTGACAGCAGTTTAACAGCGCCACAGTGGGTCACGCCCATGTAGAACACATTTCAAAAAAAATTTTTAAATAGTTGTAGTCTTCGGAATTGAATAAATTATATATCTATTAAAAGGTAATAGTCTGCAGATTAAGAAAACGCAAAAAAGTAAAAATTGAAGTTTTCATGATTTTGAGCCTTTCCGGAGCCCCTTAAACTCATGGTTCCGTAAGCAACCGAAACCTTTTTCCCCTGAAGGCACTGACAATCTTCTCTTGTTGCGTGATAAATGCATTAACAGTCATGACGATTACTTATAATGAACAGTTCACTTACTTTTTTTCCAAGTGTTTCATTTTCATTTGACTGCTCCTTATAGACTGCTAGGAGTTCTTTTCACGTTGTTCCGTCAAACATTGGTTTATACGAACTTGCATTCACAGAAAGGATAGTTCTTCTCGAGTTTTAAGCCATTGGTCATCGACCAGGTGTGACACTCGTCTTGAGGCCCTGCCGATTAAAGTCTTTTCACAGCTACTCTTCTTAAGCCAAATTACATGACTACTGTTGTTACAACATTCCTTGTAAACTTTTTGGACAGTCCTCGCTGATACAACAAATAAGGCATTTACACTGAAGGTATCGTCATGGGCGCGTCCAAGCGTGGCTGCTCGCTCCTGCCATTCTGTCACATCTTCTCGTTGATGCATCTTCTAGCACTAATCTATGCAATCACGCGATACATGTGCAATACTTCACTGCCATCACTTATGCCAGTGGTAGAATCCGAAGACCGTCTGGCAACCAGTTCCCCATTACCTCCAACAATCCGGTACGACCAATGTGTTTTTTTAGGTGTGAATAATATATGACAGTTTTTGATGACCTAGTCCGCAGCAAGCGATATTTGTAGTGTCTCGAATACTAGATATTAGTAAAGGATGAACCATATTCCCTATTATTCATTGTAATGGATCGTTTAAAATAATTACCATTTATTATTCAGTCTTAGTTTAATTTTTTTTTCTCGTGTGACATGTTTCGATCACTCTGGGTCACCTTCAGACCTAAGTATTAGCGTCAGAAACCAGTACTGTCTATTCAGAACCTCACGTTGGAGGACTATACACGAGTCTCGGAATGACGTGTACTTTATTTTGAGGTTCTGACCCACAGTGGTCGAAACGTGCCTTGTGATTAAAACTGTCCAATTGAGATTCAAAAATAAATGAGCATTATTTTAAATATAAATACAGTTGCTAATACATTCGACACGAGTGTATCTACTATAGTGGTCATCATTTCTAGCTAACAAAACTTTTTTTACATCGTTTGTTATGAGACCCAGATGGTCGAAAACATTGTGATCACTTGCTTAACAGCGTATTGGTTCAAATGGCTCTAAGCACTATGGGACTTCATATCTGAGGTCATCAGTCCCCTAGACGTAGAACTACTTCAACCTAACTAACCTAAGGACATCACACACATCCATGCCCGAGACAGGATTCGAACCGCAAGCGTAGTAGCAGCGCGGTTCCGGACTGAAGTACCTAGAACCGCTCGGCCACAGCGGCCGACCAGCGTATTGGTCCACCTTCGAGCACAGCAGCGATTCTGCGTCGCATGGATTCGACAATTCCATGGTAGGGTTCCAGAGTGTCCCAGATGCGTTCTATAGTGTTCGGATCAGGTGAATTTGATAGTCAAGATATCAGCCTGAGTTTACTGCCATGCACCCTCAAACCGCTGTGGCACAAGTCTGGCGTCCTAATAGATGCCTTTGGTGTCGCGGAACACATCAAGGATGACAGGACGCAGGTGGTCCACAGCAGTATTCACGTAGTCGAAGCGTATCATGCTGTCCTCTATTTCTATGACAGGTCGCATAGTTAATGTCCTCCATAACATAATAGCCCCCCCCCCCCTCCCCCCATCCTCCCGCAGCCTGCGACTGTGGCACAGTGCATGTTAAGTGAGACCATTTGCCTGGATGACGGCGTATCCGATAGTGACGATAGACCTGACGTAACGTGGTTCATGCTAATAGGAGACATGTTTCCAATGATTGACTGTTCGGTCTCGGTGACCCAGAGCCCACTACAACCGTGAATGACGAAATCATTTAGTGAAGGTGGAAATACATGGATGTCGTCAGCTGTAGCACCCCATGTTCAACAACGTGCGCTGAATTGTGTTTTCCGAAACATTCCTGCTCCGATCACCATTGTACTGTGTATGTGTCTTCGAAGTCTTTCGCGACGGCATATATGAAAAAAACTTTCTCGTTTTCCAGACACGTCAATTCGAATAAAATCCTCGAGCTATCGATGCCCATCCCCACCATCGTCGTCAGGAGTTCACTGACTGCCGGGGATCGCCACGGATCTTCAGTGGGGGTGGACTGCAATCCGTGTGTTTATGGAGTGTCCAGCCTTGCGGCTTCTCCTCCAGAGTCTGAGTTGGTGAGAGATAAGGACTTCGCGGTATGTTTGTCTTCTGGGCGATCCGTCAGTGACTGCCGGGGCTGCTACGGTTTCTCACTTATATAGGCATGATGACATCATCAGCAGCCAATCAGATCGACCCAATGTGGCGCGCGCGCGTAAGTCGACCAGGGCAGTTAGCGGAGCTATTGCCCGAATTGATGCGGCTGGAAAACCGAGAACGTTTTATTCATTGTACTGTGTAGTTAGATCTGCCACAGATCGATTTCTGCTTTACATTGCGCGCAAGCCTCCGACCGCCACATTCTGTGACGAGGCTCAAAATGGTTCAAATGGCTGTAAGCACTATGGGACTGAACATCTGACGTCATCAGTCCCCTGGACGTAGAACTAATTAAACCTAACTTAACTAAGGGCGTCACACACATCCATGCCCGAGGCAGGATTCTAACCTGCGACAGTAGGAGTATCCCGGTTCTGGACTGAAGCACCTAGAACCGTTCGGCCACAGCGGCCGGTTGTGACGAGGCAATGACGTCCAACACCTTCTGCATTCACGTGATCACCGCGCTTCAACCACTTCCCACAGATACAACAGTAGAACGCTAAATTCCGACAAAGTCGGTTATTCCAGTGGATTTCACTATTTGCGGTCCGTATCGTTAATACCGCGCGTCCCACTTCGCACTTATATACAATGCCGGAAAAAATCGCAACACCAAAAGTAATTACTCCAGAGTAATGGAATTTCGAGAATACATCTGTCTAGGTAGCATATTAATATGATTGACACTGCAGGATCACAAGTTCATGTAAGCACGAGGTAATCCACTGCAAATGTGAAATTCTGGTTAATTAATAAACGGTGTAACAGCCAGAATGTTGAATGCAAGCTTGCAAACACGCTTACATTGTGTTGTATAGGTGCCGGATGCCAGTTTGTAGGAGGGAGTACCATCTCTGTTGCACTTGGTCTGTCAATAGAGGGACGAGCCGGCCGCGGTGGTCTCGCGGTTCTAGGCGCGCAGTCCGGAACCGCGCGACTGCTACGGTCGCAGGTTCGAATCCTGCCTCGGGTATGGGTGTGTGTGATGTCCTTCGGTTAGTTAGGTTTAAGTAGTTCTAAGTTCTAGGGGACTTATGACCTAAGATGTTGAGTCCCATAGTGCTCAGAGCCATTTGAACCAATAGAGGGTCAATGCTGTTTGTGGATGACGCTAGAGTTGTCATTTGATGGTGTCCCACATGTGCCCGATCGGAGACAGATCGGGTGACCAAGCAGACCAAGACAACATGTCAAAACGTTGTAGAGCAAGCTGACTTACAACAGTGGTATGTGTGCGAATGTTATCCTGTTGGAAAACGCTTCCTGGAATACTGTTCAAAACTGGCAGCACAACAATTCGAATCAATAGCCTGACGTACAAATTTGCAGTTGGGTTGTGCTCCTGTTGTCATACGAAATCGCACCCGAAACCATAACTCCAGGTGTAGGTACAGTGTGTCGAGCACGCAGAAAGGTTGGTTGCAGGCCGTAGCTGGCCTTCTTCTAACCAACACACGGCCATCACCGACCTCGAGGTAGAGCCACATTTCATCTGAAAATACAGCAGACACCAACCTGTCTCCTATGATCTCTCTCTTGACACCACTGAAGTCACAGATGGCGGTGGTCTGTGGTCAGTGGCATGCGCGCTTCAGGGTGTCTGGTTTGGAGCTGTCCTTGAAGTAATCGAGTCACTGTGGCTCCAAACGCTGCTCAAATTGGTGCTGCACGCGCAGTATGATGCGCCGTAGCCATACGCCGAAACGTTCCCTCTCGGTAGTGCCATGTGGCCGTCTGGAGCCTGATCTTCTTACTACCGTACATTTCCGTGACCACCGCTGCCAGCAGTCATGTACATTGGCTACATTCCCGCCAAGTTATTCTGCAGCTTCTCGTAGCCCTAGTACACGATCCTGTTCAAACTCAGTGAAGTGCTGATAATGTCGTCTTCGTCCCTTTAAAGGCATTATTCACTAACATCAGGTCAACACGTCCAACTCCAAAGGTAACTAACACTCGTGACCGTTGCAGCAAACCTAATGTACTCCCTCGTACTGAGACCGTTAGTGCCACTCTTATGCGACAACCTCTAAATTGAATAGATATACTCATTCAGATGTAAAAATATACACTACTGGCCATTAAAATTGCTACACCACGACGATGACGTGCTACAGACGCGAAATTCAACCGACCGGAAGAAGAAGATGCTGTGATACGCAAATGATTACCTTTTCAGAGCATTAACACAAGTTTGGTACCGGTGGCGGCACCCACAACGTGTTGACATGAGGAAAGTTTCCAACCGATTTCTCATACACAAACAGCAGTTGACCGGCGTTTCCTGGTGAAACGTTGTTGTGACGCCTCGTGTAAGGAGAAGAAATGCGTACCATCACGTTTCCGACTTTGATAAAGAGCGGCTTGTAGCCTATCGCCATAGCGGTTTATCGTATCGTGACACTGCTAATCGCGTTGGTCGAGATCCAATGACTGTTAGCAGAATATGGAATCGGTGGCTTCAGGAGGATAATACGGAACGCCGTGCCTGATCCCAACGGCCTCGTATCACTAGCAAACGAGATGACAGGCATCTTATCCGCATGGCTGTAACGGATCGTGCAGCCACGTCTCGATCCCTGAGTCAACCGATGGGTACGTTTGCAAAACGACAACCATTTGCACGAACAGTTCGACGGCGTTTGGAGCAGCATGCACTATTAGCTCGGAGACCATGGCTGTGGTTACCCTTGACGCTGCATCACAGACAGGAGCGCCTGCGGTGATGTACCTAACGACGAAACTGGGTGCACGAATGGCAAAAAGTCATTTCCTCGGATGAATCCAGGTTCTGTTTACAGCATCATGATGGTCGCATCCGTGTTTGGCGACATCACGGTGAATGCACATTGGAAGCGTGTATTCGTCATCGCCATACTGGCGTATCACCCGGCATGATGGTATGGGGCGCCATTGGTTACACGTCTCGGTCACCTCTTGTTCGCATTGACGGCACTTTGAACAGTGGACGTTACATTTCACATGAGTTACGACCCGCGGCTCTACCCTTCATTCGATCCCAGCGAAACCCTACATTTCAGAAGGATAATGCATGACCGCATTTTGCAGGTCCTGTACGGGCCTTTCTGGATACAGAAAATTTTCGACTGCTGCCCTGGCCAGCATATTCTCCATATCTCTCATCAACTGAAAACTTGAGGTCAATGGTGGCCGAGCAACTGACTCGTCACAATACGCCAGTCATTACTCTTGATGAAATGTGGTATCGTGTTGAAGCTGAATGGGCAGCTGTACCTGTACACGCCACCCAAGCTCTGTTTGACTCAATGCCCAGGCGTATCAAGGTCGTTATTACGGCCAGAGGTGGTTGTTCTGGGTACTGATTTCTCAAGATCTATGCACCCAAATTGCGCGAAAATGTAATCGCTTGTCAGTTCTAGTATAATATATTTGTCCAATGAATACCCGTGCATCACCTGCATTTCTTCTTGGTGCAGCAATTTTAATGTCCAGTAGTGAACCTACCAACTTTCGTTTACGTCGCACAACTCCTTCTTTGTGTTCCGATTTTTTTTTTCTGTCGTTGTATTTTCCTTATCGCCGAACGAGCCCACAACGGCACAACGCGGCATTCAATCTCACTACTGGCAGTCGTGATAATGTTTTCAGCAATCATTATATGTAAGGTAGATATTTTCTAAGGCATGAAATGTTAAAATGGTTCAAATGGCTCTGAGCACTATGGGACTTAACATCTGAGGTCATCAGTCCCCTAGAACTTAGAACTACTTAAACCTAACTAACCTAAGGACGACAGACACATCCATGCCCGAGGCAGGATTTGAAGCTGCGACCGTAGCGGTCGCGTGGTTCCAGACTGTAACGCCTAGAACCGCTCGGCCACTCCGGCCGGCGGCATGAAATGTACGACAAGTAAAGGCATTCGGTCACTGCGACTTAACTTAAAAACATATACATTTCTGTGTAGTCGAGTAGTCCGCATCCCGTGGTCGTGCGGTAGCGTTTTCGCTTCCCGCGCCCGGGTTCCCGGGTTCGACTCCCGGAGGGGTCAGGGATTTTCTCTGCCTCGTGATGACTGGGTGTTGTGTGCTGTCCTTAGGTTAGTTAGGTTTAAGTAGTTCTAAGTTCTAGGGGACTGATGATCATAGATGTTAAGTCCCATAGTGCTCAGAGCCATTTTTTTTTTTTTTTTTTTTTTTTTTTTTTTTTTTTTAGTCCAGTAAGTGGTGCAGCAAGTGCGCCAGACAGTGCGCAAGCCTCTGTTTTAAGTTTCACATAGTGAAGAATTGGGCAGCTGTTGGTGGTGCAGTGAACGCCACACTGACAGCCAGACAGCGGAAGCGGCCGGCAGCTGGCAGCGCGTCGCCCCTAATGTGTCGGCCCGGCCTCCCACGTCGCAGAGGTGGCTGCAGTAAAGCGCAGCCGTCAGGCGCAGCGGCGCCCACGCCACGGCACACAGCGTCGCGACGCCGCCCCCACTGTCTCCGCCCCTCCCCGCCGCCCACGCAGCCCCTGCCTGTCCCGTCCGTCGTGCAGCGTCGCCCGCCAGACACCTCGTCCAGATAGGCGAGGCCATTGTCCAGCGGGGACCACGCACTAGCGCCAACCCGCGCACGAGGTACAGTTGCAGTTGAGGAACAGTATCAGTACCTCCGCATCACAGACGCTGCGCAAGCAGCATCGCTATCGAATTTCAGCGATTTCAGTGGAAGGGTGAAAGATAATTTTGGTAGACGAAATATGGGTCCTCTGCTGTTAAGCACACCAGAGTTTTGAAACTTAAGTGAAGGGCCAAAGAAACTGATATAGGCAAGCGTATTCAAATACAGAGATACACTATGTGATAAAAAGTATCCGGACACATGGCTGAAAATGACTTAAAAGTTCGTGCCGCCCCCCCCCCCCCCCAAATCGGTAATTCTTTGATTCAATATGGTGTTGGCCCAACCTTAGCCTTGATTACAGCTTCCACTCTTGCAAGCATACGTTCAATCAGCTGGTGGAAGGTTTCATAAGGAATGGCAGCCCATACTTCACGGACTGCTGCACTGAGGAGAGGTATCGATGTCGGTCGGTGAGACCTGGCACGAATTCGGCGTCAAAAACATCCCAAAGGTTTTATAAAGAATTCAGTTCAGGACTCTGTGCAGGCCAGTCCGTTACAGGGATGTTATTGCCGTGTAACCACTCCGCCATATGCCGTGCGTTATGAACAGGTGCTCGATCGTGTTGAAAGATGCACTCGCCATCCGCGAATTGCTCTTCAACGATGGGAAGCAAGAAGATGTTTAATACTTAATTATAGGCCTGTGCTGTGGTAGTGTCACGCAAAACAACAAGAGGTGCAAGCCCACCTCCACAAAAAACACGACCACACCATAACACCACCGCCTCCGAATTTTACTATTGGCACTACATACGTTGGCAGTGACGTTCACCGGGCATCCGCCATACCCACACACTGCCATCGGATCACCACATTGTGTCCCGTGATTCGTTACTCCACGCAACGTTTTTCCGCTGTTCAATCATCCAATCTTTACGCTCCTTACAGCAAGTGGGTCGTAATTTGGCATTTACCGGCGTTATCTGTGGTTTATGAGCAGCCGCTAGACCATGAAATTCAAACTTTCTTACCTCCCACCTAATTGTCGTAGTACTTGCAGTGGATCCTGATGCTGTTTGGGATTCATGTGAGATGGTCTGGATAGATGTCCGCCCATTACACATTACTGCCCTGTTCAACTGTCGGCCATCTCTGTCAGCCAACAAACGAGGTCGACCTGTATGCTTTTTTGCTGTATGTGTCCTTTCACGTATCCACTTCATTATCACATCGGAAACAGTGGACCTAGAAATGTTTATGAGTGTGGAAATCTCTCGTACAGGCGTATGACACAATGGACAGCCAATCACCTGACCACGTTCGAAGTCGGTGAGTTCCACGGAACTCAAAATTCTGCTCTCACGCGAGGTCTAATGACTGCTGCGGTCTCTGATTTGGAGTACCTGGCAGGAGGTGGCAGCACACTGCACCTAATATGAAAAACGTATGTTCTGGGGGGTATCCGGATACTTTTAAACACATAGTGTAAGTGAACAGGCAGAATACGGCGCTGCGGTTGGCAACGCCTATGTAAGACCACAAATGTCTGGTGCAGTTGTTAGATCCGGTACTACTGGTACAATGTCAGGTTATCAAAATTTAAGTGAGTTTGAACGTGGTGTTTTAGTCGGCTCACGTGAGTGGGACACAGCATCTCCGAGTTAGCGACGAGGTGGTGACTTTCCCTTACGACCATTTCACGAGCGTACCGTGAATATCGCTAATCCTGTAAAACACCAAATCTCCATCATCGCTGCTGCCGGAAAAGGATCCTGCAAAAACGGGACCAACGACGACTGAAGAGAATCACTCAACGTGACGGAAGGTGCAATCCTTCAGCAAATCGCTGCAGATTTCAATGTTGGACCTTCAACAAGTGTTAGCGTGCGAACCATTCAATGAAACATCACTGATGTGGGCTTTCGGAGCCGAAGGCCCACTCGTTTACAGGTGATGACCACACAACACTGAAATTAGACTGTTGATGACTGAAAAAATGTTGACTGGTCGGACGAGTCTCGTTTCAAATTATAGCGAGCAGATGTACGTGTACGGATATGGCGACAACTTTATGAATCCATGGACCCTGCACGTCAGCAGGGGACTGTTCAAACTGGTGGAGGCTCTGTAATGGTGTGGGGTGTGTGCAAAATGGCTCTGAGCACTATGCGACTTAACTTCTGAGGTCATCAGTCGCCTCGAACTTAGGACTAATTAAACCTAACCAACCTAAGGACATCACACACATCCATTCCCGAGGCAGGGTTCGAACCTGCGACCTTAGCGGTCGCGCGGTTCCTGACTGTAACGCCTAGAACCGCTCGGCCACTCTGGCCGGCGGGTGTGTGCAGTGACATGGGACCCATGATACGTCTAGATAAGACTGGCAGGTGACACGTACGTGAGCAATCTGTGTATTCACCTGCATCCAATTATGTCTGTTGTGCTTTCCGATGGACATGGGCAATTCCAGCAGGACAATGCGACACGCAACACATCCACAATTGCTACAGAATGGCTCCAGGAATACTGTTCGGATGGCCATGAACTCCCCAGACATTAATATTATGGAACACATCTGGGTGCCTTGCATCGTGGTGCTCAGAGATCTCCACCCCTCGTACTCTTACGGATTTGTGGCCAGCCCTGCAGGATTCATGGTGTCAGTTCCCTCCATCACTATTTCAGGCATTAGTCGAGTCCATGCCACGTCATGTTGCGAAACTTCTGAGTGTTCGTGGGGCCCCTGCACGATATTAGGCAGGTAGACTAGTTTCTTCCGCTTTTAAGTGTATTATGTGTATCAGAACCAGGCCCCCTTAATTTTAATAGAAACATATACATTTTTACGTATATCAGTTTCTAAATTCACGCACACATCATAAGCAAAATAAAGTAGCGAGGACTTTCGGAGCCCCGAAAGTGACAGGAAATTCTGGAAGTTACAAGCTTCTCTTCACAGAGGATACTTTTCAACTGTTGGAAGGAAGGGCCTGTTCACGGTGCCTAACCTATACAATTCCAGACAGGTAGGGCGCAGACCGTACCTACTGTCAACAACAAGTCAGGCACGGTCTGTTAGTCGACAGGTAGAGTCGGCAAAATACAACCAGTTGAGGTCACTCCGCTAGGAAAAAATCAAACAGGCACACTGACTTTTCGGACACTGGACTGAAACAAACAGTATTCCCCACATTTTCATGCTCGTACAGCAATTCGTTTTAGACAATAAACGTAACATGTTTGTGAAATATCGATAACTGTAGGCACTGGTTCAGTAATTCGATACGTCCACTTTTGGTAGGAAGTAAGATCTTAATACCATTGAATAGTTCAAGAGTGAGAACTATCTGTGGGAACCAGATTTACGCACGAAACAGTGCTCATATTCTCTTGTACGTGCAATTCATTGAAGTAGATCACTGTGGACTATGTTACACAACATCTAATTTTAGACTTCTTTTTCCAACTAGAAAAACTGTTTCCGTCTAACGAGTGCTAGAACAACTAGTTTACCACTTCAGACTACAGGATCTATGAGTACTCCACTGAACAGAAGCATGTCGTTCGCAGTAGGGCTTCATTACCGCAGCTTATCTATCATGGTTTCGTCATTCAGAGAGCCAAAACTACATTTTTTTTCTGAGGAGACAGTAAACTCTTCTGCTGCGTGAGCACCCGTAGCTAAGCGATCAGCACGGCTGACTACCAAGTCGATGACCTGGTTTCAAATGGTTCAAATGACTCTGATCACTATGGGACTTAACATCTGAGGTCATCAGTCCGCTAGACTGATCTAAGGACATCACACACATCCATGCCCACGGCAGGATTCGAACCTGCGACCGTAGCGGTCGCGCGGTTCCTGACTGTAGCGCCTAGAACCACTCGGACACTCAGACCGGCGACCTGGTTTCTATTCCCGGTACTGGCAGAGATTTTTCCTCGGTGAGATGACTGAGAGGGGGTGCATGCAGCCTCATGAGGCCAACTGATGATCCACTCGAACGTTTAGTGGGGGTTCCAAGGTCAAGGAACACCGACAACGAATGGCAGAGCAATGTGTTGACTACATGCCCATCGATATGACGCCTTTGGCGGCGTGGCAGTAGATCAAGCTCGATTCACCCACCTAACGCCAGAACTCGAAACTTTACCTTACCTCAGGAATGAATCTTGCCAAGTGATATGTGGCACTCCCACTGATGGAATTTTATAGTAAGCTGGTCTCTGGCAGACCTGTCGCCAGTGGTACACGCAGATCGTCGAAAGGAAAAGCACAATAAAGTTTTTATTAACTTTCCATTACTATGTGTTTTACTATAACACCCATTACATTTGTAATCCTCATTCTTCTCACAATATTTGTGTAACCCTCAAGTGCTAACAGTTGTAGTTTTTTTAGTTACTTGCTTATTTATTTAACATCATATTAAAAAAAAACAGCGTGGCAAGTCAAAGTATTTAAAATTCATTTCATAGCGCAATGCAAAAATGTTATGTGTGCTGGCGGTCTAAATAAACGTTGAGAAAGGATAAGAACAAATATTGGGAAAGGATATGGCCGATTAATGAATGTTTCCAATTTGAGGAAAGTTTTTGGTGTTTCCTCGAAATTATATAAACATGATATCACTGGTTACTGCCCCAGTGCCTTCAATTGTGGGTGCACAAAATTTCATATTGCGTAAATCATGACGTTACTGAAGTTGTGAGAAGTTGTTACTATTATACTCTTGGTTCTTAAATTAATTGTGTTTCACATGTACATCTCAAATACTTGGAAGTATGCATTTCAAAGCTACGGTTTACTCAGCTGCACTTTCTTGGACGTTATACTAAAGCAACATACCATTCACTGATGTAAACACGTTATTACTGTTGCCTTAGAATATTTTATATATTTTATGGCAATTCAACAAATTTATTGCAGAGTTAATCATTTTACACATTTCATTGCTATTATTATTAAAATTGTATACATGTTCAAACCGAGCATGACGGCAATTTTTATACTGGATGTTTTCCGACATGGGAGGGGGGAGGGGGTGAGGGCAGGAGAGAGAGAGAGAGAGAAAGGAGAAAGACAGGAAAAACCTGTGAGCCTCGCCCCTTCCAAGAACTGAAGCCTTGATTGGAGCCTGATTTACACTTTATGGGGTTAAGAGTGATCCAAGTTTCTGTACTATGTATCCATCCATGGCCGAAATCTATTGTGGAGATCAGGATATGCTAGTCATATTTCAATTTGAGAGGAACAAATAGTCTAGCTGCAGGTAGATTAAAAACGTGTACTGGAATGGGAGTGTAGCTCAGAACCACACCTTTCTCGTGGAAAGCTGTGAGCTTGTCTTGTAAGTTGTGACTGGATAGCTGCCAAAGACAACTTTCAGGGTTGGACTCCCGGTTTAGCACGTAGTTTAAATTTGCTGGGAAGTTTCAAATCAGCGCACACTTTGCTGCAGGATGAAAAATTCATTGTGACAACATTCAGCTGCTCTTCAGCTAAGCCTTTTCTCTGTCATGTCCTTCCTTTAGGAAGCTTTAATCCCACAAGATATGCAGGGAAATGTGGGTGAAGTTTGGAAAGTACGCGAGAAGTAATGGTGGATGTAAAGCTGAGAGTATTACGTGAATAACTCAATCGCTTAGAGCAAAGGCCGCGACGGGCAGTACTTCCAAGTTCGACACTTGGGGCCGAACATAGTTTTAATACGAAGAGAATACCCCTGTTTACAGAGGAAACACTCGTTATGGGAAGTGACTGACATATTTTGTTTATTATGAGCATTTGAATGAGCATGTCTTTTGTAATGGAATCCTGACTGTTATTGATAAAAGCATTACTATTATTGTTATTATTATTTCGTTTATTCACTATTACAGTCCAAAATGTTTCAACTAATATTACCACTTTCATAAAGCATGGCGCCAAAGACTTTTTTAATGTGATGAATACTAACTATGGTTAACAATTTATTTGCTAGTTTGTACGGTGTATCTTTTTTATAGCTCGAAAACTAGTAATAAATGCAATGGAAGACATAGACGGTATTTAACATGTTCTCAAATAACCAGTTTCGATCGACATCAGCTGTGTTGAATCTAAAAGGCCTGAAAGGAATTAAAATGAAGATGACTTCATATGAAGCTAAGACGCACTCGAAAGCACTGAGGTAACTTTCGCTTTGAGCATCACACATATAAACGGTAAACACTTACGCCCACATGTGAACAAGGCTGCTGTGTATTATATACTCATTTTTATCATATAAAGATGTAGTTATTTGTTAGTCACACGATGTACTTCTGTTCTACAACAAGATGTTTGGAACAAAATTATCAAAAATTTTTATCTAGTCAAGCTATTTTCTTATAATAAACGTTATTATACTTACACACAGGATCTGTACTTCAGTAGAACGTTGAGTTCATACTTTGACTAAAAGTTCTTAGATGTGTATTATTTTGTTATTTCGTTTAGGCGTAACCAGTTAATGCTCAACAGCACATGAATTATTTATCATTTACTCAACATGTGATTACCATTTACCTATATAATGCTCAACAAATATTTTCATTAGCAACTTGGTTTCCTTCGTAGTTTTCTTGAATGATCTGCTTTTCTCTATGGAGTCTTGGTATTGCCCCTTTAAGTGTTTCTGCTTTCGTCGTAAATTATTTTGATGCATTTTTAATAATTTACGTTCTCTATCTCGTATAGCGTTGACAACCGAATTTCGTACTTCGCGTTGAAATGTTTTGTCGTTATGCCAGTGAGTATACGAGGGGACTTTAGAATCTAAAATATGCATTATTATGGCAGGCCGAGTGGCTGTTAATGAACACTACACTACATTTCTAAGTCATATGATACTCTTTTTTCGACTTAGAATGTTCTACCAATTGTTCAGCTCTCCTGCTCACGAAGCCATTCGAGAGCCACTACTGTGTGAACGTTCTCATCGTTATAAAACCTCCCCCCCTCCCCCCCCCCCCCCGTACAACTTCCTCGATTGCTGGACGTTGCCCCCTGTGGTCGACGTTGAAGGCCTCACTTCCTGAGCAGCATCACCTGAATCTCTGCGGCCTTATTCAAATGTTGGCGCCATTTCACTACGACTGGACGCAACATCGCATTTAGTCCACATACCGCCAGAATTTCATCGTGAATTTGTGTGCAATTTAGAGATTTTGTCCACAAGAATAGTACTGTCAAGAATACGTCAACACTACAGTACGTCTCCAGTTGCCACGCCACTTCAGCCCCATGCCGTGATACCCCTTTTCTTCCGTACTATAGCAGAAATGTGTCCGCCGGAGACCCGAAACATGAAATCTCTTCTGACAATGTGCCGATCGTTTTGCGGGATGGTCCGAAAGGGGGACGACATGCGTAACTTTCTTTCAGAAGTCCCTACGTACAAATTCTTTAAAAAATGCATTATTTTTGTCAGCTGAAACATATTCACTTTCGACTATACCAAAGGGAAGACGCGTCCTACTGTACACAATATTACGTAGTTGACGATTACCTCGTGTACATAGAACAATGCAGCTCGCATTGAAACATGTACTATGGAAAACCGATGTGCCGCTCTTCCTACACAATACTTAAGTGCCATGGATTACGTTGTATATACTTTCTAACGAAAGTAGGACCCTTTAAAGCAGGGCTTAACAACTGGCCGGTTTCGAGCGCGAGTACTCGCGTCTGCTCAAGCACGTGCTCGCGAACAGGTGCAAGGTCGCGGAGTAGGGAGGGAGGGGAAATGCGCGCGCACGTTTGAATGTGATCTCGCGTTCTTAGCAGATTTAACTAGCCATCTGAATGCTTTGAACATTTTACTACAAGGTAAAAATCTGCTAATTACTCATTTCATAGATCGAATACGAGCTTTTAAAATGAAATGGACACTTTGGGTGAGTCAGCTGGAAACAGGAAACCTAGCTCATTTTCCTAAATTATCATCCATGCAACATGTTCACAAAGACTGTGAACGTTATTCACATAGTTTAGTTGATCAGCGCTTTCGAGATCTGACAGCACTAGACAGTGATTTTGATCTGTTCTCTCCATATTCAGCGAATATTTAAAAGATTCGTCCTGAGCTGCAGCAAGAAATTATTGACCTGCAGTGTGACAGAGAATACAGAGACAACTTTCAGAACAAGAAAAACATTTTGGAATTCTACAGACACTTCCCTCAGGATAGATTTCCTCGTTTGCACAAACTGGCGGCTACAATAATATCAATGTTCGGTTCCACGTATGTTTGTGAACAACTGTTCTCTGCAATGAAATGTAACAAGACGCGCTTGAGAAACGAATTGTCTGATCGAAATTTAAACTGCACGCTGCGCCTAAAATGCACAAGAACAATTACTCTGAACATAGACGCAATTGTAAAGGGCAAAAAGTACAAGATAACCGAGAATCCCACACTTCAGTGACACCTTTTATTGTGTAACAGTTCACAAATTAATGCGAATGTAGAGGTATACAATAAGCTAATAAAATTATGTGGCATGTGTACATTCTCCTTCATTTGTTTCATTTGTCGCAGTAATTATTCGTGTGTGATATCCCTGCAGGTGGCCGCGGATTTACATTGACTGGCGGCAGCTGTTGTGTGCCCCACGTGACTTTCCCCACTCTCCGCTCTGGTCCGGTAGTGGGGGTAGCGTGCTCGCGCTGCTCCGTGCTCGCGCCTTGCTGCTCACAGCTTGTTCCGTGAGCACGTATGTTGTGAAGCCCTGCTTTAAAGTTTCAGGAACAGTAAAACGTTATGCTCAGTTTCCCCTTGGTTACAGGTCTTTCTCTCGTGGTAAAGTTTCGAAAACATTCCTATGTTCTTTGCATAAGTAAGTATCAAGTTCTCCTGACCGGATACCCACAACTGTTGACATTCACCATCAATAACAAAATCCGCTTAAGTTGTGAAGACTATTCACTTCTAAATAAGAAAGCACAACCTCAACCCAGGTTGTGTTTTCCTTTTTAGAAATAAATATTTTTTCGGCATCAGCGGATTCCATCATTGGTGAGACCTAAAAGTTGTTCAGGAGTGTTTACTACAGAACTTTTCTCGACACATTCACAGTTCAGAATATGTACACTTCGTATGATAAAACTACCACATTACACCGTGATTAACTAGACCTTTCTTAGATTCCAAATTTTACAAATTTATGAAAAAGATCTAGCACAATAGCTTATCGGTACAGTGAAGGCTTTGGACGACGAATACATTATTCCTGTGCATAAAGTCGATGTATAAATTTAATACAAATGATCTCTGGAGCGAAAATCTCGAATAAAATATTTCTGTCACTTTGGTGCTTTCGGCTTCTCTGCCATTTTCAGCAGCCATATATCGGATACTGACAAGGGAACCTCCCCATCGGACCCCCCCCCCCTCAGATTTAGTTATAAGTTGGCACAGTGGATAGGCCTTGACAAACTGAACACAGATCAATCGAGAAAACAGGAAGAAGTTGTGTGGAACTATGAAAAAATAAGCAAAATATACAAACTGAGTAGTCCATGGGCAACATAGGCAACATCAAGGAGATTGTAAGCTCAGTAGCGCCGTGGTCCCATGGTTAGCGTGAGCAGCTGTGGAACGAGAGGTCGTTGGTTCAAATCTTCCGTCGAGTGAAAATTTTAATTTTTCATTTTCAGACAATTATCAGAGTTCAGGCACTCACACATAATCAACATCGCTCTTCAAAATTCCAGGACATGTTCAGATTTGCTTGGACATATGCAGGATATGACGGTCTACACACGGAAAAATTTGAAAACGTTAAAAACATATGTTTTGACAGAGCACAGAGAAAACTGTGAGACTGTGAAACTGTTGCATTCATTTGTTGCAGTTTATGTGACACACTCTTATGTTTTCATCACTTTTTTGGAAGTGATTATCACATCCACAAGAAAACCTAAATCGGGCAAGGTAGAAGAATCTTTTTACCCATTTGCCAAGTGTGCAAGTTAGGTGGTTCGACAACATATTCCTGTCATGTGACGCACATGCCGTCACCAGTGTCGTATAGAATATATCAGACGTGTTTTCCTGTGGAGGAATCGGTTGACCTATGACCTTCCGATCAAATGTTTTAGGTTCCCATGGGAGAGGCACGTCCTTTCGTCTACTAATCACACGGTTTTGCGGTGCGGTCGCAACACACAGACACTAAACTTATTACGGTGAACAGAGACGTCAATGAACGAATGGACAGATCATAACTTTGCAAAACCAGTAATTAAACTTTTCGCTCGAGGGAAGGCTTGAACCAAGGACCTTTCGCTCAGCAACTGCTCACGCTAACCACAAGACCACGGCCTACTTGTCCTCATTTCCTCCTTGATATTGCCTATGTTGCCTATGGACTACTCAGTTTCTATATTTTGCTTATTTTTTCATAGTTCCACACAACTTCTTCCTGTTTTCTCGATTGATCTGTGTTCAGTTTTACAAGGCCTATCCACTGTGACAAATTATAACTAAATCTGAGGGGGGTGCGATGGGGAGGTTCCCTTGTGAGAAGAAAAAGTATCAAAATAATTACATCCATCTACATAATTAATTTCAAATACTATTTTTTGATCGCTGATGTTTGGTCATGATTTCAAAAATAAATACTATGTTATATGAACATTATTAGACATTAGTTTCACAAACTGCACAAATAAATTTCTAAGTACTATAAAAGTAAAAAATTGCTAGCTTGGAATGCTGTTTATGGCAGTATACAAAAAATTCGTGGATGGCTACTACCAGTACAGGAGCTAACGTTCCCACATCCTTAACTAAGGTGACATGTCTATGGGACGTCTACAGTTTGTCGTACAGACGCAGTTGAAAATTATCATACAAATGGCTTATAGTGATACAGAGCTGTCAATAATTACCTCATAACTGACGTATAATGAACAAAATACACATTAAAAACAAAATGTTGAAAAGTGCGTGGTGGCTCCAGCCAATTGCAAATAATCGGATGAAGTAACTCGAAGGCGAACGACTGCGTAGTAGCGCGAAAGCTTCGAGGAATTTAGCAGTTGAAGAATAAACTAGAAATATATTTTGTGCGCACCCTTTTGCTACGTGCGTATTAAGTGCTACTGTGCCGCCTTCTGAACGCGGAGGGATTATTCGGAGGGGACACCGGCTGTTTACCGAGTCGTCAGCCGTTCCAAATGCCCGCCTACTGTTCTGAGCCAGTCGCGTGTTCTGTTTACACCCAGGATCCGACTGGCGTCGAATTAGCTTACTCGCTAGGTATGAATGTTTACATTGTCTGCAGCGCATTATACGCACCATTTGAGGTGAAACCAGCGGACAGTCTGTTTGCTGTTGACAGTGCAATTGTGTCGACCAAATGCGCGCTGACCTCGCACACGGCTAATTCAGACGCACCCACGTCCGTTGCTGGCCGACTTTCCTTTGTCTTGTCCGTGGGTGTTACACCAATCTAGGAGATAATGTACTGTGAAACTCCAGAATCTCTACATCCCACTAATTTGGAGGAATATCAGCACGCCAGACGGAAAAAATTGTTACATGTTTATATCCAGAACCGTTTACAACAAGTTGTTACGTGCACTGGACATGTTCCGCATATAATCAATTGCTGCCACAATTGGCACACGTTGGTAATATTTTATGATCCGAATTCCATTTATTTGATTCTGTCCTCCATATTTTATATCTTCTGCTATTCTTTTCATTTCTACATAACTATGACACTCATCAACATTATTCTAGTATTCTTCTGCCCCGGCTTCTATACTGTCCCCTGCCCTTCCAAAATTATTTTTTCCGATACTGTAGCAGATGCCCAAGTAATGTTACTTTTATCGGTAAGGATTTCGGTATACTTCCTCACTGTTTTCTTTCAGTAAACCTACCCATCGTACTTTATCTGCTCCCTTGATTTTTAGCTTTCTTTTGTATCACCACATTTCAAATGATTGCAGTTTTTTCTTCTTCTGTTTCCTGTTTGACCACGTATCACTTCCATACAATGCTGCACTCCAGGGGTGCATTTTAACTTATTTCTTCTTGATTTACATTATTTTATTCAAATGATTCATGTGGCTCTAAGCACTAAAGGACTTAACATCTGAGGTCATCAGTCCCCTAGACTTAAAACTACTTAAACCTAACTAACCTAAGGACATCACACACACCCAGGGCCGAGGCAGTATTCGAACCTGCGACCGTAGAAGCAGCGCTGCTCCAGACTGAAACGCCTAGAACCGCTCCTCCACAGCGGCCGGCGTTATTTTATTGAAGTCAGCTTTTTTCACGTGTACTTATCGACTTTGACACTTTTCGTGCTTCGATCACCCCTTCCAATCTTTCTCCCTTGTTCCGAAAAATCTTTCTTTCGCTACTGAGTCGATTATAAGTTTGAAGCTCCTTTCTATTCCTCTTATTCACCTTCTTCTTTACTTTGTTTATCCTTCACGTTACAGGGTACTACGTGTTATAATGTCTTCAATCCGTTCATGTGATAACGTGTGTTGGTCATTCTAGTTATACTATTGAAACTTATGATAATATTAATTTTAAGAATTTTTTGGTTTTTTAATGGAAATATAATTGAATCTCTGCTACATCCTAGAGTCAACATACAAACGCTTGCAAGCTTTAATAGGAACAAGTGTCAAAATATTTTTAAAAACTGGGCAGTTCCTAATGTTGAGGCGTTGTTCTGAACAGTTCCTAAGAGTATTAATAGGGTAAAAACCCGGCATAAACCACTCATTTGTTTAGAGTGCTAAAGTGATCCCGTCATATAGGATCACAGGGCTGTATTGCTACAGTGCCCCTTCGGATGAGTGCAAAACGGGAAAACGAGGAGGCGAACGAAGGAACTACACATTCACATAAAAAATTTATTCACGTATTAATACGATTGAGTTAAATTACAGTAAGTGCCAGAATATTTTGTTGGTTGTTTGGGGGAAGAGACCAAACAGCACGGTCATCGGTCTCGTCGGATTAGCGAAGGACGGGGAAGGAAGTCGGCCGTGCCCTTTCAAAGGAACCATCCCGGCATTTACCTGGAGCGATTTAGGGAAATCACAGAAAACCTAAATCAGGATGGCCGGACGCGGGATCGAACCGTCGTCCTCCCGAATGCGAGTCCAGTGTGCTAACCACTGCGCCACCTCACTCGGTAGTGACAGAATAAAATGTCCTGCTAACCTAGGCACAACATTTGGAAAACTTACTCTGCTTGTCGCAAGGCAGAATATGGACTGTGTCACAGAGAATTAACACCTATGAAAAAGACCTTGGTGCCACAGCCGAGGCAAGTGGTACCTTGTAAGTGACCCTTGACAGAGATACAGGTGAAGATAGTCAAACTTTTGAAGGCAGAAGAAGCCAATGAATCCTAACTATGGATAACGTGAAGGGACAAAGATGGGTGAACGTGCTAAGGAGTCATCTGAACATCGGAAGAATCGGAGAAAGGAGATGATTTGTCTCCGAAGTTCAGAAAGCCTGCAAATCTACAGGGAGACAGCCTTGAACAAAAATCATCTTGTCTTCCAGCTGGACTGAGACGTTAGGCTTTTCCTTCCCACTTGTGAAAATCGTAGATTACGAAAAAGCGCAATATTTGACTAAGAACGTCGGATGGGGCACATGGCAGACAAAACTTTTCTACTAGCATGAACATCGGAAGTGGGAATGTAAAAGGAATGAGGGAGAATGTGTTTGAAATTACACAAGAATTTAAAAACCTCAAGATCGACGTTATCGTGCTGTCCGAAACAAATAAAAAGGCAACAAGCTCAGAAACGTCAGACAGCTACATTTATATTATTAGTGGGGTTTCTAAAGAACAATGAGTAAATGTGACATCAGACTGTTATTTAGCTAAAGAGAACGAGCCTTTGTAATGGACCTCTCGCCGGTGCGAGATATGAAAATAATCCTGTATTTTGCTGCCAAGGAAAATTTTATTATATATAAATTTGTAACATTATATTCGGCTTCCATACCTTCGTTCCTTTATTAACGACGTTTCATTCAACAATAAATATGTATGTTAGCTGTTAAGGATACGTGCTACTGGACTATATAGCAGCTGTTCATTTTCATGTAATCTGGGAAAAGGAAAGCTTTGATTATAAATAATATTGTGTGAGACTTTGAATGACTGATTACCTACATGAGCATGAATTGTTGCTGAAGGATTTGTGCTTCACGGATTGAGGTACAAAACGTCTTTACTGTTTGAAATGTAATGCAAGCTTACTAAAGAAATTGTATTTACAGCCATAACGTGTCAGTGGACTATTTTATTATTGAATTAAATAATTTTGAATTGAAAGCCTTGGATTGTGAATGAATTTTCCTTTCTGTTGGATATTCAAATTGATGATTCGCTTTCAGAACTAAGTACAAAATTAAGTTGTTTGCCAGTAAAAATTTATCAAAATTTAGTTAGTTCTGAGTAAGAAATTATGTTCAACTAACTTCCATTTGTATTTCATATTTTTCAGTAACTTTTGTGCAGTGACATTCATTTATATTGATGTTAGCTGAAGTTAGTATATGGGAGGAGGTATTAATGCACAACGCTGTAGCTAGATTTCATACCAGGTTACTGTCGTCTCACTTAGTTTCTGTATATCAAGTTGTCATTTCAGCTGCTTTAAGCTCCAGTTCCATCCATCTTTATCTTTATGCACTGAATAATTATTTATGTGTAGATACCTTCTTTTCTGCGCTAATATTCCTCACCATTTCAGAAGTATTCGGAATCTCTGACAAGAGCGCCGCTTTTTCCGCCGATCGATTTCCTTCGCAATTAACAAAAATGAAGCTATAATAGAAATATTATAGGATAATAGCAAGTTCCTTGAGTTCCCGTGTGGGTCGCAAGAAATACCGTAAATTGTGACAATACTTTAAACACAAATGTGTTAGTTTTTGTTTTGCTTTAGGGCGCAAAATGTGTTGGTGTAAGGTAAGAAAATGTCGTACTTTTCCCAACAGTAAATAATAGACGACTCCAATGACAATGTTTTAAAACACGCCCTGAGACAAAAAAAGATACACCATAAACGAATTATCCACGTGGAATGGAAATCGGCAGATGTGATGTACAAGCATATGGTTAAAATTTCATAAAACTTGGATGATTTATTCAAGACAAACAGCTCCACAAATTGACCAAGTCAATAACGCGTTGGTCCACCTCTGTCACTTATGCAGGCATTTATACAGCTCAGCGTTGATTGATATTGTCACTAATTCTTTCCAAGTGGCGCGTTATATCATCAAAATCCTAAGCTAGTTGGAGGACCCTGCCCATAAAGACCCAAACTTTCTCAATTGGAGAGGGATCCGGATGCCTTGCTGGCCAAGATAGAGTTTCGCAAGGACGAAGACAAGCAGTAGAAACACTCGCCGTGTGCAGAAGGGCATTATCATCCTGAAATGCATATTCAGGATGGTTTGAGACGAAGAACAACAAACAGGGACGTAGTATATCGTCAGCTTACCGCTGTGCTGTAAGGGTGATGCGGATGGCAACCAAAGGCTTCCTGCGATGAAATGAAATGTCATCTCAGACGATCACCCCTGGTTGTCGGGCCTTATGGCGTTTGACAGTCAGGTCTGTATCACACTGCTGCCCCAAGGCCATCTCCAGATATGATTTTGGTGGTCACTGGGATTTTGTATCTCATTGACTGCCATGGTCTGCGCTTTGAATTGAGCCCCAATGACCGGCAAAGTCGTGACTTGTCCACAGACGCTACGGACCACAGTGGGATAGCAGTCTGCCTGTCTCTCGTTATACAACTCGACAGCCAGGAGTGATGGTTTGGACCGCCACTTCATTTCACAGCAGTACCCTTTTGAAACTTCCCGGCAGATTAAAACTGGAAGGAACTCTCATATCAGCGCACACTCCGCTGCAAAGCGACAATTTCATTCTGGAAACATCCCCCAGGCTATGGCAAAGCTCTATCTCCGCAGTATCCTTTCTTCCAGGAGTGCTAGTTCTGCAATTTTCGCAGGAGAGATTCTGTGAAGTTTAGAAGGTAGGAGACGAGTTACTAGCGGAAGTATGGCTGTGAGGAGGGGTCGTGAGTTGTGCTTGGACAGCTCAGTTGGTAGATGACTTGCTCGCGAAAGGCAAAGGTCCCGAGTTCGACTGGTCCGGTATACAGTTTTAATCTGCCAGGAAGTTTCATATCAGTGCACACTCCGCTTCAGAGTGAAAATTTCATTCTGGAAGCACCCTTTTGGTTGTCATCAGTGGCACCCTTACAGCACAGCGATACGTCGATGATATTTTATGCCCCGTTTTGTTGCCCTACATGCCAAGCCATCCTTGGATTACATTTCAGCAAGATATTGCCAGTCCGCGTAAGGTGAGAGTTCTGCGACTTGTCTTCGTGCTGTCTAAGCCATTCCTAGCCCAGCAAGGTCACCGGATCTCTCCCCAGTTGCGAACGTGTGGAGCATTATGGGCAGGACTCTTCAACCAGCTAGGGGTTCTGACTATCCAACGTGCCAATTATACGTAAGTTGGCACGATATCCCTCAATAGGACATCCACAACTGTGTCAATCAATGTCAAATAGAATAACTGCTTACATAAGAGCCAGTGGTGTAGCAACAAGTTATTGACTTGATGAATTTGTGAAGCACTTTGTCTCGAGTACATCAACCAATTTTTCTGAAATAGTAGTTATTTGTCTGCCTGTACAAGTGCGTCACATCTACCGATTTCCTCTCCATTCTGATAATTTCTTCAAGTTGCGTCGTGTTTTTCCCTCTTAGAGTTTGCTTAGGAGTAAATATCGTGTAGCACCATGGTCTGTTGTATTTGGCCCATTCTACAAACATGCCTGTGTATACTTCTTTATTCTACGCCAATAGCCATTCCTTTAGCGCGTGTCAACAATTAAACAGTAAATTTTGTCATTTTTGTCGTCCCACAGGGTAAGGACAGCATTCATCATCACAACCGAGCGGCGTAGCACAGTGGTTAATACAGTGGACGACGGTTCAGTCCAGCTCTGGTCATCCAGATTTAGGTTTCCCGTGATTTCCCTTAATCTTTTAAGCTAAATGCCGGAACGTTTCCTTCGAGTTGGCACGACTTCTCCATCTTTCCCCAATCCGAGCTTGTGCTCTGTCCCTAATGACCTCGTTGTCGACGGAACGTTAAACGCTAATCTGCTACTCTTTCTCCTCCAGACGACTGGCCATCAGATTTCCTTAGAATCATCAATTTTGCGATACTACGCCTCATACCTGCTGCATACGTATCGATAAGTTTTCTCTTAGGGGATTTCTGCAATAAAATGTGTTCTGAAAATAAGCCTCGTACAACTCAGAGCCACTATCGTATGATTTATATCGTCATGTTGGCTAGAGGAGTAGTTATCTGCGATAATTTTGAAAATATGTTGCATAAACAAAAATCAGCACTCACACTCACTTTAAGATTATGATTCCTAACTTCGTTCCACTAACAAATTAGATGGTACGCTTCAAAGATTCTGTAGATAGAGAGCACTATCCTAGTAGATACTGTTTGTTTCATGTACCTCGAGCTGTGTGTTTCATATTATGACATACATTTAAACTGATTAATGGTACTGTATTATTATGTTAAGAATTTAAAGCAAAGTTACTACATTTAATTAGAGGTCGTACCTCTTTTTTGTGTTCTATGTGAACAATGGTTTCAGCTCAATTCAAAGCTTCACGACAATATTTAATTACGTGTGTTATACGGTGAAACGCGACAAATCCCGACACCATTTTTTTAAAGTTTGTTGTGTGTTTCAAATACCTAATTACTTTTGGTTGTCAGTACCCGTGTTGACATTTTTGCAGTATTTTTTTCGTCATTGGCACTATTATTAGACCCAAGAATGCCATTATGTCGTTTGACTTCCTGTGGTTGTGCACAGACATCTGACATATTACTGATGGCATAATTACGCCATTGAGTTTCGATCCGAAGTTGAAATCAATCTAAACTAGCTATGACTGACGTTTTAGCAATGAAAACGATGCAGTATGGGACAATATAAGATTTTCGTGGCCACCTTGAGGCAAACATCTTGATTTTTATGAAACTTCCTGGCAGATTAAAACTGTGTGCCGGACGCAAATCTAGCGCCATCAGTGGAATTTTACAC
The DNA here is from genome assembly GCF_023898315.1 of Schistocerca nitens. Classification (NCBI taxonomy): domain Eukaryota; kingdom Metazoa; phylum Arthropoda; class Insecta; order Orthoptera; family Acrididae; genus Schistocerca; species Schistocerca nitens. Next base: position 673,341,895 of record NC_064618.1, read on the forward strand.
CAAATGAAATATTCTGTAGATATTTACGCTGTGAAATTATATTCATTTTGTATGTTCTTGTATGTAATTCGAGGATGATATCTTTTAAATTACAATTACTCTTACATATCATATACCATTGTCACACGAAGTCTTTCTTCGAACAGTATGTCACCTACAATTAGAGCGATTATTGTTAGTGCAGTGTATGGTTGACTGCAAATCTCTTTTACATAACGAATCTGCGAATTAACGACAGTGGTTGAATGATGTGACAAGCTTGAGGCAACGTAAGATGTGTCATGCTCGTACTTGTCTTGACTAAACAGCTGACTTTGAAAAATTGTCATTTAGATTCAGGTCGTAGTTAATCAGCATACTGTAATTGTTACTGTAAAACAGTTGGCCTAGCGGTTAGCTATTCGTTAGTTACTCCAGTGCTTTGATCTGTCGACGCTACAGATGATTAAGTACTGTGTATGAGGAAATCTTAAATTTAAGAAATTTGTGACGTATGAGATAAGAAAGCTAACAAGCAAAGTGCAGAAATACAAAAGCATTCTGTTAGAAATTTGAAAATAAATTCATGTTATGTCGATGTATATGTCACGTCTTTAGTTAGTAAAAGCTCACTAATAGTGACAGAATCGCCACCGATATTAATTTTGGTATGCTAATCAAGGCGGACTTATAAATTCCATGATTTTTTTTGCAGACATAGATCAGTCAGAAGAAAGGCTACATATAATGACATTCTAGTAAGCACTAAGTGTCATTACCGATAGCTATTAGGTTTCGTACTAATTTAGGGCAAGTTTCGTAGATGGTCAACAAATTCCGACGACAGACTGAATTTTTTACATTTATGAAAAAACTTTTGACAGTGACTGAAGTAGATACTTTGAACTTCAGATGTTATTAGAGAAGATATTCTTGCACTGACACCAGGTGCAGTAGAATGACGTGACATCGAGGTAGTAATTGAGAAAAGACTGGGAGACGTTTGTGGCCTATTCCCCATGTTACTCAACATATTATATACAGAAACAATAATGGAAACATACTACACTACTGACCATTAAAATTGCTACACCACAAAGATGACGTGCTACAGATGCGAAATTTAACCGAGAGGAAGAAGATGCTGTGATATGCAAATGATTAGCTTTTCACAGCATTCACATAAGGTTGATGCCAGTGGCGACACCTACAACGTGCTGACATGAGGAAAGTTTCCAACCGATTTCTCATACACAAACAGCAGTTGACCGGCGTTCCCTGGTGAAACGTTGTTGTGATGCCTCGTGTAAGGAGGAGAAATGCGTACCATCACGTTTCCAACTTTGATAAAGGTCGGATTGTAGCCTATCGCGATTGCGGTTTATCGTGTCGGACATTGCTGCTCGTGTTGTTCGAGATACAATGACTGTTAGCAGAATATGGAATCGGTGGGTTCAGGAGGGTAATACGGAACGCCGTGCTGTATTCCAATGGCCTCTTATCACTAGCAGTCAAGATGACAGGCATCTTATCCGCATGGCTGTAACGGATCGTGCAGCCACGTCTCGATCCCTGACTCAACAGATGGGGACGATTGCAAGACAACAACCATCTGCATGAACAGTTCGACGACGTTTGCATCAGCATGGAATATCAGCTCGTAGACCATGCCTGCGGTTACCCTAGATGCTGCATTATAGATAGGAGCGCCTGCGATGGTGTACTCAACGACGAACCTGGGTGCACGAATGGCAAAACGTCATTTTTTCGGATGAATCCAGGTTCTGTTTACAGCATCATGATGGTCGAATCCGTGTTTGGCGACGTCGCGATGAACGCACATTGGAAGCGCGTATTCGTCATCACCATACTGGCGTACCACCCGGCGCGATGGGATCGGGTGCCATTGGTTACACGTCTCGGTCACCTCTTGTTCTCATTGACGGCACTTTGAACAGTGGACGTTACATTTCAGATGTATTACGACCCGTGGCTGTACCCTTCATTCGATCCCTGCGAAATCCTACATTTCACCAGGATAATGCACGACCGCATGTTGCAGGTCCTGTACGGGCCTTTCTGGATACAGGAAATGTTCGACTGCTGCCCTGGCCGGCACATTCTCCAGATCTCTCACCAATTGGAAACGTCTGGTCAATGGTGGCCGAGCAACTGGCTCGTCACAATACGCCAGTCGCTACTCTTGATGAACTGTGGTATCGTGTTGAAGCTGCATGGGCAGCTGTACGTGTACACGCCACCCAAGCTCTGTTTGACTCAATGCCCATGCGTATCAAGGCCGTTATTACGGCCAGAGGTGGTTGTTCTGGGTACTGATTTCTCAGGATCTATGCACCCAAATTGCGTAAAAATGTGATGACATGTCAGTTTTAGTATAATATATTTGTCCAATGAATACCCGTTTATCATCTGCATTTCTTCATGGTGAAGCAATTTTAATGGCCAGGAGTGTATATGCACCGCCTGGTCACATTAATGTGACCACCATACGGCAAGGCTGTTGCGCCAGCAGTGGACGCAGCAGAGGTAACTTTGATGCACTACGGAACACAGATGACAGGGGTGAACGACGTCGGCAGAGACGCGCGCGGACGAATAGACGCGCAACTCGTGAACCACTGACGGGACAGATGAACCAAGTGGCTACCCAAAGTGTGTCCTCAACGACTGTTCAGCGAACATTGCTGCGTATGGGCCTCCACAGCAGACGTCTGGTTCGTGCACCTACGCTGACTGCTGTTCTTTGGCAGTACCGTACTCAATGTCTGCTGAGTAGCCATTTCAGGTGGGACAGTTTCCAATGCTCAATCAGGTAAATGGCCGTTGGCGTGTATGGCGTGAAACGTCTGAAAGCAAACAGCCTGTAACAACCTTAGGAAGGTCCAGGGCGGAGAAGGGAGCGTTATGATTTGGGGAACCTTCTCATAGCACTTTCTTCGTCATCTCATCATTCTGGAAGACATACTGAATCATAACATGTATGTATCTATTCTTGGGAACTACGTAGACCCCTCAAGCAGTTTGTCTGTCTTCAGTCCCGAACCGCGCTGCTGCTACGGTCGCAGGTTCGAATCCTGCCTCGGGCATGGATGTGTGTGTGGTCCTTAAGTTAGTTAGGTTTGAGTAGTTCTAAGTCCAACAGTGCTTAGAGCCATTTGAACCTTTTATGAAGTTTGTCTGTCCTCGGCAAGACGGCATTTACCAGTAGGAAAATGCAACGTATCACGCAGCTCGCAGTATACGTCAGTGGAGTGAAGAGCACCAGGATGAGTTAACCGTACTCCCCTGCCCATCGAACTCCCCGGATTTAAACCCAGTCGAGGATCTGTGTGACCACCTCTATCGGGCTGTCCACGCCATTAATCTTCATCCGAGAAACCTAGTGTAGATGGCCACGATGCAGGAGTCGAAATACTCCACATCCCTGTCGGTACCTTCTGGTCTCTCACTGACTTTATCCTGCACGCCTCACAGCTGTCCGTTCTGCAAAAGATGCTTATTCAGGCTTCTGAAAGGTGGTCGTGGTAAAGTGACTGGACAGCGTAGTTGTAAGGGCCTCATAAATCTAGTCTGAGAACGACATGTGCAAGACGGATTCATTGGAAGCATTCTAAGAAAAGTTAATTCTCGCACAAAGTAAGACCCTTACAAAATCATTTTTCGACTAATTGCGGAATATTGTTCAACGGTCTGGGACTCTTTATCATGTCGTGTTGATGGTAGCTAAACAAAATTTAAAAGAAATTTTGTGTGCTTCGTCGCTGCTTTCCTACAGTCATTGTAGAGGTTATAAAAATTGTGAAGAAACTGAACTGGGTGGCCGCATAAAAGAGGCATTGTACATCATCTTAAAATTATTAAAACCCATATTCCAGTACCAACTAATACGTAAGCTAAAACGTAAAAGCACCAATGGAATATAATTGGAAGACGGGGATTGAATCTCGTACAATATACCTGCTCTCCTACAGACGGTCGGTGGTTACAAACACTCAAATATAGGCATAAATAAATTCGGTGAATAAAAATCCATCAGCGAAAGCGTTTCAAGTTTTCACTTGGCAGGACTTGACGATTTACCCATAAATGAACACCCATAAATGAACACAACCTACGACCAGCTTAGAGACAGAAGCGATTACACTTTCTGCAGGAGCTGACCATCATTTTGCAGGACAATGCTCAAGCATTAGCAGTGCAGGGTGTTACTGATTTGTTTGACTGATGGGGCTACTAGGTGCTATACCACCTACTGCACTCCCCTGACTTAAGCCCTCGTGAGTTCAACTCATTTCTAAACTGAAGGAAACACTTCACGGCATTCGCTTCAGAACTGCTAGAAATTCGATGGGCAATAGACCGCGCCGCTCAAACTGTCAACACAACTGGCACTCCTAAGATTATCCTACGATTTCCACATCGCTGGCAACGGGTTATACACAATGCTGGTGACTACTTTGAATGTCAGTAAAACTTTGAAAAACGTATCTATTTTCTACTAGTTGTAAATAAATGGTTGCCACTATTAAAGTTCCAACCATCGTATACTGTCATTTGTCTAACCAAACTGTGCTACAAGCCTTTCTACAATGAACTAGTAATGTGACGGAGTCTTATTACAGCATTCTCTATACTGTCATTTGTCTAACCAAACTGTGCTACAAGCCTTTCTACAATGAACTAGTAATGTGATGGAGTCTTATTACAGCATTCTCTCTCCTTTCCCTCCACCCTCTCCCACTCCTGCGGTTTCTTGATTTTCTCGACTACCGAAACAGCGTAATGAGTCGTTCCTAGTCACTTGAACACCTTCGTTAGGAACTTTCGATTTCGACGTTAAGCAGGCTGCCGCAGCCGCATTGTATCCAGACGGAAATGTTAATAAACATGATGTTTGCACAAAGTCCAGCTTATCAGTCTCACAACGAGTGCCGGCGCGACGTCCAGTGACCAGTTGCTGCCTTAATTAAATAGAGGCATTACGTAGTACACGTTCTTTTTATTTATTACTCTTGTCACAGCAACCAGACTATGGCTTATACGTATCGCGGAGATGTGCACGTCTACTCCACTTTGTAAATAATGCTGATTGTTTTTCACGTAACTACTTCCAAACTGTAATGCCTCTTCTTGAACTTATTCCATAGTTATGCACAGACGAACTGACGGAGTCATTGCTAGTTTTTCTAAGTTGCTGATTTTTCTAAGGTATGTGTGAAAGGATTGTCCTGCAACTTGCCTAAATGGCCACATACTTGCCAAATAGAGAAAGCCTTCCACTAATTTGAAAGAGAAGAGTCGCTCGTACGACAGCCGAGCTCATCGACAGATGTACCTTCCCGTATCGCTCACCTTTAAGACGTAATGATGGAATAATATCATCCGCTCTATGGAAACAATAAGATATCCTAAAACGTTCTGTGTTTTGAAACAGAATTCATGATTTCAAAATGAGATATCTATGAGTGTAGGTACGACTATAGCATTCTGATGCCCTTCTATTTCCTCGTTTCAGCCTTATGCGTAGGAAGGTGGGGGCCGTTAGAGGGTTTTACTGGTTTTCCCTTTCCAGTCTGTTATTCTGTTGGGACAGAACTATCACTGTGGACGCAACTATAGGCTATTTACGTTACCTATTAGCAATGCATCATGAGGTATGAAACAGACTCGCAAAAACACAAAGATAATATTTTCATGTGTGATAGAATAGATTTACGAGTGGTTTGATAAAGTAGGATAAGTAGTCATCTACAGAGATGAGAATATCTGTTTTGTCCTCAGAAGCGTAAAAGATCAAGTACTCAAATGGCTCTGAGCACTATGGGACTCAACTTCTGAGGTCATTAGTCCCTTAGAACTTAGAACTAGTTAAACCTAACTAACCTAAGGACATCACACACATCCATGCCCGAGGCAGGATTCGAACCTGCGACCGTAGCAGTCGCGCGGTTCCGGACTGAGCGCCTAGAACCGCTAGACCACCGTGGCCGGCAAAAGATCAAGTACTGTTCATGTTAAATTTTAGTACACTACTGGCCATTACAATTGCTACACCACGAAGATGACGTGCTACAGACGCGAAATGTATCCGACATGAAGAAGATGCTGTGATATGCATTTGATTAGCTTTTCAGAGCATTCACACAACGTTGGCGCCGGTGGCGGTAGGTTCAGGAGGGTAATACGGAACGCCGTGCTGGCGTCAAGATGACAGGCAGCTCTCCCGCATGGCTGTAACAGATCGTGCAGCCACGTCTCGATCCCTGAGATGGGGACGTTTGCAAGACAACAACCACCTGCACGAACAGCTCGACGACATTTGCAGCAGCATGGACTATCAGCTCGGAGACCATGGCTGCCGTTACCCTTGACACAGGAGCGCCTGCGATGGTGTACCCAGCGACGAACCTGGGTGCACGAATGGCGAAACGTCATCTTTTCGGATGAACCCAGGTTCTGTTTACAGCATCATGATGGTGGCATCCGTGTTCGGCGACATCTCGGTGAATGCACATTGGGAGCGAGTATTCGTCATCGCCATACTGGCGTATCACCCAGCATGATGGTATGGGGTGCCATTGGTTACACGTCTCGGTCACCTCTTGTTCGCATTGACGGCACTTTGAACAATGGACGCTAAATTTGAGATGTGTTACGACCCGTGGCTGTAGCCTTTATTCGATCCCTGCGAAACCCTACATTCCAGCACGATAATGCACGACCGCATGTTGCAGTTCCTGCACGGGCCTTTCTGGATACTGAAAAGGTTCGACTGCTGCCATGGCCAGCACATTCTCCAGATCTCTCACCAGTTGAAAACGTCTGGCCAATGGCGGCCGAGCAACTGGCGCGTCACAATACGCCAGTCACTACTCTTGATGAACTGTGGTATCGTGTTGAAGCTGCATGGGCAGCTATATCTGTACACGTCATCCAAGCTCTGTTTGACTCAATGCCCAGGCGTATCAAGGCCATTATTAGGGCCAGAGGTGGTTGTTCTGGGTACTGATTTCTCAGGCTCAACTGGCTCAACTGGTTCAAATGGCTCTGAGCACTATGGGACTTCTGGGGTCATCAGTCCCCTAGAACTTAGAACTACTAAAACCTAACTAACCTAAGGACATCCTACACATCAATGCCCGAGGCAACCGTAGCGGTCGCGCGGTTCCAGAGTGTGGCGCCTAGAACCGCTTGGCCACCACGGCCGGCGATTTCTCAGGAGCTATGCACCCAAATTGCGTGAAAATGAAATCATATGTCAGTTCTAGTATAACATATTTGTCCAATGAATACCCGTTTATCATCTGCATTTCTTCTTGGTGTACCAATTTTAATAGCCAGTAGTGTAATTAGTGAATAGTAATAGCTATAGTCTCAGGATATTTTCAGAATCGAATTTCTTCGTGGAAGATTCATTTTAGAAAATTTTCAGTAAGTCTAAGTTGCTTACCTGGCTCTTAGAAGGGTAATTAGTTCTTAATTTAGAAAAATATGAAGTTCTGCACTTTACGAAAACATAAGATATACTAACTTGTGTCTGCACTGTTGATGAATAACATCTGCTGGGAGATGCTATGGTGTGAGCCTAACGCAAGTGAGTTCGTTAACATTGCCAGCCACTTTCAGCGATGTGTAGGCGCAGCATATGTCACGGCACCCTCTTAGGTGCCACAGTCCACCAGTAGTTCGGTGACAAGCTGCTCCCCGAAACCAGTGATACTTCCGCACACAGTCCACTTGACATCGGCAACAGGCACACCACAACCAACCCGCTCTGGCACGTGTCAGTACTGTCTGTCTGACCAGACTGGTCATCAAATCGACGAGTCATCAAGTCAGTGTCCACTGCAGTGTTCGATCCTGCGGTGGGGTCGTGAACACTCCACTATTACACTGACAGGGCCACCTGCCAAGTGCTCCAGCCACTGCATTGGTGGGCCTTCCTAGGCACAGAGCCACTGGGTGCCCACGAGCACCACATGCCTCCCACTAGCTACCTTCGCCTACAGCCAGTCCTGGCCATGCTACTTAGCACCATAGCTGAGACAGCACAGCCAGCAGTCTGAGTTGTAAATGTTGCAAGATCCCTATGTCGTTGTGCTGAGCAAGAAGTAGAACAGTCAAGTAACTATCAAGGACCAGTAGTAATATCGAGATACACATCCAGTGTCGGGTTACACACTTGGACTCGTGGGTAAACTCATTCAATTCCCAGTGGTTTCCCAGGAAGGGAGGAGGAGGAGTGGATTTCATCAAGAAACCCAAGTGTGTAACCTGACACTGCGTGTGCAACCCGACTCTCCCCTTGCCTTATCAATGATAGGAATATAATGTCTTAGAAACAGCCCTTGAAAACTACTCAGCCACACTGCATCATCACAGTGCTTTGAGCAATAATGATGAGAACATCGCCTGCCTTCCCAACAGCCGCCATCTGAGAGGATGAGCTTGCTTTAAACATTGTTGGGACATAAAGAAAGTCTAGTACCGACAACTCTGTCATACCCTCCACTCTCTACCAGAGAACACCCACTACACCCTTTACAGAGGGTAGCAACCTGGTATGTGTATGACTTGCTGGAATTCACTGGAAGGATAGTGTGATGCTGGGAATTTCGTTCCAAAAAGTAGTGCACAGTATTGCATTCAAAACATTAATACAGCACATACTGAAATACACTGGTATGCAAAACTTAGGAAACGGATTTCCTCAGTACATTACATGTTAGCACGACTCACCGTATGAGGGTACATCCAGCATTATTGACCATGATCATTTTCGTGTTCTAGATGTTACTTTAAGAGGAGACACAGTGTTGCCTGATCGTACAGATCTTCAAATTGATCACGATGCTGTAACGGCTTAATGTTATTGTGACACCGTACTCCTCCCTCATGTACATTTGACCCTGACTTTATTTGCATGGATGATAATACGAGACCGCATCGAAGAAAACTGGTGGAGGCGCTCTTGGAACTAAAAGATATTCTGTGAATTAACGTGATTTAAATTCAGTCGACCAAATGTGAGGTGCATTGGAGAGCCGATTTGCGCCATCTCCACATGCACCATTAACTCCACTAGTTGTCAGCCGTGGTGATCGAGGAATGGAACGCCTTACCACGAACATCCGTACCACCATTGTGGCCAGCATCTGAGCACGTAGCAGATCATGCATTACCGTCTTTGGGGATCAGCTCCCTATTAAAAACTATGTCCCGTCTTTGTAATGTCTAGGCGGCCGCTATAAATCGCGGTGACTTGAATGTAACTGTCATCTCTGAGCGTCTCGTTGCTTGTTTCTTTCTATTACCTTTTTTACTGTCCTGAACCGTTCTGCACTGTACCGTCCTATATTACAGCAGTGCTTTCCATGTATGGTCGATACTTCAGAGCTATGTTATTTAGCAGTGACACATCATGCGAAGTTACTTTCATCCTTAAGTTTTGCACAGAGTCCCATTAAAGTGTGAAAGATCCGTATCACGTCACACTAACAGCGTTCTTTGATATTATAAAAATTTTCATATGGCGAAAGTCAGAGGTTTGTTTGACTGGAGAGTGTGTCGCCGAACTACTTAAATGGCTGTTGGGGATCGCTCTAACAAAGACAGAGAGTAGCTGACGAAAACCGGATTACAAAAGTCCAACAATAAGTCGTCAGACTTGAATCTACGAGTACTCTTCAGCTCCGTACACATCTAGGCTGTAGGTATTGTGAAGACAGTATCACGAGCTACTTCACAATAGCTCACATAGAGATCGCTATCGAAACAATTAAAGATACCGTCGCACAACTGTGCGTTTAGAGACAGCTGTTTTGCAAATTGAGTATTAGTTGACCAGATATTTTAGGTATTATGGTAAATAACAGATTTAATTTCATGCCAGTATATTGTGATACGAAGATTAGCTAGTGCCTGTTTGTCTTAACCCATGGTAAAGGAATGCCTACAATTTGAATATACCACTTTATTACTAGGCACCTGGAGCAGGGTATTCTGAATTACTGCGGAATTTTTATTCTGTTTCAAAGAGTGGCTTAGTGGCAATAACAGAGCATTTCTCAGCGCTCAGGAATTATTAAAGAGGGTGAGGGTGAGTGGATTCCTAGAACTCTAGAGGATCGTAAAACCAGTCGCAATTCTCTTTAGTTCCCGCTGTTAGCTCTAGAAGTCTCTAAACTTGTGAATTGTAATAAACTTCTGATCGTCAAAACTATGTCGAGTCTCACGTTTCGGGAACGTTTATGGAACACCTGGAACGCATAAGTGCTCAACGACCTCTCCATGCTGTCGCTATAGCTCTGTAGAACGACCACCAACTTCTGGGACTGTTGCCATTAAATAGGAGAAATTGTAGTCGTGCGCACTAGCACATAGGTGTTTACCGGTCTTAAATAAAGATAATAATTGATTAAATTCTTCTAAACGAGACTGAACATTTTTTTGAAGTGGGCGCTGCTTATTTCTGAGTTTTACGGTGTAGCAGCGTGTTTATCATGTCACTTTACCGTCTGGTATGATTTACGATCTTCATATATTGTCTGAGGGGGAAAGAACCCGGCTATCAGTGAATTAATACAATAGTGACCCATGACGATGTTCTTGGTTCTTGCTAATTCCAATTAAATTCACCAAAATAGTGGACAACGTCAAATTTTTTTTCTTTTTCAGTCAACGCTGCGACAGGTCTCAACAATTTTTACATCAGCGAAAAATGGAGAGGTAGCACGTTAGTAGACAGGATTGTGGAAAATTCTGAATCGTATTTGCAACTGAAAGGTAGAATCTACTCACCGGCAGAAAATTTAAAGTATTACCTCGACATCTCCACAAAACGTTGGGTTCCAGCTGTTGGTTGAGTTGAGATCTCAAGATGTCATGCGTCGTTTACCACTCACGCCATAAAAACAGACGACAGTGTTGGGCGGTGAAGAGATTGACATTCAGTGGCACTCAGTTATGAGCGTCACTTCTGTTTGTGGTAGTGAGACCGACGCCAGCGTGTTCTTTGACAGTCAGGTGACAAGTCACAGGCAGTAGCTATTCCCAAGACCCGTACCTCTTAACTCCTGCGATATCGGCGTGGGGAGGTACTGAATAACAGACTGATTTGTCGAAGGGGAGCTGAATGCTCGCTAGTATGTGACAAGAACAGTAAATCTGTTGTCATATCATATCAAGAGCAGGATGCCAATTGGCATTTTCCAGCAGTATTCTTGAAGACTTAATAGTGTAGTTTGCACCACAAGAGCATTGAGGAATGTGTAGACCATTGAGTGGCTGTCGGCTTTCTTTATTGTCACATGCAGGGCGTCCGTGAATCGACCAGAAAGTTTATTATTTCATACCGGACTCCAGCCACCATATGTTGCAGGCGTGGCAAGAAATTCCACAAGATACCTTTCGAGGGTTGTTTCCTTTCTTGGCATAAAAAAAACACAAGAATGTATGCCTGTGGGACTTACACATTGTATTGATTTTTAGGTGGAAATCATTTCTGAATGGAATGAAATTTTAATAACTAAATCTTCTTTTTCTGGTGATTATTTCCACAAGGCTTGATAAATACACTGGTCAACAACATTTTTGTGGCAATGCTGTCAGTAGTTGTTTTTACCCAATTTAAGGATGCTGATTTCAGATCTGAGATCGCTTTCTTTCTGAAACAAACAGTCTTTTTGCAATCGCAAAATGTCAATATTTCATGTTTTTATCATTAAGTCATAATGAAAGTGGATAAATATTTTATTTAAGTTTCTGCTGATACAAATTACATTAAGTACAAATGAAATAGAATCAAATTCTAAATCTATTCATCTTTAGGATGTAAAACACCTACTGTAATGAAGAAGGCTAAAATTTGATAAAAATGACTTGTAACTAGCACTTTCTGTCGAGGCAGAAATTTTCAAGCTCTTCCTTTTGAGGACTACTTCAGCGAGATCGCGTTTAATATCTTCAGGGAAATCTCGTTTAACACTCCAACAATAGTTTGTCGTCATATGTTGATAGTCTTGAGGTTCTCATGGAACCGTTTGCCTTGCCTGTCACTGACATCTCTTAAAGTGACAGGGAATTTATCAAGATGACTGAATAGAAAATGGAGTTTTAAACTCATATTGTACCCCAGGACGTGAAATGCTGACAACATTGTAGCTATGAGCTTTCGTAGTTAGCAGCTGTTTTGTTACGCAGAAAATTTTCCATTAGCGCTACGATGACACCAATACATCCCTTTCCTTGATGTTCATCTTTGACAGAAACTGAGGAAATTGGGGGTATGTCTGTTTTTCGTACAGTTTGCTTCGTATTAAGAATACGAAAATAGCAGTCGCTTGTGTATATACTATTTCTCGCCAGGAAATCGTGATTTCAAAAGGTAAATCCTTGCGCTTTCTTTAAGTCCATTCACGCAGCTTTTCCTCTCAGTTCAGTTTGTGGAGCCCACACTTTCTGTTGGTCGCCAAGAATAAGTCCAAAGTATGCTTTATAAGTCTGCCTCACGAAGGAAGCGTCTTTGACTATCTGAACGATTACTACAAGGAAGTCTCTCCAAATTACATCATACCTGATAGAAAAGTGGGGCAGTTTTATAACCCTGTCCATAACATAGAAACGTAAGTAATTATTTTAACCGCAAGCGGTTGGAATGGGAAAGTTCAAATTGCATGAAAACTAGAGCACGGAGACCAAAATCGATTTCGGATTTGCAATCACCAGATCAAAAACATTGAGAATCAATAAAATAATCTCGAAAAAATTTGTTGATCAGTGATATCGATCTTGTGTTTTCTAGTGTAACGCTGTCCATTTTCGTCAGTGTATGTGCTTGGTAAGGCATTTTACGGTGACTGGTAGTGGATATGCTTGTACTATTCCGATCTGCCTCCTTTCCTGTTACAGTAGTGAAACCTCCAAGGAAGAGCTACCTTGAGTAAGACTTCATTGGAAAATGTAACATGTTACATGAATCTCCTTGCAAAGCATGCCCTTGTAACACTAAACAACTTAGCGATGCACAATGCCTCTCTTGTAGCGTCTGTGGCTGACCTTCTCCGTGAAGTTTTCACCCTAACTGAAAAAAAAAAACAATGAAGAAAAGTGTCGCCCTCCTTTCCACGTTATCAAACTCTTTCCCTAAGGTATGTCCACACTATGTCTCTTCCGTCGTCCGCAAACGCAAACGCACGGAAATAAAAGGCTATACTGCAAAGTTTGTGGAATTAACTACTGTACCTATGGCCGTTCTCGTGTCCACACGTTGCCTCGTTGCGCACGGAGTCTGCTATGAATCCCTTTCTTTGCTTGCATGCTTGCATTGTGTTTCTTGTGATGAAAAGGCAACAGAAAAGGGAAACAAAACGACGAAAGTGTGCTTAAAGTATCTAAACGCAGAGATACGAGAAATACAAAGTGCTGACAGCATTTCATAACAACGTCACGACGAGATTTTAGATTTTCTGCCTGGGAAACTGCAGTTATAAGTCAGGCAATTAAATTTCTATAGCTAGTAACCGGTGACTTATATACACTCCTGGAAATGGAAAAAAGAACACATTGACACCGGTGTGTCAGACCCACCATACTTGCTCTGGACACTGCGAGAGGGCTGTACAAGCAATGATCACACGCACGGCACAGCGGTCACACCAGGAACCGCGGTGTTGGCCGTCGAATGGCGCTAGCTGCGCAGCATTTGTGCACCGCCGCCGTCAGTGTCAGCCAGTTTGCCGTGGCATACGGAGCTCCATCGCAGTCTTTAACACTGGTAGCATGCCGCGACAGCGTGGACGTGAACCGTATGTGCAGTTGACGGACTTTGAGCGAGGGCGTATAGTGGGCATGCGGGAGGCCGGGTGGACGTACCGCCGAATTGCTCAACACGTGGGGCGTGAGGTCTCCACAGTACATCGATGTTGTCGCCAGTGGTCGGCGGAAGGTGCACGTGCCCGTCGACCTGGGACCGGACCGCAGCGACGCACGGATGCACGCCAAGACCGTAGGATCCTACGCAGTGCCGTAGGGGACCGCACCGCCACTTCCCAGCAAATTAGGGACACTGTTGCTCCTGGGGTATCGGCGAGGACCATTCGCAACCGTCTCCATGAAGCTGGGCTACGGTCCCGCACACCGTTAGGCCGTCTTCCGCTCACGCCCCAACATCGTGCAGCCCGCCTCCAGTGGTGTCGCGACAGGCGTGAATGGAGGGACGAATGGAGACGTGTCGTCTTCAGCGATGAGAGTCGCTTCTGCCTTGGTGCCAATGATGGTCGTATGCGTGTTTGGCGCCGTGCAGGTGAGCGCCACAATCAAGACTGCATACGACCGAGGCACACAGGGCCAACACCCGGCATCATGGTGTGGGGAGCGATCTCCTACACTGGCCGTACACCACTGGTGATCGTCGAGTGGACACTGAATAGTGCACGGTACATCCAAACCGTCATCGAACCCATCGTTCTACCATTCCTAGACCGGCAAGGGAACTTGCTGTTCCAACAGGACAATGCACGTCCGCATGTATCCCGTGCCACCCAACGTGCTCTAGAAGGTGTAAGTCAACTACCCTGGCCAGCAAGATCTCCGGATCTGTCCCCCATTGAGCATGTTTGGGACTGGATGAAGCGTCGTCTCATGCGGTCTGCACGTCCAGCACGAACGCTGGTCCAACTGAGGCGCCAGGTGGAAATCGCATGGCAAGCCGTTCCACAGGACTACATCCAGCATCTCTACGATCGTCTCCATGGGAGAATAGCAGCCTGCATTGCTGCGAAAGGTGGATATACACTGTACTAGTGCCGACATTGTGCATGCTCTGTTGCCTGTGTCTATGTGCCTGTGGTTCTGTCAGTGTGATCATGTGATGTATCTGACCCCAGGAATGTGTCAATAAAGTTTCCCCTTCCTGGGACAATGAATACACGGTGTTCTTATTTCAATTTCCAGGAGTGTACATTATATGATCAAAAGTATTCAGACTCCACCAAAAACATACGTTTTCCATATTAGGTACATTGTGCTGCCACCTACTTCCAGGTACTCCATACCAGCGACCTCAGTAGTCATTAGACATCGTGAGAGAGCAGAATGGGGCGGAACTCACGGACTTCGAACGTGGGTAGGTGATTGGGTGCCACTTGTCACACGTCTGCGCGCGAGATTTCCATACTCCTTAACATCCCTAGGTCGAATATTTCGGATGTGATAGAGAAGTGGAAACGTGAAGGGACACGTACAGCACAGAAGCTCACAGGCCGACCTCGTCTGTTGACCGCCGGCAGTTGAAGAGAGTCTTAATGTGTTATAGGCAGACATCTATCCAGACCATCGCAGAGGAATTCTGAACTGCATCAGGATGCACTGCAAGTACTATGACAGTAAGGCGGGAAGTGAAAAAACTTGAATCTCATAGTTGAGCGGCTGCTCATAAGCCACACATCACCCTGGTAAACGCCAAACGACGCGTAAGGAGCGACGTGTAAGGAGAGTAAACATCGCATGATTGAACAGAGGGAAAACGTTGTGTGGTGTGACGAAGCACGGTACACAATATCGCGATACGATGGCGGGGTGTGGATATGGCCAATGCCCAGTGAACGTCATCTGCCAGAGTGTGTAGTAACAATAGCAAAATTAGGAGGCGGTGGTGTTATGGGGTGGTAGCGTTTCTCAAGTAGGGGCTTGCACCCCTTGTTGTTTTACGCGGCACTCTCATAACACTGGCCTACACTGATGTTTTAATCACCTCATTGCTTCCCACTGTTGAACAGCAATTTGGGGATGGGGATTACATCATTCAACACGATCGAGCACCTGTTCATAATGCACGGCCTGTGGCGGAGTGGTTGCACGACAATAGCATCCAGGTAATGGACTGGCCAGCACAGAGTCTTGACCTGATTCTTACAGAACACCTTTGAGGTGTTTTGGAACGCCGACTTCGTGGCAGACCTCACCGACTGACAACGATACCTCCCTTCAGTGCAGCACTCCGTGAAGAATGGGCTGCCATTCCCCAAGAAACCTTCCAGCACCTGAATGAACGTTTGCCTGCGAGAGTGGAAGCTGTCATCAAGACTAAGTGTGGGCCAACACCATATTGAATTCCAGCATTGCCGATGGAGGGCGCCACGAACTTGTAAGTCATTTTCAGCCATGTGTTCGGATACTTTTGATCACACAGTGTACCTGTTCAAACTATTTATTCCGCATTTCAAAACAAAGCATTTAAGTGATTAGTCAAGGAACTGAAACATACTTAAGGGAGGTTCTTTGTTACTTCATTTGTATTTTGTTTGTTTACACAAGTTTAATCATGAAAGATCATAAGTAGATTAACATTCTCGGACTTGAAAAATTTGCGGATTTCATAGAGGCGAGAATCCACTGGAACGGTGATAGCAGTTTTCAATCTTCTCTTTATTGCTTCATTTGTGTTTTTATCAGTTTATTTAGGAGCTGGACATACCCCGTCACTTCTCTCACTTAGATGTCAGGCTCCTCAGGTTTTGTGTTTTTAACTCAACATAGCGTGAATATTCGTTCAGTTCTCATACACATTTTTCGTAAATTTATGGCTTATTCTTCTTTGTTTCCCTACTTCGACACTTATGGTACCGCATTCTTTACAATAGTGTGATTGGAGAATTTTTATTTAATACTTTAGGCTCTGGGCAACTCATCTCAAATTTTTATTCAAATAATCTTCAGAAACGGCTTTCCACATGACTCTGTTTTTGTCAGCAATCATATGTGAACTTTATTGAGCTACCTTTGGAGTCAAGATACATCAGTGCACATAGAGGGCTTCACAGCAGAACCTCATCACATTATACTGTCATACACACGTGGGCCTCAGCTGTCTGTAGTCTGCTAATATGCGCAAAGATTCGCACCGAAGGCCGCTAGCAATGCAGTTTGCGCACGGCCTCTATTTACAGAAAATTACGCAACCATAAATGCACGTGTGTGGTCGCATGGTTGGAAATTTATGCACAAGCGCCAAGTTGAACACAAAAATGCCGTCTTGTGGACCCCCCCTGAAACGTCCCCTTTTGAACAATATACACGACTGTCCTTAACCTGACACACAATATTTATAGCGCAACGCAATCTGACTTTCCACACACAATATTTTGTTAACGCAACGCAATCTGACTTTCAAAATTCTCTACAAGAGAATGGCCCTGACTAACATTAACCTGTACTTTTCAGAAATCACTTACCTCACAAAAATCTTGGTTACTCCCACTACTGCAATACAGCAAGCGCCACTACTGCCAGCTAAATAAAAGATTCAAACTATGGAAGGCACTAACTACTGATAGGGATAGTTAGCAAATGAAAGATATTAATAGAGAACAAACAATGTATTTACCTTGATATCATGACAAATTACAAAACTCCGCCATCTCTCTCCCCACATCCACCACTGCTGGCGGCTCACCTCCAACTGCCCAGCGCTACGCGCTGTTCACAGCCAGCTGCCTAACACTACAATGGTTGAGTATTACAACAATGCAAAGCAGCCACAGACTGCACACGGCACAGCCGGTGATTTTCATACTGAGGTGGCGTTACCAATAAAAAAACCTAAACAGCCTACTTACATAGCCCCCATGCTCCCCACAAAAAATTTTACAAATTGGGTTGGGCAGTGGGCAATACATATTTGTTAAAATTTTTCATAATCGTAATTACAATAACAAATAAATCAAATGCACACACTTATTGATACAATGTTGGTCAAAAGCTAAAATTTTCTCACAGTCCCTAAAGACAGTCCTGATCATTCATCACATTGCAGTGTTTTTCTCAAAGTCTGAGCAGTAAAAGACAATGCACACAGACGTAGTGGATTTCCATGCAGTCTTGAAGAAGTAGTGTTGTCCTTCCAACGGAAAGACAGTGCTGACTCTTGACATGCTGACAGGTAATGGGCCACAACAGAGCAAACCCACAACAGAGTCAGTCGAAGTTTTGAAGAGTATTGGTGTGTAGGACATCACAGAGCAGACCCACTGTAGTCCTGGTAGAGATTACGGTATTGGTGGGCCACCAGAGGTGCAGACCCACTGTAGTCCTTGTAGAGATGGCTAGCAGCCATCTGTTATGACTGTGCAGGTATACAATCACCATTGAAGAGTCTTGCGGATAATATAGCAAGTCCATAACCACCACTTGTGCACTCACAAAGTTTTTGGAATTGTCCTTAGAACCAGCAATGCTGTTATCCAGTCCCTTGCTGAATTATTAACACACGTGCAAACACTAACAGTCCCTACTTGTCACATATTGTCCATATATTATGACCAACAAAAACGTGTGCAGTGAAATGTAACTTACAAGTTACTTAATTTGATGACCTGGTGTCAATTACAATTTTATAACATAAGAATACAATAACAACGGTATAAAATACATCATTAAAAACATAATAATACAGATAACATTTGTAGGAATAGGGGCTTTACAAAAGAATAGAAATAAACAAATACATCAGTGTTACAAAAATAATGACATAAGTACATACATAAAGATCAGAATAACTTTTGGAATATCAACTTCCACATGAGCATTAAAACAAAACAGAACAAATACTGTTTAAACATGTTTACAAAGTAAATAACATGGTATTAGAAAAATTCTACAACATAGGTCTTATCAGATAAACAACTAAAGACAGGAAGTACACAAATACACAAGGGAACACAAACACATAGTGGGATAACACAAGGAAAGGACAGGGTTTCTTTTACTGCAGTATCTTGCGAACAAAACTTTTTTTGTTCTTGGAGATCTCCCTTCGTTCCTCATTATTTCCAAAAGTCCTATCTGTACCTCTTTTCTGTATTCCAACCATAATTCTTTCAAAATAAATATGGCTCATTGTACAATACTCATTTTGGCCCTATCTGTTTCTTGCGGCTTCTCAATGCATTTCTTCCAATTCATCATAGTTAGTTTCTTATATAGTCTACCCCCTCTTAAGCTAACTTAAATCTACTGAGCTCAGATATATATACCAAGGGGCGAGGCAATGCAGCATCACATAAAACAATAAACATCAATGACAAATATTTCAAACTGGCAAAGCAAGCTACAGTAAATCTAAATTACCAAGCAATTCAACATTACAACTAATATGAGGCAATGCGCAGCAAACAATAAAATAATCATTAGTAAAACTGGCTTAACAGCGTAATACAAAATCAAATTCAGTAACATTATGCCTGGCAAACAGCAGAAGCAAAAGCAATAAATTATATCTAAACATGACAACGCTCAAGCAGAAAAATATTACAGTAAAGACAACAATGCAGATAAGGGAAATGTATAATCACATCTTAATGTCTATGTAATTAAAGTGGTGCACCACAACAACTTATTGTAAAAAAAATATTACCATGTACTTGAAAAGAAAATTATGTGTGCAGTAACTGTTACTAGTCCCTTCTTATTGTTCTTTCCATTCCAAGAGCTCCTTTTTCGAAGAATGTGGGTCATAAAGTAATTATTTAATAGATCTGTTGACAGAAAGTGTTCACATTAGCAAATGAATTTTTTTTTTTTATGAAACCAATGCTGCAACACAGCTGGAAACTAGATATCAAATGAAATAAGCAACTATGTACAAAGTAAAGCATAAAATAATCATTCAGTAGTCATGTGACATTTCATAAGTTAGAAATTCTCTCAACTCTCATAGAAAGACGCTTGTCGTAATCAGGTGTGCAGATGTAAAAATATTTCTCGTCATTTCATTAGGCATTTCTGTCGCCATATGGCATTTCTCTCAACTAGCACGACAATAGCCGTGAAATGTTGCGATGCTTTCTACAAAGGAACGTCAAGCGAGGATAATGGCCTCCCCTTTTTTTTTCTACCTGTGCCGCTGGAAGGCTAATGGCTTTTTTTTTTCGGGCGGCTGTCGCCCAGGTGGGTGCCCGCGACGCATTACGTGCAGGTGGTCACTTAACTTTCGTACGGAAATATTTACGACAGCAGTTTGCGCTACAGTGGCAGTCTGATATAAAAATGTTTCACAGGTCAAGAATTAGTGTTGCAAATCTGTAGAAACAAAATCCTATAAATGTAAGTGTCCAAAAAAAAATATTCGTCAGCATTGTGATACATTTACGCATTTACACACATTTCATAACTCTTAAAGTACGATTCTTGGTTTCCAACAACCTTTTCCACAAATCAGAGTGCCCTAATCACTATTCATTACTCCTTACCTTATTACACATATACAAATTCGTCGACGCTTCTTCAATATTTCCTGTTAATAAATACGTAGCATAATCAAATAACTCATATAGCATCAGCTTCTTGACCATAAACATACCTCAGCAGCATAATACACATCGTCGTCGTAAAAATAACATCATAACACCTCAGTCAACTCTCAAAAACGTCGTAGCTTTCTGCAATAATTTCAAATCCTAAAAAAAATTCTCTGCTCATTTCAATAGTGTCATCTACCTCAAACGTACCTTAAAAATCATGATCTCATACCAAATACATCATTCAAAGCTCTCATAGTATCACAATGGTTCCGAAAAAATATGAACAGTTTACAAAGTACAGACAAAATACAATTTCGTAAGTGTGAAGCTATCCAACTGTGTAATTACGTAAACATCTGTCACTGATGTAGTAAAATAAATGTTTGTCTCTCTCAGGTAAATAATCAGATAGCTGTGTAATACTGTGTTGGAGAAATATGGTACCGATGTGTAAAGTTGTATAAGCAAATACCATATTAGCTAGGGCTCCTTGTGCGTGCCAAACACATGGTACACAAAGTAAGCGTGTACCCCCCTGAGGATAAATGTAATTATACCCTCAGGTGTTACAAATTACATCAATGGAATGAAATGTATGACGGAAAACTTTCTTTGCAATTTAAAAATCTTAAAAAATAAATGTTTGAAGTACAAAATTAATCACTCAAATACGTGTCCTGTAGCGCTAAACTGTGCGTCATGTTGTAAGATAATCTCTGTGGAAGTGTCGTAGTTATCGTCCTCCGAAAGCTAAGTTCTGCAGAAGTCAATGTACTTACCTGATGATACACAAAAGTGAAATGCTTTGCGTATAGATATCTTAGTTATTACACTTATTGTTGTGATGAAGAAAGTACTGTACTGTAACGTATTGTTGTGCCACGAAAAAGGCTGTCTCATTGTTGCTATACCACAAGAGTTACTATTAAAACATGTTTTACTTTCCAGAAGAATTCAGAAAAACTGTGCAGATATAAAACAGATACACCGCAAAAGCAACAAGGTAAATTGTGTCACACATTAGTAGCGTCGTGATATAGTCGTGTAGCTGTCAAATAAACTAACCTCTGTGTCATCTGGTATCTCTCAGAAAGCACTTTAATTTCAGAATGTATTTGCAAGTAAACCAAAATGTTGCATTAAAATCTCAAGTTAAAAAAGCACATTATCTCTCAATAAACGGTTTTACGTGTGAAATGTGGTGTAAACCTTTGCTCTTCATAGTACTCAGAGTTTGAACAATGCAATTAACATGCGGTATACGTCGTTAAAGAATACTGGAATTTTTCTCAAGGTTAGCGTCAATGTTATTTTTCTCGGAGCCAGCCGGCGCAGGTGTCTGCCTGCGGTGCGGGTCATTGTTGGCGCGCGTCGTTAATGGGATTCGGAGACCGAACTTCCAGAAATTCACCTTGCCGAGAGGGCCCTGCCGTGTTTAAATCCCGCCAGTTCTGATGCAATTCAGGTCTGTCGTTACGAATATATCGTCTGTCGTCATGTCGGTAGGTTCCGTAGTTTCTTCCTTGTCCGTCACGTGGTGGAGAATTTCTCCCTGAATCGTAACTGTGCGCCGAACTGTTGCGTCTGAAGTTATTCTGCCTCCCTTGATAATAATAATTGTTTTGGTTCCCATATTGTCTGTTTCTATGATTGTCTCTGTCATAGTCATTACTACGGAAATGCGATCTTTCTCTGTAACTATTACTACTCTGCCAACGGTTGTCATACGGGTGGTGTCTGTTTTGGTCACGATTTGTGTTGTGAGAATAGCCTTGTCGCGTCCAGTTATTATTTCTTTCATCGCGGAATTGCGACGGATGTGATCTGTAATTGTTGTGCTCGTGCGTTCCGCGATTGTCAGTGTCAATTTCTAGTTCTTGTAAGAGTCCTTGAAATGCTTCAATGTCGTCTTTGCAACGTCCTGCCAAAATAATATGTCGCAAATGTTCAGGCAGTTTGATTAAGCAAATGCGGATGAGTTCTGAGGGGCTGTATGGGTTTGACAGGTACTGATTCTTGTGCAACATGTCTTCAAAATATTTCACAAGACTGGAGAATTCAGATTGTTCGAAATGTTTCATCATTATGATGCCATGTTTTACTCGGTCTTGTGTGGCTTGAGACCAATATGCTGAGAGGAAGGCATGGTAAAATTCTCCTTCACTATGACAATCGTGAATGACCTAACGCATTCTTGCAGCTGGTTCATTCTCTAAATAGCCACACATAAATTCTAATCTGTGTTCTAACGACCAGTTAGGGGGAAAACAATGAGAGAATTGATGGAGCCACGCTTGTGGATGAATGTCGTTGGCAGAATTTTTAAACGTTTTGAATTTACGTGTAGTAATGAACAGCTTATAGTCAAAGTCATCATGTCGGCGAGTCGCATATCGGTCATTGTTACGTCGTTTCGGCGGTTCCATCTCAAAATTCGGTGTGCCTTGCCAATTTCTGTCATAATTTCCGAAGTGTCCTGTGTTATTATTTTGTGGCTGTTCCATATTGCTAAGTCCCTCTTCCCGTATTGGGGCGCGAGTGTCCTCCGAAATACGTAATTCTTGTACTACCTGTGTCAGCTGATCTTGTACTTCGCGGATTTCTCTTTGGTGTTGCGTATTAATTTGATTCTGATTTTGTTTGAATTTCCTAATTTGTTCGCACTCTTCTGTGTCATTAAAGACTACCGGTTTTGTGTCATTCAGATTATCATCTACCTTCGTAGATAAATTATTTAGCTGATCCGAAAGTTCAACTACTTTCTCTGATAATGTACTAATTTCCTCCATGTGTCTTTCTACTGTGTCTTTTAAGTTTTCCTGGGTTTTTGCAAGTTGCGTAACCGAATCGGTAGATGCAACTGAGTCAAATTTAGCTTGCAAGGTCTCATGATTTTCATGAACAGTAGTTTGCAGTTCTTTTATGGCTACTTCGTGATTCTGTAGTGCATTTTCATGCCGCGAAAAAATAGGTTGGAAATGCTCACAAATTTGTGTTTTTACGTCGTTACAGACTTTTTGACATTTCGATTCAATGTGATGTAACTCATTAGTTAAATCCTCACGTGTTTGTTCAAGAGTTTGCTCCAATGAGTCTAACTTTTGAAGCTGTTGCTGTGTTTGACTCTGATTTTGTTCCATTTGTTTCTGATTTTGTTCCATTTGTTTCTGATTTTGTTCGATTGTGTCTAATTTTTGAAGATTTTGTCCCATTTGTTTCTGATTTTGTTCGAGCGTTGTGTCTAACTTTTGAAGCTTTTGTTGTGTTTGTCCCATTTGTTGTATTAATTGTAATAACAATGCACTGGTGTCTGGAACATGTTCCTCAGTGCTTTTCGGCAGTGAATTTGCACCGGAAACATTCACATTTTGACAAGCAGAAAATGTGTCTTGACTCATTTGAGAAAACGGTGAGGACCCAAATCCTGAATTCACAGCATTTGCGAAATTGTTTCCTGTCGTTTCGGATTCCTGAGGCGAGCTGTCGCCGACCGATCGATCGATAATGCTTCCCTGTTCTCTAATTGTTTCGCTGTCTACACCATTGTTTGCAGCCCGCTCCATTTCCCTATGCACAGCTACCAAATTATTACTTTGAACATCTGTTAATTCATTACACAGTGGTGCTGGCAAGCTACGCTCGTCGTCACTATTATTTCTCAGTTTGCTTTGGAGCCTAGTGTTACGTTTTTCACACGCCATTATTGTCACAGTATTTCACACGACAACACAGAAAAACACAATTTGAAGAGCAAAAATAAGAAAACACATTAACATAGCACTGAAAATAATATCTAGTTAATTGCAAGCGCAGCTGCGAAATACTTGCTGCAAATCTACATGCATGCCACAACTGTTTTACTGTACAACAATGAAAAACTACAACTACAAAGGAAATTCTCTCTATAATTCCGCGCTAGCAATAAACAAAATCTACACTAATTACACAAACTACAAGGAAAAAATCAGAAGATTCCAGTGAGGTATCCTCGGCTAAGGGTCGACATATGAAACGTCCCCTTTTGAACAATTTATACTCGACTGTGCTTAACCTGACACACAATATTTATAGCGCAACGCAATCTGACTTTCCACACACAATATTTTGTTAACGCAACGCAATCTGACTTTCAAAATTCTCTACAAGAGAATGGCCCTGACTAACATTAACCTGTACTTTTCAGAAATCACTTACCTCACAAAAATCTTGGTTACTCCCACTACTGCAATACAGCAAGCGCCACTACTGCCAGCTAAATAAAAGATTCAAACTATGGAAGGCACTAACTACTGATAGGGATAGTTAGCAAATGAAAGATATTAATAGAGAACAAACAGTGTATTTACCTTGATATCATGACAAATTACAAAACTCCGCCATCTCTCTCCCCACATCCACCACTGCTGGCGGCTCACCTCCAACTGCCCAGCGCTACGCGCTGTTCACAGCCAGCTGCCTAACACTACAATGGTTGAGTATTACAACAATGCAAAGCAGCCACAGACTGCACACGGCACAGCCGGTGATTTTCATACTGAGGTGGCGTTACCAATAAAAAAACCTAAACAGCCTACTTACACCCCTTCAGTCATTCCTGGTGAGCGTCCGGGTCTGACGAACAATACTCAAGAATCTGTGGTTTTAAACTACTCTCAGGGTCGAACTATATTTTCTTAGGATTCTTGCAATGAATTTCTGCCTGCAATTTGTTCACATCTGTTATATGGTCACGCCGCTCCGAACGAATACCCTTAGATATTTGTTGATATCGTTGCTAATGATTATCGTCATTAGCGTAATAGAATTGTTATCGTTTTAGCAGTGTACTTAAGGACAGTACGTTGCTTATAGATGCTTTGGTGCACCTGCCAGTTCCTGCACCAACATTGAATCATGTGATCGCTCTTATCTTGTAGTTATAGCTTGATACCAGTGCCTACCAATTTTAATTGTATGTTACAGCACTGAGGATGGTTACTAAGTGACCGAAAATCGATTTTGCTGACAATAAAACAACAAAATACGTCCAATGCTGATTTTCTTTCCAATTCTAACATAGAATCATCTGTTGCTCCTTCTTCATTGCCGGCCATTGTGGCCTAGCGCTTCTAGGCGCTTTAGTCCGGAACCGCGCTGCTGCTATGGTCGCAGGTTCGAATCCCGCCTTGGGCATGGATGTGTGTGATGTCCTTAGGTTAGTTAGGTTTGAGTAGTTCTAAGTCTAGGAGAGTGATAACCTCAGATGTTAAGTACCATAGTTCTTAGAGCCATTTGAACCAACCTTCTTTATTTCGCAGCAGGTTCCTGGTCTTGGAACTTTCCAGTGTAAAGGGAGTGAGCGAAAATACGGAAACACAAAAACGCAACAAATTATCATACCCAATACGGAGTAGGAAAATTGCTGATATTCAGGAAAGCTTTCAGTTGTCTCGTAATGGATAAATGCGGGTCCTGTATGGTTTTCAAGGGAATCATATAACATTATTTAGGCAAATATTGCGAAGTTCAGATAAAGACAATGGATGTCAATAGCGATAACGCACCACTCTTTCCAACGTAGATTACTAAGATCACTAATATTGAGGTCTGGTCTGAAAATTCATCCTCTTGCTCACAAAACCAGTCCCGGACGATATTAGCTGTATCAAAAGGGTCCTTGTCTTCTTGGAACACGGTATCACCATTGGAGAACAAACATTGTATCGTGGGATAGACCTAATTAACCAAAGTTGTCACTTAAGGTTTGGCAGTCATGCTAACTTCCAGAGTAGCCATGGGCCCCATGGAATACCATGATATGGTTCCCAAATCCTAATCGAATACACGCCAACTTTCACTCTTTGGATGTAAACTCTGCTAGAAGTTGGAAAATGTGTGAAACAGTACTCGTCCGGTCAAGTGACTTTCTTCCACTGCTCCACAATCCAGGTTTCATGGCTTCGGAGCCAAGTTTTCCCGTCACGGCAGTTTGCATCACTGATAAGTGATTTTGAAATTGCAGCTCTCCCGGTATTTCTCTTCGTGTTGTTTCAGTACTGACAGAGTTCGCGAGAGAGACATTCAGTTCTGCAGTGACGTTTGCCGCTGTCGTCCTCTTTAGTTTTCCCCAAACTCCTTTTAATAACCGTCCGTCAATATCACAGGATTCCGCATTGTGACTTAGCGGGTGATGTTTCTTTGTTTTTTCTTGTACCGTATATGGTATAAATCTTCGATGTGGAGCATCTTGAAACACAAAACACTATGACTACCTTGGTTACGGAAGCACCCACCGTAAGAGCATCAATAAGTTGCTCGCATTCGAACTCGCTTATGTCCGACATAATACACTCACAAGTATATAGAACGCTGTTGTGATAATGACTGACACATGGAACGTATTGAAAGCACTCCAGACGTGACTTTCGTAGTCAAATACAACAGCGCAACCTGCAGTATCTGCATTTATGTCCAACTATGCAGTTCTCGAGTTGTTTCCACATTTTTGTCGAAATAGTAAACATTTTTATCACCCGCAAACATCCATTCGCGCCTCAAATATCCAAAATTTGCCGTTGCTTGATTGGAGATACTTTGCTTCCCTAGATTTAATGCATTACCCCATCAATTCAAGAACTTTCAGTTCATATGGTTGACCGTCTGACAGATTAAAAGCTATTCCGTATGATGGGATGTGCACAGAGGGCGGGGCACAAACGCACTCTGTCCATCGGAACGCAAACCGGGCAACAGACCGCACTGCTTGTACAGCAAACAGCACTGTTTGCGCTCGCACTGTATGCTCAGGCTCAAACATACCACGTATGTCCCATGCTGTCCCACGTCACTCCATCGCAGCGGACTAACACCTGATGATGGCTGTACTCGAGTAATTTACCCATCAGCCGCCTCTGCAGGCAAACCACTGTCATAACATAAAGAGAAAACCAAAGGAAGACAGAAGAGTATTACAAAGGGCGTCAGGAAGCCACTCGTAATGTCAGAGGCCTGTTTGGATAAGACATGTAGAAAATTAAAGAGAAGTTAAAAGTCAAGGTAAAATTTTACTGCTATACTCCGTTCGTCATAAGAATAAACCTGATGCGAACGAACACAAACGCGATGATTGGTCAGAAGCCGTAGTACACGTACACTGGTGATGTTACGCTCAGGGAAGTAGTTACCACTTATGTATTAGCTATATTACCACTAAGTTACGTTAAAGGAAACTTCGAGATATTCAAATGTATTAATAGCTATCAACGTTTTCTTAATCATGCTTTAGCTATGTAGTTTTTATTTTAAAAATCGTGTACAGTCACAGTCTCCGCACAGTTGTGCACTGATTGTCGCGCTGTTAACATACAGTATGAAAATGGCTGAGGCTGTTTCCTGTTCCGTAGTGGAACACGGTCAGAAAGTGCCGAGAAATAGGTTGTTCTTAACCTTTTTCATAAAACTACAAAAATAATCGTCTTTGAAATTTTCCGAGCCACTGTATTACATACAGTTGACATGTACCTGAATGTAAGAAGTATAGCGGAGTCGGTAGCGTATAGGTTTAACTAAGTGTCCTGGCTGGCTGGTTCAAGTCTCGCGAGAGTCATTATTTTTTTGCGTTCAGTTTGAAATACCTACATCTCGTGATTGCAAAATTCATCATCAATTTTTATGAATAATGCACGTCTTCTTGTTTCTAATTACAAATAGCACTCAAAATTCCTTTCACTTCAAATATAAATTCTTAATTATCGATATTTTATGAAAGATGATAGATGAAGGTTGCTTAAATTGAGGAAACATAACAATTTAATTTTTAAAGCAAAAATATAAAACCCAATACTCTTTATTTTGACTACGTCCATTGTTTTATAACTACAGATGCAGCCTCACAAGAGCCAGACTGATATGTGTCGTAAAAGTATGAAAAACCATCATTTTCACACCATACAAATGTTACATTTTTACATTTGCTACTGTACCATTACAATATGAACCCACTGGTATAGAGCCTAGTGAAGGGATTTGTCGCGAGGAATAACACGACTGCCAGGCGTACCGGAACTAAGGCACGCAGCATTTTCACATGTCACTGCCGATCGGTGGAGGGATGAGGAACGGCACATCATTGAAGAAGAGGAGAGAATGCGGCGCCTTATCAATGTAGCATATGACTGTTCCAGAACTGAAATGTAGTTTCCGGATTTGGATAAGGGAGGATCAGACGACTGACTGTGATTGATACCTTCAATCGCTTCAGTATTTAACAGTACGGTGAAATCCGCTTTTACATCACACGTAGCTCACTCAGAAAAATTGCCCTCTGTTTAAGTTTGGAATTTCCATCACTCTTCTTTGTAATTGGCAACGGCCTTGCCGCAGTGGATACACCGGTTCCCGTGAGATAACCGAAGTTAAGCAATGTCGGGCGTGGCCGGCGCTTGGATGGGTGACCATCCAGCCGCCATGCGCTGTTGCCGTTTTTCGGGGTGCACTCAGCATCGTGATGCCAATTGAGGAGCTACTCGACCGAATAGTAGCGGTTCCGGTCAAAGAAAACCGTCATAACGACTGGGAGAGCGGTGTGCTGACCACACGCCCCTCCTATCCGCATCCTCACCTGAGGATGACACGGCGGTCGGATGGTCCCGATGGGCCATTTGTGGCCTGAAGACGGAGTGCTTGTTTTTTCTTTGTAATTAGAATACTAAATGAGGTGATAACGAGGTCATTTTATGGTTTCCGTCTGGTCACCGAAGATGGGTGCGGTAGTGCTAGAGTTTTGCCGAATATTATTTCATTTGGAAACTTCCTGTCAGATTAAAACTGTGTGCCGGTCCGAGACTCGAACTCGGGACCTTTGACATTCGCAGGCAAGAGCTCTACCATCTGAGCTACCCAAGCACGACTCACGCCCTGTCCTCACAGCTTTACTTCTGCCAGTACCTCGTCTCCTCCCTTCCAAACTTTACAGAAGCTCTCCTGCGAACCTTGCAGAACTAGCACTCCTGAAAGAAAGGATATTGCGGAGACATGGCATAGCTACAGCCTAGGGAATGTTCCCAGTCTCGGTCCGGCACACAGTTTTAATCTGCCAGGAAGTTTCATATCAGCGCACACTCCACTGCAGAGTGAAAATCTCATTCGGGATCATTTCATTCTCTTTAAAAGTTAAGTGAAATTTAAGCTGTTCGTCTCTTTTTACGTCTGAGCGCATCTGCTCACATCACTGCAGATTACTTGTACCAACTAGCTAGCAAGTTCTGTCAAAGTTACATGCGCCGGTACAGTTGTTGTGCCGTATTATCGCTCAGAGTATGTGCGCGTAACGCAAAGCATAAATCGTATCCCTATGATAGTACTAGATTGTACCGGTCACAGCTTGGCTTCAGCTCCACGCGAATCGAAATACAATTAGATTCAAGTAAACGCGGAAGAATACATGGCGTATTGTTTACATCAGGTTTATTCTTACGATGAACACAATACAAACGTTAGGTTGCATAGATCACTGCGAGGGTGGCATGAATAAAGCAATTATTTAGACGTAGTAGACATATTGCTTACTTTATATCGGAGTAAAATTAAACTTTTAATATGCAATTTACTAAGTTGATAGTTATTTCTGTTTTCACGTAGAATATGCACTTGAGGCCACTGCAAAATTTGCCTGAGAATCGTTGTTATTACTATTTGATGGTGATGCTAGGCATCTGGAAAGTGCAGCGATGACTATGGTTGGTCGCTCAACAGTCATTTTCCTTTTATGTTTGTCCTATAATAAGGGACAGACGTTACTGGAATTCTGACAGGACGTCAAGTGGAGATACACTCCTGGAAATTCAAATAAGAACACCGTGAATTCATTGTCCCAGGAAGGGGAAACTTTATTGACACATTCCTGGGGTCAGATACATCACATGATGACACTGACAGAACCCCAGGCTCATAGACACAGGCAACAGAGCATGCACAATGTCGGCACTAGTACAGTGTATATCCACCTTTCGCAGCAATGCAGGCTGCTATTCTCCCATGGAGACGATCGTAGAGATGCTGGATGTAGTCCTGTGGAACGGCTTGCCATGCGATTTCCACCTGGCGCCTCAGTTGGACCAGCGTTCGTGCTGGACGTGCAGACCGCGTGAGACGACGCTTCATCCAAACATGCTCAATGGGGGACAGATCCGGGGATCTTGCTGGCCAGGGTAGTTGACTTACACCTTCTAGAGCTCGTTGGGTGGCACGGGATACATGCGGACCAGCATTGTCCTGTTGGAACAGCAAGTTCCCTTGCCGGTCCAGGATTGGTAGAACGATGGGTTCGATGACGGTTTGGATGTACCGTGCACTATTCAGTGTCCCCTCGACGATCACCAGTGGTGTACGGCCAGTGTAGGAGATCGCTCCCCACACCATGATGCCGGGTGTTGGCCCTGTGTGCCTCAGTCGTATGCAGTCCTGATTGTGGCGCTCACCTGCACGGCGCCAAACACGCATACGACCATCATTGGCACCAAGGCAGAAGCGACTCTCATCGCTGAAGACGACACGTCTCCATTCGTCCCTCCATTCACGCCTGTCGCGACACCACTGGAGGCGGGCTGCACGATGTTGGGGCGTGAGCGGAAGACGGCCTAACGGTGTGCGGGACCGTAGCCCAGCCTCATGGAGACGGTTGCGAATGGTCCTCGCCGATACCCCAGGAGTAACAGTGTCCCTAATTTGCTGGGAAGTGGCGGTGCGGTCCCCTACGGCACTGCGTAGGATCCTACGGTCTTGGCGTGCATCCGTGCGTCGCTGCGGTCCGGTCCCAGGTCGACGGGCACGTGCACCTTCCGCCGACCACTGGCGACAACATCGATGTACTGTGGAGACCTCATGCCCCACGTGTTGAGCAATTCGGCGGTACGTCCACCCGGCCTCCCGCATGCCCACTATACGCCCTCGCTCAAAGTCCGTCAACTGCACATACGGTTCACGTCCACGCTGTCGCGGCATGCTACCAGTGTTAAAGACTGCGATGGAGCTCCGTATGCCACGGCAAACTGGCTGACACTGACGGCGGCGGTGCACAAATGCTGCGCAGCTAGCGCCATTCGACGGCCAACACCGCGGTTCCTTGTGTGTCCGCTGTGCCGTGCGTGTGATCATTGCTTGTACAGCCCTCTCGCAGTGTCCGGAGCAAGTATGGTGGGTCTGACACACCGGTGTCAATGTGTTCTTTTTTCCATTTCCTGGAGTGTATATTGGCTAACTTTTTACAGCAGGACTTCGTCGCCTTTGTCTTTGTAATAGTTACAGATGTAGTTCAAATTTTGAACATCTTAATATCTGTTGAAACAACTAAAAGACATGCAAAATTTTACCTTACATACCTTAGCTGGAACACACATATGATAAACGTATTATTATATACGACACACACTGCAGGGCAACACATCAGCGCGCAACCTCCACAAGTAATTGTTGTACAACATTACTATGACAGGAATTATAAAGGAGTGAGAGCAAGCGCGTTAGAACATAAAGTTAAAAGATGAAGTTACGAAGGTAAAGCTAAAACATGGCCTTTATATTAAATTTAAATTAGGATGTACGTGAATCCTGCAGTTTGCATTTCGAACACATCTTCAGTCATGCATATTTAGTATGCTTATTTTACATCCTCGGAAACAAGGCAGTAAATGCGTCTGCTATGCAGGACGTCTCTCTCCTAAGAAAACTTCGGCGCATTTTCTCTTTTGTTTCGGCAGATAACAGCAGTTTCGTTTTTCCGTTGCGTAGCTAGAGTCAGGCCAAACAAATAGTGAGCATCACGTCTTCCACGCGACTGCCATTGTCAACAGAAAGCGTCGGTTTGTTTTCCATTCCAAGGAAAACTGTTTCTGAAGCAAAATTTTATGTGCCTGTTCGATAGAGCGGTCCCAGATTAGTCTAGTGAAATATCTCAGCCGGCCATGGTGGTCTAGCTGTTCTAGGCGCTCAGTCCGGAACCGCGCGACTGCTACGGTCGCAGGTTCGAATCCTGCCTCGGGCATGGATGTGTGTTACGTCCTTAGGTTAGTTAGATTTAAGTAGTTCTACGTTCTAGGGGACTGATGACCACAGATGTTAAGTCCCATAGTGCTCAGATCCATTTGGACCATTTTTTAGATATCTCAAAGCATAACCAGTACTCAAGCAGCAACGACAATAGCATGGTCGGCGCTGACTGCTACCTCCGAACATGCACTGCTATTGAGTCGCTGCTGGATTGTTATTTATTCCTTGTGTTTTATTGTCCCCGTTGATACAAATAGATGAAACAAATATCGGAGTAGACTAATTTAGAAGCGGTCTATCGAATGGGCACGTAAAATTCCGCTTTAAAAGTAATTTTCTTTGTAATGGAAAGCAAACTGATGCTTTTTGTAGACAACAGCAGACGCAAGAAAGAAGTGACATACCGCAATGATTTGGGCTGACTGCAGCTACGCAATGCAAAAACAAAATTGGAATTATCAGCTGAAATACCAGAGAATGTGCGCTTCACGATTCTTAGGAGAGACATCCGGTATGAAAGGTAATTGAAACAGAGTACATTACTGGCATGAAATATTTTGTTGGAACGCGTGGATGATATTTGACTATCAAATGAACTTTAAAGTTTATTGTAAAAGAACATTGAGATTGTCTCTTACAGGAATACGAATTTAATAAAACAGGTGTAAGATGAAAACAATTTAATACAATATCTTTAAAATTAAAAATGTACTTCAATGCCACTTGAAGGTTTCCTCAAAATTTGAGGCTACAGACGAAAGAAAGCAAAAGTTAATGCTGCCACCAAAAAACATAATACCAGTTTCAGCAAAGCCGAATACTGTCCTCAAAATGTTTTAATACCAGCAGGGCTGTAGACAAACACCTGTCTTTAGAGTAACTTCATCCTTCACGAGTGTTTCAGCTTAATGGGACGTGCAAGACGGAATAATATTTTTCAGGCAATATTTATTGCATTAAAGAAATTTGGCAAACATTTTGTTAGAAATTTCGAAATGCGCTGTCCTGTCCTGACAGAGAGAAGAAGGCTGTGTCATCATTTCAGAATTACGTGTGTGGACGTTCCGCATGAGCACAGATGTGGCGGTCGTCCGTCCAACATGTCACAGCCGCGCGCTGACACCTAAACATGGCGGGAATCTGCAGCAAGAGCCCAGCTGTAGAATTTGTTTGCTTAGCCCCAGAAGTACATCCGAACAACGTTTAAAATCACGGAATTGTCAATATATCACTTAACGGTTTTAAGTAACGCCGGTATATATATATATATATATATATATATATATATATATATATATATATATATATACCGGCGTTATATATATATATACCACTGAGAAACACCTAACATTTTATATACAATTGTTTTTCTCCTGATTCATTTGTACGCATATCTGCCACCCCATAACTCGTAATAGAAAGTTGAGCAGGTTTATTTACTGCTATTTCCAAAGAATGCATACTGACATGTAGTTCATTGTTATGCTGCAAATACCTTTTGTCACTTAAGGGTTGTATGAGCTGATGATATGGTCTGTTCCACTGATTCGGGGCGACAATCTTCCACAACCTTCGTCAAAACTGAGTCGGTTTCACGTATAGTAGAAGGTCCTAAACATATGAAACAATTATAAAATCGAATTGTTATAGCCAATAAAATTACATCCTTGCGCTTTTGTTTGCAATATGCAACGCATTTTGACAGCTGTAATCACAAATAAATCGACTCTTCGACGTTTATTACGCTTCCTCTTCCTTATCCTACAAAGCATTAATAAGAAAAAAATCGGTCACCTGAAGAGATTTTTACTGGAGGTGCTTTATGGTGGAGCCTCCTTGACAAAATACGATTCTGTTTCAGTAGACGGTACCGTTGAAATAAGGCAAAGTAGAAAAAAAAAAGGCAGACCACTTAGACGGATGGAAGTGGAAATGTGTAAGCAACGTTATAGGGCCAGAGCAGACCTTACACACTCCATATTAACAACACCGTCAGTATTCAGAAAATTTTGGAGGAGGAGTACTGACGAACACTTTCCATTCAAAATGCTGGTAGTAAAATTATCTACCGTAGCGCAGACTTAATTTGAACACTCAACAAATTTATGAACATTTTACCATCGTTAACTGTGGTATTGTGATTGATATACAATCTTGGCTCAACCATCCGCTGTATCGTATGTACTAAAACGAAATGTACGTGTATATTGGCTAGTGCGTCAGTACGTAAGTTGGGTTGAGAACGATTGTGTTGCCGTCCTGTAAATAATCACGAAACTGCTCATCAACGTTGCTACGGCGGATACAACAATTCAGAAATTTCACATCCACTCGCACTGTTAAACCTTATGTTCGGTGAAGGTTCAAGTTTCCTCAACTTACTGTACTGCATATGTAACTGGGAATAGCCCGGTTGAAACACAGATCAATGCTTTATGGCTTGAATTTACTTTCTCACGCTCGTTCAACCTGAGTTCGCATGCCATCTCCAGTGATCATTTTCAGTAAGTGTAAGGCTGTAGTTTCCTGAGAATTGTGTATAAAAAATGATAAACACAGGTGCACAGAGATAATATTCTGAAACCAATTATTTGTGTAAAACTTCGTGGATAATTTACGAAAGTTCAAATTAAGCTACCAAAAATACGAACAAATGTAATACGAATTTAACCCCTTTCACATTTGTATGTGGAGCTCCACTGTTGGGAAATTGCTTTGCCTTTATGAGATGGTATTCTTTCTACACCCAACGTCTAAAGTAGGTCTTGTTTTTTTCTTTCACTGTGTTGACTTGGCTTTCAATTCAACTCCACAATTTAAACGTCTACCGTAGAAGTTCCATCGACCGCCTTTCCAATATCCTTGAACGAATCGAAAGAGCATTAATAGCCGAATATTAGATGTATCGTGTGCTACGAGCATGGGGAGTTTACTAGGCCAAAATAACATAGTTGACAGAGCACTTCCACAGTTTATGTTGCATGTGTAATAATTATAAATCGACAAACACATTAATGCTGTCTCGAAGGCTAAAATAAAGGTGCGTCATTTCGTACATTTTGACTACAAGACCAGACGTGTGTATCTCGTTTATCCTGTGTCCCGCTTTGGCACTTTACCACTGAACTTTTTGTCAGAGGTTCAGTAGTAGCCGAAAAATATTGTGATATACTGTAATAAATAAATAATTAAGCTATATACATAGTAGTATTCATATTATTCAGAAATCTACCCTCTGTCGTCTACGACAAGGTACCTCTTCCTCTCACTTCGGTTGTATCTCACTTGCTGACGCTTCAGACGTTGTTTTAAATTTATTAGCTATTTTCCAACTAAATATAATTGTTTTTTAATCGAATATGTATATTAGTGTGGCTGGGTGGATTTGGTAAGCCAGAACTGCTGCTTCTGGTACCAATCCCGTATTAAAGGAGTAGGGATGGCGTCCAGGAAAGCAATAGAATACACTGCAGGGGAGGAGCAAACGAGGTGTAACTACACAAACTAAGAAAGTGTGTGAAGTTACTCCGGATATTAGAAAATCGCGACAAATTTACAAAGAACTTGGGAAAATGAGCCCATTTATCTATATGACGTTGCAGCCCATGTAACATGGAAGCATACTCTGATTCGTTTGTGAATAGTATCATAAAGGCGTTGTATCCTCCCCTAAGCCACGCTCGCCCACAAATGGCATACTGCTGCCACTTTGCGTTTTAGACAGGTACGTGCCGAGTAAAAGTGTGAGGGACGGGAGAAACCCACCGTGGTTCAACAACAAAGTTAGGAAACTACTGCGAAAGCAAAGAGAGCTTCACTGCAAGTTTAAACGCAGCCAAAACCTCTCAGACAAACAGAAGCTAAACTATGTCAAAGTTTGCGTAAGGAGGGCTATGCGTGAAGTGTTCAGTGAATTCGAAAGTAAAATTCTATGTACCGACTTGACAGAAAATCCTAGGAGGTTCTGGTCTTACGTTATATCAGTAAGTGGTTCGAAACAGCATATCCAGACACTCCGGGATGATGAAGGCATTGAAACAGAGGATGACACGCGTAAAGCTTAAATACTAAACACCTTTTTCCAAAGCTGTTTCACAGAGGAAGACCGCACTGTAGTTCCTTCTCTAAATCCTCGCACAAACGAAAAAGTGGCTGACAGCGAAATAGGTGTCCAAGGAATAGAAAAGCCACTGGAATCACTCAACAGAGGAAAGTCCACTGGACCTGACGGGATACCGATTCTACACAGAGTAAGCGAAAGAACTTGCCCCCCTTCTAACAGCCGTGTACCGCAAGTCTCTAGAGGAACGGAATGTTCCAAATGATTAGAAAAGAGCGCAGGTAGTCCCAGTCTTCAAGAAGGGTCGCCGAGCAGATGCCCAAAACTATAGACCAATATCTCTGACGTCGATCTGTTGTAGCATTTTAGAACATATTTTTTGCTCGCGTATCATGTCGTTTCTGAAAACCCAGAATCTACTCTGTAGGAATCAATGTGGATTCCGGAAACAGCGATCGTGTGAGACCAACTCGCTTTATTTGTTCATGAGACCCAGAAAATATTAGATACAGTCTCCCAGGTAGATGCCATTTTCCTTGACTTCCGGGAGGCGTTCGATACAGTTCCGCACTTTCGCTTGATAAACAAAGTAAGAGCCTACGGAATATCAGACCAGCTGTGTGGTTGGATAGAAGAGTTCTTAGCAAACAGAACAGAGCATGTTGTTCTCAATGGAGAGACGTCTGGCGTGCCACAGGGGAGTGTTATGGGACCATTGCTTTTCACAATATATATAAATGACCTAGTCGATAGTGTCGGAAGTTCCATGCGGCTTTTCGCGGATAATTCTGTAGTATACAGAGAAGTTGCAGCATTAGAAAATTGCAGCGAAATGCAGGAAGATCTGCAGCGGATAGGCACTTGGTGCAGGGAGTGGCAACTGACCCTTAACATAGACAAATGTAACGTATTGCGAAAACATAGAAAGAAGGATCCTTTATTGTATGATTATATGATAGCGGAACAAACAATGATAGCAGTTACTTCTGTAAAATATCTGGGAGTATGAGTGCGGATCGATTTGGTTCAAATGGTTCAAATGGCTCTGAGCACTGTGGGACTTAGCAGCTATTGTCATCAGTCCCCGAGAACTTCGAACTACTTTAACCTACCTAACCTAAGGACATCACACAACACCCAGTCATCACAAGGCAGAGAAAATCCCTGACCCAGCCGGGAAACGAACCCGGGCGTGGGAAGCGAGAACGCTACCGCACGACCACGAGCTGCGGACACGGAACGATTTGAAGTGGAATGGTCATATAAAATTAATTGTTTGTAAGGCGGGTACCAGGTTGAGATTCATTGGGAGAGTCCTTAGAAAATGTAGTCCATCAACAAAGGAGGTGGCTTACAGAACACTCGTTGGACCTATACTTGAGTATTGCTCATCAGTGTGGGATCCGCACCAGGTCGGGTTGACGGAGGAGATAGAGAAGATCCAAGGAAGAGCGGCGCGTTTCGTCACAGGGTTATTTGGTAAGTGTGATAGCGCTACGGAGATGTTTAGCAAACTCAAGTGGCAGGCTCTGCAAGAGAGGCGCTCTGCATCGCGTTGTAGCTTGCTGTCCAGGTTTCGAGAGGGTGCGCTTCTGGATGAGGTATCGAATATATTGCTTCCCCCTACTTATACCTCCCGAGGAGATCACGAATGTAAAATTAGAGAGATTCGAGCGCGCACGGAGGCTTTCCGGCAGCCGTTCTTCCTGCGAACCATACTCGACTGGAACAGGAAAGGGGGGTAATGACAGTGGCACGTAAAGTGACCTCCGCCACACACCGTTGGGTGGCTTGCGAAGAATAAATGTAGATGTGGATTTAGATGTGGTCCTTAATACGGTAACGCAGATTTGACGTTCGAGGTGGTCCCACACATGTTCTGTCGAGGTCAGATCTGCGTAACTTGAAGGTCACGGGAGTAGCTCAACAACACACAGACAACTCGTAAAGACACGTTTCATGTGTGGATGAGCACTGTCCTGTTTGAAAATGGCTCCACGACACTATCGCCCGTCATGTAATACGTTAGGATGCAAGATGTCAGGGACATATTGTTACGAAGTCACGGTTCCCTCAGTGCCTACCACCCATGACCTGAAGTCGTACCCGATGGCTCCTCACTCCACGCAAGGAATAACATCACTGTCCTTCTGCAAGACACTGGAAGAATAGGATCTATCCCCAGATCGACGCCATACTCACCGGCAATGGTTATTCGAGGTAATGCAGAAAAACAATTCATTTCTGGACAGAACGCGACGCCATTCTCCTGCAGTCCTTGCTTGACAGTAACGGAACCATTCAGAAAACAGCAGTTTATTTTACAGTGTTAACGACATCCAAAACATCGGGCACTAATCCACTGGTGCAACTGCTGCTAGTCTCTGACCACAGGTGCGGGATGACACAGAATGTTACAGGCAGTCCATTACTTTTTCTCGGAAGGCTGCCGCAGATGTGAAGGGGCTACGATGTGCGTGGTGCACCTTACTTCGATGCTCCGTTTTAATGGTCCTATGTGGTTGACCAGAATTTTGACGATGAGTATGCTCACCTTCTCGTTCCCATGCAGTCCACCATTGGGCCACTGTCACGACCGAATGCCTCACAGATCTGAATATCCCACGAACCGACCAGTCGATAAAATGGAGACCTTTCAAACTTTGTCAAGATTTGGTAACGAAGCATTTCCGTGTCCTTCACAGCGATCACTAAATATCTGAAGCTGTTTGTTCCCCACATACATTGAGGTGACAGAACTCATGGGATACCCCTACTATTGTGTCGGGCCTCCTTTTGCCTAGCGTAGTGCAGAAACTCGACATGGCAGGGACTTAAGAAGTCGATGGAAGTGAGCTGTGCTGCCTCTAGCGCCGTCCACAATAGCGATAGTGTTGCCGGTGCATGTGTTTGTGCACGAACTGATCTCTCGAATATCTCCCATAAATGTTCGAAGAGATCCCTGTCTGGTGATCTCGTTGATCAAACCATTCGCTCGAATTGTCCAGTATTTTCTTCATGTTGTTGTTGTTGTTGTAGTCTTCAGTCCTGAGACTGGTTTGATGCAGCTCTCCATGCTACTCTATCCTGTGCAAGCTTCTTCATCTCCCAGTACCTACTGCAACCTACATCCTTCTGAATCTGCTTAGTGTATTCATCTCTTGGTCTCCCTCTACGATTTTTACCCTCCAATGCTAAATTTGTGATCCCTTGATGCCTCAAAACATGTCCTACCAACCGATCCCTTCTTCTAGTCAAATTGTGCCACAAACTTCTCTTCTCCCCAATCCTATTCAATACCTCCTCATTAGTTACGTGATCTACCCACCTTATCTTCAGCATTCTTCTGTAGCACCACATTTCGAAAGCTTCTATTCTCTTCTTGTCCAAACTGGTTATCGTCCATGTTTCACTTCCATACATGGCTACACTCCATACAAATACTTTCTGAAACGACTTACTGACATTTAAATCTATACTCGATGTTAACAAATTTCTCTTCTTCAGAAACGATTTCCTTGCCATTGCCAGTCTACATTTTATATCCTCTCCACTTCGACCATCATCAGTTATTTTACCCCCTAAATAGCAAAACCCCTTTACTACTTCAAGTGTCTGATTTCCTAATCTAATCCCCTCAGCATCACCCGATTTAATTTGGCTACATTCCATTATCCTCGTTTTGCTTTTGTTGATGTTCATCTTATATCCTCCTTTCAACACACTGTCCATTCCGTTCAACTGCTCTTCCAAGTCCTTTGCTGTCTCTGACAGAATTACAATGTCATCGGCGAACCTCAAACTTTTTACTTCTTCTCCATGAATTTTAATACCTACTCCGAATTTTTCTTTTGTTTCCTTTACTGCTTGCTCAATATACAGATTGAATAACATCGGGGAGAGGCTACAACCCTGTCTCACTCCTTTCCCAACCACTGCTTCCCTTTCATGCCCCTCGACTCTTATAACTGCCATCTGGTTTCTGTACAAATTGTAAATAGCCTTTCGTTCCCTGTATTTTACCCCCGCCACCTTCAGAATCTGAAAGAGAGTATTCCAGTTAACGTTGTCAAAAGCTTTCTCTAAGTCTACAAATGCTAGAAACGTAGGTTTGCCTTTTCTTAATCTTTCTTCTAAGATAAGTCATAAGGCTAGTATTGCCTCACGTGTTCCAACATTTCTACGGAATCCAAACTGATCTTCCCCGAGGTCCGCTTCTACCAGTTTTTCCATTCGTCTGTAAAGAATTCGCGTTAGTATTTTGCAGCTGTGACTTATTAAACTGATAGTTCGGTAATTTTCACATCTGTCAACACCTGCTTTCTTTGGTATTGGAATTATTATACTCTTCTTGAAGTCTGAGGGTATTTTGCCTGTCTCATACATCTTGCTCACCAGATGGTAGAGTTTTGTATGACTGGCTCTCCCAAGGCCATCAGTAGTTCTAATGGAATGTTGTCTACTCCCGGGGCCTTGATTTGATTCAGGTCTTTCAGTGCTCTGTCAAACTCTTCATACACTATGTGATTAAAAGTATCCGGACACCTGGCTGAAAATGACCTTCAAGTTCGTGACGCCCTCCAACGGTAATGCTAGAATTCAATATGCTGCTGGCCCACCCTTAGCCTTGATGACAGCTTCCACTCTCGCAGCCGTACGATTAATCAGGTGCTGGAAGTATATAATTGCGTAGGCTCCCGAGGCCAGCGTCAGTCGACATAAAAGTTTTCTGGGCATGGTACCGCGTCATAATGTAAAAAAAAAAAAAAAAAAAAAAAAAAATACTGCTGCTAGGGAAAACCAATGTTTCGGCCACGGTTGCAGCGGCCTCCTTCTGGGTCTCCAGCAGAAGTAGTCTTTTTTATATACATTGTGATGCGGTACCATACCCAGAAAACTTTTATGTCCGGTGCTGGAACGTTTCTTAGGGAATGGCAGCCCATTCTTGATGGAATGCTGCTCTGAGATGAGGTATCGATGTTGGTCGGTGAGGCATGACACGAAGTTGGCGTTGTAAAACATCCGAAAAGTGTTCTGTAGGATTCAGGTCAGGACTCTGTGCAGGCCAGTCCATTACAGTGATGTTATTGTCGTGTAATCACTCCGCTACATGCCGTGCATTATGAACAGGTGCTCGATCGTGTTGAAACATGCAGTCGCCATCCCTGAATTACTCTTCAACAGTGGGAAGCGAGAAGGTGCTTAAAACATTAATGTAGGCCTGTGCCGTGATAGTCCCACGCGAAAAACTAAGAGTGCAGCCTCCTCCATGCAAAAAACGACCACACCATAACACCACCGCCTCCGAATCTTACTGTTGGCACTACACACGCTGGCAGATGGCGTTCACCGGGCATGCGCCATATCCACACCCTGCCATCGGATCGCCACATTCTGTACCGTGATTCGTCACTCCAAACAACGTTTTTCCACTGTTCAATTGTCCAATGTTTACGCTCCTTACACCAAGCGAGGCGTCGTTTGGCATTTACCGGCGTGATGTGCGGCTTATGAGCAGCCGCTCACCCATGAAATCAAAGTTTTCTCATCTCCGGCCTAATGGTCAGAGTACGTGCAGTGGATCCTGATGCAGTTTGGAATTCTTGTGTGATGGATAGATATCTGCCTATTACACATTACTACCCTCTTCAACAGTCGGCGGTTTCTGTCAGTCAACAAATGAGGTCGGTCTGTATGTTTTTGTGCTGTATGTGTCCCTTCACATTTCCACTTCTCTACCACATCGGAAACAGTAGACCTAGGGCTGTTTAGTAGTGTGTAAATCTCGCTTACAGACGTATGACACAAGTGACATCCAATCACCTGACCACGTTCGGAGTCCGTGAGTTCCGCGGAGCGCATCATTCTGGTCTCTCCCGATGTCTGATGACTACTGAGGTCACTGATATGGAATACCTGGCGGCAGGTGGCAGCACAATGCACCTAACATTAAAAAAATAAAACTTATGCTTTGGAGGTGTCCAGATACTTTTGATTACATAGTGTATCAGTCGCAAACACTTGTGGCCCGATGATGCGGAAGATTTCCATCCATAAAAATTCCATCGTTGTTTGGGAACATAAAGCATATTATTGGGTACAAATGGTCTCCAAGTGAGCGAACATAAGTGTTTCGAGTCGATAATCGGTTCATCTGGACAAGAGGAGCCAGTTACTCCATGTACACACAGCCTACATTGTTCTGGAGCCATTACCAGATTGCACAGTGCCTTATACATAACTAGGTTCCATGGCTTCGTGCGGTCTGCGCCAGTTTCGAGCCCTACCATCAGTACTTACCAATTGAAACCGGAACTGATCCGACCAGGTCACGGTTTTCTAGTTTTTTAGGGTCCAATAGACATTGGGATGATACTAGGAGAGGCCTTACAGGTGACGTCATGTGTTACCAAAGATCCTCGTGTAG
Source organism: Schistocerca nitens (assembly GCF_023898315.1). Classification (NCBI taxonomy): domain Eukaryota; kingdom Metazoa; phylum Arthropoda; class Insecta; order Orthoptera; family Acrididae; genus Schistocerca; species Schistocerca nitens. The sequence goes on from NC_064618.1 coordinate 673,384,703, forward strand.
GTCGTCTGCTGCAAAAGCCAAATTTCGCCTCACTGCCCTAACGAATACGTTCGTCCAACGTCCCACATTGATTACTACGGGTATTTCAAACATTGTCCGTTAGCACTGACAATCCTGTGCAAACGCCTCTGCTCTCGGTCGTTAAGTGACGGCCGTCGGCCACTACGTTGCCCGTGTTGAGAGAGAATGCCTGAAATGTGGTATTCTCGGCAGACTCTTGACACTATGGATATCGAAAAATTGAGTTCCTTAATGATTTCCGAAATGTAATGTCCCCTGTCTAGCTCCAAGTACCATGCCGCGTTCCAGGTCTGTTAAGTCATGTTGTGTGACCATAATCACCTTTTCACATGAATCACCTGAGTACATGTGGCAGTTCGGCCAATGCACTGCCCTTTCATACTTTGGCTACGCGATGCTACCTCCATCTGAATATGTGTATATCGCTACCCTGTGGCTTTTCTCACCTCAGTGAACTATATGGGGCCTGGTAACAACACTAAACTTGAACTACACTGATGTACTCTAATGGCCTTTTATATGTACAGAAAATTCCAAGTCTAATGATTTAGGTGGGGGCTGATAATGCTTAAGCGTACAGTGTTACGTCCGACCATGTCTTCTGGGTGCTTCACATCCTTTGTCAGGCAGCGTGGAATCCAGATAACACCTTTGGGCATCTCAATTGTAAACCTATTGACGTCTACGCTTTGACCACCAATACAGATCATTGGTTTCAGTATTATGTTACGGAGTTCTACCACAGACGATAACCAGTCCATTGTTGGTATAGAGAACGTAAGTGAATCAACGGATATTGGGGAGCTCACACCAAAATGCAAACGGGGAAAAGTGAGAGAGTATTACAATTCGCTAACTTCAACAATACCTCAGTTCTTAAAACCGCAAAACTGAAGCACCTTACAGATGTCCTAAGCAAACAGAAAATCATTGTAACACCGTTACAAGAGCCCAGATACACAAATGAAGCAGTTTTAGAATCTGAGACAAATAGGTTGCTGAAGGGGAAGACAAAGGGAATATTGTGTACATCGCCACGGCAAAGTTTCTAGAAACAAATCCTGTGAACCATCAGTAATTTAATCTCTAAGAACAGTAGCGTTCCCACAATTCTCTACAGAGAAGCAAATATGGTATAATGGTTAATGCACATGACTCCAGAACTGAGACATTGTACTTCTTGGAGACTTCAATGCCCAACACAGAAAGCACAAGAGTTCATGAAGGTGAAGTTTGACACAGAGACACTTAGAACCGCGGAGAATTTTAAGATGAATCTGAATCAGATATATTACGGATGAGACCAGCAAAGAGATGCACTGATCGACAGCGCGAATGGGGAACGATTTGCCTAGAAAAAAAAAAGAGGAGTCACGCGTGACAATCTGTAGATGGAGATAAGAAATCAGAGAGAATCGGAATGCGTAGGTTGATTGGTATTCTCAGAAAACACGAAAAAGTTTCAGTATCTCTCAAGACGTAGGGGAAAACACTATCACGTATCTGAAGAATCTTAAGAGAGAATATGACTGTTTCCGAAAGAACAACACTCACAGACCGTTAAAGACTCTCTTAATTAGGTACGATAAACCATATATCTGGTTTACGATCAAGAAAGGGACAGTAATTTATGATGCATTGTTAAACTGTTAGACCACGGGCAAGTACGTTGAATCCGAAAGAACCATATCCCGACTCATAATCACCGGCTATAGAAGACGTTAGGAGCATCATAAGTATCTTGAAGAATAACAAAAGATCTAGAGAAGATGGGATCAAGGCAGAACCCTTGAGGTATGCGAAGCTGAAATCAGCCATCGAAAGATATAAGAGCAGTTTCCAGAAGGTCTGACGACGGTACTAAATCTACGTGATTACTGTGCTATTCACAATAAAGTGCCTGGCAGAGGGTTCAATGAACCACCTTCAAGATGTCTCTCTACCGTTTCACTTTCGAACGGCACGTGGGAAAAACGAGCACTTAAATTTTTCAGTGCGAGCCCCAATTTTCTTATTTTATCGTGATGATCATTTCTCCCTATGTAGGTGGGTGGCAGCAGAATGTTTTCGCAATAGGAGGAGAAAACTGGTGATTGAAATTGCATGAGAACATCCCGTCGCAACGAAAAACGCCTTTGTTTTAATGATTGCCACTCCAATTCACGTATCATGTCTGTGACATTATCTCCACTATTTCGCGATAATACAAAACGAGCTGCCCTTCTTTGTACTTTTTCGATGTCATCCGTCAGTCCCACCTGATGCGGATCCCACACCGCCTAGCAGTACTCCAGAATAGAGAGGACAAGCGTGGTGTAAGCAGACTCTTTAGTAGACCTGTTGCACCTTCTAAGTGTTCTGTCAATGAATCTCAGTCTTTGGTTTGATCTACCCACAACATTATCTATGTGATCGTTCCAATTTAGGTTATTTGTAATTGTAATCCCTAAGTATTTAGCAAAGTTTACAGCCTTCAGATTTGTGTGACTGACCACGTAATTGAAATTTAGCTGATTTCTTTTAGTACTCATGTGAATAACTTCACACTTTTCTTTATTTAGGGTCAATTGCCACTTTTAGCTGCATACAGATATCTTATCTAAATCATTTTGCAAGTCGTTTTGATCATCTGATCACTTTACAAGACGGTAAATAACAGCATCATCTGCAAACATTCTAAGACGGCTACTCAAATTGTCTATGTCGTTAATATAGATCAGGAACAATAGAGGGCCTATAACACTTCCTTGGGGAACGCCGGATATTACTTCTGTTTTACTCGATGATTTTCCGTCTATTACTACGAACTGTGACCTTCCTGACAGGAAATCACGAATCCAGTCTCACAACTGAGGCGATACTCCGTAGGCACGCAGTTTGGTTAGAAGACGCTTATGAGCAACGGTGTCGAAAGCGGTCTGGAAATCTAAAAATATGGAATCAGTTTGAAATCCCATGCCAATAGCACTTATTACTTCATGAGTACAAAGAGCTAATTGTGTTTCACAAGAACGATATTTTCTGAATCCGTGCTAACTATATGTCAATAAATCGTTTTCTTCGAGGTGCTTCATAGTGTTCGAATAAACTATATGTTCTAAAACTCTACCGCAAATCGACGTTAGTGATATAGGCCTGTAATTCAATGGATTACTCCTACACTTCCCTTTTAGGGTATTGGTGTGACTTGAGCAATTTTCCAGTCTTTAGGTACGGATTTTTCTGTGAGCGACCGGTTGTATATAATTGCTAAATATGGAGCTATGTTATCAGCATCCTCTGAGAGGAACCTGACTGGCATACGATCTGGACCGGAGGCCTTGCCTTTCTTAAGTGATTGAAGCTGCATTGTTACACCGAGGATATCTACTTCTATGTTTCTCGTCTTAGCACTTGTTCTTAATTGGAATTCAGGAATATTTACTTCGTCTTCTTTGGTGAAGGAGTTTCGGAAAACCGTGATTAATAACTCTGCTTTAGTGGCACTGTTGTTATTGCGCAGTGAAGGTATTGATTGCGTCTTGCCACTTGTGTGCGTTATGTATGACCAGAACCTCTTTGGGTTTTCTGCCAGATTTCGAGACAGAATTTTGGTGAAAATTATAAAAAGCATCTCGCATTGAAGTACGCGCTATATTTCGAAATTCTGTAAAACATTGCCAATCATAGGGATTTTGCGTCCATTTAAATTTGGCATCCATTTTTCATTGCTTCTGCAAAAACGATCTGACCCGTTTTGTGTACCATGGGGGATCAGTACCATCACTTACTAATTTGTGTGGTATATATCTCTGAATTGCTGTCGATACCATCTCTTTGAAAACATTCCACAACTTTTTACACTTACATGATCAGATCGGAAGGAGTGAAGACTGTCTCTTACAAAGGCGTTAAGAGCATTTTTATCAGTGTTTTTAAAGAGATATAATTTGCGTTTCTTTTTGATGGTTGTAGGTGTTACGGTATTCAGCCTAGCAGCAACTGCCTTGTGGTCGCTAATCCCTGTATTCGTCACAACACTCACTATTTGTCCAGGATTATTTGTTGCTAAAAGGTCAAGAATGCTTTTGCAACCACTTACGCCTCGAGTGGGCTAAAGAACTAATTGTTCAAAATAATTTTCTGAGAAAGCATTCAGTACCATTTCGGATGACGTTTTATTGCTGTCGCCGGCTGTAAACGTATAATTTTTCCAGCATATCGAGAGTAGATTGAAGTCACCACCGACTATAATTGTATGAGCGGGGTATTTACTTGAAATGAGACTCAAGTTTTCTTTGAACTGTTCAGCAACTATATCTTCTGAGTCGGGGGTTCGGTAGAACGATCCAATTAATAGTTTCGTCCGATTGTCAGGTATAACCTCTATCCAAACTATTTCACATGAACTATCTACTTCAATTTCGCTACATGGCAAACTACCTCTGACAGCAATAAATACTCCACCACCAACTGTATTTAATCTATCCTTTCTGAACACTGTTAGATCGCTTGAAAAAATTTCGGCTGAACTTATTTCCGGCTTTAGTCAGCTCTCTGTTCCTACAACTATTTGAGCTTCAATGCTTTCTATTAGGGCCTGGAGCTCTGGTTCTTTCCCAACACAGCTACGACAATTTATAACTACAATACCAATCGTTTCTACAACTATCTTACTGTATTTTACCTGCCCACTTTTGGACGGACGCCCCTTCCGTGGTTCCCTGAGACCCTCTAACCTAAAAAACTGCCCAGTCCCTTCCACACAGCCCCCGCTACCTGTGCAGCCGCCTCCTGTGTGTAGTGGGCTCCTGATCTATCAATCGGGACCCGGAAACCCACCACCCGGTAACAGAACCGCCTGAGCCTCTGATACAGACCCTCCACTCGGCTCTGCATCAAAGAACCACAGTCGGTTCTATCGACGATGCTGCAGATGGAGAGCAAGACTGGCAGTCTTTACCATTTCCGCTAGCCGCCCGAAACTAAACGGAATATGCTCCATTACAAAGCGACACACGCCATTGGTACCGACATGAGCCACCATCTACAGTTGGCTGCACCCTGTGCTCTTCATGGCATCCGGAATCACCCTTTCCTCATCCGGAATGACTCTCCTCGGAATGCACACAGAGTGCACACTGGCTTCCTTCCCCTCCTTGGCAGCCATGTTCCAAAGGGGCCGCATTACGCTCTTAACTTTGGAGCACCCAACTACCAGCAAACCCACCCTCTGTGAATGCCCAGACCTTTCGCGCCGAGAAGCTTCCTCTGGAGCAGGGTGGACGACTGCATCCGGCTCAGAGACATCGTCAGCCACAGATAACGCCAGAAACTTGTTCGTCAAACGAACCGGGGAGGCCCTACGATCGGCCCCTCGGAAAGCTTTTCGCTTCCTGCCGGACTTTGGAATGATCTCCCACTCGACCACGGGTGAGGGGTCAACCTCAGTGCAGGCAGTACCCGGGGCGGTCACAGCAGTGGACCGATCGGAGGACACGTGGGAGGTGCTCGACGTCCCTGGCATCCCCGCCTCCGATCGCACACAGTGACGCCCCTTGGCAGCAGCCTCAAGCTGTGTGACGGAAGCCAATGCAGCCTGAAGCTGTGAGCGAAGGGTCGCCAGCTCAGCTTGCATCTGTACACAACAACCACAGTTCCTAACCATTACTGTAGTCGCTCCTGTTTGAAGCTAGTAAAAATATGCAACAAACGAACGGTGTACTCGCCTTATTAGCAGCAGGAACTAGAGGCGCTGCTCTCGCTGCCGGTCTAACCGACACATCTTATATAACAGAAGAATAAAGTTAATACCAAGGACCTATAAGATATTCTAAAGAGCAGTGATGAATAGAGAGTAAAAGCAAACTAAGTCCATGAACTGGTGAGTAGCAAGAATTTTTCGGGAACGGTAGATCATATACGGAGGAAATTTTGATCTTGGGACTGGTAACTACGTATCAGAGACCGAGAATACTGTACGCACATTCAGGATTTCAAGAAAGCTTATGATTCTGTAGATAGACCAAAACTTCCAAAATATGGTGCAGATGAGTTCCTGTAGAAAATTCTGCGAAAAACAGACTTAACGGGATACGATAGCCAATGAAAGTTCGTAGTAAAGTATTCAGATCGCTTCAAGTTTAAAGCCCGAGCCACACTTGGAGAGTGATTCTTCCTATTGCTTGTTAGTTGTATCCTTGATAAGGCGATCAGACAGTGCAGAGAGGAAATGAAACGAGTCAGTGGAATTCACCTGTGGTGTAAGAAAACAGAAAATGTTGTGATATTGTCGGAATAATTAGAAGAGGTACCTAACAAAACCATGGAGATAAGCAGCTAAATCAGGTGTGCATATCGCTGTCGGGATGACTTGGCGTATGGCGAACGACAAGACATGCATATTTAGAAACGGGGAAAACTCAGAAGCTGCAGAGATTTAAATATCGCAATGGATGTATAAATCAGTCTTACAGCAGAAGCAGCTTTGGGGACACGAATAAAGAAAAGTAATTTAGCATATAAACTCACCTTGAAGTTCATTGATTAAAGTAAAATAAAGGCATTACCACTTAGTGATTCCCCCTAAACACTTACAAGCAATAGAAAGTCAGAGTCCTAACAAGATTATTTCGTAGGCTGTAACTTGAGCAACAACTGATTTTTGCTAGGATATTAAGACTCGAAGACGAGCGAAACAAGGTCTGAATACTCAGGTAAAGAGGCTCTCGGTCGCTGTCTGAAAAACAGGACCATTTCCTTTGCACACATCCTTCGAATGGATCAGAGGAGATTCAGATAAGTTTCTTTTGAACAAGAGAACCAAAGTAAGCAGGATCCAAAAGGAAGACTACTATCTGGAAGAATACAATCAACAGACATTTACAAGAGGGTGACTTACAAAAAAAAAGATCAATCTGTCATAGGCGTCCAGGACAGGGTCAGCCACACTACGTAAACATCATTAGCAGAAGAACGAAGAGACTGCGAAGTCTTCTTTTCTGCACTTTCGGTATTATGCTAATTGTGATTTGTTACTGTTCCCATCTTATCTGTTTCTCGGTCCGACAAGATCTCTGTTCCATTTTGGTTTAAACTTCTTTATCCGACATGGCTGTCTCGGTGCACACATCATTTGCAGATTTTCGATCCATTTACTTTTGTTTTCGCCAAATTTTTCTGTTACAATCCAAATTTTCAATGTCTTTCGAACATCATCATATCTTATATTATCTATTCTTTTGCATCCCTTCACTGCTCTTATAAATCTTACTTCTGTTCCTTGTACTCGTTTTTCTTGTCTTTTATTCAATAACTACGATTCACTTCCATATAATACCGTTGGCAAAGCGACTGTTTTGTAAAATTTCAATAGTCTTTCTTTCCGTATTTTATGCTTTCCAGTTATATTAACTATTCTACAGATACTTCCACATCTATGCAACTTCATCTGCAAGCATTCTTCGTATTCATCGGTTTTTTGCATCGGATACAAGTAAAACGTTGTACCTGCTCTTTTGTTTTTTCCCTTAGTTACTAAGTTCGCTCTCTCTCGATTTTTCCACAAATTCCATTAACCCAGATTTACTAAAATACATTTTCATATTATTTTCTGTACATATTTTATTTAGTTCATAAACTACTTTCTGCAAATCATCTTCTCTTAAAAAATCAGCGTAAGATCATCAGCATACGGGAATGATTTTATCTTCATGGAATTATTTAACTGACCGTAGTGCTTATGCCAGAATCCCATGAGCGCAGTGCATCAGTTTTGTGGTTTTAAAAGCTCCTGCGAATTCTTTTACTATTATATCATTTTTCTTCTGTTTACGGGTGTTTCTCTTTTTCTGTCCTATATTAGAAACATATCATAAGTTTTTGTAGAACTTAATAATGGGCTTCTTCCTTAATATTATTCAAACGAATTCTATCCTTTTATGATTTACTTAATTTTCAAAGCTTCACTTTCTATCTGCTGATGGGCATAAATATCGTATTGTAATTACGAATGAATCTGTCCGAGGCTTGCTGGTGAGCTCTCTTCACTATTCCTGTTGTGTAATTCCGTTTCTGCTTCTGAACTTATTTTCCAGGTAGTTTTCCTTGTATTGCCCCCACAGTTTCTGTTGACCGAATTTTTAATCCACACTTTCTGTGATATTTCTGTTTCTTTCCTAATACCTCGTTTCCAGGTTTTTACATTGCCTCTTCAATTCTGTTTCAATGGTGTACCGTGCAGTTAATCAATCTAATTCTTTACTTAAGCTATTGTGATAAAGGTCCTTAATACTATCATCCAGGAGCAAATATACCGAATACATCGCAAATTGTGAGAATGAAAGAACAGTGGACAAGGATAAAGACCAGAAGAAACACAGCTCATTTCACGTAACGCGATCCTTACACGGTCAAAGGGAAAATGGTGCAACAAATATATTGTAGACGTTGATATAACATCATATTTAATTAAATTATTACTTGAACGTGAGCTAGCAAAAACAGTAATTTTCATTTATAAAACACATACAAATCATATAAATAAGAGGAAATTATAGTGCATCGTAGCATCGAAAAGGTGGACAAAATAAAACATTTGCAAAACTAAAAATTAAAGTAAAACTATTCACTGGCTGTATTTTGAGGTGTCCTTGTTAGTAAATTGTTACGAAATGTAGAGGATTTCCTGTGATCAGAGCGTGCTGTACGGATAGGAAGATTCTTTTGAATATATTCGTCGTACCGAGTTTTTCTATTTTCTTGCAATCATTGTTTCAATGCTTCTCGATGTAAGTGTTACGCGGTACTACATTTACATTTTAATTTCCTCTTTTAAGATACTACATCATTCGTGTTTCCGTTGTAGGTAGCTCTGTACTCAAAACGTACGCCCTGGTAACTTTTATTTCTCCGTTCTTGAACAATAAATTACTTTTTGTAATGGAGTAACAAGTAAGAGAATCTGGAGGATTTAATTGTATCTGGCAATTCTGTGACTAACAGAAGTGACAAACTGTGGTGATCTTATTTATAAAATACAGAGATCTTTATGTACTAGGGGCTACTTATACTTGTGTACACGTTATAAGGTAACACAGTCTCCCACAATCAGTGTAGTGAATGTTGGAATAGGTGTTCGTTTCTGAGGAGAGTTGCATCTCTCTCCAAAAATGCAACCCTGCAATAATTGCAGTCTTCTGGTGCGTCACATTGCCACTGTTCCTTCAGAGAAGGTTCTGTTCTGTTTGCCCAAATTTCCGGACTGTTCCGTAGCTCTTTCCCGGAAAACAGAGCCAAGGAGCTAATATCATTGGCAATTCCAATCACAGTTGCTCTGTAAAAATCTGTTATTCGTTGCGTCCTAGGCCGGAACGGTTTTCTTCGAACTACAGCGGCCTCTGCATGTTACTAGAGTTGTGGGGCGGCGGGTGGAATGATTGATGTTAAATGTTCCTATTATTTATGCTGTCTTTTGCCGTTCTCAACACTGGCTCTCTAACTACAATATTGGCAACCAGAAAGTGATTAGCAAAACGTGAAGCCTGTAATTAGAATTCCTAGTGCCCACTTCATCTGAGAATACACTTATAGTTACAGCTTATAGCTCTGGGGAATAGGAGAGTGTCTGGGATTCATAATCAAAAACGATTTTCTAAAATAGTTGAGTATATTCTGAAAGTCACAGATGAAAAAAAAAGAATCCACACAATCTAACTAACAGAGCAGTTCAGAGTCTAATACGCTGATGCCACTATAACTGTCCAAATTAAATATTTAAATGAATGCTCGCCAAAATTTGATGATTAGTTCACCAAACGCCACGCTAAATAATGGTAGAATGTTTGTCCCGCGGCGGCACGTGAAAATACGACAATACGCAAACTGAAGATCGATAATTAATGTCAACCCAGAATTAACACTTCACTCGAAAATGATTTCATGGTTACGCGTATCTCGAGGCACCCGAGGCTGTTTGTAGCAATGATACCATCGCGGCGCGACTCCCTACACAGACGGCGTGCTATTCAGCGTCTGGAGAGAACTGGGGCCTTTCTTCCTCGCGCAGCGTTCTTATATATAAAGCCGCAGTGCGGACGGCTAAGGGAACGCCTGATCAAATCGGCTCTCCCGACTAGCTGCTGGGCTAGTAATGCACCACTTTAAGTTACCGAATAAATCATAGCTTCTTTTGCTGATGGCCGATGAAGCTCTCAATTTAAATGTGCATTCAGCACACAGGTAAGTAATCATAATAAAATTTTGATGTGGCTAAGTTAAATATTTTGGGCGAGAGAATTAATTTAATTACACTGCATGCAGTAGACGAGCTCTGAAGTGGCCCTTTGGAGATACGTTATCGCTATAGTTTTATAGGTATTCAAATGAAACTTCTCACATCCTTATGGTGATAGCGGATCTCCATTCTACTTAAATATAATTTTCCTAGCCTTATTTATTATCCTACTTAATCTATCTTGCTTCCTTAAGTTTTAAGACGAAAACCAGAAAATCATGAATTTCCACTAAAATTTTAATTTGTGAAATCCAAAGTACTGTTTTTATTAAATAATTATGAAAAATGAAGCTAAATATAAAATTAAAACTTTCTAGCTCTTTTCTGTTGCGCCAATGATTTTTACAGAAAAACGTCAAAATTTCGAAAATGGTTAATGTTATCGAACTGATATTCAACACATATTAATATAGTATTACTCCTGACATGCTAGAAATTTTTTAGGTTATTTGCTTGAATTTTAAAGTATTGCGCAATATTTATGACGTCAGAGCTAGTTACAGCGGACTGGCTGGCACACAATGGAAAGACTGATGTGAATTTACTACAGCGTGAGTAGGCTGCTTCCCTACAGAGGGACATGGAAATCGGATTACTGCCGCTGATCCGGGCTCCGACCTGCTCCTTGTACGCGCCGCACCAACAGCGAAAGCCTCGCAGCACGCCATTAACTGATTAACAAGCGTTCACGTTGGCAGAGGCCTACCTGTTGAACTGCATCATTAAATGATGGCAACCAGGAAAAGCAAGGAGCAGAAATATACACAGAGAATGGGTAACTTTCTGTTGCAATTAACTGGACCCCTGTGGGTTTGACTCAACAATACACAATGTGAGATCGACAGCATATTTCTTAGATGTGAATCTAATCAGTCCTTTTCTCTCCACACGTTCGTCATTTAGTCTCAATGTGGTTTTTCTCAATCTTGGTAATGATCCCTTCAGTAACATATGAAGTGTTTTGTGTGCTGCCATCGTTATTAATTTTTACACAGCAGTAGCTAATTTGAGTGTATGTAACTGATTGTTATTATAACGAAAATATTGTAATTTGTTGGGTAATAGCCAAGGGGAAATTTATAGACATGTATCGATAGCAACGACGAAATCGTAGTAGTTGTGCCGTTGCTTATCTTCGCGTGTGGAGAGCCTCTGTTTCGTTGCTAGCAGAGAGGGGAACAGCAGCCTGAGTTACGAAAGGGTGAGGAAGTGTTTGCTGTGCGCTCCCGCCGACGCGGTGTGCAGCTGTGCTCGAGCCAGTGCAGACGCGTCTGATTTGTTAATCCACGAGTATTGAGAGCACGGTAGGAGTGGACAGGTGGAGGAAGCTGTCATTCCAACTGTTCCCTGTCCCATAATTATCGGTGGCTCTGGAGACGGCTCGAGGTTGTTCTCATCGAGCAGCAGCTGCAGCAGCAGTAGCAGCAACACCAACAACAACAACGGCAGTTCAGCATGGTTGTCGGATACATTCTTCGTCGTCCACACAGCTACAAAATCGTAAGACTGTGAGCTGAAAAAAATAGTAACTTAGATTCTTTGCCCAGCAACATTTCTTTCACGAGGTACGAATACCTTGAATAATAATTTGCTATAGTTAAAACTTGTAGGGCACCTGGGTTGTCACTGTCCTAAGATATTATTACCAAGCAGGCACCCTTTCCTCTCCATGCAATCAAAAATGTTCAAATGGCTCTGACCACTATGGGACTTAACTTCTGAGGTTATCAGCCCCCTAGAACGTAGAACTACTTAAACCTAACTAACCTAAGGACGTGACACACATCCATGCCCGAGGCAGGATTCGAATCTGCGACCGTAGCGGTGGCGCGGTTCCAGACTGTAGCGCCTAGAACCGCTCGGCCACTACGGCTGGCTTCATGCAATCACCGAGTGTCCTAAGAATATAAAAAATTAACTATTTACTGCCAGTTTCAATCTAAAATTTCTGCCTCAGTTACTGTCCATTCTTGTATCGCATAACAGAGGCTACGTAAAGTGAAATATCATTGGTAAAACTAATAACTAAAGATAAAGCACAAGTTAAGATCGCGCCATTTCATTTATTCTGTATTTAGCTTAGTGAATGACTTCTGCTGGCTTGGTATGTATTTTATTGTTGTTATTTTAAAAGTAAAATCAATTGCTTATTTGCTTACAGTAAATTCACTTCAGTCTTTCAATAATCAAAAGTAAACTGCTTGCCTTTTTCTAAATTTTGCATTACGTTACGCTGAGGTTACTGAAAGCTGTTTTTTTACGTGACAAATTTCAAGTTAGGTCCGTCATCTATTTAACCAGTATTTTCATTTAAAGTTACTTTCAAAATTTAGTATTTCAAAATAAGTAACTGCAAACTCAATGCTTTCTGATTCATTTATTTTCTTGTGAACTGTTGACTTATGGAACCGCGTGACATCCTTCTGTTCCCACGCCAGCAATTATTTGCTTAAATTTCTTTCTCGAGATTCCGGGGATTCATTGCCCTAGCGAGCTGGCGATAGTTTAATTATCCCTTCTTTTTAGCTAATCAGTGTTTTCTTTGTGTTATCAGTGGCTTTTGTAGTAAATATTATGTGGTGTCCTTTTTCCCCCAGTGCAGTCCGTGAGCGATTGCTCTATATTCCACCCATTTCAAAATTATAATCTAAATTTAGCTTGAATATTGATTAAATTCTTCCTTCAGAAGAGTCTTTTGTACACTTTTCTTCAACTAACCGGTTTTGTTTTCCTTCGGTAACGATAGCCTTATTCACTGTGAATTTTCGTTAGACATTTGCGATCACGGTCAGTTTTATCGCAGTCCAGTTGGCCGATTAGGAAGGAGGAGGTTACACATCGGTAAATATACCTTAGACAAATATGTTCCGAGCTAGGTCTTAAGGTGTCAAGGGATGGGGAAGATCCATTACGGTTTAACAGCCTTCTTAAAAAAAACTGCTTCGTTAACAAAGAGAGCTTTACCACAGATTCATGAGAAGTAAAGACGTAGCTAACAAACCAACGTTAAACGAGCGAAAATGAGCGTAAAGGGAGCAAAGAGGAAAGCTTTCAATGACTTTGAAAGTAAAATTTTGCCACTCTGTCTGACTAAAAACCTTAAAATGTTAAGTCTTACGTGAAATGAGTAAGGGGAGGAAATCATATACTCAGTCAGTTAGTGGCCATAATGACACCGGAACGAAAAATGGCAGAAAGAAGGCGGCAGTACTGAATTCTGAAATACGAAACTGTTGCGCTGAGGAAGATCGTAACACGCTCTCTTCTTTTATCCATCGTAAGAATTTCAAAGTCGCAGGTAACTGATCAAGAAATAGGAAAACAATTACAATCGGTTTGTAGTGGAGACGCTTCAGAACAGTAGGAGATACCTGAAAGATTCTACAGAGTTTACGCGAAAGAGCTTGCTCCCCTTCGAGAAGCAGTTTAACGCGGATGTTTGCTGGAGCAAAAAAGGGTGCGTAGAAACTGCAAAAAGACACCGGCCATTCCCGTCCTCAAGAAGGGTCGTAGAACAGATGCACATTATTGTAATCGTATATCGTTCACGTCAATCTGTTGCAGAATTATGCAAGATGTAGTCTTATATTCCTTCCTTCATTCTTTTCATCACGAAAGAGGAGTCTTCGATACTTCATATCGTTTTTTTTTTTAAGCTCACATGTTTTCCCTTGCTTTTCCCGTAGATATATTATGATAATAAAGTACGACATTAGAAAGAAACGGAAGTATTGTGTCACCTGGCTTTACTCCGGTTTTTATTTAACAACATTCGGACCCTGTCAGTTTTATTTGAGAGATCGTGCTTTTGAAATTTGTTTGACTAAGTTGGCTATGTAAGCCGCATGACTTGATTCGCTGCTCCTCATTTTCGAGTTCATTACTTCCGCAGCCTCTTAAATTTAATTTTCGCCTCGACTGAGTGAAAGTAGCACACATGTCAGAGGTGTGTAGATGAAAATACCAAAATTAGTAAAATATATTGGCTGCAATTTCCAGTGTCATATTATAAACGAAAGATGTATGACTAGTTCGTCGGCGAGTGAAAAAGAGACTGAATTGGCCAATACATCGTTGTAGGAGATGCACAGCCAAGCTGCCAAGCGATACAGGGAAACTACAGTAAAGGTAAACAGTGATGTGCGAACATGAAACTGAACTCTGCTTTTCGGAACCACTAATACGTCATTTACGTCAGATGCTGGTCTGAATGTTTCATCCGTTACAGATGGACACGGGTCGGGTGACGTCTAGACCATTTGTCTCGCATCTACCTGGGAGGACACCCGACACGGCTGTTGAGTGAAGTGCGGCCGGCGTGACGTGCCCGGAGTCACGTGCTAATTGCGGGCGCCGCTCACGCCTTGTGCACGTCTCACTGCAGACCGTGTTTACCCGGTAAGCAGATTCCAGCGCTGTCACCGACTCTGCACAGCTCCAGGCCAGCCAGCATGTCAGTGGGCGCGCGATCTGATCGGAGAATATATTCATGTCCTCTGATGGGGTATCGACTTCCACGTTAGCCGGCTTCTGAGTCGGCCCACGCATACATACTGACGGCGTCACGTTCTCGTAGCAACGGGTCAGGTGGCCCTTGACACAACTGGTACTTGTCACGTCGATAACCATTTAGCTACACTCATTACTGAATTGATTATTCAACTAGTAACGAGTTGTCCAATTAACTCCATGATTTTATTTGCGCTGTGTCTCGAGGACTTCCTCTCGTAGTCAAGTACCCTTATATTAATTTTACGTCTGCGAATGTTTTCCGCTATGATGCGTATTTTTCGGTCGTGAAATATACCGGGTGATCAAAAAGTCAGTATAAATTTGAAAACTGAATAAATCACGGAATAATGTAGATAGAGACGTACAAATTGACACACACGCTTGGAATGGCATGGGGTTTTATTAGAACCAAAAAAATACAAAAGTTCGAAAAATGTCTGATCAGAATAGCAATAATTAGCATAACAAAGTAAGAAAAAGCAAAGATAGTTTTCCTTATATGAAATGCTCAATATGTCCACCATCATTCCTCAACAATAGCTGTAGTCGAGGAATAATGTTGTGAACAGCACTGTAAAGCATGTCCGGGGTTATGGTGAGGCATTGGCGTCGGAGATGTCTTTTAGCATCCCTAGAGATGTCGGTCGATCACATTAAACTTGCGACTTCAAACCCCAAAGCCAATAATCGCACGGACTGAGGTCTGGGGACCTGGGAGGCCAAGAATGACGAAAGTGGCAGCTGAGCACACGATCATCACCAAACGACGAGCGTAAGAGATCTTACACGCGTCTAGCAAAATGGGGTGGAGCGCCATCCTGCATAAACATCGTAAGTTCCAGCAGGTGTTTATCAGCCAGGCTGGGGATGATGCGATTCTGTAACATATCGGTGTACCTCTCACCCGTCACGGTAGCAGTTACGAAACCAGAATCACGCATTTCCTCGAAGAAAAAAGGCCAGATAACGGTAGATGTGGTAAATCCAACCCATACCGTGACTTTCTCGTAGTGCAATGGAGCTTCAACGACAGTTCTAGGATTTTCGGTAGCCCAAAGTCTGCAGTTGTGGGCGTTGACAGACCCTCGGAGCGTGAAATGAGCTTCGTCGGTCCACAACACGTTACTAAACCAACCGTCATCTTCCACCATCTTTTGAAACGCCCACACCACAAATGCCCTCCGCTTCACTAAATCGCCAGGTAACAGTTCATGATGCCGATGGATTTTGTACGGATAACATCGGCGGGTACGCCTCAGTGCGAACCAAACAGTAGTGTATGGAATGCCGGTGCGACGTGCGACTGCACGAGCGCTGACTCCCCCGTGCATAGACGAACCCGCTACAGTCTCCATTTCTCCCTGAACTGTCTCAGCAGCATTACGTCTTGTGCTCGGGGTCTATCGTCTAAACAACCCGTGGCTTCGAACTTCGAAATCATTCTCGCCACAGCTGCATTTGTCAACGGATCTTTACTCGTTCGAATCCCCTTCCTGTGGCGATAGGTCGTAACGCTGAACTAGCACGTTCCCCATTCTGATAATACAGCTTCACTAAAAGCACTTTTCAGGTATCATCAACATGCTGCAACTGCTGGCGCATCTGATTCTCTCTCTCATTACAGCTCCTTTTATACACGATTGTCATGTGCAATCACTGACGGCTTGCTTTCCAGCGCCATCTGTTGAACATTTTGTGAACTATGTTTTTTTTTTCTAATAAAACCCCATGTCATGCCAAGCATGTGTGTCAATTTTTACCTCTCTATCTACATTATTCGGTGGTTTATTACGTTTTCAAATTTATACTGCCTTTTTGATCACCCGGTATTTTACACCAGAGGAGGAGGATGTGAACTGATTGACCTGTTGACATGAGACTCCCTGTGGACATGAAAGTAGCTCAGATGAACATGGGTTCGTGTTGGGTGTTGTCTGTACCATTCAAGAAAACTGTCACAGCATTCAGAGTACGTGACGGTAAAATCTGACATGTTTTTGGGTTATCTGTAGGAAAATGCGCAACTGCAGTGTTATGGAACCCCAGTTTCTATTTCTATATTTTCTACTACATTGTAGAAAATTAAATACATAAAAATTTAATCAGCTCCTTCTTCTTCAAAGAGGGGTCTTGATTTAAAAAACTGGTTTCTGTTGGCGTCAATGCATGGTGGAAACCTCTGTGGAACGAAAGCACTATCTGATTTCTGTGTCCTATCAGGTAAATGCGCTCCTCTGAAGTTGGAACTATTGTTTGAGGTCGAAGGCTTTTAGTGGAGATAATACTTTCTGTTCGGATATCAGCGATTGCAGGTACACGGTGCGCTCTACGGATGACAAGGAATGTCATATTTGGCTCCTCACTTTTGTTTCCTGGACTCTCGTTACAGTTTTGTTATTCATTACCTTCGACAGAGACGCGTGATGACGTGCGCGATAAAGTAGCCCGATTTTAGACAGCGAGAACAATTGTCTAGCGCTGGAGCATTGTTGCAGGGCGCTGCACGCTACGGACTATCACTTCTTCGCCACGTGTTAATAAGACATCGGAACCATCCCCTCCCCCATTTCACGCCTAGGCGACTTTTCACGTAACATAGAAGTTTTCTGGGTATGGCACCGCAGCATCATATTATTTATACGTGTTACCGGTGTAACAAACGTTTCCACCATAGTTACAGTGGCCTACTTTTAGGTCTCTCACTACTAGGTTGACAGATTAAATTTACAAAATTACGGAACATTGCATGACGAAAGAACTTGCTTAGCTGAAGATGAACACAAAAAACATTAACGCATGCAATATCGAAGGGGAGGAGATGTATCTTATGCCCATCTTTTTAAGCTATTGCAATATAGCCAGGTACATTATAACTTAAAACTTTGAAAAAAATATTGTTTTTTATGAAGTCTTCTACCATATCTCATCAATTTTTTTAATTTTTCAGTTAAACTCACCAAAATAATACTAATAGATACGTCTTTTCACACTGAATGTTTGATTCCATAGTTTCAGGTTCAGGACCCCACCTACACTTCAATACCTCTTTTAAAAAGTATGTTGTAACAGTCAACAACAAGTAAAGAAAATTGGTATTTTTGTTGTGGGCATAATGGACCCCTCGCCCCCTTTCTCCCTAGCTTTGGTAGTTCCCTTTACTGAAAGCCTTTGGTATTGTTGAGAGTGTGCAAAGAGATATTTTCAGGTTATGGACTCTGCTTATAGATCAGTAAAATACTTTCTTTTATAATGTAACACAACAACAGTTTTGGGGATTGGGGCATAAAGTACCCCCCCCCCCCCCTTGGCGCTGCGCGTTATTGAAAATGCATTGGTATTTCGCGTAAATGTTGAAGCGAATCCTTTGTAAAAGCACATGAGCCATAATGACTATTGTTTTCCTGGGCGTAGAATCCATATTTTACGCTAAGTACATTATATTCTTCCTATATTTCTGTAACAAACAAAACGATAATGCGTAAGGTACCACAAAAGTAGGATTTACAGGAAGTAGGCATACCTAAAGAAATTGTTAGCCATAAATTAGGAGTTACATACGATTAAAACTTTCTTATAATATACCAGATCAGTAGGAATCTTTCTTTCTATTACGTTTTATTAATTCACAGGTATGTTAGATGCGCATATGAAACAATGCGCGCAATAAGGTCAAAACACAACTGTGTTCACCTCTGCGGTTCAACTGGTTAACAGGTGCTTGGGTCCATGCGATGACAGCGGAATGTAGAGAAAGAAAGAGACGGATAGCAATCAGTCTAACTCACAAATGCAGTGCGTACCGATGGGAAACAGAGCACCAAACGTATATTGACTTTATTTTCCAATCAACAAATAAATTAATGATAGGGATGGAATTCTAAAAATGGAGAAACACTCATACACGAGTACCGAACACCGAACACTTAGCTGAAACATCGAACAGTTCGCCTAAAAACCGAATACCTAGCAACCCAGATTGCTACTCATCTGTTCAGTTCTCTCAGTTCTCCCTCCGATTTATCTGGAGGTCATTCACCTGCAGTATCATCAGTGAAGAGATATAATTTAACTTTTCAGATAATGGAACGTTCTGCACCACTTTGTTACTACCACCCGTTTAATAGCTTAATAATTCACGATCCCTGTATATGTTCATCGATGTTTTGGATATGATTTTGTGCAGTGTGTCACAACATTATGAAGCCTTAGCGATATATAAAGTCTTTATTCTCAGTATCTTCTTCTTCTTACCTTGGTACTGCCTTTATCCCGCCTTGTGAGCAGGGTCGGCAGGGTTAAGTACGCAATTGGCATGATTAATTTTAAGGGGTGGCCGTATGCCCTTCCTGCCGCCACCCCATACCCCCCAGGACGGAAGAAGTGTGTGTAAATCGTGAAATAGTGCGAATGTCTGTCAGATGTCTGCGAGTCGTGTAACTGAAGCGGGACGTGGGGACCAGCCCGGTATTCACATAGGAGGATGTGGGAAACCGCCTAGAAACCACATCCAGGTTAGCCGACATACCGGCCGTCGTCGTTAATCCGCCGGGCGGATTCGATCCGGGGCTGGCGCGCCTACCCGCGTCCAGGAAGCAGCGCGTTAACGCTGTCTTTATACTCAGTATATGAACATTAAAATGATAACCTTCTTCTCTGCCGGCCAAAGTGGCCGTGCGGTTAAAGGCGCTGCAGTCTGGAACCGCAGGACCACTACGGTCGCAGGTTCGAATCCTGCCTCGGGCATGGATCTTTGTGATGTCCTTAGGTTAGTTAGGTTTAACTAGTTCTAAGTTCTAGGGGACTAATGACCTCAGCAGTTGAGTCCCATAGTGCTCAGAGCTATTTTGAGCCTTCTTCTCTGTGGGTTGCAGTGCCTCTCCACGTTCTGTCTCTGAAGTGGTCAACTTGGACCCCCTACGAGAAGGGACGAGTTCGATAGCTTAACACGGTCTAGACTGAGATCGACTAATAGATACCTTGACTGTTCCATCAGAAAGGAACATTTCTAAAATCGAAGTCCTTCGCTATCACACAGAGCAAATAGCTTAATGCTAAACAACTCAGTTCACTACAATTTACTGACTGTGTTATCAGGCATAGGACCCCAGACAAATGGGAGAGAACTGCAATCAAAAATTGCCTTTTTGAAGGAAGGATTGAATACCAAAGAAAGGTAACTCATAGTACCAGTTTCGAGATACAGAGCAGAGTATCCAGAATGTAACAAACAGCCACATAACTAATAATCAATAAGATAACAGATTACAATCAACAGTAAATATCTTCGAAACAATTGTATGAAGGGATAACCTAGTAGACGAAGAATAATTTGCTATATGTTTTGGCTCTCTAAGAAAATCTCCTGCAGAATTACTTCTTGGAAACTGTACCCATTAGTTGTTACTCGCGTGTCAGATCGAAAATGACACTTTTGTGTAAAGTTTTGGCAACATGTAATAGTGTTTAATTCAAGAATTACTCTAAGTAATTCAATAGTCTGATACAATTGGCCTAACAATATTCATAAGGAAACAGAAGGTAAATGCTCTTGGAAAAGATAAAAACAATTTTCATCCATATTCTCTCCCAATTTGTCATGATGATTCATTTCTAATGACTCTTTCTTGTTAGGAGGATGTAAATGACTTCTTTTCCTGCCTTTATTTCTCTTATAGAAGCACTATACTGCTACATATTCCATTGAATTCAGTAAAAATGAGATGTTTAGATACTACTTGACATTCCATTAGTCCTGAAATGCTTTTGCTTCAATAAGAATGCTTTCCATTTCCAGAATAAGCCTCTGTCATGAGAAAAGGAATTCTTGTTTTTTTTTCTGTGTAGTGTTATTCATAACAAATACAACTTATGCCACTGCAAGAATCTTTTTACGCCGCGTCTAAACCTTTCTCTCTGCCCTCACGTTGTGCAATGACACCTCATAGTAATTGTCAGCTGAACAAGACAACATTGTTAAAGGAATTATTCTGGATATTGTCCGTCCCTGGTAGCTGAGTGGTCAGCGCGACGGATTGTCATACCTAACGGCCTTGGTTCGATTCGCGGCTGGGTCCGAGATTTTCTCCGCTCAGTGACCGGGTGTTGTGTTGTCCTTACCATCATCATTTCATCCCCATAGACACGCAAGTCGCCGAAGTGGCGTCAACTCGAAAGACTTGCACCAGGCCACACGGCATTTCCATTTCTGGATATTCTCACGCTTCCGTTGAACAATCGATCAGTAGTAGCAATTTAACCGAGGTGCATGTTGTATGCGCATAATGTGAAATGTAAAAACACAAAAAGATGAATAAAAATTCATGTCTATTATTTTAAATTAAACAACCTTGATTAACATCTTTTATACAGAATCAGTAGTTAAGATCTTTGTTTGTAATAAAAAGTTGATTTTTGTGTGTAATACTTGATTAGATACCAAAAGAAGTGTATGTTTCATTGTAACCACTATTAGGTGTGTTAATTATCATATATTTGATGGATTTTACTTTTAAATGATGTTGGTATTCGGACTGAATGAAAAAAAAGAACCGAAAATAATGACCGAATCCAGACTCGATGTAGAGATAACCAGACTCCTATGCCTTACGTATTCTTCACTTCACGAAAGAGCTCCTAGAATATGCATAAAAAGTTTTAGTTCACCTATAATCGAACGCAGGCACCCAAGAAGCGAGCAAACAGTCTACTGTAGAGTCACACTGGTTCTCGAAGAGTAATATGCCTTGTTTTAGCACATTAAACTTGCTCGGAGAGCTTCAAACCGATTTTCTCGAGAATTTTTGACAGTTGCATCGAAATTCTTTGGGAGAGGTATATTTGGATTCTGAATTCTGAATTTCACTTACCACAAACAAAAAAATTGCAAAAGTTTCGTCTTTTAGGCATTTACTGTTTTTTAAATTTTCTTAATTGTTTTATCTGAATGTGAAAATCTGAAGTAAATCAGCCAAGCGCTTTTACGGATTTCGGTAACAACCCTTACCCTTTATATATTTCATACTTATATGTTTCGAGCCGGCCGCGGTGGTCTAGCGGTTCTAGGCGCGCAGTCCGGAACCGCGCGACTGCTACGGTCGCAGGTTCGAATCCTGCCTCGGGCATGGATGTGTGTGATGTCCTTAGGTTAGTTAGGTTTAAGTAGTTCTAAGTTCTAGGGGACTGATGACCACAGATGTTAAGTCCCATAGTTCTCAGAGCCATTTGAACCATTTTGAACTTATATGTTTCAAGACAGATTGCGAAATCTTATTTAGACAGTGATCGTCCTCTTTTGTTTAAGGTAAAATTCGCTGCATTTCATCAAGATCAGAATAACACTGTAGATTTGTATGAATTACAAACAAATGAAAAAACAAGCAGACCCTCTCCTTTATAAATGGTTCAAATGGCTCTGAGCACTATGGGACTCAACATCTTAGGTCATAAGTCCCCTAGAACTTAGAACTACTTAAACCTAACTAACCGAAGGACATCACACACACCCATGCCCGAGGCAGGATTCGAACCTGCGACCGTAGCAGTCCCGCGGTTCCGGACTGCAGCGCCAGAACCGCTAGACCACCGCGGCCGGCTATAAATGTAGATAGACAGAAGATTACTTGTGCAGAAGCACGTGGGGACTCACAGTTATTTTGAGAAATCATCATGATGGCAACAAGTTAGTGCTTCCATTTATTTATCCGTATCATCACAGGACTCAACTCCGGATTTAATAATTAGTTTTTTTCACCTTCAGCTTTTCAATATGGAGTAATTTTCTTTTGAGAACTTTTTGTACAGTTTCGCTAGCTTAATATCTAACCATCCAAAACTGCAACGTCTGATGTCAGTGTTCTAAATAATCAAAATCTGTTAACCGACTAATACGGAATTACTACGGGGAAGGTGCCATATCTTCTGCATTTACGATAAACACAATGTTTCATTTTCTTAGTTTTCCATTCGGATTAATA
Source organism: Schistocerca nitens (assembly GCF_023898315.1). NCBI lineage: Eukaryota > Metazoa > Arthropoda > Insecta > Orthoptera > Acrididae > Schistocerca > Schistocerca nitens. Next base: position 673,407,482 of record NC_064618.1, read on the forward strand.
CATACCCAAACAAATAATTGGCAATACTTCAGTCTTTAAAATAGCGGGAATTATGTGGCACAGAAACATAACATTCCCGATACTTTTTTGTGTGGAAGGCAGGGGGAGTGAGAGCATTGTTTTAACCGTAACGGTTCGAGAACACGGCATCTGTTATGGGTGTGATATATTGACGGCTGAAGTATATTCATAGATCCTCCACGTAGTACTGGTTCTTGAACCTTTGTAAGAGTGCTTTCGCTGAATAACTGGCATTTTTTTTCAAATATCTGACATTTCAGGTTTCTCAGCATAACGTGTGACCATCCGTGCCGTCCTTCGTGGTATACATACAAAATCCTGTTGTAATCCATATCGGTCCCCTATACCTCAACAACATTCGAACATGGGACACACAGTCGTTTTGTAAACCGTCTCCTTTCTAAAGTAAGCTACATTTCCCCAGAACCCCATCAATGAATCGCAACCTGGCACCTGCTTCACATAGAACTCAGCCACTTTGATCAATACATTTTCTTTCCATACATGTCGTTGAACTGAAGTACTAGAATTAGTTGTATAATTCAAGTGTGACTTTAGTGTGTATCTTACGTTTTGCCAAAAGCACAGTTTTACGTTTATGTTCATGTGCGTGTACGATATTTTCATTTCATGCGTGCTCTATCAGCCTATTTACTCTTTCTGCTAATACCGGTTTCCTTACACGTGCAAAACCAAGCATCATCTTTAAAGTAGCTCTGCTTTACAGTTAGTCTAGCTTGAAGACAAAATGAAACAACACACCAGAAATCGAAAATTTTTAATACGCACTATGGTTTTCCTTGCGAATACGATGTAGCACGGCATTATCCCTTTTGGAGTGGTAATACTACATCGGTAACTAGAGCTCGAAATATAAATTTAATGCCAGTCTACGTGCACTGAAACCAAGTTTGTGTTACGTCGAAAGCATTTCAATTCATTATAAGAATCCTTGCACCTCGGTAGAAGTACCCAGCCATTATGGAGCTGAAATTATTCATTATGTATTCTGCGGACGCATTTCAGCTTAGTTCCCCCTGACTTTCGAATCTGGGTGTACGACCTGTTGATTCCGCCTCGCACCAGAACTCTGCCAAGTGACCTCTGCGAGGAAGGCTACTCTGTGCTCAGAATCCGGCAGATCGGCGCTCGGCAGTAGCAGGAGCTAGAGAGGGGGCGTGGCCCGTCACAACTGCCCCTCCCCCTTCCCCTCCGGCAGGCGCCGTGCCCCCGGGAACGTCGGCACTATCGCGGTACGCCTCCAGGGTTGGTGAGCGTCTTTTGTCTCGGAGCGCTTTGATCGTTATCCTCGGGCCTTACGCACACACACGTACAACACTCACACGCCACAGCGGCGCCTCCTCTATCGGTGACAAGCGCCCACAGCCCCAACGCCTGGCCCCTGTGGCCTTCGAAAGCAGCAAACACGGGGGCCATGGAAATAACACGTGTGCTTTTTTTCTGGCCCCTGCCCCAGAGCCATCGCAGCATTTCCCCCAAGGAATTTGCAAGTCGCGTCACATTTCGTTCAGCAGTTCCTTGTTTATCTGTTTCCCTTTCATCGCACATCATAATTCAAGGTGAAGCTGTAAGGGTTTAGTATGTTTTCAGCCACTGTAAGTATTTCACCTTTACTGTACTGGGACAAATATCCATGAGCGTGCAGCACAAATAGTGGACATGATCCTTGCCTCTTTCTTTAATGCACTATTAAAATCTGGTAAGCTTGACTCTCTAGTCAGTTGTGCAGCGCTAGAGCAATCTTCTAACTGGTTTGATGCCATCCGCCATCAATTCCTCTACTATGCTACACTCTCCATCTCGGAGTAGCACTTGCAACCTACGTCCTCAACTAGTTGCTGGATATATTCCGATCTCCGCTTTCTTTTAAAATCTTTAGACACTACATCTCCCTCTAGTACCATGGAAGTTATTCCCTGATGTCTTAATAGATGTCCCACCATTCTGTCCCTTCTTCTTGTCAATATTTTCCATATATTGTTTCCTCCTTCACTCCATAATGTATCAGTCCACCTAATTTTCAAGATTATTCTGTAGCACCACGTCTGAAATGCTTCAGTACTCTTCCTTTCCAGTTTCCCCACAGTCCATGTCCCACTACCACACAGCGCTGTGCCCCAAACGTACATTCTCAGACATTTTTTCCTCATATGAAGGCCTACGTTTGTTACTAGTAGACTTAACCTTGGAAGGGAATTACCTTTTTGTCATGCTAGTGTACTTTTTCCATCTTTCTTCCTTTGTTCATCAAGGGTTATTCACTGCCTAGTTAGCAGAATTCCTTAACTTCATCTACTTTGTGATTTTGAGTTACTCGCTGTTATCATTTCTGCTACTTCTCATTATTTTCGCCTTTCTTCGATTTACTCTCAATCCATATTCTATAATCATTGGATTGTTCATACCATTAAGCGCATCCCTTAATTCTTCTTTACTTTTACTGAGGATATCAATGTCAACAGCGAATCCTATCTTTGATATTCCCTCTCCTTGAATATTAATTCCAATCTTGAACTATTTTTTTTAATTTTCGTCACCGTTTCTTCAACATATTTAGACTGAACAGTAGGGGAGAAAGACTACATACCAGTCTTACATTTTTTCTAATTCGAGAATCTCGTTCTTCGTCTTCCATTCTTATTGTTCCGTCTTGGTTCTTATACGTATTGTATACTTCCCGTCTTCCCCTATAGTTTAGCCCTATTTTTATCAGAATTTCGAAAATCGTGCACCATTTGACATTGTCGAACGCTTTTTCCAGATCGACAAATCCTATCAAAGTAGCTCGATTTTTGTTAGGTCCTCCATCCATTGTCAACCTCAACGACAGTTTCGCCTCTTTGACGCCTTTATCTTTCCTAAAGCAAAACTGATCGTCTCGTAACACATATTGAATTTTCGTTTCCATTCTTCTGTACATTATTTTTATCTGCAACTTGGATGCATGTGCTGTCAAGCTGATACTGCGATACTTCTCCCATTGACAGCTCTTGCAATCTTCAGAATTGTCTGGTTGATGTTTTTCCGAAACTCAGATGGTATATCGCCAGTTTCGTATATCGTGCACACCAACCTGAGCAGTCATTTTGTTGCCACTTCCTACAATGATTTTAGAAGTTCTGATGGAATGTTATCAATCCCTTCTGCCTTACTCGATCTTAAGTCTTCCAAAGATCTTTTAAATTCTAATCCCAATACTGGATCCCCTGTCTCCTCTATATCGACTTCAGTTTCTTCTTCTAACGCGTCATCAGACAAGTTTTCCTCTCATAGAGGCTTACAATGTACTCTTTCCACCTATCCGCTTTCTCATCTGCGTTACCCCCTTTTTTCTGTAGGCTGAGTCAGTTCTTCCGACAATTATTTCTTTTTCGATTTCTCCACGTCTTTCATGAAGCCATTTCGCCCTAACTTTCCTAAGTGACTCGTATTTCTATATTCCTGAAATTACCTGAAAAAGATTGTACTTCCAGTTTCTTGGTTCAAATGGCTCTGAGCACTATGGGACTTAACATCTGAGGTTATCAGTCCACTAGAACTTAGAACTACTTAAACCTAACCAACCTAAGGACGTCACACACATCCATGCCCGATGCAAGATTCTAACCTGCGACCGTAGCGATCGCGTGGCTCCAGACTGAAACGCCCCGTTTCTTGGATCAACTGAAGTACTTCTTCCGTTTCCCGTAGTTTCTTCGCATTAACTTCCTGGTTCCTATATTTTCCGTTGCAGCTTCTGTGATTGCCCTGTTTAGAGATGTCCTTTCCTCCTCAACTGAACTGCTACTGAGCTATTACTTCCCGTAGTATGTATAGACTCATAGAACTTCAAGCGCATCTCCTCATTCCTTAGTAGTTCTGTATCCTACTTCTTTGCGCATTAGTTCTTCCAGACTATCTCTTAATCTTCAGCCTATTCTTCATCACTAGTAAAATGTGATCTGTGTCTATATCTGCTCCTGGTTACGCCTTACAATCCAGTACCTAATTAGAGGCATAGTAGCAGGCAACTGAGTTTTAGAGAAGGACGTGTGATATTTGTGAATCTGGGAGAAATTCTCTGGAATACTTCATTATGGAAGTGAAAACTAGTTTGTAAAGAAATTTTCTTGACTATATGGAAGGAGAAGGCATTTGGAGAAATATTTCCGTCCGCAACTCGTGGTCGTGCGGTAGCTTTCTCGTTTCCCACGCCCGGGTTCCCGGTTTCGATTCCCGGCGGGGTCAGGGATTTTCTCTGCCTCGTTATGACTGGGTGTTGTGTGATGTCCTTAGGTTAGTTAGGTTTAAGTAGTTCTAAGTTCTAGGGGACTGATGACCATAGATGTTAAGTCCCATAGTGCTCAGAGCCAGCCAGAGAAATGTTTCAAGGTAACCAACGGATGCGCAATAATGTCGTGCCTGATAGGAAGAACTATTAACTGAAGAAAATGCTTGTCCCTTGGATAACTAATAACATTCATGATTAGTGATACTTTGATCTCTTTGTTTTCACTGTCTCACAAATAATGCAATTGGTTTAAATGTCTGTAAATTTTTATACTGAGTGAGTTGCGTAATTGTTAGAGTCTGAATATACTGTACAGCCTTTTTGACAATAATCAGAGTCTAATTTTTCAAGAACGGTTTTCTTTAAAGTAAAAAGCTCCTCCGTCATTCTTAATAAAGTTTTGTATATTTTTTCGTGTGTGCATAGCGCTTTACACCACATGCAGCCACAGACGGTTTCCGACATGCAGAGAAAAAATTTAGTAGCGAGCAGATTGTTTTTCTTTAGCTGCAGCATTTACTGACTTCTGTTTGCTTTTGAGAACGTCAGTTCACCGACATAAAATAGCGTGCTGAGCAAGAGGTAAGTTACTCTTCTCATTTTGTATCCTTGCTATTAAACGGTCGTTAGTCAGAATTTTCAAGTGTTGTGATAAGTAAGGAGATTAATTTCCAGAGAACAGTGAAGGTAATCTTGTACAGTTACTTTCTTCCGAGTTGTGTAGTATTTTATTTTATGGATATTTCAAGTCACATATAGCACTTCCATAACATACTTCAGTACCGGGCACTGGTGACCGCGCAGTTGAGTGCCCCACAAACCAAACATCAATTTACTTCAGTATGGAGTTTCAGTTAAATAGTTTCCTCTGAGTACACAATTCTATGTTTTGGGAATTGAATAGATTCACTTTGATTAATTCAACTTGAGCATTTCACTAAAATTAAAATTTTGTTTCGCGGCTCTGTTCACAAGCGCAATAAAGAGCCAACCAACGGTCAGTATCGCTCAGAAATTGAATAGAATATCTTTAGGACACCTTAATCGCGGGGAAGGTTTTTTTGAAAAATAGTGTTCAACATCTCATACGCAGATAAATTACATAGGAAGCTTGCAAAGCAAACTCCACAGAGAAACTTTCATTACATCTGGCCATTCCGTTTCTGTTGGTGCTTTGCTGGTCCGACATTTGTCTCCAAATATCTAGTTGCTCCTTGGTCAGCCCAACATAGGGAAAACGTTATATATTATTTTAACTGAAGGGGCGGTGGGGAGAAAGGAAAGGAAAGGAAAGGAAATGAAAGGAAAGGAAAGGAAAGGAAAGGAATGGAGCTATTGATGTCAGCTGCATCAGGTCTTTATGTGTAATCAGAGGCGACGGGTGAAAATGTGTGTTGGTCCAGGAGTCGAACCTGGCATCTCCTGCTTACTAGGCAGCTGCGTTAACTACTGTCCATCTGGACATAGTGTTTATCTCAACTGCAAGGACTATCTCAGGACACCTCCAGGCCGGTCCACAGTCCCACCCACAACCTCCTACCCGCATTTCCCGTCCATTTCCTCCATGTTCGCTACTTTGGGATTCCCACACGAGGTCGAACGTAAGTGTGCATCAGATCTGAAGGTTGTGAATTCGTTGCAGATGTACAGACACAAAGCACAGACGCCACGCAGTCTTCTATTTGATTCTATTCGAAGGGCAATAAGTCTACAACCTTCAGCGCGGATGTACAATTACATTCGACAGTTGGCTCTATATGGGAATGTGGGTCAGCCGGAAGGCATGTGGAAACAGGCCGCACTATTACGAAAAGCAATGTGTCCTGATGGCGCAGAGGTTAACTTCACATCTGATTACTAAGCATTTTCGCTCGTTGTCGCTGATTCCGCATAAAGTCTCTATGCAGCTGACGTCAACAGATCATTCCTTTTCCTTTCTTTTCACCCGCCTCCACCTTCAATTTACATCAAATGCTATGTGGTTGACTTTCCGTCCCATCAGTCATTTTCATTGACTGCTGTGCATCAGACCTCTGAAGCGAAATCATCATTTCTCAGTTTCATGAAGTTCGAAACAGCTTACATGAAGGAAAACTGAATACTACGATTTCACATACATTACAACAAACAAATGTCCACGGTCCTAGAATTTTTAACCAAGCCAGTCAATTCAGGTTCTCGTTACTTAATTACAGCTTGAGAGAATGAAAGTATATCGTAAAACATTTGCCGCGAAAAATTTCAGTATAGTTTTCTCTCTCGCCGTAACAATCGTTTCATGTAATATGATTTCACGATTCGCTAATGAATCAGTCCAAATTTCGACATCATTTAATATGAAAGATTTTCTTATTTCCTTCTAAGCTCAGATCGCATGTAACGTGCATTACATTTTTGAATTTGTAGCGAGGCAGTCTTTGAATTTTCGCACCGTTCTGATGGCATAATAGATCGATAGTTCTCTTAAAGTGTCCCTGTATGCAGCTTGTTTCAGAAACGATGGCCGATATTCAGGGATATGACAGGAATTATCATTCGAAACAGAAAAGTCAAGTAAACATTGGCTCTAAAACACATACCTTACGAGCAGTTCTTGACGTTCGATACTGTGAAACAGATCTCTTCAACTGCAAGCTCTTTGATTTTCATATTTTGGGAAGTGGTAGTATGGACCAAAACAAAGAAAGTCCAGCAAACATGTGTTCTAAAATGCATACCCTAAAATTTATGATAACTTGTTCATTAGAAGAGTTGTGTTTAAAAGTAGCGCAGCCGAACAAGTGCTGCTAGTTCTTAAGGTATGCATTTTTATTGGACTTTTTTTCTTCTCTCGGTCCATAACACCACTTCGCAAAATATGGAGAACAAAGAGCTCGCAGTGGACGAGATTTGATTCACGGTATCGAAGATCAAGGATCTGCTCGTAGTTCATTCCTCTCTTATCCCTAAATATTGACCATCACTTCTGAACCGCCCTGTTTTCAGCGTATATCGGTCGATAGTTTCTATTGTTTGCTAGATTTCCTTTTCAGTAACTACAGTTTTTCAAGTGTATGGTTTATTTTGTGTGTGAGTGTGTTTGTGCCTTGATAACATTTCTCATGTAGAAATTTTCCCAGTGGCTTGACAATATAGGTCTAATATAATCTTTATTGGCAGACACTCATCCTCGAGGAGCTGGTACATAAGTTTAAAAGCAGTGTACACTTTACTGCTGGCGAACAATTGTCCTCTGTCTAGCTGAAGGCTTAAATAAAGGTATCGTGAAATTACTCTTTTCCAGTAGGTGCACCGTCTGGAAGCGAACGTAGCTTCTAAAATTTTATTTACATTACTTGTATTGTTAGAAACTCTTGTACAAATAGGTGGGCTTTCGTCGCAGAAATGTGAACATCAATGGCCGACAATAATGACCCCAAAATTTTAATGTCCAAAGCATCGATGTCAGATGTTCCGTTTATGGAACATGGTAAAAAGGAAGATACAGATACCTGCAATAGCACGTTCATGAATCAATAAATACAGGAGAAGTTAACATTCCGTATTCCACAAGGTTTTGTTTACATGCTTCAGACATAACGTTTTTGAGAACAGTTTTTCCTTCAGCGTAATTCGTTGTTATGGACAGTATACTCTGCTTTTGAAATAGTCTTTCAGATGTTGACGATATGACTGTACAGGTCATGTTTTAAGTGGATATTATTGTAGCCTCGGATGGGTAGTACCGATGAAATTATTATACAGCTCTAATGGACTGTACTTAAATTCTAGAAGGCGAGCTTTCAGGCAATACTATGGTGGGTCTAAACTCTCATAGGCCCCGTTTCAGAATTATCGATGGTCATCGAAAATCTGTAGCTGCTATTAAATAAATTCGTACTGGGCAAAATTAAGCCTGTTATTATCGATCGGGTACAATATGAGACCCAAAATTCGCCCTTGACGGAAATCGAACACAGTACGCCTTTTAGCATTGCCATCACCGTCAAAACGTACACTACGTAAGCCACCATGAAGTGTATCGCTAATGGTGCTCTGTATTAAATCTGTTATCTGTTTTATTACTGTCCCATATGGAATAATGAAAAAATCATATGGTATGCCTCCGTTCGCATCATATTCTCTTTTATTCTCATTACCATTACGTGAGTTCTGTATGACGAAAGGAATGGCGTGCTTACAAAACCCACCTCAATGATCTTCCTGAAACTGTTTTTCTTTCAACGATAATTAATGTAGTCTGTTAATATGCAGCTATTTATCTTGCGGACGTTATCTTGTGTTTATTGTGATTTAAAAGTCTGGATCCTCTTAATTTCACCCTGGGGATGATGCTTTACTGATATGGTAAATGCTCTGGCGCTATCCGACAAATCTTTTATATGTACTAAAGCTTTAGCAAAGAGTCATAATGTTCCGCCCAAATTTCGGACTAGCCAAGAGGGTCATTAAGCGAAGTTTGAGGATGCCGCTAATAATTTTGATTCTCAGTTTCTCATGTTTACTCATAGATGTTGAGAAATAACAGTCTTCAATGGCTACAGGGAGAACTACAGAAATGTGATTTACGGTATTTATGATTAAAATTAGCTACAAAGAGAGAAAGTCAACTGTGAAAAATATTTCGTTACATGGTAAACATACTCCAGGAATAGGGCTTACGCAAAAATATAACTTCAGAAATTATAACAGTAGCTGCTGCGCAGCACTATCACGTAGTTGCAGTAGCACACCCTCGCCCGAAGGAGAACTCGAACCTCCGAAGGGGCGAGCCGCGCGGACCGTGACAAGGCACCAGAGAGCGCGCGGCTGCCCAGCGCGGCCAAATTAAGGATTAGTGGTTGCTCTTGCCACATGTACTTGGAGAAACGAACCAATCCAAAAACGTAATGCGTCTCACAGCTATAATTATTGGTCTGCAAATGACGGAAATACTGATGTGGTGTTCAGTACACCGCCCTCAGTCACCAATAGGGATATCTGCACTTACACCCGACGTTACACCTCGTATGTCGAGTCAGTTAGTTAGATAAATTTTCCCTAGATAATTTGAAAGATTCTTTTATTGAAACAATGTGGTGTGAATTAGTTTACAGGATATGTATACATAATTAGTGTTAATAGTAATGAACACATTTTTGTACTCCTATTGATGCAAGTTAAAGGAAATGATTTATCTATGAAAAGTAATTTTAGATCAGATTTAAATTTTGTGCTGCTGTTTGCAAACATTTTGTGTTATTCGGTGGATGATCAATGGTGTTTCTTGTTAACACCAAACTTCTATTTCAGCCATTGATAGCTTTGGATTCCCCGATGCGTTCATACAAGTGAAAAATGTCTTTGAGCACTATGGGACTTAACATCTGAGGTCATCAGTCCCCTCATTCAGGTGAAACATCAACCTACAGACCTTCCAAGTATCTCCCAAACCAATTAACATACTACGACGACTGTTTTAATTACAATAATATAAATGTGACATGACATCGTGCAGCAGACGACCATTATTACTATAATCAGTAGTTCTCCATTCTGATGAACCGTGTCGCAATGGCAAAGGTCAAATATCAGACAATGAATGACTCTATTGCTCATGTGACGCGATTCGGAATTTATCCACCATCAGATATCCAGGTGCGATTACTGCACGTAGATATGGCGTTTCGGCCGAAGTGGCCGTGCTGTTAAAGGCGCTGCAGTCTGGAACCGCAAGACCGCTACGGTCGCAGGTTCGAATCCTGCCTCGGGCATGGATGTTTGTGATGTCTTTAGGTTAGTTAGGTTTAACTAGTTCTAAGTTCTAGGGGACTAATGACCTCAGAAGTTGAGTCCCATAGTGCTCAGAGCCATTTGAACCATTTTTGAGATATGGCGTTTCAAGTTGTATGTGAAACAAACATTCGCAGACTAGTCTGAGAAGCTTATTAGACTTCGTTACATTTATTACGCCGTCAGGACCCTATGGACCGTAGTATGTAAAGTACGTCCTAACAGACGAATAGACAGAGAGTCAGACAAGAAAGGAGAAAAGAAACATTTTTTTCATGTGATAGAATGACAAACCTATGTTTTTCATTTTTTTTTTTTTTGTTTTACTATGAAACCTTCCTCTTTGCCGAATATCATGATTCTAGGCCAACGGAAAGTACCCACATGTTTTGATGAGTGACTTGCGAGTATAAAAATATGTGTCACAAAACCGTTATCTTTTGATTGCATTGACTTGGAAGCTTCAATTTCTTACACCACAAATGAAGCATAGACCTCAGTATGTGTCATACGTTTCAACCTGATGCAACTACCCGTTCCTGGAAAAAGGGCTTCTAACAGTCGGAATGACACACAGACAGATGGAGAACAAAGCTATCCGGTAAGGTTTCCGTATTTACCTACTGCGGCACCGAACCCTCCCAAAAACATATATTCTAACAATATTCTAAATCCGACGACCTATGGAAATTATTGTAAAGCACCGCAATCTATCCAAAACAAAATTTAACAATTAGAAAGCTGGCAGGTAGATTGTAAACACACCACCGATAATCACTCTATCAGTTTTAGATCACAGAAGACATGAAACAAATGAAAACTCGAAAAAGCGCAATATACATAATAACCGCATTAACCAGTCACTGTCCAAAAACTCGGGAAGCCCTACAATGTACCCAAAATAACATATCGTTCCGAAGCTGCTGGTATTTATGCCAGACCACTTGGATAAAGCTAATGTCCCGCTAGACCAATTTCGCACGGTTCTATCGAATGGGCCGGTTGAGAGCCACTTTAAAAATCATCTTGTTTGTAACGGGAAACAAACCGCCGCTGTCTTCCGAGACTTGGCGTCACGTGGAAGACACGAAGAGCGGTATTTGTTTGGGGCGACTCCATATTCACATTGAAAAATGAGCCTGCTAAGATCTGCGGAAACATAAGATAAAATGCCCTTGACAACGCTTAGGGGAGGCACCCAATATATTCTAATTGTGCCAGCAGTCTTTTGTTCAACCGACACTTCCCACATCATAAAGTTTATTGTGAATGTGACGTACAGAAGGTGGAACTAAGCAGTTAGATGACATGCTGAACCGATCCAATCTTCTCGGCAACACGACAGCTGTCTAATGTTTACGGCATGTTTACAACATGTGCACTAGTTAAAAAAATAAGTTGAAAGTGAAAGTAGTTCGTTTAAGCGACAAGCAATGTTAGTCTTCACCATACAGAAATGACACGCAATGTTCGGTTATTCTTTACTACGCACTGTTACAATTTGCATCTTATCACAGATAAATGTTGAGAATCCTGAATCTTTACTTGTTCTAGTGTGGATTATTCAAACTCTACTGCTGTTTTGTCAAAACAGTGAAACTCTTCAGTCTGTGGGAGTTAATATAACTAATGAAGACTGAGAATGTGTGCAGTTGCAGTGATAATAAAAAACAGCATTATAAGACTACCAAGTTTAAGCAGAAACAAAGGAGAAGGGGTAAGGTATCATCGAGTATTCACTTGTTCTAAGACGACAGCCACGTGCGGAAAGTTGTGGCTGTGCAATATTGGGCAGACGTGCACGTTATATAATCACTTTTAAGCTAGCATGCTTCATATATTTAGTGAGGAGCGACCACGTGAAGTATACCATTATTTTATCCTAACAACTGACATCAACAAAGAACCTATTAGTGGCAGATCGTAGTATCAACAAAGTTGCTGTCCTATGACGTGGTTTTCACTCTAACATTGGATTCGCTGTCTATAATATTACTCCAATTTGTCCGTATAAGGCCCTATTCGTATTTTTAATAGTTTTTCTCTTGGTCGATATTGGTACCATTGCCGAAGTAGTTCCAGATTATCCCAGCAGAGGTAATATTAATAGCCGTCGGCCCACAACGCTGTAATAGAGCAACATGTATAACTTAAGGGAAAACAGCGACGCTCGCTGTGGCTGTAGCAGGGGTGCTGGCGCGTGAAATGAAATTTTCCGGGTTGAGATTGCGCGCTACCGCATGTTCCTCCCAGGCTTACAGAGTATACACGCTCCACGTAGTCCAGCACACACAACATACTTGTCTAACCGGGCCCTGTGTCTTCATGTGTTACACTCAGGGTTTATGTAGCGTTTCATCCGTAATGAGAAGCTCGTGGCAGTATTTCCCTGCGAAGCAGTAGGTTATCCCTCCGGATAGCGCAAGATAAACACAAACGTCGAGACAAGATGGTGGAGTCCTTAATAAAGTCTCTTAAGGAAAAGAGTAAATCACTTCGGACAACGCGATACTGCAAAGGCGTTTTTTCCGAATCAGCGATACTGGTCTTAGATATCCTACAATCTGGAACTCTTAACACAGAGTATTTGTATGGAACATTTAGTTTTTATACTGTTGAAACTTTTGCTGTAAGGTTAATTGTATTAAATAGTGAAAGAAACGAGTAGCACAAAATAACAAAATTACCACCACATGTTCCCCTCCTCATCTTTCTTAGAAAATGATAAACAACAACAACAATGGGAGAGCGGTTCTGGGCGCTACAGTCCGGAACCGCGCGACCGCTACGGCCGCAGGTTCGAGTCCTGCCTCGGGCATGGATGTGTGTGATGTACTTAGGTTAGTTAGGTTTAAGTAGTTCTAACTCTAGGGGACTGATGACCTCAGATGTTAAGTCCCATAGTGCTCAGAGCCATTTTTTGAACAATGGAAATTTCAGAATGACGGAGCGCGGAGGAAGAGTTTGGAATTCTTCGTGGTAGCAAACTGGTTTTAGTATCACTCTGCATCAATAAGCTTCAGAGAACGACACTCTTGTCCCTAAAACTAGTATAGGAATGGCAGCAGATCAGCTACTTTCTATTTTTATTGTAAACTGTGAATTGTTAAGTTTTCAATTTATTACTATCACCATAATTTCCTTCATCTTTTGTTATTTCATAAAAATGGCATTGTACTTCATTGCTACATCACTTCGTAGATATTTCCAGACTAGGGTTGACTCCCGGGTTCGATTCCCGGCGGGGTCAGGGATTTTCTCTGCCTCGTGAGGGCTGGGTGTTGTGTGCTGTCCTTAGGTTAGTTAGGTTTAAGTAGTTCTAAGTTCTAGGGGACTGATGACCATAGATGTTAAGTCCCATAGTGCTCAGAGCCATTTTTTGAACTAGGGTTGACGCTATTCTGATATACAATGTATATACGACGACGAAAGTGAGATACAACCATACAAACCAGAAGGGGCAAACCTTCACCATTACGTATACACTCATACTATCTAACAGGCTAGACATGATACCAGGTATCTTATTGTCTCAGCAATGCTGAACGAATCTTTATGCCATGTGTTTGCTGCTCTTTTCTGTTGGAATTGCTTTTAAAAGAGTACTGGTCGCTTTTTCCTTTTTCTGTAAAAACGCAATATTTCAAAGCAATCGAAGTCCAACGAATAAAAATTATTCGCTTATTTAAAAAAGGTCTTGTGGTATCGATAGCTACGATGCCACGGAATAGATGTAAGTTCGTACGTTGGCTTTACGACACCGACACAGACGACAGCGCCCTCTAGCTGATGCTGTGCAGCTCTACGATTACCGCTCCAGATTCAGCCCATTTGATTCCGAGTAGACGACTAAGCAACACTGTTTCTATTTCATAGTGGTCGAGCCACTACAGATTTTACCTGTGTAACTTTTGCGAGCTTTAATACATCCGGCTTCGCACCTAAGTGCTCCTCAGTGCAAAGTTAGGTATTCACATTATGTATTTACATTAATATTGTTGTGATATAGTAAAACCATTTCTAAGAGCAGAACCGAGAGATTTTTGTTTCACCTGCTCCTGCTGCCTTCCTACATTCGGCCTAAACTTCAGTTTACAGGAGCAGGTCCACGCGCCGCCTACAGGCGGGATACAAAAGGTTTACTTGGAAACGAGAAAATAGCTGTTATGGATCACTGATATTTCGTTTCTTTCACCCAGTTATTAGTATAAAATAAAAGAAAACCTTTTGTAATGGTAACGAAACAAATACCAAAAAATATCGGTTATTCAGAACTAAAATCCGGTGTCGGTTTTAACCGGTCGGTTTTTCCCATGCCTGGAGATGTGCAAAGGTAAAAGCTCGGCTTCTTCCACACAAAATGGTATTAGGTGACCACCGACATTTTGAAACTTACGGAGATCAGTATCCGATGTTTGTTTCAGTAGGGGCGTCATGTCAAGATCCTTTGAGATTTCTTGGCCTTGTGGGTCATCAACAACGTCACTTATTTTTGCTGCAGTCCAGTGTCAAAGCTACTCGCTCCGTGGTCTAGATACCAGCAATGCTCACAACAGCAGTTACACACCATCTCAAGTGTCTGTAGAGCTATAATATTGAGCGTCGTCTATTCCCCCTCGTGAGACTACTCCATTAAAAAAGTGGTGAAACTGGCACCACAACATCGGAGAGACATCAAATAAAAATTCTTGCACCAGGCTAGTAGCCACACCAGTTTCCTTTGATTCCAGGATTCGGATATCTGTGGAACAAAGTTTACAAGGAATCTGCGGTGTCTCCACTTTAATGGTGGAGTAAGCAAATAAAGCATACTCATAACACGAGAAATTACAGAGAAAGTGATTTTCGAGCTGTTGTAGAAACTGTGGTGTCACCGCCAGACACCACACTTGCTAGGTGGTAGCCTTTAAATCGGCCGCGGTCCATTAGTATACGTCGGACCCGCGTGTCGCCACTGTCAATGATTGCAGACCGAGCGCCGCCATACGGCAGGTCTAGAGAGACTTCCTAGCACTCGCCCCAGTTGTACAGCCGACTTTGCTAGCGATGCTACACTGACACATACGCTCTCATTTGCCGAGACGATAGTTAGCATAGCCTTCAGCTACGTCATTTGCTACGACCTAGCAAGGCGCCATTACCAGTTTCTATTAAGATTGTTATTAACGAATCAACAAGAGCGATGTACACCAATTATGGATTAAAGTTAAGTATTCAAGCCACTACGTTCTTTATTTATTAGACTCAACTCCTTTAATTGTTCCAGACCTCACGCCAGTCTGCGTGAGCTTAAACGCGTGTATTTCGGCCTCCTCTAGCAACACGGTGTTGGCTCTTCTGCCAACACTACAGAAACTCTTGTAAGACACTTACACCTAAGCCATCATATGTCAGACACTCAGATCGGTACCAAACGCTGTATGTCGTTAAGGGTATCGACGAAAACTCCGATTTACGTTTTGTATGTGCTGTCGTTCAGTAGAACATGCACAAGCGATGATTAAAAATGACACCACAACCCCGGAGCAATGGAAAATCGTATCTTTGAGTTCTTGTTTCGAAGACCTCGCGTGGCTGAGTTGGTAGAGATTGAGGTCAAATCCAACTAATGACAATCTTTTTAAGCTATTATTTGGGACACATTTTCCTGACACGTAAAGGGCTTTTCGGATTATGTAGGAATTTTCATTTGGCAGCATGCTTTCTCTTCGTTATTTGAAAGCAGCAAAGCTATAGAATGCATTTGTATGTAAAGGTGTGGTGTACTGTCGCATATGTCCGACAGAACATGTACTCTGTAAGTTTGCTACTTTCAACTAACGAAGCGAAAGCAGACTGCCAAAAGAACTTTGCTACAAACTACGAAAAGTCCATTTACGTCTCAGGAAAATGTTCTCACACATAACAGTTCCATGTGTAACCAACTAAAAAAATTATCATTAAACGCGGGCCCTTTTCTACGACGACCTCATGCTCTCACTTGTTTTGGGTGTGTTTATAAATTTATGCATCTACAGGTTTACAAAGCTTTTACATTGACTTTAAATTAGATGTGTAACTGGTAAGAACTTCTCTGTTTTCCATTTACTGTTCAGAATTTTCTTGTTTTCGTTCTTCAATTGTTGCTTCAGGTCATATATAGACTCTCCTCCCTCGTTGATGATGTAATTCATAGAACAATATATGGACCATCTGAGTGTTCTTGTCTTGGAGGGTGGAAACACTTTCACGTCCATATACATTATTTTCTTGGTGTTTATTTCGTTAACTGTGGCTAATAGCAAACCTGCTGCTTTAAACTTTATTCGTTTCCATAAACCAGCAGTTCTGGGGCAAGCTACTGTTTGGTGTATGGCAGTGTCAACGTGTCACACCACTGACAGTACGAATGATTGGTTAGTTTTATTCTGTGGTGTCAACGAATCATTTATAAACATGTAAGCTGCTGAACGCAAACTTGAGCTTAAGGATTTGTTTGCAAAATTTCACCAGATCGTCTTCCAGTTTCAGTCTATGTGTTTCATCTGGTTTTCTGGGGGACATGGAGTTTTTTATCCCAATAATTTCGATAATTTTGTTTGTCGTGTACAGTCTTACATTTTGAGCCTTTGTAAAATATATATTGTAGTTGTCAAGACTCGAATTAAATTCGCTGGCGTCATTCTGTAATCTGTGTTTTCTGTCAGCCCGCCTTTAGTAAGTCTGATTGACAAGCTGGTAATTAGAGGGTAGGTATGAGACTTTTCTCTCACAATCTTTTAAATCTAAGCCGCCTTCGTTAAGTGGTTTCGTCAGTGGATCCCTAGCTACTCGAAACAACATACCTTTCCAAATAAGCCAGCCTATGTACTTATGCGATACATTTTCTGTCGGTGGGTATGATTTGCGCAACATACCACATTTTGGATAGGGCTAGTATGTTTATACATTCAGTCCTCTGGATAATATTTAATTTCTTTGTACTGTTCCCTATCGGGGTACCTTTTACTATTACTACAACTCATTTGGAATTTGCGTCATTTACGTCGTTTAAGTTTTTCCTTCATTTCAGTCCCAGCACTTAACTTTCATTTTAACAGATTCGGAGAATGGTTGTAGCATGGGGTGAGCACTTTTCCTTAGGCACAGTAGATGTGTTTTTCATTGGTTATCGTTGCCCCGCTGCCTATTTACAATCATCCATTATTTCCAACCGAGCGAGGTGGCGCAGTGGTTAGCACACCGGACTCGCATTTGGGACGACGAGGTACAAGCTCGCGTCCGGCCATCCTGATTTGTTTTTTCCGTGATTTCCCTAAATCGTTTCAGCCAAATGCCGGAATGGTTCCTCTAAAAGGGCACGGCCGATTTCCTTTACAATGCTTTCCTAATCCTGTGGGACCGATGACCTCCCTGTTTGGCCTCCTCCCCAGAATCGACCGATTCATTACTTATGAAATTTTTGGGGTGTCTTGAGATATCGTAATTATAATGGTAACATCACTCAAGCGAGATCTACAAATTAATCGCTCACAGATACACTTTTCCTGTGCTCAGTAGTTTCGAATTACCGTTTACACATGTTCTACTGGGCGACACCGCATAGCACGAACTAAATCGGTGCCTTTGTTGACATTCTATCGACATACAATGTTTGAAACCGATATGAGTGTCAGACATCTGGAAGTTTAGGTGTCAGTGACGTTAAAACATGGGGGAATAATTGTGTGTGATATCTAAACCTGTCAGAATAAGGATTAGCTGCAAAAAAATGGCTCTGAGCACTATGGGACGTAACATCTGTGGTCATCAGTCCCCTATAACTTAGAACTACTTAAACCTAACTAACCTAAGGACATCACACACATCCATGCCCGAGGCAGGATTCGAACCAGCGACCGTAGCGGTCACGCGGTTCCAGACTGAAGCGCCTAGAACCGCACGGCCACAGTGGACGGCGATTAGCTGTTAATATTTCTTGATTAATTTGCACAATTTACTAAACAGTCACACGTGTAATAAAATCGGCGAACCACCTAGTAGTTCAGATTCTCCTCTACTGTGGTGTATTTCCGAATGAAATAAATAATGGAAATTTAAGGTTATTCTAACTAGCCACCGACAAGTAACATACGATTATTTGACTACAACAGTCCACGTATGTTCACATAAAACTGATGCGATAAGCGTCTTGACATTCATATGCTCTAAGACTTACGACTGAAGCATTACCTTGCAGTTTATTATGTAGACAACAAAAAAAAACATTGTCAGCCTTTTCGCAACTGAATATTTATTGTCTTTCTAATCATACTTGTTCCAGCCATTCACAATGGGCATCACATGTGGTCTATAAAATGAAAGATAATTATTTCATTATGCATATTTTGTAATGAGCCATGTAGTGTTTCTGGCAGGACACTTATATTATCTTACTAATTACAAAGTTGTGACTCATCATTTGTATTGTATTGAACTGGGGTCCTAGAAACGACAGAGGCTTCGTCCCCGGCGCAGCCCGCAGTGGT
This sequence comes from Schistocerca nitens, assembly GCF_023898315.1. NCBI lineage: Eukaryota > Metazoa > Arthropoda > Insecta > Orthoptera > Acrididae > Schistocerca > Schistocerca nitens. Next base: position 673,426,073 of record NC_064618.1, read on the forward strand.
ACACAACCTCACAACAGGCTAACAGGGTACAGCAGTCCACTCACCCCATCGCCGCCCCACACAGACCCCGGGAACGTCTCACACCAGACGAGCGTAGCCCCAACGTTTCCGTGGCAGAGTAATTATGGTGTACGCGTACGTGGAGAAAGAGTTTGCGCAGCAGTCGCCCGCAGAGTGTAACTGAGGCAGAATAGGGGTTAACCAGCCCGCATTCGCCGAAGCAGATGGAAAACGCCTTAAAAACCATAGACAGGCTGGCAGCCACACCGGACCTCGACACTAATCAGTCTGGCGGTTTCGTGCCGGGGATCGGCTCGACTTCCCGCCCTGAAAGCAGTGCGTTAGAGCTCACGGCGACTTATCACTTACTTCCGTTTCCTATCTTCTCCTTCGTGTGCCTGTTTGTTCTCCTACAGCAACTAGATGAACACAAAACATACTTCTAATTTATGGCACATCACAATAAAGAAATCACTGAAAATAACCTTTCTTCCTGTTCACTACACAAGACTTTGCTATGGGGATGACTAAGTAAGGACGGGAGCACCACAGAGTGGTAATGAACATACACTCCTGGAAATTGAAATAAGAACACCGTGAATTCATTGTCCCAGGAAGGGGAAACTTTATTGACACATTCCTGGGGTCAGATACATCACATGATCACACTGACAGAACCACAGGCACATAGACACAGGCAACAGAGCATGCACAATGTCGGCACTAGTACAGTGTATATCCACCTTTCGCAGCAATGCAGGCTGCTATTCTCCCATGGAGACGATCGTAGAGATGCTGGATGTAGTCCTGTGGAACGGCTTGCCATGCCATTTCCACCTGGCGCCTCAGTTGGACCAGCGTTCGTGCTGGACGTGCAGACCGCGTGAGACGACGCTTCATCCAGTCCCAAACATGCTCAATGGGGGACAGATCCGGAGATCTTGCTGGCCAGGGTAGTTGACTTACACCTTCTAGAGCACGTTGGGTGGCACGAGATACATGCGGACGTGCATTGTCCTGTTGGAACAGCAAGTTCCCTTGCCGGTCTAGGAATGGTAGAACGATGGGTTCGATGACGGTTTGGATGTACCGTGCACTATTCAGTGTCCCCTCGACGATCACCAGTGGTGTACGGCCAGTGTAGGAGGTCGCTCCCCACACCATGATGCCGGGTGTTGGCCCTGTGTGCCTCGGTCGTATGCAGTCCTGATTGTGGCGCTCACCTGCACGGCGCCAAACACGCATACGACCATCATTGGCACCAAGGCAGAAGCGACTCTCATCGCTGAAGACGACACGTCTCCATTCGTCCCTCCATTCACGCTGGAGGCGGGCTGCACGATGTTGGGACGTGAGCGGAAGACGGCCTAACGGTGTGCGGGACCGTAGCCCAGCTTCATGGAGACGGTTGCGAATGGTCCTCGCCGTTACCCCAGGAGCAACAGTGTCCCTAATTTGCTGGGAAGTGGCGGTGCGGTCCCCTACGGCACTGCGTAGGATCCTACGGTCTTGGCGTGCATCCGTGCGTCGCTGCAGTCCGGTCCCAGGTCGACGGGCACGTGCACTTTCCGCCGATCACTGGCGACAACATCGATGTACTGTGGAGACCTCACGCCCCACGTGTTGAGCAATTCGGCGGTACGTCCACCCGGCCTCCCGCATGCCCACTATACGCCCTCGCTCAAAGTCCGTCAACTGCACATACGGTTCACGTCCACGCTGTCGCGGCATGCTACCAGTGTTAAAGACTGCGATGGAGCTCCGTATGCCACGGCAAACTGGCTGACACTGACGGCGGCGGTGCACAAATGCTGCGCAGCTAGCGCCATTCGACGGCCAACACCGTGGTTCCTGGTGTGTCCGCTGTGCCGTGCGTGTGATCATTGCTTGTACAGCCCTCTCGCAGTATCCGGAGCAAGTATGGTGGGTCTGACACACCGGTGTCAATGTGTTCTTTTTTCCATTTCCAGGAGTGTATTTTTTAGGGTGGGTGCTTGTGTGTGTGTATGTGTGTGTGTTTGTGTGTGTGTATGTGTGTGAGTGTGTGTGTGCGTCGGGGGAAGGGAATTATGTTATACTTTAGTACTATTTCAGTATTCGATTTTTGTGGTATGCTGTGAATTAGTAGGAATTTTGTCCATATATTATTTCTATTTTCGTCAGTGAGCATATTCACATTATCTTTTGTGGGCTCCTACATTAACTACTCTTCCTGGAGGGCGAACAATCACTCTATTTTGTTATTATGGCATACCGATGGCTATGTGTTCTGCATATGTGGAGTTGGTACGATGCCTCTTCACAATCCCTGACATATTCTTTGAACCTGTTATTATTATGTATTGCAGTATTCCCGATATACACCGATGAAAAAATAATCGCACGTCCATATAAGAATTAACGTGGAGTAATGAAATTTCGGGATTACATTTGTCCAAGTAACATATTTAAGTAATTAACATTGGAAGATGACAGCTTAAAGTAAGTGCGAGATAAGCCACTGCCAATGTGAAATGCTGGTACATTAATAACCGGTGTAACCGCCAGAATGTTGAATGCAAGCATGTAGACGTGCATGAATTGTGTTGTACACGTGTCAGATGTAAGTCTGTGAGATGTAGTTTCATGACTGTAGCACTTGGTCAGTCAATACAGCGACGGATAACGCTTTTTGCAGATGATGCTCTAGTTGTCGTCCAATGACAGCCTATATGTGCTCGACTGGAGACAGATCTGGTGTTGGAGGAGGCTAAGGCAACATGTCGGCACTGTGCAGAGCAAGTTGGGTTACGACAACGGTAATTGGGCGAGCGTTATCCTGTTGGAAAACATCCCCTTGTGTACTGCAGCAAAACAGGTCGAATCATCAGATTGATATACAAATATGCAGTCACTGTGCTTGGGATAACCACGAGAGCTGTCCTGCTGTCACACGTAGTTCCTGGAGTAGGTCCAGTGTGTCTGGCACGCAGACAGGTTGGCTGCAGGCCCTCAGCTGGCCTCCTCCCAACTCACTGACACCGAGGCAGATCCAGCTTTCTTCAGAAAACACCAAAGGCCTCCATCCTGCTCTACAATGAGCTCTCGCTTGACAACAGTGAAGTCGAATATGGCGGTGGTTTAGACTCAGTGGAATGCGCGCGCGCTGCAGGACGTCTGGCTCGCAGCTGTTATCGAAATAATCGATTTCTTGCAGTTCGTTCAGTCACTGTGGTGCCAACTACTGCAGACTGCTGCTACAGATTCAGCACGATTCACCAGAGCCATACACCGAAAACGATGGTGTTCCCCCTCGGTGGTGTCACGTGGCCATCCGGAGCCCGGTCTTCTTGCGACCGTACGTCCTGGTGACCAGCTGTCATGTAGAGTGCCCACATTCCTGCAAGGTGTTTCTGCAGTATCGCGCAAGGAACATCCGGCTTCTCGTAGCCCTATTACGCCACCCCGTTCAAACTCTGTAAGGTGTTGATAATGGTGCCTTTATCTCCTTAAACATATTCTTTACTAACATCAGCGCGCCACGTCAATTTCCAAAGGTAACTAATGTTCATGACTGTAACAGCGAGCGTTTAAAGCAAACCTGACTTGCGTCGTCACAGTGATTCCAACAGCGCTACTCTTATGCGACGAGCGCGAAATTTTAATAAACATCATCTTTCATATGTAGAAACACTTACCAACTTTCGTTCATGTGCACAACTCCTTCTTGGTGTTTTGATTTTTTTCCATCAGTGCATTTTGCATTGCAGTTATTACATTTTGATTCACATGTTCCTTAACCAGTGTATTCATCTTTCTCTTCTGTTTCGGTTTTTTTTTTGTGCTATTTCTATTGAAAGATATATGAATGCCATTTTTAGATGTTACTCATTGTGTGTGCGAGCTAATTGTGATACGTTATCGTGTGTCATTTTGTGTTTGTGTTCATGAATATGTTTCCCGGTGTGTGTGCTCATTTTACGTTACTGATAAGTGCTCTTATTTTTGCTGTCTTTTGACTGTACCTTTTTTTAAAGGTGTTGTGTAGCTTGGGCATATTTTTGATGTTGTTTCCACTGCTTTGTGATAACCTGATTATTAGATTCTGCTGTTCCTACTTGTTGTATATGTTTAGTGGTGTTTTGCATAGTCCGCAGATATTAACAATATTAATATATCTCCAAACTTTGGTGCTTGAAAATAACGTTGACGTGAAACACAGGGTAAATTTCTTAACTCAGTTTTCGCGTTTTGTACTGAGAGTGCGACACGCAGCAGGCTAGGGAGTGGCGCCATTAGGCAGGCATCGGGTGGTCGATGAGACATGGTGCGTTCCCCGGGTCTTTCATCATCCCAGAGCGGCCACAGCCGGCGGAAACTTGCCGGGCGCGTCAGCCGCACTCGGCTCCGGGCAATGCGTCCTCCTGACGAGCGTACGCAGTAGGGCTCTGTGCACTATGAGACTTAACTTCTGAGGTTCAAATCAAATGGCTCTGAGCACTATGGGACTCAACTGCTGAGGTCATTAGTCCCCTAGAACTTAGAACTAGTGAAACCTAACTAACCTAAGGACATCACAAACATCCATGCACGAGGCAGGATTCGAACCTGCGACCGTAGCGGTCTTGCGGTTCCAGACTGCAGCGCCTTTAACCGCACGGCCACTTTTGCCGGCAACTTCTGAGGTCATCAGTCGCCTAGAACTTAGAACTAATTAAACCTAACTAACCTAAGGACATCACACACATCCATGCCCGAGGCAGGATTCGAACCTGCGACCATAGCGGTCGCTCGGCTCCAAACTGTAGCGCCTAGAACCGCACGGCCACTCCGGCCGGCCGTAAGCAGTAGGGGTGGCGGGTAGCTACTGCAGACACGATACTGGACGGGTTGAAAATGACGAAATTTCACTTACTGTGTGTATATTGTACAGGAGGAAGAAAATTTTATTAAATTCGCTGGTGATTTCAAGGTGTACAGGATGCGAAATTTAGTATACAAAGCTGTTACCTCTGGAAAAAAGGTTGCCGCTAAATCAGCAGGATACTGCGTCGAACTGAACTTTGATGGCAGATACGGGTGTTTCATGCCATTCTGTTTCAGTTTCAAGCCAGAACTCATCAACTGCAGGGGCTGTCGAGTTGCAGTGTGCCAATTTCTCGGCAAACCATGGCCGGATTGTTTCAGTGGGTGAGGGATGTTGCGCTAAAGACGCAATTTTCGCTGCGCGCCAGCTGATGGAGAAATGCCGCGAGAATAAGAGATTACTACTTCTAGCATTTGTTGATCTCGAGAAGGCATTTCATTGAGTACCACGTCAAACGATTTAGTACGCTCTTCGAGACAATCAAGTTCCTGGGCCCTACATAAACTCAGTGAAAGTGCTGTACAAGAACACAAGCTGTCGGATTGCGATGCTCTGCAGGACTGACTGACAGCCCCCTGTGACAGGCTCAGCTCCGTCGCCGCTGCCCTTTGTTACCGTAATGGGTACCATAGCGCGCCACTTACAGAAGTGTGTACCGTGGTTCGTCCTATACGCTGATGACGCGTTGCTTGCAACAGACGCCAGGGAAGACCTTGAAGTTAAAGTTCAAACGTGGTACGATCGTCTACAACGATTTGACCTCGGTTTAAACATTCAAAATACTGATCACCTCCTCGAACTACGCAAATTACTGGAGCTCCTATTAGGTAAAACGTACCTGAAGCAATCAAACGGCCACGAATTTGATTATATCGCCAGATCAAAACCACCCGCCAGCTCACAAATGTGCCCATTTTACTTCAGTGTTTTATCGGCTAGCTATGCTAAGCTATCCTAAATTGTGACTGAGAAGGAAACTGACATGATTGTCCAGATCGGAAATGCCAATGGCTTCACTGACGTGGCAGTCAGGAAGACTGGAAAACAAGTTTTAATAGAGTTGGAAAGAATAAAGTGGTTAACAAGGAGGCGGAAAATTATATTTCGCTGTCGTAGAATGGGTCCATATCAGATACGATGGCAGATGTCTTCCACAAAAATAATATTACAGTGGGATTTCGAACGATTAATAAAGAGGGTAAAATAACAACCACCGAATAGATGTTATAGTGCAGGTATCTGTAAGATTTTCTGTTGTTCATGTGAGAAATATTACATCGAGCAAACTGGAAGGGAGCTTCAAATTAAATTTCGTGAAGATGAATACAGAAATAGCGGAAGTGCGTCGGGATTTCATTTAAAGGAGAACTAACGTCAACTTAAAAATATCGAAGGTGACATGTTCATTTGGCATTTTGGTAATAAAGGCACAGTACTGGACATTTTAGAAGAAACTCAAATATATATGAGTAATCAAGTAGACAAAGAACTTATAATAAATGAGCAAATCTCAAGCACTCGTAGGTGAGTCTGATTTTTTTTTAGTGATGTAGACAAAGAACTTATAATAAATGAGCCAATCTCAAGCACTCGTAGGTGAGTCTTTGATTTTTTTTTTAGTGATTTGCTTATGGAGAGGAAATAGCGATGAACCCCAGTACAGCTTATTTCGATTAACTGTCACTAAGTCTTACAGAATTTTAGTGACTACAAGCAATTTTATTAGTCCATTGTTTTTCATAAGTGTTACTGTAAATGTAAAGATGGTATGTAACAGTACGTTTGTTGCATGAAATCTGTACTGTAGTGTTTTGCTGTCAAATTTCTTGAGCAACTGCGTTGTAAAAAATGAGATATCTGCTATCACATTTGTCTTATTTAAAAATAACTATTTTAATTTTCTTTGCAAAGGATGTGATTTCCTCTACTAAAACATGAACAAATAATGAAGATGTATACAACGTCAGTGTTAATGTAATGTCTGTTAGTGTTATGTTGTATTTTATAACTGACCTTCGCGGACACCAGTGCTGACTGAACTATTATTATTTTATATTAGTATCTCTACTTTACACGTCATCAGAATTGCTGCCCTCTAGCGATAAGTGTTTGGAGTGTCACGACACGGTAACTGTATCCAGCTACTGATTAGGTCTACTCTTTGTCCATGACAACACGTGCTCTGCTTGACCTTCGTACGGACATAATTCAACGTCCTTATCAATACTTGTAATGATCCTAAATGGTACGTATTTCTGTTTTTCAAAAATGTATACAATTAATTTTATTTGAGATTTATATAATTCTACTTTTTGAATTACACAGTATTGTATCATATCATTATTTGTACCTGTGTTCATCATTTGTTACCAGGTCATCTTGTAACCTCCCTCCTCCTAATCGGCCTACTGGATTGCGATATAATTGATAGTAATAGCGTACGCCTAATGACATTTTACAATGACTAGGGCTATCGTTACCAAAGTAAAATATAGAATAATAACTCTTTGCAGGAGGAAAGTATCCAACAGACCGCTCTGAACGAAGAATCTATTCTAAACGTAATCCAAATATGATAATAATTTTGAAATAAATGGAATATATTGCAATCACTCACGAACCACACAGTAGAGAAACGGTGTCACGTAATATTTTTATTACAAAAATACTGATTCAATGGAAAATACTGATTAGCCAAAAGGATAGTCAAACGATCGTCTTTCACTAGATCAATGAATATCCAGGATCTTAAGAATGGTAATGACAAAGAAAATTAAGCAAATAATAACTGGCCTGATAACAGAAGGTTGTCACACTTTTCCACAACACAGCAGTTCACGAGAAAATAAATGAATCAGAAAGCACTGAGCTTGCAGTTACTTAATCTGAAATACTAGATTTTGTAAGCAAAGTTAAATGAAGTTGTTGGTTAATTAAATGACTAGCTGTAACTACAACTCAGTTGACTTTCAGTAACTTCAGCGTAACGTAAAGCAAAACTGGGAAAAGGGCAAGCAATTTACTTTTAATTATTGGAAGAATTTTCATGTTTTTACGATACTCGGTGATTGCATGGAAAGGAAAAGGTACCCTGTTTGATAATGTCTCAGGACAATGAAAACAGAGACGTACTACAAGTTTTAACTGTTGCAGTTTATTATTCAGATTAGTCATTAAGGTAGGTGAAAGAAATACCACTGATAATGCCTGTAAAGTATTAGTTATACATTTTCAGTTAACAGTCTTCGGATGTTGTAGCTATGCGGACGACGAAGAATGTAGTCAACGACAATGCTGAACTGCTCCTGTTGCTGCTGCTGACTGAGAAGCACGAGTCGTCTTCACAGCCACAGATAATTATTGGACAGGCAATGGTAGGAATTGCAGCTTCACTCCTAGCGTTCTCTCGGTACTTGCGGGTCAACGAAGTTGGCCCGCATACACTGGCGCTGTCATAGCTGCACGCGGTGTCTGCGTGAGCGCCCACTTCCGCACTCTTTCATGACTGAAGCTGCTGCGCAGCAGAGTCTCCATACGCAAAGATAGACAAAGGCACAGCTACTGCCATTTCGTCGTTGCTATCGATACATTTAAGTTACGTTCCCTTGGCTATTACCCAGTAAATTACAGTATTTACATTATAATTATAATCAAATATATACATTCACAAATAAATGCACTATTACACCCATTAACTATTATATACAGTTTCTGTAATAAAGCATACAGATTCAGAATTATCTGTACAGTGTCACTTATCAACGGATATTAAATGGCGCCAATATTTGGATGGTGCAGAAGGTATTTTACCTGCATTTTCGGTGTTACAATTTGATAGTGGGCTACGCCCAAAATGCGTCATGAACACAGTAAAGGGATCAATACCACTTGGATCTGTATTACTTGTGCGACTTTCTAGAATTTTTTAAATTCACTTTCATGGTTAGTGGAGCTCCTCTTACTTAGGTGGGCACATTCCGATATCTAGGTTCTTGTGTGTAGAATGACGGCTTTGTGAATGCGGATGTACAGGCAAGAATCAAAGCGACTAGGATGCGATTCAAAAACACCGTCGGTATGCTCTACGATAAGACAATGGCTACCCACCTAGAATTGAAGATGTACCTGACACTGATGAAGCCAGTTGCGATAAAGGGTACCGAGTGTTGGCCCAACCCTAGAAGTGCTGAACACTCACTATCCTGTTTATTTTCTTATTTATTTATTTCATTTAATTTTAGCCTCTTACATGTAATTTAAAATCAGCTTGTATTCATCCTTACGTAACTTATATATATACTGCCAAAACGCACTCCAAGTGCCCAAGGAAATGCCAGGACATGTCTGTGTACCGGCGAGCGATGGACTGTGTTGTAGAACGTGACAGGCAAAAACTATAGTTATTATAGCAGTAGCAGAAATAGATTTGGTAGTAGTAGGTTTTAGTCATAGTAGAAATAGTAAAGTTTTGTAATCTTCCCTTACATACAGCATGCAGGTAGCACTAATACTGCCAGTTTAATGCGGTCACTCTTAATTGTTAATCCTTTGTATGTCCATGACTGGAGCACAAAAATTTGATGTCAGTTTGACGTTTTTTGTATGCAGCCTCCATATGTCGCAATTTTAAGGGCCAGGAGTCTACTTCATATATTCATCAGTGTGCGAGGATTCCAGCACCTTTCCCAATTGGGACGAATTCCAGTACCGTGAGGTAATGGTCGGATAATCATGGAACTACAGGTTTTCCACGCACCATAACGAAAAAACAAAATAAATTAACGATTATCACTAACAGATTTACATTACTATCGGGAAAAAGTCCTTTAGGCTGCTACCCCGTTCACGCTATTTGGTTTCATCATATAAATACCTCACAGCCGTCAGACTTCTCGGTGTGTAGTCGCGTATAAGATGTCAGGTTATTTCCATATGAGTGCGTAACCGCCAGGCGTTACCGTAAGCGCCAAACGTTTATGTTAACGAGCGATAGGGCCCAACGAAGAGTTCCCAATTCCTTCGCACTAACAAGATCAGAAGTTCACTACAAGCACCAAGTACGTTTCCTTTAGTCGCTCAAACGGCCGCAGAATTGGGATGAATTCCACTTTATACCTCCTTTCGCTTTGTATGATATTGCGCACTTACTTTAATAATAGCCCGTTTATTGCTTTTCAGTTGTACTGCAGTGCTCAGAAGTATCCGAACTACTTGAATTGCTGTTCACCCAGTCTGCAGATAGCCTATTTAAGGCAGCTTTCTCGCAAATAATCTAAACTCTTTTCGTTACACTCGTTAGAATATACAAAATTATTAGCACACGAGACCAATGACGAAAATTGCTATGTGTGGCAATCAATGAATGTGCAGTTTAGTACAACGATACTGCAAATATAAGGACAAACGGTGTTAGAGATGACTCAGTATTTAACGACTGTCAACTCAAATTTATGACAATAAGTGACATTTAAAGAAAAGTCTCCGCTTGAAATTACATGGCAAAAACTTATGTATTGGACACGGACCCAAGATACCTATCCAGCAAGTATTCTCTCTGGTAACCAAGCAGTTTTCATTCGCAAATAAAGTGCGTGCATGTTTATGCTAGAAGTTATGTAACATAAAGTTTTATGTTGGATGTGGTTTCGGGCCCAGCACCTAATCACACTCTTAACTAAGTGTAAGATATCGAATATTCTCACCAGTAACGAGATGATGGAAACTGAAACAACGAGATGAAAACGTTTTGCCATACTCCGACGAGAAACAAGTAGCTAACGCAGTTGTTTTCGAGGAAATACTGTATATTAAATACGGCTTTATTTCACCAGTAGCTAGATACGGCCATGTTTTAAATACAAACTTGACGAAAAGTTCTGGATCTGACTGGGAGACGAACGGGCACATGCCGTTATTGTTGACAACGCCCGAAGAAACGTTAAAAATCCTCAGTATTAGTTGTTTAGCGAGTGCACGCTACAGCTTGAAATGGTACAATGAGTATATTTGGGCAGAACCATGACTAAAACCAGAAACATGCTTTACTGGAGAATCTGAAGAGTTGGAAGCTTATGAAAACGAAACAATAATGCACCTCTACCGTCCTGGGGTCGTGAGATCCACAGAAAGATGATACCCGAGTAAGAATCCCAGTGACGCACCAATATTTTCAACATCTCAAATCCAAATACAATAAGAAACAAGTGCCCTGTGACCTTAAATGAGGGCTGGCTCATTGAATAAAAGAAAATTCCTAGTGTAAGAAAGCTTCAAATTGTCAAAGTTTCTACTTGCCGCGACGTTCGCCTCTGTCAGGGTACAATCTAAACAGATTGTCGTCCAGTAGCGGAGGGACAATATGTTTAATGTGGATTTGCAAATACGATGCAAGCATACATTATTCAGCGGGCGTTACCAGAGGAGAAGTGCAGTTGCTTGTGCCTGGTAAAAACGATTTTCTGAAGTGTGAATCAAACCCATACTTTAACCACGAAAGGAAAATCAGTTACGATCCAAATGTGACACAAGGAACACAAACAGATGACATTAATGTCATGAATATGTCCTTTCTCAGCAAAACTGTCATTCAGCCTATAAAAGCTAAAGGATCGAAAACCGTAGTGAATATTGCATAACTGATGGTGATGCTTTGTTAGTGAAATCGAAAAATTCCTAATGAATGAGGTTTTCAATTTTTAGATAGCATAAGACAGAGAGGTCCGCAGCTCGTGGTCTTGCGGTAGCGTTCTCGCTTCCCGAGCACGCGGTCCCGGTTTCGATTCCCGGCGGGGTCAGGGATTTTCGCCTGCCTCGAGACGACTGGGTGTTGTTATCGTCATCATCATCATTCATGCCCATTACGGTCACAGGAAGGCAACGGCAAACCACCTCCGCTAGGACCTTGCCTAGTACAGCGGTGCGGGTCTCCCGCATCGTCCCCTAAGCTCTGTCTTCTTCTTCTTTTTTTTTTCTTCTTCCGTGTCCGGATGCACCAATTTGGTTTTGGTGCTCCGGTGTTTGCAGGATTGGCCTAGGTCGTTTCCAGGGGACGCCCGATTGCTTGTTGTTCGAGTGATGAACGCAATCTTCGTGGAGGCTCCTGTCAAGGAGTATGGACTTCATCAGCATCATCAAGACAGAGAGACAACAAAGTAATAGAAGGAGATTCATCTGCGTGGTCGTGCGACTGTTTTTCTAAGCACCTCTTTTAGGTGGCGAATTCTGCATGTAAAAGAGGCAACAAAAACTTTCGGTTCGAAGGCTGTACAGTCCAGAATCAGTATGAAGCTCAGACAAAAGCTCCATGAACATCGAGGCAATCATCCCACTGACGCACCAGGTGGAAGATACTCTCCTGGTAAAACACGGTGTCCTCTTGTGTGAAGAAGACATTGAGTGCAGCACACCCTCGTCCTACGGGAATCTTCGCCCCTTCAAGGTCTTTTTTAAGGGCCCAAAGGCGAGTAATCGCATTGGAGAAAAATCAGGACTATAGGGTCGGTGCGATTGTCTCTCACTTGAGTTGGTGTCATGAATGAGGCTGTCCTTCCAGGTCGACCGGCGTCTTATGTAGAATCGCGACCAGCATGCAAGTTGGCCCACTATTCCAAAACGATGGCTTACGGCAGGCATGCTGCCCTATACACGTTCTTCATTCTCCGATGGATGTCTACCGATGAAGAAAAAAGTAGCAGAACCTTGGCCCTGTCTTGTCGCGTTTGGTAATAACATCGCCACAGTTCACGCTTACACTTTTACTCCACGCACGTCGGAAAGTCACGAATGCCATACTAATGCCTTGCCTACACATCGGTGATTGTATACCCACTATGTTGCATACACGCAGCAGCGACACCGTCAAACTAAATTTTTTATCGTCCGTTTTACTGTATTGCTATAACAGACTGCTACGTTGAATACTACGGTAAGGGAGTCCTAATATGACTCTGTGCATAACGATAATCGTAATTTCATTTCCTATGGGAGACTACTGCATAGGTTTAATAATATTTCCAAGGTAGACCGTGCACATATCAACTTGTCTCCTCATTTTCTTGTTAATCGGAGCTTGCTTAGTTTAAAAAATTTCAGTAACACAAGTAGAACAAAACCAGAATGACAAAAAAGACTTAGAGACCAGTCACCACACTGTTGACAACAGTGTGGGATAACTATGAAACACTATTAAGAAGTCAAAAACTGATAAGACTACAAACACATACAGCACTTAAAAAGCTCAAGTGGAAAACAATACTGTCTGTAGAAATTCCTGCATCTTGCTGTGTTGCCTATTCATGAAGATAGCCGTTATGTCATTTTATTTTACTCGAAAATATACACTGGGTAGCCGACGCATTTAGAAAATGGCAATACGATTAAGGAAGGAAATGAATGTGAAGAACTGATTGTAATTCACTTCTACACACTCTAGACTCTTATCCCGTGTGGCAGATCCGCCGTTACGACAAAATCGTGAACCAGGCGTCTGTGGATTTCATTGGTCTGTTGTTAAGATGCTAGCTCAGTATGCTTAAAGCATGGGTTTAATTTACACTTCAGTACTCTATTTTAACAGCCACAAGCAGATTCTCTTCGCCTCTGGTAATGCCCATTGAACAACTTAAGATTCCACTTGGAATCCATATCCACATAATCAATAGTACCTTAGCTATTGAGTGCAGGTCAGTCAGTATATGGCGCGTTTCAGATAAAATGTATGTCTCTGTAACTTTCAAAATAATAGATGACAGGAATGTTTCTTGAGATGGTCCCAGATAAGAAATGTTACACTTTCTGTTGGGTTATGAACATAGGTTATTGAGTTACAGAGTGTTTTACAGCAACGAGATACAATTTTTTAAAAATAGAATATTAGTTTCCCCACCTTGTAGCTGGTGTATTGAAACCAGCTGTGTACAAACCAATTAAAATCACCATTTTTATCACGTTCAGCTTGAGAACTAGAAACCTTCAGAGTGTTAGAGGTGATTGCAACATGTTGTAGGTAATACTTTTCTGTATACACGTGGATGTTCTGGCTGTGGAATGTTGATTTAAATGAGGTGTTCGCATGTATATCCATGTTCCTAACTGAACAACACAATGCGCCCTCTAAACCACCTATGGACAATATGTAATGTCACCGGCATCACAAAGCGACAAGCTTCTTCGATGCACCATTTGAAGTCATCTGGGGTTGTGGGTTCAATGCTATAAACACGATTCTAATGATATCCCCACAAAAGAGAGTCTATTGCTACTAAATTGGGTGACTGTAGGGGCCATTCCTGAGGACCACGGCGCCCCAACCATGTGCCAAGGAACTTGTTGTTCAGATGTTGCACAACATGATGAAGTTCAGAGTGAACTGCCTGATAATTGTGCTGCGTCCACATATGGCCTCCAGTGTCTACAATGTCTACACGGACCATAACACAACGAGATCTCCTAGATAGTCGATGATAAAACCTCGATACATCTTACCTGTCAGTGCACCTGCGAAGTAGTGTGGACTGGTGTTTTCATCTGCAAGGATTTCACACCACACATTAATGGACTACCTCCATTTACAATACACAGGACTTACCCACCTAGAATTTTCTGTGAACTAGGAATCCATATTATGATGGTTCACTTGTAACGACACGCATATTTGTCACTCAGTTTAGGAACTGTTCCATTTCATTTCGTAAATGTTTTTCATTATTCTCTGTCATAAAAAATACGATCAGTAGCAGGGCAGTTGTAAAAGCCGGTATAAAACAAGCACTGAGGTTACAGAGTACTGAGGGCGAGTATGCCATCTAAGGGTAGCAGGGTTACCCTCCTCCCTTTTGAGAAAGCCATCAATAATTAAGTAGAGCTTGCAGGCCAAACTTAAACGAACATACTCATTCCATGTGCACTACAGTGGTACGAGTCTGATGCTGTAACTTTACATTGACCACAGAGAAGAACACTGGTATTCCTTAATGAACTGCTTTGTCCTACCTTTCGGGACATCGGGTTCGTCAGCGTTACTCATTTCCCAACATGGTACTTGGGATGATTGCTCTTTTCGTTTCATACTTCTTTCTGCCGATCTAGGGCTTTTATATTTGCTTTTTAAAGTGACACTGTCCACCCCTCAACATCTTACCAAAATTACAAGCTTTTGATACCTCATCCCAGCAGGAGGTGATTGTTCATATTATTATCCTTATGGTTCTATGCATCCTCTCTGTCTTCCCCTTCGTATGTTGACGCACTCATGCGTAAGTAACGAAACCGTCGAAGTCTAAATAAATGTTTCATGCGCGCGAACATGTAATTGGTACCCTGATTAGTTAGCATTGTCTCTGGTGTTAAAAACCTAAAAATCCAGTGGTTCATCATGGCCTGAACTATCATGTCTGCTTGCTGATTTGACACATGTATCACAGACAAATAACGCGAGACATTGTCCATTACAGTGAAGATCTACCGATTCCTCTTGGAAATCTGTGAAAATTATCTGAGAATGTCCATATCAATCATCCGGAATATTCAATTTGTCTCTGTCGGTTACTGTAATGCACCTTGCAGTCGACTAAGCTCTGCACACAGGTTACACGGTTTTTCACAATTTACTCCACGTCCAGCTCGCATGGTTTCTACCAATAATTCTGTGAAACATGTCGCTCAGTAGCTCAACGACCTTCACACCAAGCTAGGATAGAGTCATGGATCTGCCTTCACTCTTTGTGGCATAAACTTGCCAGTTACACTATACGTGGTCTGCACTTCGTTTGTTTGTACAATGCTTCATCGTGAACACAGAGCTGGACGTGCATCATAAACTACTCACGCTTAGCGGCCTAAGCCTTTCTCCACTCGTTTGCTCCAATACCAGTATCTTCCAACATGCATACCCTGAAACTTAATTCGTGTATTTTCCTTAGGCACTGAACTACTTCAGTCTAAAACTCGCAATGCCAAAACGTGCATTGGGTTAAGTAGCTGGCTGGATATTTAAGACCCAGCGCTGGAAGATTCGTTGATACTTAGAAGAGCTGGCTATACTTATGACAATGGAAATATGTGATACCATACACAAGATCGACCATATCCTTTCTGGTTGAGTAATTCATTTCTCCTTATTAACTTGCCTACAAACGTAGGCTATTAGGTACCGTACCCATCCTATTTCCTTGTTTTACCACAATAACATGCGATAGTATGAATTATTTTTGATAATCCAGGAAGGTGAGGAATAGCCGAAAGTTCAGTACATCCTTTAATCGCACTAAAACCTGTTTGCTATCCAGACTTCACTGAAACTTTTACTCGCTTCTTCAAGAATGTGCTAGGTGTCTTCCTATTTCAACAAACTTTGGCACAAGCTTCCTGCAACAGTTAAACAACCCTCAAAAACACTGTAGATCTTTTTCCGTAGTACGAGTCAGAAATTCCTGCATGGGTTGTACAAGCCAGTGATCTGTTTGCGCACAATCCTGGCCAACAACATGGCACATCTAGCGAATGCCCTCCAACATGAGATGACGTTGTTCAAAACTACGAGTCAGTTGCGCCACCCGGAATCGACTTAAGACGTCCCGTAAATCTACCGTACGTTCTTTGATGCCCACAGAAACTACTACAATATCAAAAAATTTATTTTCGATTGTCTTTCACAAATTTTATAAATTATAGATACGTAACTTTTATGAACGTAAGTTGCAGCATTTACCCCGCACAGATTCTTGTAACTGGAAGAGTTACATGCACACATCACGAACAGTGTCTAGAACATATTAATTATAAATAGTATTTAGTCATGTAGGGCTAGAATCTGATTTTTTCGAACTACTTGTAGCATTCTCTATTGTGAAAATCTTTTTTTAGGTCAACAAATCGACATTATTTAACTCTTGGGATTGTGTTCATCAATGTTGGACGTGCCCTCATTTAGCGAAAGATAGTGACAGGTAATGTACTCACGAACACTATCGAACATGATAGTTTAGATGGTCCAAGTGTTATGGTGTTAGGAGGCACAATGTTGCATGGCCGTACTGAACTTCAAATCTTCGAACAAAGTACACTCACTAGTCAGCGTTGTGACGCTGTATTCCTTCCACGTGCATTCGGCCCTGATATCATTTTTATGGATGATAAAGCTCAGCGAAATCGAAGAGCACAGGTTGAGGAACTCTTGGAAAAAAGAGGATATTCGGTGAATTGAGTGACCAGCCCAGCCCCTCAACTTGCTAACATTGAGCACGTGTGGGATACCTTGAAGAGACGTTTTACAGCAAGTGCACGTATACCAACGAGCATACAACACTGTTGTCAACCGCGCTGGCGGAGCAATGGAACTCCACACTAACATTGTGGAGAGCATGGTGACACGTTGCCGAGCATCGCTTCAGTCTCCCATTAAAAATAGTATCCTGCCGTTTGTACTGTCCAGGGAACCAACATAAATCGCGGTGACTTCAGTGTTACTAATGTCTTGGACTGAGAGTCCCCCTATGTATTCCGTTTAGTTACTTTCTGTACGACGATGTAGCAGTGTTTGCTATGTTTTGTCCAAGCTCCCTGCAGGATCTATATTCGACTTTAAGTTTTGGACATCAGTGTATTTCTTCTGTCAAAGTTTCTTTGGAATTATCTCCCATGTACTTATATTTAGTTTTCGAACTTGTGTGAATATATAAAACTGTTAATTCCCCTTTAGCTTAACTGCCTACTGTGGTATTCGTTATCGTAGTATCTACAGCCTTAGAGAACTTCAAAGCACCTCGCTATTCTCCTCGTATGTATACCACTTCCTTCCACATTGATTTCCGGGCGATTATCTTAAGCTTCCGTCTGTTCTTCATCTTACTAAATCGTGATTTTAATTCATATCTGCTCCAGGGTATGCCTTTCAATCAAATATCGGTTATCGGAGTTTCTGATGATGTAATGTAGCTGGGCTCTTCTCGTGTCTCCAGTTTTTTCTCCGACACTACTTCCTCCGCTTGAGATTTTCTAACAGTGAATTCGTTGTTAACTAGCTAGTTTTTATTACTGAATTCATTCTGTATTACGGCTCTCTTTCCTACGAGTGTGGCAGAATCTGTAGTGAAACGTAACCTGAAAATAAATAAATTTAACGTATTGTGCGTAAATAGTCGAAGATATGGATTACTATTGGATTGCACTATTGGTGACAGTCAACTGGAAACTGTCAGTACTGCGAACTAGCTAAGAATAACCATCCGTACTGACCCAAGCTGAAGTGGCCATCTACAACTATGGTTAACTGTAGGATAATTAGATGCCAGGCTTAGATTCTGCAAGTCCCTTAAGGAAATGTGATTCACATACGAAAGAACTTGCTTACACTACACTTTTTCGACTGAATCTTGTCTATTGCTCTTCAGTCTTCGAGCATTATGTATCCGGCTTAATAGAAGAGGCAGACAAGATCCAATGAAGAATGACGCGTTTCGTCATGGTATCTTTCAGTAAGTGCGAGACAGTAGGGTTACGCTCAGCAATCTCCAGTAGTAACGGCCACAGGAGAGCATTGTGTCCCACAGTGGTGTTTAGAGTTTAATTTTCGAGATTCTTCATTTCAGTATTAGTTGGGGGAAGTAAATCATTTAGTGCTACGTGTATTCTGGAAAGAAAATTACAAAACTTACAGTTCATGCACAGGATTCTCCAGACTCATTCATGCCATGCGCTATTCACTCATCGAGTAGGATGGGAGTGGAAATGACAGATACCAGAAGTATTCCACGCCATACATCGTAGGATGGCATACTGAGTGTGGATGAAGGTATATCCTAGTATAGGGAATATTCCGCGAATCTGTCGGTGACTTTTGACAGCGGATAACGTATCGAGCGCGGCGCGAGCGTTCGGTCTAGGCCGCTTTCCCTGGCTTCCATTGTCTCTCCTTCCCTTACTGTCGCCTGCCACGCGTAATTAATGACCCTACGTTCGACGTGACGTTAGACATGAGGGCCTAATATTGTAATTAAAGCGGAAATTAATAACGTGAAGGACGAGGTTTGCATCAGAGACCAGTCTGGTAGTTTAAAAACGCTCGTCGCATTTTTTTAATGAAGAATTCGAAGAAATGGGATTTTATTTATATTTTGTGACAAAAAAGGGACTAGCAAACGTTTATAAAGGATTACCGTCTTCAGCTCTGAGCTTTCATGTTGCTGCAACAAGCATGCTGTTACTGTTGTTCAGTGTCTGCCGAGACATTCAGGTCCAAGCTTACATCAAAGGAGTTCTTTGGCCCATTTTCTGTCATCTGCCTGGCTACATGATACGCTCACCACCATTTCATTTTCCGATTGCTTGTTTTTCTGCTTGTACCACTCCATTGTTTGGTAATTAACTCTTCGGTGTTGAATACTTTACGCATTAAATAGAAATTTCTCAGTGTCACAGGTAAAAACTAGTATCGCTTACTAATTGTAAACTTTCTGATTCAGACACACATCAACCTTATTTTAGAGATATTCTGTTTACAGATAGGCGTCGTTTTGCTGCAAGGAGGAATATTGGCCATTTCTTAAAATCTGACAAAGGAAGCTCGATCTTGATCAAGGATTTTTTTTGTTTCAGTGACTAATAACGAAAAATTGACGCCACATTCAGATCTAAAATGTGTACAATATGGTAGATAATCACCGGCAGCAGCTGTTAGGTGTCGTGAAAAGGTTGTAATGTAGTGCAGAAGCATCAGTTATCACAGAGTGGGAAACTTATTATTCGCTATAACGGATTCGTAAACATCGTAATCTGAGACAAGATTGTGGGGCAGGAATAAAGAAGAGTCAGGAATTTAACATCAAGTCCAGTGATTGTGGATAGAACACTCAACAAAATGCCATAATTTTGGGAAGAGTGATTCACTTCTTCATAAAGTCTCCTTGGATTGTTCTACAGTGTCAGTGTTGCTCCTATCATCATGAGCGAACAAAGTTATTGTTGTTTCGATTAGTGGCTATTGGCTCGCAGCATGTCCAAAAAACCTTCGAGGATCCTTTCGTCGCGTGTCAGTAGACTTCATCTTCCTCTGTCAACAGTGGTAGAATTTGGCGCATTTCTAACTCCCCTTCATCATGACACCATTGTTCACAGCGAACCTGTGAACATGCAACTTCTACGAAGATACTCTAAAAGAATGCCAGAAACTATCAGTCCCAACAACTGTGTACAAAACTTTGTTCCATCCGTTGAATTATCCGGAAAGAATATATCTTTACCTTAATGATGCATCGTCACATTATTGTCAACACCAGCAATGAGGTGACAAGGGATACCTCCTAATATCCTGTCGGACCTGTTTTTGCCCAGCGACGGGCCACGGACAAGAAGTCGTTGGAAACACCCTGCAGAAATGTTGTATCATGATGCCTCTACAGCTCTCGAAAACTGAGAAAGTGTTGTCGTTGGAGAATTTTGTGTACGAAGAAACCCATCGATTATGTCTCATAAATGTTCGATGAGATGCATGTCAGGATCTCTGGGTGGCCAAATAATTTGCTCGAAATGTCCAGAACCTTCCTCAAACCAATCGCGAACAACTGTGGTCCGTCGACATGGCGCATTGCCATCCATAAAATTACAACGTTGTTTGGGAACATGAAGTCCATGAGTGACTGCAGATGGTCCCCAAGTAGTCAAAAATAACCATTTTCAGTCTATGATCGATTCAATTGGACCATAGAACCCAGTTCATTCCATTTAAACGCAGCCCACACCGTTATGCAGACACCACCAGCTTGTGCAGTGCCCTGTTGACAATTTGGGTCCATGGTTTCGTCGGGCCTCCGCCACACTTTAACCCTACCATCCACTCTTATCAACTGAAATCAGGACTTATCAGATAACGACGTGATTTTCCAGTCACTGCGGTCCAACCGACATCGTCACGAGCCCAGGTAATGTTCTGCAGTTGATATCATGCTTTTAGCATGTTAGCAAAGACACTCGCGTCCGCCGTCTGCTGCTATAGTCTGTTAACGTCAAATTTCACTGTACGCTCTTAGTACGCCCCACATCGATTTATGCGGTTATTTCATGCAGTGTTGCTTTTCTGGTAGATCTTACAACTCTAAGCAAACGCCTCTGCTCTCAGCCGTTAAGCGAAGGCCGTGGTGTGAGGTAATGGCCGAAATTTGTTAATCTCAGCACACTCTTGACATTTTGAATCTCAGAATATTGAATTTCCAAAGATATCCGAAATGGAATGTTCCATGCGTCTAGCTCCAACTAGCATTCCACATTCAAAGTCTGTTAATTTCCGTCACTCGGGCATAATCACGTAAGAAACTTTTTCACACGAATCACCCGAGTACAAATGGCAGCTCCGCCAATGTACTGTCCGTTTATGTCTTATGCATGCGACGTTACTGCCATATGTACAGGGCTATTACAAATGACTGAAGCGATTTCATAAATTCACTGTAGCTCCATTCATTGACATATGGTCACGACACACTACAGATACGTAGAAAAACTCATAAAGTTTTGTTCGGCTGAAGCCGCACTTCAGGTTTCTGCCGCCAGAGCGCTCGAGAGCGCTGTGAGACAAAAGAGCCGAGAAAGCGTATGTCGTGCTTGAAATGCACTCTCATCAGTCAGTCATAACAGTGCAACGACACTTCAGGACGAAGTTCAACAAAGATCCACCAACTGCTAACTCCATTCGGCGATGGTATGCGCAGTTTAAAGCTTCTGGATGCCTCTGTAAGGGGAAATCAACGGGTCGGCCTGCAGTGAGCGAAGAAACGGTTGAACGCGTGCTGGCAAGTTTCACGCGTAGCCCGCGGAAGTCGACGAATAAAGCAAGCAGGGAGTTAACGTACCACAGTCGACGGTTCGGAAAATCTTACGGAAAAGGCTAAAGCAGAAGCCTTACCGTTTACAATTGCTACAAGCCCTGACACCCGATGAAAAAGTCAAACGCTTTGAATTTTCGGCGCGGTTGCAACAGCTCATGGAAGAGGATGCGTTCAGTGCGAAACTTGTTTTCAGTGATGAAGCAACATTTTTTCTTAATGGTGAAGTGAACAGACACAATGTTCGAATCTGGGCGGTAGAGAATCCTCACGCATTCGTGCAGCAAATTCGCAATTCACCAAAAGTTAACGTGTTTTGTGCAATCTCACAGTTTACAGTTTACGGCCCCTTCTTCTTCTGCGAAAAAAACGTTACAGGACACGTGTATCTGGACATGCTGGAAAATTGGCTCATGCCACAACTGCAGACCGACAGCGCCGACTTCATCTTTCAACAGGATGGTGCTCCACCGCACTTCCATCATGATGTTCGGCATTTCTTAAACAGGAGATTGGAAAACCGATGGATCGGTCGTGGTGGAGATCATGATCAGCAATTCATGTCATGGCCTCCACGCTCTCCCGATTTAACCCCATGCGATTTCTTCTGTGGGGTTATGTGAAAGATTCAGTGTTTAAACCTCCTCTACCAAGAAACGTGCCAGAACTGCGAGCTCGTATCAACGATGCTTTCGAACTCATTGATGGGGACATGCTGCGCCGAGTGTGGGAGGAACTTGATTATCGGCTTGATGTCTGCCGAATCACTAAAGGGGCACATATCGAACATTTTTGAATGCCTAAAAAAACTTTTTGAGTTTTTGTATGTGTGTGCAAAGCATTGTGAAAATATCTCAAATAATAAAGTTATTGTAGAGCTGTGAAATCGCTTCAATCATTTGTAATAACCCTGTATATGTGCATGTAGCTGTCCCATGACTTTTGTTGCCTTAATGTACATGACTGAAAGTTTCAGAACACAGAACACTAGCCGGCAGGTGTGGCCGAGCGGTTCTAGGCGCTTCAGTCCGGAACCGCGCGACTGCTACGTCGCAGGTTCGAATCCTGCCTCGGGCATGGACGTGTGTGATGTCCTTAGGTTAGTTAGGTTTAAGTAGTTCTAAGTTCTAGGGGACTGATGACCTCACATGTTAAGTCCCATAGTGCTCAGAGACATTTGAACCATTTGAACACAGAACACAGTAAATATGGAATACGCATATGGCTCCAGATACATTTACCAGGACTCAGTTTTCCCAACTCTTCCTAGGAAATGAATCATGAGAAAAACGCAGCAATAGCATGTAGCAGAATATTAAATGATACTCTTGAAAATGGCTCGCAGCTGAGATATGTGCGTCAAAGCACCATCGAAATGAACCCTGGATGCTCTGATGCGTTCTTGGAGGTGTTACGTATGGTGTCGCTGCCTTACACAGCACTGGGAGATAGACACACTGATTTTGTACTGAGGTTTGAAACACTAGAGCTTTCAAACGTCACCGCAGATTTAAGTCTAGTAGGATTAGGGGTGAATAACGTTGACGCCAGATAACTGATCCATCTATTCCTAACCAGAAATCATGAAATCTTTTATTTAGAAACTGAGGGGCCTTAGCAGTGAAATGAAGAATCGATTTATCGATCATGAAGTAAATTTCCTTGCAGTGACAAAGACAATTGCTCTAGCTGATTAGTTAGTATATTCTCTAAGAGAGCATTCTTAATACGTTCTCCTCAACGTTGACAGAAGACCTCTCAAAACATTGAAACTTCGTGGAAGATTAAAATTGTGTGCCGCACCAGGATTCGGATTCGTACATCCACATCTACATCAATATGATTACTCTGTAATTCACACTTAAGTGTTGGCTGATAGCTCACCAAAACACTTTCATATTATTTCTCTCCCTTTCCATTCTCTAATAGGAAGTGAGAAAAACTAAGATTTAATCTTTCCGGGTGCACTCTGGTTTGTCTTATTTTATGACGACTTCTCCCTATGTAGGTGGGTATCAGTAAAATATTTTCAGATTCTGAGGACAACGTTGGTTCGTAAAAAGTTATCGCCGGAATGAGAAACGGCTTTGTTTTAACGATTACAATCCCAACTAGCGTGTGATATCCGTTACACTCTGCTCCCTTTTTCATAATAATACAAAACGAGCTGTTGTAGTTTGAACTTTTTCAATGTCCTCCGTCAGTCGTATTTGGGAACCAACCCATATTGCAGTACTCCAGAAGAATACAGACAAGCGTAGTGTAAGCAGTCCTTTTCGTAGATTTGTTTCATCTTCTATTCTGCCAATAAAAAGCATTGTTTTCTTCACGTCCCCCAGAACATTTTCTAAATGTGCGTTCCAAATGAACTCGCTAGTAATTGTAGTTTAACTGATCTTTGCCGTTCGTGGGCAAGTACGCTTCCGACCGAGCTGTCTGATCATATTGTCTCCTGTATACCTTGCTAGCTCCCTTGGAAGAAACGTTATTCACAATATATGGCTTAGCCACAGCCTAGAGAGTGGTGAGGGGGGGGGGGGGGAGCTCCAAAATGAATTTTTCACTTAGCAGCGGAGTGTACGCAGATTTGAAGCTTCATTACGGATTAAAACAAGGTATGTAGGAGAACTCTGTAAAGTCTGGAAGGTAGAAGGTGTACAGACGGAAGCCGTGCTTGGGTTCCTCAGTCGGTAGAGGACTTGTCCGAGAAACGCAGAAGTCCGAGTCTCGAGTGCTGGTCAGCTTCAATCTGCCACAAAGTTTCAAATGAACATGCACTCTGCTGCAGAGTGAAAATTCGTGCTGTAGAAAATCGTTGTTGAAGACTTGCTTCCCTATTTGGGTGAAGGGTAGAGATAATTCATACCTGCCGACTGTTCAAATTTATCTCATGAACGTGTTCAAAAGGCGAACTCACCATCCTGCAACAGAACATTTTCACTAGAAGAATTGTTTATATATTGTTGAAGAAACCATTCAGGACGTATATTCGCCACTCGGAGTGGCCGTGTGGTTTGAGGCGCCATGTCACGGATTGCGTGGCCCCTCCCGCCGGAGGTTCGAGTCCTCTCTAGGGAATGTGTGTGCGCTGTTCTTTGTATAAATTAGTTTAAGTTAGTTTAAGTAGTGTGTAAGTCTAGGAATCGATGACTTCAGCAGTTTGGTCCCTTAAGAATTCACACAGCTTTGAACACTTTTGACGTATATTCGTGGAGGAAATTCGGCTGCTGATATTGCCTACACGCACTGAAACGGTATGGACGCAGCAGGGTATCATGCAACTCTCCGCAGTCATGTGGTCAGCATTATTTGTTGCAACGACCGTCTTACGATGACAGTAGGATCCTCCCCATCTGCAACGTCCTCGTCCCTCTACTGAATCCCCAGCTGAATGTAATATGTTCAGAGTTTCCGTGACCCCTAACACAACGACCAATGGGGTGAAACGTTCAAATGTCTTTGCCATATATCAAATGGGCATCATCGTACACTGCAATTGTTTTTTTTTCCTACGCACTGCATCCGAAACCAAGCTTCGACGAACAGCAGAGCACAGTCATATACTCGTCATGTACGTAATGACTAATTGAACAGTTGATGCTACATGTAAGGAAAGAGTGAAGTGAGCTCCTAGTCAGTACTGTCATCGGCGAAATGGAACACTAAACACTGGCGTTGATCTAAGTCATACAACGGTACACAGAAGTCATTTTGAACACCTAGAGCAATTAAGGGTTTCATATGGTATGCAACTGCATTCTTTTTCTGTGTGTTGCACAAAATGAGCTATAATTTGGAAATGAAGCCTTTCTTAATATCATATATTCTCCTCTTCTAAGCGCAGGGAACATGTTGCGAAACTCTGACTCCCGTGGGTGTTCGTAATAATGTAATAGTATGTAGGTGGTACTAACGATACAGGAGAGACTAGCACGAAACAGCCGGTACCCATTATAAGGCTGGTGTTGTCGGGATGGTCTGTGGCAGCCAGTATTTGCAGCGGCCACGGCCGTGTTTACACGGGCGCGGCCCCTCAGCCAGTGCGGCCACGCAAAACACTCGTAAATCGCTCCGCCTCCCGCCTTGTATGCGGCAGGAAGACGCCCCCGGACTTGTAGGCTACCCGCTACACTGACAGCTGCCGCCGCTCCGTGCACCTCGCCGCGCGGGCCACGATAAGGCGTTCTGCTGGCCAGTGGCGTGCCGGAAACCAAATCATGCAAGCGGGGCACTAGTTTATATTGGAATGTTGTTGTCCAGGGGCTTTTATTATTACGTTCAAAACGTTTTTTTGGAAGAGTTTTTTTTGTGTATAACTGTATCTTGTCGTAGGGGGCATTTCAGGCCTCTAATATCGAAATTATGCACGTGGTAGAGGACGCTAAACTGAGCACTTGAATTGAAGGCCCAATTATTTACTGGCGAAAACAACTTACACGCCTTTATTAACAATCTACGCTCACGGCAATAGTTGAAAATGACAGATGCCACTCTCAACGCACGACGATTTAGCTGCACTTTGACGTCTCAAAATCTTCTGCCAAGACTCATTGAGTCGTTTTCTGACGTTTCGGCAACAAGAACGGTTACCAATATGAAACATTTATTCTTGATTGATAATGACGAGTGAAGATGAATCCTTTCCTATGTCAGAACGTGGAATGTCAGAAAAACCACTAAACGATCGTCGCAAGAATATCCAGAGAATTGCATCAACAGGCAACACGTAGAGAAGAAAGACCTCTGTTTTACGAAAGGACAGAGAGCTAGCACCTTGTCAACCACTTTTCATAGTATGCACTCTTTTCTCGTTGGTTCCGTCAGAGACTTTTACACTCTGCGGTGTTAGATGGTGCCCCATTTCCTACTAACAGCTGAGCTGACGTACTGCCACCGTACATACCATAGGTGACGAGAATTTATACAGAAGTAACGTGATTAACTTTACCATTTTATTCGGTTGGATTTTTTTGTATGCTGTTATATTCAGTGTCAGTTTATCGGACACCGATGTTTTAAATGTTCTACAAAAAAAACATAATAATGATTACTGGAATCAATGCGTTCACCCTGAAGCGTAGAGGTGAGGAGATTTTAGTCCTTTCTTACATAACCTACGCACTATTATTTAATATATTCAATATGTTTCAATATTTATAGTGTCCACCCGCGGTAGCTGAGTGGTCAGTGCGACAGAATGTGAATCCTAAGGGCCCGGGTTCGATTCCCGGCTGGGTCAGAGATTTCCCCCGCTCAGGGACTGGGTGTTATGTTGTCCTAATCATCATCGTTTCATCCCCATAGACGCGCAAGTCGCTGAAGTGGCGTCAAATCGAAAGACTTGCACCCGGCGAACGGTCTACCAGACTGGAGGACCTAGTCACACGACATTTACGTTTACTATTTATAGTGAACAGCTTGCACTGACGTTCGTCACAGTTTACAGTTGCTGTTACGGCGTGTTGTGTTTACCAGTGTGACACGCTTGATATGTTAAATGGGCGTCCGTTCCGCTTATAGAATTATTCACCACTTTACCTAACCACAGATACTGTTACATAGGTGAAATAAAATAATTTATTTTAGAACGCTCTATGTAACTAATTGCGATTTAAGGAGATGTCTTCTACAGTTCGCGTAAAGTGCTTTGCTGGCTAATACTTACTCAACTACCTCAACTGTTCTTGATATGGGCTTTCTGACACTTCATTTGGACACTATCACGTTCAAATGGCTCTGAGCACTATGGGACTTAACATCTGAGGTCATCAGTGCCCTAGAACTTAGAACTACTTAAACCTAACTAACCTAAGGACATCACACACATCCATGCGCGAGGCAGGATTCGAACCTGCAACCGTAGCAGTTGCGCGGTTCTGAGTTGAAGCGGCTAGAACCGCTCGGCCACCACGCCCGGCCACAAACTGGTCTATAACCACAGTGTACTATGTGGTTACATGCGTTTGCATTGTGTTACCGAGTGAAGGTATACCACTTACTGATGCCTAATTACTTAAGCATATCGCTCTGATCGTGTGCCATTCATATACCAATCCTGTCCTCGATTGCATATTGGCTTAGGCGAGCAAAGCGAGTTAAACATCATAAATAGACATGGGTAACGTATTGCGTTGCAACTAATGACACCACCTTATATGGATAGGTGTTTTTACCGTGGGATAAACACTTTAACTAACTTAAGTCTATATTACATTCTGTTTTATGATACTACTACTCATATAATTGGCTCATTACGTGCAGCTGCATTTGAGCTGTTTTATGTGACACAAGAGAAATACAGTCCTCCAACTAGGGATGATACAGCATAATAGGTTTAGGACCCTACTGAATATGCCACGTACATTCATTCACTTTTGTGTGTATACTGTTCCTGCTAGTTAATACATTTACATACCATACCATTGTCCTCCGCCTTGTCACGCAATCTGCACACGCATGGGCCAAGCTATTTTGTGCGCTACTTATTATAGGTGTTCTCTTCGAATTACGTATTTCGTGGGCAATCTGGTGGCTACTTCCTCATGGAGCTTTACCATCCGATCTCCTCAAATTGTGTCACACGGACAATTCTTGATTGAGACTGTTGACTAGTTATGTGGTTTCAATGACACATTTCTCGCAAATGACAGCAATAAATTTCTTATGACTACGATGACGCTTGTTACAGACAACCCTATGTACATTCATTCGGCTTTTCACGTACTGCTTACTGCTGCACTGTACATTAAAAGCGCGACTGCAGCTTTCTATAGTAACTTCCTGCACAACCCGTCACGACATGTAAACACCGAAAAAACTCTCTGCGGATGAATCACAGATTACACAGATTATTTTGTGTTGTTTTTTACTGTAGTAGTGCCGTACAAATATATAATGGCAGTAGTACAACTCACCGACATGTAAATGGTCATATTTAACTACTAACTATCTGCCGGCCGGGGTGGCCGAACGGTTCTAGGCGCTACAGTCTGGAACCGCGCGATCGCTACGGTCGCAGGTTCGAATCCTGCCTCGGGCATGGATGTGTGTGATGTCCTTAGGTTAGTTAGGTTTAAGTAGTTCTAAGTTCTAGGGGACTGATGACCTTAGAAGTTAAGTCCCATAGTGCTCAGCCATTTGAACCATTTTTGAAACTTTTTTCTCCCAGAGGAGGCCCACTGCTATGTTGTGTTAGAGGGAATAAAACTACAGAAAGGCCCTCTTTCAGTCTTAGTTCGTTGCAGTTCTTGGTAGGCACCATTTGGTGAGTGGTAGTACTGCGGAAGTTGTCGCTCTTTTTCGTGATACATGTTGCCCTCCATCACCTCGGAAGCGACTATGCACTGTTTACACTTGCTGTATAATGCTGTTAGCAAACCCGTCCGTGATTAAGATGCAAATAAGCGATTTGCACCGCAAGAAATCAGCATTACTGCTCCTTCTGTATTAGAAGAGGAAAAGCTTCAGCCTACATGCTTGCATTCTGTGGTTAGTCGTGGCTCATTACTTCTGTTCGCTCATCTAAATTCCAGAGAATCGCATCTTATTTTCGGATCAATACTCTCTCTAGCGACTGCACAAGGTATTATTGTTTGTCGTCTGTTTCTATGTCCTTTCATACACATATGCCTTGGCCCACACGAAGCCTGTGGATCACAGTATAGCCCAAAATTGTGAACTAGCGAATTTCCACTTTTTGTAACAAGGCTGCCTTCCATTTCTGTGTTTTAACAAGAACAAAACTGATTTAATTATAGTTGTCTGCCTGTAAATGCTCTGTAATATACCCCTGTTCCCTTCATTTTCTCTCTGTCTCTCTTTCAATCAAATTTCCTGCTTTAGGAGAAGTTGCCTGATGACCTCAGAAATTAAGTCCCATACTGCTCAGAGCCATTTAAACCATTTACTAACTATCTCCTCTATAATTGCGATATATTCTCTGAGTTTATAAAGGGATCAATCATGCAGAAACCGTATTTTATGTCGGCGACCAGTGAGTATTCTCCGAAATCCACCAAAACTCACATTCTTCATCCATTATGAGCATAAGCCAAAACATGGTAACTGTCAATACTATTTCAATTGCGAACCACGTGCACTGTACGCGTATTCGGAGCTCTAAAAAGGTGAGTATACTACTATTTGCGTACATTACAGCTACAAGCCTTATGATAACGTAAGTATTTCAGCTTACTGTAACTAAGAATTACCACGTTATATATGTCCTAGGTTAGCATATTTTTAAATAGTCTCTGCCTTGTCATGACTTTTTATTTAAGAAGTAACATTTATTACTTAGTGTTTTTACATCAAGTTACCACTACGGTCGCAGGTTTGAATCCTGCCTGGGGCATGGATGTGTGTGATGTCCTTAGGTTGGATAGGCTTAAGTAGTTCTAAGTTCTAGGTGACTGATGACCTCAGATGTTAAGTCCTATAGTGCTGAGAGCCATTTCTACATGAAACACTCAGTTTTATTCTCGACCAGAGTGACATGGGCTTCGACTCTGTACGGAACCAGTTTTGTATTAATTGTCATGAATATTACCACTTACTTGAGCCAGCTGTGGTCGCAGTATGAAGCCTACTCAGGATTTTCTGCTTTAAAACGGCCCTCAAATGAAAAGTACCGTTAGTTTGTTCAATTTGGGGGTGCTAAAAATTATTGCTTGCTCATGAAACTTCGCCTGATGTGAACCGAATTGTGAAAGAATTATAGTCATCCTTAAAAGACAGCGTTGTCGGTGCAGGACAATATCTGTACGCTCCGAGTCTTCAGTTATGTAAAGTGTCTGTATAATTTCACACCATTGAATATAATTCGTGATGGGGACTAGCATTCAGTTCCTTCGTAAGGTAAATGCAATGGAGCAGCGATCTGAAGGGACAAAGGGAGATTCATTTGCGTCTCGTAAAATCGTACCTGGTAATGAAAAACAGTTTGATTTAGATCACTACTATCTTTGGAAAATTAAACCACGTTAGGGGAAAAATCTCTTAGCCTAGAAAGCACCAGACGGTCTAAAATACTCATATTAATTGTGACTGTACCTCGTGTACTTGGAGTAACGCGGAAGGCAACACAATACAGTAAATCTACAGTCAGTAAAAGCTGCGTGTTGTGATGACAGCCTGCCAGTCTACAACTTAACTGTCAATGGGCTTCCTTCATATTTAACACGGATCTAATATTGGAAAGTAGGGTAATTGATCGGATTATCTTAATACCTTTCAACCATTTTAGGTCCATGGTGCCTCGTCTCTGTGAGAGTTCCGTTCAATTCTGTAGATCTTCTCTATTTATCCTACTTTCTAAAGATTACAAGCTGATGATAAATACTCCGGGACTGCTCGAATGAGAATTTCTTTAACTATTTCCTTCGTGGGCGAATTACAGTAATTCAAGCCCGTTCCAAGAAATCTGACCTCACTTGCAATTACTTTCATGCTATGTAATTTCAGATCCTTCTGTACTCTAATATACTTAGCAATTCTTAATGACTCTACAGTAAGTTAGTTAATCGTGTAACTAAGCAAGAAGTCTTTCCTTTGGCTGCTTTTATTCATCATCTTACAATCTGTGTTGAGTCCAAGCACTTCTTGTACATATAGAATCAATCATTACTAGAATCAATCACATAACACACGTAGCTCCAAGTAACAACGACAGAGTTTTTGAGTAGGAAAGCGCAAATTCATCTCCCTATAGAGCGAGTGGGACACAACGATATTGTAACCGGTCTGCGAAAGGCATTGTCTATATATGCTTGTTAAGCCTACGCTGGAATACTGATCGATCCTGTAGGACTCACATGAAGATTCTAGTAACAGTGAATAGTAACAGTGAATAGCGAAGTCATGGACTGTGCGCCTGGTCCCGGCGGATGTTCGAGTCCTTCCTCGGGCATGGGTCTGTGTGTTCGTCCTTAGGATAATTTAGTTTAAATAGTGTGTAAGCTTAGGGACTGATGACCTTAGCAGATAAGTCCCATAAGATTTCACACACATTTGAACATTTTTTGAATATCGAAATTGCGTGTAGGGTATCACTATGGCTGGTGTTTCAAGCATAGGAGAAAATGATGTGGAAGATGTCTTAAACGACACTGAGTAAGATGGCGAAGTGCAATCACACTGGACTCACTTTCGGGAGGACGACGGTTCAAACGCGCGCCGGCAGTCCTTTTTTTAGGTTTTCCGTGATTTCCCTAAATTGCTTCAGGCAAATGCCGGGATAATTCCTTTGAAAAGGCACGTCTGGTTTCCTTCCCCACCCTCCCCTAACCCGAGTTTGTGCTCCGTTTTTAATAACATCGTTGTCGATGGGGCATTGAACACTAATCTCTTCCTCCTCTTCCTCCTCCTCCTCCTCCTCCTCCTCCTCCTCCTTAAGGGACGTGACATGAAGATACTGGATCAATGACGCCAGTATTTTCACTGAAATCTGTGTCAAATATTTTACGCCCAACTTGGCATAATGAAGAAAAACATTCATAGAAAACATCTTGAACTTCAAAGGAAAAGTTAATTTGGTAACGGAGGAAATCTATATGGTAAAATTATATAGTGAGACCAAGACGTGACAGTACTAAAACGGCTTACGCGGATTTACGTAGCAGTAGCTGAATACTGATGAAGAGACTTGTGCAGGACAGACTAGAGCGGAGAATTGCACTCTTCGGACTTAAGACCACAACAACTACATCTATATTTTACGACTCTACTCTCTCAGTATCCGTGAATATTCAGCAGTTCACCAACCATCGCTTCAAGAATTAATACTGTACTATTGGCAGCTACACAGTACAATAAAAGCAACAATTCTACTTTCGCTAATGAGGAGTGACATCTTAACATTTTTCACCTATCTTCTGACACCTTTGATGCGGTCTGCCAGGTTCCTTTCCTGTGATGACCTCTTTATATCAGAGTAGCACTTTCGCCAAATAGTCATATTTATGTGTTTGATGTATTCCGGCTTCAGCGCTCATTTACTGATTTTTACCCCCTAGTAGTATGTAAGCTGTCCCTTATTGCCACAACACATTTCCTGTCATCCTGTTCCTTCCTCTTGTCAATGTGTTTCACATATTACTCTCCTCGAAGAGTCTACGGAAAACTTCCTCATCTCTTACTTTATCAATCCACCTAATCTTTAACATCCTTCTATAGCATCACATCTCAAATTCCTCAGTTCTCTTCTTTTTTGGTTTTCCACAGTCCATGATTTTCTTAAATACAATTAAGTGATACAAAAGAAAATTCTCACAAAAATTTCTTCGAGCAAATAGCCTGTAACCGAGTGACTTTTCGGAGACGTTTATAGCACGTAACGAAGTCTCAGCGGCTGCCTAGCCCAGTCCCATCACAAGAAGAGAGAGTAAAACAAAATTGTAGCCGCTTCCATCACAGGTTCAGGCAGATTATGCAATTACGAGTTCAGCGTTAGGCGACACTGGCTGGCAAATCAATTATTTAAAAAAATAATGGATTTACTCTACTTATGTATACATTAAAAGTAAATTTCCTCGTCCAATCGATTGCGTAATTAGAGGATTCCGACTGATTTTGTGTGAGTGTTTGGGGGAGGGGGGAGCAATTTTCATGATCATCAATCATTTAATTCGTAAAATACACAAAATGGTGTAAGTTCTGGTGACAATTTGTTTCAAACTCAATCCGAGGCAATAGCAGCTCATAGCGACACTGAATCCTACCCCAGTCTGACAAATGACGCCACCCCAAGACCACCAACCTGCACGTTGGATGGGGTGAACTGACCCTCAGCAGAAAGCAATAGCAACATCTCTATTGCTACACAAAGTGAAGTTGGCAACGAGAACTTTTTCTAGGCGGCCGGGTGGCCGTGCCGTTCTAGGCGCTACAGTCTGGAACCGCGTGACCGCTACGGTCGCAGGTTCGAATACTGCCTCGGGCATGGATGTGTGTGATGTCCGTAGGTTAATTAGGTTTAAGTAGTTCTAAGTTCTAGGGGACTGATGACCTTAGAAGTTAAGTCCCATAGTGCTCAGCCATTTGAACCATTTTTGAACCTTTTTTCTCCCAGAGGAGGCTCACTACTGTGTTGTGTTAGAGGAAATAAAACTACAGAAAGGCCCTCTTTCAGTCTTAGTTCGTTGCAGTTGTTGGTAGGCACCATTTGGTGAATAGTAGTACTGCGGAAGTTGTCGCTCTTTTTCGGGATACATGTTGCCTTCCATCACCTCGGAAGCGACTATGCACTGTTTACACTGGCTGTAGAATGCTGTTAGCAAACCCGTCCGTGATTAAGATGCAAATAAGCGATTTGCACCGCAAGAAATCAGCATTACTGCTCATTCTGTATTAGAAGAGGAAAAGCTTCAGCCTACATGCTTGCATTCTGTGGTTAGTCGTGGCTCATTACTTCTCTTCGCTCATCTAAATTCCAGAGAATCGCATCTTATTTTCGGATCAATACTCTCTCTAGCGACTGCACAAGGTATTATTGTTTCTCGTCTGTTTCTATGTCTTTTCATGCACATATGCCTTGGCCCACACGAAGTCTGTGGATCACAGTATAGCCCAAAATTGTGAACTAGCGAATTTCCACTTTTTGTAACAAGGCTGCCTTCCATTTCTGTGTTTTAACAAGAACAAAACTGATTTAATTATATTTGTCTGCCTGTAAATGCTCTGTAATATACCCCTGTTCCCTTCATTTTCTCTCTGTCTCTCTCTCAATCAAATTTCCTGCTTTAGGAGAAGTTGCCCGATGTCTTCACAGTCCAGGAAGTGGAAGGTTAGCAGGTGAGATCATTTTAATCTGACGAGACGAGAAACAGTGGCAGACTGAACCCCTTAAATCCACGAAATCATACCACCTACAAATCAATACTTCTGTGGATCAGCAACGCCCTCTTTGCCTGTGCCAGTCTGTGTTTCATGTCACCCTAACTTCGTTCATTACGTGGTATTTTGCTTCCAGTTAAGTAGGATTCATCAATTTCCTCTTCTTCGTGGTCCTCAATTTTCAATATCTTGTTGATTTCATTTCTACTACTTGCCATTACTCCCATCAGGCTGGTTAAACTCAGTCCTTACGATATACTTATTACATTGTGAATTTCATTCAAGCGCTCTTTTTGTTGTTCTGTCCTTTCACAGATCATGAGTGAATGTTATCGTTGGTATCTCTTCCCCTTGCATTTCAGCCGCAATCATTAACCAGTCTTATTTCCGGCATTGCTTCTTATGCAGGGGCGTAAAACAGCCCTGTCATACATCCTTTTCAATCTGCGCTCTCTTCTTTTGGTTTTCTATCATTATTCTCACTTGTTTCTTGTATTTTTACGTATTCCCCTACAAGTAACTCCCATTTTTTTCCTTATTTCGAACATCTTGCACCATTGTACACTATGGAACTAATTTTCAGGTCGGCAAATCCTGTGGTCGGTTTTTACTTTCCTTTAAGTCTTGCTCACTCTATCAATGTCACCGGTAGAACTGCTCCCTGTTGCCATTACTTTCTCTAAACCCAAAATGATCCTCAGTTTTCTATTACGTTCCTCTGTATGCTATACTTTTCAGAGAATTGGATGTATGTGCTGATGAGCTGATTGTACGGCATTTCACGCACACATCTGCCCTTGCTGCCTTCGAGCCTGGGTGGACGATTTTCGAATGTTTGATATTATGTCTCTAGGCTCATAAATTCCACTGACAAAGTGGAATAATGGTGTGGTTCCCACTTTCGTCAGAGATTTAAGATATTTCGAAGTAAGATTTCCTACGCCTTTCGCAATACCTATAGCCTCAGCGAACTTCAAATACATGTCACCATCCCTCACTACTTCAGTATCCTACTTCTTTGCATACTGAGTCTTCCAAACGAGTCTCTTAAAATTCCGCCTACTCTTCAACATTTCTAAGTTGTGATACGATTCTATACCTACCCTAGGTAAGCCTTAAAATATAAAATCTAATTATTGAATCTCTGTCATACAATGACGTCATCCAGCTGGAATCATCTGGTGTCTCTGGCCTTTTCCATGTGTATCTCGTCCACTTGTGATTCCTGAACAGAGTAGTAGCAACTACTAGCTGAAATTTATTGTAGATTTCAATTAATATTTCTCCTGTCTCGTTCCTACTACAAAGCCCGTGTTCTCCAATATCTCTTTCTTCTATTCCTTCACGCACAATCGCCTTTCTTTCATTCATGATTATTACATTGTCTCCCTTTACACACTGAATTACACATTCTGTATCCTCATATGCGTTCTCTGCCTCTTCATCTTCTGTTTGTGGCGGTGGAATTTATCTGAACAATTACAGCGCAGATTTGCTGCCAATTCTTACGATAATAGTCCTATCCGTTATCTGATGACAAATCCTAGTCGCTTTACACCAGATTCTGCTGCTGTTGATGTTACTCTGTATACGTCCGAACAGAAATCCTTATCTCTTTGATTTTCACCTCACTACGCCCCACTAAAACTAGAGTCAGACTTTGCATCTCCTTTCGCAGAGTTTCTAGTTTCCAGACCACATCCTGACTTCTGACATTCCATTCTCAGACACATGTAATGTTTCACTTTCGTCCGTTATTCAGTCTTTTCCTCGTAATCACCTCCATCTTGGCAGTCCCATCACGGGGAGCCGAAAGGAGGACGAATCCAGCATCTCTTGTCGCTGGAGAGATCATCATGACACTTTTCAATTACAGACCACATGTCGCGCTGATACGAATAATATGAGTAGAGTGAAGTGGTTATCATTCCCTTCTGTATCCTTATGTGACTGGTCACTGCTGTTTCTTCGGTCTTTTAGGACTGCTTGCCCACTCTAAGTGTAAGAGGGACCTCAGACCTCTTTCCGCTGCTCCGCCCACTTTGACAAGGCCACTGGCAGAACGAGGATGCCTCCTTAAATCGGAGGTCTTAGGCCACCAATGCTGATGATTTTTGTTCGCAGTGACTAGGACTGAACCCGAGACCCAGGAATTTGTGTTCACTAATGAATGACCTTACCCCTAAATCACTTTTTATTGTAACACATATTTAACTAAAATGATCCCTCCTCTACGCGTTCTAGAGTGTTCGATCGTCTAGAGCAGCAGTTCTTGTGTAAAAAATGCTACACAATTAAAAGTATGTTTTTACAAATTAACTTTAAGAGTAGTGAATTGTCCTCTACGAATCAAAAAATACCCAGTATATATTGTTTGTTCCTTTCTCTTCACGTTCTGTACAAGTTTCTGGACGTTTACTTTGTACGCCAAAATGCCATCGCAACGTCCCTCATGTACGTTGAATCTAATGATATTGTGAAGAAACTGTCTGTTCATAAAAGAGTCCCCGGGATATTCTTAAATTGCAAAGTTCCATCAGACTGTTGAGACGAAGGGAATCAGAGACGCCTTACGAGAAAGACGCCAAATTATCTGTCTCTAATGACCGCTAATGACCTCTCCATATATCACACGATTCTGCTGAAATGTCAGTTGGCTGCAGAGACAAAAAGCGTGAAGGAAGACCTTTAAAAACCATTCCAAGCCACAGAGTTCTTCTATATGTGGAAGCACGAAAATTTCCTTCTCCAAATCTGATCTGCCAAATTAAGTTTTAAGAGAGAAGCGAAAATTTTGAAACTAGGCAGGAAAATGGGTAATAAGAAATCTGTAATGGAAATTGCTAAAATGACGAATCAAACGAACATTGAGAAACATTGAAAACAGCGTTACAATAACAACGTAAAAATCTCTTACAAAAGCAAATAATACTTCAATTCGTCATATGCGTGACTTAAATACTGAAGAGCAATGCAAAGAGAATGGAAGGAAGTGTAGTAATGAAACATTCGTCATTTATAAATTTTACTTGTCAGGTGCCGGCCGGAGTGGCCGTGCAGTTCTAGGCGCTACAGCCTGGAACCGCGAGACCGCTACGGTCGCAGGTTCGACTCCTGCCTGGGGCATGGATGTGTGTGATGTCCTTAGGTTAGTTAGGTTTAAGTAGTTCTAAGTTCTAGGGGACTGATGACGTCAGAAGGTGAGTCTCATAGTGCTCAGAGCCATTTGAACCATTTTTTTATTTGTCAGGTAACATCTCCGGATACCGCACCTATGTAGTATCCCAGATAACCAGAAAATTTCAAAGAATGTATTCGATTCACCACTGTCAGAAACGTAAATCTGTAGATGCTATAAATGTCTGTTAGTCGTTCTTCAAACATCATCGACTATAAGATCTAGGACCATTGTTTCCACATTTCTCCATTACCCAAACTTATCCTGCCCGCGTCTGCTTCTACCAGTAGTTTTATCTTTCTGTTGAGAAGGGTGCTAGGCTTACTAGACTTACGGTTCGATAAAATATACTCCTGTTAGTACCTGCATTTTTCAGTTTTGAGTTTATTATATTCTTCTTGATTTTAGAGTATTTCCGCTGTATCATGTATCCTAGAAATCAGGTGTATAAATGTTCTCATAAGGTTCTTAATAATTGTGATGCAATGCCGTTCAATGTTGCTGCCTTGTTTCGAGTTAGGTCTTTCAGTGCTCTGTCAAATTCACCTCGAGGTATCACATCCACCATCTCATCTTCATCAATTCACGTTTTATTTTGTCCCCTTGTCTTCAAATTTTCTTCCTTCGTGTTGCCGTTCTATATTTTATTTCTCTCACATTTCAGTTACGGCTGCTCGTACACAATCGACGTCACTCTCTCGTTGTTACACAAACTACATTCAGCTAAGCTCTCCCACAGTGATCATAAAATTACTCTAGCGAAATCAACTCTGTCTATTCCAGCCTATAGAGTTAATACTTTGCGTAATTGAACAGCAGTACGATTTAGAGGGTAATGGAAAAGACTGGAAGAGTTTCGAAACGCTGGAAAGATACTGCAGGAAGAAGATAGTTGTATACACAAACAAATAAATGAATCAAAAAGAACGAATGATTAATTCATTCCATATGACAGATGAAGCCTTTACGAGCGAGTTGTCACACTAAATACATCGATGCCATGATTTGTACATCCTCCTTTCAGATTCATTCAAATATTCTACAGCACGATAACGATTGAAAATACTGTTATTAGGCTGCCCACGGTATTTCCCCAGTGAACCGTGCTACTGTGCAGCTGGGAAATTGGAAGCAAGGAAAAGGACCTTATCCCTCGATATTCACGCTTCGACCATGTATAGGTTATCTAACTTCCAGTTAATATTAAACGCCTCTCGGAATATCAATGGAAACAGACCACACGTAACATCCGTTTTTGACGGAGCAAGAAACAGCCGTCCCATCAAAGAACTGAGCGGGAAGTTTGCGAGTGGCATTCAGCAATCTCTGTCGTCAAAAACAATTCACGGACAACATACATGTGCCCGATAACCAGGTACTCGCAAATCAACGACATATGAAAATGATCCTAAGATTTCGGGTTTACATTGGCTAGCACAGGGAGATTTTCAAACATTGGATGCCGCGCGGGATTAGCCGAGCGGTCTCAGGCGCTGCAGTCATGGACTCTACGGCTGGTCCCGGCGGAGGTTCGAGTCCTCCCTCGGGCATGGGTGTGTGTGTTTGTCCTTAGGATAATTTAGGTTAAGTAGCGTGTAAGCTTATGGACTGATGGCCTCAGCAGGTAAGTCCCATAAGATTTCACACATTTTCAAACATTGGAGAGTGTCAGCCATCGTGAGAGTGGGAAACGGGAGGGGTGGCGAGATATAATTCAAAATTGCAATTATTTTGCATATGTGCGTAGAATTTATGTAAAATATTTTGTCCGCCTGGAAGCAAAATTTTTGTTGTATAAATTTTTTTAATATAATGTGATAAAAACAGTGACTACCATCAACTTCCGTAATATTGTTTTTATTCGATCTTTGAATGATAAACATAAGAGTCCAATAAAAATAAATTTTCTACGACAATATTAATAGAAACTTTGTTAATTACTGTGAAAAATATCAACACATTGTTTCGAAAAACTCAGATATTCCTGATAAACGGCCATTTAATTACTTAAATAATTCACGTAAGCACATATAGTTGGTTCCATCCCCCGTCCTAAATTTATACCGAATAGAAATTTTATATTTCGCTATCACCAGTGTCGTAGATGTATGCTACATACCAAATTTATAGAACAATATTATGACGTACGTAATGATCAAACATTTTGAAATGCAATGTCGCACTCATAAGTCGAGGTCAGTACAAAGTGGTAGAAAACGGTAGGTCGACAGCAAACCTATCCTCCACATAAGTGATGAATACAGATCCAAAACCGTCTACTATCTATGGACAACTCGCCCACGAGGTATCATGACATCATTATCGTTTATGTTACGCGGAATGCTGTGAGCAATGTTCCTGGACGTGCACCTGCTTGCCGCTAATGAATTACACCTTATCGCAAATTCAGAACCCATAAAATACCGACATCTAGATACAGATGTGCTAGTTCCAGTGTGGGGGCTCTTGCAGCTCTACGTTTCACGTCGGATGAAGCGTCAACGGACGTGTGAGTAATGAAGCTATAATTCTATAATTAGGTGTGATGTTTTAACCTCGTGGAATAAG
Organism: Schistocerca nitens; assembly: GCF_023898315.1. Classification (NCBI taxonomy): domain Eukaryota; kingdom Metazoa; phylum Arthropoda; class Insecta; order Orthoptera; family Acrididae; genus Schistocerca; species Schistocerca nitens. Next base: position 673,466,310 of record NC_064618.1, read on the forward strand.
CTTGTGGCAATCAAGATACTCATGATGCTTCCAGACATGGTACAGGATAATCAGGGCTGGAACATAATATGATATAGTTATCTTTCTCCTTGCTTGCGGGAATATTATCTATGATCTATCTTTATCTACAACCACATGGATATTCTGCAAATCACACTTAAGTGCGTGGCAGAGGATTAATCGTCTTGTTCACACTATAAACAGCGGACAATATAACGGAACACCGTACGTACACGTGAAACAGGCGAGATGCACTTCCTGCGCTGGCGGGATGTTGTCGGTCGCTGCATAAGCGGCTGTATCAGAGCTACAGTGTGCTGTAAGAGGTAGGAAGTTCTCCCGAAAGATAAGCCGAGCAACAACCAGTCCACTCGCTGCACGTCATACGGAGATCATATGAACGTAATGATAGAGTTTTCTTTATCAGCGTTTGATCACAGATATTTATGGCATGCTTTTGTATTGTCTTATCCCATGTTTAGTTACGTAAGACACTGTTTCCTTTGAAAAATAACCCACAATATAGTTTTCTGAAAGATTAGGATTCCAGGACCTGATTTCCTAATGTCTTGCAGCTTTTACAGGATATTTACAGTGACTGTAACTTTCATTTTTATTTAGTGCGTCTGACCTTTGAAAACATAATGGCTCTTTCCTCTAACTATTTTGAAATTATCTCGTTTTCAGTGCGACTGTATCCTCCGTCCTACATATAATTTCATCTTGTGTTAAAAATGTTTAACAAAACTAGAAAGCAATGTCTATACCGAATATCTGCCAAGTACGATATGTCTGAAGAGACTGTGGCTGCTAAGAGGAATACAGAAATTTCACAGGAACCTGGACACAAGTCAAAAATAACGCACGGCGGGCGGCGATGTGTTGAAACTGCCAAGAGTATCTGGCACAAAGTGGCTGTGTGGGAACGTGAATCACCCGAGACCGGATCTGCTCCAACTGGTGTAGCAGCCTGTCTAGACGAATTCTGCTACAGAATCGGTGCAGTTACCCATTCTGCCAATCGAACAGTTAAGCCACATATACCGATGAGCCAAAACACCATGAGCACCTGCTTGCAAGCTTATTTGTCGGTCTTCGGAACAAAATACATTACTGTTTCTGCTTATCGGGGATCCGACATTTTGTTGGTAGGTTTGTGGAGGTATGGGGCAGTAGATGTCTAGGCACAGGACATTTAATTCTCGTAATCAACGGTCCGCTGATTTGTGTAAGCGGATCACCGCCCAATAGCGACCCAGATGAGTTCCATTATATTTATATCAGGCGAATTTGGTCGCCGAGGCATCAACATCACTTCACTGTAACGCTCTTCAAGCAACTGTAGCATGGTTCTGGCTCCGAGACACGTGCTGTTGTACTGCTGAATATTAGCGCTGCCCTCGGGGAAGAAATCAAGCATGAAGGGATCCAGGTGGTTCGCAGTTGTCAGCGTGTCTTCAATTACTACCCATACAAGCGCTGGAGAATGTCTCCAACAGCATAACACTGCTCCCACAACCCTGCCATGCGCGCTGCACGTTTCGAGCAGCAGTTCACCGTGATGACCGCGTTTTCGGAGACGACCATTCACCTAGTGTAGCAAAAATATGATTCACCCGAAGAGTCGAGACGTTCCCACTGCTCAAAGGTAAAATCCTGATGGTCCCGTGTCTATTGCAACCGTAGTTGACGATGTTCAGTCAACATGTGAACACGTAGGGGTGGGTTATACCAGAGCTCCATGTTCAACAATGTACCATGAACGGTGTGCTCTGAAACAGTTGTGGGTGCACCAGCATTATGCTCTTTTGGCAGAGATGCCACAGCATCTACAGAGCAGATAAGCCTTCGAACCCCACGTTCTATGAATATTCGTGAACGTCCAACCATTCAGCGCCTAATGATAGTTTCACTGTCCTACGTCTTTCCGTAGATGCTCACGACAATAGCACGTGAACATTCGACCAATTTCGACGCTTTTGAGATACTCATTCACAGCGTAATAATAGTCTACCTCTCGTCAGACTTGCTTATTTCAATGAATTTCCCAATTTGCAGCCCATTTCTTCACTAGTGTGATCCCCTTCCATGTCTACTCTGCTTGCATACATTTGTTACCGCGTTACGAGCCCGCAACGGCCCAAGTTGGCATATAACGTCGCGTTGAGCAGTGGTCATAACGATTGGGATTATCAGTGTATATTTGCCAGGATAATAACAATGCAGATTAGCATCAGCAGACTCTTCACAGGAAACCCAAAGTACGTGAATAATACGGAAATTTGAAATCAGTTATTTTAACAACAACGTTGTTCAGTCAAGATTATAAGATAATTGATAATAGCATGTGACATAAGTAAAGGCTATCAGTCATTGTTCAGTCTCGACGGAAAAATGTTTTAATTAAAAGGTTACTGAACACAGTGGAATAAACCAGAGAAATTTAATCTAACGTAACAATTAACTGTTTTCCATGTTATTCCAGTCGACCCAGACTTGCAAGCAGAATTTTTGTCTACATTGGAATTTTCAGTTTTCCTTATGATGCCTTCGCTATTATCTGTGGGGAAGAAATATAACATAAAGATAAATAAGTCTTTTATCTCTTCGAATTTCCCGGTAAAATCGATTTTTAACAGTCTAGGACCACAGTCTACGATAAAAAGTCTCGAGACTGTAAGGCAAAACAATGCAACCTTTTGACAACTGCTGCAGTGCTAGCGCTTAAAGCGGCAAACTAGTTGTTTCCGTACCATGTACAGCGTGTGCATAACAGAAGATTGGCATGATATACAGAGTGTTACAAAAAGGTACGGCCAAACTTTCAAGAAACATTCCTCACACACAAATAAAGAAAAGATGTTATGTGGACATATGTCCGGAAACGCTTAATTTCCATGTTACAGCTCATTTCAGTTTCGTCAGTATGTACTGTGCTTCCTCGATTCACCGCCAGTTGGCCCAGTTGAAGGAAGGTAATGTTGACTTCTGTGCTTGTGTTGACATGCGACTCATTGCTCTACAGTACTAGCATCAAGCACATCAGTACGTAGCATCTACAGGTTAGTGTTCATCACGAGCGTGGTTTTGCAGTCAGTGCAATGTTTACAAATGCGGAGTTGGCAGATTCCCATTTGATGTATGGAATAGCACGGGGCAATAGCCGTGGCGCGGTACGTTTGTATCGAGACGGATTTCCAGAACGAAGGTGTCCCGACAGGAAGGCGTTCGAAGAATTGATCGGCGTCTTAGGGAGCACGGAACATTCCAGCCTATGACTCGCGACTGGGGAAGACCTACAACGACGAGGACACCTGCAATGAACGAGGCAATTCTTCGTGCAGTTGACGATAACCCTAATGTCAGCGTCAGAGAAGTTGCTGCTGTACAAGGTAACGTTGACCACGTCACTGTATCGAGAGTGCTACGGGAGAACCAGTTGTTTCCGTACCATGTACAGCGTGTGCAGGCACTATCAGCAGCTGATTGTTCCCCACGGGTACACTTCTGAGAATGGTTCATCCAACAATGTGTCAGTCCTCATTTCAGTGCAAATGTTCTCTTTACGGATGAGGCTTCATTCCAACGTGATCAAATTGTAAATTTTCGCAGTCAACATGTGTGGGCTGATGAGAATCCGCACGCAATTGTGCAATCACGTCATCAACACAGATTTTCTGTGAACGTTTGGGCAGGCATTGATGGTGATGTCTTGATTGGGCCCCATGTTCTTCCACCTACGCTCAATGGAGCACGTTATCATGATTTCATACGGGATACTCTACCTGTGCTGCTAGAACATGTGCCTTTACAAGTACGACACAACATGTGGTTCATGCACGATGGAGCTCCTGCACATTTCAGTCGAAGTGTTCGTACGCTTCTCAACAACAGATTCGGTGACCGATGGATTGGTAGAGGCGGACTAATTCCATGGCCTCCACGCTCTCCTGACCTCAACCCTCTTGACTTTCATTTATTGGGGCATTTGAAAGCTCCTGTCTACGCAACCCCGGTACCAAATGTAGAGACTCTTCGTGCTCGTATTGTGGACGGCTGTGATACAATACGCCATTCTCCAGGGCTGCATCAGCGCATCAGGGATTCCATGCGACGGAGGGTGGATGCATGTATCCTCGCTAACGGAGGACATTTTGAACATTTCCTGTAACAAAGTGTTTGAAGTCACGCTGGTACGTTCTGTTGCTGTGTGCTTCCATTTCATGATTAATGTGATTTGAAGAGAAGTAATAAAATGAGCTCTAACATGGAAAGTAAGTGTTTCCGGACACATGTCCACATAACATATTTCCTTTCATTGAGTGTGAGGAATGTTTCCTGAAAGTTTAGCCGTACCTTTTTGTAACACCCTGTATAGCAAAAAAAAAAAAAAAAAAAACAGCTACTTTCAGTAGTGTTACTTCTTTATTTGCTAGTCACTAAACGAGGTCATTTTACCAATAGTATTCTGCAAATGTAATTAAACTGGTATCTGTCTATCTGTCTCGTTGCTAGTGTCTAAAATCTGAGTGCAATGTACTGGTTCGTTATAATTAAAGTGCAGCTATTCACAGAGGTCCACTATGGGCTGTAATTGTAGTATGGCAGCGAAACTTGGTACATGTGCTGATGCTTTAATGCGGAACCGATTTACGCTAGAAAAAAATGTTCCAGGTTCGACCACCAGGTGCAAATCTGGCAGTATACAGCATCTCGTCAACATCTCTGGAGCACATATTGAACAAGTAGTGAAAGCGGCGGTTAATAATAAAATGAACATTATACCTTTCTCGTTTGTTTGATCTCTTCTGCCCATGTCCCGTTGCTATTCCGTATATATATGGATACATTTCTATACGTCTTCTTGCATTCTCAGAGCCAGATTTGTACCTAATGGCCAAAATTGGAACTATTTCCAGCTTAAATCGGTTCCTCATTAATGCTTTAGAATAACTACCAAATTCCTCTGCCATTGCTGAAGATTAGATGGATAGGTCATGTAACCAATAAGGGGGTACTGAACAGAATTGGGGAAAAGAGAAATTTGTGGTACAACCAGACCAAAAGAACGGATTAGTTGGTAGGACACATCCTGAGACACCAAGGGATCACCAATTTAGTACTGGCGGGAAGTGTGTGGGTTAAAAATCGAGGTGGGAGACCAAGATATGAATACAATAAGCAGATTCAGAGGGTTGTAGGTTGCAGTAGTTACCTGAAAATGAAAAGGTTTGCACAGGATAGAATAGCTTAGAGAGCTGCATCAAACCAGTCTTCGGACTTAGGACCACCACAACAATAACATGATAACCACAGCCCACGAGGGACCTCTATAAGCTACTGTACCTTCATTATAACCATGCGGTATACATACGACTCACAGAAATCGACTGCTAATTGTATCATAAAAAAACCATTTAAGACGAGAAATTAGTTGTAACCTGATATGTCTCAAGTCCAAACGGAAATGATGAAGATTACATCCGCGAGCTTGGCATATACTTTCTGGCGTTTTTTTTTTTTCAATTGTATTTCATTTTACAAGTTTCTTTGCGCATTTCATACCTTTTACAGCAGATTCAAACCTTGCCATGATTTAGCAGCTTCTTGCTTTTATAAGAGCCCTTTTCGCCTTCTTGTGTAGTTGATTCTGGGTCTGTTCTCGAGTAACCCGACCCCACCACCCTCTCTATTACCAAATTGAAAATTTTAAATTTTCATTATTATTATTTCTTTTCTTTCTCAGACCTTAGGTCTGGTTCGAAATGAAAGTGACGCCGACCTTGATCAAGCGTGACTTCCTTTTAACTGTACGGTATATGTTACATTGCGTTTAGGAACTTTCGGGTAATTGAACATGTATCGATAATTACGGATTTCTGTAATTGTATATATATGTTTGGATGTAGCTGTATTGCGTTGATGTACTGGTGGATATTGTGTGGTATGACTATTGTAGTTGATAGTGTAATTGGTATAATGTCAACTTTATCCTGATGCCACATGTCCTTGACTTCCTCAGCCAGTTGGATGTATTTTTCAACTTTTTCTCCTGTTTTCTTTTGTATATTTGTTGTATTGGGTATGGATATTTCGATTAGTTGTGTTAATTTCTTCTTTTTATTGGTATGATGTCAGGTTTGTTATGTGGCGTTGTTTTATCTGTTATAATGGTTCTGTTCCAGTATAATTTGTATTCATCATTCTCCTGTACATTTTGTGGTGCATACATGTATGTAGGAACGTGTTGTTTTATAAGTTTATGTTGTAAGGCAAGCTGTTGATGAATTATTTTTGCAACATTGTCATGTCTTCTGGAGTATTCTGTATTTGCTAGTATTGTACATCCGCTTGTGATGTGATCTACTGTTTCTATTTGTTGTTTGCAAAGTCTGCATTTATCTGTTGTGGTATTGGGATCTTTAATAATATGCTTGCTGTAATATCTGGTGTTTATTGTTTGATCCTCTATTGCAATCATGAATCCTTCCGTCTCACTGTATATATTGCCTTTTCTTAGCCATGTGTTGGATGCGTCTTGATCGATGTGTGGCTGTGTTAGATGATATGGGTGCTTGCCATGTAGTGTTTTCTTTTTCCAATTTACTTTCTTCGTATCTGTTGATGTTATGTGATCTAAAGGGTTGTAGAAGTGGTTATGAAATTGCAGTGGTGTAGCAGATGTATTTATATGAGTGATTGCTTTGTGTATTTTGCTGATTTCTGCTCGTTCCATAAAGAATTTTCTTAAATTGTCTACCTGTCCATAATGTAGGTTTTTTATGTCGATAAATCCCCTTCCTCCTTCCTTTCTGCTTAATGTGAATCTTTCTGTTGCTGAATGTATGTGATGTATTCTATATTTGTGGCATTGTGGTCGTGTAAGTGTATTGAGTGCTTCTAGGTCTGTGTTACTCCATTTCACTACTCCAAATGAGTAGGTCAATATTTGTATAGCATAGGTATTTATAGCTTTTGTCTTGTTTCTTGCTGTCAATTCTGTTTTCAGTATTTTTGTTAGTCTTTGTCTATATTTTTCTTTTAGTTCTTCTTTAATATTTGTATTATCTATTCCTATTTTTTGTCTGTATCCTAGATATTTATAGGCATCTGTTTTTTCCATCGCTTCTATGCAGTCACTGTGGTTATCCAATATGTAATCTTCTTGTTTAGTGTGTTTTCCCTTGACTATGCTATTTTTCTTACATTTGTCTGTTCCAAAAGCCATATTTATATCATTGCTAAATACTTCTGTTATCTTTAGTAATTGGTTGAGTTGTTGATTTGTTGCTGCGAGTAGTTTTAGATCATCCATGTATACAAATGTGTGATTTTGTGTGGGTATGTTCCAGTGATATTGTATCCATAATTTGTATTATTTAGCATGTTGGATAGTGGGTTCAGAGCAAGGCAGAACCAGAAAGGTATTAATGAATCTCCTTGGTATATTTCACGCTTAATCTGTATTGGCTGTGATGTGATATTATTTGAATTTGTTTGGATATTAAGTGTGGTTTTCCAATTTTTCATTACTATGTTTAGGAACTGTATCAATTTAGGATCTACTTTGTATATTTCCAATATTTGTAGTAACCATGAGTGGGGTACACTATCAAAAGCTTTTTGGTAATCAATGTATGCGTAGTGTAGCGACCTTTTATTATTATTATTATTATTATGCTACTAGTAACTAATTGTTTAAGACCTCTCTTTCCCATGTGCAATCGTTTTCTAAAAATCATCACTATTTTCCATTTTTCTGGCCTCTGAATAATCTAGGCATTTTCCAATAGTAACCAGACACACACATTATATTTCGCAACTACGGAACAAAATCTGCGCATAAAAAGCAAATTACAAAAGATGTGAAGCGACACTTTTTGAGATTTAAGGATTACTGCAGGCATAAACTGATCTGTCCAACCGCATTGAGGAGTTTTAAGTGGGGGTTGTTAAACAAGCAAGTAATAACAAAGATGATATGCAGCAACATAAGAGCATTGCTACAGTTCGTAATTCTACAATAAGATGCGAAGTAAGGATCATCTGAAAGTGATTGTCCTCTCCATACACATCGTGCAGAAGTTTCTCAGTGTCCTCACAAAGGCGAGCCGCTTAGAAGCGCTGCAGTAGCGAAATTCCCGAGAAACTGAGGAAGTTTCGCGACTCGCTGTCTTGAACTCTGCTGGGACTCAACCAGGTGTTACATTACATTGAAGCCGTGACGACCGAATGCAGAAACCGTAGCTCTACGTCTGCATGTGCCGCTGCCTTACACCCCGTAGAAAAGATCCCAGTTCCTGGAGAGTACGTCTTTTTGACCTAGAAATTTCACAGTTTTGTTTCTGTTCTAGCGTAGAAAGTGATACTTACTATATGCAACTAATGAATATTGTCCGACAGATTACGTACAGTTGTATACGTCCACAGGGACGTGTTATTCTACAACAGATCTGCGGTTTAAAGCTGAATTAGCAATCCACCGCAGTTCTACATTACCAACAGAAAATAAGGAACTACTGCTGTGGGTTGGTGCGCCCTTGGGAGAGAGTTGGGAACACATGAGTGACAGTTGCGACTCTGCCCCACAAGTGTCAGGGCGTTAGATTGGTCCCTTTGTGCAGTTCTATAAGGGGGTTAACAGAAAGTGACGAGGGAATGATAAGAGACGCGCTTGCTGTAAAGATTCGCATCCGTACTGACGGCATCGGCATAGTTTCCCGTAAACAGCCTGACACAAAAACAGTAACTGCTACAGCCATAGTATTTTCCTTCACACTAGGCACTCTCCGCTTGACTATTAATCCGGAAAATCACCGCTGGAAATTTGCGAAAATTGGGGAAGGAATAAAAACCCTACTCCATATTAAAAAGGGGAAGGGTTGGGGGAAGGGAATTCTCTATTTTACCACCACCCTCCTTGTGGACACCAACGGATGATAGCCGATTTTGCAGTTCTGTGTGTACATCTTAGATGAAATGATAAGATACACTAATACAACACTCAATATACTGTTTAATGAGGCCTTAAAAGGCGGAGAAATCCAATTAACAATAACAGTGCCGTCATCTGATTTACAGAAGTCTTCGTTTAACTCATAACTCAGGCACATGAAGTATTTAACCGTAACTATGATCTGGTATTTACTAAATTGTCATATTTCAACTTAATCTGTAAGGGGCAGTCACATGAAATTGAGACAGGGCAAAACAGTAAGTAATCTGTGTATTATTTCGAAAGTAACTGAGTCTACTGTTCATATATTTATCCCATTGTGAGACAAGACCGTCAGTGCTTTCATGAAAAAATATTTGCAGCTGCCTACGGAAAAATGATTGTTCCCAGACGTGCATGTCTTCTTCCGAAGCAAACCGACGGCCACGAACGTCTTTCTTCAAGGCTCCAAAGATATGGAAATCAACATGGGAGAGATGGGGACTGTACGAAATATGTGTTAAGGATTTCCCAGCAAACATTCTGCTGCATAGTCGAAACAAATTCGGCAATACGTGGTTCGCCGTTATGACTACTGAAATCTGGCTAAAACTGGAGACAAGTCCTGCTGAAATTATTAAAAAGGACCTAATGATGTTAAGAAAGCTTAGATTAGATACAGTTTTTGGTGAAGTGTTACTTAATGTTAGAGGTAGGTTATTATGTACTGAAATTGAAAATGATAGTGCCTGTGAATTGGGGGCTAGAGGCTGTACTTGACCACCAGAGTAAATTAATAATCGTTTCCTTTGGTGGTAGGCAAAAAATTCGTCCGATATCGTACTTAATGCGTTGTCGGAAAATTATTTTGATCTATTCAGTTCAGGAGCCCACTCTAAGGTTTCAAAAATACCTCTTAGCAACAAATTATCTTGAGAAAAAGGGGAGCATCATGACGGCTGTAAGAGTTAGTGACAACAAGGTCGTTGCAGTAAGACTGAATAACATAACTTCCAAATCTACTAAAATAAACGAAAAACGTATCTATTAAGAAAAAGGAGAAGAAACAGTCTTGACGCCTCCCTAAGTGAATCTCTACTTTTTCCACACTGCGTAAACGTACACTGGATGAAGTTCAAATTCAAAGAAATAGTGTCGATGGTGACTGACAGATTTATACAAGACTCGCTTAGCTGCCGCTGCTTCGCTCGCTTAGACTGTTTAGCCTGCAGAGACTTTTTTGCATTTATTTAATCGACTTTTATGCTGTTTAGAAATTCCATCATCTCCTAAGCTTTTCACGCTAATTGAGGCCATAGAAGCATAGTCTTTTCCGAATACACTTCTGATTAAAAAATGGTTCTGCTAGCTGGACTCCATAGATTTTATTAGTCATGCCTTTTGCGCTCTTGTGGAGATATTTCCATAGTAAATTTCATCCTCTAACAAATATTTCTTTCTACATAACGTATAAATGAAATACCTATTTTCATAAATTTAGCTTTAATTTTTTTTAATCTCCTATTTCAATACCTTAGGGGCTGAATTTCTGGAAACACTGAAACATATATTTTTTTTTTTAATTTCTAACCGTGAAGTCAAATACCAGTAATCATAGATGTAGCCTTAAAAGTCCTTTAGTAGTTCTTTAGTAATTACTTATTTTAAAAATATTTCACTCACTATTTTACCGTCTTATTGGTTGAATTTACAAAAATGCTGAAACACGTATTTTTCTTTTATTTCCTAACTGGGAAACCAAATACCAGTGGTAGTTCTAGCTTCAAAATTCCTTTAGGTGCGACACACTTTCAAAAGGCGTGAAATTTCGAAAAATCAATTGTTGAACGATGCCTACAGTATAAGATCCACAATTTCTCCGAATTTCAAGTTTCTATCCTTAGCAGTTTGGGCTGGCAGGTGATGAGTAAGTGGATCAGTCTGACATTCATTCATCCCCTTAGAGGCTGAATTTCCAGGAACAGTGAAACACATTTTTTTTTCATCTCTAACCGAAAATTCAAACACCAATTTCCAAAATTTAGCTTTAAAAATGCTTTCACAATGAAGTATTTCCATGAAACGTTTCACCCGCTGTTTCACCCCTTTATGGTTTAAATTTCCGAAAAAAATGACATGTATATGTTTCATTTCTAACAGAGAAGCCAACCACAAATTTTCATTGATTTAGCTTCAAAAATGCTTGTACATGAAATATTTCTATAAAAGTGCGGAACACGTAATTTTTTTTATTTCTAACTGGAAACCAAATTTACATAGAAGCAGATATTTTCAGTGTAGCGAGGCAGCTTAATTCACTTAACAAAGGAAAGTCGTCCGGTTCTGAACGTATACCAATTCGGAGAATGCTGATACAGTAGCACCACATTCAGCAATCGAATACAATCGCTTGCACGACGAAAAATCCTTACCTAAGGACTGGAAAGTTGCACAGATGACAACAATTCTCAACGAAGGAAATAGAAGTAATGCGCTGAATTACAGACCCATATCACAAATGTCGAATTGCATTTCGATTTTGAAAAGTGTATTGGCTTCGAACATTATAAATTATCTCGAAGAAATTGATCTTTACAAATTGTCGTCACAGATTCAGAAAATGTTGTTCTGGAGAAACTAAACTAGCTCTTTATTCACACGGAATCATGAGCGCTATCGACTTGGGTCTCTAAAAAAGAGAGATGTAGGAGACAAACTGAGCGGACCTTGGAAGTTGTTTGCATATGACGCTGTCATTTACTGTCCCACAAAATCATCGGAGGATCAAACCCGATTGAGAATGGTCTTCATAACATATCTTTATGGTGCAAACAGTGCCAATTAACTCTAATTAATGAGAAGTATGATGTCATCCAAATGAGAATTAAAAGTAATAAGCTAAATTTCGGTCACACAATAAGTCACACAAATCAAAAAGCTGTCAATTTAACTAAGTACTTAGGGATTATAATTACCAATGATTGAAATTGTGACTATCACATAGAAATGTTGTGGAGAAAGCAAAGCAAGGACTGTGCTTTATCGGCAGTGCACTTGGAAAATACAATAGATCTACTAAAGAGTCTCGCTACACAACGCTTGTCCGTCTTCTAGAATACTGCTGCGCGGTATGGGATCCGCATCAGACAGAACTGAGTGAAAATACTGAAAAAGTACAAAGAATGGCAACTCGTTTCGTATTATCGTGCTATATGGGAGAGGGTGTGATAGATTACGATACGCGATTTGAATTGGCAATCATTGAAACAAAGGCGTTTTTCATTGCGAAGGGATCTTCTCTGGAAATTTCTAAAACATTTTGTTGGCACCCATCTCCATAGAGAGAATTGATCTTCGTAATAAAATAAGAGAAATCAGAGATCGCACAGAAATATTTAAGCATTCATTTTTCCCGGATGCTATTCGAGAGTGGAACGGTAGATAACTAGCTCGAAGGTGGTCTGATGAACACTCTGCGTGGCATTTAATTGTGAAATGCAGAGTAGTTATGCAGTAATTTCTACATCTACATGTAGCTGTAGATGTAGAAATTGCTGGTATCAGTAACTTTGATGCAGGAGATTTTGGGCTAATTATGGGGTAGTTCTCGTACTTATCTGTTCTTATTCTGTTTGTTGTTTTGACTTTTCTATGTGCCAAGTCAGACTTTCGAATGAAGATTTCGTTTTCGAATTCGCGCGTTTTAACTGCAGCTACGTCACCTTGACTCCCCTGCACTTCTGTTTAATTCATTCCTAAATGATTTAGATTGCAATATTTCTGTCTTTCCCTGACCATTTTTGTACTTCTTTCTTTCGTCAATCAAATGAGATTTCGCCTGTTACCCAAGGGTTCATCGGAGTCATCTTCATTTTACGTATATTTGCCTGTCCAAAATCTGTGACTGCCCTTTTTAGAGATGTTTCCTTCTCTTCAACTATACTGCCTAGTGTCGTATTCATATCGCAATATCCACATCTTTAGTGAAGTTCAAATGCATCTCATCATTCCTCATCTTTTCACTATCCCAATTCCTTCCATACCGGTTCTTCCGAACAACTGTCTTGCGCTTTGGCTCTCTCTTCATTATTTTCAAATTGCGTTTTGTCTCTATATCTTTCACTGGGTACCACTTGCAATCCAGAATCTGATTTCTGAATCTCTGTCTAATGATAAAATCCAACTGGAATCTTTCAATTTCTTTTCCCAAGGATGTCTTTCCATGTTGTGAGTTTCGAACAGAATATGCGCAATTAGTAACTGAAATTGTGGTGAAACTAAATTAGTCTTACCCACTACTGATTCCTATGATTCCTACTACCAAGCTTCTATTCTCCCGTTACGATTTCTTCTACTCCTTCGCCTATGACCGAATTCCAAATGTAAAATTCCTCCTTTTAACCTGTATGTGTGTTATTAACTATCCTGATATGTAAAACCGAGTTACCTATCCGGACAGCAAAACCACAAAACCAAGTGTAATAACCGTGTGTGTTAACCTAAGGAATAAGCATCAGACTTTATCGCGTTTCTTCAAATAAGTCATTAGTTCAGAGGTATGGCCAATAACAGTAGTTCGACTACTATTCTGCATCGATAACAATATATGTGGTTGGTGGTTCACTATTATTCGCCAGTCTAATTAGGCACACGTAATGGAGCTGAGTAGGACAGCCGAAAAGATTGCAACTCCCTACTTACTTAACAGACTTCACTTTAGATTTAGATAAAAGGTGGTTCTACAGTACAAGAAAAGTTTAGCCGCTCGAAACAAAACTACAGCACCCAATTGCTTAATCAAACAGACTGATTTCATGAAAACAAAAGTAAATTTGGACAGGGGGGTTACTACATCAACATATTTGGTACTCAACATTTCACTGATTCACTATAAACTGTTTAACGTTACTGTTTATCACCATTAATTATCAGCTTAGTATTTCCTTTCATTAATACGTAATGTGAAAGCAGCAAACAATTTATCTAATATGGTCTCTGAATCTGGCATATCTTTACGTAATCCTTTTGAACACAGGAAATAATAGGAATGTTAATTATGAAATTCTCAGTTACTCTTTCCATCAATTATTTCACTGATTTGCCAACAATATATTAAAGATTTCACTAGGAATTTTCATTTACCAGGTTAGGATCCTGCTTGGTTTATGAGCGGGACAAATTACCAGGTGGACACTATTGTTAATTTGGATGATGGTTATTATTCTTAAAGCACATTTCAATATCCTGGCACACACTATAATACATAGCTAAAATGTCTTAGCCTGTAAGCTGTGATCAGCGACGGTGGTGTTGGTGGCAACAACTGCATTGATATCAGAAAGGCCAAGAGCAGTTATCCACGTCGGACTTATTTAATCTTCATAGCGATGATCCATCTTATAATCAATAGCCAGTTTTTCTCCCCATACCAGGCCGTAATAAACTGCCGTTTCCAACCGAGGCAAGATGCAACAATACGGCGCACTCCACACTATGCTGGCGCTGTACGTGCCGCCTCTAAGGTCACTGGCCACCGACTGACTTTGTTCGCGCCCGCCAAAGCACGCCAAACGTTTCCGCTCCCACCTTTTCCTAAGCTTACACAGCTTTCTGTTACTGACGGAACTACTCCATCTTTTATATTACACATATCTCATACAGCCCTAAGTGAGTGTCAGTAACTATTACATACATAATTACATTACAGCACCTTTTTACATTTAATAATTACAACAAATAGACATCTTTACAGTATTTAAAAGTAAATATTACACCTTTTTTCTTAATATGTACATTCACTTTAATCTCATCAAAGAGTTTCAGTATCGATTTCGCTTCAAACAAGATGTCTCTGCTTTAACAGGCCGCAGCTCGTGGTCGTGCGGTAGCGTTCTCGCTTCCCGCGCCCGGTTTCCCGGGTTCGATTCCCGGCGGGGTCAGGTATTTTCTCTGCCTCGTGATGAGTGGGTGTTGTGTGCTGTCCTTAGGTTAGTTAGGTTTAAGTAGTTGTAAGTTCTATGGGACTGATGACCATAGATGGTAAGTCCCATAGTGCTCAAAGCCATTTGATTTCTGCTTTAACAGTTTCAATAAAATATTTACAAAAATGTTTTAAAAAATATGAACAATAATGTCACACAATCCCTCATGATTATTAAATTATCATCCTTTACATAATGAATTAACCGTTCGATACGCTCACATACTTTCTCTATCTCTTCGTCATCTGCTTGCGACGTCGGTTTGTAGACACGAATTATTGTTATCGGAGTTGGTTTGCTTTCGAATTTGATGAGAATAACTCTGCCACTGAAGTGTTCACAGTAACTCATTTCCTGTCCACCATCTTCTGCTGACCGATATTACCCCATCATGTATCACTTCAAACCTGCGTCCTCAATAATTCACTGAATGTATTCCAGTCTCTATCTTCCTCTAAAGTTTTTGCTTTCTATAGCTCCCCAATGTCTTAACAGATGTTCTATCATCCTGTCCCTTCTCCTTGTCAGTGTTTTCCATGTATTGCTTTCCTTTCCGAATCTGTACGGCACCTTCTCATAACTTATCTGATCAGTTACACTTTCACTGGGAGGATAGCAATGTCTTCAATGTATCGAATCATTGATATCCTTTAACCTTGAATTTTAATTCCACTTCTGAATATTTCTTTTATTTCCACCACTGTTTCTTTGATGTACAGATTGAACTGTGGGGGCGAAAGACTACATTTCTGACTTACATCTTTTTTAATACGAGCACATCGTTCTTTGTCGATCACTCTTATTATTCCCTCTTGGCTCTTGTAGCTATTGTATATTACACATCTCTCCCTATAGCTTACCCCAATTTTTCTAAGAATTTCGAAGATCTTGCATCATTTTGCATTGCCGAACGCTTTTTCCAAGTCAACAAACTTCTATGAACGTGTCTTGATTTTTCTTTTTGTCTTGCTTTCATTATCAACGGCAGCGTCAGAGTTGCCTCTCTGGTGCCTTTACCTTTTATAAAGCCAAACGTATCGTCATCTAACACATTCTTAACTTTCTTTCCCACTCTTCTGTACAATACATTTGTAAGCAACTTGGATACATGAGCTGTTACGCTGATTGTGCGACAATTCTCGAACTTGTCAGCTCTTGCAGTCTTCGGAATTGTGTGCATAATGTTTTTCCGAAAGTCTGATCGTATGTCGCTAGACTCATACATTCTAAATACCACGTCCGCATCTCGTGGTCGTGCGGTAGCGTTCTCGCTTCCCACGCCCGGGTTGCCGGGTTCGATTCCCGGCGGGGTCAGGGATTTTCTCTGCCTCGTGATGACTGGGTGTTGTGTGCTATCCTTAGGTTAGTTAGGTTTAAGTAGTTCTATGTTCTATGGGACTGATGACCTCAGATGTTAAGTCCCATAGTGCTCAGAACCATTTGAACCATTTTTCTAAATACCAACGTGATTAGTTGTTTTCTCGCCACATCCCCCCGATGGTTTTACAAATTCTGATGGAATGTTACCTACTCCTTCTGCCTTATTTTATCTTAAATTCACGTTGCACTCTTAATGCTACCACCATTGCTTTCAATTTCATCGAAAGTTGTTTTGTCTTTCCTATATGCTGCGTCAGTTCTTTCGATAGTCTTTTCTTTTTCGATTTCTTCACATTTTTCTTACAGCCATTTCGTCTTAGTTCCCCTGATCTGACTATTTACTTTATACCTCAGAGACTTGTACATCTGTATTCCTTAATTTCCCTGAACGTGTTTGTACTTTCTTCCGTCATCGATCAACTGAAGTTACCCATGGTTTTTTCGCAGCTACCTTCCTGGTACCTACGTTTTTCTTCTAAACTTCTATGATTACCCTTTTTGGCAATGTCCAATCCTGTTCAACCGTACTACCTACTGAGCTATTCCATATTGCTGTACCTATAGACTTAGAGATCTTCAAGCGTATCTCGTCATTCCTTAGTACTTCCGTATCCCACTTCTTTGCGTATTGATTCTTCCTGGCTAATCTCTTAAACTTCGGCCTACTATTCATCATTACAACACAACGATCTGAGTCTATATCTGCTCCTGGGAACACTGTACAGTCCATTGTTTGATTTAGGAATAACTGTCTGACCATGATGTAATCGAACTGAAGTATTTCCGTATCACCCATGCTTTTCCATGTATACCTTCCCCTCTTATGATTTTGGACCGATTATTCGCTATTACTAGCTGAAATTTATTACAGAATTCAATTAGTCTTTCTCCTCGTCCCTTTGTCCCAAGCCCACACTCCCCTGTAACCTTTTATTCTTGTGCTTCCCGTACAACTGCATTACAATCCCCTACGATTATTAGATTTTCATCTCCTTTTACGTATTGCATTACCCTTTCAATATCCTCATATAGTTTCTCTATCTCTTCATCTTCAGTTCGCGACGTTGGCATGTATACCTGAACTGTCGTTGTCGGTTTGCTGTTGATTCTGATAAGAACAACCCTATCAGTAAACTGTTCATAGTAATACGCTCTTTGCCCTACCTTCCTATTCGTAAGGAATCCTACTGCGTTGTGTCGGCCGAAGTGGCCGAGCGGTTCTAGGCGCTACAGTCTGGAACCGCGCGACCGCTACGGTCGCAGGTTCGAGTCCTGCCTCGGGCATGGATGTGTGTGATGTCCTTATGTTAGTTAGGTTTTAGTAGCTCTAAGTTCTAGGGGACTGGTGGCCACAGCAGTTAAGTCCCATAGTGCTCAGAGCCATTTGAAGCCTACTGCGTTGTATGATTTTCTGCTTCTGTTGGTATTATCCTATACTCAGCTGACCGGAAATCCTTGTCTTCTTTCCATTTCCCCTCATTGACCCCTACTATACCCAAATTGAGCTTTTCGTTCCTATTTTCAGATTTTCTAGACCCCCCTACTACGTTCAAACGTCTGACATTCAACGCTCCGACTCATAGAACTTTATCCTTTCGTTGGTGATTGAGTCCTTTTCTCATGGCCACCGCCCCCTTGGCAGTCCCTTCCCGGAGATCCGAATGTGGAGGGACTATCCCGGAATCTTTTGACAATGGAGAGTTCATCATGACAATTTATAAGTTTGGGCCACATGTCCTGTGAATACACGTTGTGTCTTTAATGCAGTGGTTTCCATTTCCTTATGCATCCTCATGCCGTTGATCATTGCTGATTCTTCCGCCTTTAGGGGCAGTTTCAAACACAAAGGACTAGAATGGGCCCTGAAACTCTGTCCGCTCCTCTGCTCTATTTGTTGTCGGAATGAGGATGACTTTATTTGCTGGAAGTCCTCTGCCGCCAGTGCCGATTATTAATAAAAATTTTATCGGTCGCGAGTTTCGAAACCGGGACCGAGGACACCACCGCTAGACTACGGGTGCACCTGAATATATCGACCAATAGTTGAGGATGCATTGGGGAAAGATTTACTCTGAAACGAAGAACAGGACAGGAATTCCTGACGACCGTAAGAAACCATTCAGAAGATTGATCACCAAAAATATACTTTATGAGCTACAAGCAGTATTAAAATAGAAACCTACGTCCTTATTGATGTTGTCATCAAACACTTTCTTATCTGTACCTTCTATATGTGCACTATTCAAAGAACCTCTAGCCTTCGTTGTGATAGAGGTGTCGTTGAATGCAATTGTATTCGCGTTTCACACTGTGTGCTCAAATACCGTGTGTTTCACGGATATCGTCGTCGTAGATATGCCACATGTTCCATTCGGTCTGCACAATGTAACTCTGTCTGCACTCACACAGTGTTTGGAAACGCTAGGGAAGCTGAGGTCTTTTACCTTTTACATACCTCATGGGTTAACGTATTTTGGCTGGAGTTGTGAAGTTGGGGTTAATGTTTCGTCTCTTCCCTGCTATCGAACCACGGAATGACCTAAACCCAAACCTCTTGTTCTCTTTCTTGGAAGTGCTCCGCTTTCGAAAACTTCTGTAATTCCTTGAAATATTTCTTTGTTATTGTGACCATTCTCACGAAGACTTATCGTAGATGGTTTACTTCTTGTGGTTTATTTTCAGCATCGAAGACGGCGTTCGCTCGATGACCCAGGGTCCTTTAAAGATTATCGATCATCGATGGGCTTGCAGTCGATGGGTTTCCAGTGCGCAGCTATCGGTCCACATCTGTTGACTTCCGATACACTCTGTCGTTAAGATACCCATTCGGTTTTTGTAGATTAGAACGTCAAGGAAGGGCAAGACACGGTAATTTTCAAGCTCCATAATGAACATGATGAGGTCATGGGTGCTACAGAGACGTTCGTAGAATTCTTCCATTTTTTCATACTGATGTGAGCAGACAAAGAATGTGTCGGTGACGTAAAAGTAAAACAGTTTTTTGCGGGAGCATAAAAGTATATTCAGCGACACCTCCATCTTCAAAGACGCCAACGGGCTGTGCGAGTACGTAACTAAAGAAGCTATAAAGATCAAAATAACTGTAAACGCAGTAAACAAAGACTCCGGTTCGCAGTGCAGTGTATGTCCCGGCCTTGAAGTACGAATATGTGCGTCAGAAGCAAGACGGAAAATTGCATTATAATCTATTTATTGCCAGAACACGTTTCGGCATACTTAGGGCGTCATCAGTTGTCATTACAGGGAGACCTGAATTCCCATAATTTAATCTGGAAATAAGTTTGTTGTTAGGGCTTTGAAACCAACGATGGCGAATTTTAGATGTTCCATTTCGGACAGAGTGTGAGATAGTATGTATCCCAGCGATATCTTAGAAGAGCTGTAATTTTCTGAGAAATGGATTCAGAAAATATCAGTGGTTATGAAATATTATCAACTCAGCCGTTTCCCTTCAGACCAACTCAGAGCAGTTAATGCTCCATGTCGCCAGCTCCAGCAGTCAGCAATGAGTGTGTAACCGTCTGAGGATGATCAGCTATAAATCGAAACCGGTCACCGCTTTTTGAATAAAATATTTTATGTGGTCTACACGAAACTAGCACTAATAGCATAGGCACATAGGGCACACACACGACACCGATCTGTAAGTCCACGGTATTGGTGATAAGTTGAGAAAACCGTCCCGAAACACGTGTGCTACAAAACGCCACTGTTACCTGTGCATGTACCCAGATATCAATATGGGATATGATCACCATGCACATGTACACAGGCCGCACAACTGGTTGGAATACTCTGGATCAGGTGGTGTATAGCCTCCCATTTTTGCACCATTGCCTGTCGGAGCTCCTGAAGTGTCGTAGGGGTTTGAAGACGTGCAGCGATACGTCGACCGAGAGCATCCCAGACGTGCTCGATGGGGTTTAGCTCTGGAGAACAGGCAGGCCACTCCATTCGCCTGATATCTTCTGTTTCAACGTACTCCTCCACGATGGCAGCTCGGTGGGGCCATGTGTTATCATCCATCAGGAGAACGGTGAGACCCACTGCACCCCTGAAAAGGCGAACATACTGGTGCAAAATGAAGTCCCGATACACCTGACCTGTTACAGTTCCTCAGTCAAAGACATGCAGGGGTGTACGTGCACCAATCATAATCCCACCCAACAACATGAAACCACGACCTCCATACAGGTCCCTTTCAAGGACATTAAGGGGTTGGTATCTGGTTCCTGGTTCATACCAGATGAAAACCCGGCGAGAATCACTGTTCAGGCTTACCTGGACTCGTCCGTGAACATAACGTGGGACCACTGTTCCAATGATCATGTACTGTGTTCTTGACACCAGGCTTTACGGGCTCTCCTGTGACCAGGGGTCAGTAGAATGCATCTCCGGGCGAATAAACCATGTCTGTTCAGTCGCCTGTAAACAGTGTGTCTGGAGACAACTGTTCCAGTGGCTGCGGTGAGGTCCTGAGCAAGGCTACCTGCAGCACTCCGTCGCCGTCTGCGGGTGAGATATCGGTCTTCTTGTGGTGTTGTACACTGTGTACGCCCCGTACTGTAGCGCCTGGACACGTTTCCTGTCTGCTGGAATCGTTGTCATAATCTTGACATCACACTTTATGGCACACGAATGACCCGTGTTACGACCTTCTGTGTTTGACCAGCCTCCAGTCGCCCTAGGATTCTACCCCTGATAACGTCATCAGTATGTGTTCTTTGAGCCATTTTCGACACACAGTCACCATTAGCACGTCTGGAAACGTCTGCACACGTACTCGCTGCATCGTACTCTGACATGTACCAACACACCTCTGCGTATGTGGACTGCTGCCAGCGCCACAGTGCGACGACCGCAGGTTAAATGCACCGCATGGTCAAGCCCTGAGGTGATTTAAACTGGTAAACCGCCCACCAGAGCGTTCTTTCGCCATGTATCAGCATTATTCTTAATTTATGATCGTGAGTGTACGTAGTTTTTCAACACCCTGTCTAGTGTGGAAGATACTGCGTCGTACCTACTTTTTATCCTATTCGTTTCAAGTATTGAGCTGTTTATATGCCTCTCTTAGTGCTCTAATCTCATGATCAGTACACTGTATATGCGGTGGAACCAGTATAACGCTGACACAGTCTTTTTTTAGTACACTTTCACCACATTTATTGAACAGGAGTTCACGATAGCCATATCGTCTTTCTTTCTCGGATTCTTCTTTACGTTTTCCGCGAATTTTCGTTGCGGTTTATTATGATATTGAGGTGCCTCTCTGAAACCGTTCCGTATCCGTTGTCATGCCTACTTGATCAAGACTCCCAATAACAGAATAACATTTTAGAATTGGTCACACTAACTCCTTGCATATAACTTCATTGACAGATGCATAGTATTTTTCCAAAACTCATTTGACATGTACGAGAGAGTACTGAAGTATAATGCCTCCGAATTTTTTATGTGAACGTCTTGCAGCTTTCTGAATAAAACAAACGTTATTAACATTCTACATGTTTACTGTTTATGTCTACGGATTTATTTCTCAACATATTCACCCCGGTGACGAACACGTTTCTGCCAAGGAGAGACCAGTTTGTTGAAACCGTCTCTGTAGGGTGTTTGACATTGTTGACGGACCCACAACCTTACCTGTGCTTGCACCGCTTCGTCACTATCAAAGTGAAGTCCTCGGCGGTGCTCTTTAAGGTTTGTAAGCAGATGAAATCGGATGGGGCCGAGGGGACTGTATGGGGGATAATCGATGACAGTGAAGCTAGTGCGTCGGATGGTTGCACGTTTCGCAGTGCTCGTGTGTGGCCTGGCACTGTCATGGCTGAAGGAGAGGACAGTCCATATCCGGACGATCTCTTCGAATTCAAACCTCGATTACAGCACACTGTTTCTCAAGCATCGACATAGTTACGTTACATGCCGCCATGTTACACGCTACAATGCGGAACCTTCTCGCGGAAGAGAGCTGAAAACATTTAGACACGTGCAATAAGGATGGAGAATGTTAATAACGTTTGTTTTATGTAAATAGCTTGAAGGGTTTTCACATAAACAATTCGGAGGCAATAATTTTCAGCACACCCTCGTGTACGTCTTACATTCCCCTTTCATAACCCTGATTTTACGTGATAGACCAATTCATGTCACACCTTGCTATTACCGATAAAATAAGTATACAACGCGAAGTGAACTAGATATTCACAACTAGTGTTGTAATCGGATAACTTAGGGGTTTTTTCTTTTTTCGTAGGCACTGTCGTACGTTTATCTACATTTAAAATTCATTAACTGCACTAAGTACCCATTGTAGCCACGTGTTCCTGCATTTCCGTACGATCGACGTTCCTGTGCATAACAACACCGTCAGCAAACAATGGGCCAGTGCTGATGATTCTGCCAGATAATTCGTTTGCGTATGTTAAGAACATTAGACTACTTGCTGCACTTCCTTCGGTAACATCCAACGTTACTTTCGTGTTCCATTAGTCAAATATTCATCGAGCCAATCACATATTCCCGACGAGACTCCGTGGGATCTTGTCTGTATTTTGCAGCCTTCCGCTAGCATACGTTGCGTCTCAGAAGAGGAGTAATAGGTGCTTCACGTCTATTCAAACGAGACGGAAAGTTCGTGTAGTTATAATAGAGTAGGTGTCGCCTTTGGTCCTTATTCCTCGTTCCAGACCAGAATGCTGCAGAGAACTCACACTGAAGATCCTCCACCCACCCTCTGCCGTCTGCAGAGTTAGCGGCGCGGTGTGCAGACCGCCGTCAACAAGTGTTCCTCCTCGCCCTCTCTTCGCTACCATCGCTCCCCTCTCGGAGCACCCTTACTTGAAATTCATCCTTGCTTTTTACACCAACACGACTTCACGAGAAATATCGGTCTCCTAGGGCGTTGATCAGTCCAGAAATGCACAGAAGCACATTCTCCTCCCTGTTCGTGGTCTTGCGTTCGTCCGTATTCGGTGTGATGAAATACAAACAGTTATCTTTGTCACTTATTCAGATACAGCTCAACCACGACACCATGTACTCAGTAAGACAGCATTCAATTTCGCAAAAAAAATGTTGCTACACTAACCCCTACGAGATGGCGTCCTGCTATGACACTCGGGAGATAGGCAGTTCAGGACACTGGCTACTCATCCAAAAGTAGGTTTACTACGAATTCCCTAAATTGTTTAGCCAGTTTCACGTAGAAAACAGCCACAGTTTTTTTTTATTTAATGGAAAATTGCTTGAGGTAACCCGAAGCTAGTTATCAACAAACAAAAAAAAAAAAAAACTAAATCATACAACTTTGGCTGTGTCTATGCCAAACTGTTTAAAACAAGTTGCTGCCCAGTTATTAACCCAACATGCTGGAGATCCATATACCGGTTAAGTTTAATTCCAGTACGGTTCCGCTGAAAGGACGTGGCCGACTTCTTTCTGCATGCTTCCTCAAACCGAGATTCTCTAATGGCCTCATTGTCCACGGGGCGTACACCCCCACCTTCTTTTCATTTCTGCCGGCCGGAGTGGCCGAGCGGTTCTAGGCGCTACAGTCTGGAACCGCTGGACCGCTACGGTCGCTGGTTCGAATTCTGCCTCGGGCATGGATGTGTCTGATGTCCTTAAGTTAGTTTGCTTTAAGTAGTTCTTGGTTATAGGGGACAGATGACCCCAGAAGTTAAGTCCCATAGTTCAAAAGGTTTAAATGGCTCTGAGCACTATGGGACTTAACTTGTGAGGTCATCAGTGGCCTAGAACTTAGAACTACTTAAACTTAACTAACCTAAGAACGTCACACACATCCATGCCCGAGGCAATATTCGAACTTGCGGCTGCAGCGGTGGCGCGGTTGCAGACTGTAGTACCTAGAACCGCTCGGCTACCCCGGCCGGCTATGTCTCATAGTGCTCAGAGCCATTAGAACCTTTCTTTCCCTGCCCTTGCACTGGATTGATCCACACGGTCGGTTAAAAATTGGGCTGAAGCATTACAAGCGCGTATAAGAAATTGAAAAATGTCGGAGGCAATGTTGTTGTTGTGGTCGTCAGTCCTGAGACTGGTTTGATGCAGCTCTCCTCTCCATGCTACTCTATCCTGCGCAAGCTTCTTCATCTCCCAGTAATTACTGCAACCTACGTCCTTCTGAATCTGCTTAGTGTATTCATCTCTTGGTCTCCCTCTATGAATTTTAACCTCCACACTGCCCTCCAATGCTAAATTTGTAATCCCTTGATGCCTCAGAACATGTCCTACCAACCGATCCTTCTTCTTGTCAAGTTGTGCCACAAACTTCTATTCTCCCCAATCCTCTTCAACACCTCCTCATTAGTTATGTGATCTACCCATCTAATCTTCAGCATTCTTCTGTAGCACCACATTTCGAAAGCTTCTATTCTCTTCTTGTCCAAACTATTCATCGTCCATGTTTCACTTCCATACATGGTTACACTCCATACAAATACTTTCAGAAACGACTTCCTGACACTTAAATCTATACTCGATGTTAACAAATTTCTCTTCTTCAGAAACGCTTTTCTTGCCATTGCCAGTCTACATTTTATATCCTCTCTACTTCGACCATCATCAGTTATTTTGCTTCCCAAATAGCAAAACTCCTTTACTACTTTAAGTGTCTCATTTCCTAATCTAATTCCCTCAGCATCACCCGACTTAATTCGACTACATTCCATTATCCTCGTTTTGCTTTTGTTGATGTTCATCTTATATCCTCCTTTCAAGACACTGTCCATTCCATTTAACTGCTCTTCCAAGTCCTTTGCTGTCTCTGACAGAATTACAATGTCATCGGCGAACCTCAAAGTTTTTATTTCTTCTCCATGGATTTTAATACCTACTCCAAATTTTTCTTTTGTTTCCTTTACTGCTTGCTCAATATACAGATTGAATAACATCGGGGAGAGGCTACAACCCTGTCTCACTCCCTTCCCAACCGCTGCTTCCGTTTCATGTCCCTCGACTATTATAACTGCCATCTGCTTTCTGTACAAATTGTAAATAGCCTTTCGCTCCCTGTATTTTACCCCTGCCACCCTTAGAATAGTCGGAGGCAATACTAGATGAGAAAGTGTTTGATGTCCACCACACTCCAAACATAGTTGCTCCCTATGCCTGTCAACTTGCGTTCCCTTAATTACATTCCTTGTATATAGCTTGTTGTTGGCCATTAAACTTGCAACACCCATGCGACAGGATACAACAAAAAAATTGGATATTCAGGTGAATTGCACTTCAGCGGAGTCGCACTAAGTGGCAGTAATGCTATCTACATCCTCCACAAAAGGAAAGATTACGTCGAATATTCTCACTTATATGTCGCATTTAATGCTGTTTAGGAGGAGATCATACTTTGTAAAGAAGGGAAACAACAGCCAGCAGGTATCGGTATTCGACAATAATAGCATCGTGACCTCTCGTGGCTGCCTTTAATCGTTCAGTGATATTGCTGCTCCCGTTCGTAGGTATTTCACAACTGTCATGCAAATATGAAATCGATGTATTCAGGAGGCCCGAACTCAGCGCCTTGCAAGATCTCAACTGTCCCATGCGACTAGGGACCGGAAGGACTCGATCGTGCAGGATGGTGTAGTCAACCCGCGTACCTTAACTCAGCAAGTGGCTCTGTTTCCTACAAGACGATCATCAACACGGATGTTGCGACATTTCGTCTTCTCAAAAGAAAGTGGAATGAACGTCCCCAGATTGCATTCATCATGTGAGCCTAGCATCTGGGTTGCTGGTATGGGATGCTTCATGATATGTAACACAATCACCAGTGGTAAGTATAACCGATAAAGAGAAGAACATCGGCTACATACAGGCCATGTTAAAATCCTTGGTGTACTGTCATTTTATCTTTCAACAAGATTGTGCAAAACCACATGTTGCTTGTACTATTCCGACATACCTCGATACAGAAGTGTTCGACTGTTGCCCTGGCCAGCACGTTCTACAAATCTCTCACTCACTGAAAATATCAGGTCTTAGATTGCAAAGATATTGGCATGTCATCACTTTCAACAGTTGCTACGAATTATGATCTCTAGCACAAAGCTAAAGCAGCTCTTCTCGTACAGTAAAGACCAAGGTGACCTGCATGTTAAGACATTCACCGAGTGGAAGAAGAGCGTTCAAATCCCCAAACGACTACCGAAATTCAAATTTAGAGGCGCTTACCTAAATCAATAACCGCAAATGACAGGATGAATCAATTAAGGATGGTACGTGAGATATTCTACCCATATTTGTTCTATATGAGCTTTCCATCCGTCTCTGATGGCCGGCTGTCAACGGAAAACTATCCTAGTCTTCCTTCCTACGCACATGAGAAAATTCAATTTGCTCGAATAGCGCGGGGGCGTAATATAATAGAAAGTACGAGGAATGTTATACAACAAATTTAAGTGCAGAACTCGATGTCTTTATTCACTTCAAGAGAGATGAAAGAGAAATATTGAATAAAATTGCTGGTATATGAAACAATGCTACTACCCAACATTTTCTCCGCTGTAGGAATTCATTTCAGCGCTGCCAAAATATTACTGCGTAATAAAAGCATCCACAGTCTGTAATAAGCTTATATCAAAAAACATTGTTTTCATTGTGCTTCTACACCTTTATTCAGCTCAAATCAAACCATGTTAAACAGCTACTCTTCCTTTTTTTTTTTTTTTACAACGTCGATATTTTGTATTGGCTGCTAGCAAAACAAAAGTACTATGTTTTCGGAGTAGAAGTGCTACTGTTATGGACTGTGTTAACGTTTATTTCTGTCAGCGACGACAGAACAGCGAAACGTACATTATACAGCACTCCTTGTAAAAATATTCAGAAAAACGCAACCTGTGGCAACACATAAAATGATCAAGTAATTCAATACATGCAGCTGGTGACGACAGCACGACTGTGAACATAATTTTCAGCGAGCACGAGATAATAAAGTACCTTGAGCATTCGCTGTGTAGAAGCTTCCTGTAGCAATGACTATTTCTTGTCAAATGCTTTTATTATTCCCAAATTTGTTGTTTAGTTAGATATTACGCTGTAGTACCGTGCAGTTAAAGTTAAACTTGGAAGGCTAAACTGGCGCAAGTAAAAAAGGCGTAAATTCATGTGGATAGCATGTAAAAAATTAGTAATTTTTAGAGAACGGGTTTATTTTGAATCAGTGCATTTATAGAAGCAAAAGTAACGATTAAAGTAAGGTTTCGGTCTCAGAAAAACCTTAAGCCTTGATAGAAATATACTTCATTTTGAGTGTTTAATATAAGAAAGGAGAAGAATAATGACAAAATTGAAGTTTTCATCCTTACACTTGGGATGTCTTCTCTAACACTGTAGCTTCTATTTCAGAAGGAATTTTCTTTGAGGTTATGACTTCCAAAACTGACCCAAGACGAACAACACTAATTGCGGTGACGATGGACGATTTATTTTCCTTCACAACTGTAAAAATTTGCTCTCATCGATAAATGCTTGCAAACATGCATGAGATTTTTTTTCCAAACATGGCTGGTAAATATTTATACTATTGAATTTTGTGTGGTGCATTTTTGCATTTGATTGAGTACCAACCCAATTTTTAATTGAAAAAATAAACAAAGAAAGCTATTTCCATACTTTTAGAATCTGCATATCTTGTTTCAAATTACTACTTAAGCCAGACATTTTTTCCACGTATCTCTGATACGATATCGTTTCATATCAGTTAATATTTAATATATTCGTCTATGGCAGTGTGTTTGACACCCATCTCATATGGAGTAACATTGCAGCAGAAATACTGTATGCAAGTCAACTCTTACAGATATTTACAGAAAACCTAGACGGAAGCCGTCATCGTACATAACGGTCAGGGATATTTCAGCGAAGACTCAGCAAGTGTATCTATAAGTATTAATCCTCGAAGCATAACATTTTGAATTGGGTCATATCGTGGGGTACGAATATTGCGGGTACAGGCATTATTTCCGTCAGAAGAACCTGTTGCTGTTCTCTGAGGTTATGTGCGACAGAATTTCGGTAGATCGGTTTACGTTCGTTCATGGAGTACTCAGATTACTTGTTAGTATTATCTTGGGAGGGACTATGTACAATGGAAAAGAGAGACCAATAAAAAAAATTAATTTCTTGAAAGAAGTATGTATTCTAATTTCGGAGGAATCAGGGTAAGCCACAAAGTCACTGTGGAAGGGATAAATAAGAAAATAAGACACAAACGAATTATAGACATTGGTTACGAGCCAGCATTGCTTTATAGCAATGGGGAAAGTTGAAAATTTGTGCCGGACCAAGATTCACAGCGCTGACGTTTTGAGTACTGCACCAACCGGGAACAATGGTCATGTCCGAAAGAACAAACACCACATCTAAATAAAATAACACCTCTGACATTTTCTTTACTGTGCTCAATCACCATTTCTTTTAATGTACACAGGTCTGCTGAAGTGAAGTACAGGTAAATCGGATAAGAGGAAAGTGGGATCGTTTGAGACAAAAGCTCATTTCATACCACTTATGCTTAGCTTTTGACTCACTCGTTTGACACTTTACCGTTAGCCATGATTACAAAATCTTGACCGTAGAATCGACCAAAACTGAAGTTACATTTTACATTAAATGTGGTTTATAAAAAGAGAAGAAGAAAAACTTGTTTCCAACCCAATAAAAAATATGAAATAAAAAATGAAAATTTAAACAGAAAGATGAGTGAGACAGTAGAGCAATAGTTGACTAACTAACCGACACCACAAAGGCCACATCTTTCTTTCCGAATTGGTCAGCAGTATTGGTGTATCATGAAGTGGTTCATTAGCTAGTGAGGAAAGTAACAAAATGCTAAATAGATTTCAGCTAGTCACACCTAACACAATATATAGATAAATTTGTATACTTCAGTGACTGCAGCTGGTCTAATATGATTGGTATCTTTCCCTAAATTATCGCAACACCTGATACGATGAAAACGCACTGTCGCTTCCACTTGCGCTCTTAGCTAATGCAGGGACAGCACTGAACTTCCAGGAAGCTTCCATAAACCTGTATCTACAGTTATCTTTCCAGTAACCGAAATATTGAGAAAATATTCTACCACCCTATGTACTATAGCTAATTAAATCGGTCTTTCTGTGTGAGGCATGTACGGTGATTGCACTGCAAATAGCAATACGAAATACAGAAAATATTTCCGAAGCACTGAATTTAGGTACTAACTATATTTATCTTTATAGCACGGTTGTGGTTACGTTCCACAAAACAATGACTATGTATGTATGTATTAAACCTGGGACCTAGAAACGACGGAGAGGCTTCGACCCGCCGTAGCCATCAGTGGTTCACAGCCCCACAACATGCCACAGCAGTCCACCCACCCCACCGCCGCCCCACACTGAACCCAGGGTTATTGTCGTGCGTTTCGGCCCCCCGTAGACCCCTCCCCCCTCGAGAACGTCACTGACCAGAAGAGTGTGTAACCCCAAACGTTGGCGTGGTAGACAAATGGTGGAAAAACGTGGAAATGGTGTTGACGCAGCAATCGCCGACACAGTGCAGCTGAGGCGGAATAAGGGGATCCAGGCCGCATTCGCCGAGGTAGATGGAAAACCGCCTGAAAAATCATCCACAGACTGCCGGGCACACCAGACCTCGACACCAATGCGCGGAGTGGATTCGTGCCGGGGGACCGGCACGCCTTCCCGCTCAGGAAGCAGCGCATTAGCCCGCTCGGCTAGCCAGGTGGGCCAAACTATGACCAACGAAAATATATTTTATGTGTATTAATAAGGGCATTTTCATTCATTAACCGTACAGATGTTGCACTGATTCCGTAAACTCATTTCATTGCCCTATCCCTAAGATCAATGTTGTCTTCAAACTCTTTTCACTCAAATGGTAATTCAGATCAGAAGATAAGCAAAAGTCACTGGCTACGGCGCTCAGAGGTTACTATGGAAGCGCCAGAGTGAGTATTTCCTAACACTTCAACAATTCACTTATACATCGTCATCCACTGAACATCTGATCCCAGGCAAAATTCCATGAGCTTTGTAAAGTAAGGCCTATGGTGAGACATTCAAAATGCATCATTCGACGCAACACCACTCTATCACCTCCTGTTGAATACCTTTCAATTTAAAATCGACACGGTTGTTTAGGAGTCGCTTTTAGAATACAATCGTGCCACGACTGATACTTGAAAATTTGTGACAACTTGTACAGGCGGCAAGGAAAACGTCATTGCAGCCTGTTGTACGAAAATATCTCTCTCCATTTAAATGGCAACTGTAATTTTATTTACGGCTAAGTCTCCCATCTATAACTTTTTTTTGTCTAAAATGTAATATTCGTACCAACCGTCCCCGTTTCCCCACCTACAATTATGTCGGAGCAAAAGACTAATTAATATAATAAAATATTGCCAAGTTTTCATTACGAATTGATACAGCTAACTGGAATGCTACAACAGTTACACCATACGTAGTAGGTATAGTGTTTCACTGACAAGTTATAATAACTTTCTTAACAATTCATTGCGAAAACGTTACTGTCTTTCACATCAAATATTGGATATGGTGATGCTGTTTCAGTTACGTATTGTTTTCGCAACAACTTGCACGTTAGTGGAATACCACAAGTGCCACTTAACCCTCAGCAGGAGCATTAAAAATTAATTGACTTTTCTTTGTTTATTATACAACTCATTTTGGTATTCCAGAAGGCCGAACATGGTTAATGGTGTTTTTTTTTTTTTTCGACAGATACGATTTCCGTCACTCTCAATAGGAAATGTAACGTTCCGCTTACTTCCTAGAACATACAAGAGTCAGAAGAAATTGACAAATATGGACAGGAGCAGCTTCTATTGTGTACAAATTGCATGGAAGTGTGCGTTCCGAGTTTAGAAAATAGGTACAACGAAATTGCAGGAATAACAACAGAACGGAGTTCCTGAAGTGTAAGTAAAACTTTAAGCTCATTTTCACTGGAAGGGTAATAGCCAGTTTAAAAATGAAATAGCGATAGGCTTTGGAAAGTAACACACGAGAACTGGCAACGGCTGCAGCGCCTCACCTTACATGCATGCTTTGATGAATGACGTCTACATGTTGCAAGGCTCTGTAATTCTAACAATCATCATTTTCGATACGTATAGTTTTAAGTTCATTATTGATTGTTTTGACTTCTAGCACGTTCAGAAACATAATTCCTACTGGCATAATCACGCGTAGCAGGACACATCCTAATATTCAACATTCTGCGACGTAACAGTGGAGGCAAATAGACTGACAGCAGATCACTGTTTGGGACGGACTACAGATTCGTTACTCCGTTAAGACATTTGACGGCTCTGCATTTACAACAAAGGTTCTCATTGAGTTAAATAGTGTTGTATCGTGGCTTTTTTTTTTAAGTTGATTCTTTAAAAATTATAATTTTCAAGACTGTTATCATGGGCAGCAGATGTTAAAATCGTCACATTTCAGTCCTACAATTGAGATGTTACATGGTTACAAGGTCACGAAGGTTCACTGGCAGCAGTTCACTGTTTTGTCGGAGATGGACTGCTGTGGCATGACTTGGTTTACATATTTGACGGTTCAGCTTATACAGCAAGACTTCTGCATATTTTTTTTTTTTGAAGCTAATAAATTTTAACAAAGCACTTTGTGGACCTTTGTCAATCATAACACACGTTATGGTTGACATTTACGGACTATTCATGTTCTGCACGGTAACAGTGTGGGAAAGTAGACGGGTAGCAGCAGATAACTGTTTTGTTTGGAACGAACTACCGTGGCACTGAGTTGTTTAAATATTTGACGGTTCTGCATTTACAGCATACATCCTGCTTGAATTCAGATTTGTTGTAGTATTGAATTACTTTAAATCTATTACTTTAAGAAACATAGTTTCCAGCGCTATTATCATGCATTATAGATGTTCAAATTAGCAATTTTCAGTGTCAGAGTTGAGGCGCTATCCGGAGGTGCTGCATGTTTATACAACGCCGGTAGTGCTTCGGCAGCAGTCTTATGTTTGGAACGTACTATACTGACAATGGCGTTATTACATATATGTTTGTCTGTTAGGCATTTAAGCGTAAAAAAGCATCCTCGAATTCAACAGTGTCGTATTTTTGCATTTTTAAAACTGGCAAGTCCAACACATCGTCTCATGGACATTTGTCATGCATAGTACATATTGAAGGTGGCACTCTTCAGTGCAACAGTTAAGACGTTATAGGGATAATAGACGTTCAGCATAGCGAGAAATGAGGAACATTTACTGGCTACATGTTACTGTTTGTTAGGGACGGACTACTGTGGCATTACTTTGTTTACATATATGACGCCTCATGTATGTCAGGTACTAAAGGTGTCAATTTTTAATACAACTCTTAAAATGATCTCTGAGGGGTCCACGTGCTGCAAAGTTACAAAGTGGCAGGTGGCATTGTTGTCAGTGAGGCTAGACGCTGGCTACTGACCGTGGTGTAGGCGGCGCTGGCGTAGCTGCCCATGCGCACGGAGCGCCAGCAGCAGCACGACTGCAGGATGGCCATGCTCGCATGTCTGCCGCCGCGCCCGCCGCCGCACAGACTGCTGGACGCCGGCGTCGGACGCCGGAGCGACGCCGTGGCGAGGCGGGCGGAAGTGCGCACGCGCGCCGCACCTGATGCGCGCACTGGCCTACCCCACGCAGCCGGGACGTGCCCCGACTGGGCGCCGCGGGGCACGGCGTCTAGCCGCTCATAGCGCCGATCGGCCCAATGAAAAACGTGTCCCGACTGCGGCCGAGAGGCGCCGGCAAACTTACCTTATATCCGGCTGCGGCTTAATCCCCATTCCCGTACGGGTGACGTACACTTCATATCAACACAAACACAGGGTAGCAAACGAGAACAGAATAAGGCGGAAGATAAGAAGGAGAAAAGGAGAGGAGGAGGACATCCCGCAAGCAAATGCTTCAGGTTAACTTCCTTTAATTTAAACTCAGCCCGAATCAAGATTCGCTAAGAAAGCCAAGTGCGATAGGAGACAAAGCATCGTAATTCCCTCAGGAATCATTACTGGGACCACTATTCGCACCCCGAGTAGCGAAGAGTGGTTACCCTCTTAATATTTCGTAACTGACGCAATATCATGATACGAAAGTCTCTACAAATTATAGTACCAAAGAGGTGAGCATGTTGCCGTATAATTAATATTTATAGCTTATTTTACCTTCCGAGATATAAAGGCAACTACTTCACATTTTAAAAAAAAATTGAAGAACTACTTCTATTAATATCAACCACTGCCTCGTAGTAAGAGGTGAACCAGAGGAGTGTTGAAAGCAAAAATGATGGCAAAAATAGTTGGAAAATGTGGTAATGTATGTTGTGTAGTAATATAGGTCCTAAATTAACTTGTACATTGCAGCCTCAGCTCCATTTCTTTTGAAATGTATACTACTAGAGTAGGGCTACATTACGCTCATGAACTTCGGTCTCATGTTTAGCTGTTTAGCTCCAAGACGATCAGAGGCAACATTATGTGGAAATCTGCAAACAAATTAAGCAACTGTTTCACAACGATTAAAACTATCTTTCAAGATTGTTACTAGATGGGCCGTGGAAAAAATTGCTGTTTTGAAGAGCGCGCCGCAGCGCGTTGTGTGAAACAGTCGCCCTCCATTTCTGGCGGTCGCGCCGCTGTGGCAATCGCAGCTCTGGTGTCTCCCTCTGGTGAAAAAGGGGAAAGGTTGCCTGTTCACGTGCATTTAAGGGGCGCGATGAGCTCGCAAGGGTCAGTTGGTCAGTCGGAGTGAGTCTGGGTCAGTCACTTGCCACCAGTTGTTGGTCGGCCTCTCGTTCGCATTTGTGCGGCAGTTAGTGTCTGTCTGTCGTTCGGAGTGTTAGTATGTCTGTCGTTTGGATCAAACTTTAACGCCGGCAAAACGAGAGTCTTGCCACTCCGCCAGTAACAGGACTCCGCTTGTGGTCGCCCGGTCGGGGCTGAGCTCCTGCATCTGAGTCTGCGCGTTAGGGCGCCAGTCTGCTCGAGTTGCTCAGGCAACGGTCATTGGCGGTTGGATCGATCAGTTGGTCGGTCACGCACTGAGACACAAGATGATTTGTACGCCTTGAGCGTCGGCGGATGAGGTCGCCACGCGAGTCCAGTGGGGCGCGCCGTATAGCGAGGGGTAGTGGCTTCGCGGCCGACACGAGAGCAACAGGAGTCAACCCACGACATCGGGCTGGCCGGTGCGAGCTGCGACGCCGTGAGACGTGAGATCGGCGCGCCTTCCTGCGTCCATTGAAGCGGCTGGCAGCGGACGGTTCGGGAGAGCGTTTTGGGGGTGATGCACCAGGTCTTCGCCAATCGCAGTTTATTAGAAGTTAAGTGATTGGAGATATGTTGTTTCATTTACTTGCTAAATTCTACTTGTTTTCTTGGTGAGGTCACCAGCCGCTTTGTTTTGGGGTCGTCCCACCATTCTTCTCCGTTTGCCCACCCGCGGGAAGGTGGTTATTTATGAATTTGGTGGTCCACTTTTCCCTTGTAGAGTAGGGGCGGGTTAGAGCAACCTGCGGTTCGGGTTGCTCGGTAATCTCCCAGTCAATTTGCCATACGTTAATAGCTGCCTCTGTCATGTATGTCGGATTCGGTGTTAACGAATTTATTGTTTGAAGTGTAACGGCCGAATTCCTGAAATATGTTTTTATCTTGCCTATCTTCTTGAGAGGCGGTATGTGTGTAATGTAGAGCATGTTGGGCCAACCTTGTATATTTTATGTAAGACTGCATTTCATGGGTTTTTATTTAAATGGTCATTTTAGTATATAAAGTTGCCCGCCTTCCACCGTAAGAGTTTTTTAAATAAAGTGGCAAGCTAATCTTGTAATGTTAGTGTTTTGTACCGTTTGTATCAATCCTAGGAGGGAGCACAGTTTATGTGCTTGTGTGAGTTGTTAAGATTTTTAGTTTGAAGTAGTCTAGTGTGTTGCAGATTTTTACCAGTGTAGTCTTTCAAGGTTGTTGTGAGCGGTCGTGACTACGGCTGTGTCAAGAGGAGCGGCAAGGTTCTCAACCCGAAAGCTCATACAGTCAAAAACTTTGTTATTTCTGCCTCTGAATAAATTGTAACTTGATGTTTAGAGGGTGCTTTCTGATTATAGTTTTAAATCTGTTCTAAGAAAAAGAGGGGGGGGGGGGCTTTTAGGAATAAAATTTCCATTTGTTGAAAGAAATTTGATTTGTTTTCATCAGTTATCCACTGCCAACTACGTCCACGCTGACATAGTGTGATTAAATGTGTTAATGTTCTTGATGAATCGCTAGTAGATAAAGTAAATTCTTAAGAAAAGGTTTTGAAAGTAAGTTCACGGTTCACTAGTGAAGGAAGTTAGGTTTATGGCTATGAACCTAAGTATAAATCGTCACAGTGGAAGAGACTTTCCTCATCTAGGTCAAAAACTCTCAACAAGTTAGTACTTACATCAAGTCTTCTTGTAGAATTAATAAACAGCCAATCATCTGCAGAATGGAAGGTTTATCCAAACCCCTTTACGATGGTTTCAGAGTTTATAAAAACGACTTCTTCAGGAAGAAATAGTGACAGCCTCAACAGGTAAACAGTGAAAAATCTCGTTATGAATACGAAAAAATAATTCAGACCGACTGGGTTACTTGTTCTGGCAGAGGTACGTAGAAATGTAGCCGAAAGGGATCAGTCAAATGTAAAATATCCCCTCCATAATAATTAAAACATGCTCAACGTGTTGGTTGTCATTTAGGACTACCTCACCAATGTACAGCCAGCGCACTGGAGTTGCGTAGGCGTCGCTTGGACTCAGGAAAGCATCCGGCAAGAGAGAGCACTAGCAGTATGTGCGAGGAGGCTGCACGATAGTGAATGAGCATTATTATTATGCTGAATCTGCTTAAAACGTTAAAATTAGAACTAAGACATTAAAAACCATGTCAAATTTAGTTTTGCACATATTTAAAATTAAGAAAATGGTAAGAAGTAATAAGTTAACATCTAGAAAAGTTCATCGCGGTACAAACAAATTACAAAATGAGAGATTGCAAATAGGAAAGAATAGCAGAAAGATCAAGGTGGAGAAGAAGGGCAGAGGGGGAAAGTGGGTACCAGGGGACAGAGTGAAGGGAGGAAAGGAGGATGAATATCGATTGGGGGGGGGGGATGATTGCGAAACACTTATAACTCACATATCAAAACCTCTAAAAATACAATTACATCATAACAAGGATGAAACACAAGTACCACTAGGATTAAGAGACTAGGAAAATAACATATCCAATAGTTATCTGGAATATCGAGCCACATCTCTGTTACGTTATACGAAAGTAGGGGTCTGAATGGTTCAAATGGCTCTGAGCACTATGGGACTCAACTGCTGAGGTCATTAGTCCCCTAGAACTTAGAACTAGTTAAACCTAACTAACCTAAGGACATCACAAACATCCATGCCCGAGGCAGGATTCGAACCTGCGACCGTAGCGGTCTTGCGGTTCCAGACTGCAGCGCCTTTAACCGCACGGCCACTTCGGCCGGCTAGGGGTCTGAAACTCTCTATAAAATTACTTTTTTGAGCTGGCCTTGATGCATACATCTTTGTGAGAAGAACGTTTAAAACTCTATTTCTTCTAGCAGGTCAAGCCTATAACCTTTATTTCCTTTATACAACAGTTCTAAGTCTTCTGGCCTCCTTGGTGTGTTGGAGAAGAAGCAGATGTGTAGCAGAAGTGCGACTGTACACATTTCCACACCGTCACTTAGCAGGTGCTCTTTATATCTTACATTTAACGGTTTTCCTGTCTGCTCTATGAATAGTTAAGGCAGTCATTACGTGTGATTTTATAAACGCCAAAGCTCTTGAAATGATTTTCTTGTGTTCTGATAGAACTGCTTTAGACTACTGTTTACCTAGAAAGCAGTTCTGCAGTCTTGTTTCCTGTTTAACAAACTACGTATCCTGTGCGATACATTCTTAGTAAAGATATACACTACTGGCCATTGAAATTGCTACACCACGAAGATGACGTGCTACAGACGCGAAATTTAATCGACAGGAAGACGATGCTATGATATGCAAATGATTAGCTTTTCTGAGCATTCACACAAGGTTGGCGCCGGTGGCGACACCTACAACGTGCTGACATGAGGAAAGTTTCCAAACGATTTCTCATACACAAACAGCAGTTGACCCGCGTTGCCTGGTGAAACGTTGTTGTGATGCCTCGTGTAAGGAGGAAAGATGCGTACCATCACGTTTCCGACTTTGATAAAGGTCGGATTGTAGCCTATCGCGACTGCGGTTTATCGTATCGCGACATTGCTGCTCGCGTTGGTCGAGATCCAATGACTGTTAGCAGAATATGGAATTGGTGGATTCAGGAGGTTAATATGGAACGCCGTGCTGGATCCCAACGGCCTCGTATCACTAGCAGTCGAGATGACAGGCATCTTATCCGCATGGCTGTAACGGATCGTGCAGCCACGTCTCGATCCCTGAGTCAACAGTTGGGGACGTCTGCAAGACAACAACCATCTGCACGAACAGTTCGACGACGTTTGCAGCAGCATGGACTATCAGCTCGGAGACCATGGCTGCGGTTACCCTTGACGCTGCATCACATACAAGAGCGCTGCGATAGTGTACTCAATGACGAACCTGGGTGCACGAATGGCAAAACGTCATTTTTTCGGATGAATCTAGTTTCTGTTTACAGCAACATGATGGACGCATCCGTGTTTGGCGACATCGTGGTGAACGAACATTGGAACCGTGTATTCCTCATCGCCATACTGGCGTATCACCCGGCGTGATGGTATGGGGTGCCATTGGTTACACGTCTCGGTCACCTCTTGTTCGCATTGACGGCACTTTGAACAGTGGACGTTAAGTTTCAGATGTGTTACGACCCGTGGTTCTACCCTTCATTCAATCCCTGCGAAACCCTGCATTTCGGCAGGATAATGCACGACCTTATGTTTCAGGTCCTGTACGGACTTTTCTGGATACAGAAAATGTTCGACTGCTGCCCTGGCCATCACATTCTCCAGATCTCTCACCAACTGAAAACGTCTGTTCAATGGCGGCCGAGTAACTGGCTCGTCACAATACGCCAGTCACTATTTTTGATGAACTGTGGTATCGTGTTGAAGCTGCATGGGCAGCTGTACCTGTACACGCCATCCAAGCTCTGTTAATGCCCAGGCGTATCAAGGCCGTTATTACGGCCTGAGGTAGTTGCTCTGGGTACTGATTTCTCAAGCTGCTGCTGCTTGAATTAGGAGACTTAACAGCTGTTATTTTCCTTTAGAATATGATCAACCAATCTAGGGTCATGTCCATTGTTAATGCCGGCCGAAGTGGCCGTGCGGTTAAAGGCGCTGCAGTCTGGAACCGCAAGACCGCTACGGTCGCAGGTTCGAATCCTGCCTCGGGCATGGATGTTTGTGATGTCCTTAGGTTAGTTAGGTTTAACTAGTTCTAAGTTCTAGGGGACTAATAACCTCAGCAGTTGAGTCCCATAGTGCTCAGAGCCATTTTTTTTCCATTGTTAATTTAATAGAAACAATTATGGATATTCCTTTTAGAAAGGTGTGCTGTTCTACACAAATGCGTGATTTACTGCATAGGGGAAAAGCGGTTTTGTGGGTATGTGGATGACATGACCTGGTTGGCATGATATCTGAAAAAGTAGGCTTGCGGAGAATGTCAAAGCCGATTTTGTTTCTGCGTATCCTTAGTATCAAATCTAGGAAATTAAATTCTCTATTATTGTTTTGAATTTCTTTCGTGAAATTATCTCTCTCATAGGAGTTGTTAAAACTATGGAATCCTGGTCATTGCCATTAAACACCGTGAGTATGACGTCTACTTAACGAGCGTAGAAAGGGATCATATGCTCCAACAAGATATTACTTTTGAAAAATAAATATTCTAATGCATTTAGGACAATATCTGCCAGATACGAGGTGTGGCTAGAAAAAAACCGGACTAGTACTGGTGAAACAATAAAACGAATGCAATAAGGCTGAAAGTCGCGTGGCCTGTCACGTGACTCTCGCTCCGCCTACTGCTCGAGTTTCATCTGCCTCCTGCACTCAGTCTGCCCGTGGCGTCTGTTTTAAGTAGTTGACGTTTTGTCTGTGCGTCGGAAGATGTTGAGTGTACAGAAAGAACAGCGTGTTAACATCAAATTTTGTTTCAAACTAGGAAAATCTGCAAGTGAAACGTTTGTAATGTTACAACAAGTGTACGGCGATGATTGTTTATCGCGAACACAAGTGTTTGAGTGGTTTAAACGATTTAAAGATGGCCGCGAAGACACCAGTGATGATACTCGCACTGGCAGACCATTGTCAGCAAAAACTGATGCAAACATTGAAAAAATCGGTAAACTTGTTCGACAAGATCGCCGTTTAACAATCAGAGCAGTGTCTGAGTTAACAGGAGTTGACAAGGAAAGTGTTAGGCAGATTCTTCATGAAAGTTTCAACATGAACAAAGTGTGTTCAAAAATGGTTCCAAAGTGTCTCACAATTGAACAGAAGGAACGCCGAAGAATGATTTGTTCTGACATCCTGGAAAACATTGAAAGTGATCCCACCTTCTTACATAATGTTATTACTTGCGATGAATCGTGGTTTTTTACTTACGATCCCGAAACTAAACGCCAATCGATGCATTGGAAAACTCCTGGTTCTCCACGACAAAAAAAAGCACGAATGTCAAAATCGAAATTCAAGGCAATGATGATTGTTTTTTTTTTTTTTGACATCAAAGGGATTGTGCACATTGATTGGGTACCAGAGGGACAAACAGTGAATCAGAATTACTACATTAGCGTCCTGGCTACCCTACGTGAGCGAGTACGGAGAAAACGGAACGATTTGTGGAGAAAAAAGTCATGGATCCTTCACCAAGACAATGCCCCAGCTCACAGTACGTTGTCAGTGAAGACGTTTTTGGCAAAACACAACATTCCCATCTTAGATCATCCACCCTACTCACCTGATTTGGCCCCCTGTGACTTTTTTCTTTTCCCTAAAGTCAAGTCAGCTTTGAAAGGAACTAGATTTGAAACTGTTGAAGCAGTAAAAGAAAAAGCGACGGAAGTAATGTGTGGACTTACCGAAAATGATCTGCAGCATTGCTATAAACAGTGGAAAATTCGTATGGAGCGGTGTAGAGACCGAGGAGGAGAGTACATTGAAGGAGATAACATGAAATTGTAAATAATTGTAAATAAATGTTTTTTCCAGCATCAGTCCGGTTTTTTTCTAGCCGCACCTCGTATTCAGCTAACGGACATCCAGCAGCTGAGCCAAATGGTTGCTCGTATAGTTTCCCAATGAACTGAAAGCAACTGTTATTGAGTACTGTCCACAATAAAGTCAATAATCTAGGCACTTGTAATTTTGTTAATATTTTGTGAAACTGATATTTTCAATAATAATTTCAATGATAACCGGAACATTAGTAAACAAACTTCTAATATCAAAGGAAATCAACTGAGAGGAAGATGCAAACTCTATCATTTTTATTATATGCGTATATTCTTAACATGTTTTCACTGTTAACATGTTTAGGTTGTCACTGTTTCCATCTTAAGAAGTTGTTTTTATATATTTTGAAACCATGGCAAAGGGGTTTAAATGAACCTTTCATTTTGCAACTCATTTGCTGTTTATTACCTCTAGAAGAAGATTTCATCCTACAGTTGCTGCTCCAGCCATGTTCAAAATTTTGAAACTAACATTGAGTCCATGATTTATATGTATATTGACAGGTAAACTTCCAGGTTGCATTGTCCATAAGGTGTTCTAACTCATTACGATGCTCTAACTCAGTGGTCGTTTATTAATTCTACAAGAAGATTTCATCCTACGTTTGCTGCTCTAGCCATGTTCAAAATTTATAGCTGTTGCCTAAGGTCAGTCGTAGTTTCCCTCGTTTTCTTTTGATTAAATGGTAGATTTGCTGTTTAGAATTTATGTACATGATATCTAAATCATACAAACCTTCTTGCCCCAGAAAAATGCGGCTACGTCGTAGTGTGTTCCTATATTCAGCATTATATTATTGTAGGAGTTTTAGTCAGAGTGTGACCTCATCTTGATTTTCAGATCAGGACACCGTGTAACCTCCCCCTCACTTATCGACCTTAATTACAGTGAAAAATTAAACTGCGTGTAACTAATGGAAATTTGGGAAAAGCAATCGTCACCGAAGTTAATTTGTCGGTAAAGAGGGAGGAAAGTGTTACATCTAAATGAAAGGAAAAATGCAAATGAAATTGGTGGAAATTAATTTTGAGAAAAGGATAAAATTAATAAAGAAAGTAAATATGCGGTCGTTACGTTAACAATTAATTGGCGTTAATTAGACATTTGAGATTTGGGGAAAATTACAGTCGCCAGTCCTATGGACAACTACTATAATAACTGAAAAGAAAGGTTATTGCACATATAATTAGCACTTAAAGCGTGGCAACTGAAGGCTGACACGTGTGAAAACTGAATGTTTGTCAGAAGTAATAAATTTCGCTACACTCTGACTTAATTTAGCAAAAGAATTAATAAAACTGGGAAATAGAAAGTTAATTTAGTGACTGAAATTAATAGTGAGCTTTGTTTCTGAACACTACGAAATTCAGTAAAATAAGGTTAGTCTTGGGCTACCTCAACAATTATTTCAAAAGCTACTGGAATCTACGCAATTTAGAAATAAGAGATTTAACTTTGAACTTGAATTAAATGTTTCTGAACAATTAACAACGGTAAAATTTAGTACGTACCAAGCTGAGCTGCAGTCACAGGTAAGCTAAAATATGGTAACAAAACTCGCACTCATAATTTGTGCTTGTGTAATCTAAATATTGTAGCCAGCTATGAATAAATTAACTGAACTTTGAAATTAAGACAGTGAAATGAAATGATATTACTTTAATGCTGGCGTTTGAATTTCAACAACACTCGGGTTCATTCCGGAAAAGAAAGGGACCTTGCTTGGTAATGCAATTGGGACAATGAGCAACAAATGTTCATGCTAAGTTGCTGTAATTTTAGTTATGAAAATGGAACAGTTTGAAAATCTGAGGTCTGCCATACAGTTCTAAAACTTCACGTGCTTCCAGTCTTCCTTGTTGGTTGATCGAAGGTT
Source organism: Schistocerca nitens (assembly GCF_023898315.1). NCBI lineage: Eukaryota > Metazoa > Arthropoda > Insecta > Orthoptera > Acrididae > Schistocerca > Schistocerca nitens. The sequence continues at coordinate 673,508,833 of NC_064618.1, forward strand.
TGAATCCGTCGATCGAGGAGGTGGCGACAGTCACTCATCGTCGGTCGTCGCTGTTGCAGAAGCTGGATGTTGGCGCGCCTCCTTCTCGACACGGTCACCAGGCGAAACGGGCTCTTGATGTGCGCCAGCTAATGCTTCCCGTCCGCAACACGGCGTCAGAAACTATCTTAGCAAGTCGAGCGCAATTACATGCTGACAAACCCCGGAAGCGCGGCAACTCGCGGGAGCGTCACAAAACACACCTGCTCCACCGCCCTACTCCAGCCAGACTCCCCCTGCCATTGCTCCATGCGGCAGAGTTAACACTACCAAAGATCCTAAACACTTTGGTTCTCCACACGACCTATCGATGTAATCGTTCGATAGCATAGTTTTCCCTAGGCAAGACCCAGCGTAAAAATACAAATAGTATTTACAAAACAATCCAATCACATCGACATAATGCATAAATATATATACACAAATAGCAAAACAATTACAATATATAAAGACACAGAAATGTCATGTCTTCTGGTAACAAATAAAGGAAAAGAATTTACAGTACAATAGATGGAAATAGGAGGATATGCATTTCCGGCGTTACAACTGGTCTGCAGTGGGTATTATAGCGAGGAACTTCGAGGGGTGTTAGATGGTGCCTTGAGAGACAAATCGGACGTAGGAACCCATGTCCGATAACGTCATCCAACGAATTTGGGGAACATCGAAGTCACATGCGCCAGCACCTGCCATTACACCACTCCATCGGCAGCAAAAGTGACTTTGTATGCTGACGGATCGCAGGCGGAACGTCTCGCAGTGTTGTTTGTCATTCAATGATCAGAGCTGATTGTCATGATCGCCAGTGTAGATGATGGAGCTAGGTGCTGCGTAGACAGTTCTTGACTCCCATGAAGGGTTTCTCTGTCACCTTTGTGGATGATGGTTTCAGACACGGTTTCCATCTGTAATTAATTTTTCTCCTGTATTGTAGATTCTAGAGCCAGGAGAAAAATAAACTGCGAATGGAAACACGTGTCTGAAACTGTCATCCACGGAGGCAACAGAGCCTTGTATTCATAGGAGACGAAGCCTTTCTAAGCAGCAGCTGGTCCCATCTTCTCCACTGACGAGCGTGGTAATCAGGCGTCATCACTGAATACAGTCCGTCAGTGTACGAAGTCAAGTTTGCTGCCGCGGTGTTCCTTGTGGCAGAGGCCGGCCCCTATAGCTTCGACCCTATGTAGCGCCGTTTGATGACGTTCCAGACACGGATTGCTCTCCAAGATTTGTTCCTCAAGATGCACTCTATAGCCCCTCGACGCTTGTCGCAACATTTATGGGACACCCTGTATAGGGATATTTTCTGAGTATTTTCGTACTATGGTCTGTATGGTATTTGCTGGTTTGTTACATAATGATACTATCGTTTTGATTTATTCAGTTTGATACATCAATTGTCTGTGAGAATATCTTCACAACAGTGAAAAAGTATGCAAGCTCGTGAGACGTATGATCCTTGTTAGTCTCAAAATCTATGGATAACCTATTATGTTAAGCCCCATACTCTAATATTACATTTTAATGAGGCATGTTTACTAAATGACAAATCACTGTAGTTTTAACACCACTTCGCAATATTCGTATTGCATAAGCCTAAGTAACTACAGTGTTCACAATAGCTATGTCTCGTAGGCGAAGATTCCATACATTATTAGCTGTACCAAATCATGAAATATTTCTGACAGACTCTAGATAACTAATGCAATTACACACTACCATCAGGAACACATTTCAAAAGCATGAAATATAAATGTCGAAAATAATTCTACAGACACAGAGAATATACCTCGCTCAGAATATTTCAGTTGCATACACTCTATGTTGTTGTTGTTGTGGTCTTCAGTCCTGAGACTGGTTTGATGCAGCTCTCCATACTACTCTATCCTGTGCAAGCTTCTTCATCTCCCAGTAACTACTGCAGCCTACATCCTTCTGAATCTGCTTAGTGTATTCATCTCTTGGTCTCGCTCTACGATTTTTACCCTCCACCCTGCCCTCCAGTACTAAATTGGTGATCCCTTGATGCCTCAGAACATGTCGTACCAACCGATCCATTCTTCTAATCAAGTTGTGCCACAAACTCCTCTTCTCCCCAATTCTATTCAATACCTCCTCGTTAGTTATGTGATCTACCCATCTAATCTTCAGCATTCTTCTGTAGCACCACATTTCGAAAGCTTCTATTCTCTTCTTGTCTCAACTATTTATCGTCCATGTTTCACTTCCATACATGGCTACACTCCATACAAACACATTCAGAAACGACTTTCTGACACTTAAATCAATGCTCGATGTTAACAGATTTCTCTTCTTCAGAAACGCTTTCCTTGCCATAGCCAGTCTACATTTTATATCCACTCTACTTCGACCATCATCAGTTATTTTGCTCCCCACATAGCACAACTCCTTTACTACTTTAAGTGTCTCATTTCCTAATCTAATTCCCTCAGCATCACCCGACTTAATTCGACTACATTCAATTATCCTCGTTTTGCTTTTGTTGATGGTCATCTTATATCCTCCTTTCAAGACACTGTCAGTTCCGTTCATCTGTTCTTCCAAGTCCTTTGCTGTCTCTGACAGAATTACAATGTCATCGGCGAACCTCAACACTTTTATTTCTTCTCCATGGATTTTAATACCTACTCCGAACTTTTCTTTTGTTTCCTTCACTGCTTGCTCAATACACAGATTGAATATCATAGGGGAGAGGTTACAACGCTGTCTCACTCCCTTCCCAACCACTGCTTCCCTTTCATGTCCATCGACTCTTATAACTGCCATCTGCTTTCTGTACAAATTGTAAGTAGCTTTTCGTTCCCTGTATTTTACCCCTGCCACCTTCATAATTTGATACACTGTAAATGTATATGTTCTTCAAGAATGTTTTTACAATTAAATCTTTGTAGTACAAGATGTGTAAATTGTACCTCTCAACTTCAACCAAGTACCTTTTCTCTTTCCTGACTTTCAAAATAAGAATCTATAATTTATGGGTGAAGCAGAACCTAGCCGATAAAGTTTAGAAATATGTTTGACGGATAATTTCAGAATCAAAGTTTAATTGAAAGGATGTTTAATGTAACTATATATAGCGTCAGTTATTACAACTGTTGCTCATACATATTCAAGAAAACCATAATTACGCATTATCGTACGAAATAAATTACAGAGTGAGAGGAAGTACCGACTTTGAACATTGCAACACACTTAAATCACAGATAAATTGGTTCAGCAAAGTGTACAAGGAACAAGTACGCCAGTAGCGACCATCCTCTCAAAAGGTCATTCTCGAAAACATATGTGGGTTGCAGTGATCATCTCGATCCAGTCAGAAGGTCATATGAAATCGATAGAGATAGAATCATCTCGGTCATGGTCAGACCATCGACTGAATGACTACTTGTTAAAATCCCGGATCTAATCATGTTTAGAAACAACGGAACTAAAAAATGCTTAATTGACTTCATTCAACGTGGGTCTATGGTGCCACATGATCTTCCCGTAGTTTTTAAGTCGGAGCGTCAAGTTTTTCATACAACAGAGTCTCCTTCAAGCTGTGAATCATTCGGCTGACGTGTAATGGGCTGTAAAAGTGTGGTCTCCGCCGTGCCTCCGTAGTCAGAACGTGGGCTTCTTCACATCTCGAAGCCTCGAACGTTTGCTTCAGCTTCTTCATTTTGAACATCCACTTCCACTTTCCCCTCCAAAAAAGTTCTATCTCTCCTCTCTCCTCTGCACAATTCCCGCACAAAAGAATACTACACCAGTGAGAAGGCTCTGCAACTGGACTGTTTTCCTGCGGCCGAAACGTAAAGAAAACGGCATCGCGAACTCCCATTTACAAATATATTGTAGAACAGCGAATGGGCTTCCTTCCTGCCTTGCGAAAGAGAGAGGACTGTTTACTCCATATGGAGTGCCATCATTTCACTGCAATTCCTCACCCATAAAGGGAGACGGAAAAATGATAACAGAAAACGTCTGCCGAGCTTCTCAAAAGAAAGGAAGGATGAAAATATCCCGACCAGCCTTTAAGTCTCCGGTTTTCTGTGGAACGTGTTAACGTTACTAAGGAGAGCAGATAAACCGATTAGTAAAAATAATTCTCTACTGGCCAGAGCTGCAACATAGTTCACAACACAGGCTCTTTCGAGAAAGACTCCAGCGCAGTCTTGACTTTTCGTTGCATGCCGGCGTCGGTCTGAACAGTACGGAATCCTGCAACTGCCTGTCTGACGTCCAATGTCGGTGTCACTGTTTTTACCCCAATGGCGCGGTTGTAAGAAGATGCCTATGGACTTCTGAGAGCTGACCAGCCGCGGGCTCTGACCCCTCCTTCCATGAGAACCCATCGAACACTCCGTCCGGCTCATAAATCACAAGTACATGATACGCAATTAACTACAGAGACAGAAGGAAACGAAAAGGATCGATCTTTGCCATCACCAATATTACCTATGTTATCAGTACCTGATATTTATCGACAGGTAGAAACAGCACATAAATTTCGATTATATTAATCAGGCCCAAGTATATATGAGACATATCAGCTCACCGCATGATTGTAATGTTTCAAGCTGCTATGCAACAGTAAACAGCCTGTTGCTCCACCAGAGCATTGTAACAAGCTGGGAACCTGCTTATTAGGTTGCCATGTCAGTGCTGTGCTGTTGGTCGTGATGGACAAGTGGAGAGAGTTACGTAGTGTCTGGGTTAACACAGCTCTGTCAGTTACCTCCGAAAAGGAAGTGCTCACTTCTGTTGTGTTCTCTTTGGGGTAGCTGCGATCTGTAAGTCATAGACAGCAGTGTGCAACAGGTGCAGTTGGCCTGAGTGAGCAGTGTGTGGTCGACCTTCAGTGTCTTGTGTCGCACGGCAACAGATGAATCTCTTTTGTAGGGAGCACATTGTGCTCATGTCGGAGCGATCTAGTTGCTTGTAAAACAATAAACTGGTAGCCAAGATCGCAGGAATTCTTTTTATTCCATGATTACCGGTTTCGACGAAACTAAAGCCGCCATTATCGGATCTAGGGAGGGCTGAAAACACTGCAGATTTCATAGGTTTTGTATATGTTTACGTGATACAGTAATCTCTAGAATTATGTACAAACCCTAATGATGTAGTGTCACGAAACACATAGAACCACTTATGACGCGAGCTGTGACATTCGTTGGCGCCTCTCTTGATAGCGCCATCTCGCGACGCGGCCTATAGTGTAAGAACAGAGCCGGAGTTGCGGTAGTACGTAGCTTGCGCTTGTATGTGATGGAGATACTCAACAATTATAGTGTCACCTCTCTTGGACGCCTATGTGCTACTTACGACAATTTTGTAAGGTCTGCGTGTTATAGGCAACTATTAATATCACCATTGTTTGCCTTGATGTTGTAACCCTTATGTGTCCCAAGGTATGTAGCGAAATTTATATGTATACATGTTATATAAGTGGAATCCAAGCCCACTTTTATAGTGTTTTCTGTCCTCCCTAGATCCGATGATAGCGGCTTTAGTTTCGCCGAAACCGATAATCATGGAATAAAAGGAATTCCTGCGACCTTGGCTACCAATTTATTGTTTTACAAGCTGAATCTCTGGATGACTTTCCAGTGATGTACACGATTGTGGAAGACATCTCCCGATTCTTACAGGTGATAAATGCGCACCTGGTCTCAGCTTGAAGCGAACCTGCGAGGCATGTTGACAGACTGTTCTGTCTACACAAGCTACATTGTCCTGCTCGCTAGAGTAAAAATGGCGGGTTTGACAGAACTAGACTGAAGGTACAGTTTTTATACCTCTATTCCACAGGGGGCTTTAAAAAGAGATTTCCTATAAGTAAGAGAACCGAAGATAGAGCTTTCGATTAAAAATTTTGTATAACTAATGAAGGTTGGACAGAACTCTCTTAGAGCATTACATCTTCAGAGTTCGACTTAAAGTGCTTCACACATCTGAGTGCTATGCTGCAGCATAGTTACACGTACACGACAACATACACGACAAACTAGTGTCGACCCAACCCAGGACTGCACTACTAGCGCTAAGCATTTATAGCTAGATGTTTGGTGTAGAAGTAAGTTTCTAACTTTCTCTATTTTTTTTTTTTTTTTTTTGGCGGGTAGGAGGTGAAGGGGGGGGGGTGGAGGGGCACTGCGATTAGTCCTCATTGCTATTCAAGAAAACAACGTTAGGAGTTAGGTAGCGGAATATCATTACTTGCACATAACTTAAGCGATTAGAGCCGCACAAGCTTGAAAAGTTCTCAGGAGGCAGAATTGTTACCTGTTCGATACTTAATTTTAGGGTGACATTTCGTGGCAATGATGAGCGTAACGAGCCACCTCGCTGCCCATGTGGTCGGATAGAGCAACAGTTTGGCGCGAGCTGTGGCTACTCTAAACATAAACTTGTAAGCAGGCGGTTTAGGTTTTTTTTATTGGTAACGCAACGTAGCACTCCGTATGAAAATCACTGGCTGTGCTGTGTGCAGTCTGGGGCTGGTTTGCATTGTTGTTTGCTATTGTATTGCTGTGCAACTGGATGTTAACAGCGCATAGCGTTGCGCAGTTGGAGGTGAGCCGCCAGCAGTGGTGGATGTGGGGAGAGAGATGGCGGAGTTTTGAGAGCGTATGATCTGGACGTGCGTCAATCAGAGAAAGTAAATTTGTAAAACTGGATGTCATATCATGACGTTTGAACATTATTAAGGTAAATACATTGTTTGTTCTTTATCAAAATCTTTCATTTGCTAACTGCGCTTATCAGTAGCTAGACCCTTCAGTAGTTAGAATCTTTTATTTAGCTGGCAGTAGTGGCGCTCGCTGTATTGCAGTAGTTCGAGTAACGAAGATTTTTGTGAGGTAAGTATTCATGAAAGGTATAGATTATTGTTAGTCAGGGCCACTGTTTTGTAGGGATTTTTGAAAGTCAGATTGCGTTGCGCTAAAAATATTGTGTGTCAGTTTAGTGATGATCAGAATAAGTAAAGAGAGTAATGTCTGAGTACGTTCAGTTTTGCTCAGCTGTTTGAAAAGCAAATAATGTAAGAGGTTTATCAGCACAGTAATTCATTTATAATTTTTCTAAATGGATGTTTCATATGTCGACCCTTAGCCGAGGATATCTCACTGGAATCTTCTGATTTTTTCTTGTAGTTTCTGTAATTAGTGTGGCTATTGTTTATTGCTAGCGCGTAATTATAGATAGAATTTCCTTTGTAGTTGTAGTTTTTCATTGTTGTACAGTAAAACAGTTGTGGCATGCACGTATATTTGCACCAAGTATTTCGCAGCTGCCCTTGCGATTACCTAGATATTATTTTCAGTGCTATTGAGAGGCATGCCTTGCTCATACTGTGGCATCAAGCAGTCAGGCCTGCAAGATGAGTGGTCTGCCAAGCGAGTGGTTCAAATGGCTCTGAGCACTATGGGACTCAACTGCTGTGGTCATAAGTCCCCTAGAACTTAGAACTACTTAAACCTAACTAACCTAAGGACAGCACACAACACCCAGCCATCACGAGGCAGAGAAAATCCCTGACCCCGCCGGGAATCGAACCCGGGAACCCGGGCGTGGGAAGCGAGAACGCTACCGCACGACCACGAGATGCGGGCTGCCAAGCGAGTGGATTCATTCTTATTTATCGAGTAATATGAACTCTCGTACTCTCAATTAAATTACAAATTATCCTCCTGTATGAATAATACGCAACGGAAACGCACATCTGACTATCAGTGATTTACAGAACTCTGACTGTTCACTACGCACTGGCAATACCACATTTACTTTTTGTCCTTTATTTAACGGCTTTTATCAACACGTGGCCACCGCACTGAATATGAATGGCACACACATTATAAATTCTGGATATCATGACAACATACAATTCGAAGGAAAAGGCCACCAATCTTTTTCTTTTCACTATCTTATTTATTCCGATAAATTCTATAACCTAAACACACAAATTCTATAACCTACAACAATAACACATGCCCAGTGGGCATGGCTTTACATTGGTGATTCTCTACCTTATGATCTCGTAATTATTTAACGCTACAGTGCACTTTCTGGATAGGATGATGGATCTTTCATTTTATCTCACACTTCGACTCTCACAATCATCATCACGAAACTTTCCTCCAGATCGAGCGGTACAGAAGGAACAAGCATAACCCACTAATCTTTTCAAACTACCTTGCTACTCTCCCATGCAAACCACACATACCCAAATTACATAACATACACCACACTACAACATGGAATACAATACAATAAATAGTCACAACACTATCACTTTCAGCTTTCCCACTTCAATTAGTATTTATCCCAGTTTCACACGACACTGCCCCACTTTGTAATTCTACTTTCCTACTATGAACTCTGGAGATATCTGCACGTCTTCCTGCGCAATGCAAGCCAAGTGGCGTTGCTGGATAGACGGCCGACTCACCTTGCTTCTCTCTCAGAGTTTGAATCTAGCGTCACACGGAATCATATCACGCAAAATAATATTAAGAACATATTCATCACACACGCGAGTCCTCAACTGATACCATGGACGAGTATTTCTCTTTATCCTTTGTCTCATACACAGATTGAGACTCACACAGTACTCACCACGTGGAAGTACTCGTCTCTAATTTCAAGTCCTGCACACGCCATTTCTAAAATATTTCAACTTATGGTACACACGCTATTTCTTAAATATTTCAACTTATTGTACACATGCTAGTATTTCAGCTTAACGTAAGCACACGGAAGTATTTCAACTTATTGCTACATGTGGTTTCATTGTGACTGTTGGTCACTTCCGAAGATTACTACAATCCCATTAATATTACCTGCCTGACATTTAATTCTCCCCACAAAAGATCCTGAAATAGAGAAATTATTATTTCAAACTACTCTTAAATATTCCACATGCATACCATGTCTCCACTCTTTAGTCTTTACGGAGCACAACTGAAACAGGTCTTAACAGCACAAGATCCAGCGGCAGAGTGCCGAAACATGGCCGTTCTTCAGGTCCTCTCGCACCTCTGCTGAAGTGGGGGAGCACCTTGCTACCGTATTGGTCAGCCACATTTCAGGCACTCAAAGCTCAGGTAAATTTCATCTCTTTGGTCCCACCAAAGGTGGCCAAAGAATCGTCTCAAAAATGATCATCTATTCACATTCACTATCTGCGGTTAGCAGACGACCATACATTCATTCATTTCACAGATCTCACCAAACTGGATGTAGGGATTTACATTGTGGGAGTGCACATGTGATCAATTAAATAAATAAATTGTCATTCTTTCCCACACTGGTATCCGGCTTTGCTGTATTAATTGAAATTGAGTTATTTTACAAAAAAAATGTGTTGTTCTGACAAAAATAATGAAGTATGTTGTACCTACTTTCAATGTCGGTCGGTACTGTACCCTTTCACTATGTTAATGCGTTTTCTTATTTTTGCTCTTCAAATTGTGCTTTTCTTTGTTACCGTGTGAAATATTGTGACAATAATGGCGTGTGAAAAACGTAATACTAGGCTCCAAAGTAAACTGAGAAATGACAGTGAAGACAAAAAAGGTGTGTTAGCGCCACCGGGTAACGAATTAAGTAATGTTCAAAGTAGTAATTTGGTAACTGTGCATACGAAAATGGAGCGGGCTGCAAATAATGGTGTGGACAGTAAAACAATTAGTGAACAGGGAAGCATTATCGATCGATCGGTCGGCAACAGCTCGCCTCACGAATCCGAAATGACAGGACACAATCTCGCAAATACTGTAGATTCAGGTTTTGGGTCCTCACCGTTTTCTCAAATAAGTCAAGACATATTTTCCGCTTGGCAAAATGTGAATGTTGCCGGTGCAAATTCACTGCCGAAAAGCACTGCGGAACATGTTCCAGACACCAGTGCACTGTTATTACAATTAGTGCAACAATTGGGACAAATGCTTCAAACGTTAGACACAATGGAACAAAATCAGAGACAAACACCGCAACAGCTTCAAAAGTTAGACACCACGCTTGAACAAACACGTGAAGTTTTAACTGCTGAGTTACTTAAAATCGAATCTAACTGTCAAAAAGTCTGTAATGACGTAAAAACACAAATTTGTGACCATTTTCAACCTATTTTTTCGCGTCATGAAAATGCATTGCAGAATCACGAAGCAGCCATAAAATAACTAAAAATGAAAATCACGACACCTTGCAAGCTAAAATTGACTCAGTTGGATCTACCGATTCAGCTACAGAACTTGCAAAAACTCAGGAAATCTTAAAGGACACAGTAGATACGATTTCAACACAAATGGATACTCTGAAACTTGGTTCAGAAAAACACACTGAGGACATCAGTTCACTATCGGAAAAAAATGCCGAATTTTCGGATCAGTTCACTAACTTATCTACAAAGATAGATGATGATCTGAATGACACAAGACCCGTAGCCATCAATGACACAGAAGAATACGAACAAATTAGGAAATTCAAATAAAATCAGAATCAAATTAATACGCAACGCATAAGAGAAATCCGGGAATTACAAGATCAGTTGGCACAAATAATACAAGAATTACATATTTCAGAGGACACTCGCCCTCCAACACGGGAAAAGGGACATAGAAATACGAAACAGCGACAAAATAATAACACAAGGCATTCGGAAATTATGAAAGAAACTGGCAAGGTACACCGAATTTTGAGATGGAACCGCAGAAACGAAGTAACAATGATCGACTATAAGCTGTTCATTACTACACGTAAATTCAAAACATTTAAGAATTCTGGCAACGACATTCATCCACAAGCATGGCTCCATCAATTCTCTCATTGTTTTCCTCCCAACTGGTCATTGGAGCACAGGTTAGAATTTATGTGTGGCTACTTAGAGAATGAACCAGCTGTAAGAATGCGATCGTTCATTCACGATTATCACAGTGAAGGAAAATTTTATCATGCCTTCCTCTCAGCATATTGTTCTCAAGCTACACAAGACCGAGTAAAACATAGCATCATAATGATGAAACATTTCGAACAATCTGAATTTTCCAGTCTTGTCAAATATTTCGAAGACATGTTACATAAGAATCAGTATCTTTCAATCCCATACAGCCCCTCAGAACTTATACGCATTTGCTTCATCAAATTGCCTGAATATTTACGACAAGTTATTATGGCAAGACGTTGCAAAGACGACATTGAAGCTTTTCAGGGACTGTTACAAGAATTGAAAATTGACATTGACAATTGTGGGACGCCAAAACAAGAAAACACAACAATTACAGGTCACATCCGTCACAATTCCGCAATGAAAGAAATAATAACTGGACACGATAAGGCTATTCTTACAACGTAAATCGTGACCAAAACAGACACCACCCGTATGACAACTGTTGGCAGAATAGTAATAATTACAGGGAAAGATCATCTCTCCGCCGTGATGACTATCACAGAGACAATCAGAGAAACAGACAATATGGGAACCAAAATAATTATTATCAAGCGAGACAGAATAACTTCAGACGCAACGGTCCACCGTGCAGTTACGATTCCGGGAGAAAGTCTCCACTGCATGACCGACAAAAGAGTAACTATGTAAACTATCGACAAAACGACAGACCTGAATTTCATAAGAACTGGCGGGATTCAAACAGGGCAGGGCCCTCTCGACAAGGTGAATTTGTAGAAGTTAGATCTCCAAATCCCAATAACGACGCGTGCCAACAAAGAGACAGACTATGACTCGCACCGCAGGCAGCCATGTGCGCCGGCTGGCTCAGAGGAAAATAACATAGACTCTAACCTTGAGAAAAATTCCAGTAATCTTTACCGACATGTATCACATGATAATTGCGTTCAAGTTGAAACCCTGAGTATTATGAAGAGTAAAGCATTGCACCACATTTCACATGTAAAACCGTTTATTGAGGGATAATCTGCTTTTTAACTTAGTCTTTAATATAAATTTTTTCACTTCACGTTACTAGTACTCTTTGTCACACTTAGAAACTGTTAACATGCAACTATGTTTTAAAGTTAACTATCCAGTCTAGAACGAAGAGAATGCATTGTTATAGTGAACAGACTACACAGTGTTGTTACTTGTACATTCTTGCTTGTCAGTTGCACGATTACGTAACGAATATATGGCTTACATACGTAGAACTTATACTGCTAATGAGATTTTAATGCAACATTTTGGTTTAGTTGTAAAGATATTCTTTATTTGAGGTACATTCTGTGAGATTAAAGGTGACTTAGCACTTGGTTTGTTTGACAGCTACACGATTATATCACGACACTACTAATGTGTGACACAATTTACATTGTTGCTTTTGCGGTGTATCTGTTTTTATATCTGCACAGTTTTTCTGTATTATTCTGGAAAGTAAAACATGTTTTAGTAGCAACGTTTGTGGTATAGCTACAATGAGACTGCCTCTTCCGTAGCACAACAATACATTACATTACAGTACTTTCTTGGCATGGTAGTGTACGTAATAACTACGATATCTATACGCATAGCATTTCGCTTTTGTTTATTACGAGGTAAATATATTGACTTCCACGAACTTTGCTTATGGACGACGATAATTACGACACTTGGCACATTTTTTACCCTCAAGTAATGACAGAGATTATGTTACAACAAGAGGCACAATTTAGAGCGCCAGAACATGTATATAAGCGATTAATTTTGTACTTAAAACATTTATTTTTAAACATTCTTTAATCACAAAGAAAGTTTTCTGTGATACATTTCATTCCATTTCTGTAATCTGTAACACCTGAGTGTATAATTACATTAATCCTCGGGGGGGGGGGGGGGGTACAGGCTTACGTTGTGCACCATGTGTGTAGCAAGCACAAGGAGCCCTAGCTAATATGGTATTTGCTTATACAACTTTACACATCGGTACCATATTTCTCTAACACATAATTACACAGCTATCTGATTATTTAACGGAGAAACAAATATTTTTTTACTACATCAGTGACAGATGTTTACGCAATTACACAGTTGGATAACTTCACACTTATGAAATTGTATTTTGTCTGTACTTTGTGAATTGTTCATATTTTTTTGGAACCATTGTGATACTGTGAGAACTTTGAATGATGTATTTGGTATGGGATCATGATTTTTAAAGTACATTTGAGGTAGATGACACTATTGAAATGAGCAGACAATTTTTTTAAAGGTTTTGAAATTATTGCAGAAAGCTACGACATTTTCGAGATTTGACTGAGGTGTTATGATATTATTATTACGACTACGATGTGTATTGTGCTGCTGAGGTATGTTTATAATCAATAAGCTGATGCTATATGAGGAATTTGATTATGCTACGTATTTATTATGATGAAATATTGAAGAAGTGTCGACGAATATGTATATGTGTAATAAGGTAAGGAGTAGTGAGTAGTGGTTAGGGACTCTGGTTTGTGAAAAAGGATGTTGGAAACCAAGAATCGTACTTTAAGAGTTATGAAATGTGTGTAAATGCGTGAATGTATTACAATGCCGCCGAAAATTTTTTGGACACTGTTATATGTATGTTTCTACACATTGCTAACGCAAATTCTCGACCTGTGAAACTTTTTATATGAGACTGTCACCGTAGTGCAAACTGCTGTCGTAAATATTTCGGTAAGAAAGCTAAGTGACCTTGACATCATGCGTTGTAGGCATCCAGCTGTGCCAGCTGCCTGGAGAAAAAGCCATTAGGTGGAGAAAAAAGAGGTCATATATATGGTTCTCGGGCGAGACGTCGGATGTCATAGTGCAAACTCCACAATATTTCGTCAGCGTAACTGGCCAACATCTTCAGGTGCGACTTCCCAGGGAATCTGCCGAGGAGATCTGGCGGGAGACTTGCCATGCTCTGACATGGGCTCAAGTGCCTAAGAACAATCTAACAGCTGCAGAGAGATCAGTGGTTCGATCCCTACGAGAAGATCCTGATATTGTGATTTTGCCGGCAGATAAGGGAAATGCGACTGTTATCCTCTCCACGTCGATGTATCTGAGCAAGGTGCACCAGCTTCTGGACGACTCTGCATATCGCACACTAACTAAGGACCCAACAGCAAAAATTCAGCGAAAAACTTTGGAGCTCCTCAAAAACAGCACGATCTGTGATGTGGTTGCTAAGAGACTACGTACACAGGCGCCCGTACCTCCCAGGCTATATGGATTGCCCAAAATTCACAAGGATAATAAGCCACTGCGGCCTATTGTGAGTAATCTCGGGGCACCAACGTATAATCTCGCGAAACATCTGGCAGCGCAATTCAGCCCTTTAGTAGGAAAGTGTGAGCATCATATCCATAACTCACAAGACTTTATTCGTCGGCTCAAGAACTTACGACTCGCACCATGAGATATAATCGTGAGTTTTGACGTAGTCTCACTTTTTACTCGAGTACCATTGGAGGAATCGTTGTTGCTCATTAGCGAGAAGCTGGATGGGGAACTTTTAGACTTATTCCAACATGTGCTCACCTCGACATACTTTTTATTTAATGGACAATACTTTGAACAGACTGACGGCGTCGCAATGGGTAGTCCCTTGTCACTCATTGTTGCTAATCTTTTCATGGAAGACTTCGAGGAGAGAGCACTCCAGACGTCGGATTTGAAACCTACGTGTTTTTGGCGATATGTGGACACCTTTGTTGTCTGGCCTCACGGCATTGCATCGCTTAATGTTGTTTTTGAGCATCTTAACTCGCTTCATCCCAACATCAATTTCACGATTGAGATGGAGAAAAACGGCGAACTTCCATTCCTGGACGTGATGGTACGGAGAAAAGAAGATGGCACATTGGGTCACGCAGTGTACCGTAAACCAACGCATACGGACTTATACTTACAGGCCACCAGCTGTCATCATCCTTCGCAACGAAGTGGCGTACTGAGGACGTTGGTCCACAGAGCACGAGCCATATCAGACTCAGACAGCTTATCCAATGAGCTACTCCATGTGCGTACCGTTTTCCAACAAAATGGATACTCCGAACGGGAGATTCGCCGTGCCTTACAACTGAAGCGGGTTACCCAACGTGAGGAAGTGGAAGAAGGTGAAGAACAAAGAGGAATGGTCATCTTGCCATACATCGGCGGTGTCTCTTCAAAAATAGGAAGATTATTGAAGAGGCATAAAGTTAAATGTGTTTTTCGTCCGCCGGCAAAACTCAGAGCTCTCTTGGGCTCATCTAAGGACAGCCTTGGCCTAAGAAGACCCGGTGTTTACGAGATTCCTTGTAGCTGCGGCATGTCGTACATCGGACAAACTTGTCGCACTGTAGAAGAGAGATGCACTGAACACCGACGCTACACTCGTCTGGAGCAACCAGAAAAGTCTGCAGTGGCCGAGCATTGTCTCAGTACAGGCCATTCTATGAATTATCAACATACAAAAAATCTCGCATCGACGAGTTCGTACTGGGACAGTGTTATTAAGGAAGCAGTGGAAATACGTAGCTCGACGAATCTTGTAAACAGAGACACGGGCTTTCAGCTTAGTACAGCTTGGGATCCAGCACTGGCCATATTGAAGTCGCTTCGAGCAGGGAGGAGTACTATTGGTCATAAGACGGACGACGATTCGCCAGCAACATAAATATTCTGTTGACAACGGGAGAATAATCAAGGCGCCTACGTGGACGCGCAGTTTTGCTTGCGGCTTCCGTCAGAGGTCGCTGGGGCGGCCGATGGCAGCGCAGAGTAACAGCGGCAGCCTCCGTGCTTGCGGCTTCCGACAGAGGTCGCTGGGGCGGCCGATGACAGCGCAGAGCAGCGGCGGCAGCCTCCGCGCGTGCGCCGAAGTATTTGGTTCTTCATCCTGCAGGTGTCGTTACTGTCCTTCCAGCTACCAGCTGATATCGTCGCTATTGCCCATCGAATTTGGCGCCTCCACGCATGCGAACTTCCTGCCTAAAACTGGCATAAATAGGGGGCCCTGATCCTGCCTTAGCATCTCCAGCGGTACTCCGCAAGGTTACCGCCCTTCGATTGTGCCATTCCAGCACTAATCGAAGTGCTAGGTTTTTCAGGTGCCAGCCAGCCAGCCAGCCAGCCAGCCAGCCAGCGGTCCAGCAGCAGCAGCAGCAGCAGCGGCCCCGGCCCCGTCCGCGGCGGCAGCAGCGGCAGCAGCAGCAGCATTCCTGCCACCCGTCGTCGAGTCAGCGCCAGCAGCGTGGGACTCTGGTCTTCGTCCATCTTCGTCTTCCTCTGTCTTCGTCTTCATCCGTCATCATCTGTCCCCAGTTTTTGTCCTTTCTTTTTCGTTCTGTGCGTTTTTCCTCCCTGTCATCATGTCCGCCCCCACCACCACTACCACTACAGCCATCGTTTATACTTCCCCCTCCGCCAATACCACCACCATAACATGGTGTGCCCAGTCATACCCCCTCTTTTCATCCCACCTCTTCTCACTCTCCCTTCACCATCGCTCTTTGTCGCCCCCTCTCCAGCTTCTTCCTCCCACTCCTCTCCCTCTGATCGTTTCCCCCCACTCCCCCAGCCTGTCACTACAGCTCCAGCTAGGGTGGTGGCCCGTCGGGCCACTGTCCACGCCCAACTCTCCCCATCGCCTTCGCCATCACCGCCGGCACCGTCGCCGTCGCCATCGCCTTCACCGTCACCATCTCCGGCGCCGACTGCTGCGTCCACGCCGGGACCTGTCCCTTCCCACCACCTCCCTATTGCTCCCGTCCCTCATATCACCACCCGCCCTTCTGCCGCCGTTAAACACCCTAGTGGCACCACCACCTCCTCTGCTCCCAAAAAGGCCCCACCCCATCCTCCTTCCCCCCGCAGGGTGCCATGGATCTCTCCCCACCGGGCCCTGCTCCCTCCACCTCCTCCTCCTCCTCCTCCTCCCCCCTCTTTATACAAATACCTCCTCTCCCGTCCCAATCCTTCCCTTCTCGAGGCCCAGAATCTCTCCCTCCTCCTCTGCCAACACTTCCCTGGTGCCCCCATCTCTCTCCTCACTCCCAGACGGGATTCCGTTCTCATCTCCTCCCCCAGCCCAACCCTCCATACTGACATCCTCTCCCGCCTCCCCATCACCTGTTTTGGCCACAACGCCTCCCTCACCCCTGCTCCTTCTCCATATCCTACCCGCCAACCACAACCCCCGCGTCGCCGCCGACCCTCACCGCCGTGATCACACGGCTCAGTCCATCGATCACAGAGGAGGAGGTGTTCACGGAGCTCAAGGCGCATCCCACACTGGAGGTGCGGGCGGTCCACCGCATTTTCAACTCGGCCGGCCCCACCCGCCTTATGCGGGTTTTCTCCGAGGACGCCCCCTCCATTGACCATCTTCTGAAGGAGGGTGCCCTCCTCTTCAACCAGTGCTACAAGGTCGACCCCTCCCGTTCCCCTCCTCAATCCCTGCGCTGCCAGAGGTGTCTGCGCTATAATGCGCACCCAACAGCTGAGTGTCGCGAGGCCCCCCGCTGCCCACATTGTAGGCAAGCACACTTCCTCCAGCAGTGCCCTAACCTTCAATCCCCTCGCTCCTGCAAAACCTGCAATCTCCCCCATCCCACCTACTCCCAAAAGTGTAAAGCGTGACCCTCTCCGACCACTCCTGAACTCACCGTCCCTGTCCATCTGCTGTACGCCCCCACCCCTCCTGGCAATTCCCTTCGTCCCCCCCCGACCGCTGAGGACATCATCAGGTTCCTCACCATCATCCTTCAGAATGTTCATCCCTTTCAGCACCACCACACCCTCCAACAGATATCCCTCGCCGCCCGTTCCATTTTCCACCTCAAAATGTACGCCACCTACTCCAAAAACCAGGCCCATTTCACCTTCTCCCATCTTGACACCCTCGTCTAAATCCCTGTCATGGCGTGACAGCAACGTATCCTTTTCAACAATATCCGCTCCCTTCCCGCCAAGAAGAACCTCTTCCTGCACACCCTAGCCACCCACCACGTGGATGCCTTCCTCCTCAATGAAACCTTTCTCCAACCCCACCACTCCATCCACACTTCGCCCTATCTCTTCCACCGCTCCGATAATCCCCTCCCAATTGCGCGTGGCGGAGTTGCCATTGGTCACCACCGCCAGATCCCTGTTCAGCTCCAACCTCTCCTTCCCGACCCCACCAAACACCTGATCCTTAGTCTCTTCTTCCCCGGCCTTACCATTACCTGCGCCACCATCTATGTCCGCCCGAACGCCCCTATTCCCTTCGGCTTCCTCTCCCACATCGACCGTACCTTCCCCTCCTACGTGATCGCCGCCGACCTCAACATCCATAGTCGTTCCGCTGCCCAGTTACGGCGGTGGCATCAGTTCCTCTCCTCCCTTCAAGGCGACCTCATCCCCATCCCCAGCACACCCGTCCCGAATCCAACTCCACTCCCAATGTTATCCTCTCCTCCCCCAACCTGCTTGGCCGCAAAACCATGGATGTCCTGGAGCCTATTGGTAGCGACCATCTCCCTGTCCTCCTCACCATTTCAGATGGTCGTCGCCTCCACCCCGACCCTCATAATGACCCTCCCCCTAAGTACATCCATGACTACTCCCGTGCCAACTGGAATGTCTACTGGGATACCCTCTCCACCCGGGTCGATAGCCACCCTTTCCCCTACCACCACGCTGACGATGTCACCCATGCCGCCTCCTTTCTCCAGCAGACCTTGTCTGAGGCCGTGGATGCCCATGTCCCTACTGTCGCCATCCATCCCCACCGTCCTACCTTACCCCCACAGGCCGTCCTCCTCCTCCGTGAATCCCGCCGTCTCTACCGTGCCTTCCTCCGCACGCGTGATCCGGACGCACTGCGACGCCACCGGCAACTCCAGCGACACATTCGTAATTTGCTCGCAGCTAAGAAACGCCGAGACTGGCGACCGACATGCACCCGTTTAAATGCTACCCTACCTATCAACTCGTCCAAATTCTGGTCAGCCTTCCATCGCCTTACCAGAACTAAACCCTCTCCCTACTATCCTCTTCTCCATGATGATCACCCCTTCCGTGACACCCTTAGTAGGGCCAACCACTTTGCCTCCTACCTCTCTCATGTATTTTCCATCCCCGATGATCCCCAGTTCGATTACTCCCTCTTCCCGGATCGAACTGACACCTCTGTCCCTCCCCTCGCTCCTGGTTTCCAGTACTTGGACAACATTGCCCACACAGAACTCAATGCCCCTATCACTACACAGGATCTAATTGCTACACTCCGCACCAAACGCAACACCGCTCCTGGTCACGATCGTGTCACCTACCGTCACCTTCGTGAAACTCCTGTCTCTTTCCTCTCCACCCTGGCCAGGCTCTACAATGTAGTCCTGTCCACCGGTTACTACCCCGACCTGTGGAAAACCTCCCAAATCCTCATGTTCCTTAAACCTGGCAAACCGCTGTCCGCCGTCTCCTCCTACCGTCCCATCAGCCTTACCTTCGTCTTCAGCAAGGTCCTGGAATCTATCCTCACCCAACGCATCCACCAGCATCTCCGCCAGCACCGCCTCCTTCCCGTTACGCAGTGTGGCTTTCGGCCGTCCTTCTCTTCCGACGACCTTCTCCTTCACCACACCCATCTCCTTTCTGACCAGGTTAATTCCTGTCGCTCCGCCGTCTTCCTCTCCCTGGACCTCGAACGTGCTTATGACCGCGTCTGGCATTCCGGTCTCCTCTTCAAGCTCCAAACCTTCGCCCTTCCCATTAACTACGTCCGTCTGATTGGCTCCTTTCTCTCCCGCCGTCCTTCCTATGTCACCATCCATAACACGGATTCCTACACCTTTTTCCCCTCCGCCGGTGTGCCCCAAGGCTCCGTCCTCTCCCCCCTTCTGTACCTTTTGTACACGGCGGACATGCCGCCACCGTCACCCCCCGTCCACCTTCTCCAGTTTGCCGATGACAACGCCTTCCTTGCCCTTGCCCCCACCCTCCAGCGCTCCCAACACCTTCTCCAATCCCATCTTGACCGGTTCACCGCTTGGTGCAACCAGTGGTTGCTCGAGGTCAATCCCTCCAAAACCCAGGCAATCACTGTAGGGAAAACCACCCCTTCCTTCCGCCTCCTTGATTTCTATATCACCATCTCTGGCCGTCCTATCGCCCTCACTCCCACCCTCGACCGTCGCCTCTCCTAGACTCCCCACCTCCGGACAATCCAAGCCAAGGCACGCTCCCGACTCAGTCTCCTCAAGCTCCTCTCCGGCCGTACGTGCGGTCTGGACCCCTCCACCATCGTCCACACCTATAAATCCCTCATCCGCCCTATCCTTTGTTACGCCCATCCAGCTTGGATCTCCGCCCCCCCCCCCCCTACCTTTTATAAATCCCTCCAAATCCTTGAACGCCATGCTCTCCGCCTCGCCTATCACATCCATCTCCCCATCCCCCACTTCCGGTGTCCTTTCCTTTAGGCACCCTCCCTCCCTTCTCTTCCCTTCCCTTCCCTTCTCTTTCCTTTTCCCCCATCCCCTCTCTCCACCCCTCTTCCCCTTGGCTTCCCCTCTCCCTTCCTCCCTCCCCAATAACTCCCCTGCCCATGGCATCTCTGCTCTTCCCTCTCGCTCTCCCACTCCCCTTCCTCCTCCTCCTCTCTTGGCAGGTCCCCGGACTCGCACACGCATAGTGAACATTCGCCCGCCGGAGATCATCACCATCAGTGTCTCGTGTGTGTGCCTTCATTTTTTGTTTAGCGTTCTTTCGCAGTTACACCTCCACTGTTCACATGTGCCGTCGCCGTCTTCCGTGTTCTGTGCGCCATGTCAACAAGTGTTAGTGCTTTTATCGTCCAGTGTGAACGGCTTCATGTTTATTGTTTTTGTGTCTCTACCTTTTTTGCCCGCCATTTTCATTGTATTGTCTGTGTCACGTATTTGTCATATGATTGTACCACTTAAGGCTGAAGAGCGGCGTAATATGCTGCTGACAGCCCGCCTGTATGAGATGCTTAAAATTACAATAAAGAAAAAAAAAAAAACCTGCCTTAGTCCTTTCCCCAACTGCTCCTATTCCTCAAACATATCCGCATCCTCTACACCTCCCGCCGTCTTGAACCCCCTCACCCCCTGGTTGCTCCTCACCTCTCCAATCCCCGCCCCCTGCCACGTCTTCACCGTTGTGTCCCCCCTACCCTCCATCTCTACACCCTACATCTCCTTTCCCAAGGTGGCTTCCATCAACTCCCCCTCCCAGATGATGCCCTCTCTCCCTCCATATATCCCTCCTATCAACTCTGATCCTCACTCCCCCTCCTTTCCTCTGTCCTTTTCCCGGGCTCCCTCTCCCCCCCTTCCATCCTCTTTCTTCCACACCTCCCCTCTCTTTGCCCCCTTCTCTCCCCCGAGTCGTTTTACATTTCCCTCCTCTGCCTCCTCTCATTCCGTCACGCATCTGCCCTTCTCCCCCTTTATTAGTCCTCTCCCTCCTTGGTTCCCCCCCTTTTCGTGTTTTCCTCTCCTCCCTCCTTGTTTTTCCCCCTACTCCAGGTCCCCCCCCCCATCTGCCTTGGATCGGGAGTGCCATCTTTGTGCCGTGTTTTACAGTGTGTTTTTCCAGTGCGTGCTCCGTGTTGTGCCTTTTGGGAAGTGTAGCGAACAGCCATCATACTGTCGCTGGGTGTGCTTTTTTTTTATCACTTGTGAACAGAAATCAGACTGTCGCCATGTTTTTTAATTGCATGTCTACTATGTTACTTGTCTGATTCCTGTGTATTTTATCAACATTGCCAACCCCTTTTGCTTTCTGTTTTAACTTTCCGCATTTTTAGGCCATTTTACACTTTAAATCACCACTTTATCGCCAGTTTTTCCTTGTTTCTTTCTTCTTCCTATTTTGAACAAAAGTCTGTAGGCTGTAGAGCAGCGTAGTAAGCTGCTGCCAGCCCGCCCCCTTCGGGGGGAATTGAAAATCAATAAAGAAAAAAAAACCTGCCTTAGCAGTGTGTTCGTCGCACCTGAAGATGTCGGCCAGTTGTGCTGACGAAATATTGTGGAGTTTGCACTATGACATCCGACGTCTCGCCCGAGAGCCATATATACAACATGTCCGTCGGGAAAGCCTCAAGCAACAAAAAAAGAGGTCATTAACCTCGCTATTGACATTCCTTTGTAGAAAGCATCCCAAACACGACAACGTCATTACTTGGAAACATATGATATACTGTGGAGCTCGTACTTGGTGCTACTTACTGAAATACTTATGAATTGGTGGGAAATATTCTTACATCTGTAAACCTGATTATGACAAGTGTCTTTCTACGAGAGTTGAGAGAACTTCTACTGACTTATGAAATGCCACATAGCAATTGAATGATGTTTTTATGGTTTGCTTTACATAGTTGCTTATTTCATTTGATAACTGTTTTCCAGCTGTGTTGCAGCATTGGTTTTATAAAATACAATTAAATGCATTTGCTAATGTGAAAACGTTCTGTTAACAGATCTGTTAAATAATAATTTTATGATCCACATTCTTCGAAAAAGGAGCACTTGGAAAGGAAAGAACGGTAAGAAGGGACTAATAACAGTAAATGCATACATAATTTTCTTTTCAACTACTTGGTAATTTTTTTGGTAGAATAACTTGTTGTGATGCACCACTTTAATGACATAGACACTAAGATGTGAATAGACGTTTCCCTTATCTCCACTGTAGTCTTTAGTGTACTATTTTTTCTGCTTGAGCTATGTCATATTTAGGTATAAGTTATTGCATTTGCTGCTGCTGTTTGCCAGGCATAGTGCTACTGAATGTCACTTTGTATTACTCTGTTAAGCCAGTTTTACTACTGATTAATTTATCTTGTTTGCTGCACATATATTAATTGTAATATTGCATTTGGTTTGCTAATTTGGATTTACTGCTGCTTGCTTTGCCAATTTGCATTTTTTGTCATTGCTGTTCGTGTTAATTAGTTATGTGCTGCTGCATTGCCTCATCCCTTCGTTTATGTATCTGAGCTCAGTAGATTTAAGTTAGCTTAAGATGCGGTAGGCTATATAAAAGAACGAGTTGTGATGAATTGGAAGAAATGCATTGAGAAGCTATAAGAAAGTGGTTTGACCTAAAAAAGGTATTTTGAAAGAGGATATGAACAAAAAAGTAGGGTTTAAGGACAACAGGTTTAGATAGGATTTTCTTAGAAATAAATGATGAGGTAAGATAATGGAAAATAAATAATGAAGTAAGAAATATGTGAACATATAAATAAAGAAAGCATGCTTGGATAGGATTTTTTTGGTGGAAACAAATGTTGAAATAAGAGGAAAGGTCTGTGGAATGAAGTTTTGGGTTGGACTGCAGTACCAAATGTCACACTGAAAACAAACCCTGTCCTGTTCTTTTGTGTTATTCTACTATGTGTCTGTGTACCTTGTCTATTTGTGTTCTTCCTGTCTTTATGTGTTTATCTGATAAGACTTATGTTGTAGAATTTTTCTAATACTCAGCTACACTCACTATGATGAGGAATACCGTTATCCTCAAATAAAATTTGCATTTATAATATGTTATTTACTTTGTAAAGATGTTTAGACTTTATTTATTCTGTTTTGTTTTAATGCTCACGTGTGTTGATGTTTCGAAAGATATTGTGACCTTTTATATATTTACTTATGTCATAATTCCTGTAACACTGATGTAGATGTTTATTTCTATTCTTTTGTAAAGCTCGTATTACTACAAATGTTATCTCTATTGTTATGTTCTTTAGTGATGTATTTTTTACCTTTGTAATTGTATTCTCATGTCGTCAATTTATAATTGTATAGTCACCAGTTCTTCAAATTAAGTTTCATTTAACTGCACACGTTTCTGTTGGTCATAGTGTATACACAACAGATGAGAAGTTGGGACTGTTAGTGTTTGCACGTGTGTTGATAATTCAGCAAGGGGCTGGTTAACAGCATTGCTGGTTCTAAGGATAATTCCAAAAAATTTGTGAGTGCACAAGTGGTGGTTTATGGACTTTCTATATAGTACAAGACTCTTCGATGGTGATTGTGCACCTGCACAGTCGCAACAGATTGCTGATGGCCGTCTCTACACGGACTGAAGTGGGTCTGCACCTTTGATGGCCCACCAATACCATAATTTCCACAAGGACTGCAGTGGGTCTGCACCTCTGGTGGCCCACCAATACCATAATCTCTACCAGGACTACAGTGGGTCTGCTCTGTGATTACCTACTTACCAGTATTCTTCAAAACTTCGACTGACTCTGCTGTGGATTTGCTCTGGTGTGGCCCATTACCTGTCTGCATGTCAAGAGTCAGCACTGTCTTTCCGTTGGAAGGACAACACTACTTCTTCAAGACTGCATGGAAATCCACTACTTCCGTGTGCATTTCCTTTTACTGCTCAGACTTTGAGCAAAACACTGCAATTTTACTGTAATGAACGATCAGGACTGTCGTTATGGACTGTGAGAAAATTTTAGTTTTTCAACAACTTTGTATCAATAAGAGTGTGGATTTGATTTCTTTGTTATTGTAATTGTGAAAAAATCTTAACAAATATGTATTGGCCAGTGCCCAAAACAATTTGTAAAATCTTTTGTAGGGAGCATGGGGGCTATGTAAGTAGGCTGTTTAGGTTTTTTTATTGGTAACGCCACGTAGCGCTCTGTATGAAAATCACTGGCTGTGCTGTGTGCAGTCTCTGGCTAGTTTGCATTGTTGTCTGCCATTGTAGTGTTGGGCAGCTGGATGTTAACAGCGCGTAGTGTTGCGCAGTTGGAGGTGAGCCGCCAGCAGTGGTGGATGTGGGGAGAGAGATGTCGGAGTTCTGAGAGCGGATGATCTGGACGTGTGTCCATCAGAGACAGTAAATTTGTAAGACTGGATGTCATGAACTGATATATATATATATATATATATATATATATATATATATATATATATATATAATGACTTTTGAACACTATTAAGGTAAATACTTTGTTTGTTCTTTATCAAAATCTTTCATTTGCTAACTACGCCTATCAGTAGTTAGTCCCTTCAGTAGTTAGAATCCTTTATGTAGCTGACAATAGTGGCGCTCGCTGTATTGCAGTAGTTCGAGTAACGAAGATTTTTGTGAGGTAAGTGATTCATGAAAGGTATAGATTATTGTTAGTCACGGCCAATCTTTTGTAGGGATTTTGAAAGTCAGATTGCGTTGCGCTAAAAATATTGTGTGTCAGTTTAGTGATGATCAGAATAAGTAAGAGAGGAATGTCTGAGTACGTTCAGTTTTGCTCAGTTGTTTGAAAAGCAAATAACGTAAGAGGTTTTCCAGCACAGTAATTCATAAATTTTTCTAAGGGGACGTTTCAAACTGGTTGTGGAGGGAGGGTGGGGGGAAGGAAAGGAAAGGAATTAGTGACTTCACCTGCATTGGGACGTTACGCAGTGTCAGCAGCGACAACTGAAAATGTGTGCTGAACTGGGATTGTAATCCGGGATCTCCTGGTTACCAGGCTGCTGCGTTAGCCACCGAGCTAACCGGACAGTGCCCATCGCACCTTCGTGGACTATCTCGGCACGCCACGCTCCCGACCCATGTTCACAACGACCGCCACCTATCCTCAGTCCCTGTCCATTTCCTCCACGGTCATTACTCTGAGATTCCAGCAGGAGGTCGGACGTATTTGTGCACCCGCACTGAGGAAGGTGGATTCGTTGTCCATCGAGGCGAATCAATTATATGAAAGCTGGTGGCCGGCCAGAAACCACACTTATATGAATGTGTGATGTCTGCTATTTCGGGTATGCCCGAAAGAGCGGACACTAAGCATTCATATAACTGTGAATACCCGCAGGTCACCAGCTTTCAGTGCCACTATGGCGGTAGCTACATTTTCTGTGTGACCCTCTTCTCCACTACCCTTCAGATCAGTTAAATACTAACTCTGTACCTAAATCCTGTCCTTATCACCTTAAAATCTGATATTTTCTGCTTCACAGGTCGCTTACAAAGTTAGTAGTTGCTCCCGCCATCCTACTACTGCAGTGATGTAGCTTTACGCCCATAACATGTACGACTGATCCCAAGGACCTCTACTGTAAACCGGTTTATGTCAGTGGCATAGTTTTCGCAGTGGTGTGTAACTTTAACACTTTCAACACTGCTACCACTCTTCTCTGACTGTATAGCTGAACTTGCGATACTCTAGCAAATTTAAACAACAATTAGACAGTATTCAAGCATTTTCACACATCTAGCATTATTTGAATCCCCATAATCTATAGATTAGGGTAAACTTGCTTATATTCATTAGTATTATGCTTGTCACAAACCTGAGAAAGCTCCCCCCTCTCTCTCTGAAAAGTTTCGCGTTTACTCACAAGGATTTCAAGTAGAAATTAAAACAAATAATAGCTTCACAAGTGCACATTTATTTCATATTTTACAGCAAAAATGATTACACGTAATTTATACATTATTTACTAACAAATCGTAGTCTTCAACTTTCCTTATCCCTTTGTCAGTCACTCTCCTTCCTTCGTCAGAGCAAACTTTACAGCAGCACGTGGCGTTCACTTTGTTGCCAGTGGATGGTTCCTTTTCTGGAAAACGGAGACCAAAATTTCTAATTAGGCTACTGCTTTCAACGGTCGAATGTCCCCTCCTGCAGCTACCAAGCCCATGCTAACATTTTTATAGGTTCCACTATAGATGCCTTTTGCGTGGCGACATCCATTCGCAATAGATAATAGGAACATGTGAAAGAAAAGCTTTTTGCTACAATTCATCGTTTTTCTATCGAAAACGTATTGGGTGTAGAGCTAATTGACACGCTGTACACCAGTCTTGTTCATGATATAATCTATGAGATCTTTGGCTTTATTTTTCTTGTTAAACATCCTTCTGAAGGTACAGAACCCATTTCAATTATTGCTTTAATTTTTGCGGACAGGCAATGTACGTTACGTATATTTATCCATTTGAACATTAGAATAGGAAAAAAAATTATTTTATTTCAGCTTGATGGTAAACGCTTTCTGTCCTTTATGACAGTTTCGACAGCTAGTGTCTGTAGCTCCTACGACATGTCCTGTAACGGCACACTACTATATTGACTCCCGCTGCGTGTAGTGGATAAAATATGAACTACTACGTCTAACCTACAGCCGGCATACGTGTAGCATGCTGGAAAACACATTTCAGCGAGTGGAAACAATACACCCGTGCCGGATATGGGAGGCATCCACGCGGCCGATAAATGTGCGACCGTATGGCATATGGGCATAGTGCTGAATGTGTTGATTCATCACACAGTATAACACCGTTAACAGGAATCAGAAGTAACAGAAAGTCAAGAGTTGGTGTTAAAAATTTCGTGTTAAGCGAAAAACACAGATTTTAATTTGTGTACACGTAGAGTAGTACAGTGATGCGTTGTGCACTACGGTATCAATCACCTTATATTACTGTTGACTTATAACACTATAAAGTGACTGTAAAAGTCAAGTACTCACAACGTACACTATTTTCTTGGAAAAAATGCAAGCATGGTCCACTGACTGACACGGGAACGAAAAATCTTGTAATTTCCCAAACATCTGTGACTGTAAGTCAGCAGTGACGTCGCGTGTCGAAGAAAGTCGTTCTAAAATGTCCAATGCTGTAAACATCTCCTGCCGGGTATGTGGAATGGTATTTGTATTCTTCTCCTCTCACTTTCTTCTGATAGCCCCTCTTACGACTCGGTCATAGCTTTTGGCACATCAGATTCTTCAGAAGCACATACTGCAACACCATCGTCTGCACTAATGAATTCCTCAGAACTAATCCCAAGGTTCGCAGCGTCTTGCATAGATGACCATTCATCAGGTGACGTGGCATCGTCTAACTCGTGGATGTCTTCAGTATTGCTTTCTCCAGTCTCTGTTAAAGCATTTCTATATAGGATGTGGTGACACAGAGTTCCGAACTGCTACGATAGCTTTTATTGCGTTACGCGGATTCCGATTTGGGGTTGCTGCGTAGTTCTCAGCAGCGCGAACTGCAGCTCGTACAAGTCGCTTGCAATAAGCTCTCTTCACCTGAGAAATGATGCATTGGTCCAACGTCAGAAGGCGCCTTGTCGCGTTTGGTGGAAAAACATAAAACTTTATGTCGGTTAGGCTCAGATTCTGTACGTTATGAGCAGTAAATCTGTCCAATGTAAAAAGAACATGCTCGTTTTGAGGAACCATTCGACTGCTGAAACGAAGAAGCCACTTGCGAAATGATGTGCCGTGAATCCAAGCTTTCTTATGATGAGAGTAAGGTGCAGTGCACATATTCATATTTTTAAAACATCGCGGTTTCTCGACTAACCGATAACCCATGGACGTAACATCTCAATGTCATCCGCATTACATACAAGGGCAACAGTTACACGTTGTTTGCTACATGCTCCGCATTGACACTTATCATCTCTCATCTCCAAGGAGCCGGGCGGGGTGTCCGAGCAGTTCTAGGCGCTACAGTCGGGAACTAAGCGACCGCTACGGTCGCAGGTTCGAATCCTGCCTCGTGCATGGGTGTGTGTGATGTCGTTAGGTTAGTTAGGTTGAAGTAGTTCTACGCTCTAGGGGACTGATGACCTCAGAAGTCAAGTCCCAAAGTGCTCAGAGCCATTTGAACCATTTGAGCCATCTCCAAGGAGCGATTTGGAAACAGTTTGTAGAAAAGTCCAGTTTCGTCCATATTGAACACATCAGACGAGGCATGTTTTTCCCTTACTCGATCTAATTGATGCAATCAGCTGTTTCACACTTCCTTCATAAACTTTATTGGCTTCACCATAAGTCTGTACATATGAAACTGAATGTCTCTTTAGGAACCGATACAGCCAAGCAGCAGAACAACTGAAGTTTACAATGCCTACATTTTTGGCAGTCTCATTTGCTTTTGACTGAATCATGAATCATAAGGACACTTAAAGGTATGTTAGAGGCAGGCATGAACAATTCTAGTAGTAACATCTCGATGTCTTGATACTTAACGCTATAGCTATGTTTTTGGGACCTGATGCAGCAGAATTAATGGTTTTTCTCGATTCTTGATTACCATGTGTAAAGTAGGTTTACGAACCACAAAGTGTTCACCAACTGCTGTTTTCTTTGTACCACGATCCACTTCATCTAGAATCTTAACCTTTACCTGTACATTTAGAGCTTTTTCCTCTTTTCCATGTTCCGCGTGCCACCGTTCATAAAATTTTATTCAGTATTCTAACTCGATTGAATTAATTTAAATGTACAGAGCACGCTGATTGTTGCGGTAATATTCGTGACTGCCCCTCTACAGTACGTTAGGAACGAGTCAACAATGGGTACCTTTCTTGGATTCATTTCGGAAAAAGATTGACACTTAAAAATATTGTAACATCGGATGTTTGTGTTACAATGAAATTTAATTATTGCAGGGACTGAAAAGAAGTTAGTAATTCGCCTTAACCGAAATCCATGTTAACCATTAGAGCTTCCCATAAGAACTAATGTTCTCCTGCCGGGTCCAACTTTTTTTCATATTAAACGCTAGTTCTTCTTAAGCGAGTTCGCGATAAAAAGTTTACAGTGTAGTTCAGCCAATTTGCACGGAACGTTTAGAATTATATACAAAAATCTTCCCCCTGAATCAGTCTATTGGTGAAATCCGTACCAAAATCTCTACAGGAGTTCTTAAGACTGCCGCAAAGGAAACAGATAGAAACCGCAGCAGGAAACTTTATTTACGTACGTACGGAAGATAGGTAGATAGCGGTATATATAAATATTGCAGACTGCTGGTAAGCCGTCACTCTGTAGCATACACGGCACATTGTGTCTGTACAAGAAGCCGAAGACGGTCAAATGCAGCATTAATTTTCTTTGCGCGATAGAAGTTCTCCAGTGCTATTATGTGACAGCGTGATGCCATCACAAGCAAGCAACGTTGAAAGGTTCTTCTCCAGTGGAAACAATTTCACAAAGAGCACTCGAACCGCGGCACGTAGCGGCAGTAGCAGCAGTGAAAACTATTGAGGAGAACGCTGTCGGCTCTGCGTACCTGACAACACATAAATGTAACGGCGGGGTAATTGGGACGGCCGGACAGGGGAATTTCATTAACAATTTAAAGCAATTGTTGAGCAGCTATACGCATTAATTTCATTGGCGGCAACGGCCGCCGCTGATGCTCACGTGGCGACGAACGCGCCCGCAGAATGCCTCGCTTCGTTCCGCGCGGTAAATTGTCTGCGCCCTCATATTGCTTTTGCGGCGCCGATGCGCCCACGAGGTGCCACGGCCTTTCCGATGCAAATGCGTCGAAGCGCTTGCATCTGAACCGAAACACAGAGCTCTCTATTGCCGGATACAAACGACGCTCTATACACAATGGAAAATCGTACGTTTTCTTGACAAAAACTGCTATTATCCACTTTTCATTTCATCGACAACTGAAGTATGTACTCGTTTACAGGTATAGCACCAGCCAGTTTTCATAGAATTCTTTTGGGCTGTACACCACATCTTAATATTAAACGATGAACTATCTTTTCGACCACCATTCCAAGTGGTCATCATCATAGTAAGTAGTGAAATCTATAAGAAATTTATGGATATTTAATGTGTTATCTACCGTTTGTTTTAGCTAAAAAATCAACAAGCTACCTTTTTAAACAGGAATATTTGAAAAATTTACCGGGAGAAAACGTCTGGTTCATGGGAAGGACTAATTCAGTGGAAGACAGGTTGGTAACTTGGGACGTTATTTGTCACATTCCTTATGATTAAATCACCTCTGCATTGTTATGAAATAATTCAGCAAAACCGCAGATAATCTGTATCATAACGATTGCCTCTCGCGTCATTTTCTTCTCATTTTCGCCTGATTTATCTTCGTTTCTTTCTACGATACTCCACCATTTTGTACTAAGAAATAAGAAGCAAGTATCTTCCACATTCACCAGCCCGCCTTACTACACACATGCAAGCAAACAACAAAACCTAGAATGGTGTCAAGAAGAAAGATAAAACAAATCACAGACAACAGGGTAACTCCGAAAGCGGTGAAACTCAAAGCATATAACACACAATAGTAAAAGAATTTAAAGTTCGGCATGGCTGAAAAGCATAACTGATGGAAAAAAAAACCGATACACAAAGTAGGAGAATGCGACATAAATGAAAGTTGTCAGGCGTGTTTCTACATCTGAGAGCTGGCGTCCATTCACATTTCAAGCCAGTGGCATAAGAATGCGCTAGGTGACGATCAGTTTGGCTTTAGGAATAGTAAAGGGACGAGAGAGGCAATTCTGACGTTACGGCTAATAATGGAAGCAAGGCTAAAGAAAAATCAAGACACTTTCATAGGATTTGTCGACCTGGAAAAAGCGTTCGACAATATAAAATGGTGCAAGCAGTTCGAGACTCTGAAAAAAGTAGGGGTAAGCTATAGGGAGAGACGGGTCATATACAATATGTACAACAACCAAGAGGGAATAATAAGAGTGGACGATCAAGAACGAAGTGCTCGTATTAAGAAGGGTGTAAGACAAGGCTGTAGCCTTTCGCCCCTACTCTTCAATCTGTACATCGAGGAAGCAATGATGGAAATAAAAGAAAGGTTCAGGAGTGGACTTAAAATACAAGGTGAAAGGAGATCAATGATACGATTCGCTGATGACATTGCTATCCTGAGTGAAAGTGAAGAAGAATTAAATGACCTGCTGAACGGAATGAACAGTCTAATGAGTACACAGTATGGTTTGAGAGTAAATCGGAGAAAGACGTAGGTAACGAGAAGTAGTAGAAATGAGAACAGCGAGAAACTTAACATCAGGATTGATGGTCACGAAGTCAATGAAGTTAAGGAATTCTGCTACCTAGGCATTAAAATAAGCAATGACGGACGGAGCAAGGAGGACATCAAAAGCAGACTCGCTATGGCAAAAAAGGCATTTCTGGCCAAGAGAAGTCTACTAATATCAAATACCGGCCTTAATTTGAGGAAGAAATTTCTGAGGATGTACGTCTGGAGTACAGCATTGTATGGTAGTGAAGCATGGACTGTGGGAAAACCGGAACAGAAGAGAATCGAAGCATTTGAGATGTGGTGCTATAGACGAATGTTGAAAATTAGGTGGACTGATAAGGTAAGGAATGATGAGGTTCTACGCAAAATTGGAGAGGAAAGGAGTATGTGGAAAACACTGATAAGGAGAAGGGACAGGATGATAGGACATCTGCTAAGGCATGAGGGAATGACTTCCATGGTACTAAAGGGAGCTGTAGAGCGCAAAAACTGTAGAGGAAGACAGAGATTGGAATACGTCAAACAAATAATTGAGGACGTAGGTTGCAAGTGCTACTCTGAGATGAAGAGGTTAGCACAGGAAAGGAATTCGTGGCGGGCCGCATCAAACCAGTCAGTAGACTGATGACAAAAAAAAAGGCATAAGAGTGTGTGTGTGCAATCTTATGGGGCTTAACTGCTAAGGTCACCAGTCCCTAAGCTTACACACTACTTAACCTAAATTGTCCTAAGGACAAACACACACACCCATGCCCGAGGGAGGACTCGAACCTCCGCCGGGACCAACCGCACAGTCCACGACGGGCAACGCCTTAGACCGCTTGGCTAATCCCGCGCGGCGGCTTAAGAGTAACGCTAGTAGCACCATTATTGGAGAAAGAATCATGTTTGCTTTACATGCAAGCTGTAACGTTCTTGAGCGTCAGTTACCTTTGAGATTGGAGGTGGTGAGTTGATGTTAGTGAAGAACGCCTTTCAGACGACAAAGACACCATTATCAACATCTCACTGAGTCTGAACATCGTCGTGTAACGGCTACGAGAAGCTGCATGTTCCTTCTGGCACGGATGTAGCAACCGTACCTGACTGCTGGCAGCGATGGTCACGAAACTGTACGGTCGTAAGAAGACCGGACTCCGGACGACCAGGCGGTCCTACCGGGAAGGAAGACCATCGTGTTCCAAGTATGGCTCTGGCGCATCGTACTGCATCTGTAGCAGCAATCTGAGAATCAGTTTGTACCACAGTGACGACGAGCTGCTACAAATCGGTTACTTCAACGTCAGCTCCGAGCCAGACGCCCTATAGCGTGCACTCCATTGACTCCAAACCACCACCATTGGCTCCATTAAACACTTCCGCTGGCCACAGAAATCCCCAGACATGAACATTATTGAGCATATCTGGGATGCCTTGCAACATGCTGTTCAGAAGAGATCTCGTACTCGTACTCTTAAGGGTTTATGGGCAGCCCTACAAGATTCATGATGTCAAATCCCTCCAGCATTACTTCAGACATTAGTCGAGACTATGCCACGTCGTTTTGCCTCAATTCTGCGTGTTCAGTGGGGAGGGGGGCTTACATGATATTACACAGGTGTACCAGTTTCGTTGGCTCTTCAGTGTATTAACGGTACAAATCCACCTTTTCCTTTACTTAATCGTGATACAGTTTTTTTTTGTGTAGTTAGGCTACCACCTATTTTTCATATGATTGTTTTTTTTTCTTTTCTGTGTTTCAGTTAAATATGTATCAATAAAAATAAATTGATTTCAAATGATATGTAGAGAAAACAACTTTTATAGTTTTTGGGTTTGATTTACCACATGTAGGGATATTATATTACATAAAACTATAGTAATTACTGATAATCCCCATACAACTGTAACACTTTAAATACCGTTTCCCAATTTTCTTTTATTATACATTGTACTTCTAACTACAGTAGCATATGGGCTATGCATTTTCTCTGTTGCTAAAGTTTGAAATATTTTACCAGCTATTAATCTATTTTCTACATATTTAAGGTGTCTATACGCAATATAACGTTGTTTACATGATTCATGTAGTGGATTAATGACACTTCTCCATGCGCTAATATGTTGAAATTAAATATCTGGGTCACACTAATTATAAACAGGTAGACGCCTTTGAAATAGTTGTTTACAAATTGATGTCTAACTAACCCTTTTCCATAATTTTCAGCCTTCACAATATACATGTGACAAATTATTGAAATTTAATTAAATATGGTATACCTTTCGGATTACTGATAATAGATTCATTAAATATACTTGTTAACATTTTTGTTATTCCTCCTCTTTCTTAGTAATAATTACTGTTACCAGCATCTCTTAACGATGAATAACCATAAATCTGGCAGGTAATTGCCTAAAAACATTTCTCCAAATAAATCCAATATTGTTCTCATTAATCTTCTTAATAAAACCTGTGCTTGTTTGTTTTATTTACTTACTGATCACTTTTTATCTCATTCCACATCCATTTCTATCCCCTACTTGGCATTCTTCAGTAGTATCAGCATCGTATTTTTCATGAAGTCAATTATGTTAATTGCTGTTTGTTTACTGTTACTTAGGTCCTTTTCAGTATAATCCTTACCAATAAGAGATTTCCTGTTAATAACTTCAGTAAACCTAATTTCCCAATGTTTTTAGTCTCCAATAATTAACTTGTCATAATGAAAAGCAACCCTTCCATTTCCAACATAATAATAATTAGTCTCAGGCCTAATTCCAAAACTATTGTCATTAACATTCACGAGTTTTTTCAAAAAAAAAAAAGATTGGTCCAATATGTGCTATATTTGTTCACCAATATGTGGAATATTAGGTTTGAATCTAATCATATGTTTACTGTTGTGAGACTCTTTAACAGATACGCAAGTTAGGGGAAGAACTACATTGCAATGCAAATCACACCAAAGTGGGTTTACCTCGAATCAGCATAAGATGTGTAACTTGATATTACGATGGCTCTGAGATATATCCTACTTGAGGTGGCTAGCCTCTCATATACTTCCTTCATTAAATAAACTGATGAAAGTTCCCCTCCAAATATTATGACAGGAAAGGATTATGGTATCTGTGGCTGTTGAACAGATAAATGTCGTCCTAAAAATTTCCAATTACATTTATTTTCTTTAAATAGTACATAAAATTTATCAAGAGTTTGTACATGTAACAGTTATGTATGTTAACGTAAACCAAACACGTAAATAGTATTCAATTGATAGAGGTGATGGCAAGTACCTAGTGAAAATGAAACTGAAAGAAATCTAGCTTGCTTCTCTACTGTGAGAAGAGGGAGCAAAGAGTACAGGGGAAATGTATATTATTAATAAACAAGTCAGTAATCGGATGCAGTACTACGATATCACCTAAGTGGTTTTACAGATGCCTCCGCTGAGTAGCCTCTGTTCTGATTTTTGGCAACTGAAAGACGAACTAAAACCCTGCAGCACGAAGGTGCATATCCCACTGACAGTACGGCACAAGGTGGCGTGCTGATGATGGCTGTTACTCGTGGTCGGCACTGCTGCATGGGTATGGACTTCACCCTGGACACTGATCGAAGCACAAGCTCGAAAAAACTAAGCCTTTGTTCAGGTGGTTCGACAAGTGAAACTACAAATGAAATTACTCTGCACCAAGGGCGGCAAAGTATGCCACCGACTCCTATGGAGTGAAGGAACCAACTTCAAATTATCCTCTGCTCCACACCCAGAGAACGATCGCTCCACTGTCAGAATTCAGCCAATAATTGCCAAAAAACGAAGCTTTCCCCAATTATGGCCTTATAGCAGATTCGTCTGGACTCTTGATACCGTACTCCGTCATCCTAGACGTCAATACCATTCTTCCCACCAATTCCTTACAACGACTGTGAACGTGTGCTGCTACAACAGTCAAGCAGACTATCACAGCCCTCATGGGGACTTTGCTTGTGAAGCTTTTTGGCGACGGGTGCCGAAAGAATATGATTGGGGTGCTTCGTATGCCACAATTCCGTCGGCTACTCAATGTAGTTTGGCGACCATATCCCCGAAACATCCCAGATAATGCATAGCTGTGGCGCTGAACTGGAGCACTGCTGCCTAAAATCCAAGGTTTTCGCGAGAAAACTGCCCCCAGGCGTTGTAAAAGGCATGGCAGTGCAATACCATATCGTAATAACATTTATTCACATGTGTGCATCTTCAGATTACTGATATGCAAGATAGACTGGTTTGATGGCCCATAATGAGTGTGTGAAGAAACCAGAGGGCCTACCACCTTGCATTGCCTCCCACTCACATTAGATTTTTATGTGGCGTGTGTGACTCCCTTCAGAAATGGGGACAGTGTGGCGCAACACCAAGTAAAACAATCAAACCTAACTCGAAAGTTTCTCAACATTCCTGAAGAAACCGAAGGGTTCAATTAAGAAACAAAGGTAGAGAATTGCCAACCCTCTATCCAGCCACAATTAAGTCAGACAAAATGGAGACGTCCTCTGGGACACTAGACTTATTCACTGAATTTATCATACACATTTAGAGAACTAGATACCATATTTGAAGTGAGTGTGCCAGATTCGACTGAGGGCTTTACAGTTAACATCACAGACGTCCACGACAGAAAGAAATGGGGACCAACACGCAATCCAGCTGTACCTCCGACTGATGGAAACACCCCACAAACATGTGTACCAGAATAACCGATGCTTAGCGTATAATCAATTAAAGTTGACCTAATACTCTATCATGGCCATGCAATCGAAAAACGTGTGTAGACCAAAATTAAAACTCCAGACATACACATCACAAAAGTAGAACAACGTAACATAATACAATGCGTAGTGGTCGAAAGGAACCTAGTTCAAGATGAACAGACTATGATGAACATAGGCAAGCAGTTTATTACAAAAATGAATGTATAGTATGATAAGGATGGCATCGATAATTTCATATAATAATAATAGCAAACGTGGTGATATTGAAAAAAAAATTGAATATCAGTGTATTTCGTGGAGAATATGCACAAAGAAGATACATTAAACATTACGTGTATAAAAGAAAGTAGAGGTTACAAGACGAAAAAGACAAAATCTACCAAAATCTAGTGTTCATTAAATTATGTGTAAACTAACTGCAGTTGAAAAGAAATTATTAGTAGGAATGAGGTAAAGATATCCAGTATAGAGTTATATTTAACTATCAAAATAATCAAAGTGTTTCTAAGCAAAATGTACTGCATTAAACATATCCCTACCACGTATGCCATATAAACATATTAATTACATACAAACAGAAAGAGATAAAATGCAAATGAAGAGTGTCTTGTTGCAATGAGAAAAACGTTGAGCTGATTATTTAAGACGTATTGCAGATTGTGCAAATGTGTGTAGACCAATATGAGTTGAAACTGTATTGTGTTTTAGTCGTCGCACTATAAAATGCCTACCATGACTGTAATAAGAAAGTTTCAAACGCATACCTTAACAAAAACATCTGTCACACGCAGAGTCTTGAGTGTAATGTGACGAGAGATGGAGAGCAGATTGGAGATGGCGTGCGATGACATGTCCATCCCCACTGCAGAGCATTAGGAGCAATGCAGCTTTCAACCACACAGATTCTCGTTAGGCGGCCATTAGGCGGCTCTTTGAAGGCGATATATTGTGGACGAGGGGGTCCATGCTGCACTGATTACAGTCGTCTGCACCGTATGGCGATGTATGCATCTCCCGTGCGGTGCGCTACAAACCGTGCAAACGAACTTGGTTGCTAGACGTACCTTGGTCGGTCCGCTGCGTGGGCATTCAATGCGTCAATTCAGTCACCTTCCATGAGCCGGACCTGCATCTGTCAATGGATCTCGTGCTTGTGTTTGTCACGCTCTCTCGCCGACAGTGAGAGCTCTCATGGGCGGGGATTACGTTACGCTGGCCTCCCGGGAATGTCTCCGGCCTCGTGCTGCACATCAGATGGCCGTTCATTTATTCTCTCCCTCCAGCTCACCCCTCTGCCGAACTTTGGGTACCGAGCCCACGACGTCGCTTTTCGAGCTCTATTCTGGATCACTGTACAACATTGTTTTCGGTACATTGTCCAAAACACTTACAAATCTGTTTACACGTTGTTGAATCTAATTATATATTTCAGTTCACAAGTTCATGAAAGCAGAGAAGCACACATACTATGCACTTCAGTATTTCTCTCTCTTGCGAGATGCAAAAAGGATAATGTGGAAAGGGTAACCTAATTTCTATACTCATAAATGTCTGACACTGAATATGATATGCAACTTAATGCTAGAGCAAGGAAAGCACCTAGGAGAGAATGGTTGTGGGGACCCCGTTTAAGACTAACTTGAAGTAGTACTTATCATTCAAGAAAGCAGATATCCAATGCTGCCCGTCACCACCTACAACTAAAAGTACCATTACGAATTACCACGCACAAAAGTCGACATGCAGGTACTTAAATTAATCATATTTTGGCAATTATGCAAGTGTAATTCAAACTATGTACATAA
The DNA here is from genome assembly GCF_023898315.1 of Schistocerca nitens. Classification (NCBI taxonomy): domain Eukaryota; kingdom Metazoa; phylum Arthropoda; class Insecta; order Orthoptera; family Acrididae; genus Schistocerca; species Schistocerca nitens. The sequence continues at coordinate 673,547,186 of NC_064618.1, forward strand.
TTTTTTGTTTGATATTGTCCATATTTATTTGTATTTTGTGTGTGTGTGTGTGTGTGTGTGTGTGTGTGTGTGTGTATGTGTGTGTGTGTGTGTTTGTGCGCGTCAGACCCAGGCCTCTGCTTTATGCTTCGCTTCCCTTTCCTTCCATTAGGACTGCACCTGTAGACATAGTTGCAACGTACTCACAAACACATTATGGGAAAAAATCAGAATGTACATCGACTGATACATCGAAATAGCTGAAATTACGTACTCAAGCTGAAAAAAAGACAAAGGAAATGAAATCCTTCTCATTCCTTGTCACTGAGCAGCTTGACGTTCCTACTGCGCTGCCGCTACAGTAGGGAACTCCCTCGTGGGATGGTGTATCTCCCGTTTTGTTTCAGCAAGTGGTGGATCTACCCGTCTTCTGTATGCTGCTGAACAAGATGATCTGACTTCCATGAAACTCAACTGACCAAACCAAAGACAATTCAACTAAAAACGCGACACCCCACAGAAAACGGAATGGTGTCGGTTCTTATGGAGCACAGTTGACGAATATGACAAGGTATTTAGCCACAAAAGAAAACGTTGACTTTGATACCCTATCTTCACATATGCATGAATATTTTCAGGAACGGTGTTTGTTGCACAACCATCGTTCACACAAAACAAACAAAATGAGACGTACAGAAACACAGAAAACAACAACAAAAACAATGATTGTCTGGAGATTAAAACGGACCGTGTTGTACACACAGTAACACGCAAGGAAAATTCACAAACATGACAAGACCAAACTTAATATGAACAATAAAAAAACAAAAAAAACATATGAAAAGGTTCCTATTCTACAAGCGGTTTCACATCTGTTGTCAGTTATGATTGTCACTTCGCTGTTTTAGTTAACTGGATGGGTTCGACTGCCTAATTTCGATTCTGTCCATGTTATTATGGCTTTGTCGGCCGCATCGGCTGTCTATACTCCTATTTGGGCCAGTTTCCGTCCAAACTACAGGAATTCTCAGCTCCATAGGTTGTGATTCCTATGGTCCGGCTGTGCTAGTCTTTCCTGTAGCACACCTCGCAGTTCGTTTCTCTCATTGCTTCTTTCGTTATTCTTCCTGGGTTGTTGATTATCCGCTTTGTTTGCCCTTCTTCTTTCCCTTGCATGTCTTTTGTCAAAAACAAGTTCCAGTTCTCATAGTAAACATTTAATTGATTCTATGTTATAACCGTACCTTCCAACTAACACCTGCTGGGAGTGAGTGAGGAGACTGATGAAGCAAAACCGAATCATGTCAGACCCAATACTGTTTTTCTTTTTTTTTTTCTAAGCAACGCGTCGAACATTTTGAGGGGGCTTTTGTATCAGAACGCTTCTAGATCTGGCCACGTCATTATTTATTGCTTAATGCAGTCTTTAATCCGTCGCGATCAGTATGTGGTGAGAAATGCGTCTCTGAATTCATCGATGGAACTGCAGCGTTCTACAATATCTCTGAATTTTTCCGCTGCTGCATTCTCTATGTGAGCTTAAATAAATTCCAGCTTTGCATTAAGCGACCATGAGGACGGCGAGTGACTTACTAAATTGTCCCAGCCAAATCTTCGAAAGTAAAGCAAGCCCTCTTTGAAGTTCTGAAATTTCAGGATGAACAGGGAGTGTTTGTGATCTAAAGTGGGCGTTCCTTCCAAGCTGAACCTCTCATCGGCTCCGATATCAGCAAAGGGTCGACATGATGTGCTAAATCATGTCTACAGCGACCCTCGAACTGACCGTAATAACCACTGAGGGAGTCCGCTGTTGCTTCTTGTATCCGTCTGGAATCGACCTCCGAGTGCACATTGATCGCGTCTCTGTTCTAACTGTGCAGGCCGCCACTTAAACCAGAACCCGTCGGTACATACTGAACAGATGACGATCCACATAACCTTACAGGCTCATTTCATCTTCCCTTACGTTGCTTGTGTTGAACGCTTGCTCAACGTGAGCCACTCGATCATCCATTTTGGTGACTTCAGTAGAGATGCGCTTGACCACTCCGTCATCTTCTCTTAGTCGACTGTTGAAGGAGTTTGTGTTACGACTCGCTGCTTGATTCGGGTGCTTAGCTCCCTAGCATCAGTGTTAGCTATCTCCTTGACTCCTGCCGCATATAATGTAGCTAAATGCGCGTCTCTTTTTTGCACTAGTTGCAGTTTATTTTGCAGTCTATTTTCAACACCTTTTCCCCTCGTTGACTAATTTTAATGAAACTTCGCTTCTGAAGTTCTTTGAAATTCGCGACTCCGTGCCTCTTCAGCCTCCTCCCAGCTTTTATCTGCTTGATCTCGTTCTCTTTCCATCTCTCTAAGATACCTAAAAAAGGACCCTCCGGTAGTTCATATCCCACAATGGTAACGAGGGATACAACTCTGGATTCTCGCATGCTGTTATGCTAGCACCGACTTTTAGTCTGTTCGCAAGGGGTTCTGGATTGATACAGTCGCTTCAACAGATTCCCTACGGTGTGGCTCAACGGAATCCGTATTATCCTGAATGGAGTGTGTTACCTGTTAATGATGAATTTCAGGAGGGAAAAAAACAGTGGCATCGAGACTAGTCTGCTCCACGTTCTCGAACACCATCTCGTCTCCCCTAAAGATCGCCGTTCCTGCTGTCAGACTTCTCCGTCATGTAATTAGAATTTGTATGATTTGCGTCTCTTAGTTACCTCGCCTTATTCCTTGGCAGAAATCAGAACTAAATGACATCAGTAATCCACCCAATTTCAATCAGTCAACATCTACTAATCCATCAGTCACCTCTCGATACAAAAATCAAACACAATCCAAAAAGAAATGATATACGAGTTTGCGACGCTGTTGACAACTCTCATTTCCTACAGTCACCAGGAATGTGGTGCAGAAACAACCAAACCATGAGTCACCATAGAAGGTAACTCCCTAAATAAAAGATAAAGGAAACACGAGGATTAGCATACAAGCGCCACCAACTTATACCTACTCTCGGTCTAAGAGAAATTTGATGTGGGAGTGAAAAGGAAACTAATTTGTATCATTGTGATCCAGATAGATACACTCCTGGAAATGGAAAAAAGAACACATTGACACCGGTGTGTCAGACCCACCATACTTGCTCCGGACACTGCGAGAGGGCTGTACAAGCAATGATCACACGCACGGCACAGCGGACACACCAGGAACCGCGGTGTTGGCCGTCGAATGGCGCTAGCTGCGCAGCATTTGTGCACCGCCGCCGTCAGTGTCAGCCAGTTTGCCGTGGCATACGGAGCTCCATCGCAGTCTTTAACACTGGTAGCATGCCGCGACAGCGTGGACGTGAACCGTATGTGCAGTTGACGGACTTTGAGCGAGGGCGTATAGTGGGCATGCGGGAGGCCGGGTGGACGTACCGCCGAATTGCTCAACACGTGGGGCGTGAGGTCTCCACAGTACATCGATGTTGTCGCCAGTGGTCGGCGGAAGGTGCACGTGCCCGTCGACCTGGGACCGGACCGCAGCGACGCACGGATGCACGCCAAGACCGTAGGATCCTACGCAGTGCCGTAGGGGACCGCACTGCCACTTCCCAGCAAATTAGGGACACTGTTGCTCCTGGGGTATCGGCGAGGACCATTCGCAACCGTCTCCATGAAGCTGAGCTACGGTCCCGCACACCGTTAGGCAGTCTTCCGCTCACGCCCCAACATCGTGCAGCCCGCCTCCAGTGGTGTCGCGACAAGCGTGAATGGAGGGACGAATGGAGACGTGTCGTCTTCAGCGATGAGAGTCGCTTCTGCCTTGGTGCCAATGATGGTCGTATGCGTGTTTGGCGCCGTGCAGGTGAGCGCCACAATCAGGACTGCATACGACCGAGGCACACAGGGCCAACACCCGGCATCATGGTGCGGGGAGCGATCTCCTACACTGGCCGTACACCACTGGTGATCGTCGAGGGGACACTGAATAGTGCACGGTACATCCAAACCGTCATCGAACCCATCGTTCTACCATTCCTAGACCGGCAAGGGAACTTGCTGTTCCAACAGGACAATGCACGTCCGCATGTATCCCGTGCCACCCAACGTGCTCTAGAAGGTGTAAGTCAACTACCCTGGCCAGCAAGATCTCCGGATCTGTCCCCCATTGAGCATGTTTGGGACTGGATGAAGCGTCGTCTCACGCGGTCTGCACGTCCAGCACGGACGCTGGTCCAACTGAGGCGCAAGGTGGAAATGGCATGGCAAGCCGTTCCACAGGACTACATCCAGCATCTCTACGATCGTCTCCATGGGAGAATAGCAGCCTGCATTGCTGCGAAAGGTGGATATACACTGTACTAGTGCCGACATTGTGCATGCTGTGTTGCCTGTGTCTATGTGCCTGTGGTTCTGTCAGTGTGATCATGTGATGTATCTGACCCCAGGAATGTGTCAATAAAGTTTCCCCTTCCTGGGACAATGAATTCACGGTGTTCTTATTTCAATTTCCAGGAGTGTATATAAATAGTTCACTGTATTCCTATTTAACCATGTTGGTGTTAAAATATAATTATCCATCATAAATGTCGTTTTATGTTATCCTTACATGCAGTTATAGCATCCTGAATAAAATTGTTTAGTAATTGACCATTCCTATTTTTTACTTCTTGATTTTTAGTCTAATTTTAGGCCACCGGTCGACATCATCTTTATTGTATAAAATTTTTGTAAGTTGTATGAGTAAAATATTTCAGTTCAGTGGAAATTCATCTGTTCCAAGAAAAGGTTCAAACTACCAACCAAGAAAAGGTTCAAACTACCAATTAGCAAAGAATTAAAAATATTGCAATACATGGATTTTATTCAACAATCGTGGTACCAAAGGGGCAAGAAACTTATCAAAATTTTAAAAATGTATCACTACAAAGAATGCAGGTACAAATATCAGTGAAAATAAAGTATTGTATGATTTGATAATAGAAAGTGATGTACAGTTATGCATGGATATAATTAATTGTGCACATAGCTTCTTAGGCTTCAAAAATCAAGATATTGAACCAAAAATGAAAACTGTAGCTCATGCTGTTCCTAAACCTCTTTCATTTCAATTTGTTAACTATTTTTAACTTAGCTGAAAATTTTTTATTAAAAATACAGAACAGTTTAATGTTGAAACCAATGTTATTGCATTTTTAAGGCTGATGTTGAATTTTAGTATCCAATGACTTATGAACCTCATCATCTTTTCTTTGTAATACTTCTTGATGAGATTCATGGCTTTCGAAGAACTGTAGCTAATGAAAATGATGATGGTTTCTGAGATTCACTGCAACAGTTATTTTAGAGATGGCATAGTTATTTTACTTTATTTTTGGAAGATTTTATTCTACATGAACACAATTGAAAGCTGTGAGTTTCAGTTACTCCCAGAGAATGAAGAGACTACAATAATTTAAATATACCTTATAAATAAATGGAAATAACTATTAATGTTCATTATGGATGAATTCATTCAAATGATGCTCAGTCAGAGCTGCCATTTAATGTTATTGATGCAGATAGATCAGTTTTTATAGCACATAAAGGTAAATCAAACGTTAAACTAATTGATAACCTTGTTACAAAGTTGTTTGATGCAGTTCCTGTTGAAATGGGTAATTATATTCTACTTAGAGTTGAACACTTACATATATCTTTTACAAATTGTTATACATAACAGAATCAATAACAGATAAAGTATGCTTAGAAAATTGTTTAATTAATAATGGTAAAAAAGGTAAGATCAAATGAAATACATACGTTTGGAGTTACTTGGAGCTGTTTTTAAATACTGAAAGAAATTATGTGGGACAGTGGTTTAACTGTATGCTTCACCAAGAGTTCAAATTTAGCAGATGGTCTTTGTTAAGTGGAATGACACAAACTGCAAAAGCACTAGAATTTCTGGTACACTCGCTAAAGAATATAAAACAGTTGAAAAATATGGAAATTAGAGAATGTGTAACTAATGATTTTGGATTAGACATGCTAGTTTATTGTCTTAGTGCGACTGTTCTAGTGTCAATGTACTAATGTTACTGTGTTCATGTGATGGTGTTCATGTATTGCTACGTTCCTCTTAAAATAGTTTGCTGTTTACTAAAGCCTACATTTTATGAAATTTTGGGGCAGATCCTTATAGTGCACACTCTGCTGCTGAGTGAAAATTCATTCTGAAATATTTTCTGACTTGTGTGGGTTATTTTGGGCTATAAAATGAGCATCATGTGTTAATTTTTTATGTATTATACATTTTTGGACCTAAATGATAAATTTTAGAGTTGAAGACATTTCCCACTGATTTCCTGATTTTTCAGTAGGTAACTGGCATTTTGATATTTAAAATAACCAAATTTGTGTAAATTTAATGAAAAACGAAAAATGTCAAACTTTCGCCCCACAACTGCTGGAATACTATAATGTTGGCATATTCCATGTGTGCAAGTGTTGATTGGTTCACCGTGGAACTTTTAAAATAGGATGATTCATCCCTAAAATCACTCACTAAGGTTTACAGATAGGAAACGGGGAGCAAGTATAATGTGGTTTTAAATGCATTAGACACATTTTGTTGGTCTTCTTTCCTCAAGAGGCACCTCATAACAATAAAGGGGAAGATGCAGCCTACCATACACTCCTTTCCTGTGCCAACCTCTTCATCTCAGAGTAGCACTGGCAACCTATATCCTCAATTGTTTGTTGAATGTATTCCAATCTCTGTCTTCCTCCACCGTCTTTACCCTCAGCAGCTCCCTCTAGTACCATGGAAATTATTTCCTGATGTCTTAACACATGTCCTCCCGTCCTACCCCTTCTTCTTGTCAATGTTCTGCATATATTCTTTTCCTCCCCGATTCAGCAGAGAACCTCTTCGTTTCTTACCTTATCAGTCTGCCTCATTTTCAAAGTTCTTCTGTAGCACCACATCTCAAATGCTTCGATTCTCTTCTTTTCCAGTTTCCTCACAGTCTTTGTTTCAGTGCCATACAATACTGTGATTACAACGTACATTCTCATAAATTCCTTCCAGAAATTAACGCCTGTGTTTCATACTGTTAGACTTCTCTTGTCCAGGAATACACTTTTTGTCAGGGATAGTCTACTTTTTATGTCCCCTTTACGCTGTCACAAATGGATTATTTTGCGGTCTAGGAAGTAGAATTCCTTAACTTCATTTAGTTCGTGATCCCTAGTGCTGATGTTAAGTTTCTCGCTAGTCGTAATGCTGCGACATCTCACTACTTTCGTCCTTCGAATTATTCTCCGTTCGTATTCTGTTCTCATTATACTATTCATTCCATTTTGCGGGTCTTGTAATTCTACTTCACTTTCACTGAGGATTGCGTTATCATCAGCGAAGCTTATCATGGATGACTTTTCACTTTGAATTTTAATTTCCCTCTTGAACCTTTCTTTTATTTCCGTCAATGCTTCTTCCATGTATAGATTGAACAGAAGTGGCGAAAGACTACATCCCTCTCGTGAGCCCTTTTTAATCCGAACACTTCATTCTTGATTTTCCACTCTTATTATTCCATCTTGGGCCTTGTATTGCATATTATGATCTATTATATATTATGCTTCTTTCCCTATAGCTCACCCCTATTTTTTTCAGAATTTCGAACGCTTACGTTATTTGACACTCCTAGCGCTTTTCCCAGTCCGACAAATCCTATGAACGTGTCTTAATTTTTCTTTAGTCTTGTTTCCATTATCAACGTCAACGTCATATCTACGTCTCTACCTTTCCTAAAGACAAACTGATCGTCATCTAACACGTCCTTAATTTTTTATTTCACTCTTCTGTATATTATTCTTGTCAGTAACTCGGATGGTTGAGCTATTAAGCTGATTGTACGATAATCCTCGCACTTGACAGCTCTTGCAATCTTCAGAATTGTGTGGATGATTTTTTTCCCAAGTCTGGTGGTATGTCGCAAGACTTATATACTCTATACACAAACATGAGTAGTTGTTCCGTTACCACTTGTTCCAATAATTTTAGAAATTCTGATGTAATGTTATCTACCCCTTATGCCTTGATTTTAAATCTTACAGAGCTATTTTAAGTTTTGACTTTAATATTGGTTCGTCTATCTCTTCTATATTGACCACTGTTTTTTTTTTTATATCACCTCATCAGACCAGTTTACCGTTTCATTGAGGCCTTCAGTGTATTCTTTCCGCGTATTAGCCCTCTCCTCTCCATTTAACAGTGGAATTCCCATTGCACTATTAATGTTACCACCATTGCTTTTCATTTCACCGAAAGTTATTTTGACTTTTCTATACCCTGAGCCAGCCCTACCGACAATCGTTTCTTTTTTGATTTATTCACTTTTTTCATGCAGCCATTTCGGGTTAGCTTCCTTGCTTGAAGGTACTGACAAATTATTTTCTTGACCAAGCGACAATTGGCAGTATCGTTTGATTTGTTCGTTTGATCGTCAGAACAAAAGCAGAACATCCAGTCAGAAAAGATAGTAACGGGAAGATGGTAATGCTAGATTAAATAAACAACTATTTCTCATGGCAAAGCACTTCATTTTGGGCCATGTTACGAACTATTGTGTGTGTAATAAGCGATACATATAACAGGACGACACGAATGCACAGTCTTGAACAGCCTAGCGTGGTTTTCGGTTATAGCAGCTTTTGACTTCATTGAATTAATTAAAAATGGCAGAGAATGTATCATTGCACTGATATTGCTGTGCCTTTGTAATGAGGTATGAAAACTGTGAAATATATTGCACGTCATGCTTTTGGATCAAAATCTCAGAGTTCTCGACTGATTGTAAGCGAATCATAAGTCGCCTACCAACTTTCCTTTAAGTGTATACGACAACACATGATGGTGTGGAGCTCAGCCTACAGCAACTACACTCCTGGAAATGTAAAAAAGAACACATTGACACCGGTGTGTCATACCCACCATACTTGCTCCGGACACTGCGAGAGGGCTGTACAAGCAATGATCACACGCACGGCACAGCGGACACACCAGGAACCGCGGTGTTGGCCGTCGAATGGCGCTAGCTGCGCAGCATTTGTGCACCGCCGCCGTCAGTGTCAGCCAGTTTGCCGTGGCATACGGAGCTTCATCGCAGTCTTTAACACTGGTAGCATGCCGCGACAGCGTGGACGTGAACCGTATGTGCAGTTGACGGACTTTGAGCGAGGGCGTATAGTGGGCATGCGGGAGGCCGGGTGGGCGTACCGCCGAATTGCTCAACACGTGGGGCGTGAGGTCTCCACAGTACATCGATGTTGTCGCCAGTGGTCGGCGGAAGGTGCACGTGCCCGTCGACCTGGGACCGGACCGCAGCGACGCACGGATGCACGCCAAGACCGTAGGATCCTACGCAGTGCCGTAGGGGACCGCACTGCCACTTCCCAGCAAATTAGGGACACTGTTGCTCCTGGGGTATCGGCGAGGACCATTCGCAACCGTCTCCATGAAGCTGGGCTACGGTCCCGCACACCGTTAGGCAGTCTTCCGCTCACGCCCCAACATCGTGCAGCCCGCCTCCAGTGGTGTCGCGACAGGCGTGAATGGAGGGACGAATGGAGACGTGTCGTCTTCAGCGATGAGAGTCGCTTCTGCCTTGGTGCCAATGATGGTCGTATGCGTGTTTGGCGCCGTGCAGGTGAGCGCCACAATCAGGACTGCATACGACCGAGGCACACAGGGCCAACACCCGGCATCATGGTGTGGGGAGCGATCTCCTACACTGGCCGTACACCACTGGTGATCGTCGAGGGGACACTGAATAGTGCACGGTACATCCAAACCGTCATCGAACCCATCGTTCTACCATTCCTAGACCGGCAAGGGAACTTGCTGTTCCAACAGGACAATGCACGTCCGCATGTATCCCTTGCCACCCAACGTGCTCTAGAAGGTGTAAGTCAACTACCCTGGCCAGCAAGATCTCCGGATCTGTCCCCCATTGAGCATGTTTGGGACTGGATGAAGCGTCGTCTCACGCGGTCTGCACGTCCAGCACGAACGCTGGTCCAACTGAGGCGCCAGGTGGAAATGGCATGGCAAGCCGTTCCACAGGACTACATCCAGCATCTCTACGATCGTCTCCATGGGAGAATAGCAGCCTGCATTGCTGCGAAAGGTGGATATACACTGTACTAGTGCCGACATTGTGCATGCTGTGTTGCCTGTGTCTATGTGCCTGTGGTTCTGTCAGTGTGATCATGTGATGTATCTGACCCCAGGAATGTGTCAATAAAGTTTCCCCTTCCTGGGACAATGAATTCACGGTGTTCTTATTTCAATTTCCAGGAGTGTATACAACGACAAATTAAGCAATACCTGACGCACTTACATAACTGGAGAGAGATGTGGTGCTTTAAACCCAGTCCAACGCGACAGTGGCGAACTTGATTGTGATGTCGGCGCTGCAATCCGTCTGGCCCTGAAATGAGATACATGCATGCTGCAAATCAAAGAAGGACCTCGCCTCGCGCCCACTGTCTGCTGTCACTAAAAACCCTAAAAACCCGGAAAAACACAATATCATGCGCCGCAAAGCGATACTTGCGGCCGTCCTTCGGCACTGGATGCTAAGGAGGGTGGGACAGGTGGAACAGTGTCCGGTGGCGGCGGCCACGAAGCAGTTCCGCCGGCGATGGTCCATCTCGTGGATGCGAACGACAGAAGGGGAGAAACAGTGGCAATGCTTGATCCCTGGAGTGTGCGGTGCAAAGTTTGACCATTTGCTGCTTGAAAGATCTGACAAAACGTTCCGCTTCGCCGTTTGACTGGTGATGGAATGGGGCGCTAGTTAGATACCGTATGCCATTGGCTTCACACTATGTTTCAAATTCATCTGACGTGAACTGAGGACCGTTGTCCGACACAATGATTTCAGGCAAACCTTCGAGGCAAGAAATAGATAACAACGCCTGAATTGCGCTATGTGACGTTGTCGAGTTCATTGGCACAGCAAAAGGAAACTTCCTATAAGAGTCTACCAGAAATATGCTGCCGCCAGTCGGGCGCGAATCTTATGTCGTCATCCACTAGCGGCCGCTGCTGTCGCGTTGTCGTCCTGGAGGGAGGTCGGTCAGTGTGCGATTGACTGACCTCTTCTCACAGCCTTCTCTTCTCTGTCGTTCCCGACTGGCGTGCCGGCGCTGATTTTACGCCCCAACACCAACTCCAGTGTCGTGGTCAGCTATGCTTGATTTCTCGGGTGAGGATCCTTGGTGCGAAGAGTGCGCTCACGCTGGTCTCACAGACTCCAGACTTCGTTTAAATCCATGGAGTTTAGTTGACTGGGGAGTACGGTAAGCGCAATCTGGTGCTCTTCAAAACACAGACATACCCTGCGATCTGTGCGACACGTTGCATTACCCTTCTGGTAGATACCGTCGTACGGAGAAAAAACAGACTGCCCGCCATACAGCCCGCCAACCTGAAACGATAGTCTCGGGTGGCATTTCTTTTCATAGAATGAGACCTTTCGTTGTAATTCGCAGCATACTTGTAGCCCAACGGTACTTCGATGATTTTCCACACTAAGCGAGAGTTTCTGCCACTTACCCTCGTGATTGCCAAACCTTACACTGGCCAGCAAGATCACCAGATCTCTCCCCTTTTGAGAATGTTGGAGCATTATGGGCAGGGCTCGACTGCCAGCTCAGGATTTTGACGATCATACGCGTCAGTCGGACGGAACTTGGCACGATATCCCTCAGGAAGACATCGAACAGCTCCTTCGATACCAAGGTAAATAATTGCTGTCATAAGAGCCAGAGATGGACCATTGTGTTACTGTCTGGCTCAGTTTGTGAAGCTCTTTCTCTTGAATCAATCACTCAATTTTCTAAAATTTTAATCATTTATTTACATGTACGATTATATGTACATCATATCTACCGGTTTTCGTCCCTTTCCGATAATCCTTCCGTGGCTCGTCTTTTTTTTTTCTTTCTTTTTTTTTATCTTAGAGTTATTTCAAGAGGTTCACCAATGTACGAGGGCGGGCTGAGTAGTATTTCTTCCGAATTTTTTATGTGAAAACTCTTAAACCTCTTTAGATAGAATAAAAGTTATTAGCGTCCTCCACCTTTAATCTTTACGTCTACATGTTTGCAACCCTCTGCCGCTAGAGAGCTCAGAAAAGTAGCGTGTAATATGGCAGTGTGTATCGTAACTATGTCGGTGCTTTAGAAACAGCGAGCTGTGATGGAGTTTTGAATTCGAAGTGTTGCTCCACGCATCTAGCACTCTCTCCTTTAGCATTACAATGTTAGACCGCACACGAGGGCTGCGACATGTGAAGTAATCCGACGCCTTGGATTCACCGTCACCGATCATCCACCATACGGCCCAGGCTTTGTTTCATCTGATTTTCATCTTTCTCCAAAACTTAAAGAACACCTACACTTTAATAGCGGTGAAGCGGAGCAGGTAGAGGTGAGGTTGTGGCCCGGTCAACGACGTCAGACTTGTACAGTGACGGTATCGACATACTGATCTCTCGTTGGGAGAAGTGTGTTCGTCACCAGAGTGATTATGTTGAGAAACAAATATATAGAGGTGAAAAGATAAATATGCAGAATGTTAATGAAGTTTTTTAAGAAAAAACTCGGAGGCATTTTTTTCCAGCACGATCTCGTATATTCAAAGAACGATAAATAATAATTCTCAGGAATATAAGTCTAAAGGTTGTGTACTTGGCAGAGTTTTGAACACACGGAAACAGCCATCATTTCAGACGAAGAAGGAAGCCGCGTACGAGCTGTGCGACGGTCTTCCCCGCATGGCGTGCATTAGTTCGTGCGTGCCTTGACGTGTCACGCGCCCTGAGAGATGGCACAATAACACATCACCAAATTACTTAATGTGTGACCTCTAGAATTTTTGTCGCGACATCCTCATTTTCAACACAATGGTTGAATTAATTTCATAAAAGTAGCTATCGAGATATTTTACTTATTTCGTACAGTTAGATGGACCTAAAATGTCATTTATAAATTGTCTTGGCATTTTCGAGTTATAGAAGAATATGACATTTTACACTATACACTATAAAAGCATTGTAGATTAAGTAGCCTTCAAAATTTGGATACAATTCCAACTGGATTTTTCAGCACCACATTCGCTTGTATCCAGAAAGAAATTCCGATTTCTGTATCTGTAGTTTGTTGCGTGTAGTGACTTGAAATATTAATCTATTCTTTTGGTAGTAGATGGATTTTTTTTATATTAGCAATATTCATTGAATCAGAGACATAGTATATTTCCACCTTCCCTTCGGAATATCTTTCTGCCTCAAATAAAATGTGTTGCTCAGCTAGGTCTCGACTGCGATTAACAGAGAAACTTTAGGCATTTCATAGCTACGGGCCAGATTCTTGCCAAATTCCAGTCCCGTAAGCGGTAAGATCCGTAGAATAACCTAATGTAACCTAATCAGAGAAGCTGAGGATCGACTCAGTCCGCTAAACCAGTCCGTGAGGAAGAGCTGTTGTACAAGGTTGACACCGCACGTCAATTTTGTAGTAAAATTTAGAGTGGTCTTGTAAAAATTTTACGTAGTGGTGTAACTGGCTCATAGCGCTTGAAGAAGCACTTTCTCACGTCACTAAGCACTTGTGTACAGACTTTTTTGTTTACCATCGTCATGACGTTACTGTAGATATTTGCTTCTCACGCATTAGCAATTTTCGTGCTTTTTAATCGTATTGCCTGCAGTACATACTTAGTGCATGTGCCACTTACATAACTGTCCACTTTATGAACAACTAACTTTCGCTGACCTTACTGTGCAATAAGTTTCCATTGTTCGAGTTGATCGAGGTTAGTATTACAGTCTATCAGTTCCAAGTGCTGCGTGCTGTGGCCTCGTTGACTTTGGAATAGCCGGCCACGGTGGCTGAGTGGTTCCAGGCGCTTCCGTCCGGAACCGCGTGACTGCTACTTTCGTAGGTTCGAATCCTGCCTCGGGCATGGATGTGTGTAGTGTCCTTAGGTTAGTTAGGTTTAAGTAGTTCTACGTTCTAGGGGACTGATGACCCCAGATGTGAAGTCCCATAGTGCTCAGAGCCATTTGAACCATTTGAACTTTGGAATAAATTCATTTATGATAGTTGAGTTTTGCGAAGAACTTTAGCCGGATCTTGAAATTTTTTTAACTAAATATAGTTATTAATTCACGAACGAATTCTTTGCATTACAAATGTGTAGTTTTAGTCACATCCAAATCCTTTTCAGACTTCTTTTTCTTCGAATTATACTAAAACCACAGCTCTGTCGCAACAATAATTGAAATGACAAAAGGTAGGTAGCATTGTACAGGTTTTTGAATTCTTGTAGGAACCAACAAAAGTGGTTCGCCGGCCCTTGAGTGAATGACAAGAAAGAGACTACTCACAAACATTAGCAAATATCGCAATGAGCTATATGTACCAAACCCCCAGACGGCGCCAGCATACAATGAAGCTATCTTCGTGGGTTAAATAAATTTAGAGTCGAGGGAAAATAAAACCAAAAAGTAGGTCGCTCAATTTAATGTATACACTCTTTGAAACAGAGTACAAGATTTTTGTGGAGACATATACCGCAAGGCACTAAATCATCAAAACAGCCACGTTTCGCAACAGCGCATTGCCTAATAGTAACATAAAACTAAATGACAGACCAGTAGTACAGTGGGAAAACATCACACGCCTGACGAAATGCCGCCAGACCAACCCTCTTTTAGGCAGACCACATTACATTGATATTTCTGGTAGATTAAGCTTTTCCTCATCAACAACGTGTGATTTTTCGGTAACTTAGTATACGAGGCTATGGAGGCTCAATGTTTCGTTAAGCTTAAAATTACTTTCACAGATTTAATAATTATATTTATTAGAGACCTCTCTCTTCTTCGCCCTCGTTGTCGGACACCTTTCAAAACTGACCTTATCTATCGGAGTCATCCTCGTACAGTGCATGTCTCGAGATGTAAGACGTGTAAGTCCACGAAATTCTTTGATACACCTCTCCAGATGCCCTCTTCACGGGAAAATAGATTCACGTTCTTCTTCTGGGAATTTGTGTTGCCCTGGCCACTACAGCAAAACTTCTCTTACCTACTGAACTTATCTTTCTTCCGAAGTATCTCCTCTGTATAATTTCAACCGTTCCACCAAACAGCACATCAGACTTGTATTCAAAGAACTGTGACTGACGCACGAACAACGGGGACTTACATGCATTGAGAATAGAAAATAGTGCATTGAGAATGGCTAGCTACTAGCCGAAATCTGGATTTGCATAATAAAATCTAAAAAAGGATGAGTGATTGCTGCACTCTATAATTTATAAGACTTGTGTCACATAATTCCAAACTCAAATTCACTCAGATTCTCGATTTTCCAGTGCTCCTTTATCCGCTATATCCGTTGTTCAAACGATAACAGTACCTGCGTCATGTTTGTTTACGATTCTTCTACATGATACGTAAACATTATTACATTATTAAGTTTCAAGGACTGCAACAGTTATTTTGAGGCGAAACTGTAAATTTATGTTCTTTATTCATAGATGTATTCTCTTTAGTTAAAACTAGCACAATTACGAGACTCCCTGGAGTCAACATGTAAAGTGATTGAATTGTAATCAAGAATACTTTTCCGACAACATAATGCAAACTTGTCGAGAAATAGGATAAAGGGCGCACAGGGACGCTCAGCATTCTGAGAACGCGAGTCTTTAAAACGGAAATTACATTTGCAGATCAATCGGTTCCATTTGCACACGCGCGGAACACTTTCGACTAAAGTGGCAAACGGTCTCGAAAACGGTTCTAAAGCAGATGTAACATTCGTAGCGTCCTCTAAATCTTTAAAAACCATCGTTGTTGTTCTTTTAAGGTCACGATGAATTCTTCAAGCCTCGTTTTCTGTAATGTCTGTGAGCTTAGGGAACTCGACTGCGTTGTCAGAATTTTTCCCTCTGGAAAACAATTTTCTTCTTAAATGCATCCCCATCAAATAAAAAATAAGTTATTTGTTTACCTTGTAATGTCTTACTACTCAACCACGATTTACTGCATTTGGCATCCTCTGGCAATTATGGGAGATAGAGGTGAAGTTACAGTGAACAACCACAATTTCCACTTTGTTTCAGCTGTTGTATACAATGTGGATATCAGAACAGCTTCACTAGCAAGTTTTCTGGTTTTTAGAACAGCAAAGCAAATTTTGATAGGCTTCAAGAGCAGAGGTAAGTACACGAGCCGAATGAAACGTCCTGACTTCCAGGTGCAATAATTTTGTGGTCGACTTACACCGTGTGCCGGCCGTTGGTGGCCGAGCGGTTCTGGCGCTTCAGTCTGGAACCGCGCGACCGCTACGGTCGCAGGTTCGAATCCTGCCTCGGGCATGGATGTGTGTGTTGTCCTTAGGTTAGTTAGGTTTAAGTAGTTCTACGTTCTAGGGGACTTATGACCTCGGCAGTTGAGTCCCATAGTGCTCAGAGCCATTTGAACGATTTGACTTACACCGTGTGCAGTGGACAGGTAAGTCCAGTTAAAATGCGAGATCTGCAATCCATTCCAAATGCTCTAATTTTCGTTCCCACAATCCTTTTCTCTTCACAATTTTAACTGTAGAGTGTTTTGAGTGGAAAAATCGTTTACTTCAACAACGTATTTTAGCAGCAATACATTTAGTCTCTTCCCCCATGAACCATGGACCTTGCCGTCGGTGGGGAGGCTTGCGTGCCTCAGCGATACAGATGGCCGTACCGCAGGTGCAACCACAACGGAGGGGTACCTGTTGAGAGGCCAGACAAACATGTGGTTCCTGAAGAGGGGCAGCAGCCTTTTCAGTAGTTGCAGGGGCAACAGTCTGGATGATTGACTGATCTGGCCTTGTAACATTAACCAAAACGGCCTTGCTGTGCTGGTACTGCGAACGGCTGAAAGCAAGGGGAAACTACAGCCGTAATTTTTCCCGAGGACATGCAGCTTTACTGTATGATTAAATGATGATGGCGTCCTCTTGGGTAAAATATTCCGGAGGTAAAATAGTCCCCCATTCGGATCTCCGGGCGGGGACTACTCAAGAGGACGTCGTTATCACGAGAAAGAAAACTGGCATTCTACGGATCGGAGCGTGGAATGTCAGATCCCTTAATCGGGCAGGTAGGTTAGAAAATTTAAAAAGGGAAATGGAGAGGTTAAAGTTAGATATAGTGGGAATTAGTGAAGTTCGGTGGCAGGAGGAACAAGACTTTTGGTCAGGTGATTACAGGGTTATAAATACAAAATCAAATAGGGGTAATGCAGGAGTAGGTTTAATAATGAATAAAAAAATAGGAGTGCGGGTTAGCTACTACAAACAGCATAGTGAACGCATTATTGTGGCCAAGATAGACACAAAGCCCATGCCAACTACAGTAGTACAAGTTCATATGCCAACTAGCTCTGCAGATGATGAAGAAATTGATGAAATGTATGACGAGATAAAAGAAATTATTCAGGTAGTGAAGGGAGACGAAAATTTAATAGTCATGGGTGACTGGAATTCGTCAGTAGGAAAAGGGAGAGAAGGAAACATAGTAGGTGAATATGGATTGGGGGGAAGAAATGAAAGAGGAAGCCGCCTTGTAGAATTTTGCACAGAGCATAACTTAATCATAGCTAACACTTGGTTCAAGAATCATAAAAGAAGGTTGTATACCTGGAAGAATCCTGGAGATACTAATAGGTATCAGATAGATTATATAATGGTAAGACAGAGATTTAGGAACCAGGTTTTAAATTGTAAGACATTTCCAGGGGCAGATGTGGATTCTGACCACAATCTATTGGTTATGAACTGCAGATTGAAACTGAAGAAACTGCAAAAAGGTGGGAATTTAAGGAGATGGGACCTGGATAAACTGAAAGAACCAGAGGTTGTAGAGAGTTTCAGGGAGAGCATAAGGGAACAATTGACAGGAATGGGGGAAAGAAATTCAGTAGAAGAAGAATGGGTAGCTCTGAGGGAGGAAGTAGTGAAGGCAGCAGAGGATCAAGTAGGTAAAAAGACGAGGGCTAATAGAAATCCTTGGGTAACAGAAGAAATATTGAATTTAATTGATGAAAGGAGAAAATATAAAAATGCAGTAAATGAAGCAGGCCAAAGGGAATACAAACGCCTCAAAAATGAGATCGACAGAAAGTGCAAAATGGCTAAGCAGGGATGGCTAGAGGACAAATGTAAGGATGTAGAGACTTGTCTCACTAGGGGTAAGATAGATACTGCCTACAGGAAAATTAAAGAGACCTTTGGAGAGAAGAGAACCACTTGTATGAATATCAAGAGCTCAGATGGCAACCCAGTTCTAAGCAAAGAAGGGAAGGCAGAAAGGTGGAAGGAGTATATAGAGGGTTTATACAAGGGCGATGTACTTGAGGACAGTATTATGGAAGTGGAAGAGGATGTAGATGAAGATGAAATGGGAGATAAGATACTGCGTGAAGAGTTTGACAGAGCACTGAAAGACCTGAGTCGAAACAAGTCCCCGGGAGTAGACAACATTCCATTAGAACTACTGATGGCCTTGGGAGAGCCAGTCATGACAAAACTCTACCATCTGGTGAGCAAGATGTATGAGACTGGCGAAATACCCACAGACTTCAAGAAGAATATAATAATTCCAATACCAAAGAAAGCAGGTGTTGACAGATGTGAAAATTACCGAACTATCAGTTTAATAAGTCACAGCTGCAAAATACTAACGCGAATTCTTTACAGACGAATGGAAAAACTGGTAGAAGCGGACCTCGGAGAAGATCAGTTTGGATTCCGTAGAAATGTTGGAACACGTGAGGCAATACTAACCTTACGACTTATCTTAGAAGAAAGATTAAGAAAAGGCAAACCTACGTTTCTAGCATTTGTAGACTTAGAGAAAGCTTTTGACAACGTTAACTGGAATACTCTCTTTCAAATTCTGAAGGTAGCAGGGGTAAAATACAGGGAGCGAAATGCTATTTACAATTTGTACAGAAACCAGATGGCAGTTATAAGAGTCGAGGGGCATGAAAGGGAAGCAGTGGTTGGGAAAGGAGTGAGACAGGGTTGTAGCCTCTCCCCGATGTTATTCAATCTGTATATTGAGCAAGCAGTAAAGGAAACAAAAGAAAAATTCGGAGTAGGTATTAAAATTCATGGAGAAGAAGTAAAAACTTTGAGGTTCGCCGATGACATTGTAATTCTGTCAGAGACAGCAAAGGACTTGGAAGAGCAGTTGAACGGAATGGACAGTGTCTTGAAAGGAGGATATAAGATGAACATCAACAAAAGCAAAACGAGGATAATGGAATGTAGCCAAATTAAATCGGGTGATGCTGAGGGGATTAGATTAGGAAATGAGACACTTAAAGTAGTAAAGGAGTTTTGCTATTTAGGGAGTAAAATAACTGATGATGGTCGAAGTAGAGAGGATATAAAATGTAGACTGGCAATGGCAAGGAAATCGTTTCTGAAGAAGAGAAATTTGTTAACATCGAGTATAGATTTAAGTGTCAGGAAGTCGTTTCTGAAAGTATTTGTATGGAGTGTAGCCATGTATGGAAGTGAAACATGGACGATAACCAGTTTGGACAAGAAGAGAATAGAAGCTTTCGAAATGTGGTGTTGCAGAAGAATGCTCAAGATAAGGTGGGTAGATCACGTAACTAATGAGGAGGTATTGAATAGGATTGGGGAGAAGAGAAGTTTGTGGCATAACTTGACTAGAAGAAGGGATCGGTTGGTAGGACATGTTCTGAGGCATCAAGGGATCACAAATTTAGCATTGGAGGGCAGCGTGGAGGGTAAAAATCGTAGAGGGAGACCAAGAGATCAATACACTAAGCAGATTCAGAAGGATGTAGGTTGCAGTAGGTACTGGGAGATGAAGAAGCTTGCACAGGATAGAGTAGCATGGAGAGCTGCATCAAACCAGTCTCAGGACTGAAGACCACAACAACAACATTTAGTCTCTATACTCTTCTTCAGTTCCATCGAAAACTGTTACAGCTGACAGTGGAATAATACACGTGAATTGAAAAATGTTACTATTCATACCACCAATTTCTTCAAGTGCTCCATGCTTGAACATTTAGCACAAACTGCTTCTTGATGTACAGAAGAATGAATCCCGTCTGTCAGTCGCTGTAATTTTTGTAATTTTTTCCTCTTTCAGATGGTTCAAATGCTCTGAGCACTATGGGACTTAACATCTGAGGTCATCAGTCCTCTATACTTATAACTACTTAGACCTAACTAACCTAAGGACAACACACATATCCATGCCCGAGGCAGGATTCGAACCGGCGACCGTGGCAGCCGCGTGGTTCCGGACTGAAGCGCCTAGAAACGCTCGGCCACAGCGGCCGGCTTTTCTTCTTTCATCATCATCTAAACCTTTATATCATTTCTGGTGGTACTGCAATGTCATAGAAATTTCATAGCAAATTTTTATTTCTTCTCGAGTATGCGACTGTGTAATAGATACTGAGAATTCAAGTCCCCCACTTCTGTCATTCCCATTTAGTTTTAGAGATCGCCAGACTGCGTATTTTTGTGAAAATCGCGACTGGACTTGTGAAAGTTCCCCATACCACGAAGGCGAGGTATTAATAACGTTAACACCACGGCTCTGCCGAACTGAAGAGAGCTGTGCCGACAGAAAAATGTCGCACCGCAGTACTAAAAGAAATGTGGCGCTGTACCGAGTACTTCCGAGATGGACCACGCATAGCCGAGACATGCAGAGCTTCGACCCACTCTCGGCCCGCCCATCTGGCTTACGTGTGGTTTGGCAAGCCATGGCTCGCGCTGTGTCGGGAAACGCCAGGGACTTCCATAGTACTTTAGGGACTGAAAACTGCAGAGGAAGACAGAGATTGCAATATATAAAACAAATAGTTTAATGCAGGTGTTCCCAACAAAATTTCCTCGAGGACCCCCTCATCGAGCATGATTGGTACCTTGTCGTATCACAGTATCGAGTACCTAAAAAAGCCAAATTAAGAGTCTTTTTATACGTTTTCTATTTTTGGTACTTAGAAAAAATATTGACATATTCATTATTAAAAAATATTGAGCGGCCAAAACAAAAAATCTGTTATCATACGAAATATAATTAATAAATTTTTTATTCGAATAGCATCTTGCGGACCCCTCTGGCATAGCACCCCCCTGGGTGTCCGCCGGCCACCAGTTGGGAACCACTGAGTTAAGGAATTGGTAGCAAGCGCTACTCTGAGATGAAGAGCTTGGTGCACGAAAGGAATTAGTGTCGGTCCGCACAAACCAGACAGCAGACTGATGCCTCAATACCGGCCGCGGTGGCCGAGCGGTTCCAGGCGCTTCAGTCCGGAATCGCGCGACTGCTACGGTCGCTGGTTCGAATCCTGCCTCGGGCATGGATGTGTGTGATGTCCTTAGGTTAGTTACGTTTAAATAGTTCTACGTTCTAGGGGACTGATGACCTCAGATGTGAAGTCCCATAGTGCTAAGAGCCATTTGAACCATGTTTGACGCCTCAGTGGCTGCACTTGCATTTGTCGGCTTTAAAGGCCTAGGACAACTACTGACTGCTTAGTGTTCTGTTGCTAAATTCATTTACCACTTTATTATTGTCGCCATAATTTATTTAAATTTGGGGGAAGTTAAAGATTCCAGTTGTTAGGTCACAATAATTTCTACTTCAGAGGCACTGTGAGGGACATTGCTGATGTTCAACTTACGGCAACCAAGGGATACATCTTGAATCCTTGGATGAAGGAGACACAATGTATGTCTGATTTAGGTGATGTAAATGCTGTACGGAGACTTATATCAAACAATTAGGCTCCCAAATGTTACCCTTAGCTTTATTAGCAAGGTCACGTAATAACTTGCCTATATTTGTGTGTCTCAGTATCATTATAGTTAAGTTCCAAACTCTACTCCAAATTGCTCCTAGGATGCATGTTTGGTAGTTATCCTTTTCTCAACTTTGGTAAAATAGTGAACGTGAAACATACCAAGGAGTCCCGTAGTTAGGAGTCATAGTTAAACTCTAGGTCCTCTACAAATGGCTTGGTAAGTCAGCTGAAATGTTGGAGGTAGGCAAGAGCATATCACCTCCAAGAGGAGCATGAGTATTAAGGCCGTGTGGTCTTCAAACCTACATCCGCTTTATGAGAGTTACGTCTTTCTTTATTATGTCATACCATATGAAATTTGTAATGGACATTTACTGTGATACCATATGAAATTTGTAATGGACATTTACAATTCTTATGGAAATCTTTGGTTCCTAAGTTGACAACCACACCGGCAACAAAAATAGAAATTTACCTGGCGTTTTGAAGACACCCTGCCTCTTAAAGGCATATTAACCATATCACTTTGCCAACTTTCACTGGTCGATAACCCCAGATATTTTGACACGCTACGTTTGAAATGTTTCCATCTCCATATGTGGTAGTCGTATAAATAATAAACATATTCATATACAAACTAAAGTCAGTAAAATGGGCTTATATCCTATCGTAATGACTCCCTGTACTGGGTTTTAATTTTTGGTATATTTCTGTAACGTAGCCTCCTTTAGATATATACTGATATTTCCAACTTCTGTCCTTTGCCAAATATGAGAAATACCAACTAATCAGTGCCTATACTAAGTTGTTGCAGTGGTATAGAAAATTTTTTAACCTTCATATGTTTTTAATCACAGCCGGCAGTTGTGGCCGAACGGTTCTAGGCGCTTCAGTATGGAACCGCATGACCGCTACGGTCGCAGGTTCGAATCCTGCCTCGGGCATGGATGTGTGTGATGCGCTTAGGTTAGTTAGGTTTAAGTAGTTCTAAGTTCTAGGGGAATGATGACCTCAGATGTTAAGTCCCATAGTGCTCAGAACCATTTCAACCATTTTTTTAAATCACAAATACCTGCTGTACCTTTGTATAATTTTGTTTCATTAGTACCACAGCGCTTTCGTCATAGCAAAATTACGGTATTTCCGTGGAAAACGACGCCATAACAAGTCCGATGACAGAAATCTGATAAGGCTTGTTACGGCTGGCGTTTAGATTTCATAGCTTTTCACAATTTTTAATAGTAAAATGTAAATCCACGAGACGTGGATCGTTAGCAGTGTCTCTGTTTCCGGAACAGGATGAGGACAATCGTTCGCAATCCGGGCTCATTTCAAGAAACGACCAGGCGAACGGCAATTTGCATTCTAATCGAACCATAGCACTCACTCTCTTGGAGGTCTGAACACTTAGGAAATTGCTTTACTTTTACAAGACTCATTGTCACAAGAATTGTAGACTGCTAGCGGAGGCATAAAGACTTCTTTTGCATCGCATTCCCTCTCTCTTTCTCTGTATCTCTCTCTCTCTCTCTTCGTGTGTGTGTGTGTGTGTGTGTGTGTGTGTCTGTGTGTGTGTCTGTGTGCGTGTGAAGACGACATTCCGAGTGCTATAGATACGATTATTTCGCACTGACTACCTATCGTGCCATACTTCGTGTCTCTGAAGGTGTCTATTCGGTTTCTTCGTTCAACAACGGTAATTTTTAACTTCTTAAAAAGTTAGAGTACTTCGTACCGTTTGGAACTATACAAACGCATTTAGTACATATACACTGCAAAACTGCCCTCGTGTCTCATTTGTTTATTATCGAAAATTGTCTAATAACGATACAACATTAGAAATCCGGATGGAAGTGCTTATAGGGTTTACATTTCAATTGAATTAACATTTAATTTATATGAACTTCTATTGTGTCACAGTGAGGTTCCTAGATAGAGTTACTGGGAATCGCTCCCAAAACAAAATGTCTATGAGTGATCTATTGCCGTAGTTAGAAGTGTCATCACGTCTAGACCGCTCCATACTGAACCTTCTCTAGTCAATGCTGAAGGGTTTACTTGTGGTGATGGAGGAATTGTTGCGGGAAGCGGGAGTAAAAATTGTACAGGTAGACCAGTGCTTGATTATACTCAGCAGTTTGAAGATTACGTTCGTTGCAATATTTGTGTACAGGTCCAAATGATAGAGAAATCTGGAGAACTGCATGAAATTAGTCTTTAGACTAACAACATAAAAACATGTTCCTGTGTCATTCATTTTTCCATAAAATGTTACTGGTCGTACCCCTTGTTGACTACACCTTATCTTGGAAACGTCGAATACCAGCAGTGGATCACCTTTAGATGCCCAGTTAAAATGTACGAGGGCATGCTGAAAAGTAATAGCTCCGGATTTTTTCTGTGAAAACTTTTAAAGCTTATTAAATAAAATAAATGTTGTTATCAGTTTTTATGTTTTACGTCTAAATATTTATACCTTAACATAGACGTCCTGACAATGAACCCTTTTCTCCCAACGAGACACCAGTTTGTTGACACCGTCTCTGTAGAATGTCTA
The DNA here is from genome assembly GCF_023898315.1 of Schistocerca nitens. NCBI lineage: Eukaryota > Metazoa > Arthropoda > Insecta > Orthoptera > Acrididae > Schistocerca > Schistocerca nitens. The sequence goes on from NC_064618.1 coordinate 673,571,611, forward strand.
ACTTTCTTGAGCGAGCCGCAACCTCACTTCTGCTTGCATCGCTGCATCACTACCAAAGTGATGTCCTCGAAGGTGTTCTTTAAGTTTTGGACACAGATGCAAATCGGATGTGGCCAAGTTGGGACTGTATGGGGGATGATCAGTGATAGTTAACTCAAAGCTTCAGATTGATGCAGATGTCGCAGCGCTCATGTGTGGTCTGGTATTTCTACACTGAAGGAGAAGGTGATCGACGTGTGGGCGAACAGCTTATGTGGTTAGAAACCCAATACAGCGAGCAGTTTCTCACGCATCGGCATAGTTACGTTACACATCGCCATGTTACATGCTACAATTCGGAGCCATCTAGCGGCAGATGTCATGAAATATGTAGACGCAAACAATAAAGATGTAGAACGTTAATAAGTTTGTTTCACATAAAAAATAAATAAGGTTTAAGAGCATTCACATAAAAAATTCTGAGGTAGTAGTTTTCAGCTCCCCCTCGTAGTAATATGCGAAACTAGAAGAAAATCTCTGATAATCTGAGTGGATGTAAGAAGTAAGAATGATCAGAGTCCACTCCAGCATTTGCAGAATACGATATTATATCTCGTGAATTGATTAGTAAGGGACGAATACTGGTGTACCACATGACATAGGAGAAGTAAGTTTGGCCACTTAAAAATGGCTGCGAACAAAAGACAGTAATTAAGCTTTCAGTCTGCTGCAGTGAGTGCGCTGTTCTGAAACTTCTTGGCAGATTAAGCCTGTATGCCTGCCCAATACTTGAACTCGGAACGTTTGATTTTCGCAGGCAGGTGTTCTACCAGCTGAGCTACACAACCACACTCACCCCTCCTCGTCACAGATCTACTTCTGCCAGCACCTTGTCTCCTACCTTCCAAACTTCACAGAAGCTCTCCTAGAACCTTGCAAGACTAGCACTGCTGCAAGAAAGGATATTGCGAAGACATGTCTTAGCCAGAACCTGGGGTAGGAGACGAAGTACTGCCGGAGGCAAAGGTATGAAGGCGGTTCGTGAGTAGTGCTTGGGGAGTTCAGTCGGTAGAACTCTTGCCCGCGAAAGGCAGAGGTGCCGATTTCGAGTCTCGCTGTTGCATGCAGTTTTAATCTGCCAGGAAGTTTCATATCAGCGTACATTTCGCTGCAGAGTGAAAATTTCAATCTGCAAACATCCCCCAGGCTGTGGTTAAGTTATGTCTCAGCAATTTCCACTCTGCCAGCAATGCTGGTCTTGCAAAATTCGCAGGAGAGCTTCTGTGAAGTTTGGAAGGTAGGAGACGAGGTACTGGCGGAAGTAAAGCTGCGAGGGCGAGTCGTGAGTCATGCTTGCGTAGCTCAGTCGCAGTTTCATACGGTTCTGTCTAGCCGTCGTCGTTGCGGAGATCGCGGCGAGTTGGGCACGTTGTCGTCCGTTCTTGCTGTAGCTTGTGAGTACAACGTAGTCATCCAGCTGCGGAAGCTCAAATTAGAAAGTCTACACTAAAATTTTCGTTCCCGTTAGGATAAGACAGACCAGAATTGTCTGAACTCGGCGATTGGTTGTTCGAAATGATAGGTCAAGACGATGACTGTCCCGGTTTGTAATGTGATTTCCTTGGTGATGTAGTGTATGTTAAAGTGTGAGGCGTTGAAACATTTACCTGGATTATGACAAAAACAGGCCGTTTCCTGAACTATCTTTGTTCCATTGGTGAATCTAGTTCAACTGCAATCAGCTATGCCGCTTTACGGTTGCGATCTGCGCGCGTATTCAGCCTCCCTTATGAACTGAATTTCGATCTCATGAAACAAGAGTTATCGCCTTATGGTATGGTTTTGCAGGTTACTGGCAAGAAACAGACAGGCAACAAACATTTTATTGTTGACAATGGTGTGCGAAATGTTAGAACTGATCTTTAAACATATCCCGTCGTACATTACGGTTCAAAACTTCAAAGCCTCTGCTACTTATTATGGCCAATCAAGGACCTCCGTATTATTTGGACCCACGGATCATCTCAAGGCTTCCTGTCCCCATGTAAAATCTTTACGGATGGAAAACCAGGCACTCATCTCCACAGGCGAAATGTGTCAACAAAAATTGACGTATGCCTAGACCTTGTCAGTCTCACTGCAGGAAACCGGGAATTGGGAGGGCCATGACGCATCATGCCGAGGAGAAAACGAAAAGAATCGGAATTCAAGTGCTCGTAGCGTGTTGACGACCAAACAGAATACAGCGGTTAAACCACCAAAATGTTTGAATCATGTATCTCCAGGACACACTAATCCCCATATCTTAGATGGTAGCGAGACACCTGGAAAGGAAACTACTATGGTTGTTAAACATCCCGAGGAACCCCAGGCTGCAATCCCGATGATATTTCAGTGTTACCACTATGCAGCGACATGCTAGATGGTGAGAACACGAACCAAAATAACATAACATTAAACGACCGGTCCGATCATCCAGTATCAAGTAAGGACGAATCAAAATAGTTGTCTAAACCAACGAAACGACTCCCTCGAATACAAAGTCATGAAGAGACACATGAATTTGACAGGAAAAGGACACGAAGCCGAGAAATCCTTAAGAAATCTCAGTCAGGTGATACGCCAATGGCTCCTCCAGTAAGGACAATGGCCCCTATTCAGAGCCGGCCGTTGTGGCCGAGAGGTCTACAGTCTGGAACAGCGCGACTGCTACGGTCTCAGGTTCGAATCCTGCCTCGGGCATGGATGTGTGTGATGTCCTTAGATTAGTTAGGTTTAAATAGTTCTAAGTCTAGGGGACTGATGACCGCAGATGTTAAGTCCCATAGTGCTCAGAGCCATCTGAACCATCATCCTATTCAGAATGATGGCGTTCATATGAACTCAGACAGTCACAGGATCACTATGGTGTTAACATCTCCCCCTTCTCTCCGGTTCCGACCATGCTTTGGACGGAAGATGCTGACCAATAGTAAACATTATATGCACACTTACAAGCTAGCTACAGTCAACGTCTCCCGGAAAAGATCAGCGGTAGAGTTACAGTGTTGGAAGATTATTTTTGTGCTGTTGATATAAATGTTGCTATGTTACAAGAAGTTATAACAACTAAAGTAGCGGATATAACAGCTTATGAAGGCATCATGGACATCGTAAATTAAGGAGGAACAGAGTGAAAGACGGTATAGAAATAATTTTATCGGAATGGGATAGCTGAACCGCAAACGAACGTTGGGGCCTCCACCCTACTTGACAGAGGTTTCAGCTGCGCGTTGCGACGTGAAGGCCAGACGCCTAATTTCAACTCGTGCCAAGAGCTACAAACATTGATGAATAAATTAGAACTGCAAAACACCTGGACTTACTGGAGTCCCCACCTCATCGGATGTAGTTATGTCAGCAGTCCTTCAGCAAGCAGGCTAGACAGAATCTATGTTACTAAAGACTTCATGTACAATATCGATATTTCTGAGATATGGCCTATAAACTTCACCGACCATTGTGCATCGATGCTTCATTCGGTAGGTCCGACAAAAAACTTTCCGTCACCGTCCGGTATGACACCTTTACGTCTCATTATTGCAGGAAGCTGAACTCAAGCAACAGATTAGACAAACTTGGCACAAATGCTTACGCTCCCAAACGAAAGATCGCGAACCAATAATTTGGTGGACCCAACACGCGAAACCATTAATTCGTAAAAGTATTATGCAGTATCGAAAAGCCCAAGCGTATTGGCGTAAAAAAACGGCTTAACATTTCTTCTCCTGTTTGCGAGGCCTTCGTAAACAACCAGACGGCCTTTCAGCTAACGGAATCAAGCTGAAACGGTGTAAGTCGAAAATAAGCCACTCGTCCGGCAGCGTCTGGACTAGGCAAGACCGGATCAAGGGCGATCTCACGCAGAAACGTACGTCATTATACCACGTAATAAGGGAGACACCCAGTGGGAAACAGAAAATAATAACCGCAGACGGGGATGATGAAGAAGAACACATTATTCAGATCGTCATAAAACATTATGTCGCGAAATACTGTATTGATCTCTACGCTGCAACGGAAATAGATCGACTGGTTTTTAATTTTTGGACCGTCTTACTACGAGGGCAGTTCAATAAGTAATGCAACACATTTTTTTTCTGAAACAGGGGTTGTTTTATTCAGCATTGAAATACACCAGGTTATTCCCCAATCTTTTAGCTACACAACACTATTTTTCAACGTAATCTTCATTCAATGCTACGGCCTTACGCCACCTTGAAATGAGGGCCTGTATGCCTGCACGGTACCATTCCACTGGTCGATGTCGGAGCCAACGTCGTACTGCATCAATAACTTCTTCATCATCCGCGTAGTGCGTCCCACGGATTGCGTCCTTCATTGGGCCAAACATATGGAAATCCGACGGTGCGCGATCGGGGCTGTAGGGTGCATGAGGAAGAACAGTCCACTGAAGTTTTGTGAGCTCCTCTCAGGTCCGAAGACTTGTGTGAGGGCTTGCGTTGTCATGAAGAAGGAGAAGTTCGTTCAGATTTTTGTGCCTACGAACATGCTGAAGTCGTTTCTTCAATTTCTGAAGAGTAGCACAATACACAATACACTTCAGAGTTGATCGTTTGACCATGGGGAAGGACATCGAACAGAATAACCCCTTCAGCGTCCCAGAAGACTGTAACCATGACTTTACCGGCTGAGGGTATGGCTTCAAACTTTTTCTTGGTAGGGGCGTGGGTGTGGCGCCACTCCATTGATTGCCGTTTTGTTTCAGGTTCGAAGTGATGAACCCATGTTTCATCGCCTGTAACAATCTTTGACAAGAAATTGTCACCCTCAGCCACATGACGAGCAAGCAATTCCGCACAGATGGTTCTCCTTTGCTCTTTATGGTGTTCGGTTAGACAACGAGGGACCCAGCGGGAATAAACCTTTGAATATCCCAACTAGTGAACAATTGTGACAGCACTACCAACAGACATGTCAAGTTGAGCACTGAGTTGTTCGATGGTGATCCGTCGATCATCTCGAACGAGTGTGTTCGCACGCTCCGCCATTGCAGAAGTCACAGCTGTGCACGGCCGGCCCGCACGCGGGAGATCAGACAGTCTGGCTTGACCTTGCGGCGATGATGACACACGCTTTGCTCAACGACTCACCGTGCTTTTGTCCACTGCCAGATCACCGTAGACATTCTGCAAGCGCCTATGAATATCTGAGATGCCCTGGTTTTCCGCCAAAAGAAACTCGATCACTGCCCGTTGTTTGCAACGCACATCCGTTACAGACGCCATTTTAACAGCTCCGTACAGGGCTGCCACCTGTCGGAAGTCAATGAAACTATACGAGACGAAGCGGGAATGTTTGAAAATATTCCACAAGAAATTTCCGGTTTTTTCAACCAAAATTGGCCGAGAAAAAAAATGTGTTGCGTTACTTATTGAACTGCCCTCGTACAACTGTTGTTCAGTGTCCGCCCCGACAGCTGAGTGGTCAGCTTGACGGATTGCCGTCCTACGGGCCCGGGTTCGATTCCCGGGTGGATCGGGGATTTTCTCTGCTCAGGGACTGAGTGTTATGTTGTCTTCATCATCATTTCATCCCCACCCGGCGCGCAGGTCGCCCAATGTGGCGCCGAATGTGACAAGACCTGCACCAAGGCGCCTGGACCTCTCCCGCAAGGGGCCTCCCGGCCAATGACGCCAAACGCTCGTTTCGTGTTGTTCAGTTGTAGTCATACGGTCTGTAAAGTAATAATTATCAGTATGCTGTAATATTACAAGCAACTGAGGAAGACAGAACTACAAAAGTTGAAAATGTTAGATTGGTTGGTTAAGAACTTGTAGTTCACATTACGTTGTGAATACGTGACGGGAACAATGCCAGTCAAATCGATCATATAGCTCAGAACGAAATAAAAACCATAATTAATGACGTTCTGAGGAACAAGTCAATTGGTTCCGATGGGATACCGCTCAAATTTTATGTACGTTTGTGGGACGTGATAAGGAATGAACTCACAGATATGTGTAATCAGTGATTAACTAACCAGGCGTTACGTACATTCAGGAAGGGAATTATTGTACTCATTCCCAAAAAACCGAGCAGCAAGAATGTTAATGATTAAAGAACACTCACTTTACTCAACGCTGACTTTAAAATTCTCACTCGTATTCTGAATAGAAGAATGACGCCACTACTGAAAAATGTCATAGGCCCTTAGCAAACGAGTACAGTAAAAGGAAGATGAACGCTAGATATCTACGTCTACATCTACATACATACTCCGCAATCCACCATACGGTGCGTGGCGGAGGGTACCTCGTACCACAACTAGCATCTCCTCTTCCTGTTCCACTCCCAAACAGAACGAGGGAAAAATGACTGCCTATATGCCTCTGTACGAGCCCTAATCTCTCTTATCTTATCTTTGTGGTATTTCCGCGAAATGTAAGTTGGCGGCAGTAAAATTGTACTGCAGTCTGCCTCAAATTCTGGTTCTCTAAATTTCCTCAGTAGCAATTCACGAAAAGAACGCCTCCCGAGTTCCTGAAGCATTTCCGTAACACTCGCGTGATGATCAAACCTACCAGTAACAAATCTAGCAGCCCGCCTCTGAATTGCTTCTATGTCCTCCCTCAATCCGACCTGATAGGGGTCCCAAACGCTCGAGCAGTACCCACGAATAGGTCGTATTAGTGTTTTATAAGCGGTCTCCTTTACAGATGAACAACATCTTCCTAAAATTCTACCAACGAACCGAAGACGACTATCCGCCTTCCCCACAACTGCCATTACATGCTTGTCCCACCTCATATCGCTCTGCAATGTTACGCCCAAATATTTAATCGACGTGACTGTGTCAAGCGCTACACTACTAATGGACTATTCAAACATTACAGGATTCTTTTTCCTATTCATCTGCATTAATTTACATTTATCTATATTTAGAGTTAGCTGCCATTCTGTACACCAATCACAAATCCTGTCCAAGTCATCTTCTATCCTCCTACAGCACTCAACGACGACACCTTCCCGTACACCACAGCATCATCAGCAAACAGCCGCACATTGCTATCCACCCTGTCCAAAAGATCATTTATGTAGATAGAAAACAACAGCGGACCTACCACACTTCCCTGGGGCAGTCCAGATGATACCCTCATCTCCGATGTACACTCACCATCGAGGACAACGTACTGGGTTCTATTACTTAAGAAGTCTTCGAGCCACTCACATAGTTGGGAACCAATCCCATATGCTCGTACCTTAGTTAGGAGTCTGCAGTGGGGCACCGAGTCAAACGCTTTCCGGAAGTCAAGGAATATGGCATCCGTCGGATACTCTTCATCCATGGTTCGCAAGATATCATGTGAAAAAAGGGCGAGTTGCGTATCGCAGAAGCGATGCTTTCTAAAGCCACGCTGATGCATGGACAGCAACTTCTCTGTCTCAAGGAAATTCATTATATTCGAACTGAGAATATGTTCGAGAATCCTGCAACAAACCGATGTTAAGGATATTCGTCTGTAATTTTGAGGATCTGTCCTTCTACCCTTCTTATATACAGGCGTCACCTGCGCTTTTTTCCAGTCGCTCGGGACTTCACGTTGGGCAAGAGATTCGCGATAAATGAAAGTTAAGTAAGGAGCCAATGCAGTAGAGTACTCTCTGTAAAACCGAGTTGGAATCCAATCAGGACCTAGCGATTTATTTATTATCAACCCATTCAGCTGCTTCACAACCCCAGGGATGTCTATCACTATGTCCTCCATACGGGAATCTGTACGAGACTCAAACCGCGGTATGTTTGTACGATTCTCCTGCGTGAAAGATTTCTCAAATGCTAAATTTAAAATTTCAGCTTTCGTTTTGCTGTCTTCCGTTGCGAGGCCAGTCTGATCAGTGAGTGACTGGATGGAAGCCTTCGACCCGCTTACCGATTTTACATAAGACCAGAATTTCCTTTATGTGAGTACAGGGACATCATAAACCTCATCTGGTTAAATGACGGTAGTCTTTTGTTTTTGTTTTTAGACTTGGATAAAGCCTTGATAGGATAAATCATGGTTTCTTACTCACTAAATTCAGAAAATTGGTTTCAACTATCATTTTATAACTGTATCAGTGGAGTTTTCTCAAGGACTAAAATCAATCGACAACTAACAAGCATTTCCAATTCAACAGTCCTTATGCCAGTGATACTCTCTGTCTACGACGTTACATGCGATCGCTGTGGAACCTTTCTTCCGATATTGCACCAGGAAGTGAAAGGACTACAGGTCCTCAATTTTAAGACGGTCTGTCCCGGTCATGCTGCCAACGTAAGCATTATCGTAAGGTCGAAAAGTGTGGTCGATGAAGTGCGACGCGTGGTACAACAGTATTCACGATCTTCTGGTGCAAAATCGAAGCTTAAAAAACCCAAAATAAATTCATCTCGGCTCTCATAATAGGGCAATAGGTACGCATTGGTTTGATATTACTGAAAAAGGACTCCAACGCGGGTCGTCTTTAAGGGCGAATCCAAAGCTCATGGCTACTAACAGTTGGGAGCGGAAACTTTATGTCATAAGACCCTTGCCGAAGGAACATAACGTGTGATCCTTAGGTCGTTTACAGAAACCCCACTTTATAAATACTCTTATCCTTAGCAAAATATATCATGTCGTCCACAGTCTTAGCGATACGGCACGTCATCGCACGAAAAATACTATCTGCAAGGTGTTGGTATGTACGAAAACAAAATATTTTCAAAATATCCTTCCACAAGGCGACCTTGCAGAGACATTACGGCGGACTAGGAGTTAACTATGTTAAATCTAGATGTGACGCATCGTTTCTAACATGTGTTTTCAAACCAATACATGCCACTAAGGCAGGCTTTACGAAACTTCTGTTTGTTTCATTACATTCTGGGGGCAGGAACGCTCCTATTAATGTCGCACATATAGACGCCAGCCTAGATTACGTCCGAAAATACTATGTCGATTGGAGCTATATAAGATTTTCTGCATCACAAACCAACACCAGAACCGTCTATGATTATGTCACCAGAAATCGTCTTCACAACTCAGTTGTAAAATATTTTGCGAATGAAGTAGATTATTATGTAAAGCGGTGAGCCAGTAACCACTTATTATAGGCTTCTACAAATTTTAATTCGTTATCAACAATGAATTGTTACTTTAGGAGGACAATTTCAAAGCGGGTTTAATGGCCGAGCGGTTCTAGGCACTTCAGTCCGGGACCGCGTGACTGCTACGGTCGCAGGTTCGAATCCTGCCTCGGGCATCGATGTGTGTGATGTCCTTAGGTTAGTTAGGTTTAAGTAGTTCTAAGTTATGCGGGACTCATGACCTCAGAAGTTAAGTCCCATAGTGCTCAGAGCCATTTGAACCATTTGACAATTTCAATTAAAACATTCAAAGCAATCGTAGTATTGTAAACATTTGTGGTGAAAAGTCGCTAGAGTGCTTTCCTGCGGAAAGCAAAGGTCCCGCGAGTTTCGGCCCGGCACAAACTTTTAATCTCCCAGGAAGATTTATTTTTGAATGAAGTTTAATATTTGTTATGTTTTCTTCGAGGATCTGGCACGTCATCCGTTATGTCTTCATTTACTTTTACCAAGTGATAGATCTCACTGGTGCTTCGAGACTCTTAGTAGCCTGTGACACGTTGCCTCGAACTGATATAGTGTGACATCTTGAACGATTCTGACAAAACACACAACAAAAGCTATCTGCTGGCGCTAGAGGAGGAAAGGGAAGAACTACCGCTTCTTCACTGAAATCGATGCCTTATGTTTCAAGGAACATCTGTCTTTCCTATGTGTACAGAATGTGTCCCAGTTCCCTTAGGACTGCTTCTGTGAAATTCCAAACTACAAAGTTACCTCGTGCCGAGTTGCGGCATTACGACCCTTGAAGTCTCAACAACACCAGTGTGGAACGTCAAAGTGTAGGAGGCGTCCTGACCATAAAATTAACAGTACGTGTCTGACACTTGTCGGAAAACAGTGATGGAGAAGCGAGGCAACATCAAGTATTTTGTCCTTCATTGTTTGTGGGCAAGAATACATCGAATTCGACCTGAACACCGAGAGACAGGTTCCTGTTCACTCCTTCATGATAATGATCCAGCCAACAGACTGAAGACTGTGTAAGAGGTTTCGGCCAGCAAATAGGTCATGATACTGGATCACCCACTGTGTTCGCCGGATTGGGCTCCAGCCGACTTCTTGTTCCCCAAACTGAAGTTAGCAATGAAAGGCCACAATTAGGGTGCAGTAGAAGATATCGAAGAAAACTGTACTGCAGTACTAAATACAGATCCAAAAAAGGAATATAGCGTCTTATTCAAAATACTTTTTAAACGATTTAAGCTGTGTATTGATTCTGGAGGAGACTATTTGGAGTAAATACAGTGATTTTGTGAATATAATTCAAGACTTCTATTTTTAATATTCACAGTCCTGACGGAACTGGAACACACTGAGTATTTATCGCCACATATTATTGCATTTATGGGCCAAGAGGAATAATTACTGTACATGTCACAAATATACCTTCCACGCCAAGCATTCTGAGCTCTATTTTAACTCATGGAATTTGCGGTTATATTTGAAATACAAATTGAGATTGTATTCGTTTTAATCTATGTGTTTTCCCGAAAAAACCGCTTTTTCTTTATTTAATTAGATCCCAATTCTATACTGTATTTTTTCAAATCTGTATTGGCGACTGCCCAAAACAATTTGTAAAATTTTTTTGTGGAGAGCATGGGGGCTATGTAAGTAGGCTGTTTAGGTTTTTTTATTGGTAACGCCACGTAGCGCTCTGTATGAAAATCACTGGCTGTGCTGTGTGCAGTCTGTGGCTGGTTTGCATTGTTGTTGGCTATCGTAGTGTTGGGCAGCTGGATGTGAACAGCGCGTAGCGTTGCGCAGTTGGAGGTGAGCCGCCAGCAGTGGTGGATGTGGGGAGAGAAATGGCGGAGTTTTGAAATTTGTAAGACTGAATGTCATGAACTGCTATATATTTTATGGCTTTTGAACACTATTAAGGTAAATACATTGTTTGTTCTCCATCAAAATCTTTCATTTGCTAACTATGCCTATCAGTAGTTAGTGCCTTCAGTAGTTTGAATCTTTTATTTAGCTGGCAGTAGTGGCGCTCGCTGTATTACAGTAGTTCGAGTAACGAAGATTTTTGGTGAGGTAAGTGATTTGTGAAAGGTATAGGTTAATGTTAGTCAGGGCCATTCTTTTGTAGGGATTTTTGAAAGTCAGATTGCGTTGCGCTAAAAATATTGTGTGTCAGTTTAGTGTTCATCAGAATAGGTAAAGAGCGAAATGTCTGAGTGCGTTCAGTTCTGCTCAGCTGTTTGAAAATCAAATAATGTAACAGGTTTATCAGCACAGTAATTAATTAATTTTTGTAAGGGGGCGTTTCATATGTCGACCCTTAGCCAAGGATACCTCACTGGAATCTTCAGATTTTTTCTTGTAGTTTGTGCAATTAGTGCAGCCTTTGTTTATTCCTAGCGCGTAATTGTAGAGAGAATTTCCTTTGTAGTTGTAGTTTTTCATTCTTGTACAGTAAAACAGTTGTGGCATGCATGTAGATTTGCACCAAGTATTTCGCAGCTGCGCTTGCAATTAACGAGATATCATTTTCAATGCTACGTTAATGTGTTTCCTTATTTTTCTCTTGAAATTGTGCTTTTCTGTGTTGTCGTGTGAAACACTGTGACAATAATGGCGTGTGAAAAACGTAATACTAGGCTCCAAAGTAAACTGAGAAATTACAGTGAAGAAGAAAACAGTGTGTTAGCGCCACCGTGTAATGAATTAACTAATGTTCAAAGTAGTAATTTGGTAATTGTGCATAGGGAAATGAAGCGGGCTGCAAATAATGGTGTAGGCAGTGAAACAATTAGTGAACAGGGAAGCATTATCGATCGATCGGTCGGCAACAGCTTGCCTCAGGATTCCGAAATGACAGGACACAATCTTGCAAATACTGTAGATACAGGTTTTGCGTCCTCGCCGTTTTCTCAAATAAGTCAAGACACATTTTTTGCTTTTCAAAATGCGAATATTGCCAGTTCCAATGCATTGCCGAATAGCGTTGAGGAACATGTTTCAGACACCAATGCATTGTTATTACAGATAATGCAACAAATGGGATAAAAGCTTCAAAAGTTAGACACAATGGAACAAAATCTTCAAAAGTTAGACACAATGGAACAACACCAGAGACAAACACAGCAACAGTTATACACAATGGAACAAAATCAGAGACAAACACAGCAAAAGCTTCAAAAGTTAGACACCACACTTGAACAAACACGTGAAGATTTAACTACTGAGTTACATAACATTGAATCGAAATGTCAGAAAGTCTGTAATGACGTAAAAACACAAATTTGTGAGCATTTTAACCTCTTTTTTCGCGGCATGAAAATGCATTACAGAATCACGAAGCAGCCATAAAAGAACTGCAAACCATTGTTCATGAAAATCATGAGACCTTGTGGGTTACGTTACTTGCAAAAACTCAGGAAAACTTAAAGGACACAGTAGATACTCTGAAAATTGGTTCAGAAATACACATGGAGGGAATTAGTTGATTATCAGAGAAAGTAGTCGAACTTTCGGATCAGCTAAATAATTTATCTACGAAGGTAGATGATAATCTGAATGACACAAGACCGGTAGTCTTTAATGACACAGAAGATTACGAACAAATTAGGAAATTCACACAAAATCAGAAGCAAATTAATACGCAACACCAAAGTGAAATCCGGGAAGTACAAGATCAGTTGGCACAAGTAATACAAGAATTACATATTTCAGAGGACACTCGCGCTCCAACACGGGAAGAGGGACTTAGAAATACGGAAAAGCCACAAAATAATAACACAGGGCATTTCGGAATTTATGAAAGAAATTGGCAAGGTACACCGAATTTTGAGATGGAACCGCCGGCACGACGTAACAATGACCGATATGGGACTCGCCGACACGATGATTTTGACTATAAGCTGTTCATTACTACATGTAAATTCAAACCATTTATAAATTCTGGCAACGACATTCATCCACAAGCGTGGCTCCATCAATTCTCTCATTGTTTTCCTCCCAACTGGTCATTAGAGCACAGATTAGAATTTATGTGTGGCTATTTAGAGAATGAACCAGCTGTAAGAATGCGATTGGTCATTCACGATTGCCATAGTGAAGGAGAATTTTATCATGCCTTCCTCTCAGCATATTGGTCTCAAGCCACACAAGACCGAGTAAAACATAGCATCATAATGATGAAACATTTCGAACAATCTGAATTTTCCAGTCTTGTGAAATATTTCGAAGACATGTTGCACAATAATCAGTATCTGTCAAACCCATACAGCCCCTCAGAACTCATCCGCATTTGCTTAATCAAATTGCCTGAACATTTACGAGACATTATTTTGGCAGGACGTTCCAAAGACGACATTGAAGCTTTTCAGGGACTGTTACAAGAATTGGAAATTGACACTGACAATCGCGGAACGCGAAAACAGGAGCACAGTAACTACATGTCACATCCGTCACAATTCCGCGATGTCAGAAATAATAAATGGACACGACAAGGCTATTCTTACAACGTAAATCGTGACTATAGCAGACGCCACCCATATGACAACCACTGGCAGAGTAATAGTTACAGAGAAAGATCGCATTTCCGTAGTAATGAATATGACAGAGACAACTATAGAAACAGACAATATGGCAACCAGAACTATTATTATTACGGGAGACAGAATAACTTCAGACGCAACGGTCCACCTTGCAGTGATAAATCAGGGAGAAATTCTCCACCACTCAACCGACAAGAAAGAAACTACAGGAACTACCGACATGACGACAGACGATATAATTATAACGACAGACCTGAATTTTATCAGAACTGGCGGGATTCAATCAGGGCAGGGCCTTCTCTTCAAGGTTAATTTGTAGAAGTTAGGTCTCCTAATCCAAATAACGACGCGCGCCAACAAAGAAACAGACAATGACTCGCACCGCAGGCAGCCACGTGCGCCGGCTGGCTCAGAGAGAAATAACATAGACGCTAACCTCGAGAAAAATTACAGTATTCCTTACTGACGTATACAACACGATAATTGCTTTGAAGTTGAAACTCTGCGCACTAGGAAGAGTAAAGGATTACACTACATTTCACATGTAAAACCATTTATTGAGAAATAATCTGCTTTTTAAGATAGTCTTTGCTATTAAATTTTTCACTTCACGTTACTAGTATGCTTTGGCAGACTTAGAATCTGTTAACATGCAACAATGTTTGAAGTTAAATATCCAGTCAAGAACCAAGAGAACTTATTTAAACAGAAATTACGAATGCATTGTTATAGTGAACAGAGAACACGGTGTTATTGTGTGTGTACATTCTTGATTGTTAATTGAACGATTACGTAACGACTATAAGGCTTACATACTTAGAACATATACTGCTAATGAGACTTTCATGCAACATTTTGGTTTACTTGAAAAGACATTCTTTATTTGAAGTAGTTTCTGTGAGATTAAAGATGACTTAGTATTTGGTTCCTTTGACAGCTACACAATTATATCACAATGCTACTAATGTGTGACACAATTTACATTGTTGCTTTTGCGGTGTATCTGTTTTATATCTGCACAGTTTTTCTGAATTCTTCTGGAAAGGAAACCATGTTTTAGTAGTAACAATTGTGGTATAGCTACAATGAGACAGCCTTTTCCGTAGCACAAAAATACCTTACAGCAAAGTACTTTCTTCATCATGGCAATAAGTGTAATAACTAAGATACTATATGCAAAGCATTTCGCTTTTGTTTATTACGAAGTAAGTACATTGACTTCCACAGAACTTTGCTTACGGACGATGATAATTACGACGCTTGGCACATTTTTTACCCTTAAGTAATGACAGAGATTATCTTACAATAAGACGAACAGTTTAGCGCTACAGTACACGAATTTGAGTGATTGATTTTGTACATAAAACACTTATGTTTAAATATTTTTGAATTACAAAGATACAAAGGGTTTCTGTGATACATTTCATTCCATTGCTGTAATCTGTAACACCTGAGGGTATAATTACATTAATCCTCAGGGTGGTACACGCTTACTTTGTGTACCATGTGTTTGGCAAGCACAAGGAGCCCTAGCTAATATGGTATTTGCTTATACAACTTTACACATCGGTACCATATTTCTCTAACACAGAATTACACAGCTTTCTGATTATTTAACAGAGAAACAAACATTTTTTTACTATGTCAGTGACACATGTTTACGCAATTACAAAGTTGGATAGTTTCACACTTATGAAATTGTATTTTGTCTGCACTTTGTGAACTGTTCATATTTTTTCAGAACCATTGTGATACTATGAGAGCTTTGAATGTCGTATTTGGTAAGGGAGAGCATGATTTTAAAGTACGTTTGAGGTAGATCACACTATTGAGAAGAGATTTTTTTTTAGGTGTTGACATTATTGCAGAAAGCTACGACGTTTTTGAGATTTGACTGAGGTGTTATGATGTTATTTTTACGAAGACTATGTGTATAATGCTGTTGAGGTATGTTTATAATCACTAAGCTGATGTTATATGAGGAATTTGATTATGCTACGTATTTATTATAATGAAATATTGAAGAAGTGTCGACGAATATGTATATGTGTAATAAGGGAAGGAATAATGAGTAGTGGTTAGGGACTCTGATTTGTGAAAATGGATGTTGGAAACCAATAATTGTACTTTAAGAGTTATGAAATGTGTGTACATATGTGAATGTTAGTTACCACAATGCTGACAAAACTTTTTGGACACTGTTATATATGAGATTTTGTTTCTACACACTTCTAACGTAAATTTCTAACCTTTGATTTTTTTTTATTTTATATGAGACTGTCACTGTAGTGGAAACAGCTGCCATAGATACTTCAGTAAAGAAGGTAGATGACCTTGATGTAATGTGCTGTGGAGACCCAGCTGAGCGACAGTCACCTGGGAAAAAGCCATTAGTTTGTGCCTCTCAGAGGCGCAGGTGGTGAAAAAAAGAGGCCATTATCCTCGCTATTGACATTTCTTTGTAGAAAGCATCGCAAATACGACACGCTTAAACTTGAAAACATATGATTACACTGTGGAGCTCTTAATTTATGATATTTACTAAAACACCTAATGAAATGATGAGAAACATTTTACATCTATTGTCTTTGTAGTTGAGAGATTGCTCATTTTGTTTAATATCTGGTATTTAGCTCCACTGCAGCATTGGTTAAAATAAAATTTTATAGATGTACTAATATAAATATTTTATGCCTACAGATCCAGTAAATAATAACTTTATGATCTACTTCAAAAAAACGAAGGAGCACAAAAAGACATTTCCCTACACAGGAATTGCATACGGAACTTTCTTTTCAACTACTTGGTAATTTTTTTGGTATAATAACTTCTTGTGGTGCACCACTTTAATTACATGGACATTAAGATGTGAATAGATATTTCCCTTATCTGCATTGTTGTCTTTAGTGTAATAGCTTTTTGGCTTGTGGGTTTGTCATGTTTAGATATAAGTTATTACATTTACTGCTGCTTGCTTTGCCAATTTCCATTTTTTTGTCATTGCTGTTTGTGTTCATTGTTTTGTGCTGCTGCATTGCGTTGTCCCTTAGCTTGGCATCTGAGCTCAGTAGATTTAAGTTAGCTTAAGATGGGGTAGGCTTTATAAGAGAACGCGTTGTGATGAGTTGGAAGAAATGCATTGAGAAGCTATAGGAAAATGGTTTGGCCAAAAAAGTATTTTGAAAGAGGATATGAACAAAAAAGTAGGGTTTAAGGACAACAGGTTTAGGTAGGATTTTCTTGGAAATAAATGATGAGGTAAGATAATGGAAAATAAATAATGAGGTAAGAAATACGTGAACAAATAAATACAGAAAGCATGCTTGGATAGGATTTTTTTGATGGAAAGAAATGTTGAAATAAGATTAAAGATCTATGGAATGAAGTTTTGGGTTGGGCTGCATTACGAAATGTTACACTGAAAACAAACCCTGTCCTGTCCTTTCGTGTTATTCCGCTATGTGTTTGTATACCCTTGTGTATTTGTGTTCTTCCTGTCTTTATGTGTTTAGCTAATAAGATTTATGTTGTAGTCATTTTATAATACTCAGCTACATTCACTATGATGAGTAATACTGTTATCCTCAAATATAATTTGCATTTATAATATGTTATTTACTTTTAAAATATGCTTATACATTATTTATTCTGTTTTGTTTCAATGCTCAAGTGTGAAATTAATGTTTCGAAAACTATTCTCATTATTTTATATATTTACTTATGTCATAATTCCTGTAACACTGATTTATAAGTTTATTTCTATTCTTTTGTAAAGCATGTGTTACTACAAATGTTATCTATACTGTTATGTTCTTTAATGATGTTTTCTGTACCTTTGTGATTGTATTCTCATGTTATAAAATTTTAATTGACACCAGTTCTTCAAATTAAGTTACATTTCACTGCACACGTTTCTGTTGGTCATAGTATATGCACAATATATGAAAAAAGGGACTGTTAGTGCTCGCACATGTGTTAATAATTCAGCAAGGGACTGGTTAACACCATTGCAGGTTCTAAGCACAATTCCAAAAACTTTGTGAGTGCACAAGTGGTGGTTTATGGACTTGCTATATTATCCACAAGACTCTTCGATGGTGATTGTGCACCTGCACAGTCGCAACAGATGGCTGCTGGCCATCCCTACAAGGACTGCAGTGGGTCTGCACGTCTGGTGGCCCACCAATACCGTAATCTCTACAAGGACTACAGTGGGTCTGCATCTTTGATGGCCCACCAATACCATTATCTCTACAAGGACTGCAGTGGGTCTGCACCTCTGGTGGTCCACCAATACTGTAATCTCTACCAGGACTACAGTGGGTCTGCTCTGTGATGACCTACCTACCAACGTTCTTCAAAATTAAGACTGACTCTGCTGTGGGTTTGCTCTGTTGTGGCCCATTACCTGTCTGCATGTCAAGAGTCAGCACTGTCTTTCCGTTGGAAGGACAACACTACTTCTTCAAGGCAGCATGGGAATCTACTACTTCCACGCGCATTTTCTTTTACTAGTCAGACTTTGTGCACATAAAATTTTAATCAATACTGTGTTGAATGATCAGGACTGTCTTTATGGACTGTGAGAAAACATTGTATCAATAAGTGTGTACATTAGATTTCTTTCTTATTGTAATTATGACTATGAAAAATTTTTTCAAATCTGTATTGGCCACTGCCCAAAACAATTTGTAAAATTTTTTGTGGGGAGCATGGGGGCTATGTAAGTAGGCTGTTTAGGTTTTTTTATTGGTAACGCCACGTAGCGCTCTGTATGAAAATCACTGGCTGTGCTGCGTGCAGTCTGTGGCTGGTTTGCATTGTTGTTGGCTATCGTAGTGTTGGGCAGCTGGATGTGAACAGCGCGTAGCGTTGCGCAGTTGGAGGTGAGCCGCCAGCAGTGGTGGATGTGGGGAGAGAAATGGCGGAGTTTTAAAATTTGTAAGACTGAATGTCATGAACTGCTATATATTTTATGGCTTTTGAACACTATTAAGGTAAATACATTGTTTGTTCTCCATCAAAATCTTTCATTTGCTAACTATGCCTATCAGTAGTTAGTGCCTTCAGTAGTTTGAATCTTTTATTTAGCTGGCAGTAGTGGCGCTCGCTGTATTACAGTAGTTCGAGTAACGAAGATTTTTGGTGAGGTAAGTGATTTGTGAAAGGTATAGGTTAATGTTAGTCAGGGCCATTCTTTTGTAGGGATTTTTGAAAGTCAGACTGCGTTGCGCTAAAAATATTGTGTGTCAGTTTAGTGTTCATCAGAATAGGTAAAGAGCGAAATGTCTGAGTGCGTTCAGTTCTGCTCAGCTGTTTGAAAATCAAATAATGTAACAGGTTTATCAGCACAGTAATTAATTAATTTTTGTAAGGGGACGTTTCAACGGCTGTGTGCGACCGGCCGACATTCAGGAGATTGGAAAGGTCTGCGCAACCTTGTTGCATCGATGAGAGACGCATCGCCCGAAGACTCATCGTGCTTTTGTTCACTCTCCAGTCTCCGTAGACATTCTGCAAGCGGCTATGAATATCTGCGATGCTCTGGTTTTCCACCAAAAGAAACTCAATGACAGCTCTCTACTTGGAACGCACCTCCGTTGCAGACGCCATTTCGAAGGCTATGTATAGCACTGCCACATACCGAAACTTCATTAAACTCTAGGGGTTGAAGCAGGAATATTCCACGATATCCTACAAGAAACTCCACATCTTTTCCACCAAAATCGGCCGAGAAACAAAATGTATTGCATTTGGGCTCTTGTGGGTCGTCGTACCATATCGATATCGATATGCACTTATCTTTGGCTGTAAGATGTTGCCCAGCGAGGGCAGCTCCCTCGGGCGTCGGCTGGAGTTTCTGGGGCCCGAAAGGGCGGCATGAGAGTTAGTAGGATGTATCAGTGGAGCAACAAGGTGGAAAGGAGACCTTTTGCCGCCACCCACCTGTCTCTCTGTTGGCGAAAACTGGAAAGGATATCAGGGCTCATGTTGGCCTGTATTTAGCTTAAACCGCCGAGGAACCTCGGGAGAGGATTACTGAAACCTGCCGAGCCGTCAGAGGCGTGTTTACGTGAATTTCTTGATGCTTCGTTTCTGAAGTCCGCGCCTTAATGGAATTTGCCGGCTGAATTGTATGAGTAAGGTTTATGTGTCACAAAGGTCTCTTAAATATTTGAAAACAGATCTTTGTATCTTGCACCTTACTGGAAGCTTGGTCTGTGAATTTTAGGTATCCCTGGCGCCTTTAATTTTGGTTAATGTTAGGGTCTGCCTCTCCAAGGAAGGTTGTTGTGATGTTCTTCGGCAGTTTAATATTTATGTGTATTTAAGTGCTTCTAGCTCCTTGTTATTAATTCTCACCTTCCTTGAGGCAAATAACTATCAGCTGATATTACTTCTGGCGCACGCTATTAATCGCCTCCATGGAATTTGCAAGCTGCACTGCATGAGTAAGAATTTATCTGTTAAAAAGGTCTGTGGAAATTTTTGAATTAGATGGTCTATATTACACATTACCGGAAGTTTGGTCACAGATTGTCTATTGCTGTTGTGAAAGTGGACTTTCGCGTTATGCGTGTGTTATCAGGGTTATCGTTGAGAATCCTGTCACTTATTTTTAACTTGAAAATTCTGGATAAATGCTTTGCTCAATTTGTAGTTATCGTTTGGCGGAACATTAACCGTCTTTTTGGAATTAGCTCTACTGTGTCTTATTCGTTGAGGCTAATGTGATGGTTATTCTGCAACAGTTCATGCATAACGAGTGTTTATTTTATTTAAGGGGTTTATACGGAAATTTTAGTTTGTTTTAGGACACATTATCCGTTCTGATTTTAGCCTGGACTGTGTACATCCCCAGAGGCCGTATAATTTGATGCAATTGGCTAGGGGTTGGCTTAATCATTGGTTCCAGCAGAGTTTGGTATAACTACACTCCTGGAAATTGAAATAAGAACACCGTGAATTCATTGTCCCAGGAAGGGGAAACTTTATTGACACATTCCTGGGGTCAGATACATCACATGATCACACTGACAGAACCACAGGCACATAGACACAGGCAACAGAGCATGCACAATGTCGGCACTAGTACAGTGTATATCCACCTTTCGCAGCAATGCAGGCTGCTATTCTCCCATGGAGACGATCGTAGAGATGCTGGATGTAGTCCTGTGGAACGGCTTGCAATGCCATTTCCACCTGGCGCCTCAGTTGGACCAGCGTTCGTGCTGGACGTGCAGACCGCGTGAGACGACGCTTCATCCAGTCCCAAACATGCTCAATGGGGGACAGATCCGGAGATCTTGCTGGCCAGGGTAGTTGACTTACACCTTCTAGAGCACGTTGGGTGGCACGGGATACATGCGGACGTGCATTGTCCTGTTGGAACAGCAAGTTCCCTTGCCGGTCTAGGAATGGTAGAACGATGGGTTCGATGACGGTTTGGATGTACCGTGCACTATTCAGTGTCCCCTCGACGATCACTAGTGGTGTACGGCCAGTGTAGGAGATCCCTCCCCACACCATGATGCCGGGTGTTGGCCCTGTGTGCCTCGGTCGTATGCAGTCCTGATTGTGGCGCTCACCTGCACGGCGCCAAACACGCATACGACCATCATTGGCACCAAGGCAGAAGCGACTCTCATCGCTGAAGACGACACGTCTCCATTCGTCCCTCCATTCACGCCTGTCGCGACACCACTGGAGGCGGGCTGCACGATGTTGGGGCGTGAGCGGAAGACGGCCTAACGGTGTGCGGGACCGTAGCCCAGCTTCATGGAGACGGTTACCAATGGTCCTCGCCGATACCCCAGGAGCAACAGTGTCCCTAATTTGCTGCGAAGTGGCGGTGTGGTCCCCTACGGCACTGCGTAGGTTCCTACGGTCTTGGCGTGCATCCGTGCGTCGTTGCGGTCCGGTCCCAGGTCGACGGGCACGTGCACCTTCCGCCGACCACTGGCGACAACATCGATGTACTGTGGAGACCTCACGCCCCACGTGTTGAGCAATTCGGCGGTACGTCCACCCGGCCTCCCGCATGCCCACTATACGCCCTCACTCAAAGCCTGTCAACTGCACATACGGTTCACGTCCACGCTGTCGCGGCATGCTACCAGTGTTAAAGACTGCGATGGAGCTCCGTATGCCACGGCAAACTGGCTGACACTGACGACGGCGGTGCACAAATGCTGCGCAGATAGCGCCATTCGACGGCCAACACCGCGGTTCCTGGTGTGTCCGCTGTGCCGTGCGTGTGATCATGGCTTCTACAGCCCTCTCGCAGTGTCCGTAGCAAGTATGGTGGGTCTGACACACCGGTGTCAATGTGTTCTATTTTCCATTTCCAGGAGTGTATTTAAATCTGAAATTCCCTTAACCAATTGTAACTGTTGTCTTACATTTTCTGCTAACTTCTTAGAACACTTTTCAATTTCGAATATCGCTCCGTAAGAGATTGCGTTAACTGTTGGGAGCGTAATCCATATTTATTACAATCTTAGCTGTGACTTGAGGTTGGCCTGCCGCGGTGGCAGAGCGGTTCTAGGAGCTCCAGTCCGGAACAGCGTGACTGCTACGGTCGCAGGTTCGAATTCTGCCTCGGGCATGGATGTGTGTCATGTCCTTTGGTTAGTTAGGTTTAAGTACACTACTGGACATTAAAATTGCTACACAAAGAAGAAATGCAGATGATAAACGGGTATTCATTGGACAAATAAATTAAACTACAACTGACATGTGATCACATTTTCACGCAATTTGGGTGCATAGATCCTGAGAAATCAGTACCCAGAACAACCATCTCTGGCCTTAATAACGGCCTTGATACGCCTGGGCATTGAGTCAAACGGAGCTTGGATGGCGTGTACAGGTACAGCTGCCCTTGCAGCTTCAACACGATACGACAGTTCATCACGAATAGTGTCTGGCGTATTGTGACGAGCCAGTTGCTCGGCGACCATTTACCAGAGGTTTTCAATTGGTGAGAGATATGGAGAATGTGCTGGCCAGGGCAGCAGTCCAACATTTTCTTTATCCAGAAAGGCCCGCACAGGACCTGCAACATGCGGTCGTTCCTGCTGAAATGTAGGGTTTCGCAGTGATAGAATGAAGGGTCGAGCCACGGGTCGTAACACATCAGAAATGTAACGTTCACTCTTCAAAGTGCCGTCAATGCGAAGAGTGACCGAGACGTGTAACCAATGGCACCCCATACCATATACCATCACTCCGGGTGATACGCCAGTATGGCGATGACGAATACAGGCTTCCAATGTGCGTTCACCGCGATGTCGCCAAACACGGATGCGACCATCATGATGCCGTAAACAGAACCTGGATTCATCCGAAAACATGACGTTTTGCCATTCGTGCACCCAGGTTCGTCGTTGAGTACACCATCGCAGGCGCTCCTGTCTGTGATGCAGCGCCAAGGGTAACTACAGCCATGATCTCCGAGCTGATACTTCACGCTGCTGCAAACGTCGTCGAACCGTTCGTGCACATGGTTGTTGTCTTGCAAACGTCCGCATCTGTTGACTCATGGATCGAGACATGGCTGCATGAGGATAAGATGCCTGTCATCTCGACCGCTAGTGATACGAGGCCGTTGGGATCCAGCACGGCGTTTCGTATTACCCTCCTGAACCCACCGATTCCATATTCTGCTAACAGTCATTGGATTTCGACCAACACGAGTAGCAATGTCGCGATACGATAAACCGAAATCGCGATAGGCTACAATGCGACCTTTATCAAAGTCGGAAACGTGATGGCACGCATTTCTCCTCCTTACACGAGGCATCACAACAACGTTTCACCAGGCAGCGCAGGTCAACTGCTGTTTGTGTATGAGAAATTGGTTGGAAACTTTCCTCATGACAGCACGTTGTAGGAGTCGCCACCGGCGCCAGCCTTTTTTGAATGCTTTGAAAAGCTAATCAATTGCATATCACAGCATCTTCTTCCTGTCGGTTAAATTTCGCGTCTGTAGCACGTCATCTTCGTGGTGTAGCTATTTTAATGGCCAGTAGTGTAGTTCTAAGTCCTAGGGATCTGATGACCTCAGATGTTGTCACATGGTGCTCAGAGTCATTTGAACCATATTTGAACTTGAGGTTGCACTTATTGGAATTTATTTGTGGTGCAGGGAATTTTGCTAGGACTGCTTGTGCTCCGGCGTCGGTGCTGTTTACCGATCCTTGCCAGACCCACACATTGTGGGACCAGTCGGATTACACTGCCGCCCGTATATGCGGATGTGTGCACTAACCTTGGGCGGCGAAATCTAGCGCTGTCCGTCTTCTGCAGTGGTATTTCTTCCAAGCAAGCCGTGGCTGTCATGCAGATGATTAAAGTTAAGTTGAAATTTTAGAGCTATTCAGAGTCAACCTCTTTGTTAATTAAAATACTCTCCATTTATAACCTTATTGCTCCTTTGAGTTATTTAAACATTTTACTAGTGGTTGAGATCTCAAGGGTCATTTTTATTTAATGTATATTTTATTTATTTCAAGATTATTGTGGAACCCTCTAAGTCTATTATGGCTGTTTAGATTTGGCTTGAAATTCGAACCATTAGTCTTTTATCTTGTGGTCTGGTAAACAATTATTGCGTGCGAGGTAGAATTGACGTTTCCTGCCATCACTTATTATTGTTTAGTATTCAAATTATTTGTTGTCTAATTAAATTTTTAATTGGGTTAATCTTTTTCTGTCTCTGTAGAATAAATTTGTACGTTTTACTATGAATGAACTGTAACAGCTCCCCATTGGTCTAGCCCTTCCTCGTTTTCCTTCTTGGCCAAATTAAGAAGCCGAATTTCCACACCTCTTTATTATTTATTGAACACCCCTCGTATGTCACATAAGTTGAATGAATTTTGGCGCAGAAGGAAGCCATAAGACATTCTGGTTGTTACAGTGCTATTCATTCGACATTAGGCCCTTCATGTTACCTGATACAAACTGATTCAGATTCCTTTCGCCCACTTCCGTTGCCACTTCTACTTAGAAATAGGCCGTTCTGCCCGCCACTTCCATACAGGACCGCCAGTTACATGTCGGGCAGTCCCCAGAGAAGCCCACTAATTGTTACCTCGCTGCAGTTTTGATGACGGTCCGCGTCCGTGCGAGCACACTAGCGCCTGGGGGGAAGTGGAGGCGGCGGCGAGATGCTAACTTGATAACGCGGTCCGCCGTCCGGGCCATTGTAGTCGGCATCCGCCCCCGGCGGCGTCACAAAGGCCGCTTCTCAGAGCCTCTCTGCAGGCGCCGCTGTTTGTCACGCTGGAGGACCAGGTCTGCCACAGGAGAGGAAGGCGGCGCGCCGCTCTGACGCCCTGAAACTCCTGGAGCGCGCCACGAACCCGTCTGGCACGT
This sequence comes from Schistocerca nitens, assembly GCF_023898315.1. Lineage (NCBI taxonomy): Eukaryota > Metazoa > Arthropoda > Insecta > Orthoptera > Acrididae > Schistocerca > Schistocerca nitens. Next base: position 673,596,652 of record NC_064618.1, read on the forward strand.
ATTCCAGAGAAGTCAATACTGTGTCACATCACGTGCGGTCGTCAGACAGCTGCTGAATAATACAGTCTAAATTTCAGGTTACATGACATTGTCACAAACTGAAGAAGAAAACTGAAACTAACTCTCTTTCTACTAGTGCGTCCGTCACAAGTTTTCCTCCCTACCGATATTTCCGAAAGGATTTCCCGTGCCCTCAAGCCAGTGGCGGCCGATAGCCTGTAGATTAAAGATCGGTGGCACAACTGTTCCAAAAACCCACTTTCAACTTCTTGTCTCTTTAGAACGTTTCTTGAACGTGGGAAATACACCGATAGAATTTAGTATATTAGCAAGTGACGTACTCGAAACCTTAATTTAACACAATATTTTTACTCGGATACCAAAATACAAAAGTTTATCCAATAATATATGGTTATCAGCATTTTATGCAAGAAAGACAGTTATTTATCGAAAAAATTATAACGACGTTCTTACCTTAATTAATAAGTTTGTAGACGAAAACCATTTTCCTTTCCTTCTCTTCAGTAAAATCGTCAGTTAAAATCTCAAAAGAATTATCCACACTGACAAATGATATTTCTATAGAGGGTATACCTAACGCTTTTAAGTCTGAAGAAACACCTATCGCTTTCCGCTGTTGTCATTGGTTGTTGTTGTTGTTGTGGTCTTCAGTCCTGAGACTGGTTTGATGCAGCTCTCCATGCTACTCTATCCTGTGCAAGCTTTTTCATCTCCCAGTACCTACTGCAACCTACATCCTTCTGAATCTGCTTAGTGTATTCATCTCTTGGTCTCCCTTTACGATTTTTACCCTCCACGCTGCCCTCCAATACTAAATTGGTGATCCCTTGATGCCTCAGAACATGTCCTACCAACCGATCCATTCTTCTGGTCAAGTTGTGCCACAAACTTCTCTTCTCCCCAATCCTATTCAATACTTCCTCATTAGTTATGTGATCTACCCATCTAATCTTCAGCATTCGTCTGTAGCACCACATTTCGAAAGCTTCTATTCTCTTCTTGTCCAAACTATTTATCGTCCATGTTTCACTTCCATACATGGCTACACTCCATACAAATACTTTCAGTAATGACTTCCTGACACTTAAATCTATACTCGGTGTTAACAAATTTCTCTTCTTCAGAAACGCTTTCCTTGCCATTCCCAGTCTACATTTTATATCCTCTCTACTTCGACCATCATCAGTTATTTTGCTCCCCAAATAGCAAAACTCCTTTACTACTTTAAGTGTCTCATTTCCTAATCTAATTCCCTCAGCATCACCCGACTTCATTAGACTACATTCCATTATCCTTGTTTTGCTTTTGTTGATGTTCATCTTATATCCTCCCTTCAAGACACTGTCCATTCCATTCAACTGCTCTTCCAAGTCCTTTGCTGTCTCTGACAGAATTACAGTGTCATTGGCGAACCTCAAAGTTTTTATTTCTTCTCCATGAATTTTAATACCTACTCCGAATTTTTCCTTTGTTTCCTTTACTGCTTGCTCAATATACAGATTGAACAACATCGGAGAGAGGCTACAACCCCGTATTACTCCCTTCCCAACCACTGCTTCCCTTCCATGTCCCTTGACTCTTATAACTGCCATCTGGTTTCTGTACAAATTGTAAATAGCCTTTCGCTCCCTGTATTTTACCCCTGCCACCTTTAGAATTTGAAAGAGAGTTTCCCAGTCAACATTGTCAAAAGCTTTCTCTAAGGCTACAAATGCTAGAAACGTAGGTTTGCCTTTCCTTAATCTTTCTTCTAAGATAAGTCGTAAGGTCGGTATTGCCTCACGTGTTCCAATATTTCTAAGGAATCCAAACTGATCTTCCCCGAGGTTGGCTTCTACTAGTTTTTCCATTCGTCTGTAAAGAATTCGTGTTAGTATTTTGCACCTGTGAATTATTAAACTGATAGTTCGGTAATTTTCACATCTGTCAACACCTGCTTTCTTTGGGATTGGAATTATTATATTCTTCTTGAAGTCTGAGGGTATTTCGCCTGTTTCATACATCTTGCTCACCAGATGGTAGAGTTTTGTCAGGACTGGCTCTCCCAAGACCGTCAGTAGTTCCAATGGAACGTTGTCTACTCCCAGGGCCTTGTTTCGACTCAGGTCTTTCAGTGCTCTGTCAAACTCTTCATGCAGTATCATATCTCCCATTTCATCTTCATCTACATCCTCTTCCATTTCCATAATATTGTCCTCAAGTACATCGCCCTTGTATAGACCCTCTATATACTCCCACCTTTCTGCTTTCCCTTCTTTGCTTAGAACTGGGTTTCCATCTGAGCTCTTGATATTCATACAAGTCATTGTCTTATCTCCAAAGGTCTCTTTAATTTTCCTGTAGGCAGTATCTATCTTACCCCTAGTGAGATAGGCCTCTACATCCTTACATTTGTCCTCTAGCCATCCCTGCTTAGCCATTTTGAACTTCCTGTCGATCTCATTTTTGAGACGTTTGTATTCCTTTTTGCCTCCTTCATTTACTGCATTTTTATATTTTCTCCTTTCATCAATTAAATTCAATATTTCTTCTGTTACCCAAGGATTTCTACTAGCCCTCGTCTTTTTACCTACTTGATCCTCTGCTGCCTTCGCTACTTCATCCCTCAAAGCTACCCATTCTTCTTCTACTGTAGTTCTTTCCCCCATTCCTGTCAAGTGTTCCCTTATGCTCTCCCTGAAACTCTGTACAACCTCTGGTACTTTCAGTTTATCCAGGTCCCATCTCCTTAAATTCCCACCTTTTTGCAGTTTCTTCAGTTTTAATCTACAGGTCATAACCAATAGATTGTGGTCAGAGTCCACATCTGCCCCTGGAAATGTATTACAATTTAAAACCTGGTTCCTAAATCTCTGTCTTACCATTATATAATCTATCTGATACCTTTTAGTATCTCCAGGGTTCTTCCATGTATACAACTTTCTATCATGATTCTTAAACCAAGTGTTAGCTATGATTATGTTGTGCTCTGTGCAAAATTCTACCAGGCGGCTTCCTCTTTCATTTCTTAGCCCCAATCCATATTCACCTACTATGTTTCCTTCTCTCCCTTTTCCTACACTCGAATTCCAGTCACCCATGACTATTAAATTTTCGTCTCCCTTCACAATCTGAATTATTTCTTTTATTTCATCATACATTTCTTCAATTTCTTCGTCGTCTGCAGAGCTAGTTGGCATATAAATTGGTAATACTGTAGTAGGTGTGGGCTTCGTATCTATCTTGGTCACAATAATGCGTTCACTGTGCTGTTTGTAGTAGCTTACCCACATTCCTATTTTCCTATTCATTATTAAACCTAATCCTGCATTACCCCTATTTGATTTTGTGTTTATAACCCTGTAGTCACCTGACCACAAGTCTTGTTCCTCCTGCCACCTAACTTCACTAATTCCCACTATATCTATCTTCAACCTATCCATTTCCCTTTTTAAATTTTCTGACCTACCTGCCCGATTAAGGGATCTGACATTCCACGCTCCGATCCGTAGAACGCCAGTTTTCTTTCTCCTGATAACGACATCCTCTTGAGTAGTCCCCGCCCGGAGATCCGAATGGGGGACTATTTTACCTCCGGAATATTTTACCCAAGAGGACGCCATCATCATTTAATCATACAGTAAAGCTGCATGCCCTCGGGAAAAATTACGGCTGTAGTTTCCCCTTGCTTTCAGCCGTTCGCAGTACCAGCACAGCAAGGCCGTTTTGGTTATTGTTACAAGGCCACATCAGTCAATCATCCAGACTGTTGCCCTTGCAACTACTGAAAAGGCTGCTGCCCCTCTTTTTTCATTGGTATTCTACAAATAATTCATAAAAGTTTCAGTTATTCCGGTAATACAGTTTCTAAATTAGTCTCGCACCAACACTTCAGAAGTCTCAGTACGATTGTCAATTGCTATCGCAGTTCATTTTCATTTAAGTCAAACAGTTCAATTGTAGCCGCAAATTCTGTTTCAAGAAATAACAGCTTGTTTTTCGGTAACAAACTGGGCTGGAACAGTATAGCTAACGGCAAGTAGTTGCTAAGTGCGAAACGCTAGTCAGTGTTAGTCATTACAAGGTGAGACTCCTTTTGCAACAGTTTTAATGACCTTTACAAGAGGGAAACATTTTCGGCGGGTGATCTCCTCATTGTCATTCCCCTTATCCCAATGATGATCGAAATCAAAAGAATTTCTTGTCGGTTTTATCACTGACTTGAAATCAGACACGATCACAAGAGCTTTCACGCTATCAACATCTCTACGTCGCAAATGATTAAAATAAGTGTCGTGGAATGGCAAGAACTTATTGAGAAATTCAACCGAGGGGGGGGGGGGGGGCAATTCTTGATCGTTGTTGGAAAGTTATCGAAGTCCAATTGCTTTCCTGGTTCTGGATTTATCATTGCTATTACAACACTCACAGATACCAGTGCACTCGACTATTCTTCCTTATTCTTTAATACGTTGTTCACACATCATCTTTAAAAATTTCATATTGATCATAGCTCTTGGAATACTTTTCTTCACAGCATTATCAAGTGCAGCAGTTATTTTCACTGAACTTGAGAAGCAAGTAGAGTATCCCCGTAAACTGCTAAAAAATATGCTATATACTCTGTGTTGTATTGTAGGGTGCTCTACAATGAGGATGAGTTGTTGGGGATAACAGTGTTCAAAATTTGTTCATTCATAGGGTGCTTTCACCTTTGCCTGCACCCCATTGCGCCTACAGCTCAGAAATAAAGCTTCATCATAACTCTGAATTATCATTTTTCCTGGAGAGGCGTCAATCTTTAGTGTCCTAATTTCGTTGAACACTCATTACTTATTCCTGCAGCTGTGTGATCTTCGGGAGTTAAGAAATCTATGAACATTCATGTACAGCACTTCCCCTTTTCATTCACACCGAATAGTGAATACGAGCTGAGACAAGGTTGTATAATCTGTCATTTCGTCAACTGCAATTGCAATGTAATCTGTTTGCTATATTGCTTTGGAAATTAAACTAGCAGACAGCGTATATAGAGTCCAGCCGCTCGTACCGAATTGTTTTGGAAAATCCCAGAAATATACAATTATTGGTTTTTCAATATATTCCTCTCATGGTGCTCCTTAATCGTATACTTCGCCGGCTTCCCGCAAACGCCGCCCTAAGCAGCCCTAACACAACGCACTGTCGCCACTCAACTGCCAATACCCCCCCTCCCCCTCCCACCGTCTCTTCCACACGCCTTCCGTCATCTGGGACGGTACGCCGAAAGTTCAACAGTCGATCCATTCTAAAAACGTTGATCATTCATTTACGCGGGCTGATAACTGACCCATTCTATTATCATTGAACATTCGCGTATATGGGTTGGTGAATAAGAAAATTAATTTGTGTATTTTTGATTCACGATTGGTTCATACTGCAGCGTCTCCCGAAGTTTATATTATTGGGAGGACGCTGCTTCAAATCCTCAAGGAAAAGCCACCATTGTTATATACACTGCTGGATAAAAATTCAACACCATAAAAGCCAGGGTGATTTTGTTGACAAGTAACGTCACAGTAGTACATTATTGTAGGAGTGTATGACAACAACTTCATACCGAAAGAAACAGACATGACAGGTGGCCTAACATCCCTCCGGCCGCAACGCGGGAGTGTATTCCCGTATGCAAACGATCATAAAGGTGCCGTATGACGTCCTGTAATGAAGAGATTGTCTCAAGCGTCTTGCACCTTTGGTTACGTTTCGGAAATAGTTCTTCTAGAATCTGAAAAATAAGTGACTTCCCTCTTCAACAGGTCCCATACATATCCAGTTTGCTAAAGATTTTGTGATTTTACAAGCCAGGGCAGGTTTGTAAACCATGAAGAACACTTTGCATCGCAGCAGCCGTATGTGGACGTGTATTGTCCTGCTCAAAAAGCACATCACCCTCCTGTCATACAAATGGCCGTAGCACGGGGAAAATAAATAGATGAATGTAGTGGGCACTCGTTAGTTTACCCTGCAGAAACACCAAATGAGACTTGCATACAGACACAAGCTGTTCTCGTCACGGGAGAGAACAGAGTGCCACTCCACTCTCAAGTCGACTATGTCAGGCACCAGAGTAGCAATTCCTAGCGATGTCGTGGTGTCAGTGATTGCCTGGCCAAGGCACACGTGATCTTAGGCATGCTGCAAGCAGACGGTTCCCTACTGCCCTTGGTCAGACAGCAGTTGCAACATGTGCCCGGATTTTTTTCCTGGACGATGTTCGGTCGACCTCCGTTGCTCGCAATAAGCGTCGATCTTGACATGCATCAGTATTACTCCGACGTCCAGAAATTCGTCTACAAGTGTGAGAGTGTTCCACGGACCACTCCTGAAAGCAGCGACACACTATCAATACATTGTGGCCAAGACGTGCAGCCGTCACTCAATACGTCCGTAAGGTACCCGGAAGCATATAATACGACCCCCGTTCAAGTGCCTGAATTTGTTCAGCGGTAGTATGTACTCTTATGTGGGGTACCATAGAGCAATGAATATTACAAACACTGTTCTCCTCTTACTCCTCACAGTACTATCTGCTCAGTCGACACGCAGGGTGCCTGGACAATCGTCCTGAGTGCCACCTGATTGCCGATGACCGTGTAGAAATAAATCACTAACAGTTCAACCCACCAGTATGCATATATTGCCCCTCGTGCCACTGAGCAAATTTATTGAGTGCCTTGCATTCTTTTTCCGGCACTGTATTAGTATTACATCTTCATCTACACTTCACAAACCACCTTGTGATGTTGCTAGAGAATACATTGTGTACTAATGTCAACTCCCTGTTTTCTATCCCAGTCGCGAATGGTCCACGGCAGGAGCGATTGTCGGTTACCCTCCAGAGTCTATAATTCTACCTTCGCGGCCTTTTCGCGAGATTCAACTACGAGGAAAAATGTACTCGGAACTTTAGCAGCAAACTTTGTTCTGGTGCAGAAGGCTGCCTTATAGCGCCCGCAGTTGGAGTTTCCTGAGCATCTCTTTGACGCCGCCCTGCTTGTTAAATGAACTTGTAAGGAAACGCGCTGCTCATTCCCATTTTACCTCTAGTATCTGTCTGGTGTGTCCCTTTGCATCGGGAAAAGTCAAATCTAATCGGAATAAATTGATACACGCTGGATAATGAAACGCGAATCAGCACCATTGATTGCCACGACTTACAAGTAACTTCTTAGAATCGTATTTCCTATCTAATAGTTCCTGAGAAATAGTGTGGGCAGAGATAGTACTTGACAACCGGACTTAACTATTAACTGGAATGTTTTACCGATCCCCTTGACTCAGAAGATAGATTTGCTGAATAGTTCAAAGAAAACTTATTTCAAATAGGTACCCCACTCATACAATTATAGCCAATGGCGACTTAAGTCTACATTCGATACGCTGAAAAAAATATGCTGGAAAACTTATACGTTTAAAGCCAACGGCAGGCATAAAACGTTATCCGAAATTGTACTGAATAGTTTCTCAGAAAATTATTTTGACTACTTAATTCAAGATCGCACTCGAAGCGTAAATGGTTGCGAAAGAATACTTGACCTCTTAGCAACAAATGATCCTGAACAAATAGCGAGTATCATGACGAATACAGGGATTAGCTACCACAAGGCAGCTGCTGCTGGACTGAATACCGTAACACACAACTACCAAAAGGAAAGGCAAAGTACACCTATTTTAAAAAGCTGATAAATTGCTCTTAATGCCTTTTTATGAGACAGTCTCTACTCCTTTCGATCTGATCACGTAAGCGTAGAAAAGATGTGGAATGATTTCAAAGAGATAGTATCGACGGCAATTGAGAGATATATACCACATAAATTAATAAGTGATGGTAATGACCCCCCACGGTACACAAAACAGGTCAGATAGCTGTTGCAGAAGCTGCGAAAAAAGGTAAAAGAATGTAAAAGAACGCAAAATCCCCAAGATTGGCAAAGTTTAGCAGAAGTTTCAAATAAAGCGAATACTTCAATGCGAAATGCTTTTAATAATTTCATCAACGAAACTCTGTCTCGGAATGTGGCAGAAAACCCAAAGAGATTCTAGTCATACATAAAGCACACCAGTGGCAAGACGCAATCAATACCTTCACTGCGCGATAACAACGGTGAAGTCACTGATGACAGTGCCACTAAAGCAGAGTTATTAAACACGGTTTTCCGAAACTCCTTCACCAAAGAAGTCGAAGTAAATATTCCTGAATTCCAATCATGAACAACTGTCCAGATGAGAAACATAGAAGCAGATATCTTCGGTGTAGCAAAGCAACTTAAATCACTTAATAAAGGCAAGGCCTCCGGTCCAGATTGTATACCAGTAAGGTTCTCCTCAGAGTATGCTGATGCAATAGCTCCATAGTTAGCATTTATATACAACCGCTAGCCACAGAAAGTTCCGTACCTAAAGACTGGAAAATCGCTCAAGTCATACCAATACCCAGAAAGATAAATAGGAGTAATTCGCTGAATTACAGGTCCATATCACTAACGTCGATTTGCAGTAAGGTTCTGGAACATATAATGTATTCGAACATTATCAATTACCTCGAACAAAACGATTTATGGACACTTAGTCAGCACGGAATCACTTCGTTCTTGTCAAACACAACCAGCCCTCTGTACTCATGAAGTAATGAGTGCTATCGACAGGGGATGTCACATTGATTCCATATTTATAGATTTCCAGAAGACTTTCGACACAGTCCCTCACAAGCGCCTTCAAACCAAACTGCGTGCCCATGGAATATCACCTCAATTGTGCCACTAGCTTCGTGATTTCATGTCAGAAAGGTCACAGTTCGTACTAACAGACGAAAAGTCATCGAATAAAATAGAAGTAATATCCAGCATTCCCAAGGGACAATTATAGGCCCTCTATTATTCCTGATCTACATTAACGACATAGGAGATAATCTGAGTAGCCCTCTTAGATTATTTGCGGATGATGCTGTCATTTACCGTTTTGTAAACTCATCAAATGACCAAAAAGACTTGCAGAATGATTTAGATAAGATACTATGTCGCAATTGACCCGAATAAAGAAAAGTGTGGAGTTTTTCACATGAGAACTAAAATAAATCCGCTAAATTTCGACCACGCGCTATGTCACACAAATCTGAAGGCTTCAAATTCAACTAAATACTTTGGGATTACAATTACAAAAACCCTTAATTGGAACGATCACAAAGACAATGTTGTGGGTAGAGCAAACCAACGACTGCGGTTCATTGGCAGAACACTTAGAAAGTTTAACAGATCTACTAAAGAGACTGCTTACACGGTGTAACAGATCTAGTGAAGAGACTGCTTACACCACACTTGTCCGGACGATTCGGGAGTACTGCTGTGCGATGTGGGATCCGCATCAGTTGGGACTGACAGATAACACCGAATAAGTTCAAAGAAGGGCAGCTCGTTTTGTACTATCGCGAAATAGGGGAGATAGTGCCACAGACGGATACATGCATTGGAGTAGCAATCATTAAAAGAAAGGCGTTTTTGTTCCGACGGGATCTTCTCATGAAATATCAATCACCAGTTTTCTCCTCCGATTGCGAAAACATTCTGTTGGCACCCACCTACCTAGGGAGAAATGATCATTACGATAAAATAAGAGAAATCAGGGCTCGCATAGAAAAAAATTAAGTGCTCGTTTTCCCTCGCACCGTTCAAGAGTGGAACGGTAGATGGCTCTGAGCACTATGGGACTCAACTTCTGTGGTCATAAGTCCCCTAGAACAGAACTACTTAAACCTAACTAATCTAAGGACATCACACACATCCATGCCCGAGGCAGGATTCGAACCTGCGACCGTAGCAGTCGTGCGGTTCCAGACTGTAGCGCCTTTAACCGCTCGGCCACTCCGGCCGGCGGAACGGTAGAGAGACAGCTTGAAGGTGATTCATTGAACCCTCTGCCCAGCACTTTATTGTGAATAGCAGAATAATAAAGTAGATGTAGATCTAGATGTAATGCACAATTAAATGAGAAGCCACTATGGAACCACGGTGGACTCTGCAGAGAATGAGAGAAACGTGGTAGGTCGAGAAACTGAAGGGATTCAGTATTGATTATTCCAAAAGGGTGAAGAAGATGCAGAAAATGACGTATTTGTATTTATTTTCTTTCGATGGTAGTTACCCTTTCGACTAGCTATGATTTGCTTATGCCGACCGCGGTGGCCGTGCGGTTCAGTCCGGAACCGCGCGACTGCTGCGGTCGCAGGTTCGAATCCTGCCTCGGGCATGGATGTGTGTGACGTCCTTAGGTTAGTTAGGTTTAAGTAGTTCTAAGAACTAGGGGACTCATGACCTCAGATGTCCCATAGTGATCAGAGCCATTTTTTATGATATGCTTACACATCTGCATACAACATTATTTTCTAATTACATTACACGTACATGTATATAATAAATAAATTAAAATAAGTAGATCGGATGCTTCGTCACCTGTGGAGTATAGAATTTTATTTTTGTGCAGACGACTATGGTCACACGAGTGTACAAAACTCACTCGTGTTATGGAGTTTTGGTTTCATCTCTTCATTCTGACTCTGTCAATTCACACTTTCGGCAGTAGCTCCAACTGTACGTGGGCTTAAAATCTCCTTTTGCTTTTTATGATGTATTTCATTTTCTTCTATTATCTTCCTCCGGTTGTTGTATTTCCGAAATATAATCACAGTTTGATAGACCAACTCCTTTAAATGCACCTGATTGGAATGTTTCTTAATGTTTGTGTCTGCAGTTGCATTGTGTATGATACCCGAATGTTCATTGATGCACAAAAGATTACTTCAGTGTTGGTGTTTTTTGTGTTATGAATCGAAGTCCATAAGGAAGATGGCTGCATTCCGAAATGGTATTAGCATTTTCTGCAAAGCACTTTCAGATTCTATTAAGTCAATGTCTTTTCCCACCTATTCCTTGGATGTAGATCGGATTATTCGTCACAGAGGGAGTACAAAATTCCAAAGACACTTCTATCAATCCAACGTCACAACAGTTCAGTGCTGTAATAAATTTTTTATTTTGATATTTCTTTCCTCTTTATCGTTATTAACTAGTTGTTGTTTATGTTTCCAACTTTTCGTAAGATCTATTCCCTGTTCCTAACTTTTCTTTGTCTGACAGTGCGCATCAGAGGCTGTGGTGAAACTTTGCCTACGGTAATGGCCTGTGGCAATCGGCGGGACGTTGATGTAGTTTTCGACGTATCGTCCTCTGGGAAACATCAGAAGTGCCAATTCAGTGAAGAATTGCGAGAGATAAACATAAAAGCGAGAGTAAAAGCGAAGATACTGGAGCGGAATAACGTAGCACAGCAGAAATAAACGGGAGCCATTTTCTGCCTCCGTCATTCCAGAGCGCTCCCAACAAAGTTGACGATCTCCTCTGTGTGATCCGTGCGCGGGCTCGCAGACAGTCCTGTTTTTAGTGCCAGCTAACTTCTGGAAACGTCTCTGTTCTTCTCAGTCTAGGGCTATCAGCTCCGCTCTCCCAAAGTAGTCACTGCGTAGATATAAATAGTCCCTGCCGTACTTCTGGAGCTCAGCCCCGCCGGTTCGTCGGCAAAAACGAGGGCGCCGTTGCGCCTTCCGTCCCTTTCTGCCACCGCTGACCCTGTTCGCCACCTACGCCTCGAGGCGAAAGTAAAATTTACGCCTCGATTAAAAGTTCGCGATATACCGCCAGAGCTTGGGCGTGCCACAGCTCAATAAACTTGCCGCGACTTCAGTGAACAGCACCCGCTTCCATCTCGAAACCCGCTACCGTGTCAAGGTTTTACGGTGGGCTCCTAACTTGGCGGTTACATACCTCAAACCCTCCGAACCTGCATACACTGGAAGAAACCTGCTTTGCACAATATACTGCCACAGTAACAATTTAGTTTCGGGTGCCTGCGCTCCATCTTCTCGTTTCAGGTGATGTGACTACAACGTGGTGCTACACAACATACTTTACGATGGCAGTTGGTTGTAAATAACGACCGCAAGCTGCAAAAAGTTTTTATTTTTACTATTATTATTCAACTTGTCTCTTGAAGTCATCATCTGGCACAAACTGTATAGTTTTTCATAGGGAATACGCACCACGAAAAATTAAGTTCTGGCAGGTGATAGCCCCAAGGTTGAAAAATAAAAAAAAGACTAATATTTAGCTCCTTTACAGGGCAATCTCTTTTGTGACAGCTGTGCAGCTTGATTTTAAGACAATTTTATGATCACCACTTTGCCCTCCTTTTTCTTTTTAATTGGTTTTCCCTGCTAAGGACAACATGAAATTACTTGCGTCTCCTTTCTTTTCTCCTTTTCTTCTTCCCGGTAGCTCTTCATTCGTTACTTATGTTTTTCTCTCCTTTCTCCTGTCCATATTGCACCTTTCTCTTTCTTTATTTTCTTCTAGAAGCCCTTGAAACTCTTATTTTTGGCTCTGAACTTTCCTCTTTCTCCTATTTCTGCCTCTGGTGTCTCCATTTCTCTCAGATCTGCTTTAACGTTTTTTATCCATGTCATTGATGATTTTGGGTTTCTATCGAAATGTTAAAAATTCTCTGTGTTATCTTGTTTTCATCTAACTGATTTAGGTGTCCATAGAACACAACTCTTCTCTTCCTCGCCGGCCGGTGTGGCCGTGCGGTTCTAGGCGCTTCAGTCTGGAACCGCGAGACCGCTACGGTCGCAGGTTCGAATCCTGCCTCGGGCATGGATGTGTGTGATGTCCTTAGGTTAGTTAGGTTTAAGTAGTTCTAAGTTCTAGGGGACTGATGACCACAGATGTTAAGTCCCATAGTGCTGAGAGCCATTTGAACCATTTTTTTCTCTTCCACATTGTGTCCGAGATTGGTTCCATTTTAGTATTAATTTCCGAATTACTTCTTCATTTCCATTCCCTGTTATCGTCCCAAGACTTCCCTGATTATTTTTCTTTCCTTCTTTTGTAATTCGCTTAATTATTTAGCTGTAATTGGCGAAAGGCATTCTGAAGCATAAAGGCAGTCTGGTTTGATGACAGTGACGCAGCACTGGAGTTTTGCATTTATGGAAACAGGTGTCTTGTTATACAGGTCTTCTGTCAGCTGAGTCCGCAGCTCGTGGTCATGCGGTAGCGTTCTCGCTTCCCGCGCCCGGGTTCCCGGGTTCGATTCCCGGCGGGGTCAAGGATTTTCTCTGCCTCGTGATGACTGGGTGTTGTGTGATGTCCTTAGGTTGATTAGGTTTAAGTAGTTCTAAGTTCTAGGGGACTGATGACCATAGCTGTTAAGTGCCATAGTGCTCAGAGCCATTTGAACCATTTGTGTCAGCTGAAAAGCCACTTCCCTTTTCGTACTCCTTGCTAGGTTAGTTTCTTTGTCCAAAACATTTGGCTGTATTATCCCACCTCTATATTCATATTTTGTGGTCATTTCCTTTTTCAATATTTCCCATAGTCAGTTTCCACGTATTTCGGTGCCTCCTTCGCATCTGTCCTATACTACTCTGCTCATAGGCCTGCTTTTGAAGACTGCGCTACTTCATTACTACCACAAACATGTCAGAATCTTCCAGACTAGCAACAGTTTTGAGTTTCAAACAGTGATGAGGGTGGAAACGATACAGTAGCGAGATCATACAGAATTCTCGAAGCAAGGAATGTATCACAAGTACGAGTAGGTTGCTACAGGCGAGGAAAATTCTCTCCAATAATAGAACCCAATTGCTTACAGAATTTGAAGTGGAACCGGGAAAAATGTTCCTGTAAGTCTACATCTAGAGCACAGCATTGTAGAGGAGTGAAACGTGATTGGAAATCTGGAGAAGATGGAATGGGGAGCATTTGCGACCTGATGAAATTTGGGAACTTTAAGGTCTAAGCTGAAATATGAAGTATGAAATGAAGATTTACTTACAAGAGGTGGGGTAAGAATCCTATAAAAAACCTTCAGCAGAAGAAGCAGTAGTACTTCGATACCTGGCACGTCGTGCAGAAGGCACTGGAAAGAACACTGGAGGAGAGTGTAAGACTAGAGTATGCAAAAGAAAGAGGCCCCAATTAATGAGATTCTGTTTTGTATTCCTAAGGAATAAACTCTCTAGTGTATTTCGTGCCTTATTTTAGTTTTATTTCGATGTATGTGTTACTTTAGAAGCAGATATGTCCCTGAAAGTATAACTGGAGAGTATCATAGACTATTTCTTACATACAGTAGAAAATTAGTCTGGAATTTGATATAGAATACGATCATCATTAGAGAAAGTAGTAATTCCTCCAAACTGACGACAACTGTTAGAACCCGCTGAAATTTTAACGATTCCTTCTTCTTAAAGTGGCGCCTTGATACAGAAAACGTCCTAATTTGTATCTGTAGGAGGTTAGGCAGGATGGGAAATCTCTGAGGACCGAAGTCATTATCTGCTTTCTGTGTCTTAGAAGATAAAACTTGGCCGCTGACTTTCTCAGCAGTTGGCATGAGACCAATATTTTGAGGTAGTAGCTTACAGAGCATCCCAGGTCGTAAAACTCTGTTATGCGGTAGTCTCAAATACCATTCTCCTCGTTCTAACAATAGCGGTTTCGTATCGGGAAAACGGCAACGGTTTCACATTCGGCTCTAGGCACTTGTTACCTAGAGTCTCGTTAGAGTTTTCCTGTTCATGACCTTGGACAGAGATACCTAATTATACCTGCAATAAAGTGTAATTGTTATAGCGCAGTGCATGGAGCTATTTAGAGGATCACCATTAACTGTCAGCCCCTCCCGCACCTCCCCCATTTATGCCATCGACCGGATTTGCATGAGTGCAGTGATCTCTATGACTCTCCCTCTCTGATCCCTCTGATTTGCATCGAAAGTTTTCTCCTGAACATATCTGCATGTCTGAAGTGTACATTGGGTTGTCCCTTAGATAAATGTAAAGTTTGGAAATTTAGAATTTTGCTTCTCCCACCCCTCACTTTTGCTGCATTTAACAAAATAACGTCATTATGTGACAATTTCAAGCAATCCCAGCAATTGTTTGAAATCATTTTGACTCATATTACTGAAAAGATCATTTGAGGAATACAGGAATTAGCGCGAAAAGTTTTAGAAATATCAAATTTACTTTCTATAATGCTCACATTCTCAATTTCAAGCACTTTTTTATTTACAATAATAATAAGTAAAACAAATGTTTTTCAATTTCGTCTTTTGTGAGAATGTTATTGTAGTTTTGTATTAGTTCGGTAGCTCTTTCTGCAACATCATTCACAACAACCATCTACTCAAGTCCTTTGATTGCACTTTTATAACGCGACCCATCTTTTGATACTGAAACGTGTGTGCAGAGGATATCTGTACTGATTGAAAACCTCATCCAGAAAGTTTTTATAACATGTGTAACAAGAAGATGAAAGTGAATATCCGTAAAAGGAAAATGATGTTTTATTGTATAATCTATGTTTTCAGTTGATTTCTTCCTTCTTCCTCTTCATATTTTTTCTAATTACAGGTAAGTGTAGCTATATTTTCTTTGACCTTTGTTGGAGCATTGTCATCAAAGAAAGCTAAAGCCAGGGTTTCTGCAGCCACGTACATGAGGTGACTTGAAAACTTTTTTTGCAGCAGTCTTACTGATTACTTGATCAGTATCCGGATAATTTGTCAGTTAATAGTAAATTATTGTAAGGTGTCTTAATTGCTTCTATCGACTGGAACCAAACTCGGACCTACAGCTCTCCAAGAAAAATACATAGTCTTGTTAATGAGTTCTTCCACATATCGGGTAAGTGAAACTGAACTTGAAACGTATATAACTTGAATTCATATATGGCCTTTGCCGTCCACGTAGAATGAGATACAGCTCATGAGATGCGAAACGATGTCTCATTGTTTTAAATACCGCAAAGAGAGATCCTGTTGCTGTTGTTTATGCGAAGAAACTTCATTTTATAGAAATTTGAGAATAATAGACTGTAAGATGTTAGGTGATTCGCTGTTGCAGTTTATATACTTTCGTCCAAGTTAGTCTAAATTTCTTCAAAATTTCACGTCTGGGCCCGAACTAACCTCCGTTAGTGAGCCGAAACAGGTTATCTGTACCAATTAAAGAATATGATGATCGCAGGGTAGGTATAACAGGTCACAGTTGAACAGTTTTCCTACATTTGTAGTGTTGTCATTTGCTTAACCTGTATGGCTTGCTGTCATATCACAGCAAAGTGCCTGAATTTTGTCAGTTATACCCACTTCTCTGATACGTGGTGAACTGCCATTACTTGACCTTCTCCAGTAGATGTCGGGGACTGCCAACAACTGATCCTTCCCTTTCAAGGTTATTAGTACTGTCAGTCCATCAACATGCTCAACGCCTTAGGGAGCTGGGAGCAACTTTCCATCCCAGTGCAACATCAACAATAACACAGCAGACGGTAGCATTAAAATGCCGCTACGAAACTCGCTGACAATACCACAGTAGCCCCTTTGTTTAATTTTAAGTATTCACCGCTATGATGCAATATTCTCCAAATCAATAAAAGGAAGACGCCACTTTTACTTCGGCTGGCTAGGGCAGATGTCATTACTAGCACTATTAATGTTTTACTATTAATAAAATTATATATTATATATTACAATGTTAGATGAAAGTCTTAAAGCAGGGTTATTAAAAATAAGTATCTCTAAATCTAAGACTGTTTTTAATAATAATGATAATATGAAACTGCGTAGCAAAATATACGCAACAAAAATTCAGAACTTCATGGTCAGTGAGGCTCGTCTCCTAGTGCTGTAACTTTGAACTATATAAATACTCCGCAAGCCACCATGTGGTGCATCGCAGAGGATACGTAGTACCACTGATAGACGTGTCCGTTCCTGTTCCACTCGTACGTGCATATGAGAGAACGAAAAACAAAAAGGCTACCTATATTCTTCCTAAAGAGCCCTGATTTAACTTATGATGTCTTCACGGCCTTTATTCGTTATGGGAGATATGACTTGATAGTAGTGCTGTTCCGCAGTCAGGTGTAAATGCCAGTTTCATAAATTTTCTCAAAATTGTTCAGTCTTGTTCCCTTCTAGGATTCCTGTCTGAATATAAGCAGCATTTTAAATACGAACATTTTTAGGTTAGGCTTTACCGTGACTGTTACTGACATTAAATGAAACAACAGTTTTACTGTTAACAGTCACCGTTTTATTTTATCCACGACGCGTTTCGAAGGTTTAAACCTCCATCATCGGGTGGCAGTATACATGTGAAGTGTTACGACAGAAAAAGGAACCTGTGACCACTGGAGTTACTCTAGTTTACTTATTAAAGTTTACCATTAGATATCAGTTTAATTTTTTGTCAAAAGTTATCCAAAACCATATTCTGAAATAGTGTCTTGTTTCTCCACTAGGCAGTGCCTCAAGTTCCTCCAAAATCGTAAATCAATATACACACATATGTAATACTAACTAATGTAAATCCACCAGATGATGGAGGTTTAAATCTTCGAAACGCGTCGTGGAAAAAATAAAACGATGACTGGTAACAGTAAACTTGTTGTTTCATTTAATGTCAGTAACAGTCACGGTAAAGCCTAACCTAAAAATGCTCGCATTTAAAGTTAATCTGCCCAGTCAGGCAATCAAGGCTATTTTCGAGTACAAGAACAGTGCAGTAAAGGTCGCAATGACGACACAACACATACACTTCAATAGGAATTGTCTCAAGAATAAAGACATCCCAAGTTATGTCAAGATTGACATCAAAACAAACACAACAACTGCGTAGAAAACACTGGAGATCGCACGGAAACTCTGGGTGAAAAATGAACTGAAAGAACTTTATATTAAAAAACAAAAGTTCAACACACAGCTTTATAATGCAGAATTACAATTGGGAAAGTTGCTTCATAGATTAGAATGATTCCATAACCAAAAAAGTCAAATAGTACACCGAGTTCATCGTGCAGAAAACGAAAGCTACACAGAAGAAAAAACTGGCCAATCTTATAAAGCAACAATTACCTCCCAAACCGAACCAAAAGAGCCAAAAGAAGCACACATTCTACACACCTTTCCTCAACAACACGAACATAATATTCACTGCAGAAGAAGAGGCACTACCCTGCAAAGGCTTAAAACACAATGTTCAAGCTCCGCTGGACCAAAAGAACCAAGAGAAGCTCATCACTTGTGTCACACAGATCTCGACCATGGCCTTTAAGAAGCAAACTGACAGAATATCAGCCTGCCACAAAATTAACGTAAACATTGAAAAGGAAATTGCAAAACCATTCCCAGCATACAAGAAAAGAGAAGAAGCCCTTACAAGTACCATTAAGACTAAATTAAACATGAATAATGCAATAATTGTAAAAGCAGGCAAGTTCCACACAACTGTTGTAATGGACAGAACAACATACATAGAAAAAACTTTAGACTTCTTCCAAACCAGCAACATAACTGAAATACATAAAGATCCAACAGCCAGAATACAAAAGGAGATTAAACATATTTCAAACAACATTAACTTTCTACTCAACATCCAGGAACCAAGAAACATTGTAACAATGAGCCCACAAGCACCTTGCCTTAGGTCACAACCTAAGATACACAAAAATGGGACCCCCATCAGGCCCATAATGAACTGTAGGAACAGCCCAACATTCAAGCTCAATAAAATACTCTTCAGAATTCTCAAACAAGCAAACACATTCAGTAATGAGAGAACACTTACAAACACAACAGAATTCACACAATATGTCAAAAACATACAAGTACCTGATGGAGCCACACTTGCCTCATTCGATATACAAAACCTTTATTCATCTGTGCCAATAGATCCCACACTACAAATAATCAATGCCAACCTACATAAACACAAAAAAATCCCTTCAACTCACATTAAAGAACTAATGGACCTGCTTGAATTCACACTTTCACATAACTATTTTAAATTTAACAATAAAATCTACAAACAAACAGGTGGTCTGGCAATGGGCTCAAATCTTTCCGGATTGTTAGCAGAAATATTTATAAGTAACCTAGAAGACAAAATCCTGAATTCCAATCACGACCTCCTCAAAAATATCATCTGCTACTACAGATATGTAGATGATACCATAATTGTAATCAAAGGCACTAAAGATGAAATCAATGAGTTGAATCAGTTTTCCAAACAACTCCTATGAAAGCATAAAATTCACAGTTGAACACCAAAAAGATGACAGTATAAATTTCCTAGACCTTACCTTTACAATAAAGAATAACAGACATCAGTTTGAAATTTATCGGAAGCCTACCACAACACATACCACAATCCACAACTCCTCTTGACACCCCGCAGCACACAAAATGGCAGCATACCGGTACATGATTAATAGAGCTATCCAACTACCACCCTCAGAAGATAAATGTGATCAAGAAATTGAAATAACAAAACAAACAGCTATTGAAAATGGCTATAACAGCTCCATAGTAGACACTCTAAAACACTCAATAATGGCAAAGCAATCAGAACACAAAAAACAAAAACAAAATAACATCTTCCATACCATCCCCTTCCTGGGTAACATTTCATAGCAGATTGCCAGTGTCTTCAAACGGAAAGGCATAAGCATATCCTTTACAACAGACAACAAGATTGGACAGAAGTTACCCCACAACATCGGCACACGAAACCCACTTCATCACAGAGGTGTGTACAAAATTGAATGTTTGGACTGTGACTGCTTCTACATAGGCCAGACAGGCAGATCATTTGAGATTAGGTTCAAGGAACACATGGCAGCACTAAAAACCAAAAAATACCACACATCAGCAATAGCTGCCCACCTGCATGAAACAAAACACCATGTTAACAACACAAGTATTAGCATCCTACACATCCAACCAAAAGGCAGAAAACTAGATGTCCTTGAAACACTGCAAATATACAAACACCAAATGAAACAACCAGAATCCATCTTAAATGACAAAAATGACAACATTTACAATAGTATCATCTCTGTTTTCAGCAACTGCCTACACTCCTAAAAATACACACACACACACACACACGCACACACACACACACACACACACACACACACACACACACACACACACACATATATATATATATATATATATATATATATATATATATATATATATATATATATATATATATATATGTGCATACATCCTAATATTTACCATAAATATTGACAGCCGCCAAGAGTACAAGAGATTGACCTCATTCACAGATAATTCATCACACCAACAGCTTGTACCCCTTGTCAGCTTAAAACTGTATGTACATCAACTACTGGCACAAATGTATATCTATCTGCATATTTTATAGCATTAACCAGTGTATTACCCCAACCTTCAGGCAGCTAATATATGCAACATGTAATCTTAAGACTCCTTGCCATGTAAATGTTTGCTCTCATATAATCACTCTTTCCTCTCTCTCTCTCTCTCTCTCTCTTTCTTCAGAGAGTGTCATCTATGTATGATTTTATTGCTGTTGCCAATATGATCATTGTAATTCAAGCCTGTAACATTTCACCTAATTGTTATTAGCAAGTATGAAGCTTAAGGCATTTTAACACTTCACCTGATAATACAAACGAGTACGAATGTTTAGCTGTTTTAACCTTTCAAAATTGGATTTATATACCACCTGAAGTACACACACATATGTATATTCGACACCTCAAAACTAACACCTCCAAATGTTTTAAACGATTATTTTGTAATAATGTTGTTACGATGTATATTCTTTGCACTTTGCGATTATGTCTTCTCTTCTGCTGTACGAACCTTGCACCCAGCTGATTACAGACGCCATATTTGTTTACAAATGTGGCAGTATACATGTGAAGTGTTACGACAGAAAAAGGAACCTGTGACTACTGGAGGTACTCTAGTTTACTTATTGAAGTTTACCATTAGATATCAGATTAATTTTTTGTCAAAAGTTATCCAAAACCATATTCTGAAATAGTGTCTTGTTTCTCCACTATGCAGTGCCACAAGTTCCTCCAAAATCGTAACACAACATACACACATATGTAATACTAACTAATGTAAATCCACCCGATGATGGAGGTTTAAACCTTCGATACGCGTCGTGGAAAAAATAAAACGGTGACTGGTAACAGTAAACTTGTTGTTTCATTTAAGGAGCATTTTTGTGTTACTCGCGTGTACACCGAACATACCGGTAGTAAATCTAGCAGTAGGCCCGAAATCCCTGTATTGTTTCGATATCTTCCTTTAATCAGGACTATTCGCACAAGTGTTCTGCACGCTATCTCGTTTATTGTCGAGCTACACATTCCTAGTATCCTCCCAGTAAACCGAAGACCGTTGGCCTCCCTGCTACCGATCTTACGTGCTCGTTGCCTTTTAGGTCTCATTGCAACGTTACGGCTACATATTTAATCGGCGTGATTCTATGGAGCAATACCTCACTAACAATGTATTCGAATATTGTAGGCTTTTTCCAATTCGTCTGGATTAATTTATATTTTTCCACATTTTCAATAAGCTGACATTCATCACATCAACAAACAGTCGCAGGTTACTGCTCAACCTATACAACAGATAGTTTATTTGTATAGAGAACACGGGTCGTGCTGTAGCACTTAACTGAGCCGGTCGCTGGTGGTCGAGCGGTTTTCGGCGCTTCAGTCTGGAACCGCGCGTCCGCTACGGTCGCAGGTTCGAATCCTGCCTCGGGCATGGATGTGTGTAATGTCCTTACGTTAGTTAGGTTCAAGTAGTTCTAAGTTCTAGGGGATTGATGACCTCATATGTTAAGTCCCACAGTGCCCAGAGCCATTTGAACCATTTTTGAGCCACTTCCCTGAGGTGATACCTCTTCCTCCAATGACCAATCGCCATCCAGGACAACATATTGGATTCCGTTACGAAAAAGGAATTCCAGTTACTGACATTACACAGAACCTTTTCCGTAAGCTGAGACCTATAACAGTCTGCAGTGTTCTTGTAGCTGTGTGCAGTAAATGATTGGTTCGAACTGTACTTTTGTGAAAGCTGCTGTCGGCAATGTAGGGGCGAGTTCGATGTCTTACGTTGTCATTACTGAGAAAGTAGATCATTATTAATTTCTAGATGGTCGGGGAAAATGTGGAGACACTCTCCTTCTCTTACTTAGATGGATTAGCTCTCCATCAAGCCCAGTTACAAGCATCTTGGTAGAAACTGACTCTTGACCAACGATTATACACGTAGAAGAACAAAATTAATGAAACTTCTTAGTGATGTTTCAGTGAATTTTACGTGAAGAAATTGTAATATATGGTACAATAAGAATATTCAGGCTATTAAATAACAGATTTAATATTATTATTGAATTATTACTTCTAGAAGAACAAATCGGTTTCATAAGAGAAAGGCCATGGAGCGGTGAAACGTATATCTACCGTGCGGCAATGCGTAAAAGAAGAGAATTTAATTTATCAGTTTACCTGTCTCTCATAGTTTTTGAGAACGGTTTTGGCAATGTAGACAGAGAGAACATGTGAGAAACTGAGGCAAAACGAGAACACCGAAATCGCCTGAATTATGGAATTTATAAATAATTTAATAAAGGGTATCAAGAGTGTGAATAATGGAATTTATGTTATTTGGAGATTATGAAGAGAATGTTGCAACAAGGATTTTGTCATGATTATTATACCTCTAAATATCACTCATAATTTGCTTTTGTAGAAGATTTCATTGTAGCTATGTTAGAAAAAGTGATGGAAAAAATTTGCAACACCAAATTATAATTAATGTAGGATAACATTGCAAGATCACAGGTTAATGTAAGTGTTAGGTAATCCATTGAAAAGGTGACATGCAGATACGTTGATAACCGGTGCAACCGCCAGAATCTTCAATGCAACCATACAAACGTGCATGCGTTGAGTTTCACAGGTGTCGGATGGCAGCTTGTGAGAGGGAGTTCCAAGGTTCTGGTACTTGATCGCTCAATGCAAGTATGGTTAACGATGTTTGTGGATAGCGATTGAGTTCGATGATGTCCCATACGTGCTCGACTGGAGACAGATTTAGTGATCTAACAGGCGAAGGCCACATATCAGCACTATATAGAGCACGTTGGGGTACAACAGCGGTTTGTGGGCGAGCGTTATCTTGTTGGAAAATGCACCCTGAAATGCTGTTCATGAATGGCAACACAACGGGTCGAATCACCATACTGACGCACAATTTTGCTGTAAGGGTGCGCGGTGTAACCACAAGAGCGCTTCTGCCATCATTCGAAATCAAACCCCAAGCTATAGTAGCAGGTGTGCGTCCGGTGCGTCTAGCACAAGACAGATTGGCTGCAGGACCTGAACTGGCCTCCTTCTGAACAGCACACAGCCATTACTGGCACCGAGGCAGAATCACCTTTCATCAGAAAGCTAAACAGACCTCCACTCTACCCTCCAATAAACGCTCACTTGACACCACTCTAGTCGAAAATCGGGGTGGCTTGGGGTCAATGGAATGGACAATACGGTGTTTCTGGCTCGGAGCTCTCCTTGAAGTAACTGATTTATAATAGTTCATTGTGTCACTGTGGTCCCAACTGCTGCTCATGTTGCTGTTGTAGATGCAGTGCGATGCGCCAGAGCCATACGCAATACACGATGGTCACCCCTCTAGGTAAAGCAGTCCGAGGCCTGGTAGTGTGGCGACGGTACATTCTCGCTGCCAGCAATCATGTATGGTGGTTACATTCCTGTCATGTCTATCCACTGTGTCGCAATATGAATATACAGCTTGTCTTAGCCCTATAACACAACCTCGTTCAAACTTAGTGAGATGCCGATAATCCCGTCTTTGCCGCCTTAAAGGGATTGTTAACTATCATAAACTCACAACGTCCAATCCCAAAGGTAACAAATGCTCACGACGTTACAGCGTGCACTTAAAGCAAACCTGATTTAAATCCTCATACTGGCGCCACTCTTGTGCGACTGGTGCGGAAATTTGAATAGACATTATTTTTCGTATGTAAAACATGCCTTCCAACTTCCGTTTATGCCGCGCAACTCCGTCTTGGAGCTGCGATTTTTTTTTTTTCGCATATATGTGTATGGCGATTTGTACAGGTCATTCACATAATGCTCAGTAAAAAGAGATCTTGAACAAACTATTACATCTGTATCTACAAATACACTCCTCATGCCACCATATGGCGTATGGCTAAGATTACCTTGTCCTTTCCTGTTCCACTCGCAACTGGAGAGGAAAAAGACTGATTATATACCTCCTAACGAACCCTAATTTCTCTTATATGGTCTTTGCGGTTCTTTCGGAATGTGTACGACAGTGACAGTAGAGTCATTTGGCAGTCAGTTTCAAATGCCACTTCTCTAAATTTTCTCAATTGTGCTTCGTGAAGAGAGCTTCATATTTACTTCACGTATTTCCATTTGAGTTCACGAAGTACATCTGTAGTGTCAGTGTTTTGATCGTACCAGTAACAAACGCAATAGTCCGCCTTTGAATTGCTTTGATGTCTTCCTGTAACTCGACCTGGTGGCGGTGCCAAACACTCGGGCAGTACCCACGAATAGGTACCACAAGTGTCTTATAAAGCGGTCTAAATGGTTGGCATTTTGTGATGTTTTTCTCATAAAATTAAGGTATTATAACTTAACAGTGATTACAACTTTATTTTACTGTGATGTAATTCGTCTACAATGAGACTGTCGTGTTAGCTCAGATGGACTTTGAAATACACTCCTGGAAATTGAAATAAGAACACCGTGAATTCATTGTCCCAGGAAGGGGAAACTTTATTGACACATTCCTGGGGTCAGATACATCACATGATCACACTGACAGAACCACAGGCACATAGACACAGGCAACAGAGCATGCACAATGTCGGCACTAGTACAGTGTATATCCACCTTTCGCAGCAATGCAGGCTGCTATTCTCCCATGGAGACGATCGTAGAGATGCTGGATGTAGTCCTGTGGAACGGCTTGCCATGCCATTTCCACCTGGCGCCTCAGTTGGACCAGCGTTCGTGCTGGACGTGCAGACCGCGTGAGACGACGCTTCATCCAGTCCCAAACATGCTCAATGGGGGACAGATCCGGAGATCTTGCTGGCCAGGGTAGTTGACTTACACCTTCTAGAGCACGTTGGGTGGCACGGGATACATGCGGACGTGCATTGTCCTGTTGGAACAGCAAGTTCCCTTGCCGGTCTAGGAATGGTAGAACGAAGGGTTCGATGACGGTTTGGATGTACCGTGCACTATTCAGTGTCCCCTCGACGATCACCAGTGGTGTACGGCCAGTGTAGGAGATCGCTCCCCACACCATGATGCCGGGTGTTGGCCCTGTGTGCCTCGGTCGTATGCAGTCCTGATTGTGGGGCTCACCTGCACGGCGCCAAACACGCATACGACCACCATTGGCACCAAGGCAGAAGCGACTCTCATCGCTGAAGACGACACGTCTCCATTCGTCCCTCCATTCACGCCTGTCGCGACACCACTGGAGGCGGGCTGCACGATGTTGGGGCGTGAGCGGAAGACGGCCTAACGGTGTGCGGGACCGTAGCCCAGCTTCATGGAGACGGTTGCGAATGGTCCTCGCCGATACCCCAGGAGCAACAGTGTCCCTAATTTGCTGGGAAGTGGCGGTGCGGTCCCATACGGCACTGCGTAGGATCCTACGGTCTTGGCGTGCATCCGTGCGTCGCTGCGGTCCGGTCACAGGTCGACGGGCACGTGCACCTTCCGCCGACCACTGGCGACAACATCGATGTACTGTGCAGACCTCACGCCCCACGTGTTGAGCAATTCGGCGGTACGTCCACCCGGCCTCCCGCATGCCCACTATACGCCCTCGCTCAAAGTCCGTCAACTGCACATACGGTTCACGTCCACGCTGTCGCGGCATGCTACCAGTGTTAAAGACTGCGATGGAGCTCCGTATGCCACGGCAAACTGGCTGACACCGACGGCGGCGGTGCACAAATGCTGCGCAGCTAGCGCCATTCGACGGCCAACACCGCGGTTCCTGGTGTGTCCGCTGTGCCGTGCGTGTGATCATTGCTTGTACAGCCCTCTCGCAGTGTCCGGAGCAAGTATGGTGGGTCTGACACACCGGTGTCAATGTGTTCTTTTTTCCATTTCCAGGAGTGTAGATGTCCTTTTGGATTATGATATGTCTTAAGGGAGAATGGGTGGA